>NC_067244.2:199678717-200928717 GCF_019359855.2 Lolium perenne
TATTGCGCGTAATGTAATCAGTAACTACATCCTCGAACATAGCACCAATGTTTTATCCCTAGTGGCAACAGCACATCCATAATCTTAGAGATTTTTGTCACTTCCCCAGATTCACGGAGACATGAACCCACTATCGAGCATAAATACTCCCTCTTGGAGTTACAAGCATCTACTTGGCCAGAGCATCTACTAGTAACGGAGAGCATGCAAGATCATAAACAACACATAGACATGAATTGATAATCAACATAACATAGTATTCTCTATTCATCGGATCCCAACAAATGCAACATATAGAATTACAGATAGATGATCTTGATCATGTTAGGCAGCTCACAAGATCCGACAATTAAGCACAATGGGAAGAAGACAACCATCTAGCTACTGCTATGGACCCATAGTCCAGGGGTAGACTACTCACACATCACTCCGGAGGCGACCATGGCGGCGTAGAGTCCTCCGGGAGATGATTCCCCTCTCCGGCAGGGTGCCGGAGGCGATCTCCTGAATCCCCCGAGATGGGATTGGCGGCGGCGGCGTCTCTGGAAGGTTTTCCGTATCGTGGCTCTCGGTACTGGGGGTTTCGTGACGAAGGCTATTTGTAGGCGGAAGGGCAGGTCAAGGGGCGTCACGAGGGGCCCACACTACAGACCGGCGCGGCCAGGGCTTGGGCCGCGCCGCCCTGTAGTCTGGCCACCTCGTGGCCCCACTTCGTCTCCTCTTCGGTCTTCTGGAAGCTTCATGGCAAAATAGGACCCTGGGCGTTGATTTCGTCCAATTCCAAGAATATTTCTTTACTAGGATTTCTGAAACCAAAAACAGCAGAAAACAGCAACTGGCACTTCGGCATCTTGTTAATAGGTTAGTTATAGAAAATGCACGAATATGACATAAAGTGTGCATAAAACATGTAGATATCATCAATAATGTGGCATGGAACATAAGAAATTATCGATACGTCGGAGACGTATCAACAGTACCGAAGAGGCTAGCAAATTTGGATGGTGGAAGTGCCAAAAACCGTAGCTTAACATTAGTCAAAAAGAACTCACAAGCTTATTGCAAACAACTAGCAGGTTCATCATTAAGAACATGATTAAAATTTACTACAAGGAGGGCCGTTCACGGTGGCACAAGTACCCCGCTAGCTCCCTCGACCTTCAACACAACTTAGTTATTACGATGAACTCTCAGACATGGAAAGCTATCAAGTCCAATTACACCTTCAACTATTTAAATAGAGTTTGTAGTACGGCACAAGCTTAAAGACAACAATCCACTACTAATTTTAACTTATTCATCCAACAAGCTTTACCATCTAAATACCTCAAAACATTTGCAAAGAATCAAGTTATCAAAGCTCAATGATCTACAAGATTATGCAAGTATTTCATTATACCACTACCACATGTAACATTTCCTGAATCGACCAAATAACAATGAACGAAGCAGTTTCAACCTTCGCCATGAACATTAAAGCTAAGAACACATGTGTTCATATGAACCAGAGGAGCGTGTCTCTCTCCCACACAAGCATTTATACAGAGAATGAAAATAACAAAAATGAAAATAAAAGCACACAGACGCTCCAAGTAAAGTACATAAGATGTGACGGAATAAAAATATAGTTTCAATAGAAGAACCTGATAAATTGTTGATGAAGAAGGGGATGCCTTGGGCATCCCCAAGCTTAGATGCTTGAGTCTTCTTGAAATATGCAGGGATGAACCACGGGGGGCATCCCCAAGCTTAGACTTTTCACTCTTCTTGATCATATATCATTCTCCTCTCTTGACCCTTGAAAACTTCCTCCACACCAAACTCGAAACAAACTCATTAGAGGGTTAGTGCATAATCAAAAATTCACATGTTCAGAGGTGACACAATCATTCTTAATACTTCTGGACATTGCCCAAAGCTACTGAAAGTTAATGTAACAAAGAAATCCATCCAACATAGCAAAAGAGGCAATGCGAAATAAAAGGCAGAATCTGTCAAAACAGAACAGTCCGTAAAGACGAATTTTTTAGAGGCACTTAACTTGCTCAGATCAGAAAACTCAAAACTAATGAAAGTTGCGTACATATCTGAGGATCACTCACGTAAATTGGCAGATTTTTCTGAGTTACCTACAGAGAACCCTACCCAAATTAGTGACAGAAAGAAATCTGTTTCTGCGCAGAAATCCAAATCTAGTATCAACCTTCTATTAGAGACTTCACTTGGCACAACAATACAATAAAATAAAGATAAGGAGAGGTTGCTACAGTAGTAACAACTTCCAAGATACGACAAAACAGTATCAAAATAAAGATATGGGTTATCTCCCAAGAAGTGCTTTCTTTATAGCCATTAAGATGGGCTCAACAATTTTAATGATGCACTCGCAAGAAATAAGAGTTGAAGCAAAAGAGAGCATCAAAAAGCAAATTCAAAACAAATTTAAGTCTAACCCACTTCCTATGAAAAGGAATCTTGCAAATAAACAAATTCATGAAGCATAATGCAACAAGCATAGAAAGATAAAACAAGTGTAACTTCAAAAATTTCAGCATATAGAGAGGTGTTTTAGTAACATGAAAATTTCTACAACCATATTTTCCTCTCTCATAAAGATTTTCAGTAGCATCATGAACAAACTCAACAATATAACTATCACATGAAACATTCTTATCATGAGCTACATGCATAAAATTATTATTACTCTCCACATAAGCATAGTCAATCTTATTAGTAATAGTGGGAGCAAATTCAACAAAGTAGCTATCATTATTATTCTCATCAAGTGTAGGAGGCATAGTATAATCATAATAAAATTTACTCTCCATAGTAGGCGGCACCAAAAGACTACTATCATTATAATCATCATAAATAGGAGGCAAGGTATCATCAAAGAAAATTTTCTCCTCCATGCTTGGGGGACTAAAAATATCATTCTCATCAAAACCAGCTTCCCCAAGCTTAGAACTTTCTATATCATTAGCAACAATGGTGTTCAAAGCGTTCATACTAATATCATTGCTACTAGCATGCAAATAAGGTTCCATAGGTTTTTTAATTTTCGCATCAAACAATCCATGTCTTAACTCAGGAAATAGCTTAAAAAGCTCACTGTTACTTTCCATTATGCCTAGCTAGTGAAAAACAAGAAACAAAAAGATGCAATTGCAGGATCTAAAGGAAATAGCTTCGAGCACTCACAACGGCGCCAGAAAATAACTTAGTTACCTGGGACCGGAGTGTGAGTGCCTTTTACCTTTCCTCCCAAGCAACGGCTGAGAAAATAGCTTGCTGTCTACTGTTGGCTTCTTTTCCTGTAGACAGTGTTGGGCCTCCAAGAGCAGAGGTTTGTAGAACAGCAGCAAGTTTTCCCTTAAGTGGATCACCCAAGGTTTATCGAACTCAGGGAGGAAGAGGTCAAAGATATCCCTCTCAAGCAACCCTGCAATCACGATACAAGAAGTCTCTTGTGTCCCCAACACACCCAATACACTTGTCAGATGTATAGGTGCACTAGTTCGGCGAAGAGATAGTGAAATACAAGTAATATGGATGGATATGAGTGGTAATAGCAATTTGAATAAAAGATGGCAGCAAGCAAACATGTAGCAGAACTTGTTGGAAACTGTGTTTCAATGTTCGGAAACAAGGCCTAGGGATCATACTTTCACTAGTGGACACTCTCAACATTGCAATCATAAAGGAATATAAATAAGCACTTCACTATGCTATTCTGAATTACTCTCTGGCAAGATAACGAACACTAATTCATCATGTAGGCAAACCTTAAAGATGTATTCCCAAGTACTAATAAACACCCCACGCCATCACTTTGTGAGCATTCATAGGAGGTACTAACACACCACAATTTCATAGAGACATCCAACTCAAATCATAACTCAGTGAATAAGTATTCTGTGAAATATAGCCTAAGAGACCCACACGGTGCACACACTGTCACCTTTACACACGTGGGACAAGGAGTCTCCGGAGATCACATAAGTAAAATCCACTTGAATAGCATAACGACATCTAGATTACAAAGCTCATCATATGGATCTCAATCATGTAAAGCAGCTCATGAGATCATTGTATTGAAGTACATGAGAGAGAGAGAGATTAACCACATAGCTACCGGTACAGCCCTTAGCCTCGATGGAGAACTACTCCCTCCTCATGGAAGACAGCAGCGGTGATGAAGATGGCGGTGGTGTCGATGGAGATGCCTTCCGGGGGCACTTCCCCGTCCCGGCGGCGTGCCGGAACAGAGACTCTTGTCCCCCGAATCTTGGCTTCGCGATGGCGGCGGCTCTGGAACTTTTCTCGTGTCGTGGCTTATTCGTCTCGATGTTTTAGGTCAGGAAGGCTTAAATAGGCGAAGAGTCGGAGTCGGAGGGGCCACGGGGGCTCCACACACCAGGGGGCGCCCCCCCTTGGCCACGCCGCCACCACGTGTGGGGCCTCCAGGGCTCCCCTCTGATCCCTCTCTGGTGCTCTGGAAGCTTCCTTGAAATATAAGATCGTGGGCGTTGATTTCGTCCAATTCCGAGAATATTTCCTTACTAGGATTTCTGAAACCAAAAACAGCAAAAAACAGGAACTGGCACTTCGGCATCTCGTCAATAGGTTAGTTCCGAAAAATGCATAATAATGACATAAAGTGTGTATAAAACATGTAGGTATTGTCATAAAACAAGCATGGAACATAAGAAATTATAGATACGTTGGAGACGTATCAGGGACACAAGAGACTTCTTGTATCTTAATTGCAGGGTTTCTTAAGAGGGATATCTTTGACCTCTACCTCCCTGAGTTCGATAAACCTTGGGTGATTCACTTAAGAGAAACTTGCTGCTGTTCTACAAACATCTGCTTTTGGGGGCCCAACACTGTCTACAGGAATAGAAGCGTGCGTAGACATCAATCTATTTTCTGGCGCCGTTGCCGGGGAGGCATAGCTCTACTCATAAGTTCACCTGGGGTGTGCACTCTACATCTCTCTCTGTTTTTATTTTGTTTTGTTTAGTTTACTTTTGTCTAGTTTATTTGTGCTTAGTTTATTTCTGTCTAGTATTATTTTGCTTAGTTTACTTTTGTCTAGTTTGTTTTTGTCTTGTTTTATTTTTCTTATATACCCAAAAATCCATAAAAATTTGAAAAACCGAAAAATTTAAAACTTTTGTTATGGGAGAACCCACAACCTATTTGGAGCTTATTGAAATATATAATAATTATAGAGAATCAAGAACGGGTAAAGTCATGAGTGTTGTGACACGCGTACAGCACGCGACCGTTGGAAACCCCAAGTGGAAGGTGTGATGCGTACAGCAGTAAGTTTCCCTCAGTAAGAAACCAAGGTTGATGGCGGCGGAGTGTAGTGCGGCGCAACACCAGGGATTCCGGCGCCAACGTGAAACCTGCACAACACAACCAAAGTACTTTGTCCCAACGTAACAGTGAGGTTGTCAATCTCACCGGCTTGCTGTAACAAAGGATTAGATGTATAATGTGGATGATGATTGTTTGCAGAAAACAGTAGACCAAGTATTGCAGTTGATTGTATTCGATGTTAAGAATGGACCGGGGTCCACAGTTCACTAGAGGCGTCTCTCCCATAAGAATAAGCATGTTGGGTGAACAAATTACAGTTGGGCAATTGACAAATAAAGAGGGCATGACCATGCACATACATGTTATGATGAGTAGTGTGAGATTTAATTGGGCATTACGACAAAGTACATAGACCGCTATCCAGCATGCATCTATGCCTAAAAAGTCCACCTCCAGGTTATCATCCGAACCCCCTCCAGTATTAGGTTGCAAACAACAGACAATTGCATTAAGTATGGTGCGTAATGTAATCAACGAATATATCCTTGAACATAGCATTGATGTTTTATCCCTAGTGGCAACAGCACATCCACAACCTTAGGGGTTGTTGTCACTCCCCCAGATTTAATGGAGACATGAACCCACTATCGAGCATAAATACTCCCTCTTGGTGTTACAAGTATCAACTTGGTAAGAGCCTCTACTAGCAACGGAGAGCATGCAAGATCATAAACAACACATAGATGATATTGATAATCAACATAACATAGCATTCACTTATTCATCGGATCCCAACAAACACAACATATAGCATTACAGATAGATGATCTTGATCATGTTAGGCAGCTCACAAGATCCAACAATGATAGCACAATTAGGAGAAGACGACCATCTAGCAACTGCTATGGACCCATAGTCCAGGGGTGAACTACTCACTCATCACTCCGGAGGCGACCATGGCGGTGAAGAGTCCTCCGGGAGATGATTCCCCTCTCCGGCAGGGTGCCGAAGGCGATCTCCTGAATCCCCCGAGATGGGATTGGCGGCGGCAGCGTCTCTGGAAGGTTTTCCGTATCGTGGCTCTCGGTACTGGAGTTATTATCGACGAAGGCTTAAGTAGGCGGAAGGGTAGGTCAGGGGGCGACGCGAGGGACCCACACACTAGGGCCGTGCGGGCCCCTCCTGGGCCGTGCCGCCCTAGTGTGGCGTCGCCTCGTCGCCCCACTTCGTATCTCCCCCGGTATCCTGGAAGCTTCGTGGAAAAATAAGATCCTGGGCGTTGATTTCGTCCAATTCCGAGAATATTTCCTTACTAGGATTTCTGAAACCAAAAACAGCAGAAAACAGCAACTGGCTCTTCGGCATCTCGTTAAAAGGTTAGTGCCGGAAAATGCATAAATATGACATAAAGTATGCATAAAACATGTAGGTATCATCAATAAAGTGGCATGGAACATAAGAAATTATCGATACGTTGGAGACGTATCAGCATCCCCAAGCTTAGTTCCTGCTCGTCCCGAGTAGGTAAACGATAACAAAGATAATTTCTGAAGTGACATGCTACCAACATAATCTTGATCATACTATTGTAAAGTATATGAGATGAATGCAGCGATCCAAGACAATGGTAAATGTAATGAGTAAACAATTGAATCATATAGCAAAGACTTTTCATGAATAGTACTTTCAAGACAAGCATCAATAAGTCTTGCATAAGAGTTAACTCATAAAGCAATAAATTCATAGTAGAGGCATTGAAGCAACACAAAGGAAGATTAAGTTTCAGCGGTTGCTTTCAACTTGTAACATGTATATCTCATGGATAGTTGTCAATGCAAAGTAATATAACAAGTGCAATATGCAAGTATGTAAGAATCAATGCACAGTTCACACAACTGTTTGCTTCTTAAGATGGAGAGAAATAGGTGAACTGACTCAACATAAAAGTAGAAGAAAGGCCCTTCGACGAGGGAAGCATCGATTGCTATATTTGTGCTAAAGCTTTGGTTTTGAAAACAAGAAACAATTTTGTCAACGGTAGTAATAAAGCATATGCATCATGTAAATTATATCCTACAAGTTGCAAGCCTCATGCATAGTATACCAATAGTGCCCGCACCCTGTCCTAATTAGCTCGGATTACCTAGATTATCACCGCAATACAATATGTTTTAACCAAGTGTCACAAAGGGGTACCTCTATGCCGCCTGTACAAAGGTCTAAGGAGAAAGCTCGCATTGGATTTCTCGCTTTTGATTATTCTCAACTTAGACATCCATACCGGGACAACATAGACAACAGATAATGGACTCCTCTTTAATGCATAAGCATTTAGCAACAATTAATATTCTCATAAGAGATTGAGGATTGTTGTCCAAAACTGAAACTTCCACCATGGATCATGGCTTTAGTTAGCAGCCCAATGTTCTTCTCTAACAATATGCATGCTCAAACCATTCAACTCATGGTAAATCGCCCTTACTTCAGACAAGACGAACATGAATAGCAACTCACATGATATTCAACAAAGAGTAGTTGATGGCGTCCCCAGGAACATGGTTATCGCACAACAAGCAACTTATAAGAAATAAAATGCATAAATACATATTCAATACCACAATGGTTTTTAGGCTACTTGTCCCATGAGCTATATATTGCAAAGATGAAGAATGGAAATTTTAAAGGTAGCACTCAAGCAATTTACTTTGGAATGATGGAGAAATACCATGTAGTAGGTAGGTATGGTGGACACAAATGGCATAGTGTTTGGCTCAAGGATTTGGATGCACGAGAAGTATTCCCTCTCAATACAAGGCTTAGGCTAGCAAGGTTGTTTGAAGCAAACACAAGTATGAACTAGTACAGCTAAACTCACATAAAAACATATTGCAAGCATTATAAGACTCTACACTGTCTTCTTTGTTGTTCAAACCCTTACTAGAAAATATCTAGACCTTAGAGAGACCAATCATGCAAACCAAATTTTAGCAAGCTCTATGTATTTCTTCACTAATAGGTGCAAAGTATATGATGAAAGAGCTTAATCATGAGCACAACAATTGCCAAGTATCAAGTTATTCAAGACATCATACCAATTACTACATATAGCATTCCCGTTTCCAACCATATAACAATTAACGAAGCAGTTTCAACCTTCACCATGAACATTAGAAGCTAAGAACACATGTGTTCATATGAACCAGCGGAGCGTGTCTCTCTCCCACACAAGTATGAATTTATTCAAACAAAACAAAACAAAAACAAACAGACGCTCCAAGCAAAGTACATAAGATGTGATGGAATAAAAATATAGTTTCACTAGAGGAACCTGATAATGTTGTCGATGAAGAAGGGGATGCCTTGGGCATCCCCAAGCTTAGACGCTTGAGTCTTCTTGAAATATGCAGGGGTGAACCACCGGGGCATCCCCAAGCTTAGAGCTTTCACTCTCCTTGATCATATTGTATCATCTCCCTCTCTTGATCCTTGAAAACTTCCTCCACACCAAACTCAAAACAACTCATTAGAGGGTTAGTGCACAATCAAAATTCACATGTTCAGAGGTGACATAATCATTCTTAACACTTCTGGACATTGCACAAAGCTACTGAAAGTTAATGGAATAGAAAAATCCATCAAGCATAGCAAAACAGGCAATGCGAAATAAAAGGCAGAATCTGTCAAAACAGAACAGTCCGTAAAGATGAATTTCTAAGAGGCACCAGACTTGCTCAAATGAAAATGCTCAAATTGAATGAAAGTTGCGTACATATCTGAGGATCACTCACGTAAATTGGCATAATTTTCTGAGTTACCTACAGAGAATTAGGCACAGATTCGTGACAGCAAGAAATCTGTTTCTGCGCAGTAATCCAAATCTAGTATGAACCTTACTATCAAAGACTTTACTTGGCACAACAATGCAACAAAACTAAGATAACGAGAGGTTGCTACAGTAGTAACAACTTCCAAGACTAAAATATAAAACAAAAGTGCAGTAGTAAAATCATGGGTTGTCTCCCACAAGCGCTTTTCTTTAACGCCTTTCAGCTAGGCGCAGAAAGTGTGTATCAAGTATTATCAAGAGATGATGCATCTATAGCGGAGTTTGGAGTTTTCTCAACTATGCATTGTATCTTATCTATGTAAGTTTCAGATGCTCCCTTTTCATTACCCTTAGGCTTGCTACTCTCGTCAAACAAATTTTCAGGAACAATCCAATCAAAATTCTTTTCTAGTGCCTCGCACATTCCCAAGAGCTTGCAAGGTATTGATGTTTTAATATCCCCCTCATAATTAACTTTATTAGTGTACTTTTGTCTATCTTTTTCCATCTTTTCAAGGGTGCTAGCAAAGTTTGTATAAGAGTCAAGCATATTATATTTAGTAAATACTTTTCTAGCTTCTCTTGCTACATCACCAAATTCTTTAAGAAGGATTTCTAAGACAAAATCTTTCTTTTCTCCTTCTTCCATATCACCTAGTGTAAGGAACATATGCTGCATTACGGGGTTGAGGTTAACGAATCTAGCTTCTAACATGTGTACCAAAGAAGCAGCAGCAATTTCATAAGTAGGAGCAAGTTCTACCAAGTGTCTATCTTCAAAATCTTCAACCGTACTAATATGAGTGAAAAAATCTTCTATATTATCTTTCCCAAGGATAGACCCTCGGCCTACCGGTACATCTTTAAGAATAAACTTAGGAGGAAACATGATGAAATAAGTAAGGTAAATGCAAGTAACTAATTTTTTTGTGTTTTTAATATGGAGAACAAGATAGTAAATAAAGTAAAACTAGCAACTAATTTTTTTTGTGTTTTGTTTTAGTGCAGCAAACAAAGTAGTAAATAAAATAGAAGCAAGACAAAAACAAAGTAAAGAGATTGGAAGTGGAGACTCCCCTTGCAGCGTGTCTTGATCTCCCCGGCAACGGCGCCAGAAATTTAGCTTCACACGCGTACAGCACGCGACCGTTGGGAACCCCAAGTGGAAGGTGTGATGCGTACAGCAGTAAATTTCCCTCAGTAAGAAACCAAGGTTTATCGAACCAGTAGGAGTCAAGAAGCACGTTGAAGGTTGATGGCGGCGGAGTGTAGTGCGGCGCAACACCAGGGATTCCGGCGCCAACGTGGAACCTGCACAACACAACCAAAGTACTTTGTCCCAACGTAACAGTGAGGTTGTCAATCTCACCGGCTTGCTGTAACAAAGGATTAGATGTATAGTGTGGATGATGATTGTTTGCAGAAAATAGTAGAACGAGTATTGCAGTTGATTGTATTCGATGTTAAGAATGGACCGGGGTCCACAGTTCACTAGAGGCGTCTCTCCCATAAGAATAAGCATATTGGGCGAACAAATTACAGTTGGGCAATTGACAAATAAAGAGGGCATGACCATGCACATACATGTTATAATGAGTAGTGTGAGATTTAATTGGGCATTACGACAAAGTACATAGACCGCTATCCAGCATGCATCTATGCCTAAAAAGTCCACCTTCAGGTTATCATCCGAACCCCCTCCAGTATTAAGTTGCAAACAACAGACAATTGCATTAAGTATGGTGCGTAATGTAATCAACGAATATATCCCTGGACATAGCATTGATGTTTTATCCCTAGTGGCAACAGCACATCCACAACCTTAGGGGTTGCTGTCACTCCCCCAGATTTAATGGAGACATGAACCCACTATCGAGCATAAATACTCCCTCTTGGAGTTACAAGTATCAACTTGGCCAGAGCCTCTACTAGCAACGGAGAGCATGCAAGATCATAAACAACACATAGATGATATTGATAATCAACATAACATAGCATTCACTTATTCATCGGATCCCAACAAACACAACATATAGCATTACAGATAGATGATCTTGATCATGTTAGGCAGCTCACAAGATCCAACAATGATAGCACAATTAGGAGAAGACGACCATCGAGCTACTGCCATGGACCCATAGTCCAGGGGTGTACTACTCACTCATCACTCCGGAGGCGACCATGGCGGTGAAGAGTCCTCCGGGAGATGATTCCCCTCTCCGGCAGGGTGCTGGAGGCGATCTCCTGAATCCCCCGAGATGGGATTGGCGGCGGCGGCGTCTCTGGAAGGTTTTCTGTATCGTGGCTCTCGGTACTGGAGTTATTATCGACGAAGGCTTAAGTAGGCGGAAGGGTAGGTCAGGGGGCGACGCGAGGGACCCACACGCTAGGGCCGCGCGGGCCCCTCCTGGGCCGCGCCGCCCTAGTGTGGCGTCGCCTCGTCGCCCCACTTCGTATCTCCCCCGGTGTTCTGGAAGCTTCGTGGAAAAATAAGATCCTGGGCGTTGATTTCGTCCAATTCCGAGAATATTTCCTTACTAGGATTTCTGAAACCAAAAACAGCAGGAAACAGCAACTGGCTCTTCGGCATCTCGTTAATAGGTTAGTGCCGGAAAATGCATAAATATGACATAAATTATGCATAAAACATGTAGGTATCATCAATAAAGTGGCATGGAACATAAGAAATTATCGATACGTTGGAGACGTATCATGCTGTGATATAAAAATTGAATACAATTGCTAAAATCTTGCTTAAACGCCATGATATAAATTGTTGCTCTCAACATGATACTAAACATCTTAAATTCCAATGTGGCTTTAGTGAGGAAGTTTTAATTATGAACTACAATTGGAATAACTATATTCATCTTGGGTTCGAAGAGGTAGAACAATTTGTCTTATTTATGGGAGCCTCTGAGATAGAATCCTTCATGTCTAAAAATTATGAAACTTGTGTTGCTTGTAAGGACCTTAAAGATTATGTCTCTTCTATCCTTTATTTTTGCATAGAAAGTTACAGCGATAATCCTTATATTATTGATTATAAAGAGAGACTCATTAATGCACAAGAATGCACTCACAATTTGCAGGAACCTGTGGAAGAAGAAATTGATGAACCTGAAAGCTCATTGGATGAAAAAGAGGAGGAAATTGATGAACCTGAAAGCTCATTGGATGAAAAAGAAGAGGAGAGTGATGAATAAAAGGAGGAAGAATGGATTAGCTACCCATGCCAACCTTCTAATGAGAGTAACTCTTTATCTCTTACACTATTTGATTGTCCTCCATGCTTACCAAAGGAGGAAGAATGTTATGTTCCTGTGGATTCTCTTCAAATATTCCCTATGAGTAAAACTTGTGAGAATAATTATGCTACTGTTATCTATGATAATCCATGCTACTTTAATAAATCTTATGATAATGCTTTGTTTGTGCCTGATATCGAAATGCATGGTACTAAAGAGTTTTGCGTAGCAAATGTTTATGATAAAGCTCTAGATGATGGTCCTATGTTACTTGATAATATTAATTGTACTACTAATGAAAATGGGATTGGAGAAGTCTTGACTTTATCTAGGAGTCCCATATCTTTTGAGATTGATCAATCATCTTGTTATATTATTGATAAAAGTGGGTTTGAAAGTTTTAATCCCACTATTTTTGAGCTTGATAAAAATTATGTGTTTGTGGATCATGAAAAACATGTTGTATGTGATAGTTATATTGTTGAGTTTATTCATGAAGCTACTGAAAATTATTATGAGAGAGGAAAATATGGTGGTAGAAATTTTTATGGTACTAAAACACCTCTCTATATGCTGAAAATCTTAAAGTTACTCTTGTTTTATCTTCCTATGCTTGTCACTTTGTTCTTCGTGAATTTATATATGTACAAGATTCCTATGCATAGGAAGTGGGTTAGACTTAAATGTGTTTTGAATTTGCTTCTTGATGCTCTCTTTTGCTTCAACTCTTATTTCTTGCAAGAGCATCATTAAAATTGCCGAGCCCATCTTAATGGCTATAAAGAAAGCACTTCTTGGGAGATAACCATGTCTTTATTTTGCTACTGTTTTGTTGTGTCTTGGAAGTTGTTACTACTGTAGCAACCTCTCCTTATCTTTATTTTATTGCAATGTTGTGCCAAGTAAAGTCTCAAATAGAAGGTTGATACTAGATTTGGATTTCTGCGCAGAAACAGATTTTTAGCTGTCACGAATTTGAGTAGGTCTCTCTGTAGGAAACCCAACACATTCTGCCAATTTTCATGCGTGTTCCTCAGATATGTACGCAACTTTCATTATTTTTGAGTTTTCTGATTTGAGCAACGGAAGTACCTCTTAAAAATTCGTCTTTACTGGTTGTTCTGTTTTGGCAGATTCTGTCTCTGTTTTTTGCATTGTCTCTTGTGGACTTTAAGCAAGGCTTTCTAGACTTGGAGAGCTGTAGCTAATGTTTTATTGAGTTCTTGCAATGTGTCACTACAGGACTAAAGTGGATTAAATTTTTTTGAGTACTAACCCCTCTAATGAAGTTTATGAGAAGTTCAGTGTGAAGGAAGTTTTCAAGGGTCAAGAGAGGAGGATGATATATGATCAAGAAGAGTGAAAAGTCTAAGCTTGGGGATGCCCCCGTGGTTCATCCCTGCATATTTCAAGAAGACTCAAGAGTCTAAGCTTGGGTATGCCCAAGGCATCCCCTTCTTCATCGACAACTTATCAGGTCAGCTCTAGTGAAACTATATTTTTATTCGGTCACATCTTATTTGCTTTACTTGGAGCGTCTGTATGTTTTTATTTTTGTTTTTGTTTGAATAAAATCGGATCCTAGTATTCTTTGTGTGGGAGAGAGACACTATCCGCTGGTTCATATGAACACTGGTGTTCTTAGCTTTACTTTTAATGTTCATGGCGAAGGTTGAAACTGCTTCGTTCATTGTTATTTTGTTGGAAACAGAAGATGCTTCATGTGGTAATTGGTATATTATCTTGAATAACTTGACACTTGGCAATTGTTTTGCTCAAATAGATCATGTTTAAGCTCTTGCATCATGTACCTTGAACCTATTAATGAAGAACTACCATAGAGCTTGTTGAAATTTGGTTTGCATGATTGGTCTCTCTAAAGTCTAGATATTTTCTGGTGAAGTGTTTGAACAACAAGGAAGACAGTGTAGAGTCTTATAATGCTTGCAATATGTTCTTATGTAAGTTTTGTTGTACCGGTTCATACTTGTGTTTTCTTCAAACAACCTTGCTAGCCCAAGCCTTGTACTGAGAGGGAATTCTTCTCGTGCATCCAAAACCTTGAGCCAAAACCTATGCCATTTGTGTCCACCATACCTACCTACTATGTGGTATTTCTCTGCCATTCCAAAGTAAATTGCTTGTGTGCTACCTTTAAAACTTCATTCCTTGTCTTTGCAATATATAGCTCATGGGAAAGTAGCTTAAAAACTATTGTGGTAAAGAATATGTAGTTTATATATCTTATTTCTTATAAGTTGCTTGTTGAGCGGTAACCATGTTTCTGGGGACACCATCAACTATTACACCTTTGTTGAATATCATGTGAGTTGCTATGCATGTTCATCTTGTCTGAAGTAAGGGTGATTTATCATGATCAAATGGTTTGAGTATGCATATTGTTAGAGAAGAACATTGGGCCGCTAACTAAAGCCATGTATCATGGTGGAAGTTTCAGTTTGGACATTAATCCTCAATCTCTTATGAGAATATTATCTGTTGTTGAATGCTTATGCATTAAAGAGGTGTCCATTATCTGTTTTCTATGTTGTCCCGGTATGGATGTCCTTAGTTGAGATCTATCAAAAACAAGAAATCAAATGCGATCTATCTCCTTGGACCTTTGTACAGGCGGCATAGAGGTACCCCTTTGTGACACTTGGTTGAAACATATGTAATGCAATGATAATCCATGGAAATCCAAGCTAATTAGGACAAGGTGCGAGCACTATTGGTATTCGATGCATGAGGCTTGCAACTTATAGGATGTCTTATGCATAACACATATGAATTATTACTACCGTTGACAAAATTGTTTCTATGTTTTCAAAATAAAAAGCTCTAGCACAAAAATAGTAATCCATGCTTCCCTCTGCGAAGGGCCCTTCTTTTACTTTATGTTGAGTCAGTTTACCTACTTCTTTCTATCTTAGAAGCAAACACTTGTGTCAACTATGTGCATTGATTCCTACATACTTGCTTATTTGCATTCATCATATTACTTTGTGTTGACAATTATCCATGAGATATACATGTTGAAGTTGAAAGCAACTGCTGAAACTTATATCTTCCTTTGTGTTGCTTCAAAACTTTTTACTAAGAATTTATTGCTTTATGAGTTAACTCCTATGCAAGTCTTATTGATGCTTGTCTTGAAAGTACTATTCATGAAAAGTCTTTGCTATATGATTCAGTTTTTTAGTCATTGTCTTTACCATTGCTTTGAATCACTTCATTCATCTCATATGCTTTACAATAGTATTGATCAAGATTATGATAGTAGCATGTCACTTCAGAAATTATCCTTGTTATGGTTTACCTACTCGAGGGCGAGTAGGAACTAAGCTTGGGGATGCTTGATACGTCTCAAACGTATCTATAATTTCTTATGTTCCATGCTAGTTTTATGACAATACTCACATGTTTTATATACACTTTATAATGATTTTATGCATTTTCCGGAACTAACCTATTAACAAGATGCCGAAGTGCCAGTTCCTGTTTTCTGCTGTTTTTGGTTTCAGAAATTCTACACAGGAAATATTCTCGGAATTGGACCCCACGAAGACGGAAGTCAATATTTTGCCGAGACGGATCCGGAGAGCCAGAGAAGGGCCGGAGGGGGGCCAAGGGGGCCCCACACCATAGGGGGGCGCGGGTCCCACCCTGGCCGCGCCGCCATGTGGTGAGGGCGCCCTGGGACCCCTCCGAGGCCGCCCTTCCGCCTATATATTCTTCCAGAAGCGAAAATCCTACGTCAATCGACGAAATTCTAGAAAGACTCCAGGGACGCCGCTGCCATCGCGAAACTCTGTTTCGGGGGACAGAAGTCTCTGTTCCGGCACGCCGCCGGGACGGGGAATTGCCCCGGAGTCATCTCCATCGACACCACCGCCATCTTCATCGCCGTTGTTGTCTCCTATGATGAGGAGGGAGTAGTTCTCCCCCGAGGCTGAGGGCTCTACCGGTAGCTATGTGGTCCATCTCTCTCTCCCATGGTGTGATCTTTATGTGATCATGAGCTTTGTATCACTATCAATCTATGTGCTACTCTAGTGATGTTATTAAAGTAGTCTATTCCTCCTCCATGATGTATTGTTGACAGTGTGTGCATCATGTAGTACTTGGCGTAGGTTATGATTGTAATCTCTTGTAGATTATGAAGTTAGCTATTACTATGATAGTATTGATGTGATCTATTCCCCCTTTCATAGCTATTGTTGACAGTGTGTATGCTATGTTAGTACTCGGTCTAAATTGCAATGGTCTATTATGCACTCTAGAGGTTACCTTAATATGAACTCCGGACGTTGTGGAGCTTGTTTACTCCAGCTTGAGGTGTGCTCTTGTAGTCCTACACAATGAATGGTGTTTGTTATCCAACAAGAGAGTGTGAGAAAGTAGCACAAGTGAAGAGAAGTTATTTATTTATGTGATCATTGTTGAGAGTGTCCACTAGTGAAAGTATGATCCCTAGGCCTTGTTTCTAAGCACTGAAACACCGTTTCCAACAAGTTCTGTTACATGTTTGCTTGCTGCCATCTTTATTTCAGATTGCAATTACTACTTACAATCATCCATATTACTTGTATTTTACTATCTCTTCGCCGAACTAGTGCACCTATACATCTGACAAGTGTATTAGGTATGTTGGGGACACAAGAGACTTCTTGTATCTTAATTGCAGGGTTGCTTGAGAGGGATATCTTTGACCTCTACCTCCCCGAGTTCGATAAACCTTGGGTGATTCACTTAAGGGAAACTTGCTGCTGTTCTACAAACCTCTGCTCTTGGGGGCCCAACACTCTCTACAGGAATAGAAGCGTGCTTAGACATCATGGATGCATAGGAATCTCTATAATCAAGGGCGTCATTAATCAGGCGTGCATGCATTGGAGTCTCCCGAGAGAGAATTAAGGAGGAGGTAGCGTTGCATGCAGGGGCAGAAAAGGAAACCTCCTGAATTTTTCTCTCGTGGCTAACGATGCCTCAGCTCTCCTTAATAAGCGTGCAAAAATTTATACGCCTTATGCCCTGGTAAGGAGGGAGTAGTTATCACCTCACTCTCTATCCTCATTTATTGGCATGCCATGTCACCAAAATGCCTTGAGATGTGTGATGTTACTAGTTATGTTACTCCCACTATGAGCAGTCTAAGGCCTCTCACAATAGAGGATCTTTTAGCACATTACCATAATAAAATGAATTCGTAAGAGACAAGCTCTTCAGTGGATTGTCTCTTAAGTGTTGCCTCTACGTTTAATGATTTTGATGATATGTAGGCACGTGACTAGCCTAACCACTCTTTTTTACCTTTGATTGCGTGCAAGGGTTGTATTGACACTATCTCTTCTCATTGATTATGGCGCCACATAAACATTTTGTCTATGCTATTGTGCTAAGAACCCTTCATTATTGTGAAAGGCCTAACTTGGCTAAACATTTTCTTATCAATGAAACAATGCATGGACATATGTTGGACTTCCTAGGCTTATTAGAGACATGAAGGTCAACTTTATCACTCATTTTTTAAATCAACTTGTTGATCTATAGATTATAGGTCGTATTTTCCACCCCACATGGTATCTGGCGGTATACTTGGTGAAATTAACACTACACTTCATTGAGTCAAAAAAAAAGTTGATGTTGGGGATTTTCACATTAGTTTGATTTCCGATTAAAGGAGGATGGTTTTTAGTGGGGATTGATTGATATATATGGGGTTTCACATTTCTGCATGAGTTGGTTAGAATTTGTAATTTGAAATCACTAGCTATGTCATCAAGATTTGATTTTCATATAATTTTTCATCAAGAGGAAAACCAGTGATAGTTTTGATGTTAGTAGATGGACATTTTTTATTAAGATTGAAATTCTTGACCTTAGAGAAATAGTTCTCTATGGTAGCTAGACAATACAAATGGTCGAGCTAATAATTTTGAAAACAACCTATAAAAAGTTAGACAGTGTGTTGGTTAGGGTACACCGGGAACATAACTCGCTCCGGTTCAGGGTTAGATCATACCTAGTTTCTAATGACCCCCAAGTGCATGAGATAGTTGTACCACCTCTCAATGTGGAAGTATAAGGGTATTGAACCACATCAGCAAGAATCTAACGCAATATATTCTCTCAAACTAGACTATCACAATGCAAGTGGTGATAGTTGTTTTCAATTTTTGTAGCATCAAAGTAGCGGTTGTGAGGTCTCGCAGATATCCCAATCCTCTATAATTCGACAAGACAATGACTTTACTCTTTGTCGGCGTAGTAGGAACCATGGTCCCTACTGCGGCGTCCACGCGGGCATATACTGACATAAATCTGCTCAGACGCGCTAGACATTAGGGGCAGCTCCCAAGGTATCCCCGAGAGCGTCCTTCCCTGGGAGCATCCTTCCACGGGAGCGCATGCCGGACATTTGTCTCCACCCGCCCGACAAGGCATGGTCACTGCGTCTCATGTCACCCTGCTTGCGCCCACTGAGCGACACGACAATACAGAGCATGTCTATCACCTGTGTCTGGCTTCACCGCCCACCCGGCCTCATGGGATCTCGACACTTGCCCAACATGCACAGTTCGTTAAGGAATCCCCTTACCATATAAAAGGAGGGTATTGTGCTAGTTGAGATCCTTATGCTTCGGGGAAGCAGGATAATTTTTTTTTGTATCGGAGGCGAAGGAAGGGGGAGTCTCAGCTCCCCGTGTAAGTTGTTCATCCATCAAGAAGATCAGACAAGCAACATGTAGGGGTTTCGCATCTTGCGCCCTGAACCTGGGTAAAAACACCGTGTGTTTGTGTCGTGCTTGATCTTGTTTTTAGCGCCCAATGCCCTCTTTCCGAACAAAAAGGGGTGCAAACCCTCGGTGTCGTCCGTCTCGTGAAAGCGACACTCTTATCTTAACAGTGGACCTAGGTTCATAGGTTCACTTGATCTTATTATCTCAAGAATGGTGGTGATCATGTCATGTTATAGATGATAATACATAGTCGGCATGCTTCAATGGTAACATTTATATGGATAACATGTTCTAAAAACATGAATTTGAGAAGGAGAATACCAAAAAAGTGTTGTCATGCCTGCCATTTTTTCACTTGTCCAAATAGATGTTCTCCGTATCTCTAGATGTGCATATACCAAAGGGAAATTATGCTTTCTGTCATTCGGCTATACCCTCCAATACCGCACACATCTACATACAACATACTTCTTTACATAAAAACACACATATACCAACACATGCATAGACTTATTTGTCTACGCATCCCGCATTCCTCTCATTTGCCTACACTTGGCGCTATCAAACACCTCATGACATGGGCAAACAAGGCATTACCAAACTTGTTACTTTTAATAATCTTAACCAATACAATAGACAATCACAGTGTGCTTCAAGAGTATAAAAAGCTGTAAAAGTTCCCAACATAATGCTAAATGCATAACATTTATCATCTCACACCATAAAAACCACCATAGAAATTACATCTATAGAACCGTAATTGTGTTAGTCAGATCATACAAAATACTATAATGATAATAAATAGAGAGATTGCATCTAGCTACTACCATAAACCAAGTCCAGGAGTGGAATACTCCCTTCTCATGGTGGAGAGTGGCATGTAGGCGTTGGTGAAGGAGAAGAGGCCACGGAGGTGATTCTCGTAGTGGTTCCTCCTCCAATTTTCCTATAGTGGTGAACTGCACGCTATGTGTTTCTTTGTTTTTGATCTCCGCCTCCGTTCGTCGTGAAATAAAATCCCGAAGGTACATATAGGGTTTTTAGGGCCAAACAAATCCAATGGCGGTGGAATCGGGGATTTCCAAGGTTTGAGGCCTAGTTACCCTTGGTGGGGCGGCTAGGCCCCTAGGCCGCCCCATGGAGGTCTTCTGGGCCTTCCCAAGACCATTTTCTTCTCTCCTTCAAGATTAGTCATTTATCTCCTAAAATTTTGGCGTGGAAAAAATCCTAGATCCATTTGAGTTCACGAAGGCTCATGAAACTTAATAATACACAAAACGAATTTTCCTATCCTGTAGAGTTAATACCAAATAATTGTGGACTTTGTGGAAAATCCCCCAGATCAATGTAAATCATGATGGGAACATCATATTCATGCAATTATCAAGGAATATCATATAATAAACACCAACTTTTATGGATATATTTTACATGTATCAGTTGCTACTTGACTCGCGAAATATTACCCATCTTGGTAATAAAGCATACTTCTTGTGTGAATTTTCTTGGTTAGGGAGCCTTTAGAGATGGTGCCTGCTAAATGGGTATCATGAGCATCACGAGATACACCTGTTGAGAGATGGAAAAATAATATCCTCTATCTAAGACAATTTATTCGTGGTTGGTCCTGCATTTTGAGGAAAACCTACAAAAAAGAGGAGGGTAAACATCTTAACATTAGCTATTGATTTGCTGGATTAGAATTATGAAACTACTTCTCCAAGTGTGGCACCTCAATCCAAGTGATTGAGGCATCCCCAATTCACGCCCCAAGAATATGGGCATTGGGATAACTCAGCAAACAAAGACAAAACCAAGTAGGTTCTTGATTACACAACATGGTGAGGCACTCCATCGTGCAACACGTGCACACAACAATATATACATTATTTATCTAACATGTTCATAGTCTCTGTCTGAGATTTAGGGCAGCGACAACAGAAATTTATTGGGTTATGAAAGACTTCTAGACCTCAAGGTTTCGCTAGAATACCGGTTCCTAGTTCTCATAAAAATTGTACTCCGGAGCTGGTGCCACGGTTTTTTCTATGTTAAAAGCAGCAATGATGAGTATTTTGAATGTACTCGCAAGAAATCAACAAAAATAACAAGAAATAGCTATCTATATTGCATGGCATAAGTACGGAAATATAAGTGTTAGTCCAAAATTAACGGTTGAACTTAACTTTGCATCTTACCTCTGTAGAGAAGATACCAAATGGTCAAAAAAAAAAAAGAGTATTCTCGTCTCGCCAATCACACGACCACAACTTATGTTCTCAAGATCTACCCACATGGGCTCTCGCATCAAATCTAATTCAGTAAGTTTTAGTTAATTCTCCGTACTCGACACGACTAAACGTAAAGTGTAACTGGATCCAAACTTTTCCTTTTTCATATGGACAAGGCTAGATTAGATTGACAAACTCAAGCCGCAAAAATATCATCCATCAAAGCTATCTACACTTAGCCGACACTCCAGGAGCAACTCTAAATCCTCTTACATAAGCAAGAAAAACTTACATACAATTTCCGCTACCAAGAAAATCCTCCTAGCCACCGACTTATCCTACAGACCTAGTCTTCGGACGAAGTGAATCCGACACACTTTTGAATCAGAAAAGTGACTCCTAGCCCCAGAACCTTCGCAAGATCTACCCACGGCCGCATGATGAAGTAACCAACTATACTTGCCAAAAGGCTGGCATCAGATAAGGTTTGACTAGGTTATAATCCGCAAGTGCATGGTAACTGTAGCACCTATCAATGTCAAAGTATTGGGTATCGGACCACAGAAATAAGAAGGTAAAGCAATTTATTCTCTCAAACTAGAGTGTCACAATTCTACTTATCTATGCACTAAACAATTTACACATACAAAGAGTGATGGTATGTTAGAAAAGTAATGATTGTGAGGATCTCACAAATGTCCCAATCCTCTATAGAGCAAGATGACAAGACAAATGTTTTACTCTTAAGTTAGCAATGTACCTAGGTTCATGATTCACACAGTCTTCCTCTCTCGACATTGGTAATAAAATACACACATTGTCATGCTTTGAATAGTAACTTCTGTATGGGTAACATGTCCTAAAAATGAGGTTGAGAAGAGAAATACCAAAAGGTTGAAGTTGGAGACTCAATCTTGGCAATTGATCTAAAACACTTTGATCGAAGGGCTCTTGTGCACCTCTAGAACCTTCCTAGGAACTCCTCCATGTCCCCAAAAGTTTATAGGGTTGTGGCTTGGCTGAATCCATCATATATGACAAGAGTTTGGGTCAAACACGTTACCAACTTTCGGAATCCCGAAACTGCTTGTGGACCCTTCAGCAAAAATGTTTTTCGGATCATACGTACTCCATTTTGGATGTATTTTATATCAAAATAATCAGTAGGAAATGCCCCTTTGTTTTATCCTCTAACACCATAGATAATTTGTACATTTGTGCGATCGTCACAACCATTACTTTGTTACTTTAAAACTTGAAAACAAACCATCACTCTTTGCATGTTTAAATTGTTTAGTGCATAGATGACTAGAACTATGGCACCCTAGTTTGAAGGAATAAATTGCATTACCTTGTTGCTCCCGCGGTTCGATATCCCATACTTCCACACTGAGAGCTGTAAATCGATCCCCTACACGTGAGGGTTATCAACATCATCATCATGCAACCACCACGCTCGTGCCAAACTCAAGAAGTGTGTGGGGTCTCCACATCGATTAAAACAGGCTCGAGGAGAAGCCCTGCCTCTGCCTGCACCGCGAGAGCTTTGCCCGTCAGCAGCCATTGACGATAGCGAGGAGGTTGCTCGGACGACTTTGTTGTCACAATGGTTTCTAGCTTGCTGACACTTGTGTTTATTCATTTTTTAAAGAAATCTAGTATTCTCATCCACTAGATAGATTTAAGTTGCCATCAACTCTGTAAACATGGAAAATACTATAATCTAACCTCAGAGACAATAAAGAATATTAAGTTCCCAATTGACAAAAAATTAAGGTAATGTAATTATATATATTCACAAATAAAGCTACAATAATTTACTCATTGTTTGCAACAAATGATGAAGCACTTAAATATTTCATATAAATGTATTATATTTGGATTGTATGTTCTAACATATATAAATATTTTTCTTAAATCAAGATATGTACATCTAATATGCAACAAAATAAGCACATTATTACTTATATGTTATTATCAACTATAGGAATATGATATCTTCATATATCTATCTATCTAGTGTGGCACCGAATCTATAGTATGGCATTGTCAACATTAGTACTATTAGATAATTATGTTCGCCATTTGTTGTGAAAATACATGGCTAGCTATGGTAACAAGGTACCACCATGTTTTGACCATCAAACGTGACACATTTCTTTCCGGTCCTTGCCATCACTACGCATGATGAATTCTAAACCTTTAAAATGTAGATCAACCCCACTAATAACCTCACTGTTGGTATATGACAAGCCATCAATCTATTATCCAATTGTACGATAATTGTGACATTTGTACTTTCTACTACGGTGGTGTGACAAAACACGCCTATAATTTTCTTTATATATTGTCAACTCAGTTAAGGAACACATGACTCGAAAGACACAAACTGGTTGACGCATGCAAAATCTATCGCGGCGATACAATCACATATTGATTGTGTAGCATGACATAAAACATGTCTTCACCAACTTTTTCGGCTATGGTGACACAAAATCATCACATCAACTGGCATTACACAATTTCTTGCACCACCAACTGCACAAAAAAAAACATGTTACCAATAGTAACTTGATGTCCATATATGCCAAGTCATCAACTCATTGAACATGCCCCAGATAGTCAATATGTATATTTCTCCAGACAACAACACTAGCAATAGTTGAGAAAATATGATTTAATTTGCATCCACTAAAACAAAACAACACATGTTAAAAAGTTTGCTGCAAGATGCGTGATATATAAAAAACCGTGATACGCAAGAGTTTAACTTTAGAGTACAAATACATGTCTCTAACTATCATAAAATTTGTGACTTATGACCGTCACATGTATGTGGAGTATCTATTTTGACATGAACTTGTTTGTAGTGCCCATGAACTCTGCAAACATGAAAAAAAACTTAACATGCATATTTATAACACCTAATTTTTCTAGCACCAACTAAACAAAGAATTTTAAGTCTCCAATTGACTCAAAACTTGAATGGTAATATCATATTGATTTCTTATCATGAATAAAGATACAATATGACTAGATCATTGCTAGCAAAAAAATAGCACTTAAATATTTGTTTTAAACATATTATATATGGACTATTCATTCTAAAATAATGATAGTTTTCCTAAATCGAGTGATATATGATTATTTATATAATAGGCAAGGGATGAAGCCTGCTACCGCATGGGTAGCTACACCCATGCATTATACCAATATGCAAGCCATATTAACTTGTTTTAGCTCGGTTTCCTAGTAGAACGTGGAATTCTAGTGTACAAAAGTGGTTTTCGAATTTTGATTTGAACTTTTTTTTAAGTCAACTTAGTATTCAAAAAGTCAACGCAAAATACGTTGGTGAGTTGACTTTGATCAAAAAATATTCATATCAAAATTCGGAAACCACTTTTGTACACTAGAATTACTCGTTCTACTAGAAAACCGAGCTAAAACAAGTTAATATGGCTTGCATATTGGAATAATGCATGGGTGTGTAGCTACCCATGCGGGTAGCAAATCCACTCTCTAATAGGAAATGCGACAAAGTGCATCATTAACTTACATGTTATGATCAACTGTAGGAATATGAGACCTTTATACATAACTATTTATCTAGTGTGCCACCAGATCTATATTAGAACATCGTCATATAGAAGTAGTGTCGTGCGATATTAACATGTGTCTTTGACTATCATCAACTTCAGTAACACGAGACCCCCATTGACAAGGTATCAACTTGTCAATGCCTATGGATTGTAGGCTAGGGTTTAGTTGGAAGTAGAGGGCAAGTAGATCTCGAAGGTTTCAGCCGAAAAGTACTCGACGATTATGAGAATTAGGGTTTGCAACAATGATTCGATGATCTCTTCGTCCCTCGACTCCCCCTTTATATAGGAGGCGGAGCCGAGGGTTTCGTTTTGTACAAGTTACAGAGTCCGGGACGGTTTCTAACTCATCCCGCCAAATTACAAATAACACTTCCTATTACAACTCTAATTTCCTTAATATATCTTGGGCTCCCGAATCTTCTTATTCTTCGGGTAGTGGGCCTTCAATAAACCCCGGGTACTATCTTTGGCAGGCCCATTTGGGATGCCTATGTCAGTAGCCCCCGAGATTTTGCTTGAATCGTAGAGTCAGGGAAAATCTCCACTGTTTATTTTTATTCAACAGCTTCAACTTTTTTATACTTCTTCATAAAATTCTATATTGTACAGAGATAATGGTAGTTGGGGCTAGTTCATCTGACGGATCAGGTACTAGTTAACTGCTCTAGTGGCAATCCGCAAAAACCTACTTCAAAATCACGTCCCTGGACATGATCTCGGGATACTGGTGTAAACTTCGACAGGTGCCGCTTAAGGTCTTACCATTCTGTCGAGTCCCAGTCAAATTTATCGAGTACCTAACGCGTCCGTTAGGATTTTTCTTCGTATCTGTTGATACTGATAAAAGTAGCAGAGCGCAGTCTTCGGCGATGCCACGCCCAGCAGAACGGATCTGGGGTCTTACCTTCGCAAATTTGCGGCATTCAGAAATTGATCGCAACTTTGGCGTTCTGAGAATATATTGTCGAGTACTTTTCCGGCTGTTGGAATGGCACATTTTATCGAGTCAAAGATGACTTATATTGCTCTCCCGATGGGAGTATATGTAGAGTTAATTATAACTCGAAATATACCCTTTTGCTTTTCTATCTTTCTTTTTTAATTTCATCAGGCACGCGAACAGCGTTCCCGATGGGAGTAGCCCCCGAGGCTACAGCCAAGGACTTGTGCTTGGTTGTAGGCTCAACATTTTAGTTCACCTTGTCGCTATATTGTCATTATTTCTGGATATGATCTTCTTTTCATCTCTCGGGTGCGCGAACAGCGCTCCCGATGGAGTAGCCCCCGAGGCTACAGCCAAGGACTTGTGCTTGGTTGTAGGCTCCCACAATTTCTATATTGCCATACTCGAAATTTTACTTTTGTCGAAGTAGCCCCCGAGCATTTGGGCAAAAACTTGTATTTGATCAAAGGCTCCCGAAGTATTCAATGACTTCTCCTGTCGCCAATCTTCTTTTTATTTTTCTTGTCGGCATGCTTCCCTTAGTCAAATTTACTTCATCTCTATTAATAGTCGTGATTTTTCTGCCTTGTGGGTCCATTGTTTCCACCACGTTGACACGTCGTGCAAGTGGGGGACACACGTCCTCCGCTTTTCCTGGCGCACGTACTGTAACGCCTGTTCTATTCCATCTCAGTAAAAATACCTTTTTACCCTTTATCTAGAAGATCTTTTTTCACCACACGATTTCTTCATCCAACGGTGCATTGCTTCATCCGATTCCTATATAAACCTTTCTTCAACCTCCGTTCACTCCTTCGCTTGCGCCGCACATATGTTCCCCTTTGCAAAAACTTCCACTGCGCCCCAACTCTCGTTGATCTCACCCACGCACGAGCTTTGCTTTTCCAGTGCCGTTGATGCCACCGCGCACGCGACTCACTCGCCACAGCACTCCAGAGTCCAAGATGGCCGCTGAAGATCTTGAGTGGGAGAGATCTAAAATCTCCAACCAAGACGTCAACATGCTGAAGAGGCTAGGCCTGATGAAGAAAGAAGACGCCATCCGCTTTCCCAGCGAAGAAAGCTACCCAAACCCTCCAATGGAGTACCGGGTTAGTTTCGTTGATCACCTCATCCGCGGCCTTTCTGCCCCAATTCACGATTTCCTCCGCGGCCTTCTTTTTGTTTATGGGATTCAGCTGCACCAGTTGACCCCCAATTCCATCCTCCATGTCTCCATTTTTATCACGCTGTGCGAATGCTTCCTTGGAATCCCTCCTAACTGGGCTCTGTGGAAACGCATTTTCTGCCTCCGCCGCAATGGCTCCCACAACGCCACCTATAACATAGGCGGCGTTGTTATCTGTGTCCGAACTGACGTTGATTATTTCGACGTCAAGTTTCCTGATTCTGTCCAAGGGTGGCGCAAAAGGTGGCTCTACATACACGAAGAAAGTGCCAATTCTGTGGAACACAACATAGTCCCTTTCGACGGAAGTGCCAAAATTCAGCGCCGCCGCTCCTGGGATGCTGAAACTTCCGAAGAAGAGAAAAAGGTGACAGAAGCACTTATGTCTCGCCTTCATCAGCTTCAAAATACTCGAGGCAAAGAACTGTCTGGTGTTCAAATCACGCCTATTTCCTTAGGATTAGAGTGCAGCCTCTTCGAGCTCGCAAAAATCCCCTTTGGACGTATTACGGTGAAAATGACGCCAATAGGCTCTCCAATGATCTTTCTGTAAAGGACTTGGAGAAGCTGATTCGAAGAATTTCCCGTTTGAACAAGAAGGATCCTATTCCCTCTTCTTGTCGCGTGGAACCATACAGCTCCGCCAATCCTCTCCCTGAGGTATTTTGTCTTCTCGAATTTTTCTCTTGTTCGAACTTTCCCTGCATCTCATTGTATTGATATCTCTCTAATTTCTCTTTTGTCGCTATTTTCCTGCAGAACCATCCTACTATGACTTCCCTTCCTCCTCTTCCTGAGGATGGAGAAGTCGATGAACAGGCTATCGTTGCCGAAGACAACCAAGGTTCTTCTCTTCCTGAAAGTGAAGTCGCAGGTTCTCACAAATCTGCGGCTTCCCATGAAAAAGAAGTTGAATCTGACGCCAGCGAGTCGACGCAATCCTTTCCTCCTGCTGTTTCCCCAAGGAACAAAAGGAAAAGGAATGACGCCGAAGATTCTGGCACTTCTAAGGCTGAAAAAGTTGTTCCTTCTCATCCGAAGGCAGCTTATGATCCTTATATTGAATCCCTCGTCAGCTCGTAAGTCATCTTTATTTCTCCTTACTTCTGTACTCGAAATGTTTATCTTGTCTTGCTTTTTATGCTGTCGATTTTTGATCAATAGTGATGACGAGGAAGAAGTACCAACTGTTGACGTGGCTCCTCGGACAAGCACGTCACATACTGTACTTGCCTCAGACACGCTAGTTGAAGGAGAAGAATCCTCGCCTCCTCAACGAAACGTCGTCACCACAACTCCGCCGGCAAGCCCCCTTGCTCCTTCACCGAAAAGGACAAGGATTGAAACAATTCTTGAACCTGCCCCTCAATTGGGCAGCTCTTCGACCCTGCTCTTGGATGACGTAAGTTTGTCGATATCTATATTTCCTCTATTTTGCTTTTTCACGCCTTCACTCTTTTTCATGCCGATGTTTCTCTTGCTGTGTTCTTCTTTGACAGCCCATGATCAAAGAGCTTATCCGCATCGGATCCCAATTCATTGGGTACCGTGAATATGCCAGCAGAACCGAAGGTAACAACTTTTATACTTGCCGTTCTTTCTGACTTTTTGCTCCTGTTGTTTGTCGCGATTTTTGATTTTTCTTCCCCCCCTTTTTTTTATATCTCGACAGAGAAACTTGCAGAGGCCAACAAATGTGCCGACGCACTTGCTCAAAAACTGGAGCAAAGTGAGGCGGCTCGCAAGAAAGCCGAACTTGTTGCTAGCGAAGCCAAAGCCGAGGCTAATGAAGCCAAAGCAAAAGCTGCTAGTGTCGAGGAACTTCAGAAAGACTTGAGGATGCTTTGAATCTGCTTTAAATGAGCATAAAGCTGCCCAAGCTGCTCGTGAACAAGGGATCCTCAAGCGCCTGAAGTCACAAAGTCGACGCACTCACAGTAATACCACTGATCCCTTCTATTTTTATGAGAACCGCTGTTTCTTGTTGTTGACCAACGTTTTGTTTCCTGTGGCAGACCAAACAAATCAAGATTTTGATCTGGAGAATCCCGTCAATGACCCTCTCCTTGATGCACTTTCTTATCTGGAGCTCCATGGGTCCGAAATTCGTGAAGGCGTGGCAAATGCTAATGCAGGATTGTCGACGCTGTTCCCCTACTTCTTCCCGAAGAAAGAGGAGCCCCCGACTTTCCTTACCCTTGCCAAGAGCTTTAATTCATCAGAAGACCTTGGACTGAAGATGCGTCAGGAAAACATGAAGATTCTTTGTCGAAAGCATCTTGTTGCCACAGTTCTTGCGATCGTTGATTGGACGAAAGTTGGCGACACCGATCAGATAGAGCAATCAAGATGGAGGTCGCTGATTAAGGCAGCCAAGCCCAATACGAAGAAAATCTTGGCTTATCTCGGGATCAAACCAGCTTCGACTCCTAGCTCATCAAGGCCGGAGGTCTAGTTGCATGCCTCTTTGTTTTTCTTTCTCTGTTTCTTTTGCTCTTGTCGCCAAAGTAGTTATCTAGCGACACGTACTTCATTAGCTCCACTGTAAGGCCTTTGTAATTATTCCGAAAGATTAATGAAAACTCTATCTTTTGCTTGTTGATTGATGTTGTCTTTTTTTTATTAAATTTCAGTTGGTATTTGATAACTATACTCCATCTTCCGCTCCTTCCAATGTTTCGCCTTCTTCTTCTCGCTCAAAGAGAACTCTTGCTGATGCTACACCTGTCGAAGATTCATTGCCGCGAGAATTGGACGAACTTCGGTAGCAACTTCAGTATGCAAAGAAGCAAACACTTGTGATGATGGAAAAATCTCGTAAGTCATCTGAGGCCGAAAAAATTGCACTTCAACAAGCTCGCGAGGCCATGGCTGCTAAGGAAATTGCTGCTTCCGAGGCTGAAAAGGCGACTATTCGAGAAAATTTCATGCTCGAGTTAATGAATGAAGCTAGTGTGGATATGTCGGGTATGCTTGTTTCATCCTCAATATCTTCCGTCTTCATGCTACGTCTCTTAAAGTTTTCTGCTCCGTTGTTTTAATAGGTTCCTTTACTGATGCTGTTGCCGAAGAAGAGAGGGTAAATACTAGGACGAACCTCCTTGTTAACCTTTCCCTTGATCATGGTTCTCTGTTTTGGGCTACTCCGGAGAGGACCCGCGATTGTCGATTTCAGGATCGCGCCTCTCAAACTCGCGACTTCCTTGACTTCTGTACCAAGACCCTGTCTATGGTTTATAACTCCATGTTTCCTCGGAACGTTCAACCAAAAACTCTTCCTGAGTTAATGGAGAAATTTAAGGATGCCCACAGGATCCATGATTTTGTCAGAGCTCAACTGGTAGCTGGCGCCAGATTTGCTCTTATCATGCTTCAGATCTGCCACTCAAATCTTGACCTGACCCAAGTTGTTGCGAAAGTTCATCAGAAGGTAAAACGTCGAAGAGTTGGTGTTGACCGAATTAACACGAAGGTTTCGCCTGTAGCCGAAGAAATGATTGAAGACCTTCTTCGGATGGATGCCGACTTTTTTGCCGATGGTCATTATGCTGATTTTCTTGGCGCTGCTCCTGAAGAAAACAGAGTTACCCTTGATGACATATTGAATCAAGGCTAATTATTTTCCTTTTGTAGATACTCTTCTTTGTAACCCATGATTGTAATTACATTGTGAAGTAATCATCATATTTCTATATTTGTCTAGCCCCCGAGTGTTTCGGTGGCTTTTTACTGTATTTGTGTATTGCGAGGTTTTGAACCAAGGCATTTATTTAATATGTAGTTTTGGCGAATATCAGCCCCCGAGCTTCTTTGTTGAGTACTATTTTGTATTTTTATTGACTCACGAGGTATTTTAATACCAAAGCAAAGGCTTTTCTTTTTTCGAGGAACTATATTGAAATTCGTCGGGTCAGAGACTTTGAGTATGTCGATAAAGAAAAAGTTATATTGACACTATCTTTATTATATTGCAGCACCGCGAGCCCGCCTCATTAAAAACCTTTCCCGGCCCCACTCGGTGCCCCGAAAAAGGAAAAGAGTGCGTCTGAAAACTCGCGGGCATTTCAGTACATTGAAGTTTTACAAGGACTATATTTCAACTCTAGGCATAGAACCGCCTGAGTTGCGCCACGTTCCAGGGGTTTTGCTCCTCCACCCCTGTCTTCTTGTCCTTTATCCTGTATGCTCCTCCTCCGATTACTTCCGTGACAATGTAGGGGCCTAGCCATGGTGACTCGAGTTTTTCATGACTTTTTTGCGTGAGCCGAAGAACTAGGTCTCCCACCTGAAAGGATCTTGGCCGCAATCGTCGACTGTGATAATTCTTCAAGTCCTGTTGGTATTTGGTTACCCGAGACAGTACTTCATCTCTAGCTTCATCAAGTGCATCGATGTCATCTTCTAGCGCTTTTCTCGACACCTCTTCGTCATATTCGACGACTCGTGGAGAGTTGTGCTCTATCTCGATTGGTAATACTGCTTCTGCTCCATGAACCAAGAAGAACGGAGTTTCCTGTGTTGCTGTGTTTGGTGTTGTTCGTATGCTCCATAATACACTGGGCAGCTCCTCGGCCGTGTGTCGAGCTTTCTCCAGTGGCGCTAATAAGCATTTCTTAATGCCGTTGCAGATGATTCCATTAGCTTTCTCGACTTGGCCGTTGGTCTGCGGGTGCGCAACTGACGCAAATTGTAACTTGATACCCACTTCTTTGCAATAATCTTTGAATTCGTGGGATGTGAAGTTGCTGCCATTGTCTGTGACGATGCTATGGGGCACTCCAAATCTGAAGACGAGGCCTTTTATGAATTTTACTGCAGATTCTCCGTCTGGTGAATTTATCGGCTTCGCTTCTATCCACTTTGTAAATTTGTCGACAGCTACTAGCATGTACTCTTTTCCTCCTGGCCAGGATTTGTGTAACTTGCCCACCATATCAAGTCCCCATTGGGCAAAGGGCCATGACAGTGGTATTGGTGTTAATTCTGCTGCTGGAGAGTGAGGTTTTGCGGCAAACCTTTGACATGCGTCACAAGTTCTTACTATTTCCTTGGCGTCCTCGATTGCTGTCAACCAGTAGAATCCTGCCCGAAAAACCTTGGCTGCAATAGCTCGACTACTTGCGTGGTGGCCACATATTCCTTCGTGTACATCCTTCAGAATTATTCTTCCTTCTTCGGGTGTGATACACCTTTGCAGGACGCCTGAAATACTTCGCTTGTACAATTCTCCTTTGATCACCGTGAAAGCTTTGGAGCGTCGAATTACTCGCCTTGCCTCAACTGGATCATCGGGTATTTCCTTCCTGAGGATGTACGATATGTACGTCTGCATCCATGGTATCTGTATCATCATGACCAGGTCCTGATCTTCTTCTTCCTCTTGTTCTTCCTTGGTAGCCCCCGAGGGTTTCTTCTCCTTCTTTTTTGATTTTGTTGATTTTGTAGATCTCTCTATTATCTCTTCCCAAAATACACCTGGCGGAACTGCAAGGCATTGCGACCCGATGTTTGCAAGAACGTCGGCTTCGTCGTTACTCAATCTGCTAATATGATTTACTTCGCATCCATCAAACAACTTTTCGAGCTCGTTGTACACCTCCTTGTATGCCATCATGCTATCATTGACTGCGTCACATTGGTTCATGACTTGCCGAGCCACCAATTGTGAGTCGCCATAGATTTTTAATCGAGTTGCACCGCAAGCTTTTGCCATCTTCATCCCGTGTATGAGAGCTTCATATTCTGCTTCATTGTTAGATGCGTTAGGGAACGTCATCCGAAGGATGTACTTCAACTTGTCGCCTTCAGGTGATATGAGTACTACTCCTGCGCCAGCTCCTTCTAGTCTTTTGGACCCATCAAAGTTCATGGTCCAGGTTCTCGGCAGTGCGGGGTCTGTGTTTTGCAACTCCATCCACTCTGCGATGAAGTCCGGCAGAACTTGCGACTTGATTGCTTTTCTTTTTTCATACGTGATGTCCCGAGGGGAAAGTTCTATTCCCCAAAGGGAGACACGACCCGTAGCTTCTGGATTGTTTAGTATATTTGACAAGGGAGCTTCATTGACCACTATGATCGGGTGTGCCGAAAAATAGTGGCGCAATTTTCGTCTTTGTTGTGAGCACTCCATATGCTAGCTTTTGGTACTGAGGGTACCTTTGTTTTGATGGCGATAAAACTTCGCTGACGAAGTATACTGGCCTCTGTACTCCGTGGAGTTTTCCTTCTTCTTCTCTTTCGACAACTAGCACCGTGCTCACCACTTGGGGCGTGGCTGCAATATACAGCAGGAGAGGTTCCTTTTCCTTCGGCGCCACCAGAATTGGTGGTGTCGAGATTGTGCGCTTCAAATCCTCGAAGGCTCTATCGGCCTCTTCGTTCCACTGGAATTTATCTCCTTGCTTTATTAGAGCGTAAAAGGGTCACTGTTTTTCTCCCAACTTGGCGACGAATCTGCTCAAAGCTGCGACTCGCCCGATTAGGCTGCTTGTATTTCTTTCAACTTTGTTGGCTTCCTCATTGTTATGATAGCTTGTATTTTGTCGGGATTTGCTTCAATCCCTCTTGCTGAGACTAGAAATCCCAGAAGTTCTCCTGCTGGGACGCCAAAGGAACACTTCGTCGGGTTCAGCTTGAGGCAGAATTTGTTGAGGTTGTCGAAGGTTTCCTTGAGATCCTCGATCAGTGTTGCCCCCTCTTTTGACGTTATGACGACATCGTCGATGTATACTTGCACGTTTTTCCCGATCTGTGTCGCCAAACACTTCTGCATCATCCTCTGATATGTTGCTCCCGCGTTTTTAAACCGAAAGGCATTGTTCTGTAACAAAACACGCCGTAAGGTGTTATGAACGCTGTTTTGGCCTCGTCTTCTTCTTTCAATCTGATCTGGTTATAACCAGAATACGCGTCCAGGAAGGAAAGACGTTCACATCCAGCCGTGGAGTCGATAATTTGATCGATCCTCGGGAGGGGAAAGTGATCCTTTGGACAATGTTTATTGAGACACGTAAAGTCGACGCACATGCGAAGGACTGTCGTGTGTTTCTTCGGCACCATCACTGGGTTAGCTACCCATGTGGCTTCTGTAGATATCTCTTTGATAAAACCAGCTTCCTTAAGTCGATTTACTTCTGATAGCATAGCTTTGCGGTTTGGTTCCGAAAAACGCCGCAAAGGTTGTTTGATTGGTCTCGCTAATGGATCCAAGTTTAGGTGGTGCTCGGCAAGTTCCCTGGGTACTCCTGGCATGTCAGCTGGACACCATGCGAAGATTTTCCAGTTCTCACGGAGGAACTCGACGAGCGCGCTTTCCTATGCGATATCCATGTCGTTTGCGATAGATGTCGTCTTTTTCGGGTCTGTCGGATGAATCTGCACCTCCTTAGAATTTTTCTCGGTATTGAAAGTTGATTCCTTATTTGGCCTTCCAACGTCTGGCGACGTCGTAATCGGTCATGCTTTTTGACGCCAAATACTCAGCTTGCATCCCGAAAGTTTACGATAGCCGATGAAAATCCTTGTCGCATTTATCGGCTAAGGCAAAGCTTCCTTTAACTGTGATTGGTCCCTTTGGTCCAGGCAATCTCCACAACAGGTATGTATAATGTGGCACCGCCATAAATCTAGCATATGCTGGTCGTCCCAACAGAGCGTGGTATTGCGACGGAAAATCAACGACTTCAAATTCCAACCTCTCGATTCTATAATTTTCTCGGGTCCCAAACTGAACGTCGAGATTGATCTTCCCCAATGGATAACTTGGTTTCTCCGGTGTGATGCCGTGGAACCTTGTGTCTGTTGGCTTCAAGTTTGCTAAGGATATGTTCATCTTCCTCAATGTATCTGCATACATAAGGTTTAGGCTGCCGCCGCCGTCTATGAATACTCGAGAGACATCAAATCCTGCGATGATCGCCGCGAGAATAAGTCTTGATCGCCCTGGTCGAGGAACTTGCTGCGGATGATCTCGCTATTGTGAAGCCAATATCTTGTCCCGACCAATTAAGATACTCAACTGTTGGTGGAGGCATTTTTCTCGCCATAAACACCTATCGTGAGATTACTTTACGAGCTCTATTGGACGGCCTTCCCTTCGAATCATTGACACCGCTCCGTTGGAGTTAGGATCAACATAAGGTGGTGGTGGAGGTGCTGCCGCTATTCCGAGCCGATGCCGATTGTCGTCTCAGAATCGCGGGAGGAGGCGGCAAGTGAATCTCGCTTACGGGTTCTCGAGGATTTCTCTCGTGTTGCCCGCGCATTAGCGTTCTCTCGCATACCTTAGCATTGCCTGAAAATTTCGACGATCTTCTGCAGGTGCCCTGACTGTCTTTTACCGTTCTTTGTCGAGGAAAAAGTACATTTGACACGGCCCATTCATCATCTCTTCGGGGGGACACGAAAGGCCTTGGGAACCTAGGCCCGCTATTTTGCCTCGTTGTTGCGAGAATCATCCCCGTTATCGCCTCGCTGTTCATCGCTTCTCTCGATAATCATCTCTGTTGCTTCCTCCGTGTTTGCCCGAAAACCTGCCGAAATTTGCCCTGGAGCGTCATAGTTCGGGTACTGCCGAGGAAATCGTCGCCTCGGTTGATAATTTCGACCACGGTCCTCCTGCGGCGACTGTGCCGTTTGTTGTGGACAGCGTCTTCTCCATCTGCCCATCTCGTTTGCTATCTCCATTAACGCAGATCATCGTCTTTGGATTGGTCCTTCCTAAGTCCTCAACAAAATCTCCACGCCTGATTCCTGCGACAAACGCATCTATTGCTCTCTCGTCAGATATATTTTCTGCCGAGTTTTTGATGATATTCCACCTTTGGATGTACTTTCTCATTGGCTCATCTGGCTTTTGTCGACATGCTCTCAACTCCTCTAGCGACGCAGGTTTTTTGCACGTGGATCTGAAGTTCTTGACGAACACATCCTCGAAACTTTCCCAGCTGTCGATAGATCCTGGAGTGAGTTTCTTTATCCAAGATCATGCGGCTCCACTCAAATGCACCTGGATGCTTTGCATAGCTGTTGCCCTGGTTCCTCCTGTGAGCTTCACTGTCTCGAGATAATCAACTAGCCAATCCTCTGGATCTTGAAGGCCGTCGAACTTCTTGAAGTTGTCGGGTAACTTGAATCCTGAGGGGACTCGAGTTTTTCGGACTCTCCTCGTGAAGCATGGCAAGCCGCACATATCTTCGTCATTAAGCTCCGGAGATTGCCGATGATCCCGTCTCGCTTTGCCGCGCCCCGTCGACCCTTGCTTGTGCTGCTGTGTCTCTTGCTCCACTTGGTCCTTCAGGTGCTGCCGCTGTTGCTGCTGCAGGTCGTGGACTATTTTGCCGTGCCGCTCCTTCGGGAGGCATTGATACAAACGCTGTCCCCATAGCTCAAACTCCTGCTACTGCCATATTGTATAGTGTCTCCCTTGGATCACCTGGAGGAGGTTTAGATGCGAGGATAAAAGCATGTGTCGCCATATACCCAGCCTCTGGTGTCTTAGGGATGATGTTTCCTCTTGTATCTATCGACATGAAGGACATGTCGAGGTTTTGGACCAAGTGCTCTCTTTCTGCTTCGGGTATATGTTGCAACCTTGATCTTGCTCTGTTCCGCGCCTCTCTGTGGCTATCGCCCGAAGTTCTAGATTGTCGACTTAGATCTGCCCTCCTCCTGCTAGATGCAGAAGCTGCTTCCTTTCTTACGTTTAACTCAGTTGTCTGCTTTTCCAATTCTCTTGCGGCTCGTGCGAGTCTATATTGATATGCTTGCAATTCCTCCGGTGTGGCTGTGGTGGCCATTGGTTACGAACCGTTCATAGCTCTCGTGGCTCTATCCCACGCCGCTTGCGAAAGCTGAACTCGTCTCGCGGGCTGCGGCCCGACGTATTTATTGCCCGTGCCTTGTCGCAGATTGGAGGGATCGACGTATGGATTTCCCGGATCGTCGAAAGCCTCAGATGTTTCCTCTTGATCTTCAATGGCATAAATCTGATGATACTTTGTACTCAGATCTATGTTGGGTTTGGTGACATCATCGTTGAGATTGATGAAGACCTTGCCCACTGTGATAGATTTGTCGATGAAGTCGTAACTGTCGATATCGCTTGAGCCATCGCTTATATATGAGTCCGCAGATGACTCAAACGTCATGTCGTTGAAGATCTTGGCGAGTTTCTCTCTTGCTCGGTGTCGACGTAGCGTGTCGACGAAGTTTCTTCTTCTCGACTCGGTTGACGATGTATAGCTTGAAAAATCGGAATCGACCGCCGACGATCCCGACGAAATCGGAATTTCGACACGATACGATCCTTCCTTCTCGACGCGAAAGTGAAACCTTCCGAACGTCATCTCCATGGGCTCCGCCAGATACGCATATGCATCCAAACGGGAGGGTGGGTGAGGAACAAAATCGACAGGACCAGCAGCGATCTGTTTACCTCGATCCATTGCGTTGCTTGCGGTTGACGATGTCGAAGATCTTGAACGTGCCATCGAGATCAGATCCTTACGCCTCTAGTTCCCACAGACGGCGCCAATTGACAAGGTATCAACTTGTCAATGCCTATGGATTGTAGGCTAGGGTTTAGTTGGAAGTAGAGGGCAAGTAGATCTCGAAGGTTTCAGCCGAAAAGTACTCGACGATTATGAGAATTAGGGTTTGCAACAATGATTCGATGATCTCTTCGTCCCTCGACTCCCCCTTTATATAGGAGGCGGAGCCGAGGGTTTCGTTTTGTACAAGTTACAGAGTCCGGGACGGTTTCTAACTCATCCCGCCAAATTACAAATAACACTTCCTATTACAACTCTAATTTCCTTAATATATCTTGGGCTCCCGAATCTTCTTATTCTTCGGGTAGTGGGCCTTCAATAAACCCCGGGTACTATCTTTGGCAGGCCCATTTGGGATGCCTATGTCACCCATATGCTCAATATATGATGTGACACACAACCTTCCTGGCAACAGTAACATGAGACCCCCCTCCCAATGTTCAGTATATGATACCACACACAACCTTTCAAGTACTTGCTACCATTGTAGACGAGGAATACCAAACATTTACATGTATTAATTAATCCCCACTAGTAACTTGAACATTCATATATGCAAAGTCATCAATATATTGCCAACTTGTATGGCAATTGTGTCATTTATACTATCCACAAATACCATGACAAGATCAACCATTACTAGAAAAAGTAATTATAGATCCATTAAAATTTGATACACGAATATTGTATAGATCTAAACTATTTAGTGTGGCTTAAATATACCACCTGGCACCCCCGGCTCTAGCGGTGTGGAACTATCATATCGATGCCCTGGTGTGACGAAACATGTCTATAGATATATGTAATGTCAACTCTAGGAACATGTGACCACTGAAAATATGACCGCCTAATGCAGAAGCTATCGCAAGGATACAATCACACATTGGATGCGTAGTGTGACGGAAAATATGTCTCTAGGTCTTGTCGGCTTTCTCGACACGAGGTCATCACATCGACTATCTCATGTGATGTAAGCTCTATCCTTTTCACCTGCCAACTGCACCGATACAAATGACACGAACTCTTAAAGTTGATCGCTATATTAACCACCATATCTATCTTTCTAGCAGTAACTTGTCATCTATGCCAAGCCATCAAAACTCGTTGATGATGCGTCGGGTAGTGACCTTGTATATTTCCCATGGACCAAATAATAACAGGAGCAATAGTTGGCAAATGGAGATTTTGCATCCACCAAAACATAATAATAAATTTTGCTATAAGATGTCTTTGCATACAAAATAGTGATGCACATTAATTCACATCAATATTTACATAGGTGCACAATATCAAGACATGCCACTTCTCAACAATGGTATGCTATTTGTTACCCATATATCTCTAAACTATTTAGTGTGTGACATAAACATGCCACCCGACGGTTACCACACCCTCTATCCCTATGGTACTATCATATCTCGCATACATGGTGTCCTGAAACATTTCTATAATGTTATATAATGTCAATTTTAGGAACATGTGGCCACACAAAAATCTGAGTGTCCGACACATAAGTTATCATGGGGATGCACTCACATCTGACCATCTAGTGCGACAAAGAACACGTCTCTATCTATTGTCGGCATCCGTGACGCGACAACATCACACCGACTATCTAGTGTGACACAAATTTGTATCTTTCGCCTACCAACCGCACAAATACACATGCTACCAAATTTGAAAACCGATCGCTATATGAACCACCAGATCTATCTTTGTACATACATCTACACCAAGTCATGAACTCGACGACAATGCGCCAGGTGGCAAACGTGTAAATTTCTCGACACGAGGTCATCACATGTAATCTTATACAAACTTTAGGAACATGTGATGTGACTACAATTTTTTTGATTGTTTGAGGCATAAGCTATCATGGGGATACAAAAACACGTCTCTAGCTATTGCTGGCATCCGTGACACGAGATGATCACACCGATTATCTAGTGTGACGTAAATTTGTACTATCTTTCACCTACTAACCGCACAAATACATATGCAACCAAATCTGAAATCGGTCGCTATATTAACCACCAGATCTATCTTTCTAACATACATCTACAAAGAGAAATCTTGATGCACATTAATTTGCATCAAACATTACAGATGTGCAGAATTTGAAGCCATGCATCGGAGGCTCAGCAATGCAAGTATTTATTATCACAGACCTGACATGACATGAGATCTGTGGTAGACTGGCAGTAGTAGTCCGGTAAAAAGAAAAGAGAGAGAGAGAGAGAGATACAGAAGCGGACGGGCAATGCAGAAAACGGCAAGCAGGCCGGTGCGTATCTTGCGGCCGCCCCTGGGTGTCAGTCAGGGCCTCTCTCTCTCTCTGCGTGCGCTGTTGTTATAAACCCTAGCGGCAGCGGCGGCGGCAGGGCAAAAAGATAGAGAGACGACGTGGTGGCGTCGTGCGGCGCGCAGGGTTTTGCCGAGATTTTCCTAAAAAAGGGTATCGCCTCCGTACCGAGAAAAGAAAAGAGAGAATACGAGGCGAAAAAACACACAAACACCTCTCCTCCCCTCCTCATCTTCCTCCCGTTCCCTCACCATTGGTCGCAGCCCCGGCCGCCACCCCTGCCGCCATGGACGGCCTGCACGGCCCCGACGCCTGCTTCTCCCCCGGGAGGACCATGTCGCCGCAGCTCATCAGGCCCCCCGCCGGCCCGCCGCCGGACATAGGAGGCGGGTAAGGGACACGGACCCACGCTGAGATTGGGTTTTCCTTCCTTCCTTCCTACGGTTCAAAGATTGGTGCTTTCGTTTCGTTTCTTGGGCCAACGTCTGAATTCGTTGCCTCTGTTTTTTCTTCCTTCCTTCCTTCCTATCTGCCTTGGGTCGTCGGATTGGATGGCGCCGGATTGGATGGATGGCGTCGGTGCCCGCAGCCAGTACTTGTCGGAGCTGTTGCAGGAGCACCAGAAGCTCGTGCCCTTCACGCAGGTGCTACCAATCTGCAGCAAGCTGCTCAGCCAAGGTGAGAGCCTCGATTCCCTTCTCTGCCCGCCGCCGCCGCCATGTACGGCGGCATTCTCTCGGATTAGATTGGAATTAGCCGCCGCCGCCTGATTGCTCCCTCTGTTTGATGCAAACTTGCTCGCTGACTCTGTTTTGGTCTGACGGGACGGTCCTATTCTTTTTCTCTATCATACATAGGTCTCGAAAGCATGTAGCTTGATTCATACGATTCTTCAGTGCCAGCAAAGCTAGTTTTTTTATATGTACTACTACGTTCTTTCTCTTGCTAATGCCGCCGTGTGCTGATGTTTGCTGTTATATGCTCGTGTGGTACCAGAGATAATGCGGGTGTCCTGCATGCTTCGCCAGCACCAGCACCAGCACGGTGGGGACTTCGACAGGATGCCCATGGCTAGTCCAAACCAGATGCATCATCATCCGTCGCCCCCAATGCCTAACTTCTGTGGGAATGGCTTTGGTCCCTGGAGTGGGGCTCATCCAGAGGTAATTGCGTCTGTGTTCTGACATGAGGGTGGCATGTTCAGTCACCCATCCTATCTGATCGCATCATCAGTTGTTAAACCCTTCAAAATAGAATGCTAGGACACGAGATCTTGGTGATGTGGTAGGTTGCAACCTGTATCTTAGCACCCTTTCCTAAGTTGTGCATCCATTAGGTGATGTGATATTGCAGTGTTAATTGTATATCATGTTATCACATCATATCCTGCCGCCGCACTTCCTTTTAATGATAATAGAGGTAGGTTGCATCTTCACCATCACATTTGGTCGCATCGTATTCTTACGAACCTAATCTCATCCTTTAGCCTATCTCTCTTCATGAAGAGATATTTCAGTGATGTAAGGTGAGCAGGTTCAGTACTGTTACCTGAATTTTCTATCATCTTGTGTGTTTGCGAGTTCTGCTCAGCTATAACAAAGTTGTAGTGCACTTAAAACATATACAGAACCTCTTTGTTTTGTTCCCCCTTTCCCTCTGCTATCAATGCTTGCTGAATTGGGAAGTCTCCCTTTTAAAATGCACCAGGCGGATAATAGTGCCTAAATATTTTTGTGCTGATTGATATTATGAATTGGCAATAAAGATGCATTCTTGATATTCCCATTAGTACAATGACTGTAAATAGATATATGTTTATGAAGTTAAATATTTTCTAGGAGTATTTTCAAAGTGAAGTTTTATACGTTCTTGATTTATAGGCTTGCTATGGAAGATGGAAAACTGGAAATCAAGCTGAATTCTTTATTTCTTTCCCCTGTTTTAGAAGTTGTACTGTTCTCTTCCACAGAGCAGCAATACATAAAATTGTGTCTTGACATAGTGAGGGCTAACTACTATCTTAGGCATGTTTTAATCCTTAACGAGACTTGAAAAACACACTGTTTTATAGAAAAAGGCACTTGACGCTTAAGATAGCGATGTTTAACTAAATTATGTTTTGCGTGCGGCGAATTAAGAAACTGGATTAACTTCTTCATAATCAAATTGAAATCTGCTTAGTTCAATTCGTCCTACCTGTTCACAAAAGGTTGCACCGCACTCTTGATTCTTATGTTATGCTTATTATGTCCTAAGATGTGTAAAGCCTTACAATTATGTCGTCTATCAGAGGGTAGCTTTTTCGCAAGGACCTGTGGGTTGGCAAGGAGCACCACAAAGCCCCTCATCATACATTGTCAAGAAGATCTTGCGGTTGGAAATACCAACTGATAATTACCCTAATGTAAGTTGGAATTTACACACTTGCAATGTTTACTGGTACGGAACCATTATTTACTCTGCTTGTCATACTTGTTCAGTTCAATTTTATTGGCCGTCTTCTTGGGCCAAGGGGAAACTCGTTGAAGAGGATTGAAGCCTCTACGGGTTGTCGTGTTTTTATCAGAGGGAAGGGCTCAATTAAAGATCCTGGGAAGGTAAACATGAATCTTCTTTTATGCAAACTCCGCAGATATAGTGTCACTGGTATATAGCTATATATGTATAGTGCAGTACTATATTGTGTCCAGCAAGCTTGCATTGCTCATCTGTCGTCCTTCTCATGTCTTGAAGGAGGAACAGCTGAAGGGCAGACCTGGTTATGAACACTTGGATGACCCCCTGCATATCTTGATTGAAGCTGAGTTACCTGCTAATGTCATTGATTCAAGAATTGCAAAAGCACAAGAGATCCTAGAAGAGTTGTTAAAACCAGTGGTATGTGTGCGCGTCTCAACCATCTTATATGCCTTTTCTCCCAGTATAGGTTCTATAGCCATTTAGCAGAGTAACTAGATCAAACATCTGGAAATATGGCAATATTAAGTGCTACTTCTCCCGCATCCTTTATCTAGAATGATTCTCTTGAGATATTAGCGTTGACTGCAATAAAATACTGAACTGGATCTTTGCTTTATTGTTTTTTCTTCTACCTAATTTCTCTCAAGTTTACTTTTACTGTCGTAGCTTCTATCTATGATATGTTTGTCCTAGCACACTACTAAGTATTGATCCACTAAAACTAATGCTATGGTTCTGGAAGCACACAATAATGATTGAAATGAAGCTGTGTTCTCTTACACGTGCAATCAAGTTACTGTCCTTGTATGTTTCTAAATCTTGTCTCTTTCGTATTTTGTTAGGATGAATCGCAAGACTACTACAAGAGGCAGCAACTCCGTGAGCTTGCCATGTTGAACTCACCACTTCGTGAGGAAAGTCCGCGTCTAAGTCCACATCCAAGTCCTCATCCAAGCCCGCGCCCAGGCGGAGCTTCTCCCTTCAGTAACGGTGGAATGAAACGAACCAAACAATGACTGCAGAGGCCTGCTCCTCCCAACTTGACCCTCCAGAGACTCCGCTCACTCGGTGCCCTCACAACTTAATTTTTCATGAGCAAGCTTTCATGATGGTGCTGGCATCGTGTGATACCTGTTACTACTAGAATTTTGATCTCCCATGTGACATTAGCATATGAACTGACTGAGAATGATCCATGAGTAGCGAATCCTCCTCCTTTATAATTAGAACATTTGATTTATTTGTTGCTGGTAATGCTGAGATATGACAGTGTGCAGAATTTAAGTTTCTGAGATATGACAAACGGAGATTCTAGGGACTCAATATGCCCCGTCAAAGCAATAGATGACTAGGTAGACACATTCTTGCATCCCACTCTACTTGGATACATGTCCGGCTGCGCGTTCGGTTAATATGGTTAATTCGGTTCGGTAAATACGGTTTTACGGTAAATACAATTTTTATACTTCGGTAAATACGGTTTCGTACAAAAATACAGTTCGGTTTCGGTAATAACCATATTAATTCGGTTCGGTTTCGGTAATAACCAAATTAACCAAAGTTGACGCGAATTTTTAAATAACACCTTCCAAGCATTTCACGTAAAGTACCACATACAAACCACCAAGCTGTGGCACCTCTATTGTGTAAAATGCACTTGTAAACAAATATAAACGTTTTACATGAATTATGGATGGCCTGCAAAGTAAAATTCGTTGTTGGGCTAGCTGTTCGGTTTTCTTCGGTTAACCGCGGTATTTCCGGTTTTAAACCGAATTAACTGAGTTGTGTATGGTTATCACTTTTGCTAACTGTAACCTAACCATAAAACTATAAAAACTGAAATTCGGTTTCGGTTAGGTTTTCTTCAGTTTGGTTTTCGGTTTCAGTTCGGTTATGTGCAGTCGGAGATACATGATGCCTCCCGCGCTAATTGGATGCATGATTTAAAAAGCTCCTTGTGCTCTGATCGTTGTTGTTAGTGCCAGTGCGTACAGAGGAAAATTAATATGAAGTGATGAAGATATATTTCCTGCATATTCATACAACCAATATAGTGCCACGCCGGACCGACCAGAACGTTAGATATCAGTTTCGAGTGTTTATCCTGCAACCAGTTACCAAAGATTGTTGGAGCACTTCGAATAGAAGCTAAACACAACCTGAACGATAGATTCAACCAGTTTCGAGTGTTCCTAAACTTATAAGCCAAAAAGGTGTCTAATTGTTTTGTCGTCATGGCAGAACCAGTTCGTGCAAGAGTTTTAAGAGCAAGATACTATCCTGAAGGAGATCTTCTCAAAGCTAAATTAAAGCCTGGTAGTTCTTTTACCTGGTAGAGTGTAATTGCGGGGCTGGAAACTTTTAAAAGGGGGTGCATTTGGAGAATTGGTGATGGAATCCAAGTAAACATTTGGGAAGATGCTTGGATCCCTACAAACCCATCACGGAAGCTTGTTACTCCACGTGGTAATATCTTTTTGACTAAAGCTGCTGAACTTATTGATCCGAATAAAGGGTTATGGGATGAAGATTTATTACGAGAACTTTTTTAGGAAGTGGATGTGAACCAAATTATGGAGATTCCCATTGCACCACCTGGTATGGATGATTTTATTGCATGGCATCATACAAGCAGCGGTTTTTTCACGGTGCGCTCGGCGTACCATGCTGTATAGGACCATCGTTTCATCCGCAAAGAGAGAAGAGCTTTAGGTGTGGGAAGATCTAAGATTTGCCTGGTATGGAAAAAGTTATGGAAACTAAATATTCCCGCAAAAGTGAAAATCTTTGGATGGAGAGCTTTCCATGGTCTCATCCCTTGTTTTGGTATTTTGGCAAATCGACATATAATTACTAATAATGGATGCCCGGTGTGTTTGGAGGGATGTGAGGATATAATGCATACTCTGTTCACATGTATGCATGCAAAGAAAATATGGGAGAAGCTTGGAGTTCTTTCAGTAATTGAGGATGTCGTAAGTATAGTTAGAGCAGGAGCTATTGCGTTGGAACATATAATCTGTACAATGAGAACCTGTGACTCTCTTGGCGGAATCGGATTATCAGAAATTATTCTTATTGGGACATGGTATATCTGGTGGGAGAGACGCAAATGTGTCCATGGTGAGGAAGTACAAACGCCCCAGAATTCAGTTTTGTCGATTGAAGCCCTGGCATCTAATTATTGGCGAGCATGCAAGAACCCTATTCAGCGCAAACATGTGTCTTGGACATGTCCACCTGAAGGTGAAGTGAAGATCAATGTCGACGCTTATTTTTGTGCAGATCAAGGACGTGGAAGTGTGGGTGTTATTATACGTGACTTCAAAGATAAATTCATCGCAGCTCATACTAAAGATCTCCCATTTGTGGCGGATGTGATGACTGCTGAAGCTTATGCTCTCCGGGAGGGACTTCTATTAGCTCAATATATGGGATGCAATCGATTTACTAGACAATCTGATAATAATGAAGTAGTGCAAACGATGAATGATGGGAGTTCCTTGGCTCAGCTGCAACAACTATCTTCTACGACTGCAACTTATTCGCGTCAGGTTTCTCAAAGGTGAATTTTGAATACTGCCCGTGTGAGGCAAATATTGTGGCGCATGAACTTGCTAAATCTAGTTTTCAGTCTTCTTCTTCTTGTACTTGGGACGATATCTCCCTAGTTTTATTTTGCCTTTTATGATAAACGACGTAAGTGTGTTTGATTATCAATAAAGCTAGCAGCGGGACGGAGTTCGACTGTTTCCCTAAAAAAACATGTCAGTTGCGCTTCGCAAGATTGTTCCATATGAAAATCGTAACTTTTAGTGGGATCTTCAACTTCTAATTTTTCGTATTATTAACTAGTAATAACATCGTAGTGACCACTGACAAAGGATCAAGTACTTCGAATTTCGTATTATTAACTAGTAATAACATCGCAGTGACAACTGACAAAGGACCAAGTACTTCGAATTGACCAAGAATTTGTCAATTTGGTGCAAATATCATCGAAACTTGTCCGCCCTTTCCCTAAATCAACATAATCTAAGGGCAACTCCAATGCAGCCACCCAAATCGAACACGAAACATGTCCCTTTTTGACTATTTGGGTGGCCGCACGGACGCGTGGATAGGGGGCGGCGTCTAGGTGACGTTGAGTCGCACGCAACACCCAACGCGGCCACACATCGCAAACAACAATAAAAAGGGGGAACAAAAAACAAGAAGAGCACTTAATTAAACATATGCCCTATTATGGGAAGATTAACAAAAGAAAGCCCTATTATGGACAAATTAACAATAAATCATATATTGTAAAGACTACAACACAATGAACATCTACGAAACTGTGCCATTAATATGTGACACTCAACGGAAAGCTAGTGAAAATTCATATTTGGCACGCAAAAAGCACGATGAAAAATTTGAGGAAAACATATATGTTACACAAACTATGGAGAAATACATCAAACAAGTCTAACATTGTGTCATATTTTCCATGGTTTCATCAAATTCTATAAAGTTACCCTAAGTTCCAAACTTTGAAACTTTTTATCAATATAATGAATATTGCTCTTATTTTGAAGCTCTCATCATAACGAACCCAAATGTTCAAATATATCATAAAACTGAACTTCAGGTTCAAACGATATGGAATGAGATTTAAAAGATGTGTTGGTTGGTGCTGTTGTGCGCTCCTTACCACATTGAAAAAATAACCAGATTGGATGGGAGCACCGTGGAGTCTAGCCTATGCCCAAGCGAACCCTGTACGAATGGAGGCTATTGGGGGTGCCAACGACACAAGTAGAAAAACTCCAGGTAGGAAGATTCTCGCATCCGTAGCATCCTTCGAACACTTGTGAGGAGGAAAATTCGGAATACTTCTGAAAAGTTGTGCATTAACTAGATGGAGTATTCACCCAAGGTGGCCAATTTTTGAGTGATGGTGTTAGGGCAGACATAAAATTTGTAGAGCTGGGACAAGGATGATATGCCGCAAGTGCAGTCATCCCCTCTCCCCTCTAATTTTTAAGTGCTTGCTACGATACGGTTTTTTCTTTTTGCTATCTTGTATAACTCAGGTGCCTTATCATACAACTCATAGTTCCCAATTCACTTGTTGATCTAGAAGATTTTCTTTGTCCTATTACCAATTTTGATGGTAGTGGAAGCACATAATAGGTCCAGGTTGGCCTGAGTGCAATGACGCTCTGAGCTGAGCCATGGATGCCCGGGGTCGGTCCATTGATACCATGGTCCTTGGGTCCCATCCAAAGTGATCAAGACCTGTCACCCCAAACCATGAGAGCTTCTTTGGGGGCGTAAACCACCTTCCAAATGACAAGCGAGTGTCCTCCATTTGCATTTTCCGCGCCATCGCCTTTCCAAATGAATCCCCTTTGTGAGATTGTCCAACTTGTTCCTCACCCATTTTAGCAAGGAAAGAACCGCCATGTAGTATATTTCCAGGGCCATGATAATCTTCTTAGTGAGGATGACCCGTCCAACACTCATGAGGTTCTTTCCTTACGTCCATGGAGTGTTTTTTTCCACTTCGTCTATTATCGGTTGAAAAGCCATCTACCTCGATCTTTTGTAGTGGAGAGGCAACCCTAGATATTTTTCTTGCAAAAAAGAAACCCTAGATATTTTTCGGAAAATGCAGCATTTTTGCTGGAAAGATGATGGCACAGCCATCTAAGTAAATCTGTTCACAACGAATTGGCAAATTTTTCATCATGGTAGTGTATGTAAGCAGCCCCGTTGTGTCCCCGTACACCTTCCGGTCTTGTTTCGTGCCTATAATTCGAAAAACCCAAAACTGATCATGGGTGCATATGCACCCTATATGTATAACACATATTTCAAAAAGTAAAAAATTAGGAACAAAAATTTAGCATGTAGAGGGACACGTTCTATGAGTACACGTAAAGTTTCACGTAAAACCGACAATTTTTGTACCCTATGTAAAAAAGACAAATAATGTCTCGAGAAATAGACTATTTTAACACCAAAAATTTGTCTTTTTAGTACAAGACAGAAAACATATCGGTTTTTTCTGAAACAACTTTGTGAATATGTAACATGTCAAGACATACACGAGGCATTTTTGTTTGTATTTTTTTGACATTTAGAAATATATTTAATATGCATTTCAAATAAAGGGTGCATATGCACCCAGGTGTAGAAACACCTTGTCCCTATAATTCAATCTTCTAAAAGCGCCAAGCCAATCAAACTACACATACTTTTTTTTACTCCCTCCGATCCATATTACTTGCCGCTAAAATGGATGTATCTATAATTAAAATGTGTCTAAATACATCTATATTACTGTCATGTGATATGAATATGAGAGAGTATTTTTTTCTTAAGAATTAACTGCACAAACTTGTGCCTCAGAAGTTTTAGCAGCTTCCACAAGTCTGGCCCACCTGGCAGCCCCACGGGAACGCCAGCCGTTGCCGCTCCCGTAGGAACCGTCGAATCCTCTCCCAGCCCAGCCCACGAATAAGAAGAGGTGCTGGGCGCTGGGTTCAAACGTTCAAAATTCGAAACCCGTCTTCCCAACAAGGCAAGCAGCCCCCCTCTCCCCCTCTCTCTCCCCAAAAGAACACGACTTTCTTTGACCCTCCCCTTGATTCGCGGACCTGCGGAGGAAGGAGCCAGCCCCATGGCGACGGAGACCGCCAGCGCCGGCCCGGGCGCCGCCTACGAGGAGGAGCGCAGGAAGCGGATCCTCGACAACCTCAAGCACCTCGAGGTACGCACGCACCAAAACAACGAGCTTTCTTCCATTCCACCCGCTCTCAATCTCTTCCCCCAACCCACATCGGCGGAAAGACGAACCATTTCGTGACGGCCCTCACTGGCCACCGCCGATTTGTTCCGCGGGTTCTTCGCAGCGGCTCCGATTCCGATCTACGCACGCATTGGGGGTTTTCACTTTTCGGGCCACTGATTTTTCTCTGCATCCTTCCCCCTTTTCTGCAGAGTCTGGGCATTTCCAAGATGGCCAAGAGCTTGGTCCAGGCGACCAGGCAGCAGGGCAAGGTACCTCCTTTCTCGCATCGCTTGAACTCGTCGGTCTGCCGCGGTTGGTTGCGGCGGGTTTGATTCGTCCTGCTGCGTTTCTGCAGACCGCCCGTGCGAGCCCCAAGCCGAGGAAGAAGTTCGAGGCCGCCACTGAAGTCAGGCGCTCCTCCAGGGCCAAGACTACAGTTTCCTACAAGGAGGATGTGAGTTACTTCGCAAGATTTGCAGTTTTTCTTCTGCCAAGTTTACTGCTCGCTATCATGCTCTGTATCAAGGAGGACGTATCCTTGTTCAAAGTTGTTTCTTTCGTTCTTGCAATCTGATGCATCGATTAGGCTGGGGTTTATGTTCCATGGGTGTCACACTCCCGTGCCGTGCCCTCCTAATAGCCATGGAAGACATGTGCTACATGAAGTTATATACTGCTATTCTGTTTTTAATTATACCTAGAATAACTGCAAATTAACAAATAATCTTTCATATCATGTTTTCTGAATTCGTGTTAACCTCAGATGAGTATTTTCCAAATGAGTCCTTAGTGCCTTGATTTTGCCCCACCAGTTATAGTTTTACTTTGTTAGAGCTGTAGTCTTTCCTAGTTTTCAACTTTGTGTTTTTTTTCTCTGTCTGTTTACTAGTTGTACTATGTTTGAAGGAGGATATATCCTGTTGGAAGTTGTCTCTTTCATCCTTGCAATCTGATGCATTAATTGGGCTGGCGCTAATGTTTTATGGGTGGAGGGCTGGCGTCCTGTGGTGTGATTGCTTACATAGTTAAAATTGTGTGCTATATGAAGATAGTGTTGTTATGTTTCTAAATATGTAGATAATAATTGCAGATTGGAAAAAAAATTCATATCCTCACATGAGTACTTTATATATGAGTGCGTAGTGCCTTGATTTTGTACCCCAAGTATAGTTTTAATTTGTTAGAGTTGTAGTGTTTCCTAGTTGTCTTGTTCGCTTTGCAGGAGATTCTCTGTTTCTTTTTGTCATGTTAACTAGTTGCCATGCCCTGTCTGAAGGAGGATATATTCTGTTGACAGTTGTCTCTTTCATCCTTGCAATCTGATGCATTAATTGGGCTGGGGTTAATGTTGTTTGGGTGGGGGACTTGGCGTCCTGTGGTGTGATTTCTTACATAGTTTAAATTGTGTGTTTCATATTTTGAGAGAATGAAACATATGCAATATGTAGTAAGATAGTTTTGTAATGTTTCTAAATATGTAGATTATAATTGCAGATTGAAAAAAAACTTTCATATCCTGCTTTTGTGAAGTTCATGGCGACCTCAGATGTATACTTTATTCATGGGTCCTCAGTTCCTTGATTTTGTTCCCCTATTATAGTTTTACTTGCTTAGAGCTGTAGTGCAAGGAACATCCTTTCATTTTTTTCGTGAAGTGATGATTTGTTTTTCTTTGCAATTGATACTGAGTTGTCATTTGATTCTTCTCACAGTTACCTGAAGTTGACAATTTTGTGCGCCGCAGAAGGTAATACTTTCATTAGCTTTGTTGGATTATCTTGCACATGGTTGTCCCACCCTTGAAGTAATCGGCTACTTGCCTGTGTTGACCAGGGTTAGCAAAGGTCCAGACAATGGAAGGGGATACACTGGAAGAATTTCTTCTTATCAGCAACAAAAGCGTGCTTTTAAAAGAGCTGAGAAATTTCAAGATAGTCTGGACGCTGGCAACCTATCGTTTGTTAAACCCATGGTTCGATCACATGTATCTGGCTGCTTTTGGCTTGTAAGTTGGTGCTCTCTGTATGCTGTTTAACTAATATTATACATATTATTATCAACTAAAAAAGCATCATCAATTTTCTGTTATGTAAGGGTCTGCCTTCTAGGTTTTGCAAAGATCATCTGCCTCCCAGTGAGTATAAAATGGTGCTGGAGGATGAAGAGGGTGGTGAGTTTGATGTTGTATACATTGGAAATCGAACAGGTCTGAGTGGCGGATGGAGAGGCTTTTCGATGCACCATGATCTGGAAGATGGGGATTCATTGGTCTTTGAATTGGCTGAGCCTGATAGATTCAAGGTACTTTTTTTTATACTTAGTTACTTACTAAGAAAACTTCCATATCATCATTTCAAAAACTGGTAATTATGTCCCAACTGACAAGAAGGAGCTCAAATAGAACTACAGAAGTGAAAACAAAATCATAAATTTCTAACATGAATCCCTTTGAGAGAGTATGCAAGTATAATTAGGCAGGAGCCCCTAATGTATCAATGTAAACATGGGAACTGGCAAGCAAGAAAATATGTGTGCTATTGCTAATTTCTTATAGTATGCAAGTATAATTAGGCAGGAGCCCCTAATGTATCAATGTAAACATGGGAACTGGCAAATAAGAAAATATGTGTGCTATTGCTAATTTCTTATAGTATATTTGTGCTACTGTAAGCTGAGGCACTGTGTTGCATGTGTACTCAAACATTGATAAACATCAGTCTAGCAATTTTTTCTTATGTATATTCAGCCACAGTTTTGGGGTTTGACTTACTTGCAAAGTTGCAATTCTTTATTTGTTGCAGGTTTACATTTTCAAAGCTATTGAGGATGCAAATGAAGCCAAGCCTGGTGATAAGACTGCTGATGTGGATACAATGGACAGCGATTCAGCCCAGGAAGAGCCTGACCAGACAGATTCACCTGCTTCTGAACCTCCCTCTAGCCCTCAACCTCTCGTAGGAGCAAAAAGAAGGAAGCTCCGTGGGAGATAGTAGCGTTCTTGTTAGATCCATCAGACCCAAAATACAGGTACTTAGGGCAAGTATGTTGCCGTATCAGCAATGCGCTCTCCTGCCAGGTCATCTGTTTTGCGTCTTTTTGTTGGCCTCTTTCTGGAAATATGGGTGTTCAGTAATTACCCTTCCATTGCCTAGATTTAACATGTAAAGAGATGTTTTGGCACCAGTAACCGAGCACTCATAACCCCTCCATGTTATGCTAATTTGGTGTCTCAAGCGCTGCAATGTTGGTTTCTCAGTTCTGTTTACATGATTGGTGATGCTATTTTCTGTGTACTGCTGTGCACATGTTCGAAGATAGATTCATAGCTCATGTCACTATTCCTCAGTTGTTCATTCACATTATATATTTTACATCAAAGCTAACTAATTAATTAGTACTACAACACAAAGGATCCTAGTGTAACAAGTCAATGCCACAAAACATCATTGCATTTACATGTGACAACACAATGAAAACACCAACATCATCGAGGAGTCAGCACCCCAGAGAGCACGCCACTGTTGGCATTGACACTGCCAGAAGTCTGTGAGACAAAGGAAGTTCCAGTTGCTGAAGCAGTTGACAAGGATTTGGTCATATCAGCCGAGTCTGTGCCTGTGGTCTCCAGCAAAACAAAATCCACCTCGGGCATCATCCTCATGATGGCCTCGAGTTCTCGGACGATCTCTGACATGGAAGGTCTGTCATCAGTCTCGTCCTGACAGCACTTGGTTGCTAGCAAGAGGAACCTGTTGATGCAGTCTGGAGGACACAGCCCCATCCGGCTGTCAACGATTTCAGAAATATCGCCTGATTGGTACGCTTTGTTTACCTATAACATGCAAAATGTAGTTCTTTCAGTAGACTGTTGGTGTTCCACTCAAATTCATGTATACTGAATATTGTTGTCATTTTCTCTGCAGAAACGTATGAATCCACTGGTATCCACTCATTATAAGGTAACCACAGATAGCACTATAGCACAACCATATTTATGCTTATATAGATTTCCAAAAGTTAGCTAAAACTACAGTTTGAAGTGATTGTTTACCTCTCTCACTATGTTTTTACCATGCTCAATTGGCTTCATCCCAGTCAGCATTTCAAGAAACACAACGCCAAGGCTATACACGTCACTCTTGTCCGTCAATTTATGAGTCAGGAAGTATTCTGGATCAAGATACCCCTGCCAAAAAGAAAGGAAACATTACTGCTCTGCAAGAAAGCAAGGCAACTGTAATATCTCCGGTGTAACTAATGCTTACCGGTGTGCCTTTAACAACAGTGGAAACATGACCTGCTAATGTCCCTTCAATATCTGGCACCGGAGCAAGCCTCGAAAGACCAAAGTCAGCCACCTTGGCAACAAATTTTGAGTCCAACAGAATGTTACTGGCCTTCACATCACGGTGAAATATAGGAGGGTTTGCATCAGTGTGTAGATACAGAATTCCCTTGGAAGCACCCAATGCAATGTGCAACCTCAAACCAAAGCCAGGAGATCGTTTGGACTTGGCTAGGATTGAAGAAAAAGAATGTAACATAAGGCAAGGCGCTGAATGTCGGAAAACATTTTGAACAAGTCAAATTATCCAGTTCTACACACTAAACTTTCAAGAGTTTCGAAGCATAATTAACTGGCACAAACACATCTATAAGTAAGATTCCTGAAACTGATGAGTGTATAGATGATCTGGAAAATAAGAGCCCTTGCCCAGTTTGGGTGGGAGGCCAGGATTCGCCAACTAGGCCTACAGAATCCATGTAGTATTGAAAATAAAAATGTAACAGAAGTGAATAAAATTGGACAATATGGGCTCTCCGTGTACTTACAAGAAAGATGATCGCGTAAAGTGCCGTTTGGCATGAACTCATAAACTAGCATCTGCAAAACACATTTCACATGACAGCATGAGTACCGCAAGTTAATAGGCATGTTCTTCAGTGTAGCATAAAGCTCATCTGCTTATCTGTATGAATTTGAAAAAAAAATCATATATATATTAGTAGTTCAAACAAAGTAGATGTACCTGTTCATCTTCTTCATCACAATAACCAACTAATGAAACCAGATTCCGATGATGCAATCTGGATAACAACTCTATTTCTGTGCAGAACTCCTTTGAACCTTGCAGAGAATCCTCATGTGCCCGTTTGATTGCTACAATTTCTCCATCATCTAGAGTCCCTCTATAGACCTTTCCATAACCTCCTTGACCAACTTGAGCTAGTATATCAAAGTTATTGGTGGCCCTAGCCATTTCTTCAAATTTGAAGCACCTCACACCATCAATTTTGACAGAAAATCTTGACACTGCAAATGGCAATGTGATACAAATCTTCAGGTGCTAACTCTTTAACAAGATGTCTACTAGCAACGTTTATTTGCTGAACCATCTTATTGCTTGCAAAAGGTATATAATGACTTACATGATCGTCTTGAAACTGTTCTACTTCTATGTCTTGAACGCCTTCTCATTATAAGAATAGTAGCTACTGTAGAAAGTGCAAACGCGACAACTATTGTGCTTGCCAGGATACCACCCATCGCAGCCTTGCTCACACCTGATGAAGCTGCATTTGGGTACTCTGCAAAAAACGTGTCACACAAAATACATGTTACTACTAACTGATGGGAGTAACTGACCATAGTACAGTGAGGCCATAGAACTGAATGAATCACGAGTCAAATAATTATGTTTGCAATTTAATTAGCTTCAAAGTGAGCATACCATCTGCATAGGAACCAAGCGTGAAGTTGAGAAGCTCATATGGACCAAACAGATCTAGAAGAGTAATTTCCCATCCGGCAAGTACATGTCTGAGTCGCACAACCTCGGACATATTGAACAAACTTGTATTGCTTGGAAATAATTTCAGATGCATGTTGAGCCTTGGGCCCACCTCCCATATGTAATGCTCAATATGCAGCTGGTAAACAAACAGTTCCAATAAAGATGTTACGTCGGCCCCAAAGGCACCTTCATATGGATAGAAGTCTGTGATTCCCGGACTCTTCAGTCGAAGTCCAACTCCAAGTGGCACGGCACAAAAACAAGGTATAGGAGATGACGGGTTGTACTCATAATTTTTATCCGTTGGGCAAGGCGAACAATTTAAGCTAGTGCCCTGTATCTGTTTAGAAGTTTGCTGGTTTGCTGACCGGGGTTGACAAAAGTTGTCTATTGGAGTTCCACTAGAATTCCCACATACAGGGTTTCCACTCAACCTACACAAATTGACAGCAGTAGTGATTACTATCCATTACATGTTTACAGTGAAATATAATTCCTCTACACACAAACTATCAATATGTTTATGTACGAATGCAAATTGCTAATGCATTGCATATATGAATGTGAGCGTACATTACAGTAACATTTTGGGGAGGATTAAATGCAGCTGGAATTGTCTTCAGAGAATTATTTTGGAAGTCCCTGCAAAATAAAATAGGTTTAAATTAAATCAAATAAAATATACTATATAGTAATTACTAGTGGAAAAAATCTGCAAAAGGGATCATACAGGATAAGGCTCCGATTTCCAGTAAGAATGACGTCATTCCAGATTGTCGAGGGAACAGCACCATCTAGATGATTGTTTTCAACAGACCTGCAAAATGAAATTATCACGTTGATCAAAAAATACATAAAATTATATGCTTACTTGGAAGTATTATGTATTTCCATATGTGCAAATATTTTTATGCAAATAAATAAGTCTTACATGATATGACTTCATTTTTTAACGATAAAGGGTAATATATTAATATCAAGAAGTTATCAAGTATTATTATATGGTCACGTGGTATGAAATCATATCGTATGAAAAATAAAATAAGTATGATTTGTAAGATATATGTGAGTTGATCAAACTATTTTAGTCTGGGAATAATACAGAAGCAGATGCAAAGTTGTATTCAGTATTCTAATTTAAGAGAAAGCTGTCTGAAACAAAATTTACTAAGCTGAGTGTTACACTTACAAAATCTGAAGATTAGGAAGTCCTGAGAAGTTAAATGGGACCGTTCCATTAAGCATGTTCTGTGACAAATCACTGCCAGAAAGCAGAAATTAGTCAATGGCTAAATAAACTAGACAAACAATATCAGAGGCACATACATTGTAGTGATGTTTGAAGCAAGCTTATTAGTCGGTATAGATCCTGTCAGCTTGTTCCAGCTAAGATCCCTGAAAATGCATGTGAATAATACTTTACAGTTTAGACACCTGTGGAGTTATTTCTTGAATTGAATGGACCGAAAAGGTGGTCACCCATTTTTACAGAAATTTTCAAATTCAGTAAATTTTTCAGCACAAATTACTAATCTCAAACACAAATCATCGTAATGAAAAGTACCAAGTGCCACGTTCAAAGTAGCAAGCACTGGCCATAACATCAAAAGATACTAATGGGAAAGTAAAACTGAGATGTACTTTCAGCAACACGTATACTCACAGATAGACAAGTTGAGAAATGCCACTCAGATCAGGAATGGTGCCCTGCAAGCTGCAGTTTCTAAGACTCCTGTTAACATAAGAAGTATTTTGGCATATTCAGTTCAACTGTATATTATGAAAATGGATATTGGCATGTTGAGAAATCATCATATGAAGGTACTTAACGTTGTATAGAATATGGGTACAGAAATAAACTTACAGCTTCAGTAATGTTGATATGTTGTTGTATGTATTAGGGATGGAACTTCCGCTGAAGTTATTGTTGTCAGCCTGACTGAACACAAACATATGAATATAAGTAACGGGTGTTTTTCTATGAGAAACTGTTTTCCTCAGCTTGGTAATGGGGTACATACAGTATTTTCAAAGCAGGTGCCCCCGCAAATTCGGGAGGAAGAGATCCGGACAGATTGTTATTATCAACAAGGCTGCAAAATTGCAAAATGTTAGTTATATTACGAAATAAAGACGATTCAATACTTTTTACTGAAACTTGCATAAGAAGAAAAATAGGGGAAGCAAATAGACTTCCACATACAGGTGAAGAAGCACTGGCAGTCTTGACAATTCAGATGGGATTTGTCCACTTAATGAATTGTTGTTCATGTGACTGAAATGAATCAAAAACTGATGTTAGGTTGGCAAAATGTACACAGTGATAGCAATTAGCAAACCATATAAAAAATGGAATGAACTATTCTTACATATGTTTCGCACTTCTTAGGTTGGCAAATGACTTCGGAATCGGGCCTACTATTTGGTTTTGGTCAACTTGTAACCTGTTTAAGTTTTGAAGGTTGCCAATCTCATCTGGTAAGGAACCAGACAGCTGATTGCCATTCAGTAGTCTGCAAAAAAAGTAAAATAACAATTAGCTTTGTCGGATAGGTAAAAGTAAGAAGTGCTGCTGGTATTCTTATATGAACACAACAAGGTTAACACATGATGGATGGTTCAAACGGGAGGTGAGAAGAAATAAAGGTAGTACTTCTATGCAAAAGTAACTTGCAGAAGAAGTATTTGACAGCAAAGGAACAGAAATACAGTAACGTTGACCACAGTAAGTTAGGTAAGATTGTTTGAGTTTCTATAAGTCCAGTAGATACTTGGGCAACTGTCCTTGTGTAAAAGGGAAAGCGTGAAAATGTGAACCAAGAGCAGTGATCAAGTGCTAAAGCACAAGAAATGAAAATGTGACAGATTTTGTACTTTGGAAGGTTCATTGATTTCTATGCCTTGAAAAGGGGAAGTCAAGTCAACAGATAGGACTTACATTAGTTTGAGTGTAGTGATGTTGCCTATCTCTTTTGGGATGCTTCCTGATAAATTGTTCCACATAAAGTCCCTTCAAGAAAAACAACAGTTAGGTAATGTACAATAGAATAGCTTGAGGATAAAAATAATAGCTACTATAATTCTATAAGCATGCCATAGACACAATAGACATCTGGATATAATAAAGTTTCAGAACATTATTGAGAATAAACTCTTCTCCCAGTAACCTCCCACCAAGTAGGAGAGCTTAAGCCTTTTTTTAATCAAATTTCTAATAAGTCACCATGAACTTATACATCTATTGAGAATACAGTGAAATGTATCCAGGCTTGATATTTAAGAAATGCGGAAGAACTTGAGGAATCAGCAACTTCACACATCAGAGTAGTACTTACAGTGTTTTCAGCTGAGATAGAAGACTGACCTCTGGCGCCAAAGTTCCAGACAGGTTCCTCTTAAACAGCTGTCTGCATTGAATAAAATATGCTATCAGGAACGGCACAGAAATATGCCTTACCAAATAAGCTCCAGCAGTGACGTGGACCTTCAAATCTGGATCTTATGCAGGAATAGTGTTCCAACTATTGTTGTATATTTGACCCCATTTTCTACAACTAGTATCTGGTAGGAAAAATTACCAATATCAAGGGAGATGCAGACTTGCAGAGTTACCACATACCAGTAAAGGAAATTGCTGTTTCATTTCTGAGTAAAATATTTACTGAGATACTTTTAGGGCATACATTTAGTTTTAAATGAACAGCTTATGGGTGTGTGGATAAAATATGCACTGAAAAGGTTACTATTTATGAACAATATTTTCTGTTGTTTATCACCAGTGGAGAGCTCAATTATGAAAATCGGACAAACAAAGCAGAGTATAAAGAAGAAACATATGCTTAGATACGTTGAAAAAAATTAGATAGTAGTATTCATACAATTCTGTTACATGAAGATGTGCATCACTGGTTTTGTGGCAGAAAACTCCTGTCCAGTTTGATGTGCATGGGTCTCCCCTGTTCCAGTTGTCAAGGTTATTCATAGGATCAAGTAAGCTTCCCTTGATAGCCCTGAGTGCATCGACTGCATTTTGTGAAATAAAACATTCAGTTTGCATGAAAAGGTTTTGCAAATTTGCAGGTAAGAAACACAAGATAGCATAGTGAAATAAAGTGCTATCTGCACTGAACATTACATATTTCTGTGGACAGACACTGCTTGCTAGCAAAAGAAGTTGATTTTTCTTGTTACAAGTTCCATAGCGAATTCGTTCATAGCACGATGGAAGCAGTGACATACAAGATTGTAAACTATGAAGTATGCACGCCAGCAAGAGATTGATTACCTTCTGAAGGGTCAGTACTCTGCCCCAGTGCAACGTCCAAACAGGGGAGCAAGGCGACCAGGATAACCACAACACAGAGGTCACCTCCATAACTGGCCATGTTTCTCAGGGAATAATCAGCAGGAACTTCTCACATCCCCAAACGAAAAAACTCCCAAGCTGTGGATCCTAACCAAGAAAAACAAAGCAGTGATTAATTGTGGTTCATTGCAACCGAAACTGTCCTTGATGCCGATGGTACGACCAGAAAACATATAGTATTAGAACTGTTTGTCCTTGCATGATATTTTTAATGGAAAGGGAGCTGATGCTCGAATATTGATAATAGTCACATGCACCGTGCACCTACCACTCATTTGCCCAAGCAAGTAGGGCTCCTTTCAGAGCGATCAAATCAAACCTTTTTTTTTTGAAAAAAAATACTGATAAACAGACGAGCATGAATATCTTACGCGTCTGCCAGGACCACACGGTGATGAGGTCGACAGCAGCACTGATACTAACGCAGTCCTAATTTGCAGCCACGACATGTCAACTGAAAACAACACTAGGAGATGTGTGTGCAACAACAGGTAGTTGCACACACGACGCTGATGGCAAAGTGTCAACAAAACTACCATGACAGTGATGATGCAGCGGTTAATATGGAACCTAGACTTGAAAGAGTAAAATATTTTGCGACAGTTTTAGAACAAAGATTCCAAAGGCCAAAGGGGACAGTCGGAAATGTCGGAAGCCATCAAATCAGAACCATCCGGAACAAAGATTTATCAACAAAAGATGAGAGCATGATTGATGAGGCCCAGCAGAATCTAACTTGACCAAGAACAGGATTATCAGAGACGCGCCTAAACCGCACCAGCATGCAGTAAACAGGAAGGAAGAATTTCAGAGAGAACGGACGAACCTCGAAATCACGCACAGAATTCGTGCTCGCGAGAAGAAGCTACGAAAACTGGAGGGGAAGGGGGATGGAAAGCCTCGCACCGCCGGCGTCTCCCCGGAGACGGGATACCCTGTACTCCTTGCTTACTTCGCCGCCGACACACACGGGCACGGCGATTCTGGCCTAGCCTCCGGCAGTAATCCGGTCGCTGCGGCCGCGTAGCTGCGGGACCTGTGTCGTGCTGGTGGTAGCGAAGAGAGGAGGGTGGAGACAAAAGAGGGGACGAGGCGAGACTGGTTGATTGTAGGCGCCGTCGTGGCGCGCGTTATATTGGTCGGGGGATTTGGGAAGCTCGGCCTGGCTGCTGTCTGAGACTCTGAGTGTAGACCATAGCAGTAGTGCTGGAATTTCTTATGCGATTTGCATGCTGGCCCTTATAGAAACCTACTATTTCAATATCTACTTAGCCTGATCTAGCATCATTGTTTTTTTTCTTTTACTTTGTGGGGTTCAGGTACCGATCTAGATATCTTGAAACCAGTGTAAAAACATTCTTGAGGAAAACTGCCTTGAGTAGATTTATCAAAAATACATTCAGGTTTTTGAAACTGTCGCATGCTCAAGTAAATAAGCAAAGTTTCTAAAAGAGGGCGAGGAGAAGAGACACGCCAAAACCCTAGCTAGCGGGGGTTTTATATAGTTTCTCCCTCGTGCCTCTTTTCCTCTAGAACAATGACTAGTGGACGAGAGTATTCTTGCATTCTTTTTTTGATATTTCATTTTTTTGCATTTTTCTAGAGATTCTTTGTAGGAATTTTTTGTTTCTAAATGCTTTGCAAAGAAATTAATGTCATTTATGATCAAGTGAAAAATTACTAATATTGGAAGCACAATATACTATGGTGCCTTTTTCTGTGCTTGAAGAGTACCTCAGCCCTCCACCCATATCGAATATAACAATTTGCATCTCCTGATATCCCCTCCCACTGCTACATCAACTAAAACTGAGTGAATCCCACTATTACCCATATTTATGCATCTGCGACACTACTTACCTTATTGAGTAAAAAAATCTAGATTACGTATTATAGAATATATGGATCCCCCTTTTCTGGTGTGTATGCATTGGGCAAGGTGTGAGGTGATAATCGGCGGTCAAAACTATTGTTATGAGGTCGAGGAATGGAAAAAATGGATAAAAGAAGTATAGAAATAATCGTCGATGACATCGTCCGATCTTTACAAATTTTGTCGCGCCACATCGATGAAACACTCCTATCTTATCTGACAAAAACAAGGAAAATGCTAAACTACTGTCTTATATGTGAATTTTTGTAAATGTTCCACTAAAGGTGGTAATAGTGTCACAAATGTACAACTGTAGGGCAAAAGTGGAATTCACTTATTAAAATAAAAAACAGAGGTACTCCTTCTTAGGAGCATAGTCACCCCATACAATTCTTAAAGAACTCCTTTTTGCTCAAAGTTAACTCTCTACTTCCATGCAACACCCTCGTTGCCGAGACATGTCGCCATGATCGACCCGTGCACCTCCTCTACCAACGGACCAACACCTTAGTCAGTTGTCCCTCCTATTTGCGTCCTCTACACGATTCTCGGCTAAGTATGGTTATTGTAGCCGGATTTTGCCCCTGCAGCCTCGACGTGTATGTCACGAACAAGTACAACATCAACCTTGTCAATTAGTATTATTAAATCAAAAAACAAAGCCGGCAAGAGCTGATACACAATAAATATCTTCACTTCAAATCTTTGTCGCAAGTTAAGGCTAAGCATATGAACCCTAATTTTTGGAAAGGTCTTATGAAGATCAAAGAATAGTTTTTTTTTTTATCGCGGCTCCTTTACCATAGGTAATGATGAAGCAACCCATTTTTTGGGAGGACACATGGTTAGGCACCACACCACTTTCTCGTCAGTATTCATCTATATACAACATAACACAAAGTAAAATGTTTCCGTTGCTAATGTGATATCTCGTGTGCCTTTACACGTAGGTCTTAGCAGGCTCTAATGGGTAGTAGAGGGGATAGATGGACCCACTTGTGTACCCAGCTGATGGATATGACACTTTGAACACAACCGGATAAATTCGTTTGGAGTTTAACTCTATCTGGTTTTGTTCGTTGTAAAGTTTCTTTATCTTGACCATATGAATGATCATACACAGTTTCTTCCTAAATACATTTAGAAAAAAAAGTACCACTAAAGATAAAGATTTTTATGTGGTTATTATACCGCAAAGTTATGCTCACTAAGGATTACCTTGCAAAGAGAAACTGTCAGGAACAAAAAAAAAAGTTACTTTTGTACTCAAGATGCATCAATACAACATGTATTCATATCATGTTCTTTTGCTAGAATAGTCTGGTGTATTGTTCCATATGGCTTTATTATCATACAACCCACTCATATCACAAATTTGTTTGGGAATTGGTCAACCGGGGTCACAAAAAAGGATAAGCCACACATTTGAGATGGACTTTGTGCTTTTTATGGACTGCCTCTGGAGCATGGCGGGGGCGCGGAGGAGTGGTGGATCTCGGCGGGGAAGAGGAGGGCGGCAACATTAGATCGGGCTGCGGCGGCAAAGATCCATGGTCGCGAGGCGGCGGCGAAGAGGCTTGACGAGGCTTTCTTGGCGGGCAGCAGCCGACCGTCTCCGCATCGTGGGCGTGCGTAGTCGCTCTCCCGATGGCTGCCGACCTTCACTGGCCGGCGGGTTGGAGGAGGAAGATGGACCGCGGTTCCTAACCATGGCAGTGGCGTGGGGGGCGGCCGTTCCGAATTTTATGGTGGTTGTCCTAGGGTTCTTCTTTTACGAAGATGAAGACCTTCCGGATGGCGATCTTTCATCATCTAGCCGGAATGATGAGTTCTGGAAGGCTTCGACGGCGAATGGAACATTGCATCTTTTGCCTAGAGTTCACGGGATCGGGTTGTATTCGGTCACGCGCACCCATGCTTTTATTCCGACCGTTTGGTTCCGGAGGGAGCGGCGAGAAGCTCTGTTCTGTGTTGACATCAAGTGACTTTTTGGTCCATGTGAAGTTAGAAGAAGAGAATATCATGAAGGCCAGATTGGGGGACTAGCTAAAGGAGGTTCAAGTCTCCGCGATGTTGAGGAACTTGCTTGGTGTTCCGGGCTCCGCAGCACTGGTATGAAAGTGGGGGCGACACCACAGGTGAACTTCAGAGTCCTACCTTTTAGGGTGAAAACCCAAGGTCTGGCCTTAACTCGTTGTGCCTGGAAATGACCATGTTGGAGGCATTGTTTTGAGAGCGGGGACTATTTTCAGGGTGAAAACCTAAGATCATTGATCAGGCGACGACGACACTGGTGCATTGTTCCCTTCTTGCAGGTGTCGCTTTTGGAGAGTCTGTATTTCAGGTGTTGTCTTGGTGGTGGATGTATTGCTGTTGCTAGGCCTGAGATATTGTAGCGGGACTTTTGTTTCTTAGTTTTTTTCTCTTTTTTGGCTGTGTGCATCCGTACTGTCATTAGGGTGTTGCGTTGTTGCACATGCTGGGTATAATTAGTATCTTTTGATATTAATATATTCCGTTTATCGAAAAATGGGCTAAACATGGAATATCATGAATGATTATTGTATCTTTAACAACGCAAAATGATCTTCTTTCATGCAGGTTATTCCCTTGGTCACTCATTGTGTTCTTATGTGGTCTTACCTACAACCAATGGGCAAGCGAGATGATTTGGCTACTAGGTGCAACCGTCTAGAGATGGTTGCACGAGATATATACAACCAGAGCATCTGCATTTTGATCTTAGGCTTACATTTTAGTGCAGATTCACTTTATGCTATATTTCCTTTTTAGATGTTGATACATATATTGACCTTATGTGATCCGTGATGAAATAAGCTGTAAGAATTTCGTCATGTTTAATAAAACAATTAAAGCCGCATGCATCAATTGATGTAGAGGCTAGGGCGGTTGTCACCTTTTCAAAAAAAGAATTGATCAAAATTCGAAGGTAGCATGTATCTCCTCACAATCCTTGCAAGAGAGCATGCTCGCAATTTATTCTCTACCTGAACAATTGTAATTTCAAACAAAATTGTCCAAGCAATGCTAAGATACGACAATGGAAAGATGCAATAAAAGAAAGTATAAATTTACTAGCTTCCACATATCGTTATGGACAACTATGAGATATCTTTATTTTTATTTGTTAATATTTGATAATTATATTTCATTAACAGAACTATAGTCGTAGCAAAATTGCCAACTCTAATAAAAAAACATCACATTTTCATTTTGATGGTTGTGAGAGACAATTTTCTAACGATATCTTGATGCATAGACTATCATAAAAAGACCAAATCAACCCTTTATATTAGCAATCCACATCAAGAAGATATATTCAAATAAGTTAGGTCTTTGTCTTATCCATACGAGCAATTATTGAGTCCCTCTCAGGAACCTATAAAAGAATCAAATAATTTAAGAATAACAAACAACACTCTAGATATCTTTGGGCCTGCTTTTAGTGTATTTTAACATTTTTCTAACAAGTAACATTTGAGCTAACTTCACATATATGAAATTAAGGTTGTTAAATAAAATTATATATTGAACATTTCATGGAACTGTTTGTATTCTATCTCCATATACCATGAGAAAAAATAAAAAAAAATTATTGTGGTCCTAGTTTGAGTGTCATTTAAATTAGAAAAAATAAAATATATTTATCATTATTAATCAGTTAGGAGGTTCACATATTTAGCCGATAGTATTATCTCTTTTTTCAATTCATGTCGACTAGATAGATTGTTTTTTGTCAGGACAAGGATAATTATGAAAATAATAAAATATACAAAGAGAAGTTCTTTCTATAAGGTAGTGAAACATTAAGTGGTGACCATGAAGATATAATAAGACAAGAAAGTGATGTACAACTAACATATATCTATAATCTAGTTTAACTGTTGGGTTTTTGACAAATAGGCACACATGAGGCATCACACACTTTAAGAAAAGAATGCGTTATTTTCTCAAGAGCAATTATATCTCTTTGTCGAGAAAGTTCCCATACATATTGAAGAAACTGAAATAAATATGGGCACGAAAGACTCGTAACATTAACAAGAATACATCAGGCAATAAATATTGTATATTTGCACTTTTTTGTTGTCTCTAAGCCTACAACAAATGAAATGTAGAAAAATTAAACATGCACAAACTAAACCAATCTCCAAGGTTCTACAGGATGAATGGCCCATCCACCTTAATGATGGGAGGTATGGAATATAGTACTCTTAATTTCAAGAATATTCATTGCATAGGTTTGATTTAAATTTACTGACATGAGAATTTTGAAGCCTTCATGAAATGTATGATTATTTGCCGAACCTGTAGTTTATGAGAAGACCGCTGGAGGAGCAGGTGACTTTGCTGCGGTTTATGAAAGACGACGCTGAAAATCCATGCCCCGAGATGTGTGTAGGCTTAGGCGACTCGCGAGGCGAGAGGCCCGGCGTCCCTGCCGGAGACTCGCCCACCGGCGGCGCTCGGCCCCTGCTCTGCTCCCGGCCTTCTCTCAGCGGAGGAGGCTGCAAGGGCCGCTTCTGGGCGGCGGAGGCGGACTTCGGCGACGATGCGGCGGTCAGCGAGGCCAGCTGGGAAGCTGACTCCTCCGGGGTCGCCCTGCCAGATCCGCCGGGGAGCCCGAAGGGGGCCACCCTCGGCGACTTTGTGGCCGCAGCGCAGGAGCTTGGGGGCTCGCTGACGGCCAGGCGGCGCTCGGCCTTTGCTCCTGGCGGCAGGGGTTCGAGATTCCCCACCGGTGCTGGTGGCGGCCGGTGGGAGAGGGGGCGACGCCGCCGCCCAAGCTCTGGTTCTGGCTCTTGTTTGCTGTCGAAAGGTCGCCCTCAGGAGCCTAGACCACGGCCGTCTTCCCCACGCTCGGCGGCGGCTCCTCCGGCGCCGGCTGGCCCCGTGGTGTCCTCGGCGGCGGTGCGCTCTCCCGCGCGCTCTCCCGTCGTCGACGCGCCGCCGCCAGGGGAGGATCCGCGAGACAGGGAGGACCTCGCGAGGGAGCGGCTCCCGCTGTGGGCGGAGCCTGGGCCTGGGCCGTTCCTTCGTCCGTGGGCTGGGCCGCTTGACCTGGCCCACGAGCTCGACCTTCCGTCCCCGGTGCTGCCTCCTGTGGCACTGGGCCGAGCCCACTTCGGCCCACCCGGTGGAGTGGAGGCCTTTTCCAGGCTTAAGTGGTGGTGGATTCTACGCGGGGCGCGTGACCTAGCGTTAGGGTTCCCTGCCTCCCGTTCAGACATCAGAAGACGGCGGCGGCGGGCTCGATCCATCATCATCAACTCCCCACCCCCTCCCCTTTCCCGGTCCTACGCAGCGGCGGTGAGGATGGAGCGTCAGCGTGGTGCGGCGGCGGGCGGCCAGAACGGCAACGGCAAGCGTCGGCTGGAGGAGCGCCCAGCGGTGGAGGAGGCGCGCATGGAGGCGGACTCGCGCGCGCGGCGTCTGGAGCACGGCGGGCACGCGTCGGGCGGCGGCTCGGGCGGTGGGGGGCTCGAGCAGCGGCGAAGGCCCGGCCAACACCCACAACAACAACCGTCGCGGTGCGGGCACCCGACGAACTCGTCCGCGGCTGGCCAGGGTGGTCAGGGCGGGCAGGCCCCTCCCGCCCGGTGGCTGGCGAGGGAGAAAAAGCGTCAAGAGCAGGCCTTGCGTGCAGCCGCAGAGGGGGCGGGTGCCGAGGCCCCGTCTCTGGAGCCGCAGCGTGGTCGGGGGCCAGCGCGCAACTCGGGGCGTGCGCAGCAGCAGCCCCGCCGCCAGTCCGCGGCGCCCACTCCGCCGGCCCGGTCTACTCCGGCGTCTGGTGACTCGGGCTCGTCCAAAGTGGAGTGCTTTCGCTGCGGCCGTCCCGGCCACTTCCAGGCCGGCTGCACGGCGGACCCGATCTGCGTCGTCTGTGGCAAAGAGGGCCACTTCTCGGCGGATTGTCCAGGTCTGGCTCCCCCGGAGTTGTGCTTGATGGGACAGGCCATCTCCGGGGAGGGTTTCTTCTACCTCGACTTCGATGAAGGTGGGGACGAAGAGACGGAGGCCTCCAATGCGGCGGTCCTGTCGTTTGACGGCCTGCCCTTGTCGGCTCGGGACCTTGAGGCGGAGCTCCACCACCTCATCGGCATCGATTGGGATTGGAAGGTGACCCAGGTGGCGGCCAAGGAGTTCACCGTCCTTTTCCCGTCGCAGGACTGCCTCCGGATGAGTGCTCGTAGCGGGAAGCTCTTCTTTCCGCTCAGCAACTCCACGGCCAACATCAAGTTGGCGGACGCTGACCCCGCACCGACGGAGTTGCTGCAGGAGGTTTGGGTTACCATCTCCGGTCTCCCTCGACGGATGAGGCGTGAGGACAGGCTCTTGAAGGGGATGAGGATGTTGGGTCATCCTATCGAGGTGGACCTCGACTCCCTCTCTCGCCGCGCCCCCTCCGGCCCCGCCGCGGAACGACGACGACAACGACAGTATGGGGGACGACGACGACGATGATAGTCTGGGGGATGAGGAGGAGTGGCGCCGCCTGGGCGAGAAGGACAAGGACAAGCAGGCGGCTGCGCAGGACCCCGCGGCCGCGGGGAACTCCTCGGCCCCTGCACCCTCGGAGCAGGCGGCCCCGGCGGATGCCCCTGCGCCCGCGGCCCCTGTCCTGGACCAGTACGGCAGCAACCTGCCCTCCTCGGCAGGTGGCTGGCCTCTCCCGCTGCTGGTCCTGGAGAAGCAGCGCTCCCTTGAGGCCCTGCCCACCACTACGCCGGCCCAGCAGCAGCTGGCGGTGCTGGAGGGGGTCCCCACGTCGCCGCCGGTGGACTCCTCCACCTTGGTGACGGTCGAGTCGGACTACGACTCCGACGCCTCCGAGGAGTCCCCTGTTGGTCTCACAGGTGCCCGGTCCGGAGTGGCTGGTGTTGGCCCTGACGCTGCACCCTTGGGGGAGTGTGGTGCTCAGGTGTTCGGAGCGGAGGCCTTGGGAGTGGAGTCGGCGGTGGTGCCACGCAGGACGAGGACCAGGACGGTGCCGGCCGGCCCGGCGCGGAAGAGTGCGCGCCTCCAGGGCCCGGCGTCCGCGGTGTCGGCGATGGAGAGGGCCCAGCACAGGACGGCTTCGAAGAACCTCGACCCGGCAGGTACTTTCACTCCCCTCGCCCACCTTCCTGATGATCATTTGTCCTCGGTTGCTCGTGATTCTGGGCTGTCTTTCATGATGGAGAAACACACCGAGGCGGAGATTCTTTCCCTCGTGCGGGCCAAGAAGGCCGCACAAGCGCTGCTTGCGCAAGCTGCCCTGCGTAAGGAGGCGTCTCTGGTGGACGCTGGCGCGTTGTCGCTAACCTCGGCACCTGGTGTAGTAGGGACTACACCGGCGAGCGGGGAGGTGGGTCAGGAGACCCTGGTGGACGTTTCAGTCCCGGCCGCTCCTCAAGCCAATAAAAGGAGTGCTCCGGCCTTGTTGGCATCCCGCCGTGGGCGGAGGAAAGCCACGCTTTCCTAATGCGTGCTGGCTTCTATAATATCCGTGGGTTCGGCAGACCGGGCTGTCGCACCCAGATTAAAGAGTTGATCACCCGAGAACAGCTCGACTTTGTCGGTCTTCAGGAGACCATTAAGTCCTCCTTCTCTGCGAGCGAGCTGCTTAGCATCGACCCTACGGGCCGTTTTGCTTGGCACGATGTCCCGGCGACTGGGAGGTCCGGAGGTATCCTCTTAGGGGTTAATGAGGATTTCTTCAATGTGTTGGGTTGGAGTAGGGGCTCCTTCCACATTCGGGTAGATGTCTTGCAACTAGACTCGTCTGCCCGATGGTCGCTTTTTGTGGTCTACGGACCGGCGGATCACCGCCGCTCTCCTGCGTTCCTACAGGAACTCGCAGAGGCCATCTCGGCTTGTCCCCTACCTCTTGTGGTGGGAGGCGACTTCAACTTGATCAGGGGGTCCAGGGACAAAAATAACTCGAACATCAACTGGCCCCGCGTTCATAGCTTCAACGATTGCTTAGCCAGCTTGGAGCTACGGGAGATCAGGCGCACGGGTGCGAGATTTACCTGGTCTAACAAGCAGTTGAACCCGGTTCGCTGCGTCCTGGACAGAGTTTTTATGTCCACAGACTGGGAGACCCTATTCCCCCTGTGCACTCTAGTGGCAGAGACCATCATTGGTTCGGATCATTCTCCCCTCATCCTGAGCTCCGGGGAGGAGCTTAGAAAGCGTAGTCCGAGATTCTTCTTCGAGAAGAGTTGGTTGGAACGCCCGGAGTTCGTCGACTTGGTCACTTCCAAGTGGAACGACTTAGCCGCGGTGTCGACGCCGGGTGCGGACTCCATTGACCGCTGGAACCGGGTCTCGGGGGGCCTGAGACAATTTCTCAAAGGGTGGGGCACCAACCTCGGTAAGGATGCTCGCGACCTTAAGCAGGACCTCCTGACTCAGATTCAGGCCCTCGATGCCCAAGCTGATTCGCGGGGTCTTGATGAGGAGGGTTGCGCGTTGCGCTACCACTTCGAGGGCCAGCTCTCGCACCTCGCCAAACTTGAGGAGGTTTACTGGCGTCAACGCAGCAGCCTCAACTGGCTGCTCAAGGGTGACGCCAACACCGCATTCTTCCATGCCATGGCTAATGGTAGGAAGCGGAAGTGCGCCATCTCGCGCCTCTCCACTGACTCGGGGGTCATCTCGGAACCTGGCGCGTTGCGGACCCACATCTATGACTTCTACCATCAGTTGATGGGGGTCTCCGGGGAACAAGGCCTGTTTTCCTTACGCTCGAATACCTGGGACGCGTTGGGGCGGGTCTCGGATGAGGATAATGATAGCCTTATGCTCTCCTTCACCGAACAGGAGATGGACTCTGTCCTCGCTAGCATGAGAGTGGACACGGCTCCGGGCCCGGACGGGTTTCCGGTAGTGTTCTTCAAGACATTTTGGAGATTGCTAAAACCGTTCGTTCTAGCCATCGCCAACGATTTCGCTCTGGGGAGAGTGGATATCGCCCGCCTAAACTTCGGGATCCTGACCCTCATCCCTAAGGTCCACGGTGCTGACGACATCAGGAAATTCAGACCTATAGCGCTCATTAACGTAATCTTCAAGTTCATTGCCAAAGCTTATGCCATTCGTCTGTCCCCGATTGCCCACCGTACCATTAGTGTCACCCAGTCGGCCTTCATCAAAGGCCGGCTTATTCACGAAGGCGTGGTCTGCCTACAAGAGATCATCCATGAGACTAAATCCAGGAAACTTGGGGGAGTTTTCTTGAAACTTGATTTTGAAAAGGCCTATGATAGGGTCAACTGGTGCTTCCTCCGCGAGGTCCTCACGCGCAAAGGTTTTGACCCCGGCTGGATCCATCGGGCGATGGGTTTGGTCAAGGGAGGCCAAACGGCTATCACCATCAACGGAGAAGTTGGCAACTTCTTCCGGAACGGACGGGGAGTCCGCCAGGGAGACCCCCTCTCGCCCCTACTCTTTGACTATGTCGTCGAAGCTCTAGCGGCCATTTTGGACCAAGCTAAGGGGGCGGGACACATTCATGGGGTCATTCCTCACGTCATCCCAGGGGGGGTTACGCACCTCCAATACGCCGATGATACGATCATCATGGTGCAGACGGACGACCTAGATATCGCCAACCTCAAGTTCCTCATGCTTTGCTTCGAGAGCATGTCTGGGCTTCGTATTAACTTCCACAAGAGTGAGGTCATGGTTCTGGGGACCACGGACTTTGAGAGCCAGCGTATTGCCAATATGCTAAACTGTAAACGGGGCTCCTTCCCCTTTACCTATCTCGGTCTTCCGATTAGTGACCGGGGGCTCTCTGCGGGGGACTGGCAACCCCTCACTGCCAAGGTGGAAAAGCGAGCGGAACCCTGGATGGGTAAGTTTATGTCTTCCGCCGCTAGACTCACGCTTATCAACGCGTGCCTTTCCAGCCTTCCCATGCATGCTATGAGTGTGTGCCTCTTGGGCAAAGGGATCCACAAGCAGTTCGACAGACACCGCTCCCGCTTCTATTAGAACGCTAATGGGAGACGCAACAAATACCACTGGGTGCGGTGGTCGGCCATGTGTAAGCCGAAGACCTTGGGGGGTCTAGGCATCATTGACACGAACCTCATGAACGCATGTCTCATGGCCAGATGGGTTTGGAGACTCTACAGGGGCGAGACTGGGCTCTGGGCAGACATTCTCCGGGGGAAATATCTCCAGGATAGAGATGTTTGGGTCGCCTCCCCGGGCCCTGGTTCCCAATTCTGGAAAGCTCTCCAGAAGATCAAGCTGGTGTTGCGCTTGGGGGCGAAACACCATGTCGGAAATGGGGCCTCGACCCATTTCTGGCTGGATTGGAGGGTGGGAGCTGGTAAGCTACAAGATCGGTTCCCCAACCTTTTCGCCATTGCGGAGATGCCGGAGGCCTCCGTCGCTAGCCTTTGGTCTGACACGGGCTGGGCTATCCCCTTCCGCCGGGAACTGGGCTTACATGAGAGAGTGGAGTGGGTCAACCTAATGAGGGAAATGGAGACCCTGCGGCCAACGGCTACCCCTGACCTTATGACTTGGGTTCTGGAACCTTCGGGGAGGTTCACGGTTCGCTCGCTTTACCGCAAACTCTGTGATGGTTCTCCCTCCAAGGCCTTTGGCGCCATTTGGCGTCTTGCGATCCCCTCGCTGATCCGTATTTTCCTTTGGCAACTGGCGCGGAAACGCCTTCCGACTAATGCCAATATTCGGCACCGTCGAGGCCCCTCCACGGGTAGATGTGCCCTATGTGGCGAGATTGAAGACACTAACCACATCTTTTTCGATTGCGGGCTTGCAAAATTCTTGTGGAGCGCAGTTAGGGAACTGCTATCCTGTTCTTGGAATCCCTCTTGCTTTGCGGATGTTTGTAGAATCCTGCAAAACCAAACTCCTAAGTTGCAACGTGTGCCGGGGATTTGCTGTGCGGGCCTTTTATGGTCCTTGTGGAATTTGAGGAACAAATTCACAATCGAGGGGTCCTTCCCTTCTCAACCGGCTGACTGCCTCTACAAATTGTCTATGTACCTCCAGGTGTGGAAACCAGTGGCTAGAAGGGCGGACCGAGAAGACATCCAGAGAGCGATTGAGAAGATTCGGACCCTTCTCGCGGCGACACGGGATGCTGTGGAGGTCGTGCCGGTCTGAGTCTTCCTTCGCCGGACGCCATTTATGTACCCCTAGTTTGTTCTCTAGACTTCTTATGTGTGCCCAGCCTTCGTGCTGCGGGCGGTCTGTGTGAGACTCTTGGTGTGTGCCCAGCCTTCGTGCTGCGGGCTGTGTTGTGTTGTATTGCTACCGAACCTTGTGGCCGTGGGGCTTTATTAATTTAAAGCCGGGCTCTGCTCGAGCCTTCTGTCTTATGAGAAGACCGCTGGTATAATGCTGATATCTTATCCACTATATATAGTTGACCTAGGTTGATTGCAGTTCATCTAACTGGCGCGATCTACGCAGATGACCACCTTAAACAACACGTACATGACAATTACATGGATGTTCTCCAGAGTTTATCTAACGGTGGAATGTATTGTTGGGTACATGATGTGTAGGTGCCGCTGGGTTAGTGCGAATCATTGGTAAACTAGGACGCTTGTTCTCAAAATAACAGGTGAAATTCAAACTTTTTCATTCTTATTTTCAGAAAACTTAGTAAATGTGTATATTATTATGTGAAAATTATATGGGTATGTTTCAACCCAATATCTATATGCGTGCTTTCTTTTTTAAATCTACCAATATGATTTTTTCTAAGATCTAGAAAATACGGGTTCTCAAAGAGGATTGGACTAATTGTGTGGATTTTGTGTCTAGATGTCTCCTGTCCAGATTCTGAGACCAGAATTTGTATCTTTCGAACGGGGATGTGGTAGACATTTCTTAACAATACATTGGTGTCGATCATTTTCTTGAACACTGTTTGTGTCAAATTTTTAGTAGAAAGAATGACGGGAGGCCTTAGATTTTGTAAATGAACTAGCGCCGCCTCTCTCCTCCCCTCCTCCCATTAGCCGCCGGGCGTTGCCGGTGGCAGCGGACGGCCTTTCCCCGAGAGCGAGGACTGTGGCACGGTGTGTGGTGGCCCGTGGCGGTGTGCTTTGGCTGATGGCGGTCTGGAGCGGCTGGGCGGTTCAGATGGAGATGGTGCGGCTCTTTGGCGGCGGGGCGGCGTGGAGCTTGTGGGCGGCCGGCAGCGCCTTCCCGACCTAGATCTAGGACCGTTGGGACCCATATGGGTCTGTGCGGGCTGCCCCAAGCACAGTGGCGACACCCCTAGAGGTGGAGGAGGTGCGTCAGCGGGAATGGGTGGTGGCGGCGCTGCTAGCCGGCCTACTGCAGCGGGACAGAGACTCTGTGAGCCAGTTTGGGCCCTCCCAGGCCAGTACATGCATGGTGTGTCTCTGCTACCAAGTCCGGTTGGCTATCGCGAAGGCGGTGGAGGTAGTTCCCTCCTGCGTGGCTGCAGTGTTGCTACCCCCGACCCTGATGTCCCCTTTCCTTCCTCTAGGCCTCACAGTGGTGACCACAGTGAGACGGCGAGGATGGATTCATGACCGTGGTGGCGCATGCTGATGGACGACATGTTGGGTGGAGCACTTCAGATCGTCCGAGGTGGTGATGTTGGGGGTCGAGAGAAATCCTTGTCCGCTCGTCCAGCACCGACACGGTGACGTCTGCATGTGCCATTGTTCCTTCTTGAAGGCCGTCGGGTGTACCCCCTCGTCACCCTCCTTCGCGTGCCAGGGGAAACCATATGACTAGTCCATGCAATAACATCGTCGTCATTGCTTTTCTTGTTGGAGGTGTTGTTTGGTATGCGGCGATTGGTGTGCTACACTACGGGAACCAGTCAAGGGGCCGACGGCCGGCGGCCGTTGGCACAGCCTACCTTGCCGTCGGCCCACGCCTGTGCCAACGGCAGCCGTCAGCACAATATGGCCTCGGCACAGCCAGGCTGGCCGTTGGCACAAGGCATACCGTCGGCACATAGAATGTAAGTTGTGGCCGTCGGCACAGCTAACCGCCGTTTCCTCCCCTCTCACGGCGTTGTCGGTGACCCCACCAGGTGGTTCTGTGCCGACGGCCGCCCTCGGCACAACTGCGGTATGTGCCAATGGCTTTTTTTCATGGCCTAGCGTCGAGGCATCTTGTGCCGACGGCCCCGACCTTTTGCCGTCGGCACAAGATCTGGCCGTCGGCACCTTGGCGCGTTCCCGTAGTGCTAGGAGCGTGGTGGGATTTCTCCAGAACACGCAACGGTGGTAGATAGTCTTCATTTTTTGTTGATGTGCCGGTGTCGACATTTGTTTCTCTTTTTTTTTTAGGTTTGGTTGTGCTGCGGTTCTGACGTGCTTGTTGTATCATGTAGTTGATACATTAATATAGGGACGAACGGCTATTTCGAGAACATTTTTGTAAAGGAACTGAGTTCGATCGATCGACAGAGATGCGTACGGTACACCGCACGCTACCGCGCATGAAAGTCTACAAGGGCCGCATCATTAGTGGAACCTACATAGGATGATAACAGCGGTGAAAGTAAAACGGCTCAGTTTGGGTTAACATTGCACATTATCCGTTGCATTAGTCAAAAAAGGGTGGCTAGTGGCGGTGCATGCATGCTCGTGCTCTTTGGGAAAGATCAAAGATTAAGCTTGTTCCAATCCAATTTAACAGCAAAGAGAAGGAGAGGGAGATGGAGTCATGGAGAGTGAGAGTTTTTTACCTTTAATGATGCATGCAAGCATGACTAAGTCTGGAAAGAAAGATCAACACGGGTTAGACTAGTCACAATGCATAGTATCATATAGAAGTATCATGCGTATGATACTACTATATGTTACTATCTTCACAATGCATGGTATCATATACTAGTATCATAGTCTCCATATATTAATTGTTTTGTAGAATCTCAATGCTATGTGTACACGATTTACTTGACATTATTTTTTCTAGTAGTAGGTAGTCAGAAGCCTTGATCTCCTCTTTTTCATCATGTAGTTGTCCCTTCGTTAAGTCCACGAGACTTGAAAGCTACTACTACTACTTGGTGCACAGATTAAAGATCTGGTTGGTATAAAGTTGGTTATGATAAGCTCATTTAGTCAAATGTCCCCTTAAAAGCAGCTTTTAAAAACTATCTGGACATTCCTTTCAAGCAAGTTGGAACATATGCACCCAAAAAATTAGGAGATGGAGTAGTTTTTATGTGTTCTACGTATCAAGCATGGTAAGAACATTTGAATTTCATTCTATCGTTCATAGATTTTCCGCAAAACATGTTGTTCAAAGGCTCTGAAAAACAATCACGAATGGGTACGGCGCTAGACTGTAACCAAAAAATTAGGAGATGGAGTAGTTTTTATGTGTTCTACGTATCAAGCATGGTAAGAACATTTGAATTTCATTCTATCGTTCATAGATTTTCCGCAAAACATGTTGTTCAAAGGCTCTGAAAAACAATCACGAATGGGTACGGCGCTAGACTGTAACCAAAAAACATTGATCATAATAGTTTTTTTTTTGGCAAAACCACAATGGCTTTTTGAAAGCACCATATTAGAAAAAAATGAATTGAGATGTGATGAAGTTTGTTTTATTGAAAATTTTGATAAAATTTGGAAGGAAATATCGATACGGGTTAGACGATGAGGGTTGGGCGCTAAGGTATCACCTTGAGAGTCAACTCACCCACACCTGGCTAGGGTGGAGGAGGCATATTGGAAGAAACGTAGCAGACATAACTGGTTGCTGAAGGAAGATGCCAATACGGCGTACTGATACGTGTCCAACGTATCTATAATTTCTGATGTTCCATGCTTATATTATGACAATACCTACATGTTTTATTCACACTTTATATCATTTTTATGTATTTTCCGGGACTAACCTATTAACAAGATGCCGAAGTGCTAGTTCCTGTTTTCTGCTGTTTTTGGTTCCAGAAAAGCTGTTTGGGCAATATTCTCGGAATTGGACGAAACAAAAGCCAACCCTCCTATTTTTCCGAGGGACACACGGAGCCAGAAGGGCAAGCCAGGGGGAGGCCCACGGCCTCCACACCATAGGCCGGCGCGGCCAAGAGGGGGGGCGCGCCTTGATGGCGTGTATTTCACACGTTCGTTGGGCAACCCCAAGAGGAAGGTATGATGCGCACAGCAGCAAGTTTTCCCTTAGAAAGAAACCAAGGTTTATCGAACCAGGAGGAGCCAAGAAGCACGTTGAAGGTTGATGGCGGCGGGATGTAGTGCGGCGCAACACCAGAGATTCCGGCGCCAACGTGGAACCTGCACAACACAACCAAAGTACTTTGCCCCAACGAAACAGTGAGGTTGTCAATCTCACCGGCTTGCTGTAACAAAGGATTAACCGTATTGTGTGGAAGATGATTGTTTGCAGAAAACAGTAGAACAGTATTGCAGTAGATTGTATTTCAGTAAAGAGAATTGGACCGGGGTCCACAGTTCACTAGAGGTGTCTCTCCCATAAGACGAACAGCATGTTGGGTGAACAAATTACAGTTGGGCAATTGACAAATAAAGAGAGCATGACCATGCACATACATATCATGATGAGTATAGTGAGATTTAATTGGGCATTACGACAAAGTACATAGACCGTCATCCAACTGCATCTATGCCTAAAAAGTCCACCTTCAGGTTATCATCCGAACCTCCGGTATTAAGTTGCTAACAACAGACAATTGCATTAAGTATTGCGCGTAATGTAACTAGTGACTACATCCTTGAACATAGCACTAATGTTTTATCCCTAGTGGCAACAGCACATCCATAACCTTAGTGGTTCTTGTCACTCCTCCAGATTCACAGAGGCATGAACCCACTATCGAGCATAAATACTCCCTCTTGGAGTTACTAGCATCAACTTGGCCAGAGCATCTACTAATAACGGAGAGCATGCAAGATCATAAACAACACATAAGCATAGCTTTGATAATCAACATAACAAGTATTCTCTATTCATCGGATCCCAACAAACGCAACATATAGAATTACGGATAGATGATCTTGATCATGTTAGGCAGCTCACAAGATCCGACAATGATAGCACAATGGGGAGAAGACAACCATCTAGCTACTGCTATGGACCCATAGTCCAGGGGTAGACTACTCACACATCACACCGGAGGCGACCATGGCGGCGTAGAGTCCTCCGGGAGATGATTCCCCTCTCCGGCAGGGTGCCGGAGGCGATCTCCTGGATCCCCCGAGATGGGATCGGCGGCGGCGGCGTCTCCGGGAAGGTTTTCCGTATCGTGGTTCTCGGTACTGGGGTTTTCGTCACGGAGACTTTTTATAGGCGAAAGGGCAGGTCAAGAGGCGGCACGGGGGCCCCACACCACAGGGCCGCGCGGCCAAGGGGGGGGCCGCGCCGCCCTAGGGTGTGGCCCCTCCGTGGCCCCTCTTCGTCTCTCCTTCGGACTTCTGGAAGCTTCGTGAGAAAATAGGCCCCTGGGCTTTGATTTCGTCCAATTCCGAGAATATTTCCTTACTAGGATTTCTGAAACCAAAAACAGCAGAAACAAAGAATCGGCACTTCGGCATCTTGTTAATAGGTTAGTTCCGTAAAATGCACGAATATGACATAAAGTGTGCATAAAACATGTAGATAACATCAATAATGTGGCATGGAACATAAGAAATTATCGATACGTCGGAGACGTATCAGCATCCCCAAGCTTAGTTCTGCTCGTCCCGAGCAGGTAAAACGATAACACAGATAATTTCTGGAGTGACATGCCATCATAATCTTGATCATACTATTTGTAAAGCATATGTAGTGAATGCAGCGATCAAAACAATGTATATGACATGAGTAAACAAGTGAATCATATAGCAAAGACTTTTCATGAATAGCACTTCAAGACAAGCATCAATAAGTCTTGCATAAGAGTTAACTCATAAAGCAATAATTCAAAGTAAAGGTATTGAAGCAACACAAAAGAAGATTAAGTTTCAGCGGTTGCTTTCAACTTGTAACATGTATATCTCATGGATATTGTCAACATAGAGTAATATAATAAGTGCAATAAGCAAGTATGTAGGAATCAATGCATAGTTCACACAATTGTTTGCTTCTTGAGGTGGAGAGAAATAGGTGAACTGACTCAACATTGAAAGTAAAAGAATGGTCCTCCATAGAGGAAAAGCATCGATTGCTATATTTGTGCTAGAGCTTTGATTTTGAAAACATGAAACAATTTTGTCAACGGTAGTAATAAAGCATATGTATCATGTAAATTATATCTTACAAGTTGCAAGCCTCATGCATAGTATACTAATAGTGCCCGCACCTTGTCCTAATTAGCTTGGACTACCGGATCATCACAATGCATTGTTTTTACCAAGTGTCACAAAGGGGTACCTCTATGCCGCCTGTACAAAGGTCTAAGGAGAAAGCTCGCATTGGATTTCTCGCTATTGATTATTCTTCAACTTAGACATCCATACCGGGACAACATAGACAACAGATAATGGACTCCTCTTTTATGCATAAGCATATAACAACAATTAATAATTTTCTCATTTGAGATTTGAGGATTGTTGTCCAAAACTGAAACTTCCACCATGGAACATGGCTTTAGTTAGCGGCCCAATGTTCTTCTCTAACATATGCATGCTTAACCATATGGTGGTAGATCTCTCTTACTTCAGACAAGACGAACATGCATAGCAACTCACATGAAATTCAACAAAGAGTAGTTGATGGCGTCCCCAAAACACGGTTATCGCACAACAAGCAACTTAATAAGAGATAAAGTGCATAATTACATATTCAATACCACAATAGTTTAAAGCTATTTGTCCCATGAGCTATATATTGCAAAGGTGAATGATGGAATTTTAAAGGTAGCACTCAAGCAATTTACTTTGGAATGGTGGAAAATACCATGTAGTAGGTAGGTATGGTGGACACAAATGGCATAGTGGTTGGCTCAAGTATTTTGGATGCATGAGAAGTATTCCCTCTCGATACAAGGTTTAGGCTAGCAAGGCTTATTTGAAACAAACACAAGGATGAACCGGTGCAGCAAAACTCACATAAAAGACATATTGAAAACATTATAAGACTCTACACCGTCTTCCTTGTTGTTCAAACTCAATACTAGAAATTATCTAGACCTTAGAGAAACCAAATATGCAAACCAAATTTTAGCATGCTCTATGTATTTCTTCATTAATGGGTGCAAAGCATATGATGCAAGAGCTTAATCATGAGCACAACAATTGCCAAGTATCACATTACCCAAGACATTTATAGCAATTACTACATGTATCATTTTCCAATTCCAACCATATAACAATTTAACGAAGGAGAAACTTCGCCATGAATACTATGAGTAGAAACCAAGGACATACTTGTCCATATGCTACAGCGGAGCGTGTCTCTCTCCCATAAAGTGAATGCTAGGATCCATTTTATTCAAACAAAACAAAAAACAAAACAAACCGACGCTCCAAGAAAAAGCACATAAGATGTGATGGAATAAAAATATAGTTTCAGGGGAGGAACCTGATAATGTTGTCGATGAAGAAGGGGATGCCTTGGGCATCCCCAAGCTTAGACGCTTGAGTCTTCTTGATATATGCAGGGGTAAACCACCGGGTGCATCCCCAAGCTTAGAGCTTTCACTCTCCTTGATCATGTTGCATCATACTCCTCTCTTGATCCTTGAAAACTTCCTCCACACCAAACTCGAAACAACTCATTAGAGGGTTAGTGCACATTATAAATTGACATATTCAGAGGTGACACAATCATTCTTAATACTTCTGGACATTGCATAATGCTACTGGACATTAGTGGATCAAAGAAATTCATCCAACATAGCGAAAGAGGCAATGCGAAATAAAAGGCAGAATCTGTCAAAACAGAACAGTTCGTATTGACGAATTTTAAAATGGCACCAGACTTGCTCAAATGAAAATGCTCAAATTGAATGAAAGTTGCGTACATATCTGAGGATCATGCACGTAAATTGGCTTAATTTTCTGAGTTACCTACAGGGAGGTGGACCCAGATTCGTGACAGCAAAGATATCTGGAACTGTGCAGTAATCCAAATCTAGTACTTACTTTTCTATCAACGGCTTAACTTGGCACAACAAAACACAAAACTAAGATAAGGAGAGGTTGCTACAGTAGTAAACAACTTCCAAGACACAAAATAAAAACAAAGTACTGTAGGTAAAAAAAAACATGGGTTGTCTCCCATAAGCGCTTTTCTTTAACGCCTTTCAGCTAGGCGCAGAAAGTGTGTATCAAGTATTATCAAGAGATGAAGTGTCAACATCATAATTTGTTCTCATGATAGAATCAAAAGGTACCTTCATTCTCTTTCTAGGGAAGTGTTCCATACCTTTCTTGAGAGGAAATTGATATTTTATATTACCTTCCTTCATATCAATGATAGCACCAACAGTTCGAAGAAAAGGTCTTCCCAATATAATGGGGCAAGATGCATTGTATTCAATATCCAAGACAACAAAATCAACAGGAACCAGGTTATTGTTAATGGTAATGCGAACATTATCAACTTTATCCAAAGGTTTCTTTGTAGAATGATCAGCAAGATTAACATCCAAATAACAATTTCTCAGCGGTGGCAAGTCAAGCATATTATAAATTTTCTTAGGCATAACAGAGATACTTGCACCAAGATCACATAAAGCATTACAATCAAAATCTTTAATCTTCATCTTAATGATGGGCTCCCAACCATCCTCTAACTTTTTAGGAGTAGAGGCTTCACGCTCTAGTTTCTCTTCTCTAGCTTTTATGAGAGCATTTGTAATATGATGCGTGAAAGCCAAATTTATAGCACTAGCATTAGGACTTTTAGCAAGTTTTTGCAAGAACTTTATAACTTCAGAGATGTGGCAATCATCAAAATTCAAACCATTATAATCTAAAGCAATGGGATCATCATCCCCAATGTTGGAAAAAATTTCAGCAGCTTTATCACAGGCAGTTTCAGCAGTTTTAGCAGTTTGTGCAGTTTTTCGCGCTTTGCATTGAAGTGGAAACATTGCTAACACCAATTCTTTTATTAGTATGAGTAGGAGGTGCAGCAACATGTGTAGCATTAGCATTACTAGTGGTGGTAATAGTCCAAACTTTAGCTATATTCTTCTCTTTAGCTAGTTTTTCGTTTTCTTCTCTATCCCACCTAGCACGCAGTTCAGCCATTAATCTTATATTCTCATTAATTCTAACTTGAATGGCATTTGCTGTAGTAGTAATTTTATTATGATGATTCTCATTAGTCATAACTTTCGATTTCAAAAGATCAACATCAGCAGCAAGACTATCAACTTTAGAAGCAAGTATATCAATTTTCCCAAGCTTTTCTTCAACAGATTTGTTAAAAGCAGTTTGTGTACTAATAAATTCCTTAAGCATGGCTTCAAGTCCAGGGGTGAACTCCTATTATTGTTGTAAGAATTCCCATAAGAATTACCATAGCCGTTGCCATTATTATAAGGATATGGCCTATAGTTGTTACTAGAATTGTTCCGGTAAGCATTGTTGTTGAAATTATTATTTTTAATGAAGTTTACATCAACATGTTCTTCTTGTGCAACCAATGAAGCTAATGGAACATTATTAGGATCAATATTAGTCCTATCATTCACAAGCATAGACATAATAGCATCGATCTTATCACTCAAGGAAGAGGTTTCTTCGACAGAATTTACCTTCTTACCTTGTGGAGCTCTTTCCGTGTGCCATTCAGAGTAGTTGATCATCATATTATCAAGAAGCTTTGTTGCTTCACCAAGAGTGATGGACATAAAGGTACCTCCAGCAGCTGAATCCAATAAATTCCGCGAAGAAAAATTTAGTCCTGCATAGAAGGTTTGGATGATCATCCAAGTAGTCAGTCCATGGGTTGGGCAATTTTTAACCAGAGATTTCATTCTCTCCCAAGCTTGAGCAACATGTTCAGTATCTAATTGTTTAAAATTCATTATGCTACTCCTCAAAGATATAATTTTAGCAGGGGGATAATATCTACCAATAAAAGCATCCTTGCATTTAGTCCATGAATCGATACTATTCTTAGGCAGAGATAGCAACCAATCTTTAGCTCTTCCTCTTAATGAGAAAGGGAACAATTTTAGTTTAATAATATCACCATCTACATCTTTATATTTTTGCATTTCACATAGTTCAACAAAATTATTAAGATGGGCAGCAGCATCATCAGAACTAACACCAGAAAATTGCTCTCGCATAACAAGATTCAGTAAAGCAGGTTTAATTTCAAAGAATTCTGCTGTAGTAGCAGGTGGAGCAATAGGTGTGCATAAGAAATCATTATTATTTGTGGTTGTGAAGTCACACAACTTAGTGTTTTCAGCGTTGGCCATTTTAGCAACAGTAAATAAAGCAAACTAGATAAAGTAAATGCAAGTAAACTAATTTTTTTGTGTTTTTGATATAGCAAACAAGATAACAAGTAAAGTAAAACTAGCAACTAATTTTTTTGTATTTTGATTTAGTACAGCAAACAGAGTAGTAAATAAAACTAAGCAAGACAAAAACAAAGTAAAGAGATTGAGAAGTGGAGACTCCCCGGCAACGGCGCCAGAAAATATGCTTGATGGCGTGTATTTCACACGTTCGTTGGGCAACCCCAAGAGGAAGGTATGATGCGCACAGCAGCAAGTTTTCCCTCAGAAAGAAACCAAGGTTTATCGAACCAGGAGGAGCCAAGAAGCACGTTGAAGGTTGATGGCGGCGGGATGTAGTGCGGCGCAACACCAGAGATTCCGGCGCCAACGTGGAACCTGCACAACACAACCAAAGTACTTTGCCCCAACGAAACAGTGAGGTTGTCAATCTCACCGGCTTGCTGTAACAAAGGATTAACCGTATTGTGTGGAAGATGATTGTTTGCAGAAAACAAGAGAACAAAGATTGCAAGAGATTGTATTTCAAGAAAGAGAATTGGACCGGGGTCCACAGTTCACTAGAGGTGTCTCTCCCATAAGACGAACAGCATGTTGGGTGAACAAATTACAGTTGGGCAATTGACAAATAAAGAGAGCATGACCATGCACATACATATCATGATGAGTATAGTGAGATTTAATTGGGCATTACGACAAAGTACATAGACCGTCATCCAACTGCATCTATGCCTAAAAAGTCCACCTTCAGGTTATCATCCGAACCCCCTCCAGTATTAAGTTGCTAACAACAGACAATTGCATTAAGTATTGCGCGTAATGTAACTAGTGACTACATCCTTGAACATAGCACTAATGTTTTATCCCTAGTGGCAACAGCACATCCATAACCTTAGTGGTTCTTGTCACTCCTCCAGATTCACAGAGGCATGAACCCACTATCGAGCATAAATACTCCCTTTTGGAGTTACTAGCATCAACTTGGCCAGAGCATCTACTAATAACGGAGAGCATGCAAGATCATAAACAACACATAAGCATAGCTTTGATAATCAACATAACAAGTATTCTCTATTCATCGGATCCCAACAAACGCAACATATAGAATTACAGATAGATGATCTTGATCATGTTAGGCAGCTCACAAGATCCGACAATGATAGCACAATGGGGAGAAGACAACCATCTAGCTACTGCTATGGACCCATAGTCCAGGGGTAGACTACTCACACATCACACCGGAGGCGACCATGGCGGCGTAGAGTCCTCCGGGAGATGATTCCCCTCTCCGGCAGGGTGCCGGAGGCGATCTCCTGGATCCCCCGAGATGGGATCGGCGGCGGCGGCGTCTCTGGAAGGTTTTCCGTATCGTGGTTCTCGGTACTGGGGTTTTCGTCACGGAGACTTTTTATAGGCAAAAGGGCAGGTCAAGAGGCAGCACGGGGGCCCCACACCACAGGGCCGCGCGGCCAAGGGGGGGGGCCGCGCCGCCCTAGGGTGTGGCCCCTCCGTGGCCCCTCTTCGTCTCTCCTTCGGACTTCTGGAAGCTTCGTGAGAAAATAGGCCCCTGGGCTTTGATTTCGTCCAATTCCGAGAATATTTCCTTACTAGGATTTCTGAAACCAAAAACAGCAGAAAACAGCAACTGGCACTTCGGCATCTTGTTAATAGGTTAGTTCCAGAAAATGCACGAATATGACATAAAGTGTGCATAAAACATGTAGATAACATCAATAATGTGGCATGGAACATAAGAAATTATCGATACGTCGGAGACGTATCACGCCTCCATATGGGGTGGGCCCCTCGGGCACCCCCTCGCGCCGCCCTTTCGCCTATATATTCCTTCCGTCGCGAAAACCCTACAGAGATCGATCATACTCCAGAAAGACTCCCGGAGCACCGCCGCCATCGCGAAACCTAGTTTCGGGGGTCAGAAGTTCCTGTTTCGGCACCCTGCCGGGACGGGGATCGACCCCCAGAGCCTTCTCCTCCATCATGCTCCGTGAGTAGTTCCCCCATGGACTACGGGTTCTAGCAGTAGCTAGTTGGTACTCTCTCTCCCATGTACTTCAATACAATGATCTCATAAGCTGCCTTACATGATTGAGATCCATCTGATGTAATCGGTGTTGTGTTTGTTGGAATCCGATGAATTGTTACATTATGATCAGTCTATCTATAAAGTTTGTGAAGTTATTGTTGTTGCAATCTTGTTGTGTTTAATGCTTGTCACTAGTGCACGAGTGACATGATCTTAGATTTAAGCTCTATAATTATTGCTTAGATTGTATCTACAAGTTGTTTGCACATGTCTATGTCCGGAACCCGAGGCCCCAGAGTGACAAAGAATCGGGATAACTGGAGGGGATGGCTTAGATATGAGGATCACATGTTTTCACCGAGTGTTAATGCTTTGCTCCGGTGCTCTATTAAAAGGAGTACCTTAATTACCAGTAGATTCCCTTGAGGCCCGGCTGCCACCGGCTGGTAGGACAAAAGATGTTATGCAAGTTTCTCATTGCGAGCACGTATGACTATATATGGAAAACATGCCTACATGATTAATAGACTGGATGTTCTGTCTTAATGCTATTTCAATCCTATCAATTGCCCAACTGTAATTTGTTCACCCAACACTTGTCACTTGTTATTGGAGAGTTACCACTAGTGTAGATAGCTGGGAACCCCGGTCCATCTTTCATCATCAAATACTCACTCGGTCCTATATGTCATTAGAAGTAGTATCAACTATTTTCTGGTGCCATTGTCTACGTGTTCTTTACTCGCTCGTGTTATCAGCATTATTGCTCTCATATTACTGCTGCTTTCACATCACCCCTGTTACTAGTGCTTTTCCAGGTGCAGCTGAATTGACAACTCAGTTGTTAAGGCTTATAAGTATTCTTTGTCTTCCCTTGTGTCGAATCAATAAATTTGGGTTTTACTTCCCTCGAAGACTGTTGCGATCCCCTATACTTGTGGGTTATCAAGACTATTTTCTGGCGCCGTTGCCGGGGAGCATAGCTCTACTCATAAGTTCACCTTTGGAGTACACTCTACATCTCTCTCTATTTTTATTTTATTTTGTTTTGCTTAGTTTACTTTTGTCTAGTTTATTTGTGCTTAGTTTATTTCTGTCTAGTATTATTTTGCTTAGTTTACTTTTGTCTAGTTTGTTTTTGTCTTGTTTTATTTTTCTTATATACCAGAAAATCCATAAAAATTTGAAAAACTGAAAAATTAAAAACTGTTGTTATGGAAGAACCCACAACCTGTATGGAGCTTATAGAATTATATATGAATTATAGAGAATCAAGAAAGGGTAAAGTCATGAGTGTCGTGTTAGAAAAATTGAATAGAATTGCTAAAATCTTGCTTAAACGCCATGATATAAATTGTTGCTCGGAACAGGATACTAAACATCTTAAATTCCAATGTGGCTTTAGTAAAGAAGTTTTAATTGTGAACTATCATTGGAATAACTATATTCATCTTGGATTTGAAGAAGTAGAACAATTTGTTTTATTTATGGGAGCTTCTGAAATAGAATCCTTCATGTCTAAAAATTATGAAACCTGTGTTGCTTGTAATGATCTTAAAGATTATGTCTCTTCTATCCTTGATTATTGCATAGAACATTACAGCAATAATTCTTATATCATTGATTATAAAAAGAGATTCATTCATGCACAAGAATGCACTCACAATTTGCAGGAACCTGTGGAAGAAGAAATTGCTGAACCTGAAAGCTCATTGGATGAAAAAGAGGAGAAGAGTGATGAACAAAAGGAGGAAGAATGGATTAGCTACCCATGCCAACCTTCTAATGAGAGTAACTCTTTATCTCTTACACTATTTGATTGTCCTCCATGCTTACCAAAGGAGGATGAATGTTATGTTCATGTGGATTCTCTTGAAATATTCCCTATGAGTAAAACTTGTGAGAATAATTATGCTACTGTTATCTATGATAATTCATGCTATTTTGATAAATCTTATGATAATGCTTTGTTTGTGCCTGATATCGAAATGCATGGTACTAAAGAGTTTTGCTTAGCAAATGTTTATGATAAAGCTCTAGATGATGGTCCTATGTTACTTGATAATATTAATTGTACTACTAATGAAAATGGGATTGGAGAGGTCTTGACTTTATCTAGGAGTCCCATATCTCTTGAGAATGATCAATTATCTTGTTATAGATTATTAAAAAGTGGGTTTGAAAGTTTTGATCCCACTATTTTTGAGCTTGATAAAAATTATGTGTTTGTAGATCATGAAAAGCATGCTGTATGTGATAGTTATATTGTTGATTTTGTTCATGATGCTACTGGAAATTATTATGAGAGAGGAAAATATGGTTGTAGAAATTCTCATGGTACTAAAACACCTCTCTACATGCTGAAATTTTTGAAGTTACTCGTGTTTTATCTTCTTATGCTTGTCACTTTATTCTTCATGAATTTATTTATGTACAAGATTCCTATGCATAGGAAGCGGGTTAGACTTAAATGTGTTTTGAATTTGCTTCTTGATGCTCCTTTTGCTTCATTTTCTATTTTCATGTGAGCATCATTAAAATCTTCTGCGCCTAGCTGAAAGGCGTTAAAGAAAAGTGCTTATGGGAGACAACTCATTATTTTATTTCTGCAATTTTTCTTTTATTTTTGAGTCAAGGTTCTGTTTACTTCTGTAGCAATGCCTTTGTATCTTTATTTTATCGCATTTTTGTGCCAAGTAAAGTCTCTAATAGAAAGTTGATGCTAGATTTAGATTTCTGCGCAGTGACAGATTTTTAGCTGTCACGAATTTGAGTTTTTCTCTCTGTAGGAAAGTCTTAAAATTCTGAAAAAAATCATGCGTGATCCTCAGATATGTACGCAACTTTCATTAGTTTTGAGTTTTCTGATTTGAGCAACGGAAGTACCTCGAAAAAGTTCATGTTTACTGGCTGTTCTGTTTTGACAGATTATGTCTCTGTTTTTTGCATTGTCTCTTGTGGACTTTAAGTAAGGCTTTCTAGACGTGGAGAGCTGTAGCTAATGTTTTATTGAGTTCTTGCAATGTGTCACTACAGAACTAAAGTGGATTAAAGTTTTTTGAGTACTAACCCCTCTAATGAAGTTTATGAGAAGTTTGGTGTGGCACAAGTTTTCAAGGGTCAAGAGAGAAGGGTGATATAATGTGATCAAGAAGAGTGAAGAGCCTAATCTTGGGGATGCTCCCGTGGGTTGATGCGTGCAGTTAACACACTTCCGTTGGGAACTCCAAGAGGAAGGTGTGATGCGTACAGTAGCAAGTTTTCCCTCAGTAAGAAACCAAGGTTTATCGAACCAGTAGGAGCCAAGAAGCACGTTGAAGGTTGATGGCGGTGAAATGTAGTGCGGCGCAACACCAGGGATTCCGGCGCCAACGTGGAACCTGCACAACACAATCAAAGTACTTTGCCCCAACGTAACAGTGAGGTTGTCAATCTCACCGGCTTGCTGAAAACAAAGGATTAACCGTATAGTGTGGAAGATGATGTTTGTTTGCGAAGAACAGTAAAGAACAATTGCAGTAGATTGTATTTCAGATGTAAAGAATGGACCGGGGTCCACAGTTCACTAGTGGTGTCTCTCCCATAAGATAAATAGCATGTTGGGTGAACGAATTACAGTTGGGCAATTGACAAATAAAGAAGGCATAACAATGCACATACATATATCATGATGAGTACTATGAGATTTAATCAGGGCATTACGACAAAGTACATATACCGCTATCCAGCATGCATCTATGCCTAAATAGTCCACTTTCAGGTTATCATCCGAACCCCTTCCGGTATTAAGTTGCAAGCAACAGACAATTGCATTAAGTATGGTGCGTAATGTAATCAACACAAATATCCTTAGACAAAGCATCGATGTTTTATCCCTAGTGGCAACAGCACATCCACAACCTTAGAACTTTCTGTCATCGTCCTGCATTCAATGGAGGCATGAACCCACTATCGAGCATAAATACTCCCTCTTGGAGTTACAAGTATCAACTTGGCCAGAGCCTCTACTAGCAACGGAGAGCATGCAAGAACATAAACAACATATATGATAGATTGATAATCAACTTGACATAGTATTCAATATTCATCGGATCCCAACAAACACAACATGTAGCATTACAAATAGATGATCTTGATCATGATATGCAGCTCACAAGATCTAACATGATAGCACAATGAGGAGAAGACAACCATCTAGCTACTGCTATGGACCCATAGTCCAGGGGTGAACTACTAACACATCGATCCGGAGGCGATCATGGCGATGAAGAGCCCTCCGGGAGATGATTCCCCTCTCCGGCAGGGTGCCGGAGGCGATCTCCTGAATCCCCTGAGATTGGCGGCGGCGGCGTCTCTGGAAGGTTTTCCGTATCGTGGCTCTCAGTACAGAGGGTTTCGCGACGAAGGCTTTAAGTAGGCGGAAGGGCGGAGTCGGAGGAGTCACGGGGGCCCCACACGCTAGGGCCGCGCGGGCCCCCCTTAGGCTGCGCCGCCCTAGTGTGGCGGCACCCCGTGGCCCCACTTCGTTTCTCCCTCGGTCTTCTGGAAGCTTCGTGGAAAGATAAGCCCCTGGGCGTTGATTTCGTCCAATTCCGAGAATATTTCCTTTGTAGGATTTCTGAAACCAAAAACAGCAGAAAACAAAGAATCGGCTCTTCGGCATCTCGTCAATAGGTTAGTGCCGGAAAATGCATAATAATGACATATAATGTGTATAAAACATGTGAGTATCATCATAAAAGTAGCATCGAACATAAGAAATTATAGATACGTTTGAGACGTATCATGGGTCACCCAAGCATTTCAAGAAGACTCAAGCGTCTAAGCTTGGGGATGCCCAAGGCATTCCCTTCTTCATCAACAGCTTATCAGGTCATCTCTACTGAAACTATATTTTAATTCTTCCACATCATATGTGCTTTACTTGGAGCGTCTGTGTGCTTTTATTTTTGTTTGTGTTTGAATAAATTCGGATCCTAGCAATCCCTGTGTGGGAGAGAGACACGCTCCGCTTTTTCATATGAACACTTGTGTTCTTCGTTTCATTTTTTATGTTCATAGCGAAAGCTGAGAGCCGCAGCACTTATTGATATTTGGTTGGAAACAGAAAATGCTTCATGTGGTAGTTGGTATATTGTCTTGAATAATTTGATACTTGGCGATTGTTTTGAGCTCTCAAGTAGATCATGTTTAAGCTCTTGCATCATGTAGTTAAACCTATTAGTGGAGAGCTACCGTAGAGCTTGTTAAAATTTGGTTTGCATGATTGGTCTCTCTAAGGTCTAGATATTTTCTGGTAAAAGTGTTTGAGCAACAAGGAAGACAGTGTAGAGTCTTATAATGCTTGCAATATATATGCTCTTATGTAAGTTTTGCTGTACCGGTTTATACTTGTGTTTGCTTCAAACAACCTTGCTAGCCAAAGCCTTGTACTGAGAGGGAATGCTTCTCGTGCATCCAAAACCTTGAGCCAAAACCTATGCCATTTGTGTCCACCATATCTACCTACTATGTGGTATTTCCTGCCATTCCAAGTAAATACTTCATGTGCTACCTTTAAACAATTCAAAAGCTATTATCTCTTATTTGTGTCAATGTTTTATAGCTCATGAGGAAGTATGTGGTGTTTATCTTTCAACCTTGTCATTTATTTCTGACAGACTTTCACCAATGGACTAGTGGCATATACATCTGCTTATCCAATAATTTTGCAAAAAGAGCTGGCAATGGGGTGCCTAGTCCCGATTAATTACAACTTTCATTAATAATTCTCTTCACATGTTTTGCCCTGATTTATCAGTAAGCAACTTAATTTTGCAAATAGACACTCCTCCATGGTATGTGAATGTTGGAAGGCACCCGAGGATTCGGTTAGCCATGGCTTGTGTAAGCAAAAGGTTGGGAGGAGTGTCATCAATAATGAAACTAAAATACATGTGTAAACAAAAGAGAAGAGGGATGATCTACCTTGCTGGTAGAGATAACGTCCTTCATGGGAGCCGCTCTTGAAAGTCTGGTTGACAAGGTAGTTAGAGTACCCGCTACCATTCATTGACAACAACAAACACCTCTCAAAACTTTATTTTTATGCTCTCTATATGATTTCAAAACTTGAAAAGCTCTAGCACATGATTTAATCCCTGCTTCCTCTGCAAAGGGTCTTTCTTTTACCTTATGTTGAGTCAGTTTACCTACTTCTTTCTATCTTAGAAGCAAACACTTGTGTCAACTGTGTGCATTGATTCTTACATGCTTACTTATAGCTATTGGTGACGGTGTGTATGCTATGTTAGTACTCGGTCTAAATTGCAACGGTCTATTATGCTCTAGAGGTTACTTAAATATGAACTCTGTATGTTGTGGAGCTTGTTAACTCCGGCTTGAGGGAGCTCTTGTAGCCCTACACAATGAATGGTGTTTGTTATCCAACAAGAGAGTGTATGTAGCACAAGTGAGGAGAAGTTATTTATTTATTATGTGATCAATGTTGAGAGTGTCCACTAGTGAAAGTAGGATCCCTAGGCCTTGTTTCCAATACTGCAAACATCGCTTACTTACTATTCTGCTACATGTTTACTTGCTGCCATATTTATTTCAGATTGTTATTACCACTCATAATCATCCATATCACTTGCATTTTACTATCTCTTCGCCGAACTAGTGCACCTATACATCTGACAAGTGTATTAGGTGTGTTGGGGACACAAGAGACTTCTTGTATCGTAATTGCAGGGTTGCTTGAGAGGGATATCTTTGTCCTCTACCTCCCTGAGTTCGATAAACCTTGGGTGATTCACTTAAGGGAAACTTGCTGCTGTTCTACAAACCTCTGCTCTTGGAGGCCCAACACTGTCTACAGGAATAGAAGCGTGCGTAGACATTGATGCGTGCAATTAACACACGTCCGTTGGGAACCCCAAGAGGAAGGTGTGATGCAGACAGTAGCAAGTTTTCCCTCAGAAAGAAACCAAGGTTTATCGAACCAGGAGGAGCCAAGAAGCACGTTGAAGGTTGATGGCGGCGAATTGTAGTGCGGCGCAACACCAGGGATTCCGGCGCCAACGTGGAACCTGCACAACACAACCAAAGTACTTTGCCCCAACGTAACAGTGAGATTGTCAATCTCACCGGCTTGCTGTGAACAAAGGATTAACCGTATTGTGTGGAAGATGATTGTTTGCGAAGAACAGTAAAGAACAAGTATTGCAGTAGATTGTATTTCAGATGTAAAGAATAGACCGGGGTCCACAGTTCACTAGCGGTGTCTCTCCCATAAGATAAATAGCATGTTGGGTGAACAAATTACAGTTGTGCAATTGACAAATAAAGAAGGCATAACAATGCACATACAAATATCATGATGAGTTCTATGAGATTTAATCAGGGCATTACGACAAAGTACATAGACCGCCATCCAGCATGCATCTATGCCTAAAAAGTCCACTTTCAGGTTATCATCCGAACCCCTTCCGGTATTAAGTTGCAAGCAACAGACAATTGCATTAAGTATGGTGCGTAATGTAATCAACACAAATATCCTTAGACAAAGCATCGATGTTTTATCCCTAGTGGCAACAGCACATCCACAACCTTAGAACTTTCTCACATCGTCCTGCATTTAATGGAGGCATGAACCCACTATCGAGCATAAATACTCCCTCTTGGAGTCACAAGTATCAACTTGGCCAGAGCCTCTACTAGCAACGGAGAGCATGCAAGAACATAAACAACACATATGATAGATTGATAATCAACTTGACATAGTATTCAATATCCATCGGATCCCAACAAACACAACATGTAGGATTACAAATAAACGATCTTGATCATGATAGGCAGCTCACAAGATCGAGCATGATAGCACAATCAGGAGAAGACGACCATCTAGCTACTGCTATGGACCCATGGTCAAGGGGTGAACTACTCACACATCAATCCGGAGTCGATCATGGCGATGAAGAGTCCTCCGGGAGATGATTCCCCTCTCCGGCAGGGTGCCGGAGGCGATCTCCTGAATCCCCCGAGATGGGATTGGCGGCGGCTGCGTCTCTGGAAGGTTTTCCGTATCGTGGCTCTCGGTACTGGGGGTTTCGCGACGGAGGCTTTAAGTAGGCGGAAGGGCAGGTCAGGGGGCGTCACGAGGGGCCCACACAACAGGGCCGCGCGGCCAGGGGCCAGGCCGCTCCGCCCTAACGTGTCGTCGCCTCGTGGCCCCACTTCGTTTCCTCTTCGGTCTTCTGGAAGCTTCGTGCAAAAATAGGACCCTGGGCGTTGATTTCGTCCAATTCCGAGAATATTTCCTTACTAGGATTTCTGAAACCAAAAACAGCAGAAAACAGCAACTAGCTCTTCGGCATCTTGTCAATAGGTTAGTGCCGGAAAATGCATAATAACGACATATAATGTGTATAAAACATGTGAGTATCATCATAAAAGTAGCATGGAACATAAGAAATTATAGATACGTTTGGGACGTATCAGACATCAAGCTATTTTCTGGCGCCGTTGCCGGGGAGGTAAGGTAAAAGGTATTCACATCCTCCGACTACTAAGCTATTTCCTAGCACTGTTGCCGGTGTGTGAGTGCTCGAAGCTATCTCCTTTAGATTCTGCAATTATATATTTTTGTTTCTTGTTTTTATTTTCACTAGTTAGGCATAATGGAAAACAACCAAAAAATTGGTGAGCTTTTTAATCTTTTTCCTGAGTTAGAATTGTTTGATGCGAAAATTAAAAAACCTATGGAACCTTATTTGCATGCTAGTAGCAATGTTATTAGTATGAACGCAATTACTGCTAATGCTATGGAAAAGTCTAAGCTTGGGGAAGCTAGTTTTCATGATCTTTTTAGCTTCCCAGCTTTGGGGGAGAAAATTTGCTCTGATAATACTTTATCTCCCATATGCGATAACTCTAATGATGCTTGTGACATTTTAAATCCACCTACTGAAAGTATTCCTTTCAAGATACCCATGAAAATTATTGAACGTGTTGTGGATAACCGCTATGAAGGGGATGGAACTGTCCATCCTGGAGATCATTTACTCTTTTTGCATGAATTATGCGGGTTATTCAAGTGTGCAGGTATCTCTATGGATGAAGTGAAGAAGAAATTATTCTCTATGTCGTTGTCTGGTAAAGCGGCACATTGGTATAAACTGCTGAAGGATGGGCATTCTCTTGATTGGAAGGATATTGTGCCTCTATTTTATTCTAAATTCTATCCTCCAAGTGAAATTCACAAAGACCGAAACCGCATATATAATTTCTGGCCTCATGATGGAGAGAGTATTGCCCAAGCATGGGAGAGATTGAAGTCTTTAATGCTCAAATGCCCCATTCATGAGCTTCCTGGTAATATCATCATTGATAATTTCGATGCAAGACTTTCTTTTCAAGATAAAACCTTGCTGGATACTGCTTGTTCTGGATTATTCACGCGCAATAAATAAGAGTTTAAATGGGACCTTCTTAATCGGATTTAGGAGAACGCTGAAGATTGGGAGAACGACAAAGGTAAAGCATCAGGTATAAACTATGAATATGAATGCATTAAGTCTTTTATTGAAACTGTTGATTTTCAAGAGCTTAGTGCTAAATATGGTCTTGATCCTCAAATTATGGTCGATTTCTATAAAGCCTTTGCTTCTCATATTAATGTTCCTAAAGAAAATTGGTACATGTATCATGAACCTTTTAAAGACACTTGCATGGAAAATGAAATTATTGTTAATGATTGCAATAAACATGCCCAAACTTCTGAAAATACTATTTCTTATAAGCATGTTAATTTTTGTGGAATGCATAGACCTTGTGGAATTAATCAAATCGAAGATGAATATTGTATCCATCATAGGAATGAAAAAACTAGAAAGTGGTTTAGGGCTCTAGATGATCTTGGTGAAAAAGTTTGTGCCCTCTATCCTTTTATTTGTGAACTTTGCCATAGAGTGGGTCATTTTAATTTTCAATGCTCCTCCAATGATAATTCGAACCCCATGAGTGCTGCAAATTTGTATTGTGATGATGAAATCCTTCCTAATCAGCATGATGAACTTACTTTATTTTTGGGGTGTGAAGAGTTATCAAGAAAAATCTCTTTGTTACATATGAGTGATCTTGATATTGATGATGTCCTGCATGGGTGTCTTTCTTATTGCATTAGTAATTGCCATACAAATACTTACATACAGAATATCTTAGAATATGACACTTTGCCAAAATATGATAGGACCGCTATGTGTTTTAAACTTATTAATGAAAAGGAGGAATCCTCCCAAGTTTCTTCTATTGTTTCTGGAAATAAATCAGGTTCTGTGGAAAAGCCTCCCTTCAAGCCTCTTCCTCCTAAAGAAGGGAACGAGGAGAAGGAAAAGAAGAAGAAGAAGAGGGGGAATAAAAAGAAAGAGGTAACGGCATATCCCCGCGTGTATGAGATAACGATAGGTAACCGTAAGTATGTTGCTCCTAATGATTATTATGATAATGAATCTGAGTACAATGATCTTCCTATGCCCTTTACCCATATTAGTGATCATGATTTGGAAGAGCACACTACCTTTGATATTGGAAATCTCTTTGGTACTGATTATGAAAGTAATGATGTTAGCACTATTCATGTTCCCTCAAACGTTGATATTTAAAGCTCTAAGCTTGGGGATGTTGTGCTTGAAGATCCTATATTTGAGACCTTTACTTTTAGTGAAAATGATGATATTATACATTTTGGTTTGGATAATCGTTATAGAGATGGATATGACACATGTTATAATTATCCTTATGAAACTTGTCATAGTTATGATGGGATTGCCAAAAACCATTCCCTTAGTATGCAACTTGTTTACCATGTTCAAATTCTTGATAATGATCCTGCTCCAATTACTATTAATGAGAAGAGTTTTTCTTATGCCAAAAATAATGATACTTTTATGCACATGAACCATGATAAGAATGTTTTAAGTGATGGATATATTGTGGATTTCATCAATGATGCTACTGAAAGTTATTATGAGAGAGGGAAACATGGTTATATGCATCTTAATAATATTAAGTTTCCCCTCTTTATGTTGAGAATTTTGAAGTTGCGCTTGTATTGCCTTCTTATGCTTGTCACTTTGTTCTTCATGAATTTATTTGTGTACAAGATTTCTTTTCATAGGAAGTGGGTTAGGCTTAAATGTGTTTTGAATTTTCTTCTTGATGCTCTCTTTTGCTTCAACCCTTATTTCTTGCGCGAGCATCATTAAAATTGCTGAGCCCATCTTAATGGCTATAAAGAAAGAACTTTTTGGGAGATAACTCATGTCTTTATTTTGCTACTATTTTGTTGTGTCTTGGAAGTTGTTACTACTATAGCAACCTCTCCTTATCTTTATTTTATTGCATTGTTGTGCCAAGTGAAGTCTCTAATAGAAGGTTGATACTAGATTTGGATTTCTGCGCAGAAACAGATTTCTATGTGTCACGAATTTGGACAGGGCTCTCTGTAGATAACTCAGAAAAATCTGCCAATTTACGTGCGTGTTCCTCAGATATGTACGCAACATTCATTAGTTTTGAGTTTTCTGATTTGAGCAACGGAAGTACCTCTTAAAAATTCGTCTTTACTGGTTGTTCTGTTTTGACAGATTCTGTCTCTGTTTTTTGCATTGTCTCTTGTGGACTTTAAGCAAGGCTTTCTAGATGTGGAGAGCTGTAGCTACTGTTTTATTGAGTTCTTGCAATGTGTCACTACAGGACTAAAGTGGATTAAAGTTTTTTGAGTACTAACCCCTCTAATGAAGTTTATGAGAAGTTTGGTGTGGCAAAAGTTTTCAAGGGTCAAGAGAGGAGGATGATATATGATCAAGAAGAGTGAAAAGTCTAAGCTTGCGGATGCCCCGGTGGTTCATCCCTGCATATTTCAAGAAGACTCGAGCGTCTAAGCTTGGGGATGCCCAAGGCATCCCCTTCTTCATCAACAATTTATCAGGTTTCTTCTATTGAAACTATATTTTTATTCGGTCACATCATATGTTCTTTACTTGGAGCGTCTGTGTGTTTTTTTTTCGTTTTGTTATCTTAATTCTCTGAATAAATTGGATCATACCTTGTGTGGGAGAGAGACACGCTCCGCTTTTTCATAAGAACACTAGTGTTCTTCGCTTATATTTTAATGTTCATGGCGGAGTTGAAAACCGCAGCACATATTGATATTTGGTTGGAAACAGAAAATGCTTCATATTATCTTGAATAACTTGATACTTGGCAATTGTTTTGAGCTCTCATAGATCATGTTTAAGCTCTTGCATCATGTAGTTTAAACCTATTAGTGGAGAACTACCGTAGAGCTTGTTGAAATTTGGTTTGCATGATTGGTCTCTCTAAAGTCTAGATATTTTCTGGTGAAGTGTTTGAACAACAAGGAAGACAGTGTAGAGTCTTATAATGCTTACAATATGTTCTTATGTAAGTTTTGCTGTACCGGTTCATACTTGTGTTTGCTTCAAACAACCTTGCTAGCCAAAGCCTTGTACTGAGAGGGAATACTTCTCGTGCATCCAAAACCTTGAGCCAAAAACTATGCCATTTGTGTCCACCATACCTACCTACTACATTGTATTTCTCTGCCATTTCAAAGTACATTACTTGAGTGCTACCTTTAAAATTCTATTCTTTGTCTCCGCAATATATAGCTCATGGGAAAATAGCCTTAAAAACTATTGTGATATTGAATATGTTGCTATGTATCTTATTTCTTATAAGTTGCTTGTTGAGCGGTAACCATGTTTCTGGGGACGCCAACAACTATTAGACCTTTGTTGAATATCATGTGAGTTGCTATGCATGTTCGTCTTGTCTGAAGTAAGGGCGATTTTCATGATCAAATGGTTTGAGTATGCATATTGTTAGAGAAGAACATTGGGCCGCTAACTAAAGCCATGAATCATGGTGGAAGTTTCAGTTTGGACACAAATCCTCAATCTCTTATGAGAATATTATCTGTTGTTAAATGCTTAAGCATTAAAAGAGGAGTTCATTATCTGTTGTCTATGTTGTCCCGGTATGGATGTCTAAGTTGAGAATAATCAAAAGCGAGAAATTCAATGCGAACTTTCTCCTTAGACCTCTGTACAGGTGGCATAGAGGTACCCCTTTGTGACACTTGGTTGAAACATATGTTATGCAATGATAATCCATGTTAATCCAAGCTAATTAGGACAAGGTGCGAGCACTATTAGTATTCTATGCATGAGGCTTGCAACTTATAGGATCACTACAAGAGATGGGGGATTTGTTGACGAAAACCCTGGTGACAAAAATGCATACCGTCATGGATGTGTCCTTATAGGTGACGAATTCATCTTTCGTCAAGCATTTAAGGTAATGCTTGACGGTATGATTTCTCGTCAAGAAAAAATCGTCACCCATTACCCAAGCGGGAAGGGCTTCCATCGTGTCTGTTAATAGGTGACGAAATCAAAGATCGAGGTGACGAAATAATACTAAGTTACTTTATTAAATGTTATTAGTTTTATATATCATGCGTGACCCACTTGTCAGGAACATATTTAATTAAGTAAAAATTGTGGTTTGGAAGAATCGAACAAGGGCTTCGGCGTGACCGACGCGGAGTCTTACCGCTAAGGTAGATATGGAATTTTGATCTGGATCCGTAAGTAGTCTATTCTACATATTTATTTCAATGGTGTGATCTAGATGTTACGACATAATAATTCCCTTATTAATATTTATGTCGGCCGAGGGTGCCTCGTTTAAGTCGCGCCGCCAGCTGTACACGGCCTATATAGGTGCTCTTGCTAACAGTCGAATCGACTAGGGTTCTCGTCGAGGTGAGAAGAATTCCGTGAAGGCTCCATTGTGGTGGCGGCGAGACGCATCATCGGTGAGTTCTCCTGATTGTTCGTTAGGTCTAGATTTTTTAATCAGTTGTCAAGATCTGTTCTGAAGAACGTTGGCATGTTCTTAACTGAATTGTAGGCAATGGATCGAAGTTGGATAACTGATGGCACCAAGAAGTTCACAGCAAAGTACATGGCAGGTGTTAGGGATTTCATCAAGTTTGCGCGAGAACACTTGGACAATACAGATGAACCAATCTTGTGCCCTTGCAAGGACTGCCTAAATCTGATACGTCAGGATATAAAAACAGTCGAGGATCACTGCAATTGTTCTGGTATGTCCATGACGTATACAAGATGGACTAGACATGGGGAAGATTTTAGTGATGACGAAGGGCGGGATAGAAACGATGATGGTGCGTATGATAGTGACAACGATGAAGAGGAAGACAATGGTGATTGTTATGTTGATGATTCGTCTAGTATGATCTATGAACTGCAGAAGTCTGGAAATAAAGGTCCTGACCTGCCAAATCTGTATGCTAATCTAATTGAGTCAGCGAAAAAGAACTTTATGAGGGATGCACCTCTTTCACTAGGTTGTCGTTCATCATTAAGCTCCTTCATGTCAAATCATAGCGGATAACAAACAGAGGATTTGATCTCTTACTTCAGCTTTTACGTACAGCTTTGCAGGATGTGGACTTTCCCAAATCATATGCCGATGCTAAGAGTGTTCTTTACCGATGTTGGGCTTGGTTATGAGACAATTCATGCATGGAAGTTTGATTGTTCTTTATTTTGGGGAGATCACTAGGACGATACGATATGACATGTTTGTTGATTATCAAGATATAGAGACCCTACTTGAAAAAAGAAAATCCCTCACTAGGTGTTAAGGTACTTTCCTATAATTAAAAGGTTGCGAGAGACTATTTGTTAAAAAGGAAATGTCGACACATACTAGATGGCACAAAGAGAAGAGGGTTGTTGAGCCCAATGTACCGAGGCACCCCGCTGATGGTGAGGCATGGAAGCACTTTGATGGCAAGTTTGATTGGTTTGCTAAAGATCCTCGTAACATAAGACTAGGTTTTGCCACAGACGGCTTCGGTCCTTTTGGAAGTATGAGTAATCCTTACGGTATGTGGCCTGTTTTTGTGATTCCTTACAACTTCCCACCATGGATGTGCATGGATCAATCGAATTACATGATGGCATTGCTAATCCCCGGAAAGTATTCCCTGTGGAAAGATTTTCATGTATTTATGCAGCCACTGATAAAAGATATGATGCAGCTATGGAGTGGTGTGGAGACATTTGATGCATGCACAGAGGAATATTTCCCATTGCATGCTGCGTTTCTTTGGTCTATTCATGATTATCCTGGATATGCCACTATGTCAGGCCGAAGCACAAGAGGATTTCATGCGTGTGTGCATTGCGATGAGAATCCTTGCGCTGAACCTTTGAAAAACAAAATTGGATATATTGGGCATCGGCGATTTCTTGATAAAAATCACCCATACAGGAACAGCAGACTTTTCAATGGTACAACTGAGACTAGAGATCCACCAAGGAAGTACACACCCAAAGAGGTAGCTGCGAAGGTAGAAATGGTTAAGGATTTTGAACATGGGAAAAATCCAATATGTAGAAAGCGGAAGCGTGCAAGCGTACCCGGTGAACCAACATGGCACCCGAAAGTCAGCTTACATCATCTACCGTCTTGGCGTAACTTAAGATAGCTCACAACTTAGATGTGATGCATATTGAGAAGAACATATGTGACAATATTGTTGGTACACTACTTGAACTTGAGGGCAGGAATAAGGACACTGTTAGTGCTAGAATTGATTTGAAGAAATTCAAAATGTGGAAGAAGTATTGGTTGAAGAAAATTGTGAAGGATGATGATGATGCAGCAAGAACTTATGCGAAGCCCCCGCACCGTGGATGCTTTCGAGGAACAGAAGAGACATTTGTGTAGGTATTTGGCAAACACTAGGTTCCCAGATGGTTATTGCGCAAACTGGGGAAGATGTGTGAATATTGATGGTTGTAAGGTTACCGGTATGAAGACGCATGATTGCCACATACTTCTGCAGCGAGTGTTGCCGGCTGGGCTCAAGGGAATTGCATCTAAGGAAATGTATGTGGCTATTGCAGAGCTAGGAAGATTTTAGGGAGCTGTGTGCCAAAACCACGAAAGTTGATGTGCTGAATCGATTGAAGGTTGAAATTGTTGTGATCCTATGCAAACTTGAGAAGCTCTTCCCCCAGCTTTTTTTGATGTAATGGTGCACTTAGCTATTCATCTTCCTGAGGAGGCTCTTTCGAGGGGTCCTGTTCATTATGGTTGGATGTATCCAGTTGAGAGAAGATTAGGTTATCTAAAGTCTACGGTCCGTAACAAAGCAAGGCCAGAAGGTTCTATCGCAGAGAGCTACATTGTTGATGAGTGTTTGATTTTTGCTCTAGATTTTTCAAGGATGGCACGAAACAAGATTTAACAAAGATGATAGGAACCAAGACATTCGGAGAAAACCTGATCCTGACGAGATGGAAGTATTTTCAGTTGGAGCTAAAGGTCTTGGGAAATCCATTTTGAAACATTTTGACAAGGAATTTGACAACATGGTTTGGTATGTGCTGAACAACTGTGACGATGTAGAACGTTATATCAAGTAAGTAGTTAGCTTCACTTTAATAACTACTTCTCAATGTTGCAGACATAATTGTCCAGTATTTCATATGTGTTTTTTCTATGTTTCAGTGAATTCCGACAAGAATTGGGAGGTAGGGGTGTGCGTGACATCGAGGAGACGGTTCAGAGAGAGTTTGCAGGTTGGTTTGCAAACCATGTGAGACAGTTGGACAATGCATCAGAAGATTTGAAGTCTCTGGCTGCTGGGCCAGACCGGCGTGTAGTAGTATACGCTGGTTGCAACGTAAAGGGTGCGAGGTTTCGCACGCTTAGTCGGGATAAAGACCTGAAGACTCAAAATTCGGGCGTAGCGACTAAGGGATCTTTTGGTGATGCAGATGAGACCGACTACTATGGTGTTCTGCAAGAGTTCTTGAACTGCAGTACGGGACTAACAAACACGGTGACAGGTCCGTGTACTTGTTTCGTTGCGACTGGTTCGACCTTGCGAGCAAGGGTTCCAAGATTAAAGATGATGGTTTTTTTAAAAGCGTTAACACTTCTATCCTATGGTTCAAGAATTCACCATTCATATTGGCGATCAAGCTGAAACATGCTTCTATTTGGAGGATACAAAGTTTGGTGATCCGTGGAAAGTGGTGCAGAAGTTCAGCCATAGACATGTGTACGACGTTCGGAATTAGAAGATGGTAACGATGATGCATTTGTACGGAATGAAGACGCATACCAGAGAGGATGAAGGTTCGGTCGACCATACATTTCATGATGTTGTCGACCTAGACGAGGAAGCGAGAGGTGGAAGCAGAGGAGGATGATCATCGTGCTACTGAAGTTGTACGTATTCATGATGCTCGTACAATCCGCGAACTAGAGAATGAGGAAGATAGTCCCAATGTTGACATGGATATGAGCGAAGATGAACTAGAGAATCAGGAAGATAGTGTCATTTTGGAAGAGAACATACATGATGACGAGGGAAAAAATTCAGAAGAAGATAGTGATTTAGATTGATAGAAACATGTAATGCATACAACTATATGTTTTGTTCCAAACATTTTAAATGTTCTTATTTAGATGTTTACGATCTCGAACTTGTCATTGAATTATCCAGAAGGGTTTAAGAGCAAATTAATATAAGCAAAAATATGGACAAATATAAGAAAGCCAACAGGTCGGTAACATAACTTTGACAATGGTTTTAATTAATCGACACTTGACACGATTACAACCAGCAGCACGATATGACTAACTATTGTTTTAACACAAGCAAAATCGACAATCGCATAAAGAGTCTTACAACTTAATTTAAACCTAAAGGGGCTGCATAGTTGGACACACGGGCACCATGAATCACGGACTAGCTACTCCAGATCGATTTCAGGCACATGGGTAGCAAACAAGTAAACCCCTGCATTTCCCAGGTAAAGCAAGAACAGCATCTTGTCACCCATCTGAAGGTGCTTTTCCTTGTCCATGAACTCCTTCCACCCACTGACGCAGACGACCATCGTCAAGAAATTGCGTAGGACGCATGCACCAAAGTACTGGGATGGCACACAATACTGATTGCACCATATTGTTCCATATCTTTAGGAACCAAACGGCTAGGGATTTTCTGTCCAACAAGAGGGACATAGTTTAGTTAACACTTGTACGTAATGTAGGTCGCAAACTTAATGAAATGATATGATCTATCGCTTACCACGTGTTTGTTGTAATTTTCATGTTTGTCCAATTCAGAGTATGCAGCATTGGGACAACTAGTGCTCCTTGATCATAATCTCCAGCATTGTGGTAGTCAACAAGGTAGTCCAAGTTGTCCACGAAGAATGACGGTATGCATCATCCTCCAATTTATCATTGTTCCATCGATTCATCGAAGCGAGTCAACAATGTCACGCTTCAGACGGGACAACTGGTAGTAAGCTGCATAATTAAAATAATCGACATAAGATGGAATAATTAATATGATCAATCATTGTGTGCAAAGGTGGAAAATTACCTGGATGGATTAGTGGTTCGATTCAGTTATTACAAGAGTATCCTGAGCAGATGAGTTAACTCTGAAAATTAACTCCATGCCAACCTTAAAATTGTACACTCTAGCAAATTCGTTCCAAAATCTTCCGTTGATATAGGTTCTCGCCACTCTGTTGGTAACATTAACAACAAATGCATGGCCATCTTTGGTTTTGAGTGCGGCTTCAAAAGTTGTCCCGTGGGAGGTCCGGACACCATACTTCTTAAGGAAATACGGTCTATAGTAGCAAGGGATGACCTAAATTCAGTAGAGTTAATACAAAAGTAAGTTAAATATGCGTCTACTCGGATAATCACCGAGTCTCAGATCTTGGACTTCTATCAGCACATATCTGAACTTCTATCAGCACATATCTGAACTTCTATCAGCACATATCTGAACTTCTATCGGTATAGGACTGAACTACCGATACCTCTATCTCTAACAGCTACAACTATCGTAAAACTGGTATGAACGTAAAAGTTATCACAACTATCGTAAAACTCAACCATAAATAAGCGGTTAATACATATGGTGACCAACAATTATTACACACATCCGAATAATAGTACTAAACTAGCAATAACTACTAGGATCACGTGTTAAACTTTGATGTGGCGGCGAATTAATAAAACATCTGAATGAATTTTAAACTTGTAAGTGCATGTACCGTCTTCTCCTCAAAACCCTCTTGTAGTGTTTGGACGAAAAAACCTAACGCGACTCCCCTCCGCCGCACATCCCCTTCTTGTCAAAGCAACCGGACACCGCAAAAAATATGAAGAAAGATTACAAATCGGAAACAACGATCGATCGCGAGACGTACATGTTATTTACGTACTCCACTAGTAGGCGCCATCGTTGGTCTCGACGCGAGCGCGAGTCTTACAAGTCTCGCCGGCGAGAGACGTGGCGAGCCGTGGCGGCGAGAGACGTGGCGAGATCTGGCGGCGAGAGACGTGGCGAGATCCGGCGGCGGCCGAAGGAGGTCGTGATATGATGGCAAGTTATATCGTGGAGTAAATTTCGGTAGGTCAATAGGAGTGCAAATGGGCGGTGCTGGGTTTGGACGTGACAACACGGTCGATCGCGCGTCGGTTGGACTAGACCCGCGTCGCTTTTCTCTTCGTCCGCCGTGTCAATATTGGGACGGAGTAATTAATGGGGATGATATTTATCCCCTTCCCCTCCCGTACCGTCTCAATATTCGCACCGCATCCTGGTTTCCACTTTGCACACTTCTCGTCGTCTCCTCTCCCTCATTATCTTCGTCTCCCGCCGCTGCGTCGCCATGGACATGGATGAGCAGCAAGTGTACAAGCTGGACTAGCACGCGCGCAGTCCACATCCACGACGAGGAGGACCTGGAGGTGGTCTACACCAACGACCTCGGGAAGTGCGCCGCGTCCTCGACATGTACACGGAGTGGCTCATGGAGGACGAGCACAAGTTCGTCGGCCTCGACTTCGAGTACACCAACCATCGAGCCGAGGACGAGAAGAAGATCGCCGTGGTTCAACTCGCATGCGTCGACATGTGCTGGTGTTCCACTACGCAGCGTAAGAACTAATCCCCTTTTTTAATCTTTCGATTGGGGTTTTTTACTTGCCGCCGTTCTGTCTCTCTTTGATTTTCGTTAGACATTGTTCCCGAAAATCAGTACATTCCCGATATAAATCTGCTACACATTGTTCCAAAAGCAAGACATTCCCGATCTAAATCTGCTACACATTGTTCCCGATTTATTAATTTGTTTCATCTTCGTCTCCTCTCGTAGGTTCTTGCATATTTGTAACTGATACGTGACTAGTACATTATTTTGTTTATCGCAGTGCTAACTGGTGGGAGTCTCCGGCAATCTGCGATTTCTTTCGAGAAGGCGCTACGTTTGCGAGTGTTGACATCCGTGGTGACAAGAGAGTTCTGTGGAGGACATGGCACATGGAGATTCCTTCGAGTACTACGTCGATCTCCGTGACGAGTACTTCAAGTACACCGGTCATGCGAGGGCTGGCATGGCTACCATGGCAGCAAGACTCATAGATTCATGGTTCGGTGATATGAAGAAGAAGTTCCACCACCATCGGCACAGACTGTGGGGGACTTCCCACTTCCAAATATGAACATCGATTATGCAGCCATTGATGCTTGGGTCTCGTACGAGCTCTACCGCAAGATCGTGGTGGACAAAGTCCTGTCGATGGTGGATTGATCATCTCTTCGCCGCATGACCCCCGATCTTTTGGTTTGGTCTCCCTCCTGCGTGAGGTGCTTTTGGCTAGTAGTCCGTTCTTTTGAAACTTGTAAATATTTTGCCATGATATGTTAACAATTGTCTTGGGAGGTTTCAATTTTATGTTGTGTACATCCTAGTACTTGAAAGTGCTAGTAAACTAAATGTTCAGACGTAAAAATCACCAAAAATCAAAACATACCAGACGTAAATTTCACCAAAAATTGTGATTCAAATTTTCTTTATGACTTTTACTCATTTATCTGAAATTTTTCATCGAAAAAATCTCAAAGTGGTGAACAATAACATAATATGGTGTCCCCATGGTGGACATGTGTCGAACGAGGGGTTTTCGACGAAAAAGAGGGGAAATCGCCAAAACCGACCAAACCACCATGGATCTGGGGCATGATTTGGCACCCTTGTGCACATTGTGATATGACACCTTGGTTGCTATGGGTTTTGATATTTGGGAGTTGGTGGCTTGGTGTCCCCATGGTGGACATGTGTCGAACGAGGGGTTTTTGGACGAAAAGAGGGGAAATCGCCAAAACCGACCAAACCACCATGGATCTGGGGCATGATTTGGCACCCTTGTGCACATTGTGATATGACACCTTGGTTGCTATGGGTTTTGATATTTGGGAGTTGGTGGCTTGGTGTCCCCATGGTGGACATGTGTCGAACGAGGGGTTTTTGGACGAAAAGAGGGGGAAATCGCCAAAACCGACCAAACCACCATGGATCTGGGGCATGATTTGGCACCCTTGTGCACATTGTGATATGACACCTTGGTTGCTATGGGTTTTGATATTTGGGAGTTGGTGGCTTGGTGTCCCCATGGTTGACAAGTGTCGAACGAGGGTTTTTACCACGAAAAGAGGGGAAATCGCCAAAAACTCACCAAACCACCATGGATCTGGGGCATGATTTGGCACCCTTGTGCACATTGTGATATGAAACCTTGGTTGCTATGGGTTTTGATATTTGGGAGTTGGTGGCTTGGTGTCCCCATGGTGGACATGTGTCGAACGAGGGGTTTTCGGACGAAAAGAGGGGGAAAACCCCAAAAAAAAACAAAACCACCATGGATCTGGGGCATGATTTGGCACCCTTGTGCACATTGTGATATGACACCTTGGTTGCTATGGGTTTTGATATTTGGGAGTTGGTGGCTTGGTGTCCCCATGGTGGACATGTGTCGAACGAGGGGTTTTCGGACGAAAAGAGGGGAAATCGCCAAAAACTCACCAAACCACCATGGATCTGGGGCATGATTTGGCACCCTTGTGCACATTGTGATATGAAACCTTGGTTGCTATGGGTTTTGATATTTGGGAGTTGGTGGCTTGGTGTCCCCATGGTGGACATGTGTCGAACGAGGGGTTTTCGGACGAAAAGAGGGGGAAAACGCCAAAAACAGACCAAACCACCATGGATCTGGGGCATGATTTGGCACCCTTGTGCACATTGTGATATGACACCTTGGTTGCTATGGGTTTTGATATTTGGGAGTTGGTGGCTTGGTGTCCCCATGGTGGACATGTGTCGAACGAGGGGTTTTCGGACGAAAAGAGGGGAAATCGCCAAAAACTCACCAAACCACCATGGATCTGGGGCATGATTTGGCACCCTGGTGCACATTGTGATATGAAACCTTGGTTGCTATGGGTTTTGATATTTGGGAGTTGGTGGCTTGGTGTCCCCATGGTGGACATGTGTCGAACGAGGGGTTTTCGGACGAAAAGAGGGGGAAATCGCCAAAAACTGACCAAACCACCATGGATCTGGGGCATGATTTGGCACCCTTGTGCACATTGTGATATGACACCTTGGTTGCTATGGGTTTTGATATTTGGGAGTTGGTGGCTTGGTGTCCCCATGGTGGACATGTGTCGAACGAGGGGTTTTCGGACGAAAAGAGGGGAAATCGCCAAAAACTCACCAAACCACCATGGATCTGGGGCATGATTTGGCACCCTTGTGCACATTGTGATATGACACCTTGGTTGCTATGGGTTTTGATATTTGGGAGTTGGTGGCTTGGTGTCCCCATGGTGGACATGTGTCGAACGAGGGGTTTTCGGACGAAAAGAGGGGGAAATCGCCAAAAACTGACCAAACCACCATGGATTTGGGGCATGATTTGGCACCCTTGTGCACATTGTGATATGACACCTTGGTTGCTATGGGTTTTGATATTTGGGAGTTGGTGGCTTGGTGTCCCCATGGTGGACATGTGTCGAACGAGGAGTTTTCGGACGAAAAGAGGGGGAAATCGCCAAAAACTCACCAAACCACCATGAATTTGGGGCATTTAACGTCACCACATTACCCTACAACAGAAGTTTCACTTGGAAAAAGGTTTGACAACCTCTTAGTGCAATTAGGTCAACCTAGGTTTCACCAAACACTCAAACTTTCATATAAAATTGAAAATTTGTTGAAATCTTTCCAAACCTTGTGTATTGGCCAATGTGTGGCTAACACTTTCCATGGAAAATAACAAACTAGAAAAAAATTTGGCATAAGGGTGCATCAACATGTGGGTAATGACGCTAGCATGCTATCTTGGCAGTTTGGTTTGAAAATTTTCAAAAATTCATCCCCTAAACTCAAGAAGAGGCTATGTGTGATCACTAATTCGTATTTCAAATAATTTAGAGTTTTTAATACCCATACTGAAAATTACGTGCCAGCCGATCCGTCATGCGTGGGACCCATGTCAAAGTAATGGGAAAGTGGATCGACTACATGCAGCAATCCACGTTTTCACACCCACGCGTACGAGAGAGGAACCCAAACGGCAGCACCTAGTGTATATCCATCGGCCCCATCGTCTCTCCCACCCGCAACTTCTATTCCCCAATCTCTGGCGAAAAACCCTGCTTGCACCTCCACCAGCGCAACACCGACCTCCCCTTCCACCGAAGATCCCGAAGATGAAGCGTGTTCGCGGAGACGAGCCGGAGGCGAGTGCGGTCGTCAACGTCGACGAGGCGACGGCGAGGGTCCGGTAGTAGTCGACGTCGCGGAGGCGGGATCTTCTTCCGACCCGGAGCCGCTCTTCGCCGCGCCGTGACCGTGGAGGGCTCCGCCCAACCGGCCGTGGTCGCCGTCGCCGATGAGGCCCAGGGAGACGTCCCGCTCCCGCGGCACAAGCAGATGACCAGGGCTTCGATCCGAATGACCCGTTCTACCGCCACCCGAGCAGTACCGCGAGCTATATGGCCCCGTAGAGTGCGACGAGTTCGAAGAGGAGGCCTCCGACAACCGCAGCCGAGGTACTCTACTATTCCGATCGATCCGTTTTTCTTGATCTTACCGTTCACCATAGGGTTTGCTCATAGGGTAGATTGATTTGCCCTGTCTGCGACTTCTTGTACAAATTGATGATTCTGGGGTTCTTGCTCATCTGATTTATGGTTTGTAGTTACTAGATCTGTAATATTTGATGCACATCTTGATTCAACTGTAATGATTCCTTTTGTGTGATGAATGATACCTGCTTAGTGTAACGCTCAATGCATTTCAAACTTAAATTCATCCGAATATGAATCATACCAGAGTGATTATGATTACAAGAATTATATTATAGGTAGTATTAATTGATCTCGATACATGGATTTTATAATCACCATTTGTTTTAAACTGGTGCTTACTTATACGATGAAACCATAGTGTGTACATCATTTTAATTTGGGGAACAAGTGAATTATCGGTTGCATGTAATTTATGACCATAATTTTTGTTCAATTCCTGCTTATTGACGTCATGAATCCATATTGTTTTATGAATCAAGACATCTTCAGGGAACAAATGATTGATCCCTCGATCCATGAAATTTATAATCACCATTTTCTCTTAAATTGGTGCTTACTTATAATACTGAAATAATGATTGGACTACCCATGAACCAGTTGTGACAACAGCTTTAAATTGTTGGTTATTTATATTAGTGAAGTAATTATGTATGGTTGGATCTGGATCATAAATGTTGATTCTACATGATTAATTCTTAATAATGTTCATACAAAAATATTTAATGCTTCAATTGTATTTCAGTTAATTTCCTTCTCTCACTTCTTCTTTACTTTCAAAATCGCAGGAAGACTCGAGGACGTTGACGGCGACAAGGAGGACCGGGACCGGAAGAGCCGCTTCGTTCGAAGAAGTCGAAGATCGGCCAGATCCCTTTCCGTCGTAACGGAAAGCCACATTGCCCATTCTGCGGCAGGGTTTTCCCGAACGATCTCGTGTGTCTGATCCAGCACGCGACGGGAGTTGGAAAAGGTAGCAAGCAGAAGCACAATCCTGCTAGCAAGGCGAAGCACGCTGCCTTTGGCAAGTTCCTCAGGGACTACGTCAGATCGGCCTCATCCCGCTCGTCGGTCCAGCTGTTGGCCCTCATGTTCTCCACTAAATTTAGTTTCTGTTTAGTTGTTCCCCCGTAGGTTCATGGTTAAACTATGTCATGTTTCAAAGACTATGTTCTACTTTTGTTATTTGGAACCTCGGGCAATCATACCCAGTTGTTTAACTACCAGCCTAGTGGGCTTGTTCTGCTTTTTCCCAAGGCCCAGGGGAAGTACATATTAATTTGCAAAAAATGAACAATTAAAATCAGTGAAAATTGAACTGGCAGTAGAAAAAATGCAGGACCAAATAGTCAATCGTAAAGTGTACCCCCTACATAATCCCACTATACAATCCCTTCACACAAGAGCGGCCAGGGTAGCGATATGACATAAACACACAATGGGCACACACAAATTGTAGACTAAAACAATTATATCATATGATAAAGATTATATCATAGGATATCAATCGAAACTTCAATACCACCACGGCCGCCCTGGTTGAAAAGAATGAGAACAACATTCCCGTATTCAAAGTTATACTCCTTAGTAAACTCCGACCAGCAGGAATCGAACTTCATCCTTCCATCGGTAGTAGTGTAGTATGCACCCCGAGGGTGGTAGCCATAGTCATCAACAAAAAACATGCCTCCCCGCTTTCGTAGATATTCAAGGACCTAACAACTTCCTTCGGTATACGCTGAATAATAAAAATTAAATTATATATGGGAAGGATATAAAGGATAACTAAGATTACATAAAGAAAAGGAGAATTATACCAGTCCATTGCCCTTCAAATCAGTATTCGTCAAGGTGTGCACAAAAACAACACCAAGACCAAGACCACGCTCACGGAGAAGTTGTTCCTTCTTCAATGTTTGAGCAGTAGTAAGCATAACACCTTTAGTGTGGACAACTGCAGTTGGAATTTCTGCATACAAATTTAAAATTAATAAAAGAATAAAAAATGAGGAGATATAACATCAGTTATATTAAAAAATAGGCAACACATGGTAAAAGGTAAAACAGAATTACCATCGACACGATGCTTTTCGGTGCCATCGGGACCTACCGCAAAAATCCCAAACAGTTCAGGAGCACTATCAAACCCAAACATGATACGAGTCACCAACTTTCGTGTCGTAGTCATGAAGAAATTTTTGGTATCCAAGACCAAAAACACGTGTCTTCGAACTGCCTTTCTTAACATGAAATTTGTACTTCACTTCATCCGATGTAACGACAAAAAAGATATTACCAACAAGGTTGTTGAACTGCCTCCTCACAAAACAAGGCACAAATCTGAAAAACAAAGAGAACAAAAATGCGAGAAAATAAGGATATAGTCTAGAATCTGTCAACAAAAAAGATACATTCTAAAAAGGATATATACCATAAAGTCATCAAATCTGCTTCCAAGATAACAAATAAAATGAACTGAGAGTCTCCCGCCTCTGCTGACAATGATTGCCCATCGAACCACAAACAACACGGTTCATCCCGTGTATATTTAGCAATTTTACCAAAGCTAGTACAAAATACAGGTAGGTAGGGCATATTCATAGAAATCTATCCATAGATCTGAAACCATACACACATATATCCATAGATCTGAACAAACAAGATTATTCAGAGGACAAAAAGGATTTTCAACAAACAGAGAAAAAGGAGGTGAGGTGAAGTAGTGACATGTAAAAACATATTTTCCTACCTCTCAAAACAAACGAAAATCTTCAGAGAGAAAAGAGATTTTCAGCACAAAAGAGAGAGAAAGAAGATGAAGGAGACTTGCTTCACCGCATGAACAAGTGAGGGCGAGAAGGCAAAACCAACCAGGGGCATTATAAATACAATAAGTAGTACTAATCGTTTACAACCGCTATTTAATGAGGCTGTGGGGTAGATGGTGGTTGCTATCCCGTAAGAGTTCAAAAGTCAAACACAAAGTATGTCATGCAAAAATGGAGCCCACTGCTATTATGTAAACTCACAATAAGTTCACAATGGCAAAACATCAAGACACCGAAAAATACATTGAATCATAACGTTGCACTTCAAAATTATTTAAAACCATATGATTTACAACTTCAAATGTACAACAAAATGTTGACTACATGCCTTTGTTCGGACTATAGGTTAGGTCGAACAATTATGGCATGTTAGTCATTTTTTGAACATACATAAAAAACAAATGCTCATTTGTGGACGAACTGCACAATTATACCAAAGTAGGCATCACTTCAACACATCAAACTACACCAAACCTCATGAAAAATTTAAATTTGAATTTTCCACATGAATGTCACAACATTTACTCAGTCCCACTAGTTACTGATGATTTTACATTGAATTTAGCATTTATTATGAGTTTTACTCGTTTTCTGTCATTTTCTAATTAAAATATACATGTACAGTTCCATTTTCAGAGTAATATTTTTTCTTTCGCGGCAAAAACTTGTTCCCTCCAAATTGTAGTACGCCGGCTGCCAAAACGCCCAAATTTTTTGTTCCCTCCACTCCTCCCGCGCACCCCACCTATCAAATATTTCGCCCTCCCTTATATACGTCGTGCCTCTACCCCATGATTTACGAGCATCTTAACTACCCACCCCCCCGACCTCATCCTCTCGTGCTCACCCCGATCCGGTGTCTTCGCCGGACGTTCATCCATCTCGCATCTATCTCCCCGGCCGGTGGTCGCCATGGCCGGCGATCGTCGAAACGTCGGGGGGAAGGAAAATCGCACACACACGCCGAAGAAGGCGCCCGGCTCGAAGAAACGCCAAGGTAAATCTGTCGGTGATCGGCTTGTTGTCGTGTTTTTCGGATGGTTAGATCGAGAGATCGGTTTTACATGTCTACCGCGCCCGTTTGACCTATATCTAGATCTTGCATATTTGATAGATCCAATCCCGACATCATACGTATAGGGTTTATCGTTTTTATTGCAGTAGACAATCATGCCGTGCTATACAATCTTTGCCATCCCGTCGCTGTACAATCTTTTGCATAGACAATTGTTTGCCGAAACACTTAACTGAACTAATTCCAGCCGTTGCCGAAAACAGCCTCGACGAGCTACAGTGAACAACGACATTGCTTCAGACTTTTATTCCTCAGTTTCAGAGGGAAGCAGAGTTTGATCTAGAACAATTGTTTGCTGTTTTCTATGTAACTAGTCAGTTTGCACCTGCAATGCACGTCTTAACAATGTAATGAAGTTTTTTTAATCATGTACTTTGTTTCATCAGTCTATTTATTTCCACAATTTTTGTTTATCTATGTCTTTCAAAAGTCAAAAATCAAATTTCAGCACATATCTGAACTTCTGTCAGCACAAATCTGAACTTCTATCAGCACATATCTGAACTTCTATCAGCACATATCTGAACTTCTATCAAGACATATCTTATGTTTTCAATCAGCACGTAGACTCTTATGTTTTCAATCATTTGCTGCTGTACAATATTTTGCAAAGACAATTATTTGCTGTTTTCTATGGAATTGGCCCCCTCTTATGTTTTGTTCACGCTCCGCTCTTCCGATTATTTCAGCGGAGACACAAAACCCCGTCAAGCCGGCATATGAGCTTGCCAAGGAGAAACAAATGCAAGAAAATGTAGTACGCATGGAAAAAATTTTCGCTGAAAGATATGGACCTGCCCACAAATTTCAGAAAGATTTCTCTGGTTTTGCACGTACATTAGTGTATGGTGGGGTACAAATAGGAACTAGTAACAATCTAAAGGACACAGACTGCGAAGAGATGGAGGTCGAAGAGGACCCTTCGTATGAACCGAATCCGTAAGAGATAGCTACTGCTGATGATGATCTTCATTCAGATGAGGATCAGCGCACGGTCGGCAAAACTTCAGCTCAGTCTGTGGAACTATGTCCGAACTATGATAGGAAATACGTACATGCTAAATGTTTCCTACTAATGTAGCCTCTACTTTGCTTGTAGATAGTTGCTTCTTCTGCAATAGTTGCACGAGAAGAAGCGATCCATACCTGAAGTTGCACCATCCAACATTGCAACAAGATCAATGGCAACAACCGAACCCGAGGCTGGGTCATCCGATGAGCCGACGGCCACCGCTGGTCCGAACACCGAAGGAGCACCTCACCTAACCAGATCATGACATCCGGAGGCAGCACCTCATCTCCCGAGGACAATCAAATTGTAAACTTTGAGCGGCAAGGTATGAAAATTTGTAAAAACTAAACACCGTACCGCATATTTTCATATAAAAGAGAATCATTTCGTATATCTTCTTTCGTAGACACCGACAACATCTCGCGGTAGTAAGAGAAAGAGAGGTGGACGCAGACGTACCATGGGCCATGGACTACATGAGTACACAAGAAGACATGGTGGCAATAAGATGCCAATTGAATTCACCGTGGTGTCGGGAGACCCAAGGATTATGTCCAACAGCAAAGCCGAGCAATGAGGTTGGTATTCACATCCGTGAAAAAATGCCGCTTGCAACACACTCGGACACGTACAAGAAAGATGACACTCTCAAATATGTCATTCCTCATGCTATAAGTACGTAGCGGTGAGTCCCGTACAATCTTGGTTTAACCTAATTAGTATGCTACATGATCAACTATCTAATATTCTACTGATTAATGCATCACTATTTTGAAGGGAAAGTTTAATATGGACAAAAATGATGAGGTGGCTCAAGATGTGTGCACTGATATGCTGCAAGTTAGTATTCGGCAGTTCCGATATAGGCTTAAAAAGGAGTATTGGCCGAAAATTAAAAATCTCACACTGGAGCAAGCATATCTCAAGAAGCCGATCATGTAGAAGAGAAAAGCTGGAAAGAACTCGGTGAAAAGATGGTTTGATGAGAAGTACCAGGTACATAAACGTTATTCCTTTCAATAACGACTACTGAATTCTTACATTTCTCTCGATCTGGATAAATAAAATGCATGTACCGAACATAGGGACCGTGTGTAATAAATGGAAAGAACAGAGAAGCTGTGAAACAGTTCCATACCACCGGATCTCGAAGCTATGTTGCTCATCGGGAACATCTAGTAAGTGTTCTGAATTTCCCAATACAGTTCATACTTCACATACACAAAGGTACAATGGTAATGTGCATTCTACATTTTTTCAAGCGAAGGCTACAAAGGAAGAATAAACCTCTCCAATTGAATTTTTTAGAATCACACACACTAACAAGGATAACATTATGAGTGCTGAAGCAAAAAGTGCATATGTAAGAAATATTTCATATTAGCACAATATAATATAATCCAGTTTTGTATGTTGTCCATGCAATGATTGTAATCTTTATGCAGGATAAAATGGTGGCAAAAAAGCGGCGCCACGCAATGAAGATGAACCTGATTTGACTGATTTGCAAATTGTTCAGCTAGTTCCGAGCGAGAAAAGCCCATCCACCACCTGCAACAAAGACATTCCTACCAAGATTGGGCGTCGCAACAAGTTCCGGGAAGTCTTCTGTCTCGCCTACACGCATCCGAGAGCTACAACAAAGATCGGCAGATCAAGAGCGAGAACTCCATACAGTGCAGCTGAAACGTACTACGCTGAGATGCAGATGCAAGACTACAAGGACAAGATGAAAAATTTGAAGAGATCAAAGAAGAAGCAGGAGGAAGAACTTGAAGCCGTGAAGAAAGCCCAAGAAGAAAAGACTGCTTATGAAAAGAGGCTGGCGAGAAATGGATGCCGTGCTTAATTTACTCTTGAGGACATCCCAGCCACCATCCATGTCTCAATCCCAGTGGCAACTAATTTATTGCACCACCGTCCTATAACATTATTAATCATAGGTCTTTTAATTTCTTTGTGTTCCAATTGTAATTTTCTTATGAATCTTTCGGTCTGTGAGAGACATATATACTTCTTGTGCCACCATTTAAGTATGATATTTATTGTCTACTTTTTGATATTTCGCCAGTTTTTTTGTTTCCCAAATTTCGCAAATAATTCAAATGCTCTCAAATTTTGTCAAATTCAAAAGGTGACGGAAAATGTCACAACGTCACTATTAAATGAAACCACGTGGCACCAATTTCTGGTCCCACTTGTCAGAATTTGTGGGTCCCACCAGTCAGCATTATTGGGACCCATATGTCGGCAACAACCTGGTCCCACTTGTCTGAATTTTGTGGATCCCACCGGTCAGAATATTGTGGGTCCAGCTTGTCATAATATTTTGTGGGTCCCACCAGATATCCATGTCAGCGCCGTCGGACCCATGTTGTCAGAAGCCAAATGGACCCACATGTAAGGCCACGTATGCTTTTTGGACCAATCGAAGCTTCCCAAGATTTAGATATTGACGAAAGTTGCAATTTTTCGTGACAAACCTGTCTGTCAACAATGAACCTTTGATGTTGACGAATTTGCAGGTCGTCACCATCAAACATTTGACGTTGACGAAAAAATGCATACCGTCACCCCCGATATTTTATGACGGAGCTTCCTTGACGAACCCCATGACGATCAAATTTTGTCACCGCGAAGTAATCCTTGACGAAAATTGGCCTTAACATGACGAAAGTGATTTGTCAAAAAAAATGTTTTCCTTTGTAGTGGATGTCTTATGCATAAGACATATGAATTATTACTACCGTTGACAAAATTGTTTCTATGTTTTCAAAATAAAAGCTCTAGCACAAAAATAGTAATCCATGCTTCCCTCTGCGAAGGGCCATTCTTTTACTTTATGTTGAGTCAGTTTACCTACTTCTTTCTATCTTAGAAGCAAACACTTGTGTCAACTGTGTGCATTGATTCCTACATATCTACCTATTGCACTAGTTATATTGCTTTATGTTGACAACTATCCATGAGATATACATGTTACAAGTTTAAAGCAATTGCTGAAACTTAATCATCCTTTGTGTTGCTTCAATGCCTTTTACTTTGAATTTATTGCTTTATGAGTTAACTCTTATGCAAGACTTATTGATGCTTGTCTTGAAAGTACTATTCATGAAAAGTCTTTGCTATATGATTCAGTTGTTTAGTCATTATCTTTACCATTGCTTTGAATCACTTCATTCATCTCATATGCTTTACAATAGTATTGATCAAGATCATGTTGGTAGCATGTCACTTAAGAAATTATTCTTGTTATCGTTTACCTACTCGAGGGCGAGTAGGAACTAAGCTTGGGGATGCTTGATACGTCTCAAACGTATCTATAATTTCTTATGTTCCATGCTAGTTTTATGACATTACCTACATGTTTTATTCATACTTTATATCGTTTTGATGCATTTTCCGGAACTAACCTATTTACGAGATGCCGAAGTGCCAGTTCCTGTTTTCTGCTGTTTTTGGTTTCAGAAATCCTAGTAAGGAAATATTCTCGGAATTGGACGAAATCAAGGCCCACGATCTTATATTCCCACGAAGCTTCCAGAACACCGGAGAGGCACCAGAGGGGAGGCCTAGGGCCTCCACACATGGTGGCGGCGCGGACAGAGGGGGGGCGCGCCCCCCTACTGTGTGGGACCCCCAGACCCCTTCCGACTCCGTTTCTTCGCCTATATAAGTCACCGTGACCTAAATCTTCGATACGAATAAGCCACGGGACGAGAAAAGTTACGCAGCCGCCGCCATCGCGAAGCCAAGATTCGGGGGACAGAAGTCTCTGTTCCGGCACGCCGCCGGGACGGGGAATTGCCCCCGGAGTCATCTCCATCGACACCACCGCCATCTTCATCGCCATTGCTGTCTCCTATGATGAGGAGGGAGTAGTTCTCCCCCGAGGCTAAGGGTTGTACCGGTAGCTATGTGGTTAATCTCTCTCTCATGTACCCCAATACAATGATCTCATGAATTGCCTTGCACGATTGAGATCCATATGATGAGCTTTGTATCACTATTAATCTATGTGCTACTCTAGTGATGTTATTAAAGTAGTCTATTCCTCCTTCATGATGTAAAGGTGACGGTGTGTGCATCATGTAGTTCTTGGCGTAGGTTATGATTGTAATCTCTTGTAGATTATGGAGTTAACTATTACTATGATAGTATTGATGTGATCTATCCCCCCTTTCATAGCTATTGGTGACGATGTGTATGCTATGTTAGTACTCGGTCTAACGGTCTATTATGCTCTAGAGGTTACTTAAATATGAACTCTGTATGTTGTGGAGCTTGTTAACTCCGGCTTGAGGGAGCTCTTGTAGCCCTACACAATGAATGGTGTTTGTTATCCAACAAGAGAGTGTATGTAGCACAAGTGAGGAGAAGTTATTTATTTATTATGTGATCAATGTTGAGAGTGTCCACTAGTGAAAGTAGGATCCCTAGGCCTTGTTTCCAATACTGCAAACACCGCTTACTTACTGTTCTGCTACATGTTTACTTGCTGCCATATTTATTTCAGATTGTTATTACCACTCATAATCATCCATATCACTTGCATTTTACTATCTCTTCGCCGAACTAGTGCACCTATACATCTGACAAGTGTATTAGGTGTGTTGGGGACACAAGAGACTTCTTGTATCGTAATTGCAGGGTTGCTTGAGAGGGATATCTTTGTCCTCTACCTCCCTAAGTTCGATAAACCTTGGGTGATTCACTTAAGGGAAACTTGCTGCTGTTCTACAAACCTCTGCTCTTGGAGGCCCAACACTATCTACAGGAATAGAAGCATGCGTAGACATCACACCGCCATCGCGAAACCTAGTTTCGGGGGTCAGAAGTTCCTGTTTCGGCACCCTGCCGGGACGGGGATCGACCCTCGGAGCCTTCTCCATCGACGCCACCGCCTCCATCATGCTCCGTGAGTACTTCCCCCATGGACTACGGGTTCTAACAGTAGCTAGTTGGTACTCTCTCTCCCATGTACTTCAATACAATGATCTCATGAGCTGTCTTACATGATTGAGATCCATCTGATGTAATTTGTGTTGTGTTTGTTGGGATCCGATGAATTGTTACATTATGATCAGTCTATCTATAAAGTTTGTGAAGTTATTATTGTTGCAATCTTGTTGTGTTTAATGCTTGTCACTAGTGCACGAGTGGCATGATCTTAGATTTAAGCTCTATAATTATTGCTTAGATTGTATCTACAAGTTGTTTGCACATGTCTATGTCCGGAACCCGAGGCCCCAGAGTGACAGCAACTGGGATAACTGGAGGGGATGGCTTAGATATGAGGATCACATGTTTTCACCAAGTGTTAATGCTTTGCTCCGGTGCTCTATTAAAAGGAGTACCTTAATTACCAGTAGATTTCCTTGAGGCCCGACTGCCATCGGCTGGTAGGACAAAAGATGTTATGCAAGTTTCTCATTGCGAGCACGTATGACTATATATGGAAAACATGCCTACATGATTAATAGACTGGATGTTCTGTCTTAATGCTATTTCAATCCTATCAATTGCCCAACTGTAATTTGTTCACCCAACACTTGTCACTTGTTATTGGAGAGTTACCACTAGTGTAGATAGCTGGGAACCCCGGTCCATCTTTCATCATCAAATACTCACTCGGTCCTATATGCCATTAGAAGTAGTATCAACTATTTTCTGGTGCCATTGCCTCTGTGTTACTGCTACTGCTGTTGTGTTACTGTTACTATTGCTCTCATATTACTGCTGCTTTCACATCACCCCTGTTACTAGTGTTTTTCCAGGTGCAGCTGAATTGACAACTCCGCTGTTAAGGCTTACTAATATTCTTTGTCTCCCCTTGTGTCGAATCAATAAATTTGGGTTTTACTTCCCTCGAAGACTGTTGCGATCCCCTATACTTGTGGATTATCACGTACTTCCATACCATGGCCAATGGGCGCAAACGAAAATGCCTAATTACCAGACTGGTGTCTGAGAGTGAGGTCATCTCCAAGCCTGCTCTTCTTCAACAGAATGTGTTTGGGTTCTACCGGGGCCTTATGGGGGCCGCTGGGGAGCCCAGGTTGCTCAGGCTGTCTCCGGTCGTGTGGCACACGTTGGGGCGGGTGTCACAGGCCGAGAACGGCGAGCTTATGTTGACCTTCACTCCGAAGGAATTGGACATGATTCTTGCTGGTATGAAGGTTGATACTCCCCTGGGCCCAGATGGTCTGCCGGTGATCTTTTTTAAGAAATCCTGAACCTAAAAAAACCCTACATCCTAGCCATTCTGAATGACTATGCTCTTGGGAGAGTGGATGTGGTGAAGTCAGCGTTCATTAAAGGTAGGAATATTCACGAAGGGGTGGTTTCTCTCCAAGAGATTATCCGTGAGACAAAGGCTAAGAGACTTAGGGGAGTCTTTCTTAAGCTGGATTTCGAGAAAACCTATGACCGTGTGGACTGGGCCTTTCCGCGAGAAGTGCTCATCATGACCCAGGATGGGTCCATCACGCCCTTTGTTTGGTCTCGGGGGCCCAAACGGCTAGTGCCTTAAATGGGGAAGTTGGCAACTTCTTTAGGAATGGCAGAGGTGTACGTCAGGGAGATCCCCTCTCACCCATCATGTTTGATTTCACGGTTGACGCCTTGGATGCTATCCTAGACGCGGCCAAGTCCACGGGACACATTAAGGGTGTGATCCCCCACCTCATCACGGGAGGCCTGTCACATCTGCAGTATGCGGATGACACGATCATCATGATCCAACCAGAGGCGCTGGCGATTACCAACCTCAAATTCATCCTCTTATATATATTTTGAGAGCATGTCAGGTCTGCGCACCAATTTTCATAAGAGTGAGGTGATGACCATTGGGGTCTCGGTGGAGGAGTAACAACAAATCGCTAACATGGTTAATTGCAAGCGCGGCTCCTTCCCATTCACCTACCTGGGTCTGCCCATTGGTGATCGGGCCTCAGTTGCTACTTATTGGGAACCTATGGGCCTTAAGGTAGGCAAGAGAGCGGACCCCTGGATGGGCAAGTTCATGTCCTTGGCGGCTAGACTGATTCTCACCAACGCCTGTCTGTCGAACCTCCCCATGCATGCCATGGGAGTTTGTTTACTTGGTGCTAGGGTGCACCAGGTATTCAACAAACACAGGTCGCGCTTCTACTGAGAGGGCTCTGGCACGAAGCGCAAATACCACTGGGTGCGTTGAGATGCGGTGTGCAAACCCAAATCCTTGGGGGGTCTTGGGATTGTCGACACCAAACTAATGAACATCTGTCTCATGGCTAAGTGGATGTGGAAGCTGTATGCGGGTGAGCAGGGCCTCTGGGCGGACATCCTACGAAGCAAGTATCAACATACGTACTAAAGACCTGCTGGTTGATTCGCACCAGAGTGGTTCCCAATTTTGGAACGCTATTTAGAAAGTTAAAACAGTGTTCAGCTTGGGAGCTCGGCACTAGGTGCGCATCCGTTTTTCCACTAGGCTATGGGTAGACCGGTGGCAGGGGAAGGGACCCCTTAAGGATCGCTTCCCAACCCTGTATTCTCTGGCCCTTGACCCGACTGTCTCAGTGGCTTGTGCGTACATGAGCGGAGTTTGGCACATCCCTCTTCACCAAGCCCTGGGGCAACGTGATCTCGCGGAGTGGGTGGCCCTTACCAGAGAGCTCGGAGCCCCCTCTCTCCCTCTCAGGAGCCGGATATAATTTCTTGGGCGCTAGAACCTTCGGGGAGGTTTACGGTCCGATCCCTATATAGGAGGTTGTGTCAGTGGACGACTGTCATTCCTCTTAAGATCAGGGTGTTCTTGTGGCAGTTGGTTAGGAAACGACTGCCATCTCGGGACAATATCCGCCTGAGAAAAGGGCCTTCCACGGGCAGGTGTGCCTTGTGTGAAGAGTGGGAGGATACGAATCATATCTTCTTCACTTGTTCTTTGGCGAGGTTTATGTGGAGCGCAGTACGGGAACTACTTGGTGCTCCTGGAACCCCTCGTGTACAACCAATATTTTTAGATTCCTCGAGGAATGCGTCGAGCAGACTAAACTTGTTTTATCTATTTGATATGCGGCTTTCCTGTGGTCCCTTTGGAATGTTAGGAGCAAGTTTTCGATCGAGGGCAAGTTCCCTTCGCAGACGGCTAACGTCATATACAAAATGTCCATGTACTTACCCGTGGTGATTGGATGGATTCGCTCTCTCCATGCTGCGGTACGAGAGGAGACGCCGCCGCCCTCAGTCTATATCTCCGTTGTATTGTCAGTAGTTTGTAGGTTCACCTTGTGGGCTCTTGGACCTGTTTAGCATGTAGTGCATGCTGGTTTCATTTTCTATTTGATGGGTCGGTGACCCCTGGACCTGTTTGTTGTGGTGTGTGGAACTGTTGGATCTGTGTTGTATTCTGTCGTGTGTGGCTTTATTAAGTTAAAGTAGGGCTCATCTTGAGCCTACCGTCTAATACGGGTTAAGAAGCCTTGATCTTCTCTTTTTCCCTCATGTTGTTGTCCCTTCGTCAAGTCCACGAGACTTGAAAGCTCATTTAGTCCTACTTGTGCACTGATGAAGGATCTGGTTGGTATAAAGTTGGTTGTGCTAAGCTCATTTAGTCAAATGTCCCATTAAAGACAGCTTTTAAAAACTATATCTGAACCTTTTTATGTTCCCTTTCAAGCAAGTCGGATCATATCCATCCAAAAACATAGGAGATGGATTTTGAGGGGGCAATCTGCATTCCTGAGCTTATCTAGCCTTTATGTGTTCTATCGAGCATGGCAAGAACATTTGGATTTCATTCTATTATTCTTGCATTTGGCGCAATAACGTTTTGTTCAGAGACTCTGAAAATAATCACGTATAACCAAAAACCTTGACCATAATGGCTTCTTTTTATTTGGCAAAACCACAGTGGCTTCTCGAAAGCACCATATTCCAGCTACAATAGAAGAAGAACAAAGAACAGGGAAGCCAAGCGAGTTGGCCTCAGTGGACACAAGTGGCCGTATGCCGTAAACAAATGTACTATATGTAGCCTGTGGACAGCGGTGATCTAGTGACGTTGATTGGTGAATGACAAAATGCAGCTGCGCACCGAGAAATTATAAGCAAGACCAAAGGTTGACGTCGATGGAAGCGGAAGCATAGGCTTTAGACAACGTTGGCAGCGTTCCCACTGCTTACTCCTACGCGGCGACACACTGACGATAGCATGATACACACTTCACCTTAGCTAGACTGGTTAGCCAAATGACCATCAACTAGTGCGAAATTCGAAGGGAAACTTCTATTCTACTCCCTCCAATCCAACTAAAATCTCGACACTTATTATAGATCGGAGGTAGTACTAAATATTCTGATCTTTTCTTTCACCGCGCTGTTTTGGATGAAGAATTCGCCAAAATAATCGTCTAGCTAATAATTGATTTGCTGCTAGCCACCCAAAACAGATTTCTTATGGATGGTCGAGTTGCATTATCGCTGCCGTGGCGAGCGCCAACTATGTAACCCGCACGTCACGGCGGGATCCTCTAGCAAGACAACGCAACTGACGACAGAGCATAGAAAAACCCAAGCTTTCATTCATTCATTCCGATCGGTTGGGACGTGCAGCCGTGCCACAAGAAACATAATCCATTACTTTAGATTTGGTCAAGAACGCACGCGCTGACTGCAAGCAGCTGCTTGTCATTGAAGATACTGGTGATGAGCACCGGGAGAATATGACAACGACTACATTCATTTCAGTGGCTTGTCGACGGTCTGGAAGAAGAAAGGCACCATGACCCAACACCTCGATAGACGACAGGTTAATGAGCTCATACAACAAGAAAAATCTCCACGGATCAATAATGACAAGAACTGTCGAGCATAACTCCGGTGCTGACAGAATGGTCGATTGAGTCAAGGTACTTGACAGATTGATTCGAAAACAGTTTCTTCATTACGAGTCCAGACTTCCATGGTATCATGTGTCGTACATGGAAACCGATGAGCCGTCTCCTTCCTAGTACAACGATACTTTCCTACTTGCATAAAAACTGAACAGGACCTGGGAGTGAGACAGCCTATTGCACATGGTATGGCATCAGTCTCTCGAGTCACTGTTACACATAGCTCGTCTGCTGATCATTCCTTCTGCACTGGAGGAAACTGTGCCGGTCGTCGCTCTTCTAGAGACGATTGACGGGTGCCGCGCCGCCACCGGTATCTAGAGCCTGGGGTACCAGAACATGCCCTTGATGCCCTGAGGGTCCGCTTCGAATCCCATGTTCTTATAGAAGTCTACGACTGCAATTAACAGGATACAGGAAGAAAGTTGAACGGTCCGTTAGTCTGCTGATGAAATGGCAATAGTGTGCTGCATTCTATGGTTTATACGATATGCGGCCCCTATGAACTTAATATCCATTTTCGTGAATTTGAGCAGGTGAAACGCTATTAATGTGCTGCATCGCGTGCATATAGTACAAGGAATGCACAATTCTACCTAGCAATTCTACTCAGATAGGTCTTACGAATCTCAGTATGTTTTTGGCAGAAAAAACACAGTTGTGGGGATCTAGTTTTTGCACCTTTACTGTCTGCAAATAGTGTAATGTTGTTGATATCTCTCTGAAGCAAAGTACGGATTACTTTCTCCATGAGTGTTTTTCCAAGACCTTGACCCTGAGATAGTAGCAGGTGTAAGCCATCGTAAAGTCCAACATCCTTCATGTAACAAATAGAAGCGTGGACTCAGATTGTCATAACAGAAAGCAGAAAAGTTGATCAATTCACCTGATAGGATGGGTCGACGAGAACATCCCAGATTGTAGCATTGAAGGCATGGTCTGAAGTTGCTCGCGCCATACCAATTAGTTGCTTCCTCTCTTCTCCCTCTGTGAAATAACTTCTACAAGTACACTCAGATGTTCATCATCTAGATAAATGAATTTCTGCAAATAATCTTCTGATTAGGATGCGTGGTTCAACTTTATCCGCAGGAACACACAAGACCCAGAAACAACGCGGAAATTTACCTGTTTCTGAAGATCTAATTATGGAATGTAGTGTAGCGACCAAGTAGCTGTTTCTTAACGATGCAGCTATTTTTGTTAGAGGTCTGCGTGGCCATCCTACCTATGAGATTAACATTGCAAACATTAATATTTGCTACTGAACAAATTTCTAAGGAGATAACATGAACTTGCAGAAACTGACGTAACCAAAAGTCCAAAACTATAGCCTAACCCTGCAAGAAATATCAAAGTTGCTTTTGAAGAAGGATCACCTTATCACATAAGGCTTGGAGATCATATACATCAATATCACCAGCTGAAGAAAACATGATCTGCTCTGTGCTACCATCAGGGAGTGTCCTTTCCAAAAGCATTAGCTCCTCGGGTATAGGTTCTTCGTCTTCAATTGGTGTTGAAGGTGGCTCTACTGTCTCTGTACTGTTATTAGTATTTAAAAATCTGCAAAACAAAACCAATGAATTCCTTTTTTCAGAAACTACAAATTTAAGAAGCACAGTTTGTGACAACTTGATAACACTCCAAAGGTATGTAACATACAAGAAAGACTGAGTTTCCAGGTTTATGTTCAGTATTCCTTAGTTGACTTGACAATAAAAGGAAAATATCGAACTAGATTTACATAGTGGTAGGATGTTGATAAATAGTGTATTTATTTACGATGGTAGTTAGTATGAAGATATATTGGCAACATAATGTAAACTGTCCCAACCCAGACAATGTGGGAAACCTGGACTTGCTTAACCTTTTTCATCAAAGGACAAAAGTTCGGGAAATAGTGATTTATTTACAACAGTAGATAATGTCAAGAATATGAAGATATATTCAGAAGTGAGACGTAAAACTAAATTTTAGTAAGGGTGGACAATGTACTTTACCCAGATTTGAGAGAGTCCCATAGACCAGCCCTCAAGGACCAAGATGTTGAAGACCGTCTTTTCGCTGCAATCAAAACATGAGATCATCAGAGCTTGGCTACTACATTTTAGTTCAGCAAACAAACAATATATTCAGCCTACTAATAACTAGTGTATGGTAAGATAACCAAGGACCGGGAGTTCATTTTATAGGAAAACTGAAAAAACAGTGGTGCAATCAGTGGCATACTGGCTAGTACCATGCTGATTTTCTAAGCGGTAACTCGGAAAAAATCCACAGTGCCATTTTAAGACAGGTTATGCAAATAAACTAGGTGGCTTTTAACAACGGGTACAGCAACATGAGAGACGTGCCATCTTCTAAACATTAACAGGAAAAAGGAAAGTGAAGAATAAAATTTGCTAGAAACTATTCGCAGAAAAATTATGAATTAATCACCACATCAGTTTGATGCAAGTTATCATCAGAATATTCATAACCTTATTGGATATACTGCCGGTTTTACAGACACACCTATTCAGGTTACTGATAGCCTAGCACTGGACACATACACCTAACTACAGCTAAGTCTTTACTAATAAATTGGAATAGGTGGTGATGGTGTTGTTACGTTCGGATGTTTGTATTTTAAAACCCTCAAAAGGTATGATATCAACCCGCACTCCCAAAAACGTCCAGGAGATGCTGCAGACGAGGAGCAAGGCGTTGACACTGCAGCCATCTGACCCGGTGCTCCTCCATGTAGAGGTGGCGGGGTGGTCGCGAACAGAGGCGGGCGAAGCTCTCGTAGGGCGAGACCGGGCTCCCGCCCTACCTTGGATCGCAACAAAAAATCTTCTATACGTATGCAGCGTACATACGGGAGTGGTGTTTTGGAACATTGGTGCATATGCTCCCTATATTTTGAAATGCATCTTACACGTATTTTAAATTTCAAAAGAAATGAAACAAAAAATTGGCAAAGGTTGGTGGGACCGGTATCTGGTGGCATCTTCCAACCAGGCCCAGCACGCTCTTCCGCATGCGCGCTCTCTGCTACCACATTATTATTTTGATTCGAACTTGCAAAACAGGGAAGGGAAAAGGTTACTTCCGAACGAGCAATCCGACCGGCTTTATTCCTTAAGTTCTAAAGAATGGGGTTACGAGGTCGAGGTAAGAAGTTATATGGTTTTCGTTACCGAGATATCTTTTCTTTTTTCCCAGGGATTTTTTGGGTAATCAGCTCCCAGGCCTATTGAGATGCATATAACTACCTTTTTCATCTTATCACCCCGCCTAGCGACTTTGCAAGAAGATTTTTCATGTCATTCCCATTTAGGTTCGATTTGGATCCCTCTGTTGTTTCCCTTTCCTCCCGAACCTTTTCCTCCAAAAAATTGATTCTAACCTAGAGCCACAGCGGAAGCGGATTGATATGATGAAGATACGCAGGGCACGTACATCATTAGGTGCTACGCGCTCACAAAGTCGTTTCATAAAAAATCGACTTATCATGTGACGTGTCTAAAAAAAGAAAATTGAGTGCTAAAAATAATGCTTTTCAGAAGATAAATTTTTCTCCTTTTTACATAGACCACAAAAAATATTGGTTTTTCGTGAAACTTGACAAACGTACATATATTATGGAGATGTACATGTAGAATTTTTTGTCCAAACTTTTCGATATTTCAAAATATGATTTTTTGGTAGAGGGAGCATATGCACCCGGTAGCCGAATTGAATTTCCGCGTACATATCGATCGTAGAACCAAAGTAAAAAAAGTTAAGAAAACTTAGCCTGTTGGGCCGTGGTGTCGGGCCTTGCCAACTCTTTCTAGCACGAACTGCTCCACTTCACGTCGTTCGACCAAGCGAGAGAATGAGAAACCGAGCAGCATTGAGAGAACTTCATGGTGGCAATAAAATTCATCATTCTTACTAAGAATGATGATGATAGCATTGCTGCAATAAAATTTATTTTATATTGCTGTGAAGCCATGACTAGATTAAAAATCAATTACCAGAAGAGTGAATTCATGGGGGTAGGGATCAGATCAGGTCAGGGTGGCTAATATGCTCAACTGCACTGTTGGGACCCTACCTTTGAAATATTTGGGGCTCCCTGTGGGATGTAATATGCTACTATCAAGAGATTTAGCTTTTGTCCCTAAGGAAGTGGACAAAAGACTGGAAAATGGGTTTAATGCATTGGCCTCCTCTGGGAGGGGGGCAGGTATATCCTCATTGATTCCTGCTTAGATAGCATCCCTATTTATGCTATGGGGTTTTATCAAATTAATGATTAAACAGAGTGTATTCCGTTAGAGCCTAACCCTCCCGCACCCCAGCCCTAGCCGCCGCCGCCGCCGCCACCGGTAGCGCCGCCGGGGCAAAGACCCACGGGGCGTGGCGGCGGCGGGGGCCCTTCCTCGTCGACATGTGGTGGACGGCGACCGAATCTTCCCTCCTCGACGCATGGCGGACCGACAGGCGGATGGGATGGGCGGCGGCGGCCTACGCTGCGCCCCCTTCTCCCGTCGGCTCTCCCCTGGTGGACCGGCCGGCGCGGTTGGGAAGGGCGGCGGTGGCCTGCGCTGCGGTCTCCCTCCTCCCGTCGGCTCTCCGCACCACTCCGGCAGGGGCTGGTGGTGGGCGGCGGCTAGGCCCATGGCCTGCGCCATCCCCCCCCCCCCCTTTTCTCGTCGGTGAGTGGAGGCGATCTCGGGCTTCACACGCGACACGAGGTCGCCCGGGGCAGCAGGCTTGTGTACGACGGTGGAGGTGGCCCTCTTCTTCGCCGGAGAGGGTCGGCCTGCGGTTGGTAGTGGCGGACCTATCGATCTATTACCGCATTCCGGCGGCGAGATGGAGATGCATGGAAGCCGGCGACGGTGTCGCCTGTGGAGGGTTGGAGTGGCCAGCCCGGGATGGTCGCCAACGTGGGGTCCGACCTGAATAAAGGCGGTGGTCGTAGGGTCTCTCTTGCGTGAAGAGGAAGACCTACCGGAGGCCTGGACTCGTGATCTGGCCGGAGTGTTGAGTTCCGGAAGGCTCCGCCGGCGAATGTAACAGTGCTTTTTGCCTGGAGTTTGCTGGATCGGTGGTATTCGGTCGTGTGCACCCATGCTTTTATTCCGACCGATTGGTTTTGGAGGGAGCGGCGCGAAGCTCTTTTTCTGTGTTGACATCAAGTGACTATGGATCCATGATGAAAGTCGGAAGAAGAGAAGTTCATGAAGGCCGGAGGGGAGGACTAGCTAAGGGAGGTTCAAATCTCCGCACTGTTGAGAGACTTGCTTGGTGTTCCGGGCTTCACAACATCGGTATGAAAGTGGGGGCAACAACACAGGTGAAGTTCAGAGTTCTACCTTTCAGGGTGAAAACCCAAGGTCTGGCCTTAACTGGTTGTGCCTGGTAATGACCTTGTTGGAGGCATTGTTTTGAGAGCGGGGACTATCTTCAGGGTGAAAACATAAGATCGTTGATCAGACAACGACGGTGTTAGAGCACTGTTCCCTTCTTGGAGGCGTCGTTTTTGGAGAGTCTGTATTTCAGGTGTTGTCTTGGCGATGGATGTATTGCTGTTGTTAGGCCCGAGACACTATAGCGGGACTTTTGTTTCTTAGTTTTCTTTTCCTTTTTTTGGTTGTGTGCATCCGTAGTGCCATTAGGGTGGTGCGTTGTTGCAGAGGCTGGGTGTAATTGTTATCTTTTTTATATTAATATATTCCCTTTATCGGAAAAAAAAATGATTCAAATCATTATAGAATGGACATGTCTAGAGCCAGGTTTTTCTGGGCAGGTGTGGGAGACGAAAACAAATATCACATGGTTAAATGGGAAGAGTTATGCAAGCCAAAGGATTTTGGAGGCCTGGGCTTTGCAGACACTAGGGTTAGGAATGTTTATCTCCTAAGTAAATGGATTTATAAATTGGGAAGTGGGGCACAAGATTTACGTTGTCAACTGTTGAGGAATAATTGTATGGGTAACAAGGGTTTCTACTTTCTACGAGTCTAATGAGATTGGTGAATCTCAATTTTGGACTGGACTGCATAAAATCAAATGCGGGTTTAAAATGGGGTCTAGTTATATAGTAGGGAACAGGCGGAAGACTTTTTTCTGGCTAGATGTTTGGAGTGGTAGACATACAGTCTCACGACTTTGTCTGTTGTAACCAACAGAATGAGACAGTCCATGCTGTCCTTCAAAATGGGGCTGTAAATCTTACATTTAACAGAACTTTTGGCTCTGTAGAGATAGGGGAGTGGCAGGAGTTGTGTAGGTGGATGGAACGAGTGGTGCTAAATGAGAATGAAGATAAGGTTAATTGGGATTTGAAGAGGAATGGGAGGTTTTCCACTAAATCCATGTATAGGCTTATCCTCTTGATCGTGCTCTTTCTCTTATGTTGCAGTGGAGGCTGCTGATCGCTCATAAGCGCTGGGCTTCTTCGGAAGAGATCATGAGCAAGATTGATAATAAGCTATGGGCGCCAGGGGTCGCAGCTGCAGCGGAGAGAGATGGAATTGGCTGAGCTCTCTTCTCTCCAGTAGTTGTAACTTCTTGTGTCATTGGAGTGTTTTTAGTTTATTGTTCTGGTGGAAAACTTTGGTTGCGGGCTGTGTTCCCTCCTGATATGTTTCTTTCTCTTTTGCTCTGCAATGCCTCCTGGTGCTGCCTGGTTATTTGCTTACTGTTTATCTCCTTCAGGCGCACACGGGGTGTGTAGGGTCTTAGAGCGTGCTTGTTTGTTTTTGCTGTAAAACTACTCCAAAAAGCTTTCAATATAAGCTGGGCCTCTCTTGGGGGTCTTGTTTCAAAAAAAAAAAAAAAAAAAAAAAAAACTTCATGGCGGCGGCAGGTGACCTCCAGGCTCCAGGCTCTAGATCGAAGGGAGCCAGCCCCAGGCCAGGCAAGGGACTGGAGAACGGCGGAGGTCTCGTCGTCTCGGGCAGTTATCCAGTTCTCCAGCGGGCAGCCGGCAGGCAGCGGGGCGTTAGACAGCACGACAAGAAGCGGGGTGACTACTGACAGGCCGAACGGAGGGCAGCGGGGCAACAGAATGAACGGCCAAGATCTGACCATCTCGGGCAAATTTGGGCTGGAGTTGTTAACTAGATTGAAGATGAATAGGAGGGGGAATGGACCAACAAAGGGGGAAAGATACATCTTTCTGGATTTTTGCATATGGACGGTGCCATTTCAACACAGGCTACGCAAATAAACTAGGTGGCATTTGACGACGGGTACAGCAACATGAGAGACATCAGACATGCCATCCTCCAAACATTAACAGGAAAAAGGGAAGTGAAGGATCAAATTTGCTAGAAACTATTCGCGGAGAAATTGTGAATTAACCACCACATCAGTTTGATGCAAGGTATCGGCAGAATGTTCATAGTCTCATCGGATATACTGCCTGTTTTACAGTTGACACACTCACACACACCTATTCAGGTCACCGATAGCCTAGCAATGGACACATATACGTAACTACAGCTAAAGTATGCCTAAACCTGAATCGAGCCCCATGGTCTGAAACACCGTACCTTGCTTCCGGCTGTGGAGGAACCTCGGCGCGGGTACCCCGTCCCGAGCATCCAAACGGCACGCGGTCGGGATGCAGACGCCGCATCTGCGAGAGAAGAAGGAATCAGCGCCGAACAGGGACGTCGGGGAAAGAAGTTGATTCGGGGCTAGCTGCTCGGTGCGCGCTTTACATTGAAGAGGAAGGGGTGACGGCGAAGGCGGCCATCGTGCTCGCTGCCTGTCGGTTCCGGCAGCTCGCGCGCCTCCGGAGGATGGCGGGGGAAGAGGGGGCTGCTTCGCTCGCTCACGGCCAGTCGTCGCGTCGGGGCGGTGGATAAGGGCAGGTCAGGTGGACACCGAACGGCAGGGAAGAAGAGGCGCAGATTCTCAACTGGTGGGCTCGGCGGCCACTGGGCCTGGAAACGAGAAGCGGTAGTGGGCCCATTTGGACATTGCAGCGGGCGAAAAACAAATGAGCAATACAAGTGACCAACAAAAAAAATTATTTTTATCCTATAAAGGATTCCTTTTTCTGGCAAAAGAGAAATGATATTTTGTGCAAAATCCTGTGTAGAAAATGAGACAATCTAGGTGTGGTGTAAAAAGATCAAACACAACTCTTCCGATCAAATTAGGACTTACCTCGGAGCCATGTTCTCTCTTTTGAATGGCAATGTATGCTAAAAATCGAATGAGTATGTTCCAAATGGTTTTGTTTTTTTCAAGGCGGGTGATCAACAAATCATTATTTTCACTCACTAACATCTAGATTCATCCAAGTATAAGGGGATGTGTAGATCTTCATCGGGCCTTATTGATGTCGACTAAAAAAAAATGATATTTCTAAGTCAAAAGTAAGAACCATTGGACCTAATCATCTCGATTCTGTTGGAGATATGCCCAAGGGGCAATAATAAATTAGTTATTGTTATATCTTAGTGTACATGATAAATATTTACATCCCATGCTATAATTGTATTAACCGAAACATTGATACATGTGTGTTATGTAAACAACAAGGAGTCCCTAGTAAGCCTCTTGTATAACTAGCTTGTTGATTAATGGATGATCATGGTTTCGTGATCATGAACATTGGATGTTATTAATAACAAGGTTATGTCATTAGGTGAATGATATAATGGACATACACCCAAATGAGCATAGCATAAGATCAAGTCATTAAGTTCAATTTGCTATAAGCTTTCGATATATAGTTGCCTAAGTCCTTCGACCATGAGATCATGTAAATCACTTACACCGGAAGGGTACTTTGATTACATCAAACGCCATCGCGTAAATGGGTGGTTATAAAGATGGGATTAAGTATTCGGAAAGTGTGAGTTGAGGCATATGGATCAATAGTGGGATTTGTACATCCTGATGACGGATAGATATACTCTGGGCCCTCTCGGTGGAATATCGTTTGATTAGCTTGCAAGCATATGATTGGATCATAAGAGATGACATACCACGGTACGAGTAAAGAGTACTTGTCGGTAACGAGGTTGAACAAGGTATGGAGATACCGATGATCGAACCTCGGACAAGTAAAATATCGCGAGACAAAGGGAATCGGCATCGTATGTAAATGGTTCAATCGATCACTAAGTCATCGTTGAATATGTGGGAGCCATTATGTATCTCCAGATCCCGCTATTGGTTATTGCTCGGAGAGGAGTCTCGACCATGTCTGCATAGTTCGCGAACCGTAGGGTGACGCGCTTAAGGTTCGATGTCGCATAAGTAGATTCAGAATATGAGATGGAGACCGAAGTTTGTTCGGAGTCTCGGATGGGATCCAGGACATCACGAGGAGGTCCGGAATGGTCCGGAGACTAAGATTCATATAAGGGAAGTCATTTTCCGGGGTTCGGTAAAAAGTCCGGTGTTTTGACCGGAGCTTCTAGAAGGTTCTAGAGGGCCATCAGTGGGCCCACCACCCCGGGAGAGGCCACATAGGCGCCACATGGCATGGTGGGGCCTGCCCACTATGACATGTGGGCCCAGGACGGCCTACCCCTTAGAGATAAGATCTATCTCTTAATTTAAATGGTTTAAATCTAGAGATAAGATCTATCTCTAAAATAAAGTGTTTAAATGAAGAGATAAGGGGAAGGTTTGAGGGGGAAGAAAAGTCCCCCCCCCTCATGCGCCGGCCAAGGAAGTGGTGGGCCCCAGGGGAAACCCTAGGCCGACCCCTCCCCCTATATAAAGAGGGGAGGGGGTGGCCAGCCACCACCCCAATCAAAAAACCCTAGCCACCACTTCTGGCCGCCCCTCTCTGATACGTCCATTTCGCATAACTATTTTATATCATAATTTACAGTTATTCATTGATATATTTCATATTTAGAGATGATACTTATGTTATTTCACCTATTTTGCATGTTTCATGATTATTGGAGAATTACTCACCGGAGTCAGGATTCTGCTGGAAAAAGCACCGTCAGGATACAATATTTCTGAAGATCAACAATTGACGGAAAATATACCGAAGCTCCTATTTTTCCAAATGACGGAGCCATCCAGAAGGGGAGGCCGAGGAGGGCCGCCATGGGCCCTCCCCATAGGCTGGCGCGGCCACCAAGGCTGGCGCGCCGCCACGTGGGGAGGGGGCCCACGACCCCCTCAGCCATCGCCCTTTCGCATACTTCATCTCCCAGAAACCCTAAGGTCCAGGAAGACATTGAGGATAGACACCGCCGCCTCCTCGAGGCGGAAAACACCAGAGAGAAAAGAGCTCTCCGGCAGGAAGAAATCTGCCGGGGAAATTCCCTCCCGGAGGGGGGAAATCGTCGCCATCGTCACCGTCATTGAGCTGGACTTCATTGGGATCATCACCATCATCATCTCCACCACCTACACCGTCATCTCCACCGCTGCACCTCGTCTCCGCTGTAACGTCTAGGGTTGAATCTTGAGTATTTCATACGGGAAATTCTCCCGGTGTCGATTACTCCTTGTTATTGATGCTATTGAGTGAAACCGTTGAATCAAGGTTTATGTTCAGATTGTTATCCATCATCATATCACCTCTGATCATGTTCCATATGATGTCTTGTGAGTAGTTCGTTTAGTTCTTGAGGACATGGGTGAAGTCTAAATGTTAGTAGTGAACTATGTTGTGTAATATTTAATGGTTTGATATTTAAGTTGTGGTGTTATTATTCTAGTGGTGTCATGTGAACGTCGACTACATGATGAAGGAGATATGCCCAAGAGGCAATAATAAAAGTGGTTATTATATATCTTTATGTTTATGATAAATGTTTATATATCATGCTATAATTGTATTAACCGAAACATTAGTACATGTGTGATATGTAGACAACAAAGAGTCCCTAGTATGCCTCTTAACTAGCTTGTTGATTAATGGATGATTAGTTTCATAATCATGAACATTGGATGTTATTAATAACAAGGTTATATCATTATATGAATGATGTAATGGACACACCCAATTAAGCATAGCATAAGATCACGTCATTGAGTTATTTGCTATAAGCTTTCGATACATAGTTACCTAGTCCTTATGACCATGAGATCATGTAAATCACTTATACCGGAAAGGTACTTTGATTACACCAAACGCCACTGCGCAAATGGGTGGTTATAAAGGTGGGATTAAGTATCTGGAAAGTATGAGTTGAGGCATATGGATCAACAGTGGGATTTGTCCATCCCGATGACGGATAGATATACTCTGGGCCCTCTCGGTGGAATGTCGTCTAATGTCTTGCAAGCATATGAATAAGTTCATAAGAGACCACATACCACGGTACGAGAAAAGAGTACTTGTCAGGAGACGAGGTTGAACAAGGTATAGAGTGATACCGATGATCAAACCTCGGACAAGTAAAATATCGCGTGACAAAGGGAATTGGTATCATATGTAAATGGTTCATTCGATCACTGAAGTCATCGTTGAATATGTGGGAGCCATTATGGATCTCCAGATCCCGCTATTGGTTATTGGTCGGAGTGAGTACTCAACCATGTCCGCATAGTTCGCGAACCGTAGGGTGACACACTTAAGGTTTGATGTTGAAATGGTAGAACTTGAATATGGAATGGAGTTCGAATATTTGTTCGGAGTCCCGGATGAGATCCCGGACATCACGAGGAGTTCCGGAATGGTCCGGAGAATAAGATTCGTATATAGGAAGTCATATTCCAAGTTTGGAAATGATCCGGTGCATTTATGGCAGGTTCTAGAAGGTTCTAGAAAAGTCCGGAAGAAATCACCATGGAAAGTAGAGTCCCGGAGGGACTCCACCTTGCATGGCCAGCCAACCCTAAAGGGGAGGAGTCCAAGGTGGACTCCTCTAGGGTGGCCGGCCAACCCACCTCAAGGAAAGGTGGGAGTCCCACCTTGGGAGTCGGTGGGACTCCCACCTTGAGTAGGTTTCCCACATATGGGAGGTTTTAGTGTTGGGGTCTTATTCGAAGACTTGGACTAGAACTCTTGGGGCTTCCACCTATATAATGAGGAGGAGAGGGAGGGGGCAGCCACTCTTTGGCTCAGCCTTGGCCGCACCCCTTAGAGGGTCGGCGCCCAACCCCCCTCTCTCCCCAAACCCTAGCTTCTTCTCCTCCTCCACTTCTCCCGCATATGCTTAGCGAAGCTCCGCCGGAGATCTCCACCGCCACCGCCACCACGCCGTCGTGCTGCCGGATTCAAGGAGGAGCTACTACTTCCGCTGCCCGCTGGAACGGGGAGAAGGACGTCGTCTTCATCAACACCGAACGTGTGACCGAGTACGGAGGTGCTGCCCGATTGTGGCACCGTGATCAAGATCTTCTACGCGCTTTTGCAAGCGGCAAGTGATCGTCTACCGCAGCAATAAGAGCTTACTTTTATAGGCTTTGGAATCTCTTCAAGGGTTAGTCTTGATCATCCCCTCGTTGCTCCCATCTTCTAGATTGCATCTTGGCTTGGATTGCGTGTTCGCGGTAGGAAATTTTTTGTTTTCTATGCAACGAATCCCTACACATGATACTTCACCTTTATGGGCCTAGGGGAATGCATCTTGTATTCGTTTGCTAATTGTGGGGTTGCCGGAGTGACAGCAACCTAAACCCCCGTTGGTATATCGATGCATGAGGGATAGCAGGATCTCAGAGTTTAAGGCTGTGGTTAGATTTATCTTAATTACTTTCTTGTATTTGCGGATGCTTGCAAGGGGTTTAATCCCAAGTATGTATTAGTCCTAGGAAGGGCGGTGCATTAGCATAGGTTCACCCACACAACACTTATCAAAACAATGAAGATTAATCAACTATATGAAGCGAAAGCACTAGACTAAATTCCCGTGTGTCCTCAAGAACGTTTGGTCATCATAAGTAAACAAACCGGCTTGTCCTTTGTGCTAAAAAGGATAGGGCCACTCACTGCAATTATAACTCTCGCATTTTACTTACTTGTATTTTATTTATCTGCTATATCAAAATCTCCTGAAAACTTGTCTGTGAGCATTTACAGTGAATCCTTCATCGAAACTGCTTGTCAACACCTTCTGCTCCTCGTTGGGTTCGACACTCTTATTTATCGAAATTACTACGATACACCCCCTATACTTGTGGGTCATCAATACTATTTTCTGGTGCCGTTGCCGGGGAGTGAAGCGCTATTGGTAAGTGGAATTGGTAAGGAAAACTTTTACTGTACGTGCTGTTTTTATTTCTGTCTGCTGCTATAATTCATTATGGAGAGATCTTCTCTTGAATTCCTATTTGGAAAATCTACTACTACTACAAAGGTAGTGGATGAGGCGCCAGGTGAGAAAGTGATTCCATATAAAATACCTATGAAAATTATTGAACATGTTGTGGATAACCGCTATGAAGGGGATGGAACTGTCCATCCTGGAGATCATTTATTGTTTTTACATGAATTATGCGGGTTATTCAAGTGTGCAGGTATTTCTATGGATGAAGTTAGGAAGAAACTATTCACTATGTCGTTGTCTGATAAAGCAGCGCATTGGTATAAACTGCTAAAGAATGGGCATTCTCTTGATTGGAAGGATATTATACATCTATTTTATTCTAAATTCTATCCTCCAAGTGAAATTCACAAAGACCGAAACCGCATATATAATTTCTGGCCTCATGATGGAGAGAGTATTGCCCAAGCATGGAGGAGATTGAAGTCTTTAATGCTCAAATGCCCCATTCATGAGCTTTCTGGTAATATCATCATTGATAATTTCTATGCAAGACTTTCTTTTCAAGATAAAACCTTGCTGGATACTACTTGTTCTGGGTCATTCACGCGCAATGAAGAAGAGTTTAAATGGGACCTTCTTGATCGGATCCCAGAGAATACTGAAGGATGGGAGAACGACAAAGGTAGAGAGTCAGGTATAAATTATGATTATGAATGCATTGAAACTTTTATGGATACTGATAAATTTCGAAATATGAGTGCTACTTATGGTCTTGACTCTCAAGTTGTTGCAAATTTTTATAAAGCTTTTGCCTCTCATTTTGAATTGCCTAGGAAGAATTTTAATAAGTATCATGAACCTTACAAAGATAAAACTGATTCACCTATAGGTAAATGTATTGAAGTTAAAACTATTGATCACATTCTTCCTGAAGCTTATATCGAAAAAATTCCTTTTCCTGCTAAAATGAAAGAGTATTCTGTTATAACTAGTGTGGTTAACAAAAGTGCAAAGAAACCTATAGAACCTGAGGAGCAAATAAATGTTGAACCTGTTGTTGCAATAGTTAAAGACCTTGTGACTGAAAATGTAGAAGATGGTCACATCATTTTCTATGAAGATGCTTCTAATATTGTTTCACATCCTAGTAAGTCTAAGAAAGCCAGCGTTCCTATGCTCTCTGTTAAAATTGGTGATCATTGTTATTATGGTTTATGTGATATTGGTGCAAGTTCGAGTGCCATTCCTTATGAGCTTTCGGATGAAGCCCGGTGATCAGGGGGGTACGTGAGCACCCCCTGACTACTCGACACGTGTCTAACGGCATACGATATTCCGTTAACACCTAGCGTTGTTGTTGTTCACCGGGATGGGGCCACCGCATCCGACCTCGTCTCCATGGCGCTCCGGCATCACCTAGCGTTGATGTTGTTCGCTCCAAAGAGATTTTTGCCGCTCTTTTCGTAGAGGGGAGCGAGGCGGGCTCCGAAACTGTTGTTAGACACGGCGAGATCCGCCATACGCTGGCCTGGGGAGCGAGGCTGCCGGTGTCGCCGCTATTGTCCGCTGCCACTTCTGTGTGATGGACTGATGGGAGGGGGTCTGGGGACGAGCGACAGTGGTGGGGTGGTGCGGGGATTTTTGTCTTGTCGATGGGGGATGGAGGGTCCGAAGCTGTGGCGCAGCTTGCAGGAATCGTCAGCGGGGGAGGGGAGCTCGCCGGCGCGCTGCAGTGTACTACCAGCGCAGGGACCCGGGGGCGGCGTGCTGGGTGGTCCGCCAGCTCAGGGACCTAGGGGCGGCGCACTTGGTGGCGTGCGGTGCAGGGCCGGGGCGGTGCGCTTCCTTGCGTGGGGGATGAAGTTGGACCTGCAGCTCTTTCCGCGTTGGATTTGGGAGCGGAGAGGGTGAGGAGCGGTCGCTCTGCCCGAGGCCTCCGCCGTCGCCCAAATCCACGCCGCATCTTCCGATTCCGTTGACAGGCGACCGCCGCCGCTCGGCGCAGAGAGGCCCTGGCCGTGAGCGGTGCTTCTCATCCAGCCCATCGACCGGCTCGAGCGATGGAGAAAGTTGACCAGCTCTCGGAGCATCGACCGGCTTGAGTTGAACACACTTGAGGAGCAGGCTACCCTCGAGCTCCAACTTCGAGCTCCTCTGAGACGACCATGGTGGCCTCCCCTACCTCGAGCTCCTCTGTGCGGCCCTACCTCTCTGCCTCCCTGATTCTTATCGATCTAAACTCCCATGCGACTTTGGTTCCTCTCGCAGGCTGGGGACGAATCGAAAGGAGCAGCTCGCCTCCGATGAGGGTTGCACGATGTTGCTGCTCCTGTTTCTCCACTTGTTGCTGCTGTTGCGCGATGCAGGTTGAGCGTCTTGGCCAGAGGAGTGGCAGGGGTCGATCTCTGGAGCATCCCACGACCAGGAATCGAACCAGCGCTCCAGCGCTGGATGTAGCCAGGAGGGGCGGAGCTGATAGACGACTCTCTTCAGCAGGGTGACTCGTCCCGCGGCGCTGCTCCTGCTCGAATTGGTCATGGCGCCGGCCTCGAGCACGGAGACGGCGCGCATGCTACTGGGCAGCGGCTGGAGCGCGGCCAGAGCCGATTGGGCGGTAGAGCTTCCAGGCGGCCGGAGCGCGAGAGGAGAGGAGAATCGAGATGGGGATTGAGATTTCACGGCCGTTTGACCACTGTGAGCATCTATTCGCGGAGAGTGAATCTAAAAGCAAATCCAACGGTGTTTAGGGGGTGCTCACGTATCCCCCTGATCACCAAATCCACTCTCTATGAGCTTTACGTGGAAATCATGCATGAAATTGGTTCTTGTGAACTTGAAGATATTGATGTGGTTATTCGGCTAGCTAATAGAGAAACTATCTCTCCTATTGGTATTGTTCGAGATGTGGAAGTTCTATGTGGTAAGATTAAATATCCTGCTGACTTTTTGGTACTTGGTTCTGCTGCTAGTAAGACTTGTCCTATCATTTTTGGTAGACCTTTTCTAAATACTTGTGGAGCTATTATAGATTGCAAGAAAGAGAAAATTATGACTAAATTTGCTGGTGAATCTTATGAGTTTAATTTCTCTAAATTTGCTAAAGTTCCTTATGAAGCTGAATTGCCTAATGATGACTTTAGAGTTGAAGAGCTTGCATCTATTGCTCTTGCTCCCACTAATCCTTTGCAGCAACATTTGGAGGATCATGAGAGTGAAGTCTTTAGGGAAGAAATGAATTAGCTTGATGAAATTTTCCTTCGTCAACCCATTCTTAAACATGACTTACCGGTCGAAGATCTAGGTACAACACCACCACCAAAGGAAGATCCTGTTTTTGATTTGAAACCGTTACCTGATAATCTTAAGTATGCTTATATTGATGATAAGAAAACATATCTTGTTATTATTAGTGCTAAGCTTTCAGATTTTGAGGAAGAAAGATTATTGGAAATATTGAAGAAACACCGAGGAGCTATTGGCTACACTCTTGATGACTTGAAAGGGATTTCTCCCTCTATTTGCCAACATGCCATCAACATGGAAGATGATGCAAAGCCTGTTGTTGAACATCAGCGTCGTCTAATTCCTAAGATGAAGGATGTGGTAAGGAATGAGGTATTGAAACTTCTTGAAGCTGGTATTATATATCCTATTGCTGATAGTAGATGGGTTAGTCCTGTGCATTGTGTTCCTAAGAAAGGAGGAATAACTGTTGTACCTAATGATAATGATGAGCTCATCCCTCAAAGAGTAGTTGTAGGGTATAAAATGTGCATTGATTTTCGAAAGGTTAATAAAGTTACTAAGAAAGATCATTACCCTTTACCCTTTATTGATCAAATGTTAGAAATGTTATCTAAAAATACTCATTTCTGCTTTCTTGATGGTTATTCTGGGTTTTCACAAATTGTTGTTAGAGCTAAAGATCAAGAGAAAACCACTTTCACTTGTCCCTATGGAACTTATGCTTATAGGCGTATGCCTTTTGGTTTATGTAATGCTTCTGCTACTTTTCAAAGATGCATGTCTGCTATTTTTCATGGCTTTTGTGAAAAGATTGTAGAGGTATTCATGGATGATTTTTCCGTCTATGGGAATTCTTTTGATAATTGTTTGCGAAACCTTGATAAAGTTTTGCAGAGATGTGAAGAAACTAACCTTGTTCTTAATTGGGAGAAATGCAACTTTATGGTTAATGAAGGAATTGTATTGGGACATAAAATTTCTGAGAGAGGTATTGAATTAGATAGAGCTAAAGTTGAAGCAATTGAGAAGATGCCCTATCCTAGGGATGTTAAAGGTATTCGTAGTATTCTTGGTCATGCTGGTTTTTATAGGAGATTTATTAAAGATTTCTCTAAAATTTCAAAGCCTCTTACTAATCTTCTTCAAAAAGATGTACCTTTTGTTTTTGAAGGTGATTGTAAGGAATCTTTTGAAACTCTAAAGAAAGCCTTAACAACTGCTCCTGTAGTTGAACCTCCTGATTGGAATTTACCTTTTGAAATTATGTGTGATGCTAGTGATTTTGCTGTAGGTGCTGTTCTTGGACAGCGAGTAGATAAAAAATTGAATGTTATTCATTATGCTAGTAAGACTCTTGATGCTGCTCAAAGAAATTATGCTACAACTGAAAAAGAGTTATTAGCCGTAGTTTTTGCTTGTGACAAGTTTAGACCTTATATTGTTGATTCAAAAGTCACAGTTCATACTGATCATGCTGCAATTAGGTACCTTATGGAAAAGAAAGATGCTAAGCCAATGCTTATTAGATGGGTGCTTCTTTTGCAATAATTTGATTTACATATTGTAGATAGGAAAGGTGCTGATAATCCTGTTGCTGATAATTTGTCTAGATTGGAAAATATTGCTTATGATCCTGTTCCTGTTAATGATAGTTTTCCAAATGAACAATTGGCTGCAATAAAGGTGAGCTCGCGAGATAGTCCTTGGTATGCTGATTATGCTAACTTTATCGTTTCGAAGTACTTGCCTCCAACCTTTTCAGCTCAACAAAGGAGGAAATTCTTTTATGATTTGAGGCATTATTTTTGGGATGACCCACACTTATATAAAGAAGGAGTGGATGGTATTATGCGAAGATGTGTCCCCGAATATGAACAACAAGAGATATTGAGTAAGTGTCATGGTAGTGTTTATGGAGGACATCACGCCAGAGATAGAACCGCACAAAAGGTTCTACAGTCAGGTTTTTATTGGCCAACTCTCTTTAAAGATGCAAGAAAGTTTATTTTATCTTGTGATGAATGTCAAAGAGTTGGTAATATCTCTAGACGCAATGAAATGCCTATGAATTATACTCTCGTTATTGAACCATTTGATTGTTGGGGATTCGACTTCATGGGTCCTTTCCCTTCTTCAGAAGGTAACACTCATATACTTGTTGTTGTTGATTATGTTACTAAATGGGTGGAATCCATACCCACAAAAAGTGCTGATGGTGAGACCTCTTTAAAAATGCTTTTAGATGTTATTTTTCCTAGGCTTGGAGTACCTAGATATCTTATGACTGATGGAGGTTCTCATTTTATTCATGGTGGTTTTAGAAAAACTCTTGCTAGATATGGTATTAATCATAGAATTGCTTCAGCTTATCATCCTCAAACTAGTGGGCAAGTAGAATTATCAAATAGAGAAATTAAATCTATCTTGCAAAAGACTGTTAATAAATCTAGGAAAAATTGGGCTAGTAAGTTGAAGGAAGCATTGTGGGCTTATAGAACTGCTTATAAAAATCCTATGGGTATGTCTCCTTATAAAATGGTTTATGGAAAAGCTTGTCATTTACCTTTAGAACTAGAGCACAAAGCTTATTGGGCTGTAAGAGAACTTAATAAAGATTTTAAACTTGCCGGTAAGAAAAGGTTGCTACAATTGAGTTCTTTAGATGAATGGAGAAGTGAAGCCTATGAAAATGCTAAACTTTTTAAGAAGAAAGTTAAGAAATGGCACGATAGAAGAATTATTAAAAGAGAATTTAATGTTGGAGATAAAGTCCTATTGTATCGGTCTCGTCTCAGATTTTTTGCAGGAAAATTACTCTCAAAATGGGAAGGACCATATGTCATTGTGGAGGTGTATCGTTCATGGGCAATAAAAATTGCTTCGCTGAAGGATGATGCCACACAAGTGGTGAATGGACAAAGACTCAAACATTATATTTCTGGAGATTCTTATAATGAAGGTGTTGATGTTATTCGAGTGGTGACTCCGGAAACCTTCATCAAAGATCAAATTGATAGTTCTGCAGAGTTCGACTTCGAATAGGTAACAGTTTTGGTAGTAAAAAGTCCGCGTTTGACTTTCCGAACAATATTTTTGCTATTTTTGGAAAATATGAAAAATTACGAGATCGAATCGGAGTGGAGGAGACGCACGAGGGCGCGTCCCCACGTGGTGGCGCGGGCCCCACTCTGGCTGCGCCGCCATATGGGGACGGCTCCTCGGAGTCCCTCTCCCACTCGGGTTCGACCTGGTGCTTTCCTTCTGTCGTGAAATTTTTTGTTATATAATCCCCCGGATCCCCGAGGTCCGTATATCGTCTTCTCGTCGTGTTTTGTTTCGAGCTGTTTTCTACCAGGTGACGAGGGAATACCTCGGCAATGCCTACATATTGTAGACTAGGGTTTTCGGGAAGAGAGCGACGATGGAGATTCCGGGGTCGAGATTAGGCACACGACGTACCCAGCTTCGGGTCCCCCCGGTGGAGGATCCCTACGTGCTGCTAGCAATCCAGTATATGATCATATGTATGTTTACAGGGTGTCGCCATAGGCGGATCTATGTTGTCTCTATTCTGTCTATCTGTTCTCCTTCTTATTTCGGGTGTCCTGGCTGGCTTTATATATGCAACCAGCCTAGGGTTTTACAAGAGTCCTAGTCGACTACTTCTTCGGGTTGTCTCCATATTGGGCCGAGCCGAACCAGGTATAGTAATAATGGGTACCCGAAGGGTATGCCCATGTCAGTAGCCCCCGAGTTTATAGGGAAGTCGAAGACTTGCGTATAAACTCCAAGCATAACCATCTCCGAAGTCGAAGAAAAACAAGGCGAGGTTCATGCCGAAGATCATGCGTAGATGATGTCGATGATTCTTGAAATTATTTTTCCTGTCGGGTGCGCGCCAGCGCTCCTGATAGGAGTAGCCCCCGAGTCTATGGACAAGTGCTTGCGCTTGAGCATAGACTCAAGTTGTACTACTCGATGAAGAACTTTTACTATATTTCTGGAGAATTCGATGAAATCTATGTACTCCCGATGGGAGTAGGCTCCACTCGAGTCGTAGAATCGAGTTGAGTCTACAAACATTGACTGTTGTAGATGCTGTCGAAGTTATTTTTCTATCGGGTGCGCGACCAGCGCTCCCGATGGGAGTAGCCCCCGAGGCTACAGCCAAGTGCTTGCGCTTGGTTGTAGGCTCAACATTTTATGCCGCTATATTGTCATTCTTTCTCGAACTTCTTCATATTGATTGGGTGCGCGAACAGCGCTCCCGATGGGAGTAGCCCCCGAGGCTATGAACAAATGCTTGTGTTTGATCATAGGCTCCCGCAATTCTATATTGTCATACTTGAATTTTTCTTTTTCTCAAAGTAGCTCCCGAGCATTTGGGCAAAAACTTGTATCTCGTCGGGAGGGTAAACAACTCTCTTGATAAGAGTAGCCCCCGAGCCTATGGGTAGGTGCTTGCACTTGGACATAGGCTCAAGTTGTACTACTCGATAAAGAACTTGGCGCAGGCCATATTTGTCGGGTCCAAGCCATTGCTATTTTTATTTGTTATCCATATCTATATTGTACAGGGATATTGGTAGTTGGGGCTGGTTCATCTGACGGATCAGGTACCAGTTAACTGCTCTAGTGGCAATCCGCAAAAACCTACTTCAAGATCACGTCCCTGGACATGATCCCGGGATACTGGTGTAAACATCGACAGGTGCCGCTTAAGGTCTTACCATTCTGTCGAGTCCCAGTCATGTTTATCGGGTACCTAACGCGTCCGTTAGGATTTTTCTTCGTATCTGTTGATACGGATAAAAGTAGCAGAGCGATCTTCGGCGATGCCACGCCCCGGACGAACGGATCTGGGTCTTACCTTCGCAAATTTGCGGCATTCAGAAATTGATCGCAACTTTGGCGTTCTGAGAATATATTGTCGAGTACCTTATTCAGCTGATGCAATGACCCATTTTGCGGGTTCTTCTATTTTTCTCTCGGGCTTGATGAGACAGCCGAATATATTGGTTCTTCTATATTGTCGGGTACATCACCGATGCTCTTGCTCGGGACAATATGACGAGTCAATAGACCCGAAGATTTGTCCGTCCTTTTTTTCTCTCTTTTTCACTTTTTTTTTTTTTTTTTTTTTTTTTTTTTTTTTTTTGGTTCCTCCTTGATGATAATTTCGTCGAGTTCCTCCTTTAAGAAATTTTTTCCGGGTCCTCCCTAATTCTTCGGGTTCTTCCTGAGGATAATTCTTCGGGACCTCTTTGAGGACAATTCTTCGGGACCTCTTTGAAGATAATTTTTCGGGACCTCCATGAAGATAATTTGTCGAGACCTCCATGAAGATAATTTGTCGAGACCTCCATGAAGATAATTTGTCGAGACCTCCATGAAGATAATTTCGTCGGGTTCTCTCCAGATTTCGTCGGGTACTCTTTTGAATTCGTCGGGTTCCTCCCTGAAGAAGATTTCGTCGGGTTCTCTTTTATATACTTTGAAATTTGCTTTCTCCTGCACAAATGAACAAACTTTTTCTATCTTTTCTTTGACTCTCTTTTTCGCATGCGGTGTCAGATGATCGGATTCGATGATATGTAAAGTGAATATATGTCGCGCAGCCCCCGAGCGTCGGGTGTGACGAAAGTAAATGATAATAAAAGAACACTTAGCTTTTTGGACACGACGAAGTCGATGCATGATGAAGTCTTCGAGTGTAGATAAGAAATCTAGCCAAAGTAGAAATCACCAAATAGAGATAATAGATGCCACCAAATTGTTGATGAAGAAATAGCCGAGCCCCCGAGCACTGCTGGGGTGACGTTATGATTTGTTACTTAGATGCTGTATCGCAGTTGCGACCCAAGGCGAAGTCATGGTTGAGCCCCCGAGTGTTAGCCATGAAGTCGAAAGAAGTTAGTCGGAGTCACAGAGTCACATAAATTAAAGCCATTCAGTATGAAGCCATTGTCATAATATAAGTCCATGAAGATGAAGCCAAGGTATTTGAGATGAAACCATATTGGAGATTACGCCATGAAATATGAATCTGCCGATATTATAAAGGATGAATCCATTGAACCGAAGAATCCAGTAATAACCATGGAAGGTGAATCCATTGATGTCATAGAAGATGAATCCTTTGATCCGAAGAAAATAAATCCAATAATAGCCGTGAATATTGATATTGATATTATAGAAGATGAACCCATTGACCCGAAGAAAAGAATTCCAATAACAACCATAGACGATATATCCATTGACGCCTCGTATAGTATTGTATAAGAAGAAACCAATGATATCCCGAAGAAAATACATCCAGCATGCCGAAGAAGATAAATCCTCTGATCCGAAAAATAAATTCACTGACCCAAGATATGTAAGGTAATATTGTATTTTAGAGGAGACCAATTATTATAATAAGATGAATCCGACGAAGATAAGTCCAGTAATCCAAAGAAGATAAATCTACTGAGCCAAAGGAGATATTTTTACTAAGTCGAACCCAATAAGTCCACTAAGCCAAAGAATATGCATCCAGAGCCGAAGAACATTAATCCGCTGAGTCCGGGAAAGTTATATTTACTAAGCCCTCCACTGATCCTGAAGTACATCACATGAGTAATATATATCTTGCGAAAAAAAATCCTGATAAATTTTACTTCACAATATCCGAATAATCAAGTATATTTTTATGGTAACAATGTAATGGTGCAGCTTTCGATTGTTCGAGTGTGACGAAAATAAACGATAATCAACTTTGAAAAGGAAATACTTAGCTCTATTATTGGATGCGACGAAGTCGGTGTAGAAGTAGGTCATCCGGCAGATGGAGTCGATGAAGTGGACACAGCCGATGAAGTGTGCCGTTGTTGTCAAAACGTCGAAATTTTCTGGATTTACGATGAAATTGCTGCTTGATATCGCATTTAAATTGACTCTATCGAAGATGAACTTGAAGGATGTTGGCGATGAACTCGACGGATTCTTCCACGCAGTCGCGATCTCGACATAGCTGATAACGATGACTTCTTTTTCTTGACTTCGATCTTGCCGATGATGTTGACGATAAATCTGATGGATCCCGCCCAGATGACAAAATCCAGTCGTCGCAAATTCCCACAGACGGCGCCAATTGACGAGGGAATACCTCGGCAATGCCTACATATTGTAGACTAGGGTTTTCGGGAAGAGAGCGACGATGGAGATTCCGGGGTCGAGATTAGGCACACGACGTACCCAGCTTCGGGTCCCCCCGGTGGAGGATCCCTACGTGCTGCTAGCAATCCAGTATATGATCATATGTATGTTTACAGGGTGTCGCCATAGGCGGATCTATGTTGTCTCTATTCTGTCTATCTGTTCTCCTTCTTATTTCGGGTGTCCTGGCTGGCTTTATATATGCAACCAGCCTAGGGTTTTACAAGAGTCCTAGTCGACTACTTCTTCGGGTTGTCTCCATATTGGGCCGAGCCGAACCAGGTATAGTAATAATGGGTACCCGAAGGGTATGCCCATGTCACCAGGATCTGTTTTTGATCTAGAAGCACCATGGTCTCCAACAAAGGGCAAGGGGCCTTCGGAGGAAGATATTCAAGATCCCGAGTTGAAAGAGGAAGTTGAGAGTGTCAAGGAAGAAGTGAAGAAGATGTCATCAATAAAAAGAGAGCGGCAAGCTGTTGGCAGTAAGCCAACCTTGGTGGGATCGGTTAACACTCGACGTTCTTTTTCTCATAACTTGCAGGGACCCTTACCACCTGCTCCTAGCCTCAACTCTTTCCCTGCTGTGGAGGAAGCTTTACGGGTTACCGATGAGTTTTATCAATACCGTGTTCTGAGAAGAGAAGTGGAGATACTTCAGGAGGAGAATAACCGACTTCGCAGGATGCTAGAGCGGTTCCTCACTCCCATCAGGGTTGTTCCACCATCACCACTGAAGGAGTAATTCATCATTGGTATTGGCACCCCCTTGGCTTGTTCCAAGCTTGGGGGGAGTGCCGCGGTATCACATCATCACTATCTTTTACCTTTTTACTGTCAAGTAGTGCCATATCATGAGTAGGGAAGTTATCATATAAGATGGTTTGCAGTGTGGAAGTATCTCTCTTTTGGTTGGTTATGTATGTATCCCTTGGTGTGAGTTATCGTTATGGAATATTAATGAGAAGTTTTATCATTCACTTTTTGCACACCTTATTTTAGTTTGTAATTTCTGTTATATGATTGATCTTGTTGTTAGTATTGATATCACTTTGGGAGCATCAAGTAGATCTATTTGGTTTTGGCAAACTTAGCATTGATCAACAACAACAATACTTTGAGGCTTAAGTAGAAAAGAGGGAAGTACATATAGATATATTATTTCATTATCTATCTTTCTTGTTAGCTAATGAGCTTAGTATTGTGAAGTTAAAATTGTTTGTGCTTACAAGGAAGATGCATGATTGTTTCTCTCACATGTATATTTGTTTGTTTCCCTCAACTCTTATGCTTGCTAACCAACCTTGCTAGCCAAAGACCTGTACTGAGATGGAATGCTTCTCGTGCATCCAAAATCTTGAGCCAAAACCTATGCCATTTGTGTCCACCATAACTACCTACTATGTGGTATTTTTTCTGCCATTCCAAAGTAAATTGCTTGCATGCTACCTTTTAAAAAAATTCATTCCTTGTCTTTGCAATATATAGCTCATGGGAAAGTAGCCTAAAAAACTATTGTGGTAATGAATATGTCGCTTATGTACCTTAGTTCTTATAAGTTGCTTGTTGAGCGGTAACCATGTTTCTGGGGACGCCATCAACCTATCACACCTTTGTTGAATATCATGTGAGTTGCTATGCATGTTCGTCTTGTCTGAAGTAAGGGAGATTTTCTATGACTATGGTTTGAGTATGCATGTTGTTAGAGAAGAACATTGGGCCGCCAACCAAAGCCATGTATCATGGTGGAAGTTTCAGCTTGGACATTAATCCTCAGAATCTCTTATGGGAATATTATTATTGTCCCGGTATGGATGTCCTCAAGTTGAGATCTATCAAAATCGAGAAATCAAATGCGATTTATCTCCTTGGACCTTTGTACAGGTGGCATAGAGGTACCCATTTGTGACACTTGGTTGAAACATATGTAATGCAATGATAATATATGGAAATCCGAGCTAATTAGGACAAGGTGCGGGCACTATTAGTATTCGATGCATGAGGCTTGCAACTTATAGGAAGTTTTATGCATAACTCATATGAATTATTACTACCGTTGACACAATTGTTTCCATGTTTTCAAAATAAAAAGCTCTAGCACATGATTTAATCCCTGCTTCCCTCTGCGAAGGGCCTATCTTTTACTTTTATGTTGAGTCAGTAAACCTATTTCCCTCTATCTTAAGCAAGCATTTGAGTTGTTGTGATCCAACCATTTATATTGTCATCTATTTAATCATGTCTTTTATTCTTCCTTGTTTAGTACAAATTTTATCTGAATTAATATGACTTTGAAGGTTATCAATGATTATGAGAAGATTGTCATGATTGAGCATGTAAGTTCTGCCATATAAGCTCTAATATAAAGACTCTGCTCGAAAGATAAGTACAATCTGTTAATTGTTCTTTGACCAAGAACGAAGTTTGCCATCACCAATTATGATTTCCTATGCACCTTTATTTGTGATTTCCCTTTACTTGTTTCAAGTTGAGTTATATGAGGAAGTTGTTTACTAGAATGTCTTGTGTGAATTAATAAATGTGATGCTTCTTGTCCGTATTTTATTTATCGACTCTTCACTCCATAAACATGTGGTCTTGTTTACTGAGTTCAGTTTCGCTGGGGGACAAGCGAGGTCTAAGCTTGGGGGGAGTTGATACGTCCATTTCGCATCACTATTTTATATCATAATTTACTGTTATTCATTGATATATTTCATATTTAGAGATGATACTTATGTTATTTCACCTGTTTTGCATGTTTCATGATTATTGGAGAATTACTCACCGGAGTCAGGATTCTGCTGGAAAAAGCACCGTCAGGATACAATATTTCTGAAGATCAACAATTGACGGAAAATATACCGAAGCTCCTATTTTTCCAAATGACAGAGCTAGCCAGAAGGGGAGGCCGAGGAGGGCCGCCATGGGCCCTCCCCATAGGCCGGCGCGACCACCAAGGCTGGCGCGCCGCCACGTGGGGAGGGGGCCCACGACCCCCTTGGCCATCGCCCTTTCGCGTACTTCATCTCCCAGAAACCCTAAGGTCCAGGGAGACATCGAGGATAGACACCGCCGCCTCCTCGAGGCGGAAAACACCAGAGAGAAAAGAGCTCTCCGGCAGGAAGAAATCTGCCGGGGAAATTCCCTCCCGGAGGGGGGAAATCGTCGCCATCATCACCGTCATCGAGCTGGACTTCATTGGGATCATCATCATCATCATCTCCACCACCTACACCGTCATCTCCACCGCTGCACCTCGTCTCCGCTGTAACGTCTAGGGTTGAATCTTGAGTATTTCATAGGGGAAATTTTCCCGGTGTCGATTACTCCTTGTTATTGATGCTATTGAGTGAAACCGTTGAATCAAGGTTTATGTTCAGATTGTTATCCATCATCATATCACCTCTGATCATGTTCCATATGATGTCTTGTGAGTAGTTCGTTTAGTTCTTGAGGACATGGGTGAAGTCTAAATGTTAGTAGTGAACTATGTTGAGTAATATTTAATGGTTTGATATTTAAGTTGTGGTGTTATTCTTCTAGTGGTGTCATGTGAACGTCGACTACATGATACTTCACCTTTATGGGACTAGGGGAATGCATCTTGTATTCGTTTGCTAATTGTGGGGTTGCCGAAGTGACAGCAACCTAAACCCTCGTTGGTATATCGATGCATGAGGGATAGCAGGATCCCAGAGTTTAAGGCTGTGGTTAGATTTATCTTAATTACTTTCTTGTATTTGCGGATACTTGCAAGGGGTTTAATCACAAGTATGTATTAGTCCTACGAAGGGCGGTGCATTAGCATAGGTTCACCCACACAACACTTATCAAAACAATGAAGATTAATCAACTATATGAAGCGAAAGCACTAGACTAAATTCCCGTGTGTTCTCAAGAACGTTTGGTCATCATAAGTAAACAAACCGGCTTGTCCTTTGTGCTAAAAAGGATTGGGCCACTCGCTGCAATTATTACTCTCGCATTTTACTTACTTGTATTTTATTTATCTGCTATATCAAAACCTCCTGAAAACTTGTCTGTGAGCATTTACAGTGAATCCTTCATCGAAACTGCTTGTCAACACCTTCTGCTCCTCGTTGGGTTCTACACTCTTATTTATCGAAAGTACTACGATACACCCCCTATACTTGTGGGTCGTCACTCTCCTCCTCCATATGCTGCTCTGGCTTAGGCGAAGCCCTGCAGTTTTTCCTCCTCCACCACCACCACCACGCCGTCGTGCTGCTAGAATTCGGAGGAGATCTACCACACCTCCGCTGCCCGCTGGAACGGGGAGAGGAAGGGCTTCATCGACACCGTACGCGCGACCGAGTACGGAAGTGCTGCCGGATTGCAGCACTGGGGACGATCGTCTACACCAACAACGAGATCTAATCTCGTAGGCTTTGGAAATCTTCGAGGGTTAGTCTCACATCAATCTCGTTACTCCGATCTTGTAGATTAGATCTTGGGTGTTCCATAGATTAGATCTTGGATTTATTCGTCTTGCGGTAGGAATTTTTTTGTTTTCTATTCTACGAACCCCATCAGATTCATGCAAGTTTAAAAGGACGATTAGACCTTTATGTGATGACTACTGTCATCCACCGGCAAATAACTAATTCTATGTCGACTTAGCTACAAATACTCTCCTTTTAAATTCATATGTACAATGTCATGCCACACACCCATGCGGCAATGCCAAGCCTTTATGCTCCATCGCTCTAGGGATGACACCTGACCAACAAAACCCTACAATAGAGTCCCCACCCATCAACTCTGTGACATATAGTGGTAGGCTCACCGTCTTGAACATGTGTGCATGGACCTGATTCTTGGCGTGGAAACCATGTGCATAGAGGGTTCTTTTCACGCATGACCATGATGGTATATTGCATATTGTTGGGTATCCTCCTCATGTGGGTTGTGAGGAGATGACCTATTGAAGCATTTCAGGCGTCTCAAATAGGTGCAAGAGACCACTACCCATTAGGGTTATGACCAAGGGTGATTTTAGACATTGCACATGAGGGAAGGGGGATGTTAAGCCTCCCATCCAAGCACCACTAGTTGAAGTGAAGAAAATCTAAGATAGCCTCCATTGGAGAAGAAAACCAAGAGAGAAAGTTGAAAGAAGAAGCAACATCAAGCGTCGGCCTTGCCCACAAGGTTGTTAAGACCAGATCTGCATCCCTGTCTCCTTCAAGCTGTTGTTCCACCATCTTTTGTGAGATTGCCCTAATCCCTAGCTCTTGTGTCCCAAATCTTGTTGTTGGCATCCAAGGTCTGCGTGTATCTTGGTGCCTAAGATCTTCTAGTGCTCTCTAGAGAAGAACTTGGTGTATCCCTATTTAATTATAGTGGAAGAAGATTTGGGTGGCTTCGTCCCATGGTTTTTCCTCTCATGCTGAGAGGTTTTCCACGTAAAAAAAGGATTGGTGTCTCTTTGCGTTTATTTTCTACTGCTACAGCTGCGGAACATCTCTCCCTACCTAAGACACCTCTATGGTCATGTGAGAAGGTTCTCTCCCTAGCCAAGACATCTCTATGGTCAGGAGAGAGCCACGAGCTGTCTAACTTCCTCCATATATGTTTGAAGCATATGTTTCCTTCCAACGCGAGCAATGATCCACGAGTTAGTACAAAGTGATGCTAAAATTTACATTAATTTTGTTGCGTATTTTGCAACCAAGATTAAGAGTGTGTTAATCTCCAATTAAGGGTTAACCAGTTTCTTGATAGTTTTCCCAACACATATTGCATGTGCATGTCCTTTAGGTGAATGTGAGCTTGTCATGGGGTGCGAGTGCCGCTCGCCTCCTTAGAGGAGTCGACGTGATGAGGTCCAACTCCATACAAAATTGTAATTCGATGTATTTCTAAAACGTACCATTGCGGTGTTTTGTGGGCAAGTCCTTCTTAGAGGTATCACTTTGGAGCATATCATAATACAACTACAAATGTTTTACGCCCGGACTTTGCGTAATTAGATGCACACAACCAAAACAAAGCAAAAAAAAAGAGGCTATAAATCAGCAACCACGAATGCCGAATGAGTCAACGCACTAAGAAACACCACAGAACAACATAAATTTACTAGACTGTGAAATTAGGTTCTCTTTTCTGAACGGAATTGCATGATCTTTGCTGGTACGCGCGCGGTTTTATTGCTACTACATTAGCAAAGTACAATACAGTAGATACACACATGCAGATCGACATAGATCTGACAGGGGTATGCTACACTGTGTAACACAGCGTCCGCAAGTAATTTAGTCAGTTACAAATGCGACAACATACATGTCGCTGCAGGTATCGTAAACAATGGTATTGGTACACATAAAGAAACTTGGAATACAAGAAGAAGCGTCATGAAGAGCTCCAGATTTATTAAAAAGTACTACTGTAATCGATTGTAGTCCAAAGGAAAGTTATTGCGACACCTAGTGACCGTATAGCTTCTTCCTGATCTGCAAGAGAGGGACATTTGAGGTGAGTGTACCTGACACAGATAGCCATGAAGGCCAGCGCGAAGAGGAGCAGGGAAGGATGAAGCAGAAGCAGCGATGGCGTACCTCAGGAAGCTTTTGCCTGAAGGAGACGTCCACCCTGGCGTCCAGCGTGTTGTCGCAGACGATCTTGCCGTCCTGCGACGCGAGCACGACGCCTCCCCAGCTACGCACGTTCGGCCATGTCCAAAATGAGTGGTTCGATTAGTCAAGGTTACTAAATCGCAATCGATGGGCAATGGAGGTAGGCGAGATCGATGCAGCAAGCCGTTAGAAAAAAGTACAAACCAGGAGGGTCCATGCCCGGCGTCGTTGATCCTCTGCGGCGGGAGGTAGACCCTGCCATCGATGATGATCTTGGGGAGGTTCACCTTGTTCTTCTCGGCGTACTCCTTCTTGGCCGCCTCCAGCACCGGCTCCACGTGGACGCGGTCTGCCTCCCTGCACCGCAGCACCACCGACGGCTCCTTCAGCCGGAGCAGGCTCTGCTCCATCCATCCATCCATGGACAGACACCGTCAGTTGTTACTCTGAATGTTCTGAAGCAGCAAGATGATATGCGATCGAATATACTGAACGAACCTGCACGATGAGGCCCTTGAGGATCTTCCTGTAGACGTTGGTGTCCTTGGTGACGCGAAGGAGCGTCTTGCACGTGTTCTCCCTCATCTCGCTCACGATGTCCTCCTGCGCCTGCAGCACCTTGATGCGCGCCGCGTTCAGCTCCATCGAGTACTCACTATATATGCATCCGAAAGACTGGGGATCAATTCATCAGCGGCAGATAGAATGATAGATGTTGACGAAATTACGCATTTTCATGTGTAACTGTATGTGCGCTCACATCTTCCTGCGGACGTCCACCTGCTTCTGCTTGCGCTCGTAGTCCTGCCTGATCTTCCTCTTCTCCGACTCCACCAGCTGCAGCTTCTCTATGTTGAACTCCTGCAAGCAGGCACGGATTCATTCAATTCTGTGTTCGTTGATTCATGTTTTCAAGTTGAACAAATGCAGAGGATCGATTAGGGTGATACGAAAACAGATGGGTACGTACCTCCTCTGCGGCAACCGAGATCTCGCTGGCTTTCTCCTCGGCCTCCTGCTGGATGAACCGGACCATCTGCTGGATCTGCTTCCCGACGTCGGCATCGTTCATCTTGGATGATGATCTATTGATCACTTGGAGTCGTGGATGATGATGCTCGTACTTGGTTTTCTTTCTCTCGATCTGCTTCTATCTTAGATCAGACAAAATCTGTACGTCCCCGGTATGGTAAGGGCTGTGTGTTGTTGTTTTCCGATCCTTTGGATGGACGAGAGCCAAAGGGGAGAGAGAGAGGGAGGAAGCCAAAGATAACCAACGCAGAGTTCGGATCCCATGCATGCATGGGAGAAGAAGAGGGGGGAACTCGTCCACGAATTGATCGTGCCGACCATGGAAACCGGCAGGCACGCGGCCAGGCAGAGCCTGCTCATGCGCAGGTCGCCACGCTAGCTAGAGAAAAGGAAAAAAAATAATTTCCGGTTCCCCATCTCGAACGCGAGCTGAGAGTGAGAGCACTTCTCCGACTCGGAAGCAAGCTCAAATGGGAGCCAGAATCCGACTTGAACCGGCCGGCACGCGCCCCGTCCTCCCATCTATAAACTTTCACCTCTTCTCCCGTCCCGATCAAGGAAGAACAAGAAGAAGCCTCAAGCTACTTTCCGTCGATGGAAGCCAGCAAGTTTGGTTTCGGCCTGGACACGCCGCCGGCGTTCAAGTTCGACCCCACGGACGCCGACATCGTCGCCCACTACCTCCTCCCGCGCGCGCTCGGCATCCCCAACCCTCACGACCACGCCATCATCAAGGACTTCGACCCCGGCAAGGACCCACCGTGGGACATCCTCCGCCGCGCCGCCGACGAAAACCACGCGGTCCACGCCTTCTTCTTCTGCCCGGCCACGGATGCGTCCAAGAACGGCGGCCGCAAGAGCCGCACCGTGCCGAAGGCCGGCGTGTGGCAGGGGCAGAAGGGGACCGAGGAGACCATCACCCTGCTAGCTCCCGGCGGCGGCGGCGAGGTGGACATCAGGTACAAGCGCTACAACCTCACCTTCATACACCTCGGCCGCCCTTCCGGCTACGTCATGCACGAGTACGAGATCCTCTCGCCGCCGTTCCCTGGCACCGTGCTCACCCGCCTCAAGCTCAAGGCCAAAAAGAACGCCGACGGGCCGCCCGTCACCAACGCACAGGCACAACCCGTGGTTCCACCACAGCTCCCACACACACACCAGACGGGCCCGAGCTACGACTACCAATACCATGCCGCCGCGGGATTTGCTGCCGCGCAAGATGCCGCTCTATATGACAGTAATGGCTACGACTATGCTCCTCCTCTCGAGTATGACCTCCCGGTGTGCGAGTACGACAACAACAACTACTACAATGCCGCCGAGATGATGGACACTAACGGGGAGGGATTCACCGGCGCGCAAGCCGATCCTTTCTATGGCGGCGGAACGGTGGAGACGGCCGGCGACTACTACTGCTACGATCCTTCCAACTACGTCTCTCAGTGTGGCGGCGCCGGCGAGTACGATAACAACTGCTACAATGCCGCCGAGATGATGAGTAACGGGGAGAGATTCACTGGCGCGCGAGCCGATGCTTGCTGTGGCGGCGGAATAGCGGAGGTGGCCGCCGAATACTACGATCCTTCCAGCAACTACGTCCCTGAGTGTGCCGGCGAGTACAGTGACTATTGCGTCGAGTACCAACAGCAACAGGGCGCGAGCAACCAATATCAGGCCGAAGATACCGCCGGGATGTGCACGGGCGGCGGCGGGTTCATCGGCGAGCAACAAGCTGCCGCTCACCATGACAACAGCGACAAGGGCCGTGTCGCGCACTCCACTGACGACATCGCCTTGTACAATAACTACGATCCTTCCAACTACGTCCCCGAGTGTGGCGGCGAGCAAAACTACTGCAACGGCGAGTACGAACAGCGGCAATATCAGCAGGACCCCAGCAATTGCCAATGCCAAGCCGGAGACGCCTCCGTGATGTGCGCAGAGGGTGTCGTTGCCGCCGAGAAACAAACCGGTGCTATCTGCGGCAACATCGATAGCGGCATTGTCGTGGGAACGGAGACGACAAGGCACTCAACTATTTCGCTCTGCGGCGACGACGAGGAGTACAAGTGCGACGACAACAACTTCTATAACATCTTGTTCGACAACGGAAATGAGGTTGAGGATGATTTCAACTGTGATCACAACGACGCTGGCGATCCGGCTAATGTATTGGATTCCAGTCGCGCGCGGCACAAAAGGGTGCGGCCCAATGATATTTAAGTGGCGATTTTCTTTGCAAAACAAAAAAAGAGTTGCGAGGGAGCCGTGGGATCAGAAAATTGGATGGATCAGATTCGGTCCAGCTGGGCGACATGGGAGCTAACGTTCCCGCCATATAAAATCCGACTGTATTAGTGTAACACTAACATCTGGCATGAGGATTTCCCTTCTTTTTGTGCCTCTGTGGGTGTGTGCTCTAGTCGCCTGTGAGTAGCACATCAAAATTTCGTGTACAAACATTCTTTCTATAACATATATTTGAAAAAAAACATTATATCTATTCCTATAATCCAAAAAGACACATGCACAACTTGTGTGTTCTTTAAAGAAAAAGGTTCATGTATTGATGGTGACCCTCTTGCAGAAAGCATCGTTTCAAAACACAAACAAAAAAAATCTTCTTCTTTAGGCTGTTTTGCTCGTAACTGAGGCGAACGGTGGTGTAAGATCATGCATTTTATGTAATGAATTAAGTTGCACGATCGGTTTCTTACTAAATCGTACATGGTTCAACTAAATATATTTACTAGCTGATTTAATAAAATGTTGCATGCATCAATCGATACAGTGTCGCCTGAAATCTATATTCACATGCACAATTATGGAACCCACCGCAATTGTTTTTTTATACAGAGACAAAATATTTGCCTGGAAGTTTGACAAGAAATTAAAAGAAACTTATTATATCCGGATTACTCTTCTGGCATCAAATCACTCAAACGTTTCGCACCTGCAATTAATAATCGAAAGTTTCAGCTCCTTTTTTATCTTCTCGAAGATCACCGTCGTTGGCACTTGTTTGTTGCAAAATACCTATGCATTTCATTCATTCATATTTCCCAGGAGGTGAGAAGAGTGATGGAGGCGACGACCTTGTGGTTTGGGGAGGCGGAACCGGTCATGCCATGTCACCAATCTTCTAAGGATTTTGCCGGCCATTGGAGAAGGCCAAGGTTGAAAAGGCCTACCACGAATGTATATTTCACCATAGTGGAAGTATATATACCCCAAATGCTTCCTATCAACAAAGCTCTCATTTTTAACCTTGGACTGTTGCTCGGCACAAATAATCACACATATATCACAAATATTCACTTGGATCATAGGTGTAGATCCACCCATTGTTCAAGAACATATTTCATAATGTATAATTTAGTAAGAATTGCCAAGATGCACGTCCAGACATTCTATGTCCGCGCACAAAGTTTCCCGATAAAATGTCATTTTTTGTGGACCGTGTGAAAAAGACAATTTTCAATGCTTTAAAATAGCATTTTATGAAGTATTTTCTTGTCTTTTTTATATAGGCCACACATCATGTCCAAATATACACATGAAAATTTCGTACAGATTTTTTTATTGACATTTCGAAATGCATTCAAAATATATTTTATATAACTGCGAGGCGAAACATCATGTCCCGTATATCATCATATGGCTAAGTGAGATTTACTGATTTTTTTGAGAATTGATTTTGTTTACAGTTAATTTTGTTTAGAATTGATTTCCTGAATTACGGGTGTATTGACTCTATTCCAGTGACGCTTCCAAGTATCAAGCTTATCACTGTTAAAAAAAAAAGTATCAAGCTTATCAGGTCCATTAAGCATACGCCTAACATCAACTTTAGCAGGCCCGTTTTTTGCTGTTATTTGTTGTGGATGCTCATTATAACTTTATCAGGCCCGTTACCTAGCATAATACATTTTCGGCCCAAATTAAATTAACTTGCTAGATTTTCCCAGCCTAGCCCACCTTGCGTGGATCATCGGTCATCGCAGCATAATTTGTCTATAATCAAACGTTCTCTCGGAAAAAAAAAGTACTCATTCCGTCTAAAATATGTATCTTACTTTTGTCTAGAGACGGATGTATCTAGATGCATTTTAGTTAGAGATACATCGTATCTAAATAAAGTGGAGACATGTATTTTTAGACAGATGGAGTACTTTCTCGTCCAAAACTACTGCAAATTAAAGTGTGAGCTTAGTGCTCTCAACTTACATACTGGACTCTCAAAAAAAAAAACTTTCATACTGGACAGGTTGTGTTTATGCCCCTTATTATACTAAAAGCAGTTTTGATGATGAGGGGAAACAGTCTATCGCTTTGTAAATGTCATCCATAGTTCTGCATTTTTGCAAATTTTTCTATTTAAGAAAACAAGGCATACATTTATTTTTCATCTTTGCTGATCCGTTGTTGTCTGAATTAACACCATAAATTGTTCTTAAGTGGTACTAGGTAGAAAGGGTGAACTTGCTCTCCTCTCATTTGATAGATTGGATCTCATGGATACCTAAACCTATCAACTCTTTAGAGGAAAAGAAAAGCTCAAGGGAGTCGAGCTAACTACCTGTTCACGAGTGACCTCTGATTGCAGGTTTTATTTGCAGCCAGACGAGGCAAGAAGGCTGGAACCTGTACTGTAGATGAAGTGTTCATCGTTGGCAAAGTGAACCTAATTAAGCACAAATGATCAATGTCTCATTTCAAGGCAACTAGCAGGTACGTGTACAAGAGGGCCATCATTCTTCGGACCAAATTAATCCCCCGTCGACCTACAGCTCAGATGTCGCTTTTGCTTTTGCTTTCCGGTAAAAACAAACCACGGTCTAATGAAACCTTGCTGCTGTTAACATAGCCATAAGTGTTTGCAAAGCATAGTACTCGAAGCCCCATGATTAAGGTCGTGATTTACCCCAGCAATTGCAAGTTTTCAGGACTTGACGAGTGGAGTAGTGCAATCCAAGAAGCGTATCATTTCCCAATCAATTTAGAAACCGGAAGCAACAGAGACAAGGACCACAGCTAGCTAGTACACTAGCAGTGATACGATGATGATGTTGCATTGAAATTACAAGGCTTAGTCTAACACATGACCATGCTAAGATGTTATACATCCAGGGAAACTAATAAACATCCCATACATCCAAGTACACTGGATCCGGTGATGGTGCGCACAGACATGAGGTCTCCTTCACTGCACCTTATCCTCCCGCTGTGCCTGAAAACGAAATCGCCAGGATCTAATACCACCGGGGAAAACTGATGGCGCATCAGCAATTCAACAGCTTGGCACCACCATTCGCATTATCTCTTTCTCCTCCCCTGTAGCTGGGACTGGGAGGACAAATAATACGTTTGATTGCACTGTCTGTCGTCCGGTACAGACAGTTGCAACAGCAGGACCGCGCATTACAGATGGTTTGGAGGAGGCATCGGGCGATGATGCACGGCATGTGCATGTGCCAACGGGCTAGCTTTGGCCGCATGTTACATCTATCCGATCGGTCCCCTGCGCGTGGCGGCAGCAGTTCCTCCCACGAGCACCATATATTGCAGTATATTTCTTGTCAATAGTTTTTATATATTTTGAAACAAGCTAAAAGACTTGCCATTTTCGTTAATAGAGAGAAGAAGTTTATTTCGGAAAAAATGTAGAACAAGCCCTAGGACATTTAGTACAAAAATGTTGCACCATTCCAGTATACTTCTTGCCATTAACATTATTTTTTGAAACAAGGCAAACACAATTCTCTTTTCATTAATAGAAAACAAGTTTGCTTGGGACAAAAGCCTAGGACAAGCCATAGGAATTTCAATACAAAAGACTACTCTCCCGAAATTATATTACTCAAAAAGGATGCCCAAGCTACGCTCCACGTTCTTGCATCATCATTAATTTTGGCGATGACGATGGCTGTGATATACGAGTTGTGTCGGACATCACATTCGTTCCAAATTTCCGAGAAGACTAGCATGGTGAGGGAGGCCATGGCTTTTCTTTCCTTTCCTTCATCTAGAACAACTTTTGTCAGGTAAAAACCGAGAGCAACTTTGTCCACCAATCATGAACGGAATGTTTGAACCCCTTGGAAAGATGTTGTAAGTGCCACACCACGAAATGGTTTTCTTCCAAATTCTAGTACCGAGTTCAGTCTACATTTGTAGAGAAGGTGCGCTGTCGATTGAGGAGCCCAAACCTTTCAAATCGAGGATTGAGATTTTGGAGACTAGACCTTGCAATTGCATTTTGTAATCCATGGAGGCAAAGTATTTACTCCTTTGTGAATTTCCCGTGAGGGGCTCTTTTATTAGTAGGATTCTTAAAACACATAAATAGCAGAATCACAGGATTAAAATGTCATATTCGGTTGAATCTTGCAAAATACACTACAGGCATAGATGTTCACACATACGCACATACACTCACCCTATGAATGCACACACGCACTACCCCTATGAGCACCTCCGAGAGACTAAGTTCAAGAAACTGATTCGGCAGGTTTTGAGATTGACGAAGTCACCACGGACGTCTCGCTGTCGACGGAAACGTCGTCTCCCACTAAAAAATATTCCACCTTTTAATAGACACCAAAGTGTTAAATCTAGAATTTAAACTCTGGTGGACAGAGGGGTGCCACTTCCCTCCTAACCATCCTACATGATTTGAAACCTACAGGGAACTTCTTCAAGTAGCGTTTGACTCATAAGAAAAGCAAAGAAATTTATAGGATTTGTATAGTAATTTTGTAGGATTTAGTATTGATTCATAGAAACATATCCCTAAAGCTAATTCTATAGAAATCTTATAGTGCAATCCTATATGGAAAAAAAATTGGTCTTACCTCATAGACTTTTTTAATAGTTAAAGAGAACTCACCTTCTCATAGAATTTCTCTAGGCATGACATCTTAATTCTATGATTTTCTTATCCTATGAATCAAAAGGAATACTAGGTAATTAGAAATTTTCCTACAAAACATAGTGCAAAATAATCATATAGAAAAAATTACAGTACTGTACATTCCTAAAAAAAATATTCCTACAAATTAAACGATGCACATAGAAAAAATCATAAAGATGAAAATCTTACAAAATACTTTGCCATGCCTTAAAATCAAAAGAGCTCTGAGAATCTTGTCTTTTTTTGTTTGCGGGAACTCTGAGAATCTTGTCAATGACACGGCGGCCGTTGTTTGTAATAAGTCGTAAATTACATACTAATTGTGTTACAGGCTGCGCCTAACAGCACAAGGGACGTAGAGTGTAAAGAGCAGCTGATCGGCAGGCGCTCGTGAGTCGTGACCAGCATCCATCCATCTCTGTACAGTTCCTGGCGAGACTCTGACGAACGTTGCGGTGCGCGGCCTCGGTCCAGATCCGAGCACAGCACCCCGGTGTCCGGTTCCCGGCTGATCGACGCGGATGCGGCAACTACCCTGTCGGCGTCGCCCGCCTGACCGACGCGAGCGGTAGCCGTCGACGACTCCGTGCCTTGCCGTCCCCGAGACGCCGCCGTGGTAGACTGGACTGGGGTCGATGACGGGTGGTTCCCATGTCGCTCTCCCTGTCTTACTTTGCTCGCACACGAATTCCCCTGCTCGTCCGGCTCATGGCATGCTCAATTACGTGATAAGAATGCTATGGTTTTACTCCGGCGGAAAAAGGTGCAGCTAGTTCCCGCATAATCTATGGAAAATACTCCGGCGAAAACATGCCGAACAATGTGCTCGCCGGAGAGGATTTACAATTTTATACTAATTTCGAATCAATTAAAAGGGATCGCAAGAAGTAGATCCGAGTAACACATGCTCGAGGTTCTAGGCAACTGAAATCTGAAAAAGTGCCATCCAGTTGCGATCTTGGATCCCAGACGTTTGTTTTTCGATCGAACGACCTCGAAAGCCGATGCACGTGCACTCCCTAGGGTCTTGTTCAGGCGCAGGGATGATGAGCTGCCGCAGCCTGCATGTTGCCGGCATTTGACTACACGATTTGTCAGGTGAGAGGCTTTGACAGGCTGCCGGCTGCCTCACTCTCCCACCCTTCAAGAACCATCATCAGCCATTCAGGCAAGCAAATCATCCACCGACCAGCCAGCTGATTATTCTGATCCCCACCAGCGTGACCACGTATTTAACTACAACAGCCTTATCGGCATCTCGCGTAGCCCCAACCCAAGTCCCACATGCCAGCAGGCAACAAGCATCCGCAGACAGAACATTTCATAGAATCATAGTGGATCAGTTTATATTGTACCGCCTCCGTTCACAAAAAGATGTTTGTAAGTTTGTCTAAATTTTGGTATATTTAGATACTATTTAATATAATGATACATTCGAATTTAGATAAATCTCCAACATACTTCTGCGGATGGAGTGAGTAGATATTTATAATTTACCAAAATTTGGCGGACTTAAAATGTTTGATTTAAGACAAAAAAAATTATAGGCCTTAATTTTGGAAAGGGTATTAGCACCTCGGTACAAGAACTTGTACAAAAGAAGCAAAATCATAAAGATCTTGTAAAGTGGGGCAATGCGATACACAAACTTGTATCCGTATTCAAATTCCATACAAAGCCAATCAGAAGAGAACACGTATGCTGCCTTGGTGGAAAACAACGCCAGCCACGTTCCATTCTTTTTATAGAAAACCCCTTAGGCTATTTCATTTTTGTGGTGTGAGCATGTTCCCAAATTGAGCCATAGAGCAAGGTGAAATCCCTAACCCTAGTCCAAGCCCTTGACAGTGGCGGCACCCCGGCGGCTTAGAGATTGTGACAACGGCTTTATATAGGTGGTTGGAGTGTGGTGGCATGGGTTCGATGTTTGGGGTGACATGCATCTTACAACACCATCTTGTTGTGGGTAGGTCCGTTAGCGACAACTCAGGCATCAATAGCAGCAGCGGTGACTGGGTTGAGACCGCATGTACTACTTGGACCAGTGTTGTGCAATGAACGTAAGAACAACGACTTGTGCTTCTTGTCAAATTTGAGACATGTGCTCGATTAAGTAAATTTTGTGTTCTTCTTAGGGAAGTGCTAAATTCAGAGATAGTTAGGTTAGATTTTGTGAACTATAATCAGTAGAAATTGTAGCACTCGTACTAGTGATTCGGACATCATGTTGTATGTAACTGAATTTAACCTCTCACCAAAAGTTCAGTTAACTAAAGTTAGCTTATTTTTGTGCATTTGAAGAAGGAGAAGAGGAAGAAGAAGAAGAAGAAGAAGAAGAAGAAGAATGCACGGATATGATGGTTAGACAACTTGGTGAAGAAAATTTGTTGCTGCAAAATGTCATCACCACCATCCTCAACATCATAATCACTATTATAGAACTCTAAATATGTCTCTTCAGTTACTGCCGCTTCCAAATCTTGTTTTTTTTCTTTTCTAAAAATGTGGACCTCTCTAGCAATTCTATGGCATTTATGTGCTTTTCTACTACTTGGGCACTTTCATTTTGGTGGCTTCTCGGGTCTAGCCTTGGTTAACACATCATTTTTCAGTCACTTCACAGAAAAATTGTGATCAACATAAATAAACAATAACCTTATGCTCCTTCACAACTGCATGCTACCATTGAGGCTATGTCACCATCATTCTCAATGCTAGCAAAGACATCACTGAAAAGCATCAATACACTTTCAACCTCTCATCCATTATATATCCTAGCTACCTAAAAAATCTTCTATTCATATAATTGATCATGTATCACCATTACAATAGTCAAAGAAATCAATAGTGCCATCAACATACATAAGGTTGTCATGCAATCCACACACAAAATACTTTGTGCTTGATACGCGTAAAGCACACGTCCGTTGGGAACCCCAAGAGGAAGGTATGATGCGTGTAGCGGCAAGTTTTCCCTCAGTAAGAAACCAAGGTTATCGAACCAGTAGGAGTCAAGAAGCATGTGAAGGTTATTGGTGGTGGAGTGTAGTGCGGCGCAACACCAGGGATTCCGGCGCCAACGTGGAACCTGCACAACACAATCAAAGTATTTTGCCCCAACGTAACAGTGAGGTTGTCAATCTCACTGGCTTGCTGTAACAAAGGATTAGATGTATAGTGTGGAAGATGATATTTGCGAAGAACAGTAAGAACAAGTATTGCAGTAGATTGTATTCGATGTAAAAGAATGGACCGGGGTCCACAGTTCACTAGTGGTGTCTCTCCAATAAGATAAATAGCATGTTGGGTGAACAAATTACAGTTGGGCAATTGAAAAATAAAGATGGCATGACAATGCACATACATATCATGATGAGTAGTGTGAAATTCAATTGGGCATTACGACAAAGTACATAGACCGCTATCCAGCATGCATCTATGCCTAAAAAGTCCACCTTCAGGTTAGCATCCGCACCCCTTCTAGTATTAAGTTGCAAACAACAGACAATTGCATTAAGTATGGTGCGTAATGTAATCAACACAAATATCCTTAGACAAAGCATTGATGTTTTATACCTAGTGGCAACAACACATCCACAACCTTAGAACTTTCTCATCGTCCTGCATTAAATGGAGGCATGAACCCACTATCGAGCATAAATACTCCCTCTTGGAGTTATAAGTATCAACTTGGCCAGAGCCTCTACTAGCAACGGAGAGCATGCAAGATCTTAAACAACACATATATGATAGATTGATAATCAACATAACATAGTATTCCATATTCATCGGATCCCAACAAACGCAACATGTAGCATTACAAATAGATGATCTTGATCATGTTAGGCAGCTCACAAGATCGAACAATGATAGCACATGAGGAGAAGACGACCATCTAGCTACTGCTATGGACCCATAGTCTAGGGGTTAACTACTCACACATCAATCCGGAGGCGATCATGGCGATGAAGAGTCCTCCGGGAGATGATTCCCCTCTCCGGCAGGGTGCCGGAGGCGATCTCCTGAATCCCCCGAGATGGGATTGGCGGCGGCGGCGTCTCTGGAAGGTTTTCCGTATCGTGGCTCTCGGTACTGGGGTTTTCTCGATGAAGGCTTTAAGTAGGCGGAAGGGTAGGTCAGGAGGCGACGCGAGGGCCCCACACACTAGGGCGGCGCGGCCCCACCCTTGGCCGCGTGGCCCTGGCGTGGCGGCGCCTCGTCGCCCCACTTCGTAATCCTTTCGGTCTTCTGGAAGCTTCGTGGAAAAATAAGACCCTGGGCGTTGATCTCGTCCAATTCCGAGAATATTTCCTTTGTAGGATTTCTGAAACCAAAAACAGCAGAAACAAAGAATCGGCTCTTCGGCATCTTGTCAATAGGTTAGTGCCAGAAAATGCATAAATATGACATAAAGTGTGTATAAAACATGTGAGTATCATCATAAAAGTAGCATGAAACATAAGAAATTATAGATACGTTTGAAACGTATCAAGCATCCCCAAGCTTAGTTCCTACTCGTCCTCGAGTAGGTAAACGATAACAAAGATAATTTCTGAAGTGACATGCTATCATAATCTTGATCAATACTATTGTAAGCATATGTAATGAATGAAGTGATTCAAAGCAATGGTAAAGATAATGATTAAACAACTGAATCATATAACAAAGACTTTTCATGAATAGTACTTTCAAGACAAGCATCAATAAGACTTGCATAGGAGTTAACTCATAAAGCAATAGATTCTTAGTAGAAAGTTTTGAAGCAACACAAAGGAAGATATAAGTTTCAGCGGTTGTTTTCAACTTCAACATGTTTATCTCATGGATAATTGTCAACACAAAGTAATATGATGAATGCAAATAACCAAGTATGTAAGAATCAGTGCACAGTTAACACAAGTGTTTGCTTCTAAGATGGAAGGAAATAGGTAAACTGACTCAACATAAAAGTAGAAGAAAGGCCCTTCGCAGAGGGAAGCAGGGATAAATCATGTGCTAGAGCTTTTCAAGTTTTGAAATTATAAAGAGAACAATAAAAGTAAAATTTCGAGAGGTGTTTGTTGTTGTCAACGAATGGTAGTGGGCACTCTAACCCCCTTGCCAGACAGACCTTCAAAGAGCGGCTCCCATGATTATTTATTTTTGGGTGACACTCCTTCCAACCTTTGCTTTCACAAACCATGGCTAACCGAATCCTCGGGTGCCTTTCAACAATCTCATACCATGAAGGAGTGTCTTTTTATTTTAATTTTATTTAGAGATGACACTCCTCCCCACCTTTGCTTTCTCAAGCCATGGCTAACCGAATCCTCGGGTGCCTTCCATCAATCACATACCATGGAGGAGTGTCTATTAAGGTTAATTAATTTGGGGCTGGGTGATACGTCCCCGACGTATCCATAATTTCTGTCGTTCCATGCTTGTTTTATGACAATACTTACATGTTTTGCTTGCACTTTATGATGATTTCATGCATTTTCCGGAACTAACCTATTAACAAGATGCCACAGTGCCAGTTCCTGTTTTCTGCTGTTTTTGGTTCCAGAAAGGCTGTTCGGGCAATATTCTCGGAATTGGACGAAATCAACGCCAAACATCCTATTTTTCCCGGGAGGCTCCAGAACACCGAAGAAGAGTCGGAGAGGGGCCATAGGGCAACCACACCATAAGGCGGCGCGGCCTGGCCTGGGCCCGCGCCAGCCTATGGTGAGGAGCCCCTGTGCGCCTTGCGCCGCCTCTTCGCCTATAAAACCCCTTTCGACCTAAAAACGCAGTACCAATTGACGAAACTCCAGAAAGACTCCAGGGGCGCCGCCACCGTCGTGAAACTCCAATTCGGGGGACAGAACTCTCTATTCCGGCACCCTGCCGGGATGGGGAAGTGCCCCCGGAAGCCATCTCCATCAACGCCACCGCCTCCACCATGCTCCGTGAGTAGTTCCCCCATGGACTACGGGTTCTAGCAGTAGCTAGTTGGTATTCTCTCCTCCATGTACTTCAATACAATGGTCTCATGAGCTGCCTTACATGATTGAGATTCATCTGATGTAATCGGTGTTGTGTTTGTTGGGATCCGATGGATGATACATTATGATTAGTCTATCTATAAAGTTTGTGAAGTTATTGTTGCTGCAATCTTGTTATGCTTAATGCTTGTCACTAGGGCCCGAGTGGCATGATCTTAGATTTAAGATCTATACTTATTGCTTAGATTGTATCTACAAGTTGTATGCACATGTCACTGTCCGGAACCAAAGGCACCGAAGTGACAATTATCGGGACAACCGGAGTGGATGTCGGTGATGTGATGGAAACATGTTTTCACTAAGTGTTAATGCTTTGATCAGGTACTCTATTAAAAGGAGTACCTTAATATCCAGTAGTTTCCCTTGAGGCCCTTGCCACACGGCTGGTAGGACAAAAGATGTTGTGCAAGTTTCTCATTGCGAGCACGTACGACTATAATTGGAAAACATGCCTACATAATTAATAATCTTGATGTTCTGTCTTAATGCTTTGATTCCTATCAATTGCCCAACTGTAATTTGTTCACCCAACACTTGTCACTTATTGGAGAGTTACCACTAGTGTAGATCGCTGGGAACCCCGGTCCATCTCTCATCATCATATACTCGTTCTATATGTCATTGGAAGTAGTATCAACTATTTTCTGGTGCCATTGCTCTCATATTGCTATTACTGTTGATGTGTTACTGTTACTACTGCTCTCATATTACTGCTACTTTCACATCACCCCTGTTACTAGTGCTTTTCCAGGTGCAGCTGAATTGACAACTCAGTTGTTAAGGCTTATAAGTATTCTTTACCTCCCCTTGTGTCGAATCAATAAATTTGGGTTTTACTTCCCTCGAAGACTGCCGCGATCCCCTATACTTGTGGGTCATCAAGACTGTTTTCTGGCGCCGTTGCCGGGGAGGCATAGCTCTACTCATAAGTTCACCTGGGGAGTACACTCTACCTCTCTCTCTGTTTTTATTTTATTTTATTTTGTTTTGCTTAGTTTACTTTTGTTTAGTTTAATTGTGCTTAGTTTATTTCTGTCTAGTATTATTTTGCTTAGTTTACTTTTGTCTAGTTTCTTTTTGTCTTGTTTTACTTTTCTCATATATCCAAAAATCCATAAAAATTTAAAAAACCAAAAAATTAAAAACTGCTATTATGGGAGAACCTACAACCTACTTGGAGCTCATAGAATGTTATAATAATTATAGAGAATCAAGAACTGGTAAAATAATGAGTGCTATGATAGAAAAATTGAATACAATGGCTAGAATCTTGCTTAGACGCCATGATATAAACTGTTGCTCTCAACAGGATACTAAACATCTTAAATTTCAATGTGGCTTTAGTGAGGAATTTTTAATTACGAACTATAATCGGAATTGCTATATTCATTATGGGTTCGAAGAGGTAGAACAATTTGTCTTATTTATGGGAGCCTCCGAGATAGAATCCTTCATGATTGAGAATTATGAAACTTGTGCTATTTGTAAGGACCTTAAAGATTATGTCTCTACTATCCTTAATTCTTGCATAGAATGCTACAGTGGTAATCCTTATATCATTGATTATAAAGAGAGACTCATTAATGCACAAGAATGCACTCACAATTTGCAGGAACCGGTGGAAGAAGAAATTGATGAACCTGAAAGCGCATTGGATGAAAAAGAGGAGGAAATTGATGAACTTGAAAGCTCATTGAATGAAAAAGAAGAGGAGAGTGACGAACAAAAGGAGGAAGAATGGATTAGCTACCCATGCCAACCTTCTAATGAGAGTAACTCTTTATCTCTTACACTATTTGATTGTCCTCCATGCTTACCGAAAGAGGTTGAATGTTATGTTCCTGTGGATTCTCTTGAAATAGTACCTATGCGTAAAACTTGTGAGAATAATTATGCTACTGTTATATATGATAATCCATGCTACTTTGATAAATCTTATGATAATGCTTTGTTTGTGCCTGATGTCGAAATGCATGGTACTAAAGAATTTTGCTTAGCAAATGTTTATGATAAATCTCTAGATGATGGTCCTATGTTACTTGATAAAATTAATTGTACTACTAATGAAAATGGGATTGGAGAGTTCTTGACTTATTCTATGAGTCCCATATCTCTTGAGATTGATCAACTACCTTGTTATATTATTAATAAAAGTAAGCTTGAAAGTTTTAATTCCACTATTCTTGAGATTGATAAAAATTATGAGTTTGTGGATCATGAAAAGTATGCTGCATGTGATAGTTATATTGTTGAGTTTGTTCATGAAGCTACTGAAAATTATTATGAGAGAGGAAAATATGGTTGTAGAAATTTGCATGGTACTAATACACCTCTCTATATGCTTAAAATTTTGAAGTTACACTTGTTCTATCTTCCTATGCTTGTTACTTTGCTTTTCATGAACTTGTTTATTTACAAGATTCCTTTGCATAGGAAGCATGTTAGGCTTAAATGTGTTTTGAATTTGCCTCTTGATGCTCTCTTTTGCTTCAGATACTATTTCTTGCGAGTGCATCATTAAAACCACTGAACCCATCTTAATGGCTATAAAGAAAGAACTTCTTGGGAGATAACCCATGTGTTATTTTGCTACAGTACTTTGTTTTATATTTGTGTCTTGGAAGTTGTTTACTACTGTAGCAAACTCTCCTTATCTTAGTTTTGTGTTTTGTTGTGCCAAGTGAAGCCTCTAATCGAAGGTTGATGCTAGATTTGGATTTCTGCGCAGAAACAGATTTCTATCTGTCACAAATCTGGGCTGTTTTCTCTGTAGGTAACTCAGAAAAATATGCCAATTTACGTGCGTGTTCCTCAGATATGTACGCAACTTTCATTAGTTTTGAGTTTTCTGATTTGAGCAACGGAAGTATTTATTTAAAATTCGTCTTTACTGGCTGTTCTGTTTTGGCAGATTCTGTCTCTGTTTTTTGCATTGTCTCTTGTGGACTTTAAGCAAGGTTTTCTAGACGTAGAGGGCTGTAGCTAATGTTTTATTGAGTTCTTACAATATGCCACTACAGGACCAAGGTGGATTCAAATTTTTTGAGTACTAAACCCTCTAATGAAGTTTATGAGAAGTTTGGTGTGAAGGAAGTTTTCAAGGGTCAAGAGAGGAGGATGATATATGATCAAGAAGAGTGAAAAGTCTAAGCTTGGGGATGCCCCCGTGGTTCATCCCTGCATATTTCAAGAAGACTCAAGCGTCTAAGCTTGGGGATGCCCAAGGCATCCCCTTCTTCATCAACTTATCAGGTTCCTCCCCTGAAACTATATTTTTATTCGGTCACATCATATGTGTTTTACTTGGAGCGTCTGTGTGCTTTTATTTTTGTTTTTGTTTGAATAAGATCAGATCCTAGCAATCCTTGATTGGGAGAGAGACACGCTCCGCTTTTTCATATGAACACTTGTTCTTCGCTTTACTTCTAATGTTCAATGATAAAAGTGAAGGAGATATGCCCTAGAGGCAATAATAAAGTGGTTATTATTTATATCTTTATGTTTATGATAAATGTTTATATATCATGCTATAATTGTATTAACCGAAACATTAGTACATGTGTGATATGTAGACAACAAGAAGTCCCTAGTATGCCTCTTAAACTAGCTTGTTGATTAATGGATGATTAGTTTCATAATCATGAACATTGGATGTTATTAATAACAAGGTTATATCATTATATGAATGATGTAATGGACACACCCAATTAAGCGTAGCATAAGATCTCGTCATTAAGTTATTTGCTATAAGCTTTCGATACATAGTTACCTAGTCCTTATGACCATGAGATCATATAAATCACTTATACCGGAAAGGTACTTTGATCACACCAAACGCCACTGCGTAAATGGGTGGTTATAAAGGTGGGATTAAGTATCCGGAAAGTATGAGTTGAGGCATATGGATCAACAGTGGGATTTGTCCATCCCGATGACGGATAGATATACTCTGGGCCCTCTCGGTGGAATGTCGTCTAATGTCTTGCAAGCATATGAATGAGTTCATAAGAGACCACATACCACGGTACGAGTAAAGAGTACTTGTCAGGAGACGAGGTTGAACAAGGTATAGAGTGATACCGAAGATCAAACCTCGGACAAGTAAAATATCGCGAGACAAAGGGAATTAGTAATGTATGTGAATGGTTCATTCGATCACTAATGTCATCGTTGAATATGTGGGAGCCATTATGGATCTCCAGATCCCGCTATTGGTTATTGGTCGGAGTGAGTACTCAATCATGTCCGCATAGTTCACGAACCGTAGGGTGACACACTTAAAGTTGGATGTTGAAATGGTAGTACTTGAATATGGAATGGAGTTCGAATATTTGTTCGGAGTCCCGGATGAGATCCCGGACATCACGAGGAGTTCCGGAATGGTCCGGAGAATAAGATTCATATATAGGATGTCATTTTATGTGAAATAAAATGTCGCGGAAGGTTCTATGGAAGGTTCTAGAAGGTTCTAGAAAAGTCCGGAAGAAACCACCAAGGAAGGTGGAGTCCACATGGGACTCCACCCCCATGGCCGGCCAACCCTAGTGGGGGAGGAGTCCCGAGTGGACTCCCCCTTAGGGGGCCGGCCACACCCCCATATGGGAGGTGGAAATCCCACCTTTGGTGGGAGTCCTAGTTGGGCTAGGTTTCCCCTTTTTATGGGAGGTTTTTGGTTCGGGTCTTATTCGAAGACTTGGAGACCAACTCTTGGGAATCCACCTATATAATGAGGGGCCAAGGGGAGGGGGCCGGCCACCCCAAGACCACAAGCTGGCCGCCCCCCTTGAGTGGCCGGCCACCCCCTCCCAAACCCTAGCCGCACCCCCCTCCTCCATATATCCCGCGTAGCTTAGCGAAGCTCCGCCGGACTTCTCCACCGCCACCGACACCACGCCGTCGTGCTGTCGGATTCAAGAGGAGCTACTACTTCCGCTGCCCGCTGGAACGGGGAGGTGGACGTCGTCTTCATCAACAACCGAACGTGTGACCAAGTACGGAGGTGCTGCCCGTTCGTGGCGCCGGAACCGATCGTGATCAAGATCTTCTACGCGCTTTTGCAAGCGGCAAGTGATCGTCTACCGCAGCAACAAGAGCCTCATCTTGTAGGCTTTGGAATCTCTTCAAGGGTGAGACTCGATACCCCCTCGTTGCTACCGTCTTCTAGATTGCATCTTGGCTTGGATTGCGTGTTCGCGGTAGGAAATTTTTTGTTTTCTATGCAACGTTGTCCTTCAGTGGTATCAGAGCCGTGTCTATGCATAGATGGTTGCACGAGTAGAACACAATGGTTTGTGGGCGTTGATGCTCTTGTTATCTTTAGTTTGAGTACTTTGCATCTTTGTGGCATAGTGGGATGAAGCGGCTCGGACTAACTTTACATGACCGCGTTCATGAGACTTGTTCCTCGTTCGACATGCAACTTGTATTGCATAAGAGGCTTTGCGGGTGTCTGTCTCTCCTACTATAGTGAAGATTCAATTTACTCTTCTATTGAAAACATTAGTATCAACGTTGTGGTTCATGTTCGTAGGTAGATTAGATCTCTCTCGAAAACCCTAAACCACGTAAAATATGCAAACCAAATTAGAGACGTCTAACTTGTTTTTGCAGGGTTTGGTGATGTGATATGGCCATAATGTGATGATGAATATGTATGAGATGATCATTATTGTATTGTGGCAACCGGCAGGAGCCTTATGGTTGTCTTTAAATTTCATGTTGAGTAGTATTTCAAAGTAGTTGTAATAGTTGCTACATGAGGTGAACAACCATGAAGACGGCGCCATGAACCTTGACGCTACGCCAACGATGATGGAGATCATGCCCGTTAATGATGGAGATCATGTCCGTGCTTTGGAGATGAAGATCGAAGGCGCAACGACAAAAGGGCCATATCATATCACATATGAATTGCATGTGATGTTAATCCTTTATGCATCTTATTTTGCTTAGAACGCGACGGTAGCATTATAAGATGATCCCTCACATTAATATCAAGATAATAAAGTGTTCTCCCCTCGTATGCACCGTTGTAACAGTTCGTCGCTTCGAAGCATCTCGTGATGATCGGATGTGATAGATTCAACGATTCACATACAACGGGTGTAAGCCATGTTGCACACGCGGAATACTTGGGTTTGCTTGACGAGCCTAGCATGTACAGACATGGCCTCGGGACAACGGAAACCGAAAGGTTGAACACGAGTCATATGGATGATATGATCAACATGTTGATGTTCACCATTGAAGCTACATCATCTCACGTGATGATCGGTTTTGGTGTAGTGGATTTGGATCGTGTACCACTTAACAACTATGAGGGATGTTGTATTAAGTGGGAGTTCATTAGTAATTAGATTAAAACATGAACTAATTATCATAAACATAGTCTGAGTAGTATTTTGTATTAATTTTGTAGTATTGGCATCCGTTTACTACTATGCGCTAGTCTTGTTATTGAGATAGAAATACTGTTAAATCTGATAAGAAACTTTACGGATTAGTACCGTATTGTTAAAGAATCAAGAATTGATTAAGTCCTATTGCAAACTTTTAGTAAACCTCACATTGTTGATTCAAAGAGCTATGGTTTCAATTAGTACCTAAAGTTATCTTGTCTCCGTGAAACTTGAAGTTCAAATCTGTTTGAAAAGTAAGGAGCTGAAAATTTAGTTTTCAGAAATAATCAAGGTATGAGATATATGTGATATCTAAGACCTTATTGCAAGATGATAGAATATAATTTGGCGAGACTACATGAACTCATAAGTTTTATGGGAATGTACGAAGGTTGAAGACGCAAGGCGTCACAATCCTCCAACTATTGGGGCACTAACGATATTCGCATATCCATGAAGTGACCATCCTTAATATGCACCGTTGCTAAGACTCGTCGTTTCGAAGCATCACGTGATGATCGGGTGTGATAGATTCTACGTGTGCATACAACGGGTGCAAGCTAGATTTGCACATGCAAATACCAAGGTTAAAACTTTACGAGCCTAGCATGTACAGACATGGTCTCGGAAAGTCGTCATGATATGATGGATAAAATTATGAGTGAAATTGTTCATCATATTACAAAGTTACTAATAGTGAAATCTGGAACACTTGTCATATGATGATCAACTTCAAAGTAAGAACCTCAAGGTTATTGGTATTTGACCAACAAACCTAGAAGTTAATGATGTTGAAGTGTTTTTCTGAATAATGAGGAAAGCTAAATGAGAAACTGCAAAAGATATTTTGGCAAAAAGAAAAGAAAAGACTAGAAAGTCTAGCTCAGGTATATATAAATGATATACATGTTATGGTTGTATTCCTAGTTAAGTCACACTATGAAATTCTTGGGTATTAGTACTATATTGGTTGGTATGAAGTGTCATACAAAACAACGCAATACAAGAATACAATGGCCTAAGTGACTGACAAGGAATATGATAGGAATGCACGTTTGGAACAAAATAAAGAGTTATTATGTTCGTCGTTGGCATTCTATCTAGCCCTTAGAATTTATAATAAAGAACTTAATAATTGTTATTTTGCTCTGGTCAAATGAAAACAATGAGTTGTTCAAATTATGACATTACTCCATGTACGATGGATAAGTTATTATAAATCTTAATGGTGAAACACACATACATAACACTGACGCTAAAATGCCATAAGGCAAATGATTTGAATTCCACTTATTTGTGGAACCGCCATTTAGGTCATGTTAGAAAGAAACGCATGAAGGAACTCCATGTAAATGGATTTTTGGAGTCATTTGATTTTTGAATCATTTGGCGCTTGCAAATCTTTTCTAAAGAGAATGATTAAAATACCGTTCATAGGCCAAGAGTTGAACGGGCAACTAACTTAATGGAAACATACATGCTGATGTATGTGTTTCACTGGGCATAGTTGTGTGCGGGAGATTCTTCTACTTCATAAAAACTTCCAACAATGAATTGAGTATATATATATGGATATACTCAATAAGGAAGAAGTTTGAAACATTTGAATGGATTCAAATAAATTTCAGTATGAAGTGGAAATCATCGTAATAGAAAAGTCAAATATCTATGATTGGATCATGGTGGAAATATTTGAATTACGAGTTTTAGCGAACATCTAAGAGAGTTATGAAATTGTTCTACAACTCACATTTCTTGGAGTATCATAATGATGATATAGTATCCAAGATATGTATCCAAACCTTGTTGGATTAATGATGAGATAAAAATATTATGACGCCATTATATTTTTGTGGATTATGCTTTAGTGACTACCGCTTTTTACACTAAATAGAGCATCATCATGATCCGTTGAAATGACACCATATGAGTTATGGCATAGGTAAGAAACCTGATAGTCTTTTCTTAAATTTTGGTATGCATAGCATAAGTAAATAAGTTTACAACCAAAATCGGATGAATGTCTTTGTTGGTTATCCCAGAGATTTGATTGGGAATTCTTCCCACGAGACAAAGACAAAAGTGTTTGTCAATGTTTCTTATTTCCGAGAAATTATTTCTAGTGAAGTATTTGAGTGGGAGGACAATATAATTTGATAAGGTTTATGAACCTGAGCATAATGATCAGAGTAGCGCAGCATCGAAATTGGTTTCGGAAGCGGCCACGACGATCATGGCTCTCATGACTACAAAGTGTTTTAGCCATGGAGATCGAAGTACATATTGAACCTTGTAGGTATGGTTTACTTTGTGATCAAATAAATGATTTGTGGACAAAGGATTGATTTTGAACAATGATAAACCAACTACAAAACAAAGAAGTTATGATGGGCCCTGACTCCGTTAAAATGGCCATACGCCATGAAATCCATAATAGATGAATACTTTTTGAAAGTAAATGGATCTATAGACTTGGATGAAATATCCTTAAAAGAAGCTCAACTTGTCGAAAAATTGTTTACGACAAAGTTCAAAGAGTTGACTACGATAAGATTAGATCTTCCGTAGTAATGCTTATAGTCTATGTGGATTATTCTAGTAATCACTACATATTTCTTTTATGAGATATGCTAGTAGGATGGCAAAATACACTACTTAACAGAAGTATGTATACAAGATACAACCAATTGTTTTGCTAGTCCGTAGAATACTAGATAGGAATACGAACTTCAATTGGATGAAGTGAGTATTACGGAGTTGGAATCTTCACCAGATGAAATAGTCAAAGAGTTTTTGATTTCATCAGAAATGATGAAGAGGCTTGCATTTGCAAGAAATTAAGTGGGAGCGCTAAGACATATTTATAATACTTTATGTAGATGACATATAGTTGGTTATAAATAATGTAATTATATACTTGATTAAAATGTTTCATTGAAAATTAACTTCAATGAAAGGATATGGACTAAAACATATTTAGTGTCAAGATCTATGAAGAAAGATTGAAACACATGATAAGTTTAAGTCAAAGTACATAGAATGGATATTGAAATAGTTCAATATAGAAATATTAAGAAAATGTTCTTGTCATGTGAAGGTTTAACAAGACTTGAGTGTATCTGACACTCGATGAGTAAAAACACATGAGTGATTTTAGATCACGAATAAAATGTACAAAATCAGATATCTTGTGCTCTAAAATGTTATGAGCATATACCGGAATGATTCATAAGATGATCATGGGACGACAGTAAGAATATCCTTGAGTACTTTAGAAGAACTAAGGATATATATATATATTTGTATGACGAAATGACAAACTAATCGCTGTAAGGTGTTACACCGATATTGGTTTTGTCACATATAAAATATAATTTCAATCTCAAATTAGACTAAGTGTTGTTTAAAAGGTAGCACAATGAGCTAGAAGTTGTCTATGCTAGATTTAGAAGAGTTCTAAATATTGTGACGGATTCTACAAAAGAAGGCAGAGTATGTCATTGTTTTGACAATGACAAAGGATGTTAAGTCAAGAGGTTCTTTGAGAACATGGTGTAGTTCCGACGGAATCAGAACTTTGAAGCTATATTATGTATGACAATATTAGTGACATATTTCAGACCGCGGAATTAAGGTTCCACCAGAAGACCAAACATATTTAATGCCGACTCATTTGGAAATGAGTGATGCGTTGAGACGCAAATGAATTACAAAATACATACGTTTCTGAGCGTGTCAGATCCATTGACTAAAAACCTCTCCCGTGAGCAATACATGATAAAACACCGGAAGGCCAAGGTGTTATATCTTTACAAATGTAAACTAGATTATTGACTCTAGTGCAAGTGGGAGACTGAAGGAGATATGCCCTAGAGGCAATAATAAAGTGGTTATTATTTATATCTTTATGTTTATGATAAATGTTTATATATCATGCTATAATTGTATTAACCGAAACATTAGTACATGTGTGATATGTAGACAACAAGAAGTCCCTAGTATGCCTCTTAAACTAGCTTGTTGATTAATGGATGATTAGTTTCATAATCATGAACATTGGATGTTATTAATAACAAGGTTATATCATTATATGAATGATGTAATGGACACACCCAATTAAGCGTAGCATAAGATCTCGTCATTAAGTTATTTGCTATAAGCTTTCGATACATAGTTACCTAGTCCTTATGACCATGAGATCATATAAATCACTTATACCGGAAAGGTACTTTGATCACACCAAACGCCACTGCGTAAATGGGTGGTTATAAAGGTGGGATTAAGTATCCTAAAGTATGAGTTGAGGCATATGGATCAACAGTGGGATTTGTCCATCCCGATGACGGATAGATATACTCTGGGCCCTCTCGGTGGAATGTCGTCTAATGTCTTGCAAGCATATGAATGAGTTCATAAGAGACCACATACCACGGTACGAGTAAAGAGTACTTGTCAGGAGACGAGGTTGAACAAGGTATAGAGTGATACCGAAGATCAAACCTCGGACAAGTAAAATATCGCGAGACAAAGGGAATTAGTAATGTATGTGAATGGTTCATTCGATCACTAATGTCATCGTTGAATATGTGGGAGCCATTATGGATCTCCAGATCCCGCTATTGGTTATTGGTCGGAGTGAGTACTCAATCATGTCCGCATAGTTCACGAACCGTAGGGTGACACACTTAAAGTTGGATGTTGAAATGGTAGTACTTGAATATGGAATGGAGTTCGAATATTTGTTCGGAGTCCCGGATGAGATCCCGGACATCACGAGGAGTTAGGAATGGTCCGAGAATAAGATTCATATATAGGATGTCATTTTATGTGAAATAAAATGTCGCGAAGGTTCTATGGAAGGTTCTAGAAGGTTCTAGAAAAGTCCGGAAGAAACCACCAAGGAAGGTGGAGTCCACATGGGACTCCACCCCCATGGCCGGCCAACCCTAGTGGGGGAGGAGTCCCGAGTGGACTCCCCCTTAGGGGGCCGGCCACACCCCCATATGGGAGGTGGAAATCCCACCTTTGGTGGGAGTCCTAGTTGGGCTAGGTTTCCCCTTTTTATGGGAGGTTTTTGGTTCGGGTCTTATTCGAAGACTTGGAGACCAACTCTTGGGAATCCACCTATATAATGAGGGGCCAAGGGGAGGGGGCCGGCCACCCCAAGACCACAAGCTGGCCGCCCCCCTTGAGTGGCCGGCCACCCCCTCCCAAACCCTAGCCGCACCCCCCTCCTCCATATATCCCGCGTAGCTTAGCGAAGCTCCGCCGGACTTCTCCACCGCCACCGACACCACGCCGTCGTGCTGTCGGATTCAAGAGGAGCTACTACTTCCGCTGCCCGCTGGAACGGGGAGGTGGACGTCGTCTTCATCAACAACCGAACGTGTGACCAAGTACGGAGGTGCTGCCCGTTCGTGGCGCCGGAACCGATCGTGATCAAGATCTTCTACGCGCTTTTGCAAGCGGCAAGTGATCGTCTACCGCAGCAACAAGAGCCTCATCTTGTAGGCTTTGGAATCTCTTCAAGGGTGAGACTCGATACCCCCTCGTTGCTACCGTCTTCTAGATTGCATCTTGGCTTGGATTGCGTGTTCGCGGTAGGAAATTTTTTGTTTTCTATGCAACGTTGTCCTTCAAAAAGTTGGAAGCTACAATACTTATGGTTATTTGGTTGGAAAAAGAAAATGCCTCATATGTCTTGGATAATTTGACACTTGGCAATTGTTTTGAGCTCTCAAATAGATCATGATTAAGTTTTTTTCATGTAGTTTAAACCTATTAGTGGAGAACTACCGTAAAGCTTGTTAAAATTGGTTTGCATAATTAATCTCTCTTAAGGTCTAGATATTTTCTGGTACAAGTGTTTGAGCAACAAGGAAGACAGTGTAGAGTATTATAATGCTTGCAATATGTTTTTATGTAAGTTTTCTTTGATCGGTTCATACTTGTGTTTGCTTCAAACAACCTTGCTAGCCTAAGCCTTGTATCGAGAGGGAATACTTCTCATGCATCCAAAATCCTTGAGCCAACCACTATGCCATTTGTGTCCACCATACCTACCTACTATGTGGTATTTCCTGCCATTCCAAAGTAAATTGCTTGAGTACTACCTTTAAACAATTCAAAATGCTTCTCAATTTGTGTCAATGTTTTATAGCTCATGAGGAAGTATGTGGTGTTTATCTTTCAATCTTGTTGGGCAACTTTCACCAATGGACTAGTGGCTTCATCCGCTTATCCAATAATTTTGCAAAAAGAGCTGGCAATGGGATTCCCAGTCCCAAATTAATTAACAAAAAATAGACACTCCTCCATGGTATGTGATTGTTGGACGGCACCCGAAGGATTCGGTTAGCCATGGCTTGTGTAAGCAAAGGTTGGGAGGAGTGTCATCATAATAAAACTAAAATAAAAAGGCACTCCTTCATGGTATGAGATTGTTGGCAGGCACCCGAGGATTCGGTTAGCCATGGTTTGTGAAAGAAAGGTTGGAAGGAGTGCCACACAAAAATAAAATAAAATGGGAGCCGCTCTTTGAAGGTTTGTCTGGCAAGGGGGTTAGAGTGCCCACTACCATTCATTGACAACAACAAACACCTCTCAAAACTTTACTTTTATGCTCTCTCTATGTTTTCAAAATAAAAGCTCTAGCACAAATATAGCAATCGATGCTTCCCTCGTAGAAGGGCCATTCTTTTACTTTATGTTGAGTCAGTTCACCTACTCCCTTCCATCTTAGAAGCAAACACTTGTGTCAACTGTGCATTGATTCTTACATACTTGCATATTTGCATTCATCATATTACTCTATGTTGACAATATCTGTGAGATATACATGTTGAAAGTTGAAAGCAACCGCTGAAACTTAAATCTTCCTTTGTGTTGCTTCGATGCCTTTACTTTGAATTTATTGCTTTATGAGTTAACTCTTGTGCAAGACTTTTGATGCTTGTCTTGAAAGTACTCTTCATGAAAAGTTTTGCTATATGTTATCTATTTGTTAGCAACTATAGATCATTGCCTTGAGTCACTTCATTCATTTCATATGCCTTGTAATAGTATGATCAAGGTTATGTAAGTAGCATGTCACTACAGAATTATTCTTTTTATCGTTTACCTGCTCGGGACGAGCAGGAACTAAGCTTGGGGATGCTAATACGTCCCCGACGTATCCATAATTTCTGTCGTTCCATGCTTGTTTTATGACAATACTTACATGTTTTGCTTGCACTTTATGATGATTTCATGCGTTTTTCGGAACTAACCTATTAACAAGATGCCACAGTGCCAGTTCCTGTTTTCTGCTGTTTTTGGTTCCAGAAAGGCTGTTCGGGCAATATTCTCGGAATTGGACGAAATCAACGCCAAACATCCTATTTTTCCCGGGAGGCTCCAGAACACCGAAGAAGAGTCGGAGAGGGGCCAGAGGGCCACCACACCATAAGGCGGCGCGGCCTGGCCTGGGCCCGCGCCAGCCTATGGTGAGGAGCCCCCAGGCGCCCCCTTGCGCCGCCTCTTCGCCTATAAAACCCCTTTCGACCTAAAAACGCAGTACCAATTGACGAAACTCCAGAAAGACTCCAGGGGCGCCACCACCGTCGCGAAACTCCAATTCGGGGGACAGAACTCTCTGTTCCGGCACCCTGCCGGGACGGGGAAGTGCCCCCGGAAGCCATCTCCATCAACGCCACCGCCTCCACCATGCTCCGTGAGTAGTTCCCCCATGGACTACGGGTTCTAGCAGTAGCTAGTTGGTATTCTCTCCTCCATGTACTTCAATACAATGGTCTCATGAGCTGCCTTACATGATTGAGATTCATCTGATGTAATCGGTGTTGTGTTTGTTGGGATCCGATGGATGATACATTATGATTAGTCTATCTATAAAGTTTGTGAAGTTATTGTTGCTGCAATCTTGTTATGCTTAATGCTTGTCACTAGGGCCCGAGTGGCATGATCTTAGATTTAAGCTCTATACTTATTGCTTAGATTGTATCTACAAGTTGTATGCACATGTCACTATCCGGAACCAAAGGCCCCGAAGTGACAGAAATCGGGACAACCGGAGGGGATGGCGGTGATGTGAGGGACACGTGTTTTCACGGAGTGTTAATGCTTTGCTCCGGTACTCCATTAAAAGGAGTACCTTAATATCCAGTAGTTTCCCTTGAGGCCCGGCTGCCACCGGCTGGTAGGACAAAAGATGTTGTGCAAGTTTCTCATTGCGAGCACGTACGACTATAATTGGAAAACATGCCTACATAATTAATAATCTTGATGTTCTGTCTTAATGCTTTGATTCCTATCAATTGCCCAACTGTAATTTGTTCACCCAACACTTGTCACTTATTGGAGAGTTACCACTAGTGTAGATCGCTGGGAACCCCGGTCCATCTCTCATCACCATATACTCGTTCTATATGTCATTGGAAGTAGTATCAACTATTTTCTGGTGCCATTGCTCTCATATTGCTATTACTTTCTTTGTGTTATTCTTTTACCTCTTGCTCTCATATTACTGCTACTTTCACATCACCCCTGTTACTAGTGCTTTTCCAGGTGCAGCTGAATTCACAACTCAGTTGTTAAGGCTTATAAGTATTCTTTACCTCCCCTTGTGTCGAATCAATAAATTTGGGTTTTACTTCCCTCGAAGACTGCCGCGATCCCCTATACTTGTGGGTCATCACTGGGAACCCCATTGCCAGCTCTTTTTGCAAAATTATTGGATAAGCGGATGAAGCCACTAGTCCATTGGTGAAAGTTGCCCAACAAGATTGAAAGATAAAACACCACATACTTCCTCATGAGCTATAAAACATTGACACAAATAAGAGATGATAAATTTTAAATTGTTTAAAGGTAGCACACGAAGTATTTACTTGGAATGGCAGAGAAATACCATGTAGTAGGTAGGTATGATGGACACAAGTGGCATAGTTTTTGGCTCAAGGATTTTGGATGCACGAGAAGTATTCCCTCTCAATACAAGGCTTAGGCTAGAAAGGTTGTTTGAAGCAAACACAAGTATGAACCGGTACATCAAAACTTACATAAGAACATATTGCAAGCATTATAAGACTCTACACTGTCTTCCTTGTTGTTCAAACCCTCACCAGAAAATATCTAGAGTCTAGAGAGACCAATCATGCAAACCAAATGTCAACAAGCTCTACAGTATTTCTTCACTAATAGGTGCAAAGTACATGATGCAAGAGCTTAAACATGAGCACAACAATTGCCAAGTATCAAATTATTCAAAACATTATACCAATTACCACATGTAGCATTTTCTGTTTCCAACCATATAACAATTAACGAAGCAGTTTCAACCTTCGCCATGAACATTAAGGATAAAGCTAAGAACATATGTGTTCATATGCAACAACGGAGCGTGTCTCTCTCCCACACAATGAATGCTAGGATCCAATTTTATTCAAACAAAACAAAAACAAGAACATATAGACGCTCCAAGCAAAGTACATAAGATGTGATGGAATAAAAATATAGTTTCACTAGAGGTGACCTGATAATTTGTCGATGAAGAAGGGGATGCCTTGGGCATCCCCAAGCTTAGATGTTTAAGTCTTCTTGAAATATGCAGGGATGAACCACGGGGGCATCCCCAAGCTTAGAGCTTTCACTCTCCTTGATCCTATTGTATCATCCTCCTCTCTTGATCCTTGAAAACTTCCTCCACACCAAACTCAAAACAAACTCATTAGAGGGTTAGTGCATAATCAAAAATTCACATGTTCAGAGGTGACATAATCATTCTTAACACTTCTGAACATTGCACAAAGATACTGAAAGTTAATGGAACAAAGAAATCCATCAAACATAGCAAAACAGGCAATGTGAAATAAAAGACAGAATCTGTCAAAACAGAACAGTCCGTAAAGATGAATTTTTCTGGGGCACTAAACTTGCTCAGATGAAAATGCTCAAATTGAATGAAAGTTGCGTACATATCTGAGGATCACTCACGAAAATTGGCAGATTTTTCTGAGTTACCTACAGAGAATACTACTCAAATTCGTGACAGCAAGAAATCTGTTTCTGTGCAGTAATCCAAATCTAGTATCATCTTTACTATCAAAGACTTTACTTTGGCACAACATGCAACAAAATAAAGACAAGGAGAGGTTGCTACAGTAGTAACAACTTCCAAGACTCAAATATAAAACAAAAGTGCAGAAGTAAAATCATTGGTTGTCTCTCATAAGCGCTTTTCTTTAACGCCTTTCAGCTAGGCGCAGAAAGTGTGAATCAAGTAACATCAAGAGATGAAGCATCAATATTATAATTTTCACAACTTGTCACAATAGGTATCTTAGATGCTCCATTATCTATAGTGGTATTAAGGGCTTTGTCAATTTTAGGCCTATAATAGTTTTTTGGTTTAGGCACCTTAGAGACATACATAAACTTTTGCTCCTTATCCACATAAGCTTTCTCCTTAAACTTAAGAGAAGAAAAAGTTGAACCCAAGGTTCCTATAGCTTCTTCAAGCTCACTAATCCTATGGGTTTGATTATCATGAGTAGCACAAGCTTCTAAGACGTCAATTCTCTCATTAATTCCACCTAGAGATTTATCAAGTTTATCAGTGCTATTAAGTAATATTCCCAATTTAGTCTCAATACTTGGAAGATTTTGCTCTATGGTCTCCATCTTTTTCATGACATCTTCAAGAGAGATTTTAATTTTAACTTCATTAACAGGTGGTATTCCAAATAGACTCTCAATAATGCAACTAGCTTCTAAAGCAGGAGTGCCTAAGAAATTACCTCCTGCGAGACAATCAAGAACATACCTATTCCAGCTAGAGATACCAACATAAAAATTCCTGAGTAGGATAATAGTGGAGTGTTTCTTAATGCACCTATTATGAGCATCACTAATTCTATACCAAGCATCTTTTAAACATTCTCCCCCTTGTTGCTTAAACGAACGAACTTCAACTTCAGGATTACTCATTTTAGCAATAGCAAGTAAAGCAAACTAGATAAAATAAATGCAAGTAACTAATTTTTTTGTGTTTTTAATATAGAGAACGCAAACAATATAGTAAATAAAATAAAGCAAGTAACTAATTTTTTGTATTTTGATATAAGAAAGCAAACAAAGCAGTAAATAAAATAAAGTAAAGCAAGACAAAAACAAAGTAAAGAGATTGGAAGTGGAAGACTCCCCTTGCAGCATGTCTTGATCTCCCTGGCAACGGCGCCAGAAAACGTTGCTTGATACGCGTAAAGCACACGTCCGTTGGGAACCCCAAGAGGAAGGTATGATGCGTGTAGCGGCAAGTTTTCCCTCAGTAAGAAACCAAGGTTATCAAACCAATAGGAGTCAAGAAGCACGTGAAGGTTGTTGGTGGCGGAGTGTAGTGCGGCGCAACACCAGGGATTCCGGCGCCAACGTGGAACCTGCACAACACAATCAAAGTACTTTGCCCCAACGTAACAGTGAGGTTGTCAATCTCACCGGCTTGCTGTAACAAAGGATTAGATGTATAGTGTGGAAGATGATGTTTGCGAAGAACAATAAGAACAAGTATTGCAGTAGATTGTATTCGATGTAAAAGAATGGACCAGGGTCCACAGTTCACTAGTGGTGTCTCTCCAATAAGATAAATAGCATGTTGGGTGAACAAATTACAGTTGGGCAATTGACAAATAAAGATGGCATGACAATGCACATACATATCATGATGAGTAGTGTGAAATTCAATTGGGCATTATGACAAAGTACATAGACCGCTATCCAGCATGCATCTATGCCTAAAAAGTCCACCTTCAGGTTAGCATCCGCATCCCTTCCAGTATTAAGTTGCAAACAACAGACAATTGCATTAATTATGGTGCGTAATGTAATCAACACAAATATCCTTAGACAAAACATTGATATTTTATCCCTAGTGGCAACAGCACATCCACAACCTTAGAACTTTCTGTCACTGTCCCAGATAAAATGGAGGCATGAACACACTATCGAGCATAAATACTCCCTCTTGGAGTTACAAGTATCAACTTGGCCAGAGCCTCTACTAGCAACGGAGAGCATGCAAGATCTTAAACAACACATATATGATAGATTGATAATCAACATAACATAGTATTCCATATTCATCGGATCCCAACAAACGCAACATGTAGCATTACAAATAGATGATCTTGATCATGTTAGGCAGCTCAGAAGATCGAACAATGATAGCACATGAGGAGAAGACGACCATCTAGCTACTGCTATGGACCCATAGTCCAGGGGTGAACTACTCACACATCAATCCGGAGGCGATCATGGCGATGAAGAGTTCTCCGGGAGATGATTCCCCTCTCCGGCAGGGTGCCGGAGGCGATCTCCTGAATCCCCCGAGATGGGATTGGCGGCGGCGTCTCTGGAAGGTTTTCCGTATCGTGGCTCTCGGTACTAGGGTTTTCTCGACGAAGGCTTTAAGTAGGCGGAAGGGTAGGTCAGGAGGCGACGCGAGGGCCCCATACACTAGGGCGGCGCGACCCCACCCTTGGCCGCGCGGCCCTGGCGTGGCGGCGCCTCGTCGCCCACTTCGTAATCCTTTCGGTCTTCTGGAAGCTTCGTGGAAAAATAAGACCCTGGGCGTTGATCTCGTCCAATTCCGAGAATATTTCCTTTGTAGGATTTCTGAAACCAAAAACAGCAGAAAACAGCAATTGGCTCTTCGGCATCTTGTCAATAGGTTAGTGCCGGAAAATGCATAAATATGACATAAAGTGTGTATAAAACATGTGAGTATCATCATAAAGGTAGCATGGAACATAATAAATTATAGATACGTTTGAGACGTATCAGTGCTCTATTTAAACTATGAACTTATCACGATCATCACATGCATTAAACATATATGCAACAAATTAGGAATTGTTCACCAATTCAGTTTTAAAAAGCCAAAAAAATGGCTCAATACACAATGCCAACATTTAGTTAAAAGGGCGAAAACAAGGCATGTCGGAAATCATGCCTTGGTACATCACTACGTCACGTGCATCTAATAGGTAATAATTACACATGAAATTTGCTGGACATTATACACAAATTGGCAAATAATTACCAAAATGAATAAAATGCACAAATATGTCCATTTACTATTCATCAATGTCATCAAATTCAGTAAACATGGTAACCACCTTTTCTTCTACTGAACTTGTTGGCTACTGTGAACTACACAATACACCACATTCCAAATCAACACATCTCAATCTTGCTCAACTTTACTAAATAAAAAGGAGCTAAATCTCGGCCATGCCAACACAGGGCATGTTCATGCGCAAGCTGAGACATCAGATGGAAACGAACAATGGATAACCTTTTCAGGACAACTACCACTACCAATCTTCAATGGTTTTCTACCTAATCCATGCCATATTATGGAGGCAATGAACCCTAGCTAAACCCAAGCCAACGGAGTAAAAAATTAGAGGGAAACAAGCGGCGCCACCTATCGTAGTTCGGCACTTCCATGTTCCATGTCATGGTCACCGCCAAGAAGCTCCACTTTGGCCGAAGAGGAGCAGCCAAGGGGAGGTGCAGGAAATGTGGCGAGGGGATGGAGAGGAAGGCAAACACACCTTTAGTGACGTGCCCACCCAAACAGAGAGGATTAGGGCAACCGCCAGGTGTTGCGCATTAATGCGCCGGATAATGGGTGTTTTCGTAAAATTCTTCTATCATGTTCACGTGACCACATTTTCAACCTAAACTTAGACTGAAATGAGACGTCACATACTGATTCACGACATTTTTTCGGTTTTAGTCGCACCGCTAGACCATCCCATGTCGGCATTTGCACCAGCCTGCTCACATGATAAAGGCGGCGGTAGAAGCCCTCTCACACCATGATGAAAAATTTCTTGTTGCCCGTCTTCATTTGTATAGCCAAAGTGTTGAGTTTCGGAAGGCTCCGTTGGCAAACTTCAATGGACGACATGCCGAATATTGCCACATCGGATGGTGTTCGGTCGCGCTCAACCCTATTTTTCCTGGCCGTTTGGTTTCATAGGAAGCGACACGAAGCTCTACGGTTTGTTGCCATCGTGGCACATGTCTTTAGTTCCATGTGAAGTCAGTCGTAGAGAATGGTATGGAAGTCGAGATCTAATGACTGATGAAAATCTAAGATCTGCTTTTAATTGGTCGTGGTTGACAATAGCCTTGTGGAAGACATTGTTTCGTAAGCACGGACTTTCTCCTTGGTGAAAATCTATGACCTATATCAGAGCCATGAAGAAGATGCTTGTGCACTGTTTCTTCTTGGAGCCGTCGATTTTGAAGAAGATGGATTGCTTGTGCTGCCCCCGGTGGTGTTTGATTCGCTGATACAAGGATCATATCACTATAGCGAAACATTTTTCTTTTATGTAATTTTTTTTACAACGTGCATTGGTATTAAGAGATGCAATTGATATCTTCAACGATATCCATGTATTTTTTTTCCAAAAAATAATTACTTGGACGATCCATGTATTGTTTTTATCCAAAAATAATTACAGCCGTGCGTGCGGGGCGAAAAAACGGTCGTTCACGCATGGACCGCACACTTCCAGCGGGGTCCCAACGTACCCCATCGGAGAAGAAGGATGGGGAAGCTTTACGGCTAAACAAAACAAAGCTTTCCCTTCCGTACACAACGCACATCCACAGCGCCGCACAGGACAAGAACTGCGATGATAATCCTCCTCACGGCAACAATGACAAAAGATCCAAAATCGATCTGACGAAGCAAGATCCGCAGGCCCATACCTAGAAAATTGTGATTGTTCAATACCACCATTGATGTCGGATGAAGATCTCGTCGCCGAACGAAAGGCCATCTCCATTAAGGGAAAACCAATAAGAAGGCGGTTATCAAAATCCTAACATAATCTAATAAAAACATACTTTTATTCGAAATGCATGCATAAATCGAGTTTCCACTCCTCCCGACGCTGGCGAAGCCCAAAGAAGGAAGAACCAATCTATGGAGAAGGATGAACCAGAGAAGGCTAGGGTTGGGGCGGATGAGAGGAGAGACCCGTCAGCGGCGCAGGTTTTGTTACCGCCGTGCCGTGCGTGCGGGGCGAAGGAAACGGTCGTTCACGCACGCATGGACCGCACACTTCCAGCGGGCCCAACGTACTGTACCATCGGAGAAGAAGGAGGATGGTGAACGAAGCTTTACGGCTAAACAAAACAAAAGCTTTCCCTTCCCTACACAGCGCACAGGCACAGGCAGACGCCGAGCTCACGCTCACGCACCCCCAACCCCACCCCACACACACAACCATCTCTCTCTTTCTTCCTCCTCGCGATCTCGCACAGCTCACCTCATCGCACTCGCGCATCCGACAGAGAGGAAAAGGCGAGAGCCAGCCACACGGGCGGCACCGCTCGACCGGCGAGCAGGCGCGAGCGGACCGGCATTCCCGTCCAGCCTCACGGGAGGGCTCAAATCGAAAGCTTCCGGATCCGGATCCGACCGGCGCGGCCCGGCATCCGCTAGGCTAGTGCTCCGGCGAGATTCCTTTTTTCTGGAGGGCCGCGGCATCGGTCTCAGATGGAGGACCTTCTCGATTCGGAGATCGGCAAGAACGACTACGACTGGTGAGCACCAGTCCCCCCCCCCCCCCCCCCCAATCATTTCCTCATTAAAATTTCCAGGTTTTTCTTGGACGATTCCCCTGTTCTCCGCGTGATCTTACGTGCTCCGGTGACTAAAAACCGGGATTGAATGATTAATGCAGCAGCATGCTTATGGAGGTCGCCCACCCAACATTTTTCAGCATCAGCTTCAGCTGGACTGTATCTCTGGTCGATTTGTACCAAATCAGTCCATTACGGTGGCGATCATCCGTACTTTCTTGCCTAAAATAAGCTTGATCTGGGAGTGCCGTGTGTGTTTTGTCCCGTACAGATGGTAGCAAAGTCCAGAAAATACGCCAGCTCTTTATTTATGGACTGTCTACTTCAGTAGATGTGATGGATGTCCTGCGTAATTGTTTCTTGTTATAGCTACGGTGCTGAGAATGCAAGCCTTAAAAGGAAAAGTTTGGGGATTCATTATTTTGTTTCACTACATACATACATACATACATACGTGATTTTTGTCTCGCGTAGAAACAAACAAACGGCGCGGTGGGTGGAGCGGAACGTAATACCTTTATGGTCTGCAATTGAGTCCATTCCTTATATGAAAAGGAAGATCCTAGTGCTGGTTAGGTAAGACTAGGACATGTGTGACAGTGTGAGTGAGGTGATGAGGCCAATTTGGAGGCATTAGCATGGTGTTCCGCGAAAGGGGAAAATACACTGGTTTTAAGTGATCTTGGCACATAATCTTATGCCCACATTTCTGACCTTTGGAGGTGAAGAATGGTCATTGATTTGTTTGTTTTTGCCTATTGCAGTGAGCTGTTTAGTACTTGTTTGCTTCCTCTTGTCAATAATACATGTCAGCATGTGTTTCTACTAACATGTTTTACGGTGCTCTCCTCAGGCTTCTAACTCCGCCTGGGACACCTCGTGTTCCTGCTCTGGAGGTTGCTCAGAAAATACAATCTTCAAATGTATTGCCTAAGCGCACCATCACTAGATCATCCTCAACAACAAGAGCATCAAGGGTATGATATATGTACTATCTATGGGAAATAGAATTGCCACTGTAAAGATCGCAAACTGGTTCAGGATTTGATTTTTTGCGCAAATGATATCAATGTTTATTATTTGGCAGAAAGAAAAAGGTCTAGGAACCATATTTTGTATCCATTGAATCTAGGTAATAACGTGAACAACCTTACCTAGTTTTCTAGAAAAGGAACAAGAACATCTTTATCTAAGTTGCATTGCACACATTTTTAGATCAGAGAGCCGGATCAAATATAACTTCTGGAGACATTCATGTATGGTAAATCATTGTTATCTAGGCTGGATGCATTTTTTAAAGTTACCTCAATACTCTTTTGACCTCTTATAACCTGTTTCTGGTTCAAATTTTAATTAATGAGATAGTATAGTTTGTCTCAGCAAAATAGTGTATGAGATGTAGCTGAAATTCAGAAGCACCCTGCGTCTGCGAACTGAAATGCCTTACTGTAGTACTTTTCTGTTTCATTTGTAGGAACAAGGAAGTTCCTTAAGTCCCAGCTTTTGCTTAAACTAAGGTCTCAGTTCATAAATAGGTTCCATGTTACATAATCTATGTTATGTGATCCATTAAAGTATATCCCAAATATGGCATGAACGGAATGTACTTTTGACAACATATAGGAAGGCAAAAAAAAAATTAAATAAGTTTGGTGTTTAGAATTCAACATAGTTAATTGGAAACTTAAACAGGAATACATGCCTCATTTATTAAACTACTCCTGGCAATACCTGCACTTTTGTCTTGAAAGCAATTATTTTCTCATCTATATCATGTCTACTATTATCATAATTTTTTATGGTAATAACTAATAAGCATTGCGTTTGCAGCTTTCTGTGTCTCAAACAGAGAATGGACATTCCACAGTTCCCACTAGACCAGCAAGAAGTAACTCTGTAACCCGCCCTTCTATTCAATCAGCTCTCATGTCAAGCAACAACAGGACATCAGTTCTCAACACAAGCATTTCCTCCGTCAGTTCAAGACCTATAACCCCTAGTAGGAGAAGCAACACCATTTCTGCACCAAAACAACCGGTGCAACCTTCACGTCCAGTTCCAGCAAGGTCATCTACTCCTGTTAAAGCTCGTCCATCTACACCAGCCAAAACTCGCCCATCTACTCCTGTGAGAACTCATCAACCGACATCCAACTCTACAACTGATGCAGCTGCTGCTAGGACCACATCTACCCAAAGTTCAAGGCCATCAACTCCAAATTCTCGGTCTCGAATTGTTTCCAGTTCATCTTCAGGTTCTATTCCTTCAATGAGCCGCCCAAGTGCATCCACGGGTATAATTCCTGCAACGACCCGCCCAGGCGCTTCCTCAAGTAATGGCTTGTCCACCTCATTGTCCTCTGGTACAGTTCCTTCAATGAGTCGCTCCAGCTCACGGTCATCTACACCTACACGCCAGGCTGCAGCACGTTCATCTGCCCCAGCTCTTGGCCGTTTGCCCTCTTTTGGGCGGAATTCTAGTAGCACTAGCTTGACAACATCTATGAACCGACCTGCCGCTAGCAGTGGCAGGAATTCAGCACCGTCCTCAGCTCCATCATCCCGTCCGAGTTCCCCAGGTCCACGACCCCGAGCTCCAGTGCGGTCACATGATATCCCTTCATCGGCTCCATCATCTCGTCCAAGTTCCCCAGGCCCACGACCCCGAGCTCCAGTGCGCTCGCATGATATCCCTTCATCGACTCCATCATCTCGTCCAAGTTCCCCAGGTCCACGACCCCGAGCTCCAGTGCGGCCACTTGATATTCCTGATTTCCCAAGTGAAACTCCACCAAATCTAAGGACAAAACTACCTGAGCGACCGCTATCTGCTGGTAGATCACGCCCGGGAATGGCTTCAGGAATAAGATCAAACTCGAACGCCGAACAATCATCTGCTTCAGCTCCTGTGAAAAAGAGCTCTGTGCCTGCTGCGGGCCGAAGTAAATTTTCTGATGCACCATCAAAGGCGCCTTCTCGCTCAAATGGACACCAAAATAAACAGACTGAAAGGTCCACTGACAGTCAAGCTAGTAGAGCAGGACGGCCTGTTGCAGTTGCAGGCACAGATAATGGATTTGGGAGAACAATATCAAAGAATTCACTTGACATGGCAATCAAGCACATGGTATGTTTCTTCTTGTGATTAAATCATAATAAATACCGCTGAGCATCTTAGTTTACGTTGTATTACTGTTGTGCTGTGGACTGAATTCCTTATTTAATTCTCCTGAAATCGGAAATATTGTTAGGATCTGTCAAAGTTCCTTACTTTGTTTATTTTAGTGTTTAGTTACAGTGGTAAAAGTAGTCATGCATGCCTCTTTGGGCAACACTACAATGCCACCTTATTTTCATTATCAAGGTACAAAAGTCATCACTCCAGGTGAATTAGTCATATGGTTCAGAATACAGACCTGAACTGAAAAGTTATATTTCACATCTGCGTAGCATGCCATCTCTTGAGTGATGGAAAATAGAAAATCCAGACATGAGCATCATTTGAAAATTGCATTAAGTATGTGTGGGTACCAAATACTCTACCTATATTCCAGATAAACCAGAGTTGGTAAACTGCATTTTGCTTTTGAAACTTCTAAACTACTCGTGTCTGGTTTCTTTTTAATTTGTACCACTTCGGTTCGAACATTGCACTCTCCAGAAATATTCTTGGCTTGCTCCTAATGCATCTTACCACTTCGGCTGGAACACTACATTAATGGGCCATTGTAGAGGGGATCATTTAATTCATGCTCTCCATTTTCTTATTCTGTTGAAGAAGCTAATTAAACCAACTTTCTTCGTTTTGACAGGACATTCGGCAGAACTTGGGTGGCATCCGTGGCGCATCCCTCTTTCCCCACAGCATCCGCTCAACCGCTGGCAAGGTGCGGCCAGTTCGGATGTCTGACCCCGGGCATCCGACCTCAAATGGTGACCGACAGTACGCCGACAACGGCAGCGCCAATGGGCACTTCTTCTCTGGGGATTCCTATGGTGCCCTGTCGCGCAACGGCGGCAGCTCGACCGACTCGCCGGACCGGCTGAGCTTCGGGACCAAGGAGACCCTGAGCGAGCTGGACATTTACGGCAGCACACGCTACGAGGCGATGCTGCTGAGGGAGGATGCGAAGAACACGAGCTGGCTGCATGGGTTCGATGACAAGCCGGACCAGAGCCCGCTGTTCGACCACCGGTTTGAGCCGCTCCCGGAGCCTTTCAGCCCATACTGACGGCATGCCGCTGCCTCTGCCTGTAAAGTCTTCTTCCCAGCCACTTGTTTCGTCTGCTTTTCCACTTGTGTCCCAAGATGTGTATTGTTGTTTCGTCTGTTTTGGTTGGTTCTTGACGCACGCACCCCTCAGATCGTTTTCCTTGTGTTGCTGTTGAGATGGATGAGACGGATGAGGACTCTGGGTTTGCCGCCCTTGATTTATTATCGCCGGAGGGTTGGTTGGGTTGCACAGATTATTGTACCGAAAGATGGAAGTACAGATAGATACTGATAAAGAGTAAAATCATTTGTAAGCTTTTGTAATGTGATACGAAGATGTGAGATCATGCATGTACCTGTTGGAAATTACAAGTTGGAACAAAGCAATGCTGCTTAGGGTTTTTCTTTTGAGACAAGGGGTTCCGCCCCAGATTTCTATTACCAGAAGCCATTCAATTGTTCAGTACAGAAAGAAAGAAAGCAGAAAAAGTAAATAAACAAGATTAAAAAGCGTCTGTCGTGGGGTCGCAGCACAATGAACTGGGAAAGATAGCCAAACCAAAACATATCAACTTAGCAACAGGCAACCACTACAGACATAGCTCGGTAGAGCCAAGAGTCTCAGGAGTTAGGAAAAAGAAACTATTGAACGCATAACAGGAGCTTTTCCATTTTTTGAATAAGAGCAAACTTTTTTATCCTTTCTCTTTTCACATCTACCTTTGTGTTCAGTTCATCCGTCTTCTCACCATGGACCTCAATCCATGGCTTCGAATACTTCATTTGACAGTTGCACGGACAGTTTGGTTCCCCAATTGATTGCACCACGGTTTGTCTCATTTACCTGTATAAAAAAGACCAAGTGGACAGCCAATGTTCAATCATGTTGGTGATTACGGTTGGATTTTCAGCTAATATAGAAGCTTTGGATGATTCTATCTGCAAGGGAATTTTTCCATAGAGCTTGTTTGCATTGTAGGATTGAGAACCATAGGAATGTTTTGTCCTACATGCTACTTTGCATTCAATTTCATAGGAAAATTTCCTCTCGCGGAAATCCTCATGGAAATATTTTCTTTGTCCCAATGACAACTTTGGCATGCACATGCACCTTCATATAATTTTCTGCGTTTTTTCTAAATGCAACCAAACAAACTAACGGTACATATTCATGTGTCTTGGAAGATCTTCTAGCAGCGGAAGATGGTTACTAGAGCATCTCCACTCGTCCCCCGAACAGCCCCCGGTGAGCGTTTTTTCCATCCGGACGGCGTAATTCGGCCCAGTCGCGCCCCCGGTTCCTCGTTTTCGTCCGGATTTGGGCCTAAATTCATCCGGCGATCCCACGCCATCCCCGGCCCCCCGGGGAGCGCTCGGGGAGTCCGGACGAAACGAAAGCGCGCGTGGCCCCAACTTGTCGGCGACAATGGCCTGGGTTTGTACGGCAATACCCTCGTCTTCCCGATCTACGGCAATACCCTCGTCGAACGATCTACGGCAATACCCTCGTCGAACGAAAGCTTTGAACTCTCAAGTGGTGCAACATAGATAGATTATATATATTTCGAATATAATTCGAATAAACATAAAAATTACATATAAATACTTTAAAACAAACTTAAACTACTTCTTCTTCCTACATGGCCCCGCCTCATCGTCGTGGCGGCGACGCTTCCGGCTCGTCACCTCCTCGTCGGAGGAAGTTGAGTCCTCCTCCTCGTCAGTGTCCTCAGCCTCTTCGTCGTCCTCCTCCTTTTCCTCGGCCTCTTCCTCCTCCTTTTCCTCGGCCTCTTCCTCGGCCTGCTCCTTGGCCTCTTCGTCCTCCTCCTCGTCCTCCTCGTCGTCATCCCATTCGTCCTCGCTGGCCGGCGGAGGGGAATCGTCGCTGCTGGACGATGCAGCTTTATCCCACCAATGGCGCCATCCAGGCGGCTTCCCCTCGCTGTCGGTGTCCGATGGCCAAGAGAGATCGCTCATGGTTGACGGAGGATGGTGACGAGAGAACAGATGAATGGCGTCGGCCGTCGGAAACCGTATATGTAGGTCTCTCGACAAAGAGAGCGGCGGTTGCTCTTCCGCGGAGTTCGTGCTCCATTACGGCGGTTCTCGCATCGAGGCCACTTCGACCGTTCCCGACGAGTCGTTTCGGCTCTCCAGACCACTTCGCGACGGTTCAATGCGTCGAGGGAACTCCGACGATTGCCCTTCCCGGTGACTGCGCCGTCGCTATGCACGCGGTGGGTGCGCGTCCATGGGCTCGCGGCTGGAAAAATGGGCCTCCCCAGGCCAAAAACTACATCCATCCGGCGCTAAATAACGCCGGATTTCGGCCTGGGGAGCCCCAACGGCTGGGGATGCTCCTACTAGAACCTATAAATGAGAAGATAGTCAGGGCGCCTTTGGTAGTCTGGCCAAAGGGGCTTCCTGGTGGCAGGCTCTATGGGTCTTAGCCCATTCGACTGAGCTATTTTTGCAAGTTATTTGATTGCTCGTAAAGGCATTTTTCGCACGGGAGGTGGAACTCTACCCCCTTATTTCGTTTGCTTCACAGTGGCCTTTCTGCTCTATTGGTGCAAAGCATAAATTCTTTGGTTGCACACATGAGCCTGCTATGGTAATTTTTTCCATTCGGATGGTGAGATTATCCAGCATTGCTGAATAAACAAGAGCACATTGCAACATTCAGTTCATCAAATGAGGCTAATAATACACATTACACAGTTACTCTAATGAACGATGCATCATGAGTAAAGTAACTATAGCTCTTGATGCATCAATAGTTCAACATTTGAGGGGTTAGTAAATATGACCTCGAATAAGTTCATCATATTACAGATCGGAGATTAGCTTCAATCAAGTCCTAGCTAATGGAGGGATATGAGAACACCTCTCAAAATATACAGAATCTCTTCACTAGAGCATGACTAGCATCGAATGGATGATAAACATCAAAGCAGCAACATTAAGCAAACTACTTGCGCAACTAGGTCTTAAGCCATGCCCTCCTATGCCATTTTTGCAGCCCACGATATTTGACACATTCATCTTTGTTGTCAGCAATGAAGTTGAGTGCGTTGATAAGCAAATGTGGTTTGTAGAGCTGCTGCTTGCTAACAAGCCTAGACGTAAAGATTATTTTCACCTAAGCATAGTTGAGAATCGGATTTTTCAAGAACTCAATATGCCTATTGCTAGTGCACATAAACATGTACATATGAACAAACCGAATGAAAAAACATGACCACACTCTATATTAGCTCTAGGTTGCTCGTCATCATCAAGCACAAAGCAAGTGTCGTCGTTGCTTCATTTGAGCTTGCCTTTCTCTGTAAGTTTGCATATCTGACTCCACCTAGTCCTCAACTTTCTAGTGTGGCTGTACAACTAAAGAGTGCTCATAATGATCCCAGTGAAGTCAAGAACGTCGTTGGTAACCTTCCTTGTCTGGGCCTCATTGAAGCCATTGGTAAAAGATATGTCGTTATTCACGAGCTCAACCAAATGGTTAAGGACAAACTCAGCTCGAGGTGAATGCCAAACCATTGAAGGTTTATGTACATACAGTGATTCATCATCTACATAGGGGGAAGTGCAGTCGAGGACGTGCCATTTTTTTACAGTGAGGGTTGGCAGATTGGGGGGCTAACAGGGTTGCAAGAGCATACGGTACGGTACGAAGAACATTGCTAAGCATTGTACACTAACAAACAATCTAGCTCAAACACAGAAGTGCAGAGATTTCTTACAGTGAGAGGAACACCGTGTAGAACGGAGTCGGGGAATATGGAGACTCCAACGTTGAACCGTCGCAGTGCTTGATGGAGAACCTGGCAGGAACACCGTCTCAATGCTCGATGGAGAACCTGGCAGGACCAGCGTCGCTGTGCTCGACGGAGAAGAGACGACCTACAATCTAAACCATCAGATCTACCCCCATGTACCGCCCCTAAATACGTCAAGCCGTGGCCGGTCACCGCCGTTTGCCACAGTCGCCGACGCCGCCACCAACCTCGCGGATCTGGCTGGTGGTGAAGCACCCGCCATGTCGGCAGATTTGGAAAGGTGGAGGAGCTCAAAGAGGGGGAAATGGGCGAAAGTGTCGCTCCTAAATATGTCGGCAAAATTTTATTGGCGTTGACCAAATTCATCCAGCCGAATTTTAGCCGTCACGCGTGGGCTCGCGCCGTCTCACTTGCTGTCTCACTTGCTGGCTCCGAGGGACGCTGTGTTCTTGGTTTCGGCCGAGACGGGAGTGGCTCGCCGAAAACGGTCGGTTCAGTTGTTCGTTCTAGAACTGGTTCAGAGGTGCTTTAATGTTCGTGTTGGCTTCTCCAGATACGGGACTCATCAGCCTTGGTAGCAACGAATGGCGTGCGGGTGGCGGAGCGCGTAGGCAACGCGGCAACGCCGTCCTCGTGTCATCGCGCGTGGCTGCCGGTGCCGGGTCGAGCACGACGAGCCTCTGATGGACGCGTGGCAGGCAGAGTGGGGCTACCACGCGAGGCACCGCCGGCATGGAGCAGGCGATTTGCACAAAAATAACCCTTTTGTCAAACTATAGCACAGACTGACCCTCCGGCGAAACTATTTCACGGATCTAACCCTTTTGTGTGGCGCCCCCCCCACGGGCGCCACACATGCCCATGTGGCGCCCCTGGCGCCACACATCCATCCGACGTGGCCCGTCGACGCCGAGCCGGTGACCCCGATCCGACGTGGCGGCGGGAGAGTGGCGCCGCTCGCCGGCGCCACACTTTGAAAGTGTGGCGCCCGTGGCAAGGGCGCCACACATTCACTTAAGTTTTGGCCGCGCGCGCCCGCCCAGCCCGACCAGTTCTTTCTTTCTCCCTCTCTTCTTCTTCTCTCACAGGGAGGCGCCCGGTTTTCTCTCTCCCCCTCTCTCCTCCCCACCAAATCCACCACCAAATCGTCAGATCTGTCCGTGGAGATCGTTCCCAACTCGTTGCTTGAGGTAATCTCCTCCGTTTCCCCTCTTTTCATCCATTGATTTTGTGTATTTGCTCCAATGTATATGTGAAACCCTAGATGTGGATTTGGTTGATTTGAGGGTGGAGATGGATTTGGTTGGATGTTAGGGTTGTTGAAGTAGAAGAAATGGTAGTGTGCTAGTTTGTATGGGTAGATTATGTTGATTATGGTAACTAATGAACACATGTGTGTATGTGTTCCCATTATGCTAGGGGGATGGAAAGAATTGTTCATGTTCATCATGTGGAGAAGGATGCTTTCTTGAAGGGAAACATAGAGCCGGACCCGGAAGAGGTTGACTTGGTGTTTGACCTTAGCCCTAGCTTTGCGGAGGTGGTAGCACAAGTTAGGGTTGAGTTGAATTGGAATGAGCCAAATGATGGTGTTGAGCTAGAGGGAAGGCATAATGTGGGGTTTGGAATGCACACCCGTTGGAAGATAATGCGTATCAACTCCGAGCAACGTTGGTCCATTTACAAGGAGACGGTGGCCGGGTCACAAGATAAGGCTTTGGAGTTGTTTGCAACCAAGACGGTTGAGGCTCGTATCGAGCTTGACCTTAACCGGCCCTCCTCCCCCGTTCGAGAGAGGACTCCTCCACCCATGAGCCAAGAAGAGGCCACCCAATCTCCCATTGTCCAATCTCCCATTGCCCAACAACCTCCGTTGGATAATGAGTATGATGAGCATGACGATGGTGATGATGGTTTCGAGATGAATTGCAACAATATCGGTGATTTGGATAAATATTGGACGCAAGAGGAGATGGACCACTCCATTCCTTATTCCCGATGCTATGCGTCGGACTCGGATGATGATGGACCCGAAGAGGAGGTTGACGAGGATGGCTTCACGGCTAAGGAAGCCGAAAGAGCCGAGATCTTCAAGAAGGTAACCGGACGGGATATCCGGGTACCATTGTTCCGTGATGTTAGTCTTGCGGATGGAGCCGTGGTTGATGGTGGCAAAAGTTTTCTTCTTGGAGCTAGGCCACAATCCAAGAGAGATGTGGATGGTAGGACGGCTATGATCTGTAAAGGGCTAACGTTTGATACATTCTTGGAATTGAAGATATGGTTGAAGGAGTTCTCCATTAAGCATCATCGCCCTTACATCGTTGTTCACTCGGACTTGAAGAAGCGGTACACGCTAAAATGTGTGGATAAAAGGTGCCCATGGGTTGTCCGTGCACGACCTTTCAAAAAAGGGCCTTGGCGGTAGTGCACACGGCAGGCGGTGTCGTCGAACACCTTGACGATCATCTCGCCGTCCCCCTCGTACAGGAAGGTGAGCTGGCAGCCGGGCTCGAGGTGGAGGTCACGGGCGAACTTGTCCCACCCCGTGTGCAGGTACATCTTGCCCTGCCCGTCGAACAGGACCTCCACGGACCAGCGGCAGAAGTTGCAGCTAGCCTCCCGTAGCTGCAAGTGCGCGCTCGTGGCCGTCGACGAACTCGGCGAACTTGTCCTGTAGCCGCTTGATGCCGAGTGGGTCGTTGTCGATGCGGAGGAGGAACTCGAAGCGGCGTTCCTCATGCGAAGACGAGGAGGATGCGGTGACGGTGACCGTGGGGCCCTTGTCGCTCCACCGCGGCGGCCCCTTCCCCGGCCCGGGGGCGCCAGACCGCGGCGGCCCCTTCCCCGTCCACCGGGACCGGCCATCCTACATGTTTACATTTTTGAACCATATTACGATCCATTCCACTAACAAATATGAGTTACTCCATCACAAATACTAGGCATACATGTGGGTTCATACACATACATACACATACATACATAGAGTTCATACACATACATGTGAAATTTCATATGTAGATTTCTACAAATCTATGGTTCAAACACATGCATACATGAGGCTACCATCTCCAACACAAACAATACAATATAGAGTGCACAAAAGAAAAAAAAACATGTGTAGGGTTCATGTCCAAATCTAGCCCGATCTATGAAATTAGTGGATGAATGGAGAAGATTTGAAGGAGATTACCTTGACAAATGGATGGGGAACGATCTCCACGGACAGATCTGGTGATTTGGTCGTGGATTTTGTGGGGGGAAAGGGGGGGAGAGAGAGGAACCGCCGGCCACCTTCTGTTCTTCACGGGAAGAAGAGAGGAGAAAGAAGATGGTCGGGCTGGGCGGGCGCGCGCGGCCAAAACTTAAGTGAATGTGTGGCGCCCTTGCCACGGGCGCCACACTTTCAAAGTGTGGCGCCGGCGAGAGCGGCGCCACTCCTGCTGCCACGTCGGATCGGGGTAACCAGCTCAGCGTCGACGGGCCACGTCGGATGGGTGTGTGGCGCCAGGGCCAGGGGCGCCACATGGGCATGTGTGGCGCCCGTGAGGAGGGCGCCACACAAAAGGGTTAGATCCGTGAAATAGTTTCGCTGGAGGGTCAGTCTGTGCTATAGTTTGACAAAAGGGTTATTTTTGTGCAAATCGCCCATGGAGCATACTCTGCTGCAAGTGGGCCACGAGGGCGGAACGTACGGGCGAGGGAGATGCCTGGTCCCGCGAGACCGGGCCGGACCCGGCACGGCAACTGCAGAGTGGCCACCGGGGGACGCGCGCCGCGCCGGACCGGACCGGACTACCGTGAACACCGGGGCAGAAAGAAGGCCCAGGAGCAGCACACAATTCTGTTCCTTCTGCACCACGGACAGAGTGTGGTCGCCCTCCGAATGCAACCCACCCCCAACCTGACAGCTCCTCATTTTTTTTTTGGCAATGAACCTGAGGGCATCTTCAGCGGGGCGATGTATTTCGGACGCTAAACAGACACGTCGACGTGCGTCCATTTACGTTGGGTCCGCTACGACGCATATTTTTTTTTCCATTTATAAAAGTCATAATTTACATTAATACAAAAAATAAAAAGACTTCTAAAAAGCCATAAAGGCATGCTAGAACCTAGCTAATGCCTACTGTTCATCGTCGGTGACGAGGTTAATGAACTCAGGCGTCGGCCATGGAAGCTGGTACGCCGGCGGTGGAGGAGGAAGGGCAGGTTGCGGCAACTGCGGCCAGGTCATCGCCTGCGCAAGAGGCTGTGGTGAAGATGGCCACGGATCCCAGGTCGGAGCAGAAGCCGACGCGCCATCGTTGGAACGCGTCGGCGTGGCCGGAGGAATCGCGGCCTCCCCTGCGCAAGCGTTGACTCACGGAGCTGGATTGCGAGCCCGTCCCACATAGCGAGCTCGTTGAGCTCGCCATTGCAATGGCCTCCTCCTCGGTAATTTCCGACGGCTGGGTCTCCGGATCCCACGCCGACGCCGTCGTCGTGGTTGTAGCCTCCACGCTCCGCCTGCTCGTCCGTGTCCTCGTCGTCGTTCTCCTCTTCTTCCGCAGCGATCTCGCGGTCGAAGTAGTCGAGGTATCCAGCTCGGCGGCGCGCATTGAACTCCCACGTCCCGAACGAGATCCAGTTGTAGGAGTTGAACGTGTACGCCGGATCTTATCGGAGATCGGCCGGCAAGATCGCTCGGCGGCGGCGCACCTCGGCCCCGCGCTCTCAGCCCTCGCGCGGCACCGGGGGACCGGCACACGCCTGGAGTTGAGGTACTAGCCTCCTCCAGGCAAGTTTACGTCCGGACATGGCACCGGCCGGTTTTCCTCCGAAAGGCAGCGCGCGAACTCGATGTGGACGTGAGGACGCGCGGCTAGCGCGGTGGCTAGGCTTGGCAGTGGCCAGCCTGCCCGCCCGAGATCGATTCCCATGAGGGACGATTTTCTGGTGTCTCACCGGGGCTCTGCCCCAGAATAAAATCCCCTCCACACATATGTGCCACAACTACTAGCTCCTAGGGACACCCAAATTGTGTGTGCTGTGTGTATAGTTCTAGAGTCTAGCTTGTGCACTAGCGGTGTGCGTGTGTGTGGTGTGAGTGTGGTGTTGAGTTAGTGCATAAGTTCAGATGCTACAGCTGTAACACAGATCGAGGGGTCTCAAAAAAAAAAAAAAACTCGATGTGGATGTACCGCCCGACTCGCGGCTTCTTGTTAGACCTCGAGCCGCTAGGCTCGTGGTCGTTCTTGGTAGATGTGCGTTGACAAAGCGAGTCAATTAATTTGGATCTCCATCTTTTATTTGCCCACCCCACTTATTTAACTGATTGTGATGTTGTTGTTGGTTCTTGTAAACTCACCGTTGGGACTTTATTAATTTAATGTTAGGTTCTTCTCAAACCTTCTATCTAAAAAAAAAATCTTTGTGGGACCACAAGAAACTCAAAAAGCCCATAGGGCCTCGAAGAGCAAATTCTCTAACATTTCAAATCTCATGAGAAACTTCAAACTCAATAAAATATTTTTCTTAAAAACACCGTAATCTAGAGTGTAGCCCCCCCCCCCCCCTATCTATGGCGGGCCACCGTGAAAAGTAGAGAGACGTCCGGTAGTTTTTTTTCCGAAAATTTCAAATTACAATGGTTTGCTAAAATCCTAACAGGAACTGTGGTATTTTTTTGCAATTTGCTTGACGGTTTCCTTGAAGCCGTATATTGGACTGCCGGTGATCTCCTTCGAGTCGTCGACCGGGACATGCATACTTGCAAATGCACATGATTTTTCCCCGTCAGTTCGGTTCCCGTGGGACCTACCATACCATACGCCTCCTCTGTCCTCTCCGGGCGAACGCAGGTCACGATGGCGACCGCATGTGCAGAACACATCACTCCTGCTCGTGCACCGCCGTGCCGCGCGCTGCCATCGACCAGATCACCATAGCCGGGCGATTTGCACAAAAATAACCCAAAAGTGAAAGAAAAGCACAGAATGACCCTCCGGCGAAACTATTTCACCAATCTAACCCTTTTGTGTGGCGCCCCTCCCACGGGTGCCACACATGCCCATGTGGCTCCCCTCTTGCCGGCGCCACTGACCCAGCCGACGTGGCCCCCTCGCCGCTGAGCTGGTGCGCCCATCCGACGTGGCAGCATGTGTCGGCGCCACACATGCACTTGGAATTGCCCAAACATACTGTGAGACAAATCCTCTGGGACTTAGCCGTTTTGCGAGGCTCGATGTGTGGCGCCGATGCCACGGGCGCCACACTAGCATGTGTGGCGCCGATGCCACGGGCGCCACACATCCACTTAAGTGTGGCGCCCGCGCCCGCGCCCGCGCCCAGCCCGACCCAGCCAGTTCTTCTCTGTTTCCTCTCTTCTCCCTGGAAACCGCCGCCGCCGCCCGACTCCCCTTCGTCCCCCCCACCAAATCGACCAAGCAATCGTCAGATCAGGCTGGCCAAGTCCTTCCTCCTCCATTCCTCAAGGTATTCCCCTTCGATTCCCTCTGATTCGTCCACTATTGTTGGTGGATTTGGTAGATTTGGATATGAACCATTGATTTGGATATGAACCATTGATTTGGATATGAACCATTGATTTGGATATGAACCATTGATTTGGATACGAACCATTGATTTGGTGGAACTCCAGATATGTACCATTGATATGTTGGTGCGAGATTTTGGTGGATTTAGATATGAACCATTGATATGTTGTTCTTGACTATATTATGAAATTTTACATGTATGTGTTGAAATGGCTATGTATGTGTTGAAATGGATATGTAAGTGTTGAATGTGTATGTGTAGGAACCCTAGATATGTTAGTTGATTTGGATATGAACCCTAGATTTGGATATGTTGGTGGATTTGGATATGAACCCTAGATTTGGCTATGTAGATATAAAATGGTTATGTATGTGTTCAAATTCTATGTATGTATGTATTGAAATGTCTATTATTTGTGATGGAATAACTCATATTTTGGCTCATAATATGTTGATATAGAATGGCTCATAATATGTTGTATGTGTTGCTCATACATGTAGGATGGTGTGGCTTCTTGATGAAGAGTACGACAGGTTGCACCGGGCTGTTCATATGACGGAGAAGGGAACGGATCTTCAACCTTTGAAGATTCGTTACCATGGCACATCGGATATACCGTATGACGAGAGGTACACGGAGTTCATCCGGCCTACCGGTCTTCTCCCGTTCATATCCCTTGTAAGCCGTGGGGGGCCACTCATGAACCCCTCGGCACTCACCGCCCTTGTCGACCGGTGGAGGCCGGAGACTCACACCTTCCACTTAAGGGCCGGCGAGATGGCCCCTACTCTCCAGGATGTTTCCATGATCCTTGGACTACCTATTCAGGGCGAGCCGCTGTGTATGAACACAGCTTCTGATGGGTGGCGCGAGCAGATGCAGGTGCTTATTGGCATGGCTCCTCCGTCGCCAACGTAACCAAAGAAGAGAGCTCCCGCCGCGCGTCTTTCGAATGGATCAGGGACTAACTTTGGAGAATGCCCGGAAGAGGCCGACGAGGACACTCGGAGGACGTACGCCCGCGTGTACTTATGGTACATGATTTCGAGGACTCTCTTTCCCGACGGTGGGGGAAGGCGGCCCATTGGTGTTGGCTGAAGGCGCTAACGGTGTTGGATAACCGTTGGAGTTGGGGAACAGCGGCACTTGCCTACCTCTACCGGCAGGTGATGATTTGCTCTATGTACTATTTTCCTATAGTAGTGTGCTAGACAGAGTACTAACCAAATGTCTTACGTGCGCAGTTGGACGAAGCTTGTCGCAGAACTGGGAGCAGGACTGGGAGCGGCGGTATTGGTGGATGCATGCTCCTACTTTCCGTATGGAGCTGGGACCGCCTATCAGTTGGGCGGTCTAGGGTACTCAACGAGAGGCCATGGCCTCATTACCCTCACTTTCCTGATCGGGAGCCCACTTGGGCATACCTTTGGGACAATGTCTCGGAGATGTCGGGCGATCCAAAGATCATGTACATGCAGTACACTGCGGAGTTGGACACTCTTACCGCTGAGCAGGTAACCGATCACTCTTTTGCAATCCTAGTTTTCATTGATTCTACTGGCATGTTCTAAATTCTGAGATGTTTGTATGCTGCAGGTGGAATGGGAGCCATATGGTAGCTACTACCGTATTGGCGCGTCGATGACTGACCTCAACCACAAGTGCACGGAGGAGGCGCGGTTCTGGCGTATGCGCTGCCCACTCATATGCATGTGGCTTGTTGAACACCACCAGCCGCAAAGAGTGATGAGACAGTTTGGGCTATATTAGGAGTGCCCACCAGTGTGGCAAGACACGGACAAGGCGCTTCATAGGTAAACTTCTGGAATCATGCGATGGAAGATTCTTGATAGAAGAGGTACAAACTAACTTGTTGATTCTTGCAGGCTTGATAGGCAGCGGCAGAGGAAGATCACAAATTGGCCAGTCCATCATAGCGGCCACATCGCAGCGTTCCAACAGTGTTTGGCAGCGGCACGGAATGCTGGCCCTGAGCAGATTGTGCCTCACGACTTCGCCGCTTTCAACAACTACCTCGAGTGGTTCCATGAGAACACGCGTATCCTGAGGAGATCTTGGACGACCCCATCCAGTTCGATGAGGTTGGGCAAAGCCAGCACGACAGCTTTGCTCGCAGAGGGAGATCGACTTCTATTGCTTCCGAGCTGAACTTCGTGGTATTTTATTCTCTCACTAAGTAGTACATCATCTACATTGCCATGTGAAAGCTTCAATTGTGTATGCTATATTTGTCACAGCGGAAGGAGATCGAAAAAACAGCTGAGGAGTGCGAGGTTATGTGGGAGCAGAGCGGGAGAGATGACAAGCCTGTCCGACCGTTGCGGTATTTCATTAAGGTATGTTCACCAACTTTGAATGTACGATACTATGATGTGGTGGATTTGTAATCATGAACGGGATGACGCAGAACACTGCACGAAAGATGCGGCGGTTAGCCAGCTTGCTAGGTTGCCGGGAAGCCGAAATCGCTACATCTTCCTCTTCAGAAGAGCGGGAGGTATGGACTATTTTGTTGCTGTCAAACATGTTCTTACTAATTTCAACTTTGTAATCTCATGTGTTCGTGTTTGTGAAGATTCCTGAGGACGAGCTAATTCTGAGTCAAGGCATACTTCCAAAGCGTACCTCCAAGCAAGCCGCACGGTCAGCTTACCAGTTGAAGCCAAGGGGCAAGGGTCCAAACCGGTACACTCCGGAAGATTATGTCAGCCGAGGAAAGAAGGTTGTCACCGAGGAGGATGAGGGGCCACGGCGGAGATCAGATATGTCGAGGATGAGGAACGACGAGCCGTTCTCTTCAGAGGAGGAGGAGGAGGATGAGGAGGAGCAGGAGCAGCAGGAGCAGCAGCAGGAGCAGCAGGAGCAGCCACGGCAGCGGACGAAGAGGATGGCCGTCCGGAAGCAGCCCGCGAGGACGGCACGTCGAGGACGCTACTAGGATGTGCCCACGTGTTGTTGTGAACTCTATATTCATAAGTATCGATTTGTGAACCCTATATCATGTCGAACCATGGTCTGTAATGCTACTTGTTGTTTGAATCTACGTGCTCCAATGTGACCTATGAAGTGTAATATGTGTATGTCATGAAATTGCTACTTGTTGTGTCCAATGTTGTACTCGTAACTGTTGGAGTTTGGTAGGATTTTTCATGTTTTTAACACAAGTCAATGTGTGGCGCCCTTCCAACTGGCGCCACAAGTGCTTGTGTGGCGCCCGTGGCATCGGCGCCACACATGCCAACTTATATCAAACATTGGGTCGAAAACATCCAGGGGCTCCGGACGATAAGTCCTTAGCCGTTTTCGCAAGTGGATGTGTGGCGCCCGTGGCATCGGCGCCACACATGCTAGTGTGGCGCCCGTGGCATCGGCGCCACACATCGAGCCTCGCAAAACGGCTAAGTCCCAGAGGATTTGTCTCACAGTATGTTTGGGCAATTCCAAGTGCATGTGTGGCGCCGTTGGGAGGGGCGCCACACATGCTGCCACGTCGGATGGGCGCACCAGCTCAGCGGCGAGGGGGCCACGTCGGCTGGGTCAGTGGCGCCGGCAGGAGGGGAGCCACATGGGCATGTGTGGCGCCCGTGTGGGGGGCGCCACACAAAAGGGTTAGATTGGTGAAATAGTTTCGCCGGAGGGTCATTCTGTGCTTTTCTTTCACTTTTGGGTTATTTTTGTGCAAATCGCCCATAGCCGATCCATCCCCAGCAAGCAAGCAAGCAAGCTTTGCGTTGCAACCACTCTGAACCCAGCCAGCACATGCGCGTGGGTCGCCATTAGCAAAGCACACCAAAGCTAAAGGCCAAGACAAAAGCCACAGCTACATTGGATCATGCATGTATCTTTTGTTTATCTCTCTCTCCCTTTGGCCTTTGATCTTTCCCCTTTGTACGTACGTAGTACGCGCATCACCCCGGCCCCGGTTCACGTACTCCGGGAAGGTAGGTAGATTGGTACGCGAGGCGCCCACGCAAAAAGCTAAGCCAGCGGTGACAAGAACTGAATCGGCAAAAGAGGCCGATCGGTCGATGGATCGGCGTGATGGCGTCCATGTGCTGATCGCCCGATTTGCCGCCGGCGTAAATGATCGCTGGCGTCGCTGCTTGCACATATATATCAGCTCCATGTTGTAATTGCCAAGCCTCTCGATTTAGGTCGCCGTACTGGCACGGATCATTATTGGCGCATGATCCATGGACCTTTCTACCCATGGAGCGGGGGAGTACTGCCGTCGGAGTTGAGCCCCTCAATTACGCCGTATATACCCTTCTTAAAGAATAACGATTACGTATTCAATTGAGTTGCCTGTCTGTTGGGACAGACTAACTGATTAGACTAGCCCTAGGTAAGTCACCGTGGGTTAACTACTTTGCGAATATAAGAGATTATCTCAACTCTCAAGGAGGAAGCGGACTTTGCACGCCCATAGACCAAACAAATTATAGTAATTTTAAAAAGTCAAAAAAAAAAACTTCCTAGAAACCAAGGATGATTATACTCGTAAAAATATGTTTGGAAACGAAATAATTCCCATGGTCTTCACGGCAAAAAATACAAAATTATGACGAATATAAAGTGAATAGTACCTGGTTATGGGGCGTTTTGAGTTTTTTTTTACCCAGGGTACAATAAAAATAATTTTCTAGGGAAATATTTTGTTTCAAGTACAATATCTGATAATCTTTGATTCCCAAAAAGTTTGAAACTTTTTTAACTTTTTTTAATATATTATTTTATTTTCCAAGTATAGGGGTGTGTGGCATCCAAGAGCCAATATGTATTTCCCCTCTCAAGGAGTACTAAGAAGGGTGCTAACGGAAATGGGACCCCCCATGTAATAAGAAGCTAAAAAATGGAGCACATGTCTTTGAAATCCAACGATCGTGATACCAATAAAAATGGAAAACAAAAGAGCCAAAGTAATGAGAAAATGACTTGTCACCGTGAAGCTAAATGGCAGCATACCATGACAGTTACGAAATAACAAAAAAGTAAAAGCGACTGAAATACGAGGGGAAAAACTGTGTTTGACATTTCCGAATAGACTACCTATTCGTTCGTTTACCAGGTTCATACCCAACGGAATCTTCAAAATCAATGCATTCCAAAGGGAAGACTCCGTGATGAGTTGCTTCCAAGTTCATGTCCTCGATGCGTGACAGGATGAAGCTGAATATAGCCCAATCACCGGCGGGGGTTGGAGGACGGGCGCGGTAATATGCGTTGGCGGTCGTGGGAGTGGTTAATTAGGCTCTTCGAAACACCCTAGAGGGCTGGGTTTCCGCGACTTTGTCATCTTCGACCAAGCGATGATGTTGAGCAAGCAATGCGTGGTTGGTCACCCAACCTTCATCTCTATGAGCAAGAGCGCTGGAAACAGTGATATTTCCTGGACACAAATTTTTCTATCTACTGCAAACCGAGATCCTCATCATTTACGTGGAGGTCTGTTCTTTCTGTACATGAGCTTTGTTATAAACGCGACAGTCAAATGAACAAACAGTGAACAAAACACACGCAGGGCACACACGATTTTAACGTGGAAAAACCCTCTACAACAGAAAGAAAAAAAACACGGGCGCCATTCAGCAAACCTTCACTATATCGGGAGTGCTTACACAACGCCGTGAGTGTCCAATGAGGAGGTCAACGCTAATCGACGGCTTACCAAATGTATTATGGATGGACATAACGATCCCTACCACCAGGGGAGGGGGGGGGGGGGGCACTTGCCCCCCCTCTTCCGAGACATTACTATAGGGCACACCATATGGGCTTAACGGCCCAAGCCTCCCAGCACAAAGTCTTGCTCCACTCGTCAGAAATTAACCCCCTTTTATATAAATTTGGATCGGAACAAATCAAACTCCTCAAAATCTTCCCGACTGATCGAAAGATGGGATGTGGAGTTGTTCCCCGGGATCACAGTGGAAACCCCATTCTGTTGTGTAGCTAAGGGACAACGGGTTTTCCTTCTGAGCTCGAGCTCGACCACGCGAGCACTGACGATTTCAAAAGAACACTTTTTATGAAGATTTCATTGGTCTCTGATTCTATTGCTGGGGTCATAAATAAGTAAGTGAGATGAGAACTCCAACGGTGGTTTTGAGTCATGTTCGTTTAAGTTCTGGGGTAGGAATTCAAGTGTTGTAAAACATAAAATTGGCTCGATCCGCTAAGCCCTCGGTTTGTTGTTGTTGGTGTTATCCTGGAGTAAGAACTTTTTAACAAGTAGTACAACCTCCACTTCAAGGAATAAGGCGCCTTCGTTTTACGAGCTTTTTTGTTTGTCCAAGAATTATTTCAAATAGATACAAATTCCATATAATCATGGAGTATGAAATTAGTATCATTAAACAGTTCTACTCAATACGAATTGAACGATACTAATTCCCTATAATATAATCAAGATTTTGTTGCTCAATTTATATGGTCAAAGTTCATCTTAAAATACGTGCGTGTGTGCTTATTTCTTGGAACGGACGTAGTATCTTTCGATCGATCAATAAAGTGCCACGTTACGTTCTCCGAAAACGAAATCATGCATTCCAGAGAGAATGTGGTCTGCTGTCTTCCATATTGGCAGACCATCGAATGTTTTGCGTGGTCAGCCGAGGATGAACTATATTATAAATAAACTAAAACACCAGCCGTATAGCAACTTCTGCACATACTGTATTACATCAAGTTTTATCAGCCCATTGTTCACCTTGCGCACATTGGCAGATGGATGAATAGTCAATGCACCACTTCATTAATCAAGTATATACTACTATAATAACAGTAGCTGTACGAGTGCAGTACTACAGTAGTAGTACTAAGATAATTACAACTTGCCCCGTAAAAAAAGTTGTAATGGTCCAATAGTTAGAGGACAAAGTACAACTGGCGTGAGCAGTTACCACGAGAAGCTCCACACGATAACGCCAAAGATGCAGGTACTGTACGTGGTAATGTTTTGTTTTAGCACACACAAAAAATATAACCAATGCTCTGGCCCACTGGTCAGAGGCTTCGCAATTCGCCCACCACACCACGGGCCACGCTGTGGACATCCGTCCGGGCCCACCGTCTCGCCCACGCAGGGCAGGGCACGTTCAGGGGCAGATCCGTCATTTTGGTCCCCTAAAACCCGCCTCGCGGGCACGGCGTCAGGTCGGACCACGGCGCGCACTTGTCTTAAATGCACGCCCAGTTTCGCACACAGCCGCGCAACGCACCGCACCGCACACTCCTCCCGCGAGACGCCAGCACAGGCACAGCCGCGCTGCAGTGACAGAAGGGAGGCGGCCGGAGAGCTCGGGGTCCGCCGGTAGCGGGAGGTGGTGGCGGCGGAATGCGGGCCGGCGTTCCTCGGTGCCGGGCCGCGTGATTCGGCGTTCTTGGCCCTAGCCGCCGGCGGGCGGGACCGTAGAGGCGCCTTGGAAGGGGAAGCGGTTGGTCGATTCGCGCGGCCGCCAGGGAGGCCGGAATTCTCTTCCCCCACGCTGGCCGGGAGTTCTCTTCTTGCTCGCGGGGAGGGAGCATGGCGCGGGCGGAGCTCGGCTCTGGCTGCAGCAAGGCTGGGATGTGGGGCGGATTTTCTTTCCCGAGGTATGGAAATTTCGTGCTCGAGTACAATGCAGTTCGTTCCTCTCGTTTCTGTTGCTGTCAATCGCACTCGCACGCACGGTTTCGTGAAATACTATGGCTGGTCGGTCTCTTTCTGCGCACTTATTGTTGTTCTTAAAATGAAAATAAAATAATACAGTATAATGTACGGAGTATGTGCATCAGAAGTGTTTACTGGAGGAGTTAAACGCCCTCCATTGTATTACTGAGGCCATTTAGCTTCAGTTTCTAGATTCCATAATCTTTACCCCTTTTCACTGACCATTGCCGCACCTGTACCTGTAAACCTGGAGCTAGCTGCGAAATAGGCAGCAGACCAGGCATGTGGCTGCAAGCAGCAAATTTACCTGTACAATCTCCAATCTTGGTGCTCTAGCCTCTAGGGGAACATGAAAGCGTGGACTCTTACAAATTGCGATCTCACTGTTGCGAGAAAAGTACCGCACTGCATTTTTTTTTATAGATTTTACAGGGTACCGCACTGCATTTCTACTGCCGCAAACTGTTGTATTTGTATGTAGTGCGCAGAGAGCGATAGCTCTCGCCGTGCACATTTGTCCCATGGCGTGAAGCCTGAGATGCCCTGGTCTATCATTCTGCCAGGGTGTGTCATATGTGCCGTGCTGCCCATGATCACATACATCCACTAAACGAGCACAGAGCCCCCACGACGATGCCCTCCAAACACCATCATAGGAGTATTTTTCTTCCTCTCGTCGTCCCCTTGGTGTCTTGCATCTGAGACCACCTGCTTTACGCGCTGGATGGACTCTTTGGTTTGGTGCTACCGCTTTTTTATTCATTCAAAGCGCTTGGTCCTTCTGAAGACAACCCCATTACTCGCAGTAATGGAGCCTTCGTGTTAGTAGGTCCTCTGCGTTGTTGTTGCTTTTGTGCATGTTACATTACACCAGCGCGAAGGATCTCACGAAGTAATGTGCTGTGCTGTGCTTTTCCTTTATCAATCGGAAGTCCTATTGGAACGCCGCCTTGTCGCTATCCTCGTGTCCTTTATTTTCCTGTTATGTCCAAAGCGGCCTTGTTTAGGCGTTAAGGAAACTGAGGTGTCCTCTGCGGGAAAAAGGCTAAAGTGTGCTGATACTGCTTTATCAAAAGATATGCGTGTTTCGTTTTGTGTAGCACATGACCACACCGGCCCCATCTCGAATTTTTTTTTGTCAAGATAAACCTGCAATGATGAATTTGGAGAGTGGGGGTTTAAATTGGTTTAGTCTAAAGAGAAGACAAGAATGGCATTCGTTGGGATGTTCCTTTGCAAGGGGAGGTTGGTGTGTAGCGGTTGAGAAACCTGATGGCCACCTGAACGTATCGACCAGTCGTAGCACTTTGTCATTTTCTTATGAATTATAGTATCTTTTACTCCAATAATGATTTTTTTCGATAAAGGATGCTTTATTACTTCAAGAAGCAATTACATCCAGCCTCTGCATAACCAGGATGCACACAGCCGTTTGTTGTCTCAAGAGTCCAGAGTTACAAAAATAAAAAGGCGAAATACATATCGGAGTGATGAATCATATGACGCCTAAGATGTGGGAGGAGCTACTATCCGTAGACTATGCTGCCACCCATGTAGGGAAAAAGTATCCCTCGCCGTATCCTCCAACCGTGTACAGACCTCCGTAAATAGGTCTCGGTTCTCCACACGCTGAAGAGGTAACCACGAACGGAGAATACCTGTGCATCTGTAGATGACTTGCAACAAAGAGCAATTTTTGTCATTAAAGATCTTGTCATTTCTACATAGCCAGAGCGCCCAGATAACTGCTAGCGCCCCCATCCTTAGAAGCATTTTAAACCTTGAGTTAATACCATGAAGCCAATTGCCAAAGACATTAGCGACACTAGTCGGCGGTTAGATGTCACTAACGAGGATCAGTTATGATGCAAAGTGTCTAAAGCTGTTGGTATTTCAAATGCTGATAGATATGTAGGTTCCTCGGATCTTAAAAGCTGTTGGTATTGCTGAATAAAGCTGCACTTTTACTGTTTGCGTAGGGGGTAATCTCCTTGTTATTAGAAGCCGGGGCCAATAGCATAACACACCTTGTGTCAGATCCTGTTGATCTCACAATGTACTTCTTTGTAGCCATCAAAATTTCTATTCTCTGGCAGGACCAGGAACCTGATATTACATTTTCCAAAACCACCTTGTATTGCAAACACCAGTGAAAATGCTTCTTGTAAGCCGTTAATGGATGATAGCATTTTTCTTTCATCCATAGCCCTCTTACTTACATATACACCATAGCCTAGAGTTGTCCCTCAAAGACCATCTTGCAATAGGCGGTGTAGTTGAGTGCCATCGTAGTCCTTCAGTAGTATGAACTTACAAAATTTAGAAAGCTTGGCTTGGTACAGCAGTTTTACATTATTGGTCCTTCATAAAGGCATTTCGATGACAGAAGGAAAGAGTATTTCTCTTCTCTTAGCCTTTTCTCAAGGTCTGTCAAGAAATTAGTTTAGTTGGTTGCTTAATCGCAAAGCAACTATATCTAGATTACAAAAACTCATGTGCTTCATCAGCTCAGTTTTATGTCCGAAATTTCTTGCACTTAGCGTATGTTTTTCCACTTATACCTGTATATAATTCTGACTCTGGATGTTATGAACTACTCCCACTTACTCTTGACTTGGTTTCCCTTTTTTGTGCAGGAGTGAAGCATTGATGACCCTCAGATTATAATTCTGGTTCTCCTTGTTCTTCTAGCCATCCTAACAATGCAACATCTTGTGCTCATAGCTTTTCTTTCGGCTTCACTGTTCTTTCCGCACCCTCCTTGTGCCAATGGTGCTGATCTGAACTCCGACAAACAAGCCCTTCTTGCGTTTGCGGCATCTCTGCCTCATGCAAGAAAGATCAACTGGACCCTCACAACCCAGGTCTGCAGATCTTGGGTTGGGGTTACATGCACACCAGATGGGAAACGTGTGCGTATGCTGCGACTACCTGCTATAGGACTATTTGGTCCTATGCCCTCGAACATACTTGGCAAGCTTGATGCCTTGGAGGTGTTGAGCCTTCGATCTAATCGTCTTACTGTTGGCCTCCCCCCTGATGTACCATCCATTCCTTCTCTGCACTCTCTTTACCTTCAGCACAATAACTTGTCAGGAATAATACCGACTTCCCTGTCTTCAAATCTAGCATTCCTCGACCTGTCGTACAACTCATTTGTTGGTGAAATCCCATTGCAAGTGCAAAATATCACTCAACTTACTGGGTTGTCTCTCCAGAACAACTCTCTTTCTGGGCCCATCCCTGATCTTCACCTCCCCAATCTGAAATATTTGAATTTGAGCAACAATAACTTTAGCGGGGCCATACCGCTTTCTCTGCAGAAGTTTCCAGCCAATTCTTTCTTGGGGAATGCTTTTCTATGTGGGTTTCCCTTGGAACCATGTCCAGGAAGCGCACCTTCTCCTTCTCCAAATACACCATTTCCCCAGGACAGCAAGAAAGACTTTTGGAGAAGGCTTTGGAGAAAGCATCACACTGCTATCATAATCGCAATAATTGCTGGAGGAGGGGTATTGCTGTTAATTTTGATTATCATACTCTTGATATGCATCTTCAAGAGGAAGAAAGACGGGGAGCTTGGCACAGCTGCATCTTCATCCAAAGGGAAGGGTGTTGTGGGTGGAAGGGGAGAAAAATCCAAGCAAGAATACAGCAGTGGTGTTCAAGAAGCAGAGAGGAACAAATTAGTTTTCTTTGAGGGCTGTTCATATAATTTTGACTTGGAGGATCTGTTGAGGGCTTCAGCTGAAGTCCTTGGAAAAGGAAGTCACGGTACGACCTACAAAGCCGTTCTTGAGGATGGCACAACAGTGGTTGTGAAGAGACTAAAGGAAGTGGTGGCAGGAAAGAAGGAATTCGAACAGCAAATGGAGATAATTGATAGGCTTGGCCAGCACCACCAGGGTGTTGTTCCCTTGCGTGCTTTCTATTACTCCAAGGACGAGAAGCTCTTGGTTTATGACTATGTTCCACCGGGTAGCCTTTCAGCTGCTTTGCATGGTATGCTCTTTATTCCAAGTCTTCTATTTGAACCACTAAGCATTTCATTTCCCCTCCCCCCCCCCCCCCGGAACACTAAGCATTTCATTACCAGTATGAAAGTTGTGTTCAGCCTTGAGTTTGTTTGTTTAAGTTGAAGATATAGCTGATCCTAGCGGTGAATATAGATGATTAAATACCACATGAGCAAGAACAAAATATTCAAAGAAAAAATAGCGGTGCTTCAACACTTCCATAGATGACCAGTACATGTTGGCTTTAAATATATAGTACTCTGAGATCGATCCTGAACAAGTAGAAATCTGCAGTCTGCGCAATATAATCTAGTCCCTCCGATCCATAATAAGTGTCCGGGATTTAGTACAAACTGGAAACAAAAAAATATACACCAAAATTGTGCAATTGACTCTGACACGGTGAACAGTGTGGTTGCCTTTATGTTAATCTCTTTCCAAATCTTGAACTGAGTGATGAAGACAATTACTTAGTTATATGAAATCACGAGTTGGTTATTCTGAATTAGATAGCTAAAAGATGTGTACAACATTGCAACTATAAGTTCCTTATGCACTACTTTTCGACCCTTGGCTGTTATCGTGCTGAAGGAAAATGGAAGATGGATTAAGGCAGTGCAAGCTGATGATGTCAACAAGTTCCCTCGCTGATTTATTGGTTTATTTTAGGTTTTCTACTTCTTTTCTGGATTTTTGAGAATATTCTGAGGGAATTACTTTTTTTCTTTTTCGAAATGGGGTGTGCCCCGGCCTCTGCATCGGTTGATGCACACAGCCTTTTACAAGGGAATTACTTTTGTAGTTCTCTAGCTATAATTCTTAGTCTGTTGAGCTACTGTCGTTCTCTGTGTGTTGAAATGCGTGGAAAAGAATTGGTGGTGTTTTTTAAGGCCTTGGCTTTTAGAGGAATCAAGAATATATCAGTTGGCAAGGAGGCACTGGTGTGCCTTAACGCACGAACAAACACACACCACCACACGTACACATGATTTGTACCCTGGTGGCCTGGTGGGTGAAGTTATATGCCCCACAATTCTACATCCCAGCAATAGGTGGTTCTCGTAGTTTATACCATTTCCATGGTCTTCTTTTCTTCCTTTCCACCCGCATATAGTTAATTTGGCATCTTGATGTACCACCGTGCGCTATTTTCAGTTATGTACATATGTATTAAAACGTAATTACATGATCACAGACTTACCGTTGGTTGTAAATACACAGGGAATAAATCTGCTGGAAGAGCACCACTGGACTGGGAGACAAGAGTAAGGATATCTCTTGGCGCCGCACGTGCGATCGCTCATCTTCACACCGAAGGAGGAGTCAAGTTCATCCACGGCAACATCAAGTCAAACAACATCCTTCTCTCGCAGGAGCTCAGTGCCTGCGTCTCCGACTTTGGCCTCGCGCAGCTCATGGCCACCCCTCACGTTCATCCACGGCTGATCGGATACCGTGCACCGGAGGTCCTCGAGGGCAAGAAACCAACGCAGAAATCCGATGTCTACAGCTTTGGCGTGCTGCTACTCGAGATGCTGACAGGAAAAGCCCCCCTCAGATCCCCCGGACGTGATGACTCCATCGAGCACCTCCCAAGGTGGGTTCAGTCTGTGGTCCGGGAAGAATGGACCTCGGAGGTCTTCGACGTCGACCTGCTGAGGCACTCGAACACCGAGGACGAGATGGTGCAGCTGCTCCAGGTCGCAATGGCGTGCGTCGCCATTCCTCCTGACCAGCGGCCTCGGATGGAGGATGTGGTGAGGAGGATCGAGGAGATCCGGAGCTCCGGCTCCGGGACAACAACTAGAACCTCTCCTGAAGACAAGCCGAGGGAGGAACACATCCAAATCACTTGAGGCAAAATAGGTCTGATACTGACAGCGTCTCTCATGCTGCAAATTGAGTTCATAGTTTCATTTGTTTACTGAATCTTCTCCGGGTGTTTCTAATCATTCTTTCAGTAAATTTATTTTCCCTTAGTTCCATCATCTCAGATTCTCAGTAGCCCAGCTGATCATCGTAGGGTGTTGTGGTGACTGTTTAGTGTATGATTGATGCTGATTCACTGAATGGGCATCATGGCCTGTCACTTGCATGTGACTGAGATTTTCTCAAACTATATATGCTTGCCCTGGTATTGGTCTGTTCTGTTATTTGTTTTTTTTCTTATTAATATGATGGTGTTTAGACAAGAAAAAAAGAATAGCTGGTGACAGTTGCTGCTGATTGCTGATTTTGCAAATCAAGTCAAGTTGGATGCTGCTGCCTTTCTTGACGAAGTTAGTTTCCTGAAGGGAACTGACCAAGACGTCCACATCTTGGCTGACCCTCTCAACGGATTCCATACGGGTCAAACAGTAGCGTTGCATGTACGAAGACTTGCCGGGTCAGAGCAAAGAAAAGCTGACCTAACCTAACGATAGCAAAATTTTAGGACAGAATATCGCTGTCCAAGTTGCATACCTGCCAGCCTACCTTGTTTCAGATTGATGAAGAGAATGGAAGTTGCACGTAAAGGAAGTGTTCTTTGTCTGATCTACACTCCAGAATGCACATATACTATTCCGCTCGGAGGTCGATCGGACCTAACCTATAACTGCCTACAGTGAAAGGCAAAAAATCCTCTCAAAAGATCGGGCAGTCCTAAGCTTTTCCACCTCAATGGCCATCATGTTTTTAGCCATAGCCACCTTCTTGGCTTGTATCCCCACCAAGCTCACGAAGCATTCATATTTATTTTGCACCTTCAACTCCCCTCTCTTCCCACTCTAACACATTCTTCATATCTTTATGCTCATCATTTTGGTCAAGGATTCTTGCAACAAGCTTGATGATGTCGCATGAATTGTGGCCTATATCGATAAGTTTGTAGCCTAGCGAAATTTGAACTTGGCACCCAGTAAATTTGTTGAATTGATCTTGGATTTAGCCCACTTATGTGAAAGTAAGCTATCTTTCCATTCACATGTAATTTGGTAGGGCGGTGGCACTTCTAGTCATGGAATTTCACCCATATCCCATCTCTAGAGAGAAAATGTTGAGTTTGGTTGAGCACAGAACAAGATCACGTTCTAGCAAAAAAAAAAATCTGCTAGTTACTTGTGGAGATTTGGAATCTCGTAAATGGTTAGGCGACATTTGTTTGAGCATCCAATGTGCTCAATGCTTCGTGAAGCTTGAACCAATGCAGCGCGTGCATAGCCTCTCCAAACAAAGACGTAGATCTAGCTAGGCCAACAACTTGAACTGTGGGAATCAAACTGGTGTCTTCGCTCCCTCTCTTTAGAATTCATTTTTGTTCATGTTCATCTGCTATACTTGCTTGCTTTATCTACATGAACTGTTATGGAAGCTTAAGTTAATATTGTTATGTTTATCTGTTTTCTGAAGCTTGAAATTTGCTCTATTTATCTTTGGATATATTTTTTCGCTTCATAATCTTGAACTGTGGGAATCAAACTACTCAGTAATTTACTTGAAGCATTTGTTTATTCCTTTAAATTGAGAATACTTTATAAAATCCTATCCATCCGTGTCTACTCGTGGCAACTCAATCTTTCAATTGGTATAAGAGCCTAGCTATTGATTTGGTTTAACTCTATTGATTTCGTTCCAAGTTGAGAAAGTTTCCACGTAAAAAGGATTGGTGTACCGGTGTGTTGGTTGCTTGTTGTTGCCTATGTGCGGAGAGCCCATAGAACTTGTCCTACCTCCCTATAGAAATCAGCTACCTGTGTGCTGAGAGGACCCATGACTTGTCCTCGGCTGGGGAAGAATATGTTTCTCCATATATGTTTTATGCATATGTTTCCTTATGTGATTGAGCAACGATGTGTGGAGTTAGTGCATTAGTGGTGCTGATGTTTACATATTATTCCACTATGTATTTTCATATCACGTTTGAGTGTGCTAATTCCGAACATAGCCAACGGTACTTAAAGGATTCTAGTGAAAGAACCTGCTACTAGTGTGGTGAAGATGGACACTACATCACCAATTGTCCCCAAAACAACGAGAAGAACAAGCTAGACGAACAAGGATGGCAACATCGAGAAGAGAGACAGAAGATACGATAGCAACACCGAGAAGAGAGAAAGAAGATACGATAGCAACAAGGATGATAAGAAAGACAAGAAGGAGAAGAAGGACATATACATGGCCCGTTCCTTCGTTGGACTATAATGGGACTCAAACTCCGATGAATCATCATCAAAATCCGAGTCGAGGTTCTCATCCTCGTAAAGGGATGATGGGAAGAACAAGATAAGCATAACCATTGCTATTGCTTTACCAAGCACCACAAGGTCAATGTTCGGCTCCTCCCGCTACGAAGAACAATCTTATGCGTGTCTAACGGCAAGACACTCTAAGAACAAAAGCGTAATCTCAATCTGCTGCTACAACGGTTGATATCGAGGGAGGGTGGTAGTATACGTTGTATATGGTTAGTTTTTTTGAAAGGGGTATATGGTTAGTTAAGTGCCTTCGTGTATCAAAGATTTGTATTATACCTAACCCCTTGTATGTTGATCTATATAATGAAAATGTAAACGCCGAGCCCTTGTCGCGTTGTGCTACCCACCCATCGATAGTTTCCATTTACGTTTCATCTACTACATGGTGGGTCGCATCCGAAAATGGCATGAAACGGATCGCGAAGGTGGTGGATATCAGTGGCGGAGCTATGTACAAATCAAGGGGGGGCACCGCCCCCCAACTTTTTGAGAATTACGGAAGGAATTTTTTTTACAAGGCTTAGAAGAGATTTTTTTAGCACTTTGCCCCCCAGATATAGATATTTTATGTCCCCCCCCCCCCCCCCCCATAATTCCTGGCAAGCTCCGCCACTAGTGGATATGTCGACGCGTGGACTTGCACTGTCCATGAGAATAGTTAATTTTACGCGCCAAACAAGTCTAGAGTTAAAATTGACCGGGAACGGTAAGTATTGTGTGCCAACTTCATGAGAGATTAAAATAGAAACATACTCTATGATTTTTTTTTCGCGAATAGAAAATATATACTCTACGAAGTACTCTTTATTTTTTTTTATGTTGCCTTTTTGTGCTCGAATCCTAGCTCTGCTATATAAACAACCTTGTTTGTGTAGCTGACATGAGTTGTTAACCGGCGCGAATATCACGATGCAAAGTGGACAGGCCGCCGGCCCCGTCCGTCCTGTCCGCTCCATCCGCCAAGATTAGTTGTGCAATTAGCTACGTCCGCGTCCGCTAATTCTGCTGGCCGTCGTTTCCGGCGGACATCCGCCAACATCCGTGGAGAAGAGGGGAGCTGCAGTTGAGCGCGTGTGCGTTGCTGGGTGGGGCTGTTCTTATGGATGGATCCGCCGCAGTAGAGACATTACACAACAAAGGTCTGCATTATACCATCACCACAAACAAAATGGTTCTCAGTTGGATTGCCAGACCTCCATCAAGCGATCAATATCAAAGTCTGGGAGCTAAGCTGAACAAGCTTAGTACACATAAAATCAGGCTAGCAGAATCAGACTCGGTTCTGGACGATACTCCGCACATTTAGTTACTGAATGCTGCCGGAAGATGATGGTTAACACTAGTTTGAACCTGGCAGACTAACGGATCTTTTCAGTGTTCTACTACTAGTTTCACAGTGCACAGGTGTATAGTTGACAGAAAAGCAAAATAGGAAGTAGCCAATATGAACCATAATGAAAAGCAAAGTTGACAGAAAATCATGACCATATACTATGTCTCCAGATGTGTGATGACGCGTAAAGCACACGCTCGTTGGGAATCCCAAGTGGAAGGTGTGATGCGTACAACAACAAGTTTTTCTCAGTAAGAAACCAAGGTTTATCGAACCAGTAGGAGTCAAGGGCCATGTGAAGGTCGTTGGTGACGGAGTGTAGTGCGGCGCAACACCAGAGATTCCGGCGCCAACGTGGAACCTGCACAACACAATCAAAATACTTTGCCCCAACGTAACAGTGAGGTTGTCAATCTCATCGGCTTGCTGTAAACAAAGGATTAAATGTATGATGTAGAAAATGATGTTTGTTAGCAAAAAACAGTAGAGAACAATGATTGCAGAAGATTGTATTCAGATGTAAAAGAATGGACCGGGGTCCACAGTTCACTAGTGGTGTCTCTCCAATAAGAAATAGCATGTTGGGTGAACAAATTACAGTTGGGCAATTGACAAATAAAGAGGGCATAACAATGCACATACATATCATGATGAGTAATATGAGATTTACTTAGGGCATTACGACAAAGTACATAGACCGCTATCCAGCATGCATCTATGCCTAAAAAGTCCACCTTCGGGTTAGCATCCGCACCCCTTCCAGTATTAAGTTGCAAACAACAGACAATTGCATTAAGTATGGTGCGTAATGTAATCAACACAAATATCCTTAGACAAAGCATTGATGTTTTATCCCTAGTGGCAACAGCACATCCACAACCTTAGAACTTTCTCACATCGTCCTGCATTCAATGGAGGCATGAACCCACTATCAAGCATAAATACTCCCTCTTGGAGTCACAAGTATCAACTTGGCCAGAGCCTCTACTAGCAACGGAGAGCATGCAATATCATACACAACACATATATGATAGATTGATAATCAACTTGACATAGTATTCCATATTCATCGGATCCCAACAAACACAACATGTAGCATTACAAATAGATGATCTTGATCATGATAGGCAGCTCACAAGATCTAACATGATAGCACAATTAGGAGAAGACAACCATCTAGCTACTGCTATGGACCCATAGTCCAAGGATGAACTACTCACACATCAGTCCGGAGGCGATCATGGTGATGTAGAGTCCTCCGGGAGATGATTCCCCTCTCCGGCAGGGTGCCGGAGGCGATCTTCTGAATCCCCCGAGATGGGATTGGTGGCGGCGTCTCTGGAACTTTTTCCGTATCGTGGCTCTCGGTAATAGGGTTTTCGCGAGGGAGAGTATAAGTAGGCGGAAGGGCAGAGTCGGAGGGCTGACGAGGGGCCCACACCACAGGCCGACGCGGGCCCCTCCTTGGCCGCGCCGCCCTGTGGTTGGGCCACCTCGTGGCCCCACTTCGTATCCTCTTCGGTCTTCTGGAAGCTCCGTGGAAAAATAAGACCCTGGGCGTTGATATCGTCTAATTCCGAGAATATTTCCTTTGTAGGATTTCTGAAACAAAAAACAGCACAAAACAGGAACTGGCTCTTCGGCATCTTGTCAATAGGTTAGTGCCGGAAAATGCATAATAATGACATAAAATGTGTATAAAATATGTGAGTATTGTCATAAAACTAGCATGGAACATAAGAAATTATAGATACGTTTGAGACGTATCAAGCATCCCCAAGCTTAGTTCCTACTCGCCCTCGAGTAGGTAAACGATAACAAGGATAATTTCTGAAGTGACATGCTATCATAATCTTGATCAATACTATTGTAAAGCATATGAGATGAATGAAATGATTCGAAGCAATGGTAAAGACAATGACTAAACAACTGAATCATATAGCAAAGACTTTTCATGAATAGTACTTTCAAGACAAGCATCAATAAGACTTGCATAGGAGTTAACTCATAAAGCAATAAATTCTTAGTAGAAAGTTTTGAAGCAACACAAAGGAAGATATAAGTTTCAGCAGTTGCTTTCAACTTCAACATGTATATCTCATGGATAATTATCAACACAAAGTAATATGATGAATGCAAATAAGCAAGTATGTAGGAATCAATCAACATAGTTGACACAAGTGTTTGCTTCTAAGATAGAAAGAAGTAGGTAAACTGACTCAACATAAAGTAAAAGAAAGGCCCTTCGCAGAGGGAAGCATGGATTACTATTTTTGTGCTAGAGCTTTTATTTTGAAAATATAGAAACAATTTTGTCAACGGTAGCAATAATTCATATGTGTTATGCATAAGACATCCTATAAGTTGCAAGCCTCATGCATAGAATACCAATAGTGCTCGCACCTTGTCCTAATTAGGTTGGATTTACATGGATTATCATTGCATAGCATATGTTTCAACCAAGTGTCACAAAGGGGTACCTCTATGCCGCCTGTACAAAGGTCCAAGGAGATAGATCGCATTTGATTTCTCGTTTTTGATACATCTCAACTTAGGACATCCATACCGGGACAACATAGAAAACCGATAATGGACTCCTCTTTAATGCATAATTAAGCATTCAACAACAGATAATATTCTCATAAGAGATTGAGGATTGATGTCCAAACTGAAACTTCCACCATGATACATGGCTTTGGTTAGCGGCCCAATGTTCTTCTCTAACAATATGCATACTCAAACCATTTGATCATGATAAATCACCCTTACTTCAGACAAGACGAACATGCATAGCAACTCACATGATATTCAACAAAGGTGTAATAGTTGATGGCGTCCCCAGAAACATGGTTACCGCTCAACAAGCAACTTATAAGAAATAAGATACATAAGCTACATATTCTTTACCGCAATAGTTTTTAAGGCTATTTTCCCATGAGCTATATATTGCAAAGAAAAGGAATGAAATTTTAAAGGTAGCACTCAAGTAATTGACTTTGGATTGGCAGAAAAATACCATGTAGTAGGTAGGTATGGTGGACACAAATGGCATAGTTTTTGGCTAAAGGATTTTGATGCAAGAGAAGTATTCCCTCTCAATACAAGGCTTGGGCTAGCAAGGTTGTTTGAGGCAAACACAAGAATGAACCGGTACAGCAAAACTTACATAAGAACATATTGCAAGCATTATAAGACTCTATACTGTCTTCCTTGTTGTTCAAACACCTCACCAGAAAATATCTAGACTTTAGAGAGACCAATCATGCAAATCAAATTTCAACAAGCTCTATGGTAGTTCTTCATTAATAGGTGCGAAGTACATGATGCAAGAGCTTAAACATGATCTATTTGAGCAAAACAATTGCCAAGTATCAAATTATTCAAGACATTATACCAATTACCACATGAAGCATTTTCTGTTTCCAACCAAATAGCAATGAACGAAGCAGTTTCAACCTTCGCCATGATCATTAAAAGTAAAGCTAAGAACACCAATGTTCATATGCAACAGCGGAGCGTGTCTCTCTCCCAAACAAAGAATGCTAGGATCCGATTTTATTAAAACACAAACAAAAAATAAAAACATACAGACGCTCCAAGTAAAGCACATAAGATGTGACGGAATAAAAATATAGTTTCACTAGAGGTGACCTGATAAGTTATCGATGAAGAAGGGGATGCCTTGGGCATCCCCAAGCTTAGATGCTTGAGTCTTCTTGAAATATGCAGGGATGAACCACGGGGGCATCCCCAAACTTAGATGCTTGAGTCTTCTTGAAATATGCAGGGATGAACCACGGGGGAATCCCCAAGCTTAGACTTTTCACTCTTCTTGATCATATTGTATCATCCTCCTCTCTTGATCCTTGAAAACTTTCTCCACACCAAACTCAAAACAAACTCATTAGAGGGTTAGTGCATAATCAAAAATTCACATATTCAGAGGTGACATAATCATTCTTAACACTTCTGGACATTGCACAAAGCTACTGAAAGTTAATGGAACAAAGAAATCCATCCAACATACCAAAAGAGGCAATGCGAAATAAAAGGCAGAATCTGTCAAAACAGAACAGTCCGTAAAGACAATTTTTTTAGAGGAACTTAACTTGCTCAGATGAAAAAGCTCAAATTGAATGAAAGTTGCGTACATATCTGAGGATCACTCACATAAATTGGCAGATTTTTCTGAGTTACCTACAAAGGGGGCTACTCAATTTCGTGACATCAAGAAATCTGTTTCTGCGCAGTAATCCAATTCTAGTATCAACCTTACTATCAAAGACTTTACTTGGCACAACAATGCAATAAAATAAAGATAAGAAGAGGTTGCTACATTAGTAACAACTTCCAAGACTCAAATATAAAACAAAAGTGCAGACGTAAAATAATGGGTTGTCTCCCATAAGCGCTTTTCTTTAACGTCTTTCAGCTAGGCGCAGAAAGTGTGAATCAAGTGTTATCAAGAGATGAAGCATCAACAGAGGGGTTTGGAGTTTTCTCAACTATGCATTGTATCTTGTCTATGTAAGTTTCAGAGGCTCCTCTTTCATTACTTTTAGGCTTACTATCCTCCTCAAATAAATTTTCCGGAACAATCCAATCAAAATTCTTTTCTAGTGCCTCGCACATTCCTAAGAGCATGCAAGGTATTGGCGCTTTAATCCCCCCCTCACAATTGACTTTATTAGTGTACTTTAGTCTATCTTTTTCTATCTTTTCAAGGGTATTTGCAAAATTGGTATAAAAGCCAAGCATCTTATGTTTAATAAAGACTTTTCTAGCTTCTCTAGCTACATCACCGAATTCTTTAAGAAGGGTTTCTAAAACAAAATCTTTCTTTTCTCCTTCTTCCATATCACAGAGTGTAAGAAACATATGTTGCATTATAGGGTTGAAATTAACAAATCTAGCTTTCAACATGTGTACTAAAGAGGTAGTAGAAATTTCATAAGTAGGAGCAAGTTCTACCAAGTGTCTATCTTCAAAATCTTCAACCATACTAACATGAGTGAAAAATGCTTCTATATTATCTCTTCCAATGATAGACCCTTGCCCTACCGGTATATCTTTCAGAGTGAACTTAGGAGGAAACATGATGAAATAAACAAAAGGTAAATAAAATAAATGAAAGTAACTAATTTTTTGTGTGTTTTTGATATAGAAAGCAAACAAGACAGTAAATAAAATAAAAGCAAGTAACTAAATTTTTTGTATTTTTGATATAGAGAAAGCAAACAAAGCAGTAAAATAAAATAAAATAAAGCAAGACAAAAACAAAGTAAAGAGATTGGATGTGGGAGACTCCCCTTGCAGCGTGTCTTGATCTCCCCGGCAACGGCGCCAGAAATTTAGCTTGATGACACGTAAAGCACACGCCCGTTGGGAACCCCAAGTGGAAGGTATGATGCGTACAGCAGCAAGTTTCCCTCAGTAAGAAACCAAGGTTTATCGAACCAGTAGGAGTCAAGGGCCACGTGAAGGTCGTTGGTGACGGAGTGTAGTGCGGCGCAACATCAGGGATTCCGGCGCCAACGTGGAACCTTCACAACACAATCAAAATACTTTGCTCCAACGTAACAGCGAGGTTGTCAATCTCACCGGCTTGCTGTAAACAAAGGATTAAATGTATGGTGTGGAAAATGATGTTTGTTTGCAAAGAACAGTAGAGAACAATGATTGCAGAAGATTGTATTCAGATGTAAAAGAATGGACCGGGGTCCACAGTTCACTAGTGGTGTCTCTCCAATAAGAAATAACATGTTGGGTGAACAAATTACAGTTGGGCAATTGACAAATAAAGAGGGCATAACAATGCACATACATATCATGATGAGTAATATGAGATTTACTTAGGGCATTACGACAAAGTACATAGACCGCTATCCAGCATGCATCTATGTCTAAAAAGTCCACCTTCGGGTTAGCATCCGCACCCCTTCCAGTATTAAGTTGTAAATAACAGACAATTGCATTAAGTATGGTGCGTAATGTAATCAACACAAATATTCTTAGAAAAAGCATTGATGTTTTTATCCCTAGTGGCAACAACACATCCACAACCTTAGAACTTTCTGTCACTGTCCCAGATTCAATGGAGGCATGAACCCACTATCGAGCATAAATACTCCCTCTTGGAGTCACAAGTATCAACTTGGCCAGAGCCTCTACTAGCAACGGAGAGCATGCACGATCATAAACAACACATATATGATAGATTGATAATCAACTTGACATAGTATTCCATATTCATCGGACCCAACAAACACAACATGTATCATTACAAATAGATGATCTTGATCATGATAGGCAGCTCACAAGATCTAACATGATAGCACAATTAGGAGAAGACAACCATCTAGCTACTGCTATGGACCCATAGTCCAAGGATGAACTACTCACACATCATTCCGGAGGCGATCATGGTGATGTAGAGTCCTCCGAGAGATGATTCCCCTCTCCGGCAGGGTGCCGGAGGCGATCTCCTGAATCCCCCGAGATGGGATTGGCGGCGGCGGCGTCTCTGGAACTTTTTCCGTATCGTGGCTCTCGGTAATAGGGTTTTCGCGACGGAGAGTATAAGTAGGAGGAAGGGCAGAGTCGGAGGGCTGACGAGGGGCCCACACCACAGGCCGGCGCGGTCCCCTCCTTGGCCGCACCGCCCTGTGGTTTGGCCACCTCGTGGCCCCACTTCGTATCCTCTTCGGTCTTCTGGAAGCTCCGTGGAAAAATAAGATCATGGGCGTTGATTCGTCCAATTCCGAGAATATTTCCTTTGTAGGATTTCTGAAACCAAAAACAACACAAAACATGAACTGTCTCTTCGGCATCTTGTCAATAGGTTAGTGCCGTAAAATGCATAATAATAACATAAAGTGTGTATAAAACATGTGAGTATTGTCATAAAACTAGCATGGAACATAAGAAATTATAGATACGTTTGAGACGTATTAATGTGTCCATAGGTAAAACACTTCCGGAAAAGAACTACCAAAACAGCATACAATGTTTGAAACTGCAGATAACAGATACCATATCACAGTTGCAACATAAATCATGATTTCTGGATCTTAAGGTAAGATGATAAACTTGCTACTACTCCAGCCAGAAGATCACTGGCTAACGCTGAGCCACTTGAAGAACACATATCTGCATGCTTACATAACCGAGCTGAACATAACCATCTTCACTGAGACTTCTCAGATGCACCTGTAAAAAGAACAGAAAATGTAAGCCATCCCAGTTGCCTTTAGGTTCTTACGCCAACATCAACTGTTCATACCGCCATTTACTGAACATTATCACCAAGTCGCGGCGAATAGATTCCTCTGCCTGCCTGCCTGTCCCTGCCAAAATCAAATTCCACGACGAAATTAAAACGAAGACCAGTACTCGAACGTTCCAAACCCGTAATTGATTTCTGGAAAGGTGTTATGTGGGCTACTAAAGCAGTGAAGTTTGGTTATAAATGACATGTAGGGAATGGTAAATCCATAAAATTTTGGGAAGACATTTGGTTCGGCAATTCCCCTTTGGCTACTCAATTCGGGGATCTTTATTTTGTTTCTAACCAACAGAACAAAACCATTTCTGATATCTGGGATGGCCAGGAGATTCGAGGTACTTTTAGGAGAACCTTCACTGATGACATGATGGTTCAGTGGTTTGAGCTCCTAGAGATTGCTAAGACTATAACTTTCTCCCAAGAGGAAGATCAGCTGATCTGGCAATACACCTCTTCTGAGATTTATTCATCTAGCTCTCTATATGCTATCATTACTTTTAGAGGTGTTACTCCAGTTTATCTACCTGCTGTTTGGAAACTGAAAATACCTCCTAGGATTCAAATTTTCTTATGGTTGTTTTCTCAGAACAAGATCATGACTAGGGATAATTTGAGGGCTAGAGGTATTCCTAAACCCATGAACTGTGAGATGTGTTCTGAATTTGAATCAGTTCACCATCTTATGTTTGAATGTATAGTGGCTAGATCTATTTGGAACTTGTTTGAAGAGGTTTTTGAAGTGCATGTTAATAACTTTGAATCAATTGCTTCAAAATGGCTTTGTAACAAAAAGTTCATGCATTTTAATGTAGCTTCTTAATTCAGCTGTTCTGTGGGGTCTATGGCTTAATAGAAATAGTCTTGTGTTTAACAAAACCACTTGGATTAATGTGAAACAGGTGTGGCGAAGGGTTCTCTTCCTCCTTCGGGACTGGTTGAAACCTTTCAAAGAACTAGAATCTGGAGGAAACCTGCTGCTAGCCAGTTTAAGAGCTCCTCTTTGCCTCCCAGTGGGGTGAGATGTCCCTCCTTCGACTGGGTCTCTTCCTGGAACTCAAGTTTTGATGGCAGGGCAACGCTGGCCTACCTCCTGGACAATCCTGGTGACTCCCACAAGATTCATGTGGTCACCTGATCGACTCGGCTGCTGAGAAAGGTGGTGTAGTCTCAAGAGGATGCCAGAGGAATGCTGAGGAAAAGCTTGGGAGCTGTGCTAGTATGCTACTACCTATATGTTTGGTTTGTAATGGGATTAGTTAAAACGTTTGTTTTTTAGGGTGTGCTCACTGCTTTAAAAATTGTTCCTGGGCTTGCTGGTATTTCGGAGTTTGGTTGGGATGTCAGCCAATCTCCCCAACATAAAAAACCTGTTTCTCCTTTCGTTTTGTGGTGTTTTTAGTTTCTGTAAAAGACTTGGCTTCCTTTTCAATGAAAATGGAGCTGGGGGAGACCCCTGTTTGATCTAAAAAAAACCCGTAATTGATGTGAGAGCATCAAATTTTACGCGCCAAACAAGTCTGGAGTTAAAATTGACCGGGAACCGTAAGTTTGATGTGCCAACTTCATCAGAGATAAAATAGAAATATACTCCATGATTTTCTTTCGCGAATAGAAAATATACTCTATGAAGTAGTACTCTTTACTATATTTTTTATGTTGCCTTTGGTTGTGCTCGAACCCTACCTCTATAAACAACCTTGTTTGCGTAGCTGACATGAGTTGTTAACCGGCGCGAATAGATTCCTCTGCCTGCCTGCCTGCCCTGCCTGTCCCTGCCAAAATCAAATTCCACCACGAAATTAAAACGTAGACTAGCAGAGAGAACGTTCCAAACGCAGACCCGAGAAGAAAATTATAAATACCGGCCCGGACCCGGCGCCTGGTTTCAAACCCGTCCTCGCACCGCACCACAGCACAAACCGAGGGACCCGGCCGGAGCGAGGGACGAAAAAAAAAACTCGCCGTTCCCAACCTCTCGCTGCAAAAGGTGTGAAACCTTCGCCTCCCTCCCTCGCCGTCGCCCTTCGGCTTCTCCGCGCCGCGGCCCGGTCCAGATCGGCGCGGGTAAGCCCCGGCTCCTCCCGATCCGGATCCGCCCGATGTTTTCGATAGGTAGAATTGCGCCGGGTTTAATTGTTCCGCGCCGGTTGGTGGGGCGCGGTCGCCGACGGTAGATCTGCGCGCTGGTTCGGTTTGGCGGCGTTGCGGGGGGCGTGGCGGCGATTCGATGGGTTTTGCGTGCCGGGAGTTTGATTTGGGTGGTGGGAGGCGATTTGACCTCTCGCGTGCCGTTGTTGGGTTTGGTTGGGCGTTGTTGCAAGGCTGTTAGGTGCTCGGGTTCTCGGCGATATGCACATGTAGTGGGTTATTCGATAGCAGCGCGCGTAGATGCGAGTTGTTCTCTTATTTGTTATACAACAGACGTGTATATAAGTATTTTGAAGATCACTCGTTCAGCAGCCTGTCGGGTCGTCCTGTTATGACTTGTGACCGAAGTTTAATTGATCTCCGAGATGTGTGAATTGTTACGGGGGTTCCACACCACTGGCAATTGTGTCGCGAGTTTGTGATCTCTCACGAGCAGGGCAGGCTTTTGCCTGGATTCCTTTCACCGCTTGCTAGAATTGTGAGCGCTTAGTTCATGTTAGTCTGAAACATCCATGTGTTACAGTTCTGTGCTGAACATCTAGTCTAGATCCTGCCTTAGATAGGTTTCTGATGGCTAGATGTTGGAGTTGTTATATTTTTAGAATTATATACTATGAGGCCGTGTGTCATATTATATATTATGGGTATTCAGTTTTGTGGTCATAGCATGCAAGAGCTCATGTTCTCTCCTTGTAGGTTGGTTGGCATGGCGTCAAAGCGCATCCTCAAGGAACTCAAGGACCTGCAGAAGGATCCTCCCACGTCATGCAGTGCAGGTTCGCCAGATCACACTAATATTCGTTAACGCAATTTTGTTTCACGCGTTACCCCGGCATGCCAGCTCATAGGCTGCAATTTTCGTCTGTACATTGTTCAGGTCCTGCTGGTGAGGACATGTTCCACTGGCAAGCAACGATTATGGGACCCCCTGACAGTCCCTATGCCGGCGGTGTTTTCTTGGTGAACATCCATTTTCCTCCGGATTACCCCTTCAAGCCCCCAAAGGTATGGGACTTAGGAGCGGCATTTTATTTGCAGGCCCTCATTATATCCAATCTGTGTTTTCATTATATGCATGCTCTGCGGCTACTCTCATAATCTTTGGTAGTACTTTTAATCTGGAAATCTATTTGTTTTTTCTGCCCTGCCTGTCAAGGAAGCCACACTGTTCAGTTTAGATACAAACTGTCACCTCTGTTTTCTCTTGGTTAATTAATTAATCTCAATGGTTCACCCCCTCCCATTTATAGACAAGTAGAAGGCCTATTAAAAGGTAAAAATCGTGATACCTAAATATTAGGACATGTAAATCTCAGTCCCTGAACTCTAGAGTATAACTTGCTTACAAAGCAAACAACTAATTAATCTGTATCCACTGCCATTCCTTCTGCGTGGCCTCTTTTGGGCCTAGTCCACACCTGTAAGGCTGTAACACTCGTAATCATCTTTTTGTTGATATTAATTATGTAATAACATCGTCACTCCTGGTAGGCGGTGTTTGCACTTTCCTGATGATGCTTTTCTCCATGTCTTACTCATGGTATCAATATCATACTATCTGTGTCGTTTTTGTATGTACTGCCATAGAAGTATCTTTAAGTTAATACTGTTAACCTGACAAACTGTGTAGTCTTTCTATCTGTTTCTCTCTTCATGTCGCCTTTCAAAGTTGTAATTCACTAATTAAGTTGCTGATTTGGTGTATGGTATATACCTGAAGATTTTGTTTGTATCTTTATCCAGTTGATCTTAAAAAAGCATGATCACTTTTCATTAGGTGGGCTAGATGCTGACAAGGGGGTATGCTAAAATGACATCACTGATATTGTGTATGACAGCACTATAAAAAGTTTTTGGTTCTGTTGCTAACTTAGATAGCATATAACAGAAACTGATAGGATGCTAATTCATCTCAATCCCACTTGGATGTGTTTTACTTCTTCGAGGAGTGTTCCTACATACTTGCTTGAGCCATTCACTAGAAAGTACTCGTCTATATTCTAGGAGTCTAGGACCATATGGTGCTTGTGTGCATCATTTGTAATACTTTCTGTACATTGCTAAAAGCATTATTCTATTTATATTGCTCTCATGTTTATTCAACTATATGAATTTTGTCCATGCTTCTGCCATTTCAATCATTATGCTCTTGTTGTAGGTATCTTTCAAGACAAAGGTCTTCCATCCTAATATCAACAGCAATGGAAGCATATGCCTCGATATTCTTAAGGAGCAGTGGAGCCCTGCTTTGACGATTTCCAAGGTAATCCTTGTTACTGTTCTGTTATTCCATCTGTACACATGCTTCACTCTTTTTCATATCTCTATATGTTGCTGAAAATATGAATTACTTTTAGATGTCAGCTCTGGTTATCACCGATTGTTATGTTGCTTCAGTTATATACTTGTCTTTTAATTGAAATCTGTCATACACCTCCTGAAATTCGTTATGTTGTTTGTTCCTACTAGCTATGCTTACCCTTTCCTTATGAGAATCTGCAATATTTAGATTAACTTTTGTTGTTTAACCGCTAATAGGATGCTTCTGATTTCCAACAAGGTGTTGAAAATTTTATGTTATTTATCCTTCCTGCTTCACTTAATAATAGGACTTTTTGCATTTGTGCATGGTCGCATTTGTCTGTGTTTGCTGTTTCACATTGTATGCATACGTCTCAGCTAAAACTATACCGTATCTTATGGCAATAGTGGTTTCCTTGGATGGTTGCATTTGTCTGCAATATTTAGATTAATTTATGTTGTTTAACCGCTGATAGGATGCTTCTGATTTCCAACAAGGTGTTGAAATTTTTATGTTATTTATCCTTCCTGCTTCACTTAATAATAGGATTTTTGCATTGTTGCATGATCGCATTTGTCTGTGTTTGCTGTTTCACATTGTGTGCATACGTCTCAGTTAAAACTATACCGTATCTTATGCCAATAGTGGTTTCCTTGGATGGCTTCAGTATCCTTTTTAGCCCTAACGCATTGGATTTCTATGTTCCTTTCCTGTGGTACCATTATGTATGGCCGACAAACTGCACTTCTTTCAGTTAGCTGTTCCGTCAGTGGGTTAGCCCTTCAAAGTTGACATGATGTCCATACACGAAAAGGAGTGCATTTTGTTGTTGTTGAGTTTTGCACTTTACCTGCATCAGCGCTGTGTTTTTCCAAATGAGCACTATAAAAAGCCTGCTGTCAATTATTGATCTCTTGCATGTTTGGATGTTACAGGTATTGCTCTCTATCTGTTCCCTGCTGACCGATCCCAACCCGGATGACCCTCTTGTCCCCGAGATTGCCCATATGTACAAGACGGACCGGTCAAAGTACGAGACAACAGCCCGCAGCTGGACACAGAAGTACGCCATGGGTTGAAGACCTGCATCGCGGACTACTGTCATGTCGTGTCAAGAAAATATTATGGGCCATTGTTTTCTTTCAATTTGTTGCTGGTTGTGTGTATCTGATCCGCAAGGATCTAATTGTGGCCGATGTCGGGCCTGTCATCATTGCCATTAGTATTGGCAGACATGCATGCCTATCAGCCTATGCACCTATGCTTGTTGTTGGGTCAACCTTCGCTAGTGTTGGTGTAATTTGGTAAATGTTAATCAAAACATGTCATTCGAGACCCTGTCCAGATTTTTGTGTGGTTTTAGCTTATATATTAGTCCCTTCTCATATTTATGTATCCGTATATATTCAGTTTTTCTTGTCCGCAGCTGAGCATGAAAGTAGTAGTTGCAACATGCAATTGCTATATGCCAGAAGATCAGCTGCTATATTTTTGGGCTTAGCTTTTACTTTTGTAGTCTGTAGAGTATTCCAAAATGAAAGTTGGAGTCACTTCAGCATTTTGTATAAGGGCATGCCCAATGCACTGCCCTAGAGGTACTGCTTCACACCTTTAGCTAGGTTCGGGTGGTCCAAAGTAGGTTCGGATGAGGAGGCAACCTCCTCTTCAGGAAGTGAGATCTTAAGACTTAAAAGCATGTTTTTTGGAGAGAGAAAGAGATACATAGTGTCATATTTGTGGGGTCCTTTCTCTCTTTTTCTGATTAAAGTTGTAGCTTCTATTGGAGAGATAAAATTCACCATGTTGCTTCTGACAACTTTTTTACACGAAGAAGCTAGTTTTGTATGCCACCATTGCTCATGCCCTAAGCAGCTTCAGAAGTTGTCAGATCTTGACAGAATGACAGGGCTCATAGCTTTGCTGGGAAAGTAGGAAATCGCAAGCAATGGGGCCTCGTTGATTCAAAACGATTTACACTATCTTTGTGTTTGGTGTGCCTCGTTTGACTTTTATGGTGTTTCGTAAGAGTACCTGTACGCTACAATTGTTAGAAAGAATACTTGAATATTTCTTTCTTCTACGGTGCAATCAAATAAACATCTTGAATAAATTGTTTGAAAGAGCAGGAGATTTTAGGAATTCTTCCAATCTTTACATCCAATTTTGTATCGATACTAAAATAGTTTGCTAAACTGGCTTACATTATACTACCTCCGTTCCAAGGAATAAGATACATGTGTATTCTAAGATGAACTTTGATCATAAAAATTGAGCAAAAAAATCTTGATTATATTATACTACCTCCATTCAAAGAATTAATGCCTATATTTTTTTTTCAGAAAGTCAAACTATATTAAGTTTGACTAAGTTTTTAGAAAAAAATATTAACATGTGAAACACAAAATTAATATTATTAGATAGATAATGAAATATATTTTCATGTTCTATCTACAAAATATCATATTTATTGATAGATTATTCTAAAATTTTGGTCAAACTTTACTCGCTTTGACTTTTCCAAAAAAATATAAGGTTTAAGCCTTGGGATGGAGGTAGTATGTAATTAGTATCATTAGATTTATATTGAAAAACACTTTCTAATGATGCTAATTTCATACAAATAATTTTTATATATTTGAATCAACTCTTGGTCAAACAAAAATCACGTAAAATGAGAATGTCTTATTCCTTAATTCGGAGGAAGTAGAATGGAGGGAATACTTGGTAGCCTCCATATCTAGATAAAATTGTGCCAATTATTTTAGAGCAGAGAGAGTCTGAACTAAGCTGAAATCAGCCAGTAAACCGTAGAATCAAAGAGTCCCACATGCTTCCCGCAACGGCAGAAGAGACACCGCGCTCTGGTGCCGCCGCCGCTAGCACCGCCGTGTTACGGCCTCGCACAGGCTGTGCTGCGCGCGTAGCAAAGAGGCTGCTTGTATATGGTTTGGTACATCTCGGAGGCCTAAAATGGCGGTGAATGCTTTGCCACCAGCAGACTTCTCGATACAAAATCTAATTTTGGACATGGAGGCTCTCGCCTTCTCTCTCTCTCTCGCGCTGCTGGCGTGTGTACGAACCCCTTTCCCAGCCGCTCCCTCTCCTTGGGCTATTCGCAGATTTCCTGTGGCCACACCCCTGTTTTCACGGTTTTTGCTGCTATTAACGGCAAGGGCACTTCCGTCCGGCGCCACCTGCTTCTCCCCGAGCCCCCCGCCGGCCGCCGGGGTGGGCTTGCCGCGGACGGCAGCCAGCGCGCGCTTCCTTGCCGGGGAAATCTGAATTCTTCTGTTGGATCCCGTTGGGAGGGGGAACGTATTTCTTGGCCTCCCAGAGGTACGTTCTTGCGTTATCCTTTCAATTCTGCCTCTCAACAATGTAAGCATGCCTTCACCTTGCGAGTGCCATTTGCCCGCCACAACATAGCATCTGGATTCTACAATCTAGGTTGTGTGGGAATGGGATGTGGCGGCATGCTGTTTTCCTGGGATTATTTGCTCAGCAAAAGTTCTTTTCGCCGGTGTTCAGATGATCAATTTGTTATAGAAAGTTTCCTTTCTAATTTCAAGTGATCCTATCTCATTCTAAAAGGAAGATACTGTAGGATTATCATTGTGCTATTGAATTTCATGCGTCCTGAATCATATCAATATGATGAGCAAGATTCATAATCGCACAGACAACTTCTTTTGTTCCTATTGAATTTGCCGTGGTCTTGACTTGCTGAGGTCATCAAATCAGTTTCAAATATTTGTAAAACAAACAGAACGATCTTTTATTATTCACTTCTATCTTCTCTCTACGGCCTTTAGCATTGTTTCAATTTTTTTTTGGGATCTATTTGTATCATGTTATGATATGCTAGCTATTGCTCTTATTATTAGGTCGCTGAAAATGTGAAGATCAGCACTGAAAGTTATATACCTTATTGTTTCCCCAACCTGCAGAGTCCGGGAGTTCAGACATCCTGACAAATTAGCTCGAACCAATGGGATGCTGTGGCAGTGTGAGTGTTTTCCTACATGCATAAATTGCATTTACAATGAGCAACTTTAACCACTGAATCAATGAGAACACATTATTTAGTCATTAGCATCCTTAGTGTATTTGCGGTGTTTGTCATGCTACAAAATGCATGTGCTAAAAGTGACACAAACACTCAACGCAGGCCATTTATCGAGTTACACATTAATAACATTTGTTGTTATGCTTCCGTTTGCAGAATCCTATAGACGATGAGGAACACCTAGACTACAGCTCAGGAAATGTGACGATTATACCTGACCTAAAGAGTTGGGAAAAGAAATTGGAAGATGCAAGTGAAAGCGGTAAAACAGTAAGTCTCCTACATGACTAGTTATAATCAAAGGGTGGTACAACTTAACTCATACTTTGGACACACGATAGGTACATGTGATTTTCCAGTTTCTAATTCTGTTTTTGGTTAACCAAGTTGGAAATCTTCATCTGCGCAGCTTGTTGTAAAATTCAGCGCAGTATGGTGCGGCCCGTGTAGGATTGCTGCTCCTGTATACGCGGAACTTTCCTTGAAGCATTCAGATCTTGTTTTCGTGTCTGTGGATGTAGACGAACTTCCGGTACAGAAATCTTAGCGATTTGTTATTTGGACTTTGAAAAAAAATGCTGAAACTAAATGCCATTTGGATACATTTCATCAGGAACTAGTCACTGAATTCGACGTACGGGCCACACCGACATTCATCTTCCTGAGAGATAAGAAGGAGATCGATAAGCTGGTGGGGGGCAACCAGACAGATCTGGAGCAGAAGTTCGACCCGTATTGCCGGCCAGGCGAAGAAGCCATGTGTAAACAGTCTTTCCAGGATAGAATCACCTGACGTGCCAGTCGATAGAGTTTCGGAAATACTCCATTGGCTGGAAACATCCAGCTGCAAGTGCCTGTTCAGCGACATACTTAGGCTTGAGAAACTGACCAGCAGAAGTAGGATTTCTTGGTAGTGTTGAGTCCACATTCAGCAGTAAAGTAAGTTAGCCAGCATCTGTAACTTTGCATCGCACTGATCATATGAACGACAAATACGAGACAATGTACTGATTGACAGCAGATGCCTTGTGTACATTCCCTCTCATGAATCATGACTGACTGTACAACAAAAATGCCAATGCCACCATTGGTGATCGATCTTGCATCATCTCATGTCAGGAGCCAGGTTTTTGAATGCAGTAGCCTATATGACAGAAAGATAATTTGGCAATGCACATCTATATATAAGTGTATATATGCAGGGTTTTGAATGTAGTAGCCTAGTATATTATTTGCTGAGCTGCAGCTTTGACAGGATGGCGGCGGCCCGATCTCCACCGAGCAGGAAATACGGGTGTCGGAGCGCCGCGGCGGCGGAGAGCCGTCCCTGCTCGCGCTGTGCGAGGAGCTTGGTGGCGAGGTCCCATCCTCTCCCGGAGTCGAGGTCGAGGATCTGCAGGTCGGGTCTCCGGCGCGTGGTCTCCCGCCACCTGTTGAGGTCGTACCCGGCGGCCTTGAGCTCTGAGTTGAAGTTCTTGAGCCCGGACGGCGACCTGAGCCCCGGCGTGGCCATCTGCATGAGCACGATGCCCGCGGAGTACATGTCGAAGAGGTCGGGGCTGTTGAGCTGCCAGAGGATCGGGGAGAGGATGGCGGCGATGGGCTCGGCGGGCGGCGTGGGGGTCTCCTCGGGGAGGACGTAGAGCTCGGGCGGGCAGTAGTCCGGGTCGAGCAGGGTGCGGTCGGGCACGTAGTTCTTGCCGATGCGGAGGTCGGTGGCGGCGCCGAAGTCGATGAGCTTCACCTGGCCGCGGCGGGTGACGACGAGGTTGGAGGGCTTGATGTCGCGGTGCACGATGCCGGTGTCGTGGATGCGGCGGAGGGAGGTGACGAGCTGCCGCATCACCTGCTTCACCACCAGCGCGCCGCTGGTGAGCGAGTCCACGCCCCGCAGTGCCCGCCCGAACATGAGCGTCTCCATGTTCGACGGGAAGTTGCGGTCCGTCACGTAGTTGGCCAGCGTCCGGTCGCCCTGCAGGTGAAGGAGAAGGGAAAATGTTCAAATGTCGCAGCGCGCAACCGTGGACGCGTGTGTTTCATACCGATCGCCACAGAGTTCGATACTTCGGTAGTTCGGTTCATGGCGATTGCACACTGTGTACCTCGCAGCTGCACACTCTGTTATCATGTGTTTTACTTGTCCATTTGAATATCCAAATCATCCCATTACACTATTATGATCGTGGCATTTCTGATATGTACCAAAAAAAAACAAATTTATAATAAAATATTTGAACATTTCTCATGAACTCGGAACTCATGAGAATAATTGGACAAACTTCTCATCGTATACAACAATTGCCTATTAGCTCAGCTGGTTAGAGCGTCGTGCTAATAACGCGAAGGTCACAGGTTCGAGACCTGTATGGGCCAATTTTTTGTTTTGTTTCCATCTTTTTTTGCTTATTTTTACATTTTGGCAAACTAGGAATCACCGACCATTTCCCGAGTTTCTTTTTCTGAACTTTCCCGACCTTTCGTGGTAATCCTCAGATATCAGAATCATGTTAACAAGACACATACCTCGAACTTCCACACGAGCCATTTGCCGCCCTTGACGAACTCCGACTTGGTCTTGTCGGCGACGAAGCTCCCCATGAAATCCGCGCACGACTCCGGCGCCGCCCTCGCCATCCGGTAGTTGAACCACTCCTCGTAGTCGCCGCACTCTTTGGCTCCAGTCGTCCCAATCTTTATCTGAAACACGAAAATGCATTCATCCATCGTCAGAATCCACCATTCATTCCAGCGCAGCAATCCAGGACCTGAACTCGCAAACGTGTTACGAGAGCCTCACCTTCTTGAGTATGACCTTCTGCTTGTACCTGTCGTCGAGCTGGAGCTTGGTCTTGGCCTTGCCCACCCTCTCCTCGACCACGGGGCCGCCCCTGGGCACGACGGCGCCGGCGTACACCACCCCGAACGACCCCTCCCCGATGCGCTCGCCCACCACGAAGTCGGTCATCTTCAAGCTCCGCCGCCCCAGCACGCTGTCCACCGCCAGCTGCAGCGGCGCCAGCAGGTACGTGTCCACGGCGCCGCCCAGAACCCCGGGCCGCGCCGTCAGGTACAGCCACGTCACCGCCACGAACCCGAACAGCGCCCACCGCTCCGGCTCCGTCAGCCCCGCCGTCAGCTCCTCCAGCCCGGACAGCGCGCCGCCGGCCAAGCGTACGGCGGGGTTCGACGCGTCCAGGTGCAGCGCGCCCAGGAGCTCGTCGGGGATGGCGTCCACGGCGTTGGTCGCCACGTCGCCTGGGTTAAGCAGGCCGCCGGACGGGTCGGCCCCGCTCGCCAGGACCTCGTCCGGTACGCCGACCGCTGCGGCTGCATTGGTCGCGTCGCTGGCCAGAGGCGAGCTCAGGAGCTCGTCTGGGACAGCCGCGCCACCGCCGGCGATGGACGTCGCGTCGCTGGCCGCCGGGTCGGACGAGTCAGCTTGGAGCGCGTTCTTGAACTCGTTTAGAAGATCTCCCCAGCCATCGGTGCCCGTGTCGCTTACCACCGTCGCCACCGGCGGACCGGGCTTGCTCAGCTGCAGCGCGCTTCTGAGGAGCTCGTCCGGGACGCCGTCGCTGGACGCCGCTGAACCGCACCTGATCAGCCGGTGCTTGGCAGCACCGTTCGGGTGGAGGAGCGCATGGTGCTTTTTGGCGAAGGTGGCCGGGGGCAGGAGGGAGGAGGAGGCCATGGAGAGGAAGGGGCGCCTCTCATGGGAGGAGGTCGAGCTGAGTGTGTTTGAGGTGAGGAGTGTGAGCTGAGCTGAGGCTGCAGAATGTGCTACGTGGCGCGCGGAGGCTTGTTATCCTGGGCAGCCACCCAGATGGGATAATCATGGGCCGAGGGAGAAACTAGTAGTGGGCTGAAAATTGGTAGCCTTGTTCCATCTAGCTATTGGGCTTCCACTTGGGTCTAATCATCCTTTCTAAATAGGAAAGGGGCCCAATTTCGTTTCATCAATGAAACTGGTAAGCAGAGTATTTCGGCAAACCCTATACACCGATCAGGTCGGTGCGTACTGCGCGGTACGGGCTGGTCCAGTTAGATGCGGGCTGCCTCCTTTTTCGATTTTTCTTTTCTTTTTTGTTTCTTATTTTCTGTTTCTTTTTTTCCTGTTTTCTTTTTTTCTTTTTTCTGTTTTCGTTTTTCTTTAGTTTTTTCTGTTTCCTTTGTTTTTACTTTTATTTTTCAGATTCGAAAAATAGAAATATTTTAAAAAATTAAATTAAAAAAAGTTCAAATATAAAAAATCATTCAAAATTTGAAAACCGTACAAATTTAAAAATCGTTCAAACATGAAAAATGTTCAAATTTAAAAATCGTTCAAACTTGAAATTTGTTCAAACATGAAAAATGTTCAAATTAAAAAACCGTTCAAACGTGCAAAATGTTCAAATTTTGAAAAATATAATTTTTGAAAAATATTCAAAATATAAAATCTTTCTAATTTTAAACTATTGAATTAAAAAATGTTCATATTTTGAAAAAAATCTTGAAAAATAATTTCATAAAAAAATTAGATTTTGAAAAAGAAAAATATTAATAACAAAAAAAAACAGAAGAAAGAGAAGAAGAAAAAAAAGAAAAAAAATTGTACCTAAGCTAATGGGCCGCGGCCCAAACTACCCGACCTGGTCGCTGGGGGTGTGCGGCACCCCCACGCGCCGACCAGGTCGGCGTATAGCAGTTCCCGAGTATTTCTCTGAGGTTTTCAGAATTATTACAAGGAAAAAATAAAAGCAACGTGGCCAGGAATTCAATCAGCAATTGCCAGATCTCAACTAGATTACAAAACCAGCTGCACAGAACACAGCGATTTTTTTTAAAAATAATACGATTTAATTATTTAATTGCATGACTATCACACGTTTTCAAAAAATTACAAAACTGTGACTCGGTCGGACTGCCGCAGGCCGATCGGACAGGAGCACACCGAGTGGGTGTCGGCCGGTGCGGCACATAAAATCACCTGACTCGTTGGTCAGTAGTTGACCAACTGGACAACTACAGACCAATTGGCCTCTTGCTACCATCCGATTATTTGCATGGATGGTTTTGTTTGAAGTACGCTTAGAGTTAGCAGGGATGTAGCTAAAGGTACTCATACATAGTTCGTACATAATGTCTGATACATAGATGATTCATACATAAATGTCAGAATATCTGAGACTATGGACGGCGTCTGGGGTTTCGTGGGGGCGGCGTAGCACGGGGTGTCCAACCGAACATGTCCGGGCCTCGGTGATGCGAGCAGGATTCGGGACCCGGACTTGGGGTCGTACTGCGTATCCTGTGTGGGCTCTGGTGGAGGAGTCTGCATACCGACATAGTTCTGCTGCGTGTTGTAATACTCCATGTGCTCAGGATCCTGATCACTAGCTCCCCATGAAGGATTGGATGCAGTGTGTGTATCCTGTGCCACGAAACATAAGTGATGTCAAACTATGTGGAGTATAGTCTATATGGAACACAATAGCTAGAACAATACATGCCCTGCGTGTATCCTGCTCCTCCCATGAAAGGGGCCTGCTGCTGCTGCCACTGGTCGAAAGCGATTCTTGCGCGATAGTCGTCGAACAATCCATGTTGCTGGTACCGAAAGTTGTCGACGGAAGGAGTGTCTGCTGCCACGACGAACCTCTGCCTGGTTAGGAGGTGGTGGTTTGGGTGTCGGCGTCGGTGTGAGACGTGGTCGTGATCCGTGGTCTTGGTGCGAAAGTCGTCGACGGAAGGAGTGTGCTGCTGCCACGACGAACCTCCTGCCCGGTCAGGAGGTGGTGGTCTGGGTGTCGCGGTCGGTGTGAGATGTTGCCGTGGCTGCTGTTGTGTGGAGGGTCGCGGTGGAAGGAGGTGGCGCTGAACGACGTCGCAACTACGGCTGCACGTGATAGCCGAGTATATCCCGCGTAGCTTGTCCTCGAGACGCCTCAACAAGGACACATGTTGGTCACGCTACAGAAGGGGCGCACTGGACACTTGACGTGTGTACCGAGCGACTTCATCATGTAAGTCTGCAGTCAGATGACCCTGAAAAATCATGGTAACATATAAATAGACGCATCCGAGGCGCATATTTGGGCCATGTTTGCGTCTCCGCGGACGGTCCGGTGACTTTGTGTCGCCCCGCTGGAAGTGATGCCAGACGTATTTTCGGTCACGACGGACGAAAACGGTCGCTGAGCGTCCGTTTGCGTCGCGCCGCTGGAGATGCCCTTAGGCCGACATAAAGGAACGCACGTGACCACTTGGACGTCCGATATGTGTCGACCTCTTGAAGATGCCCTAAAAATACTCTTCATGAGACATTTTCTTTGTCTATTTTGCACGAGACACAAAAAAGTCGATTGTCCGCAAAACTTGACGTGTGCACATAGAATGCCAATATGTATGCGCGAAATTTTTGACCAGATTTTTTTTATAATTTAAATTGTTTTTTTACTGTGGCAGGAGCATATGCACATGGACTCAAAATTGCATTTTTATCTATTCTCGTGTCCCTTCCAAGCTGGCCTAGCTTTACTCCCGAATGAGTTTATGTGGGCTGGCCTGGCTAGTGTGCGTTGATAGAGCAGAAGAAAGCAGCACCCAGGCGATATTGAACGGACGGCATCGGGCGTGCCCAAGACAGCCTCTGACTTGCTAGTTGCAGGTTAGAGAATCTGCGCCGGTCTGCGCGTGGCCGGGCGAGGGCGCCTTCGCGTGCCCGGATCGAGCGACGCATGCATGCAACAGTTTGGTTGCTCCCGTCCGATCGGACTGCAGCTCTCCGACGGGATGCTGTGCCCCTGGTCGGCCACCGCAGGGCCTGCAATCGGTCTGCTGCCGTTCGATCGGCCTGCTCCTGTCCGATCGGTCTGCTGCATGCCGACAGAGTCACACTTTTGGAATTTTTTTGAAAACGTGTGATAGTCCTGCAGTTAAATAATTAAAACGTATTATTTAAAAAAAAATCGCCAGAACACAAAGGAAAACGAAATGTGGTTTTTGGCTCTTCCAGTGATCTTGTTAAAAAAATCAAACAAGCACATATCCTTCAAAGACCCTGTCTCTGAAGACCAGTCCAAAATGGCAGCATATGTGAGTTTTGAAAAAAAAAAACATTTACATTGTCCTGCAGCACTACGCCAATGGAGTAAGAAATATTCCGAGAACCGAAACCTCTAATGATACTATCATTCTGGCTTTTACAAGAATTTTTCTTAACCACATAGGAAGCTCAGCAAAATAACAAGAGTATAAATCAAATTAGAAGACACATTAAATTTCTCCATACAAACTTAGATACTGAGAAATTGGACAAAAAAAGCTCTTGGATATGCGAAACCTACTATCATAGAACCTACGTTTCAGACCGTCTTTTCAATCCCAATGCAGGAAAAAAACATCTTTAGTAAGCATAATACTGCGTGAAGCAACGCAAAGAAAGATTTCACTTCTGGAAGGTCCTTTGAGAAACAAAAGTTCCTTAGAAGGACAAGTTACCAATCGTAGTATAAAATAAAAAATTCCAAGATTTATTAAAGGTCCATCAACATATATCCTCTACATCTGTAAGCACCTCACTACGAAGGTTGATTTTCTATCATGCATGGGAGAAACCATGCATATATCTGACATGACCCGGTGCTTTGAGATTCTTGACATTTTTTTTGAAACTTGTCATGTTTAAAAATGTTACGTCATGTTTCTTTGTTGTTTATATTTCTAGGAGTTTGTGTCATGTCTCAGTTATCTCAGCTCTAAAGATTGCTTCTAAATCACCCCACCCCAAATCTTCAAAAAAAAAAAAGTTTTGAAGACACCTATATTTGCATATCCAAGTGGCTGGAGGCGGAGATGTCAAGTCATGCATAGCTGACAGGTGCTACACTAGGTGTCATGCCTATTCGGCAGGTGCTATGCACGACATATCTTTCATAGGGGCGTTAACAACAGGTCTGACAAGGGCTATGCAGATCTATGCCCTGAAGATGAACCAGTGGTTCAATGGTGGTGACGACTTCTGAAGCGATTGTATAAGGCACGCCAAGGGTCTGCTAAACTAGTTGTGAGATCCTATTTTCACCATAGGGTGAGTCAGGGATGCCCCTGGTTTTAAGTTGGTGGGGAGTTTGTTTCTGTTTTTTAGGGCAGCTCTGGAGACATGTTACTTCACCCATTATCGGGTTTCTAGGTGTTGAGTGTTGGCTTTGGGTTTTGTGATGTATGATCTTGACAGATCCATGTTGTTTAAAGATTAAATAAAAGTTGTATGCATCGCTTTGATGCAGAGGTTAAGGCTCCCCCACTTTGAAAAAAACCTATATTTATAATACGAGTCATACTATAAAGCCTAGAAAAATTAACACATAGTTTATTATCTTATATCAAGAAATCATGTAAGAACCTGGTTTCACCTACCATTACCTACTTTCATTTTACAAAAAAGTGCAAGAAGATACCCTTTACTTTCTTTATGCCATACATGAAATGAAAATGGACATGTTTGATGGTACAAATGGCATAAAGCTCAAGTGTGTAATCTTGCTGAAGTTGTTGCTTATTTTCTAAGTGTTGCCATAAAGATAAACATGTGATTATGATACTCCCATTGTATTTATATGAATTTTATATTTAAATATTTTCCTTGAGCGTCATCAATGATATGTACAACCAAGTATCTGACTTGGTTGTGAAACTATATATTGTATGATGATTGTTCTATTGACCCTTAGTTGATATGATAATGGAGACATATATACTTTTTTTCCAACCATATATACTTATATTTGTATATGACTTGGCTGATCGCTCCGTTCTGAAAGTCATGGACATGGAGATGCCAATCCAATAGTATTGACCTAGATGGTGAAAATTACCGGGTGGAGAAGACCCACTTTGAGACACAATGAACTACTATCATTTGTAAGTCTCAAGTACAAAGTATAAGCCAATCCTAGACCTGAGGTATTTGCATGACCTGAATTGTGAAACGAGTTACTTAGGATCTATCAAATGTAACTTCATATGCTAATTATAAAGGTATACATCGGGTTAGTCGAGAAGCAAGTTGTGTGGCGTGGTTGATCGAGATGATATTTGCTCCTCCAACTCAGAGAGGTATTTTTGGGGCCCTATCAAATGCCTGAGTAGTATAGGTCGAGCTACTAACAAGGAGGACTATAACTCGCCTTGAACATGACACCATACACTGTGAGACAAAATAAATGCACATATGACATAGTGTCAAGGTCCGTCAGGCTGAATTTAAGTCACTAGGTAGTTGGCTTGCGCTACTATAGGAGCATCTACCAACTACTTTTTCCGTTTCAGTTTAACAAGCACCCACGTTTTTCAAAAAATTAGTTGACCATTATTTTGATCAATTAAATATGAAATATATGTTTAAAAAGTTATATTATTCGAAACCTTTTTTGAATACAAATCTACTGGTATAGATTTTGCAGACATATAATTTATATTTTGTTGACCAAATTAATGGTTAAACTTTGTCTTAAACTACGTGCGTGTCTGATAAACCGAGACTGACATTGAACCAACTGGGTTGCACATACTTAAGGGAAACTAAACTCGACTGGATATGATATGAGTGAGTCAACCCTACTTGGGTTGGACTCTAGGTGTATATATTAAGATACGAGTCTTACTTGGACCGAATTTGCGCATTACTTGGATTAGGGTTTGATGAGACCAGAAGTGTTATGCATCCATGCAAATGCCTATATAGTGTGGAGGCATCCATGACCTATAGGTTACAGTCATATATTCCAAGTGTTGGAACTCCTAGCAATCACCACCTTCCAAGTTGTACGAATAGATATAGCATTCCGCCTCCCAACATTCCTACTTGAATGGATGGATTATGTAGAGGTGTCGCATGTGTGATGTTCATAAGAAGTGGTTGTGATCTACAAGGAGATTTTTGAGGGATCAGACGAGAAGGAGGGATGCACCGCTCGGACGCACTACATCATACTCTGAACATGTGTTTCTATTGGTAAACATGTGACCTAATTACTCAATACGATCCTCCTGATGTTGCACGGTATAAAAAATACTGCATGCTAACATAGCATGGTGCATGACCCATCACTGTAAGACTACATTGCCACTATGTGTGGTTTTGGTAATTAGTGGAAATCCTTATGTACTAATATTTTCATTTAGTTTTATATGAAGGAAAGTTCCACAAGTATTTCTTGAAGACCATGTGTTTGATTCAAGTATGGATGCCATGATGTTAAATATATACCTTGAGTCTTGGCATCAAGATCATCTATTTGAAGACAAGAATATGATGATATGATCAAGAATAATAAATGAAGATAGAATTCTTATGTGGAACTCAATTTATCCATTCTCTAGCTTATGTGTTAAGCAATGAATGATCAAGGTCTCGAGACTTTGATTTTAAGAGAAGAATTCAAGGTATGTCTCTAAGACGGTGTCATGATAGATTCATGAGTTGATCTGTGGTTGACTAAGATTTACAACGTGCAATCAAGTTAAGAATTCTTTATGTACCTCAAGATATTGTGATAGAGCATGAGAATATACAAAGTTGAGAAGCATAAGTTCAAGATGAAAATCTAAACAAGATTACATGCCTAAAGCTTTCCCATTTGGTGATAATGGACATGTGAAGATGTTACTTAATGAAGCTATCCCATAGTTGTGTATGTGAGAGAAAATTATGAGTATTCACGAAACAACAATTATCAAGTGAAGCATTCCATCTTGAATGAAGCTTGAATCGTTGTCATCAAGATCAAGTGGGATGCACAAGCAAAAGGTATGGCTTTGCTAGGTTTCCCTTTTACGGGTCGATCTCAAGGTGGTTGTTGGAAGACCGGGTTATAGGATAGGTAGCCCCACTACCAAGAGGAGATTTCAATTGGGTAACTTGATCACAATTTCTTAGGGAGCTCAATACTTTGCATACTTTTCATCCCCTTATTCTTGATTCTTCGTGTTGTTTCTCTGTGTGAGGTTCTTGGGATTGTTGCTAGCTTTTCAATGAGCCAAAGTTCATCAAAATGGAATTAATATGCATCTTCTATTGTATTTTAGAGTTTGGACATTTTTGTTGGGTTCTATATATTTGTTGTTATCTTTGCAACAAAATTGGTTTCATCCTAATCGGAGCTCGAGAGCATATTTCAAGGAGAAAATGCATTTTAGGAATCCTGAGTGAAATCGGTTCCACCGGGCTCCCCGCCGAACCATTCTTTGGGTTGCCGATATGTGTGCCAATGTGTGCCGATGTGGTATTCTGAGAGGTTGTTTGGAGCTAGCCTAACGGCTAATTGTGGGTGCGGCACTATCTCCGGTTACGGCCCGCCCTGCCCCACCGAACGGATCACATTGACCCGCCCTACCAACTTGGTTGGCCCAACATCATGTGCTTGTTCTCAATTTCAGCGGGTGAACCGGCTTACCGGTCCATACGCTGTTGGGTTCACCATGGAGCTCAGCTCTGGCGGTTTTCCACCGGACCGACTCGCAGAGATTTCCCAAACGGCTAATTTTTCTCCCTTGGACTGTATAAATCCTTTCTTCCTCCTTGAGGAGGTTAGAGCAACCATTCATTTATATATATATATATATATATATATATATATATATATATATATATATATATATATATATATATATATATATAGGGTTGCACTATTTTGCAACCGGTGATCAGAATAATATTCTGAGCACCACTGGACCCTATATAGGAGGCGATCGATCCGGGAAAAAACAAACTGGCCAGACTCCCCCACGTCGCCCCCACGCTCGTTGACCAGTCGCCTCCACTCCCCCACGTCGGCCCCCACTCCCAGCCCGCACGCCGGCCAGGACGCCGTCGCCCCAGCTCCCACCGCCGGCCAGGACATCGCCGGTTCCTTCTAGCAGCGGGTCCTCCGTTCCCTCGCGCGCCGCCTTTGGGTAGCCCGCTCGCGCGCCGCCACAAAGAAGTCCGCGCCCCGCTGCCTCGATCCATCCGCCTGCCTAAGGTCCCGTGGCCTGCCGGTCCCTAGCCACCAGGCCGCCGCCGCGCCGTCCGGAACCTCCCAGATTCAGCCCCGCCGTTGTTGTGAACGAGTTCCCCTGCAACTGCGCCGCCGCCTTGTCTCCTCAACCTCGTCACATGACCAGCGATTGATGCCGGTGAGATCCCCCGGTGAGCTCCGCTGTTGCGGTTCCCAGTCGTGGCCAGAGTGGGCTCCACGGCCACCTGCACCTGGCCGCCGTCGACCGGGTGGCTCCCCTCCACCTCGTCACAACTCCTCTGCTCCGGGACCCCCGCCGCTACAGGTGCGCTGCGCCCTGCCGTTCCAGGTTTCACCGCAGCCTTGTTCCCCGGTGACCTGGGCCACCGTAGCCTAGTGCCTCTTGTCCCCTGCCCTCCCACCACCACCGTGAAGCCACTGACTATCTAGAGGCAGCCCCTACTTCCGGCGGCGCCGACCACGGAGTCCCTCCGTTCCTCTTTCAAATTTCCAGTGAGAGGCGACAAGGATTTCGTCTCTGATGCAGCCAATGTTGTTTAAGGTCAAAAAAAAAGCCAATGTTATTTTTTTTGCTTTTGCATTTTCTACGCACGAGAGAATGACTACGCATGAGAGAACAGTTGTTTGATGCCCACAATATGCTTTGTCGATGCTGGACTGAGATAAGACATGCAGTTTCTTTCCTTGTGATTTCGAACAGGCGATGCCTCTGATCAATTTAAGCACACTTTTGTCTAGAATGTGAAAAAAAGATCAGTTTGATATTTTTCAGCAGTACATATTTGATTCAAGGGAAGTATATTAATAAATGTGGAGAAGCACGCAACCTCTGGTGCATAAAAAATACTATCTCCGATCCCCTATAGTGAAGTTAGGAAATGCGAACTAACCATTATATTCTGGGTAGTTCAGGCGTTCTAGTTTCGTCAGTACAACCATTTTTGTCGGTAATAGTTCAAGTTTTTTTAAAAAAATAAACTCAGCCAGAAAACATGGAGAGGGGATAAAAGAAAGAAGTAGAGCACGTGCACTAGCCGACCACGGTCAGTGACAAAGGTCTTTGAGATGTGTACATAGGTGTGTTTCAAAATTTTGAAGTTCAAATACTTATTGCTGAGGTACAACCATTCGACACGAACAATACACTCACTTAATATAGGAATTACAAGAAAACCAACAATGTACAAAAATAATCATGTCATCTGCGAGGAAGTTCAAATACTTGACGATGAGAAGCACAACCATTCGAGAGGAGCAGTACATGCACTTATTGAAAATACAAGAAACCGACAAAATCCAAATGTTGAAAAGACAAAAAAAAATCGTCACCCGCGAGGAAGTACACCCACCTACTATAGGAAATACAAGAAAACTGAAAAATCAAATGTAGAAAAATTAAAATAATCCTATCATTCGCGAGGAAGTACAAGCAATATTACGAGAAGTACAAGCGGATACTACATGAAGTACAAACAGTAATTGCAGGAACTACAAAGTGTCCAAAGAACATATTCCCACATAAGTTCACGTAGAACTGTTGGGAAGTTCAAAGTTTAAGATCCGGAAAGTGCAGAATCACTTAAATAGAGCATAGGGACAATCTAAAATTATCATTCCAAAACACACATGTTTAGTTTTAATAAAACACACTAGTATCAAAGCATTTCTGGGAAGTACAACCATGCAGCCATGAAGTAGAAGGACATGTCGCGTGAAGTTCAGATGCGCGTGGTTGTGCTGAGCATTTTGTGTGGCCGTTGACCTCAAATGGACACTATACGAGAAAACTATAGTTGTTTTACTGAACACTTTCGTGAAACAACGCCAAGAAGTACAACCATTTGACATAGGCAGTACACCCACTTAATGTAGGAAGTACAAGAAAACCAACAAAATCTAAATGTAGAAAAAACAAAATAATACCACCACCCACAAGGAAGTTCTAATATTTTTTTACGAGAAGTACAACTATTCTAAATAAGCAGTACACCCACTTAATACAGGAAGTACGAGAAAATAAACAAAATCTAAATGTAGAAAAAACAAAATAATACCACCACCAACAAGGAAGTTCAAACACTTGTTTACGAGAAGTACAACCATTCGACATAAGAAGTACACCACTTAATATAGGAAGTACAAGAAACCGACAAAATCCTAATGCACAAAAAATAAAAAATAAAAATCCTAATCCGCGGGAAGTACAATCTGTGATTCCGAGAAGTACAAGCGGCGACTGCAGAAAGTACAAGCGGTAACTACGGGAAGTAGACAGTGTTAAGATAAAATTTATTAGTTTTTCTGAACAGCTTCGTGAAACAGCATCAAGAAGTACAACCGCATTGCCCGAGCAGTACAAGCTGATGTCGGTGGAAGTTCAATGCTCTGTTTTTTGTGAGGCGGAAATCTATTGTGAAAATCTCATTGTTTTGTTTACTAACCAACTCAACCATTGCCACCCAAAGCTTTATATGATAGAGTATGAGTCTAATTTCATTACCTACAACATTTCACAACAAATAAATGGATCTAATCCATCAAATTCGAGTCATTATCTCGCAATGTATACCAGAAACATGATTTCAAAACTTCTACAATTACTTTTAAACCGTTTGGATTTGGAAAAAAATGGTAGATACGCAAAAGATGTGCCCTTTCGACACCTTTCCAACCGTATATCATTTGCATTGTTTCAATATACCGGATGGAAATCGCGGGCAAAATCATTCGGTGCCCGTCACATAAAACGGGTGGACAGTAATTCAAACTGTTCTTTTAAACTGTAAGGAATCAGAGAAAACAATTGGAATAAGAAAGTTGCGCCTAGTTCATAGCTTTTCAACGCCATATTATTTGCATCATTCCGACAAACGGTTGAAACAAATCATCCAAATTACCGTCCGCTTGTTTTTAAGTACGTCCAAATTTCGGTATTTTCAAAATTGTTCAAAAACTGTGGGGATTTTGAAAAAACGTAAAACATGAAAAAGTTGCGCAATTTCATTATCTATCCAACGGTATATCATTTGTACATTTCTGATAAGCGATTCGGAAATCAAGCTAAAAGTTCGTTTTCTAGCCATATAGAAGCATTTTCGTATTTTCAAAATTAAATTTAAACCGTGCTGAATCTGTGAAAGTTGTGAACCTGAAAAAGTTGCGGTTTTTCATTATCTATCCAACGGTATATCATTTGCATATTTCCTCCAAATGGTTGAAAAAATCGTAGTGTAATCAGTAGCTCGTAAGAAAACGGGAAGTTCAAGTAAGTTCTGACAAAAAGGTCAACCCTCTTATCCAAGAAGTTCAACCTTGTGTCCAGGAAAGTACAAGTCGGTGCTCAGAATATTATTCTGCAACCCGTTGCAGAATAGTGCTGGTATATATATATATATATATATATATATATATATATATATATGGGAAATAGTGGGCTACCATGGTGCATAGCTATGCACACCAATCCAACCGTTAGATCATCTACAGGGAGCACAAAGAGAGCACACGGTGTTAGTCCATTACACATGCATGCCATGATCCTCCGTTATATTCAAATCACTTCCATCCATTTGATTCATGATTGCAATATTATTTTTTATTGAGACCATCCCATAGCTGGCATAGGCTGCCGACGACAATTTCACTTCCCTTTTGATACCAAAACAACAAGCCATTTGTAAAGAAACCTAATAAAATAAGTACATCCATGGAACGTTTCTACCATATTTTGATACCAAAACAACAAGGCATATGCGCTGGAAGGAAAACACGTACGCACCTGACCATTTCTACCACATTTTGATACCAAAACAACAAGGCATATGCGCTGGAAGGAAAACACGTACGCACCTGACCATGGAACGTTTCTACCACATTTCGTACCAAAATGACAACCAAAATGAGACACACATTCCGAACCAATTTGATAACGGAGGAACGGTACGGTCCGTTACAAAACAACAATTTGCCATGGTATGGTCGGTTTTTATTATTCAGCGTCCAGCTAGCAAAGTGAGAAAATCCATGGTTGCGCATTAGGCCAAGGTTTTGAATGGTAAGAAGAAAAAAGGAGTCGGCCCCTAAAACACACACATGATTTGTGCAATTTAATAGCCATTTACCCATTTTCTCTCGTTTTCATCCAATAGCAATGAGCAGCCTAAGCACATGTGCGGCAGATTAGACGCTAGCTTCGACAACATGCCGGATGACATCGTTTACGTCGTTCTTGGGGCCGTAGCAGTTTCTGCTAGGTTCCCGTCGGATTTTCTATCCGCTACCATGGTGTAAGTCATCGGTGCTTTATTCATCTCCTCACGGCCAGTACACAATTCTATCCGCTCTGCTGCTTGCCATTGAAGCCTCCCATGTGCCATGTACGAATGTATCGGTTCATCTTGTTTGATCCATCACCACTGGCTTTCACATATTCTTGTTGTTTTCAATCCATCATCGATCTGTGGTACATTTGACTTGTGTGGATCGATGCAGTGCCTGGCAAAGCATGCGGCATGCGCCGACTGCGGTGCGAGCCGCTCGACCAAGTGTGCGTCCTGCGTCGACGGCGTGTACGAGCACATCCACTGGCTGGACACCTATGTCCTGGCGGCTAAGGTCAGGTGCCCCAACAACGAGGCCTACAGCTGCCGGCGCTCGGTCCCCTACTGCTTGGCCGGCGACCACCAGCTGGTGTGCGCGCACGCGCCTTGCTGCTGCCCGAAGCCCGGCTGCATCTTCCTCGGCTCACCACCGACGCTCCGAGACCACCTCGCCTCGCACCACAATTGGGTCGTCACACCCATCCCCTGCGGCAAGTGCATCGTGGTCGAGATGCAGCTCGCGGAGCGGCGGCGCTTGCTGGCCACCGAGGAATGATATTTCAAAGTAACATACTGGGAAGAATTCAATGGTGCACTGGGATTTATACTTGGAAGAATTCAAGTGTAGTGCAGATTTTAGTTCTGTCATTTGTTTTCCAAAATGACAAAACTCTACGGCATGCATGGCTGCCACTCTGAACCAAGGTTGTCACTCTGAACCGGACATTGATTGTCAAAACAGCATTGAAGTGAAAAAAAATCTTGGCTGAAACTGAGGCAGCCTCCACACGACCATCAAAGACTTAAAGTGTCAAAAAAATACAAAACTTCAAGTTAACATTGGTCGGATATCATGTTGAGTCTCTTCCTGACAGCTGCATGCGAACAGGTACCAAACCATACCGTGGTATTTTGTCATTTTGGAAGAAAAACGACAAGCAAAGATATGTACCGTGGCATTTTGTCATTTTGTAAGAAAAACGACAAGCAAAGATATGCGCCGTCGGACAAAAAATTGTCATTACAATCCCAAAACAACAAACCATCATCGGTACGGCACCATGGCGCCGACTTTTTTTTGGTTAACCGTCACCACGCTAACTTGTCAAAAAAAACGTAAACAACAACCAAATATCTCCACGGATGACCGTGTAGCAAACTGCTTGTTTATTTTTTTTCCAAAACGACAAGCATGATGTGTCACGGTCGATAGCTCGTAAAAAAAATCTAACCCGTCGACCATTCGATTTTGTGGTTTAAATAATGGTTCACCGTGAAAGTTTTTAATTTATACATGTTAGTCTAGGCTAGCAATGAACATTATGCGATAAATTCTATATCGCATGCAAAAAAATTTAAATTGGAAGTTTTTGGGATTGCTTGGTGCAGCCACAACGAATGTAGGTTAAAGATTTGGAAAAGAATAAACGAAAACTAAATTTAATAATGGAACATGCACCCATCTGCACCGTCAAGCAAAAAAGCGTTGTTTCATTTCCAAAATGACAACTAAACCGTCCCTACCGTCAAGCAAAAAAACGCTGTTTCATTTCCAAAATGACAACTAAACCGTCTCTACACCACCTAGGTGGGACGGCATTGTTGCTACGCTGGGAAAAATAATTCAACCACGCATGGGGGAACTGCAAACAGCCGTTAAACTACAAGACTACCGGATCAGTTTGATGTGAACCTGGGAAGAATTGGAGCCACACTATCCAACAGTTGGTAGGCTATGCAGAGCTATCACCCTAGGTAGAAAATCTGCGTCGATATATATATATATATATATATATATATATATATATATATATATATATATATATATATATATATATATATATATATATATATATATATATATATATATATATATATATACGCGTATCTACGTATGGTGCCCGGGCACCATGGAGCACCAATATATATATATATATATATATATATATATATATATATATATATATATATATATATATATATATATATATATATATATATATCTCATACTCCATTGTTGAACCTCAATAGCTTGCTTCCTCTTCATCCCCTCCTATGATTCTTGCATCTCTTTGAGGGCTTTAGAAAAGGAGATCTAGATCTACAATTTCCTACAATCTATCATTGCCTCCTCTAAGTGAGCGGAACCATTAGATCTAGATCTTAGATTCCTTTGTTGATTTCATCATTTGTTGTTCCTCTCTCATTCCTCCCTCGTAATTCTGGGTTTGCTGGGATTTGAGTGTGAAGTATCTGAACACCTTTGGCGTTCTTGCTTTGCATCCTTGCATAGTACTAAGCTATCCATTATGATTGTATCAAGTGAGAGATTGTGAGCCAAGGGTGGCCTCATAGTTGGCTTTGCGGTTGGTCCTTCAGTAACCTCTTCTTGGAAGAATGTGAAGAGGCCCGGGATTCTCCTTCATTGACATGGGTACACCATATCGGGTACTATGTATTACCCTCCATGGTGCAAAGTCCAGAAAGGAATAGGCAATGGCCCATGAAGAAACCAACATGGAGTCGAAGTCCAATACATATGAAAATAGGAAAGTTAGCTAGGCCCATATCGGGTAAACGACTTATACGATGTAATTACTCCTCGAGGTGTACTCTAAGACCTAGCATAATATATAAAGGCTCAGGAGGAGCCACCGAGGGGGACATATTGAACAACACTTGATACTCTGTAACCCTAGATCTTGCATAATATAATCTCGACGATTCACCCTTGATCATACTTTTCGTCGGTTTCCTAGTTTGGCTGAATAGTTTGTTGATTTGCCAATGTTATACTTTCTAGAAACCCAAGTCCATCATTATGGGTATTTACAAGGTAAACCCTTCGTCATTCATGGAGCTTGCCAACTCCAGAGTGGAGGAAAAGCTAGACATAAGGAAAGAGCCTTTGTCATTCGTGGAATTGGCTTGGAGAAGAAGGTGAGACTTTGATACGTCTCAAACGTATCTATAATTTCTTATGTTCCATGCTACTTTATTAATGATACTCACATGTTTTATACACACTTTATGTCATATTTATGCATTTTCCGGCACTAACCTATTGACAAGATGCCGAAGAGCTAGTTGCTGTTTTCTGCTGTTTTTGGTTTCAGAAATCCTACAAAGGAAACATTCTCGGAATTGGACGAAATCAACGCCCAGGGTCTTATTTTTCCATGAAGCTTCGAGAAGACCAAGGGGATACGAAGTGGGGCGACGAGGCACCGCCACACTAGGGCCGCGCGGCCAGGCTAGGGCCCGCGCCGCCCTAGCGTGTGGGGCCCACGTCAGCCCCCCGACTCTGCCCTTCCGCCTACTTAAAGCCTTCGTCGCGAATACCCCAGTACCGAGTGCCACGATACGGAAAACCTTCCAGAGACGCCGCCGCCGCCAATCCCATCTCGGGGGATTCAGGAGATCGCCTCCGGCACTCTGCCGGAGAGGGGAATCATCTCCCGGAGGACTCTTCATCGCCATGATCGCCTCCGGAGTGATGTGTGAGTAGTTCACCCCTGGACTATGGGTCCATAGCAGTAGCTAGATGGTCGTCTTCTCCTCATGTGCTATCATTGTTCGATCTTTTGAGCTGCCTAACATGATCAAGATCATCTATTTGTAATGCTACATGTTGCGTTTGTTGGGATCCGATGAATATGGAATACTATGTTATGTTGATTATCAATCTATCATCTATGTGTTGTTTATGATCTTGCATGCTCTCCGTTGCTAGTAGAGGCTCTGGCCAAGTTGATACTTGTAACTCCAAGAGGGAGTATTTATGCTCGATAGTGGGTTCATGCCTCCATTAAATATGGGACAGTGACAGAAAGTTCTAAGGTTGTGGATGTGCTGTTGCCACTAGGGATAAAACATCAATGCTTTGTCTAAGAATATTTGTGTTGATTACATTACGCACCATACTTAATGCAATTGTCTGTTGTTTGCAACTTAATACTGGAAGGGGTGCGGATGCTAACCCGGAGGTGGACTTTTTAGGCATAGATGCATGCTGGATAGCGGTCTATGTACTTTGTCGTAATGCCCAATTGAATTTCACACTACTCATCATAATATGTATGTGCATTGTCATGCCCTCTTTATTTGTCAATTGCCCAACTGTAATTTGTTCACCCAACATGCTTTATCTTATTGGAGAGACACCACTAGTGAACTGTGGACCCCGGTCCATTCTTTTACATCGAATACAATCTACTGCAATACTTGTTCTTGCTGTTCTTTGCAAACATCATCTTCCACACTATACATCTAATCCTTTGTTACAGCAAGCCGGTGAGATTGACAACCTCACTGTTACGTTGGGGCAAAGTATCTTGATTGTGTTGTGCAGGTTCCACGTTAGCACCGGAATCCCTGGTGTTGCGCCGCACTACACTCCGCCACCATCAACCTTCACGTGCTTCTTGACTCCTACTGGTTCGATAACCTTGGTTTCTTACTGAGGGAAAACTTTCCGCTGCACGCATCATACCTTCCTCTTGGGGTTCCCAACGGACGCGTGCTGTACGCGTATCAAGCAACGTTTTTTGGCGCCGTTGCCGGGGAGATCAAGGGGAGTCTCCACTTCCAATCTCTTTTCTTTGTTTTTGTCTTGCTTTACTTTATTTTATTTACTGCTTTGTTTGCTCATTATATTAAAAACACAAAAAAATTAGTTACTTGCATTACTTTATTTACTATCTTGTTTGCGTTCTCCATATTAAAAACGCAAAAAAATTAGTTACTTGCATTTACTTTATCTAGTTTGCTTTATTTACTATTGCTAAAATGGGTACTCCTGAAAATACAAAGTTGTGTGACTTCACTAGCACAAATAATAATGATTTCCTATGCACGCCTATTGCTCCACCTGCTACTACAGCAGAATTTTTTGAAATTAAACCTGCTTTACTAAATCTTGTTATGAGAGAGCAATTTTCTGGTGTTAGTTCTGATGATGCTGCTGCCCATCTTAATAATTTTGTTGAACTATGTGAAATGCAAAAATATAAGGATGTAGATGGTGACATTATAAAATTAAAATTGTTTCCTTTCTCTTTAAGAGGAAGAGCTAAAGATTGGTTGCTATCTTTGCCTAAGAATAGTATTGATTCATGGACTAAATGTAAGGATGCTTTCATTGGTAGATATTATCCTCCTGCTAAAATTATATCTTTGAGAAGTAGCATAATGAATTTTAAGCAATTGGATAATGAGCATGTTCCTCAAGCATGGGAAAGAATGAAATCTTTGGTAAAGAATTGCCCTACCCATGGACTGACTACTTGGATGATCATCCAAACCTTTTATGCAGGATTGAATTTTTCTTCGCGGAACTTATTGGATTCAGCTGCTGGAGGTACTTTTATGTCCATCACTCTAGGCGCCGCAACAAAGCTTCTTGATAATATGATGATTAATTACTCTGAATGGCACACGGAAAGAGCTCCACAAGGTAAGAAGGTAAATTCTGTTGAAGAAACCTCCTCCCTGAGTGATAAGATTGATGCTATCATGTCTATGCTTGTGAATGGTAGATCTAATGTTGATCCTAATAATGTTCCGTTAGCTTCATTGGTTGCTCAAGAAGAACATGTTGATGTGAACTTCATTAAAAATAATAATTTCAACAACAATGCTTATAGGAATAATTCTAGTAACAACTATAGGCCATATCCTTCTAATAATGGTAATGGTTATGGTAATTCTTATGGGAATTCTTACAACAATAATAGGAATGTACCCTCTGGTCTTGAAGCCATGCTTAAAGAATTTATTGGTACACAAACCGCTTTTAACAAATCTGTTGAAGAAAAGCTTGGTAAAATTGATATTCTTGCTTCTAAGGTTGATAGTCTTGCTGCTGATGTTGATCTTTTGAAATTGAAAGTTATGCCTAATGAAAATAAAGATATTAAGTCATTTGCTACAACAAACACCATCCAAGTTCGAATTAATGAGAATATTAGATTGATGGCCGAATTGCGTGCCAGGTGGGAAAGAGAAGAAAATGCTAAAGAGAATAATGTAGCTAAAGTTTGGACTATTACCACCGCTAGTAATGATAATGCTTCACATGTTGCTACACCTCCTAATATCAATGGTAAAATAATTGGTGTTAGCAATGTTTCTACTCCTAATGCAAAGCGTGAAAAACTGCCTGAAACTGCTAAAACTGCTGAAATTGCTTGTGATAAAACTGCTGAAATTTTTCAAAATATTGGGTACAATGATCCCATTGCTTTAGATCATAATGGTTTAGATTTTGATGGTTGTCACATCTCTGAAGTTATAAAGTTCTTACAAAAACTTGCTAAAATTCCCAATGCTAGTGCTATAAATTTGGCCTTTACAAAACATATTACAAATGCTCTCATAAAAGCTAGAGAAGATAAATTAAAACTTGAAACTTCTATTCCTAGGAAGTTAGAAGATGGTTGGGAGCCCCTCATTAAGATGAAGGTCAATGATTTTGATTGTAATGCTTTATGTGATCTTGGTGCAAGTTTTTCTGTTATGCCTAAGAAAATCTATAATATGCTTGACTTGCCACCATTGAAAAATTGTTATTTGGATGTTAATCTTGCTGATAATTCTACAAATAAACCTTTGGGGAGGATTGATAATGTTCGCATTACGGTTAACAATAACCTTGTCCCCGTTGATTTTGTTGTGTTGGATATTGAATGCAATGCATCTTGTCCCATTATATTGGGAAGACCTTTTCTTCGAACTGTTGGTACTATTATTGATATGAAGGAAGGTAATATTAAAGGGATTTCTATTTTCGTGCCCTCGGTTCCTTAGTTGTGCTCAGTTTTCCCCAGCTCCCTAGTTTTTCCTCAGTTTTCCCCAAGACCTTGTCTGAAACCATCACAGATGCTGTAACGGCCGGTTGCCCGACGGTTGACCGTTATCTTCTGACTAGTGGGGCCACGTAGAGCCCGCAAAGACACGTCAGACCATCCATCTTTGTTTGACCGTAAGCATCGCTGTATCCCTGACCAAAACACGCACGAGTGGGGCTTTGGTATATCGAATGACAAGTGGGCCATGGTGCTGATACAAGGGGCAATACACGGGTAGGAATAGATTTTTAAACGGAGCTCTACAGCGATGGCACGGAGGAGGTGGCCTGCGGGGTGCCGAGATGAGATCGACGTCCACAAAGAACTGCATGAGGCGAGACCAGAAGCATTAGATAGATATGAACTAGACGCGTTTAACCATGCAAAGAAGAGAAGAAATGGTCGACGACATCGATGACTACCTCAAAACTTTGACTGACCGTGTCCGACACGAACGCGAGCAATGTAGAGAAAACTAGTGTCTCTCCTTTCTGGCGTGTATAGATGGGTGCTAGAAGAGTGTGGTGGCGAAGGGAAAGACCTCGCGGTGGTCTGTGGCATCCAGCATAGCGGGGCGGCGTGGCCGTGCCCACATCGGCGTGGATGCATGTTCGGCATTGGCATCAGCATGTACGTTCAGCATTGACCTCGGCGGTATCTCTGGTGTGTCAGTGATCGAATGAGGGGACGGGATTGAGGGTGCATCCCGACGGTGACCTAGCAGTGGCATCGAGCATAGCCGTTCTGACCATGCCGATATCGGCATCGGCAAAGTTTGGAGGCTGTGGTGCTCGAATCAAGGAGGGATTTGTTTCTTGTACGCCAAAAGTGATTTGAAACAAGTTTCGTGTTGAAGGTTAGGTAACGAAAGTTTGTAACTAAGCCCAAAATTATACTAGCGCCATGGTGAGGTTCTTTTTGATAGAGCTATACGGTTGGGTAAACTTTTTTGACACTTTTTAGATAGGGTTCCTTGTTGTTACACGTATGGCATCATGTATGGCAAATTTGGGATCATTTGGAGCTGTTCAAAAAAATCACTTTGCTTAAACGCATGCCATTTCGTCTCACTGAAACCAGCTTTTCTAACAAGGTGATTTATTCTACCTTCTCTAAATGACCTCAAATTTCATACAGCTGATCTTCTATACATAGATAGATAGATTGTTTCGTTTTTATATTTTTCGAACTTTTTATTTCCCTTTATAATATCCAATTGATTTTCAGGTCAAAACCTCGAAAAACAGCATCATGTATGGCATCATTTTCGCCATAAATTTCAAATTTTGTGAAACTTTCCCTTTTAGATATTCCTTGTTGTTATAGATATGGCATAATGTATGCCAAATTTGGTTAGGTCTCACTGAAACCAGCTTTTGTAACAAGTTAGGTTTTTTCGACCTTCTCAAAAGGGATTTTTTTCTACCTTCTCTAAATGACCTCAAAAATCATACAGACGATCTTCTATACAAAGATAGGTAGATTGTTTCGTTTTTACATTTTTTTGAACTTTTATTTCCCTTTATAATACCCATTTGTTTTCAGGTCAAAACCTCGAAAGTTAACATAACTAGATGGTGAACCCTTCCAAACTTCAAATACAGAGATAGATAGATTGGTTCGTTTATCATTTTTACCGTGAATAGTAATGGCTACAAGAAATCGGTGATAGTCTATCATTTTTTGCGTGAAAAGTAATGGAGACAACAAATCGGTGATGGTTTATCATTTTTTGCGTGAAAATTAATGGCTACAACAAATCGGTGATGGTTTATCATTTGGGATTTTCGTGAAAATTAATGGCTACAACAAATCGGTGACGGTTTATCATTTTTTGCGTGAAAATTTATAGCTACAACAAATCGGTGATGGTTTATCATTTTTTGCGTGAAAAGTAATGCCTAAAAGAGTTTATAATTTTTAGCGCGTGAAAATAAATACAGAAAACCGCCCTTTAGCATACTTAGAGAGTGGAAGGTAACCGCCGACAGAGAGAGAGAGGGGTTATCCTGCCCGTTAGATCATACGATCAACGGTCGGCGGGCACGATCCGCGTGACATGGGCAAGACCAATCAGGGCAATGTTGCACGTGTGAGAGAATTTGTGGAGGGAGAGGGCAAAACTGAGTAGTATCAAGAAACCAAGGGCACCTATGTAATAAACAGACTAAGGGATTCAAATATGAGATTTAAAAAATGGAAAATGCGTATTTTGTACAATAAAACCCATCTTGGCCTATCTCAAACTATTTGCAATACAAATATACATGAGTGTGAGAATTGTGGCCTCATTTAGACAAAGTATGTTTTGGGGAAAGCTGTTTTGGGAAGGGCTTATTGTGGAAAACCATGCACCTTCATAGCTACTAGGTGATTTGAGAAGGCCTTTGAGAAGTGGCAATTTGTGGTAAAACTTGATTTATCTATGACTTATCTATGTTTTGAGAACTGGCAATTTGTGGTAAAGACTCCATGAGTATGTGCCACTATTTTTCGGATTTTTTTGCACATTAAATGACTCATTTAACTAGTTAATCTCATTTGTTGACTGTCTGTTGACCAGCTACTTGAGGGTAAAACTGGGCATATTGCACTAGCCAGTATTAGCACTCAAGGGGAAAACTGAGCACACAAAAAATGCTAGTATAATGCTCGAGGTTATACCTGAGTATATCTAAATTTCCAGGGTTAGACTCGAGGACGCGTGTTGCGGTGCAGAAATGAAAGACGTGCAATTGTTGACGCGTAGACGCCGGTCGCGGTGCAGAAGTCGAAGACGTGCAATCGTGGACGCGTGGCGCATTGCAGAAGTCCAAGACGTGCAGACGTGCAGCGGTGGACTGATACGTCTCCGACGTATCGATAATTTCTTATGTTCCATGCCACATTATTGATGATATCTACATGTTTTATGCATACTTTATGTCATATTTATGCGTTTTCTGGAACTAACCTATTAACAAGATGCCGAAGTGTCAGTTCCTGTTTTCTGCTGTTTTTGGTTTCAGAAATCTTAGTAACGAAATATTCTCGGAATTGGACGAAATCAACGCCCAGGTTCCTATTTTGCCCGGAAGCATCCAGAACACACGAGAGCCACCAGAGAGGGGGCACAGGCCCACCAAACCCTAGGCCGGCGCGGCCAAGGGGGGGCCCGCGCCCCCCTATAGTGTGGTCGCCCCTTCGACCTCCTGACGCCGCCTCTTCGCCTATATAAAGCCCCTGGACCTAAAACCTCGATACGGAAAAGCCACGGTACGAGAAACTATCTAGAGCCGCCGCCATCGCGAAGCCAAGATCTGGGGGCAGGAGTCTCTGTTCCGGCACGCCGCCGGGACGGGGAAGTGCCCCCGGAAGGCTCCTCCATCGACACCACCGCCATCTCCATCAACGCTGCTGTCTCCCATGAGGAGGGAGTAGTTCTCCATCGAGGCTCGGGGCTGTACCGGTAGTTATGTGGTTAATCTCTCTCCTATGTACTTCAATACAATGATCTCATGAGCTACCTTACATGATTGAGATTCATATGAGTTTTGTATCACAATTCATCTATGTGCTACTCTAGTGATGTTATTAAAGTAGTCTATTCCTCCTCCATGATGTAATGTTGGCAGTGTGTGCATCATGAAGTACTTGGTTTATGCTATGATTGTGATCTCTTGTAGATTATGAAGCTAACTATTACTATGATGGTATTGATGCGATCTATTCCTCCTTTCATAGTGTGAAGGTTACGGTGTGCATGCTATGTTAGTACTTGGTTTAGTTGTGTTGATCTGTCGTGCACTCTAAGGTTATTTAAATATGAACATTGAATATTGTGGAGCTTGTTAACTCTGGCATTGAGGGTTCGTGTAATCCTACGCAATTAGTGGTGTTCATCATCCAACAAGAGGGTGTAGAGTATGCATTTATCTATTCTGTTATGTGATCAATGTTGAGAGTGTCCACTAGTGAAAGTATGATCCCTAGGCCTTGTTCCTAAATACTGCTATCGCTGCTTGTTTACTGTTTTACTGCGTTACTACTGCTGCGTTACTACTGCTTGTTTACTGTCCTGGGCAAAGCACTTTTCTGGTGCCGTTGCTACTACTTATTTATACCACCTGTATTTCACTATCTCTTCGCCGAACTAGTGCACCTATTAGGTGTGTTGGGGACACAAGAGACTTCTTGCTTTGTGGTTGCAGGGTTGCATGAGAGGGATATCTTTGACCTCTTCCTCCCTGAGATCGATAAACCTTGGGTGATCCACTTAAGGGAAAACTTGCTGCTGTTCTACAAACATCTGCTCTTGGAGGCCCAACACAGTCTACAGGAAAAGGAGGGGGGCGTAGACATCAAGCTATTTTCTAGCGCCGTTGCCGGGGAGGAAAGGTAAAAGGCACTCATACTTCGGTTCCAGGTAACAGTACTTTTCTGGCGCCATTGTGTTTGTGCTCGAAGCTATTTCCTTTAGATCCTGCAATTGCATCTTTTTGTTTCTTGTTTACACTAGTTAGGCATAATGGAAAACAACAAAAACATGAGAGATCTTTATGAACTTTATCTTGAATTAGGACATGATGTGTTTGAAGAGAGAATTAAAAAACCCATGGAACTTTATATGCATGCTAATGAAAATGTTATTAATATGAATGCTTTGAACACTATTGTTGCTAATGCTATGGAAAATTCTAAGCTTGGGGAAGCTGGCTTTGATGAGCATGATCTTTTTAGTCCCCCAAGAATGGAGGAGAAAATTTACTTTGATGATACTTTGCCTCCTATTTATGATGATTATAATGATAGTAGTCTTTTGGTGCCACCTACTATGGAGAGTGAATTTGATTATGATTACAATATGCCTCCTATATTTGATGATAGCTACTTTGTTGAATTTGCTCCCGCTACAACTAATAAAATTGATTATGCTTATGTGGAGAGTAATAATTTTGTGCATGAGACTCATGATAAGAATGCTTTATGTGATAGTTATATTGTTGAGTTTGCTCATGACACTACTGAAAGTTATTATGAGAGAGGAAAATATGGTTGTAGAAATTTTCATGTTACTAAAATGCCTCTCTATGTGCTGAAATTTTTGAAGCTACACTTGTTTTATCTTCCTATGCTTGTCACTTTGCTCTTCATGAACTTGTTTATTTACAAGATTCCTATGCATAGGAAGCATGTTAGACTTAAATGTGTTTTGAATTTGCCTCTTGATGCTCTCTTTTGCTTCAAATACTATTTCTTGCGAGTGCATCATTAAAACTGCTGAGCCCATCTTAATGGCTATAAAGAAAGAACTTCTTGGGAGATAACCCATGTGTTTATTTTGCTACAGTACTTTGTTTTATATTTGTGTCTTGGAAGTTGTTTACTACTGTAGCAACCTCTCCTTATCTTAGTTTTGTGTTTTGTTGTGCCAAGTAAAGTCGTTGATAGTAAGGTTCATACTAGATTTGGATTACTGCGCAGAAACAGATTTCTTTGCTGTCACGAATCTGGGCAAAATTCTCTGTAGGTAACTCAGAAAATTATGAAAATTTACGTGAGTGATCCTCAGATATGTACGCAACTTTCATTCAATTTGAGCATTTTCATTTGAGCAAGTCTGGTGCCTCAATAAAATTCGTCAATACGAACTGTTCTATTTTGACAGATTCTGCCTTTTATTTCGCATTGCCAGTTTTGTTATGTTCGATGGATATTTCGATTCCATTGACTTTCAGTAGCTTTGGGCAATGTCCAGAAGTGTTAAGAATGATTGTGTCACCTCTGAACATGTGAATTTTGATTGTGCACTAACCCTCTAATGAGTTGTTCTAAGTTTGGTGTGGAGGAAGTTTTCAAGGATCAAGAAAGGGAGATGATACAATATGATCAAGGAGAGTGAAAGCTCTAAGCTTGGGGATGCCCCGGTGGTTCACCCCTGCATATTTAAAGAAGACTCAAGCGTCTAAGCTTGGGGATGCCCAAGGCATCCCCTTCTTCATTGACAAATTATCAGGTTCCTTCTCTTGAAACTATATTTTTATTCGGTCACATCTTATGTACTTTACTTGGAGCGTCTGTATGTTTCTTGTTTTTGTTTTTGTTTGAATAAATGCTTGTGTGGGAGAGAGACACGCTCCGCTGGTTCATATGAACACATGTGTTCTTAGCTTTTAATTTTCATGGCGAAGGTTGAAACTGCTTCGTTAAATTGTTATATGGTTGGAATTGGAAAATGATACATGTAGTAATTTGCTATAATGTCTTGGATAATGTGATACTTGGCAATTGTTGTGCTCATGTTTAAGCTCTTGCATCATAAACTTTGCACCCATTAATGAAGAAATACATAGAGCATGCTAAAATTTGGTTTGCATATTTGGTCTCTCTAAGGTCTAGATAATTTCTAGTATTGAGTTTGAACAACAAGGAAGATGGTGTAGAGTCTTATAATGTTTACAATGTGTCTTTTATGTGAGTTTTGCTGCACCGGTTCATCCTTGTGTTTGTTTCAAATAACCTTGCTAGCCTAAACCTTGTATTGAGAGGGAATACTTCTCATGCATCCAAAATACTTGAGCCAACCACTATGCCATTTGTGTCCACCATACCTACCTACTACATGGTATTTCTCCGCCATTCCAAAGTAAATTGCTTGAGTGCTACCTTTAAATTTCCATTCTTCACCTTTACAATATATAGCTCATGGGACAAATAGCCTAAAAACTATTGTGGTATTGAATATGTACTTATGCACTTTATCTCTTATTAAGTTGCTTGTTGTGCGATAACCATGTTCCTGGGGACGCCATCAACTACTCTTTGTTGAATATCATGTGAGTTGCTATGCATGTTCGTCTTGTCTGAAGTAAGAGCGATCTACCACCTTATGGTTAGAGCATGCATATTGTTAGAGAAGAACATTGGGCCGCTAACTAAAGCCATGATCCATGGTGGAAGTTTCAGTTTTTGACATATATCCTCAATCTCATATGAGAAAATTAATTGTTGCTACATGCTTATGCATAAAAGAGGAGTCCATTATCTGTTGTCTATGTTGTCCCGGTATGGATGTCTAAGTTGAGAATAATCAATAGCGAGAAATCCAATGCGAGCTTTCTCCTTAGACCTTTGTACAGGCGGCATAGAGGTACCCCTTTGTGACACTTGGTTAAAACATGTGCATTGCGATGATCCCGGTAGTCCAAGCTAATTAGGACAAGGTGCGGGCACTATTAGTATACTATGCATGAGGCTTGCAACTTGTAAGATATAATTTACATGATACATATGCTTTATTACTACCGTTGACAAAATTGTTTCTTGTTTTCAAAATCAAAGCTCTAGCACAAATATAGCAATCGATGCTTTCCTCTTTGAAGGACCATTCTTTTACTTTTATGTTGAGTTAGTTCACCTATCTCTCTCCACCTCAAGAAGCAAACACTTGTGTGAACTGTGCATTGATTCCTACATACTTGCATATTGCACTTGTTATATTACTTTGCATTGACAACTATCCATGAGATATCAATGTTATAAGTTGAAAGCAACCGCTGAAACTTCATCTTCCTTTGTGTTGCTTCAATACCTTTACTTTGAATTATTGCTTTATGAGTTAACTCTTATGCAAGACTTATTGATGCTTGTCTTGAAGTACTATTCATGAAAAGTCTTTGCTATATGATTCATTTGTTTACTCATGTCATATACATTGTTTTGATCGCTGCATTCATTACATATGTTTACAATAGTATGATCAAGTTTATGATGGCATGTCACTCCAGAAATTATCTTTGTTATCGTTTACCTGCTCGGGACGAGCAGGAACTAAGCTTGGGGATGCTGATACGTCTCCGACGTATCGATAATTTCTTATGTTCCATGCCACATTATTGATGATATCTACATGTTTTATGCATACTTTATGTCATATTTATGCGTTTTCTGTAACTAACCTATTAACAAGATGCCGAAGTGCCAGTTCCTGTTTTCTGCTATTTTTGGTTTCAGAAATCTTAGTAACGAAATATTCTCGGAATTGGACGAAATCAACGCCCAGGTTCCTATTTTGCCCGGAAGCATCCAGAACACACGAGAGCCGCCAGAGAGGGGGCACAGGCCCACCAAACCCTAGGCCGGCGCGGCCAAGGGGGGCCCGCGCCCCCCTATAGTGTGGTCGCCCCTTCGACCTCCTGACGCCGCCTCTTCGCCTATATAAAGCCCCTGGACCTAAAACCTCGATACGGAAAAGCCACGGTACGAGAAACCATCCAGAGCCGCCGCCATCGCGAAGCCAAGATCTGGGGGACAGGAGTCTCTGTTCCGGCACGCCGCCGGGACGGGGAAGTGCCCCCGGAAGGCTCCTCCATCGACACCACCGCCATCTCCATCAACGCTGCTGTCTCCCATGAGGAGGGAGTAGTTCTCCATCGAGGCCCGGGGCTGTACCGGTAGCTATGTGGTTAATCTCTCTCCTATGTACTTCAATACAATGATCTCATGAGCTGCCTTACATGATTGAGATTCATATGAGTTTTGTATCACAATTCATCTATGTGCTACTCTAGTGATGTTATTAAAGTAGTCTATTCCTCCTCCATGATGTAATGTTGGCAGTGTGTGCATCATGAAGTACTTGGTTTATGCTATGATTGTGATCTCTTTTAGATTATGAAGTTAACTATTACTATGATGTTATTGATGCGATCTATTCCTCCTTTCATAGTGTGAAGGTTACGGTGTGCATGCTATGTTAGTACTTGGTTTAGTTGTGTTGATCTGTCGTGCACTCTAAGGTTATTTAAATATGAACATTGAATATTGTGGAGCTTGTTAACTCCGGCATTGAGGGTTCGTGTAATCCTACGCAATTAGTGGTGTTCATCATCCAACAAGAGGGTGTAGAGTATGCATTTATCTATTCTGTTATGTGATCAATGTTGAGAGTGTCCACTAGTGAAAGTATGATCCCTAGGCCTTGTTCCTAAATACTGCTATCGCTGCTTGTTTACTGTTGCTTCGTTACTACTGCTTGTTTACTGTCCTGGGCAAAGCACTTTTCTGGTGCCGTTGCTACTACTTATTTATACCACCTGTATTTCACTATCTCTTCGCCGAACTAGTGCACCTATTAGGTGTGTTGGGGACACAAGAGACTTCTTGCTTTGTGGTTGCAGGGTTGCATGAGAGGGATATCTTTGACCTCTTCCTCCCTGAGATCGATAAACCTTGGGTGATCCACTTAAGGGAAGGTGATCCACTTAAGGGAAAACTTGCTGCTGTTCTACAAACCTCTGCTCTTGGAGGCCCAACACTGTCTACAGGAAAAGGAGGGGGGCGTAGACATCATGGACGCGTAGGACGCGGGTCGCATTAACCACCCCTTGCCTTTATAGGCGCCTCCTCCCACTATCTCTGTCATTCTCACTCGCCTACGCAACGCCGCCTCTCTCACGTCCCATCATCTTCTCCAAAGCAAAAAACCCTCTCCCTCTCCCTCTCCTCTGCCGGCGAGATGGACAAGGAGAATGCCAATCCCATCGTCCACGGCGCCGTCGGCTCGAAGCGCGACGCCTCCCTCTTCGACGCCGTCCCCTCAACGGACGTCGCCGCCGTCCCCTCAACGGACGTCGCCGCCGCCTCCGCCGGTGCATCGGAGGCTGCTGCCTTCGGTCGCGGTCAGATCCCGCCGGGATGGGACCCCTACGAGCCGGTGCCGTACGTCCCGCCCCCGAACCGCTACGACACCTCCATAGAGGACCCATGGAACGAGGTAACTACGGTTTGCTTCCTTTTTTGTTCCCCATTCCTTTTTGAACCCTATTTGTGCTGGTGTAGATGGATCTGTGGATGGATGAGTATTGGGCTAATATTTGCGCCGATTTTATTCCATTTTGCTTTGATCCCTCCTTGATTTCGTTTAAGATTTGGGGTTCGGCCGTTCGGTTAATTTATGCAAGTAATAATGGGATCTCAATCAGTTAATTTATGCAAGTAATCATAGGATCTCAATCAGTTATTTTATGCACGAATCAAAAGATATCAACCGTTTAATTTTGCAAATAATCTGGAATGTGTTCAAGTTCAGATCTGGAATCTGTTTCTTTGCCTATGATGAATCGGTGGGCACAGATTTTTACAGGGAGGGTTCAGCGAACCATTTCTGTGTACAAATCTGTTGTGCATGAGCTTTGGTTCGCTTACACCGTCCCTGTAGACATATAATCGTGTCCACTCTAACTGAGGCTGCCTCTGTTTTTCCTAACTTTGTTATCATGCACGTTTGCAACTTATTCACTAATAAATTCCCGTTTGATATGGATCAGCTGTCTGGCAGCGACGTCGGCAGCGACGACGAGCAGCATGACGTCAAGACTCGCCAGGTGCTGCGGAGGCTGCAGGTCGGCCAGTACGTCTCCTACCTCGACGTCGCCAAGGGTGTCTACAGGTGCCCCTTCTGCACTAGGAGGCTCGGCGGCACTGACTTCAACTGCGTCCTCACGCATGCCGAGAACATCGGCCACACCAACCCCAAGGTCGGCGCGTCGGTGAACCCCAAATCCTTCTGCGCCAAGCACTTGGCGCTCGGCATGCACCTCCGCAGCATCCAGCGGGTGGAGATCTCCGGCGGGCGCATGCCTCCGCTCAAGCCCAAGGCTCCCAAGGGGAGCAACAAGTGGAGGCAGAGGCAGATGGGGTAGGCGGAGTCCTGGACGTGTGCTGCTGCTGCCTCCTCCATTTTGTTGTTGGGATCCCTTTGTTGTTAGCTAGGGATCCCTCGTTGTTATGTTGTTAGTATGATGGTGTTGTACTGCTGTGAAGAACCTCGAACCCTACTATGTTTTGCTGCTGAATGCAGCTTATTATCTATATTATCTATCCCTATTCTACTATATGACCTTGTGAATTTATCGTACATTCCCTGTAGATTTTCTTCTAGATTTAACTACATACATATGGACCAGATGGAGTACTAGATTGGACTCTCTACTAGATTTGCTGCCATATTGGGCAAACAACGAGGGCCAAAAGGCACAAATAATAATTGAAAAAGACAAAAATACAAGCTTCTCTAGATTTGATACTAATTAGGTGAAAAAAGGCACAGAGAAGGAGGCAGAAAAGGTACTCTTAAAAGGGAAATGCCAATGGCCGAGAGAGACAAAACCCAGCTCCTGCTCACGTGCAACCAAACGCTATCTCGTCCTGTCCCACGCGGTACCTTTCTACCAGCCCCACGCGACGCGGGCCCACACGACGCGGCCCCACACGTCAGCACGGAGCGGTCAACTTAACGGGAATTCTGCCGTCTGAGCTGCTTCTGCGTGTTTCAAATAAGCACTTGGGGAAAACTGAGGAAAAACTAAGGAGCTGGGGAAAACTGAGCACAACTAAGGAACTGAGGGCACGAAAATAGAAATCCCAATATTAAATATCAATTTCCTCTCAAGAAAGGTATGGAACACTTCCCAAGAAAGAGAATGAAGTTACCTTTTGATTCTATCATTAGAACAAATTATGATGTTGATGCTTCATCTCTTGATAATACTTGATTCACACTTTCTGCGCCTAGCTAAAAGGCGTTAAAGAAAAGCGCTTATGGGAGACAACCCATTATTTTACTTCTGCACTTTTATTTTATATTTGAGTCTTGGAAGTTGTTACTACTGTAGCAACCTCTCCTTATCTTTATTTTATTGCATTTTTGTGCCAAGTAAAGTCTTTGATAGTAAGGTTCATACTAGATTTGGATTACTGCGCAGAAACAGATTTTTTGCTATCACGAATTTGAGTAGTATTCTCTGAAGGTAACTCAGAAAAATCTGCCAATTTACATGAGTAATCCCCAGATATGTATGCAACTTTCATTCAATTTGAGCATTTTCATCTGAGCAAGTTTAGTGCCCCATAAAAATTCGTCTTTACGGACTGTTCTGTTTTGACAGATTCTGCCTTTTATTTCGCATTGCCTGTTTTGCTATGTTTGATGGATTTGTTTGTTCCATTAACTTTCAGTAGCTTTGTACAATGTCCAGAAGTGTTAAGAATGATTATTTCACCTCTGAACATGTGAATTTTTGATTATGCACTAACCCTCTAATGAGTTTGTTTTGAGTTTGGTGTGGAGGAAGTTTTCAAGGATCAAGAGAGGAGGATGATACAATATGATCAAGGAGAGTGAAAGCTCTAAGCTTGGGGATGCCCCCGTGGTTCATCCCTGCATATTTCAAGAAGACTCAAGCATCTAAGCTTGGGGATGCCCAAGGCATCCCCTTCTTCATCGACAACATTATCAGGTCACCTCTAGTGAAACTATATTTTTATTCCATCACATCTTATGTGCTTTACTTGGAGCGTCTTTATGTTCTTGTTTTTGTTTTGTTTGAATAAAATTGGATCCTAGCATTCATTGTGTGGGAGAGAGACACGCTCCGCTGTTGCATATGAACACATATGTTCTTAGCTTTATTCTTAATGTTCATGGCGAAGGTTGAAACTGCTTCGTTAATTGTTATATGGTTGGAAACAGAAAATGCTACATGTGGTAATTGGTATAATGTCTAGAATAATTTGATACTTGGCAATTGTTGTGCTCATATAGATCATATTTAAGCTCTTGCATCATGTACTTTGCACCTATTAATGAAGAAATACCGTAGAGCTTGTTGACATTTGATTTGCATGATTGGTCTCTCTAAAGTCTAGATATTTTCTGGTGAGGGTTTGAACAACAAGGAAGACAGTGTAGAGTCTTATAATGCTTGCAATATGTTCTTATGTAAGTTTTGCTGTACCGGTTCATACTTGTGTTTGCTTCAAACAACCTTGCTATCCTAAGCCTTGTACTGAGAGGGATTTACTTCTCGTGCATCCAAAATCCTTGAGCCAAAAACTATGCCATTTGTGTCCACCATACCTACCTACTACATGGTATTTCTCTGCCATTCCAAAGTAAATTGCTTGAGTGCTACCTTTAAAATTTCATTCCTTTGTCTTTGCAATATATAGCTCATGGGAAAAATAGCTTAAAAACTATTGTGGTATTGAATATGTACTTATGTATCTTATTTCTTAATAAGTTGCTTGTTGAGCGATAACCATGTTCCTGGGGACGCCATCAACTATTTCACCTTTGTTGAATATCATGTGAGTTGCTATGCATGTTCGTCTTGTCTGAAGTAAGGGTGATTTATCATGAGTTGAATGGTTTGAGTATGCATATTGTTAGAGAAGAACATTGGGCCGCTAACTAAAGCCATGATCCATGGTGGAAGTTTCAGTTTGGACAACAATCCTCAATCTCTTATGAGAATATTATTTGTTGTTGAATGCTTATGCATTAAAGAGGAGTCCATTATCTGTTGTCTATGTTGTCCCGGTATGGATGTCTAAGTTGAGAATAATCAAAAGCGAGAAATCCAATGCGAGCTTTCTCCTTAGACCTTTGTACAGGCGGCATAGAGGTACCCCTTTGTGATACTTGGTTAAAACATATGTTATGCAATGATAATCCATGTAAATCCAAGCTAATTAGGACAAGGTGCGGGCACTATTGGTAATCTATGCATGAGGCTTGCAACTTATAGGATATCTTATACATAACACATATGCTTTATTACTACCGTTGACAAAATTGTTTCTTGTTTTCAAAATAAAAGCTCTAGCACAAATATAGCAATCCATGCTTCCCTTTGCGAAGGGCCATTCTTTTACTTTTATGTTGAGTCAGTTTACCTACTTCTTTCTATCTTAGAAGCAAACACTTGTGTTAACTGTGCATTGATTCTTACATGTTTACCTATTGCACTTGTTATATTACTTTGTGTTGATAATTATCTATGAGATAAATATGTTGAAGTTGAAGCAACGTTTTCTGCTGAAACTTAAATCTTCCTTTGTGTTGCTTCAATGCCTTTACTTTGAATCTATTGCTTTATGAGTTAACTCTTATGCAAGACTTATTGATGCTTGTCTTGAAAGTACTATTCATGAAAAGTCTTTGCTATATGATTCAGTTGTTTACTCATTGTCTTTACCATTGCTTCGAATCACTGCATTCATTACATATGCTTACAATAGTATTGATCAAGATTATGATAGCATGTCACTTCAGAAATTATCTTTGTTATCGTTTACCTACTGGAGGACGAGTAGGAACTAAGCTTGGGGATGCTTGATACGTCTCAAACGTATCTATAATTTCTTATGTTCCATGCTACTTTATTGATGATACTCACATGTTTTATACACACTTTATGTCATATTTATGCATTTTCCGGCACTAACCTATTGACAAGATGCCGAAGAGCGATTCTTTGTTTCTGCTGTTTTTGGTTTCAGAAATCCTACAAAGGAAATATTCTCGGAATTGAACGAAATCAACGCCCAGGGTCTTATTTTTCCACAAAGCTTCCAGAAGACCGAGGGGGATACGAAGTGGGGCGACGAGGCGCCGCCACACTAGGGCCGCGCGGCCAGGCTAGGGCCCACGCCGCCCTAGCATGTGGGGCCCACGTCAGCCCCCCGACTCTGCCCTTCCGCCTACTTAAAGCCTTCGTCGCGAATACCCCAGTACCGAAAGCCACGATACGGAAAACCTTCCAGAGACGCCGCCGCCGCCAATCCCATCTCGGGGGATTCAGGAGATCGCCTCCGGCACCCTGCCGGAGAGGGGAATCATCTCCCGGAGGACTCTTCATCGCCATGATCGCCTCCGGAGTGATGTGTGAGTAGTTCACCCCTGGACTATGGGTCCATAGCAGTAGCTAGATGGTCGTCTTCTCCTCATGTGCTATCATTGTTCGATCTTGTGAGCTGCCTAACATGATCAAGATCATCTATTTGTAATGCTACATCTTGCGTTTGTTGGGATCCGATGAATATGGAATACTATGTTATGTTGATTATCAATCTATCATCTATGTGTTGTTTATGATCTTGCATGCCCTCCGTTGCTAGTAGAGGCTCTGGCAAAGTTGATACTTGTAACTCCAAGAGGGAGTATTTATGCTCGATAGTGGGTTCATGCCTCCATTAAATGCAGGACGATGTGACGAAAGTTCTAAGGTTGTGGATGTGCTGTTGCCACTAGGGATAAAACATCAATGCTTTGTCTAAGGATATTTGTGTTGATTACATTACGCACCATACTTAATGCAATTGTCTGTTGTTTGCAACTTAATACTGGAAGGGGTGCGGATGCTAACCCGAAGGTGGACTTTTTAGGCATAGATGCATGCTGGATAGCGGTCTATGTACTTTGTCGTAATGCCCAATTGAATTTCACACTACTCATCATAATATGTATGTGCATTGTCATGCCCTCTTTATTTGTCAATTGCCCAACTGTAATTTGTTCACCCAACATGCTTTATCTTATTGGAGAGACACCACTAGTGAACTGTGGACCCCGGTCCATTCTTTTACATCGAATACAATCTACTGCAATACTTGTTCTTACTGTTCTTTGCAAACATCATCTTCCACACTATACATCTAATCCTTTGTTACAGCAAGCCGGTGAGATTGACAACCTCACTGTTACGTTGGGGCAAAGTATCTTGATTGTGTTGTGCAGGTTCCACGTTGGCGCCGAAATCCCTGGTGTTGCGCCGCACTACACTCCGCCACCATCAACCTTCACGTGCTTCTTGATTCCTACTGGTTCGAGAACCTTGGTTTCTTACTGAGGAAAAACTTGCCGCTGCACGCATCATACCTTCCTCTTGGGGTTCCCAACGGACGCGTGCTGTACGCGTATCAAACTTCGTGGTGTTCGGGTGACCTTAGTGGTAACCCGCATTTCTCCAATGTGACGTACCATACTTCATGTAACGGAACATGAGAATACGTCTTTGTCTCCGCGTGCCTCGGTTATCTCTAAACGTGACTTTAGTTTCCTTGTGATATCCATGGAGTTTGAAGTTCTTATATCTTGCTTACCACTTGTGGTATATATATCTTGTGCCTATCTTGCTTAGATGAGCCTAGATTATTTAGATTTTGTGCTTTTAAAATAAACTCCTACAAGCCAAATTCATAATTTTTTTTAAAACATATATTCACCCCTCTAGATGACACTTCGTCCTTTTAAGTACTAACTTCCACACAAATTTACTTAATATCTCAATAAATCACCCCAATCCCTAGGTGGATCAAGTAAAAGCTATTAGGAAGGCTCATAGATTATTTTTTCTTTAACGTTCATTTAGGCCCACGTCTTTCTTTTTATATAAATCTCTTGTATGCATGTACTAATAAATCCAAAAGTCTATAAAATATGCAATATCAATTCTGATGTTCTTCTTACAAAAAAATCACACCAAGCCCCTTTAATCTTTTGATTTACAAACTTATGACCATGTCACAAAATGATAGTTGTTTTTTTCACATTTTCGTGCCAAAAGAATCTCTTCATAAAGGAAGTTCATTATTTTGCAAGGACCATTAGGTAAACCATGTAAAAGCATCATATAAAAGGTACACTAGTAAGACATGATGTAATTTATATTAACCTGCTACCATAATCAAGCACTTTTTCATTTCCAAGGACCATTAATTTTCTCTAATTTATCCTTTGTGACTTTCCTCTATAAAATTTTCCGTTTCGCCAATCCTATCATTTAGTGCGATATCAAATTTACCATCATTATTAGTACGAAGTACCCAATCTACACATTTATCTGGAAAACCTTTCTTTTTAAGAATTTGTGTCACGAAATCCTAGTTTATCGTACCATAAGCCTTCTCGAAATCAACTTTAAAAGAAGAACATTTTGCTTTCCAGATCTCGAACTACGTACGGTTTCATGCAAAAGTAACACCCCATCTAATCTAGTTCTCCTTTTAAATAAAAGCAGTTTGAACTTGGGAAATAACTTTATCAGCATCAAGGATAAAGTTGTATCTTTATCAGCAATTGGGTCTACTTCTCTTTTAGATGATAAATTCAGTACCCCAATTTCTTTCTGTAAAGCTCTCGAAATGATAATACTTCCTTTCATTTTTTACACAGCTATATGAAGCTGTGTTCCAGTTCCAACTACCAAACAATGCTGGCCACTTCTTTCCACGTACTGCCTGTACTAAAATAGGATTTCCCAGGAGTGCTGTTTTTTCGCTGTCTCGAGACAGGATCACAGGAAGACTCTTTCTTGGTGCTCTACCTCCTCCTACTTCTTCTTCCTTTGTCCTCACGTTACAGAAATCCATCTCTGACGTCTACGTTGTAGAGGCATTGATTCTTGTTGGTTACGTTTTGAGGGGCAAGTCTGACGAAGAGGTGAAGAATTGGAGGCGTTCTGATCTCTGAAGATTTTGTCGTAGAGGTGCGTACGTCTGTCTGCTCCTCTTTGCTTAACCGAGTCCATGTCTCCACGAGTACAGTAATCCCATGCCATATTCTTGACGGATGGGCATTTCAAATCTGCGTCCCACATTAGTTACTTTAGATTACTCTGTTTGCAAGTCAAAACCCATGCGATTGATCAAAAACTATCCTAAGACGAAGTGGGCATAGTTTATCGATCGCTGAAGAGTCGTTGTGCTAGGCAGTTTCTAGTTGACCAGTGGCCATTACGGCCAATGAAGCATCGATTTGATGAGGTTTTGAAGTTGACAATCCAGCTTTCTTCCTACCTCAGCTCCCAGCTACCATTTTTTCGAGAAAATTAAGAGGAAGAATGGACATCCCACTTGACGCCGGTTTGATTAGAAAATACTATCAACATGAGCCTAAACCAGAGGTGCATTCAATTCCATTGACTGAATAGGGATCATTTTTAGGTTAGACTGAACTGAAATCTGTTTGAGAAAGTCTCGACGAACTCTGGAAATCTCTGAACCCAATAAAGTGTTGCTTTCGCTATTTCCCCTGAACCTCCCATAATCCTTTTCGTCAGAAGAAAGCTTCCCAGCCGACGGCGATGCAGGCCGGGGGCACCAAGACGCGGTTCGGCCGGTGCCCGTATTGCCGCGCCATCATCTGCCAGAACACCGACGCCGCCGTCTACTACTGCAGCAAATGCCGCACTCCGATCGGAGGTGTGCTGCATAATCCAACCTGTGCAGTTCATTACTCTTTGTGGAATACAGGCTGAGTTTTGATCTGTTTTTTTAATCGCTGTGCAGGCAAGAACACGGAGCCGACGGAGGACGAAGCCGACCGCGCTCTGAGCAGGCTGGAGATCCTCTCGGCCGTCGACACTTCGTCGGTGTACTCTGACGAGGAGCCCGACGCTTCCTGCACGCCGGCTTCGGTCATCGACGTCGACGGTGACCAGCCTCCTCCGCTATCATGTGGCTACAACTCCAACTCCGATGCCAACAGCCAGGGGATTACAGCCTCCTCGCCGTCACCGTTCAGAGGAGGTTTCGGTTCGCCTCGGAGCAATGGCTGCTCACCTCGCGGCGTCAGCGATTACCACCCCGGGTCGAGCGACCGACAAGGTGAGGTTCGATCGGTGAAGAACCGCGTAACTGAGCTCCGGGTGTCGTCTCGACGGACGAGGCGGGACTCGAGCGCTTCTGACCCGATCATTCTGCGTCGACGGGACTTTTCTGCCCCGGATCACGAGGAGGCGCCAAGAAACTCCGGGGAGCAGCAGCTCCGGCGATCGGCGCTGAGCACGAGGGAGATGGGGACGTCTACTAGCATGTCCGGACTTGAGGCATCCGCCGTCAAGGCGTCGCCATTGACTGACCCGGCGTTCAACAGGGACCTGCTGCACGCACTGGACAAGCTCCGTGGCATGATCGTCGCCATCCAGCTGCAGCCGCCGCAGGCGAGCGGCAGCGCGAGGGGCGCGATGACGCGACGCGAGTCCCGCCTCTTCCGTCGGATGGAGTCGCAGCTCGCGCGGGAGCTTCCCGCCGCCTACGCGGAGGCGCACGAGCCGCGACGGATGTTCCGGAATCAAGCGAGCACCGCCTCCGCCTCGTGGTCGTCGGCGTCGGCATCGTCGTACAGCGGCCACGGCGCGAGGTCCCGTAAGCGCCACTGCTTCCCGGTCCATGGGGCCGCGCCGTTCGTGGTGTGCGGTGAGTGCTCGGAGCTGCTCCAGGCTCCCAATTCAATGACGGCGTCGCGGAGGGGGGTCACTAAGCTGCGGTGCGGCGGGTGCGGGGAAGTACTCGAGCTGAGGTCCGCGGGTATCGCTGCCAACGCGCGCCGGGCGAGCAGGGCGTGCTCTGCGACGCGGGAGTCCGGCTCCGGCAGTTTGCACCACTCGGATGGCCTGGAACGCACGGCGAGCGGCGGCGGTGGCGAGCAGCAGGTGCCGCCGTTGCTGCTGTACCGCGCATTGGGGTTCGATTCGATGAGCCCGCTTCTGCACAGCCAGCGGTACTGAAGTACATAATGAATTTAGAATTCAAAAAAAAAAGTACCGAGTGAATTTGAACCGGCTGGCAAACATGAAACTATAGCTGAAAAACATAAAAGCATATTTGTTGGATTTTGCAAGTTTTCTTTTATCTAGGTACATTTTTTTGGATATTGGTTTAATTGTTAAATCCAGGAACTTCCAGTGGCATTTCTCTGTTTTTGTAGGTGGTTTAGTTTAAGGGCGAGCGCCTTAGCGGGTTAGACCATTAGAAGATTTCCAGTAGAAGCTCAACATCAGTGCCAAACAGTACATTTAGGGACAGGGGAGAAGGAGAAAGAAGGTTTTAGAGCATTTCCCAAAGGGATTTTGAGGCGTGTCGGACAAAAAGTTGTCCCTAGCCGTGTGCTCCAAATGCTCTTTCCGTCCGACGTGACCCAATGCGGTGTTCGGCGTTCCGAGTCCATCCCCGCTACACAGGGGACGCTCCGGGCGCGCCGGACACAACGAAAAGCGAGGTGGGGAGTGGCGGGACCGACGCGTCAGCGACTCACGAACGAACGGACGCTCAACCGCCGCCTACCTAGCGACGGTGCAGTTGCCGGGAAGGGGAACCGTCGTAGTGGCAACCGCGTCGATTGACGCGCGAACCGCCGGAATGAAGCGCGAACTCCGCGGAAGAGCAACGGCCGCTCGCTTCGATAGACCCCTACGTGTACGCTTTCCGATCTACAACCGGCCGGCGCCATTCATCTCTCCTCTCCTCTCTCCCAATGAGCGACCTCTCTCAGCTGCCATTAGACATCGACAGCGAGGGGAAGCCACTGGGATGGCGCCATTGGTGGGACAAAGTTGCAATGCCTAGCAGCGATGGTTCCCTACCGCCGGACAGCGAGGAGGACTGGGAGGCTGACGAGGAGGAGGGGGAAGAGGCTGAGGAGGCGGCGACGGCCTGGGCGAAGGCGGAGGCGGAGGCGAATGCGAAGGCGCAGTCGGCGAGCACCGTCGACGACGAGGACACAAGTTCCTCCGACGCGTCGAACGACATCAGCTCTTCGGAAGAGGTGACGAGCAGGAAACGTCACCGCGAGGACGACGAGGCGGGGCCATCAAAGAAGATGAACTAGTTTAAATTTTTTGTTCAAAGTTTTTATATGTAATTTGTTTGTATTTTTTCGAAGCTTTTATATGTAATTTGTTTATGTTGCACAGCTTTGAATATTACCTACAAATTTCTTCTATCTATTAAATAAAAAATGAAGTATTTTAAAATTTTGGGGGTGGTGTTTGGAGGACGCAGCTGGGGAGCGACGTCATCCAAACGCCACACGAAGGAAACACATCCCCAAACGTTCGATCCAACATTGGGCCTCTTTACGGGACGCGGCTAAAGATGCTCTTAGGATTCTGAAACTCCATGTCTCTCGACCCTGACCTTTAATGTTGTGGTCTACCATGTGCCTACGTGCATGCTACGATCACACGTACTAAAATGTGTGTTTTGTCATTATGGGGAGACCATAAAATACTTATTTTTCGAGTAAAAATTTGCTAGATCTATATAGTAACCTATCACGTAGTATTGCGAATATATCCGGTAACTCGTTTAATGGTGTGGATACTAGATTCAAGCTACTTAAATGAGAGAGATTACCGTTATTTGGTCGATGTGGCTACGTAGAAATAACAAAGTTTTTAATAATAAATCGTCTTCTTTTATGCACGTCATCTATCATAGCTGCGCTCCATTTATGGTCGCCTCTAAAGCGGGTGAAACACCGCGACCTCTTTACGGAGGTGTTTATACGCTTGGACGATACAAGAAGGGATATATTTTCCTAACATGGACGACAGTATGATCTACGGATTGGCCCTCCTTCTTCATAGACGCGTTTTAGTTCCTTTATTTTGAGTACTTGTCAAGAATTCCAGTTTTATTTTGGATGCATTAAGGGAATTTGTACATATGTCTGCATCCTAACTATGCAGAGGCCGGTGTATTACTTACTTATCAAGTAATAAATCCTGAATTATCAAAAAATCTTCCCCAACTCCTCAACCAAGTCATACAAAGTTGTTTATGGCCCAATCCACATCCGATTAAGGGTCATCAAAAAATTCTTGTCAAAGCAAACCCATATATTAAAATTACATGTAAAAATCAAGTCGACACATTTGTAATAAAAAAGGTAGAACATACAAGAAAAATGGAGAGAAAATAGTGATCAAACCGTCGAACACATGGTGGGTGAAAAAGTCGTCGATGACCGTTGCTGGTCTAGGGAGAACAAGGAGCACCAAGGGGGTCATGCAAGCACAGGGAAAAGAAGTAGGACGTCCCCAACAACCTTGGAAAGTGGAGGAGAAAGGGATGGAAGCTCGAGAAGGAACAACTGTGCAGCTCTGGGGTACGGTCTCTAGCTAGGGACACCTCTAGATGGTAGTGGAGCTTCATAGATGACGGTTGGCCTCGCGGGTGGTGCCGAAGCTCATCAAATCGGTGAGTCGGTGTCATGAGTGCGGAAGACCTAATAAGGGGATCCGAGGGCTGGTGGGGGTACGTGATGTCGAAGCTGACCCGGTTTGGGGATCTCAGTTGCCCCATTGTGCATGGAAGAAGGTAGATTGTTTTGGGAGAACTGAATTATGTTTAGGGATTGTGAACCTTTTAGACACAATGCTAGAGCAATATTTCGGTCCTTTTGAGAGAGCGTGACAGTTTATTGGGATTGGAGTTGCGTTGGGGATTCCTAGTGGAGATGGTCTTAGAGGCCCCCAATAAGGCATATATACAGGTTTTTGGGGCCGAGGTGAAAAAATGAGATCCAATAAGGATCCTATCAAAGCCTCTAAAATAGAGAGGACGTGCATTTCCCCCTCGAGCCCCTAATCCAAGAGGTGGAGTAACCCCCCCCCACCCCACCATTGTGGCATGAATTCACATTTGCCCCAAGCTCCCTCTTCATTGCCAACACTGCTATGTCATCCGACATTGCTATTGCTATTCCACCACCTACCACAAAAAGGGACATGCTAGGAAGGCCACACCGACCTATACCATGAGAGGCGATATCTCCTTGAGAAAGGCTCGTTGATGCATTGGAGTGCGTTGATGCCATGGTGGTTCTCCTCATGTAGCGCGAACACATCACACCAGTATTCCTGCTCCACCGGCCTTGCGGCCACCACCACCTCCCTTCTCCCATTGTTGTGCTTCTGTTGCTCCACCTTGTGGAAGCAACTACCTCTGCTCTCTAGCCATGGTGCTCCATCTTGCCAAGATGGTGATGTTGCACTTATCCACAACACGATCACCTATGATAGCCACCGCAATGACCTATAAAAGTCACCACACTGCGCCACATGGCACACTTCTCATCCTCCTCAGCAAGATAACCATGCCACACTACTTGACACACCTCTCATCCTCCTTCGCCACACCACGAGTTGCGCTTCTATATGAAAACCACTCCACCACCAAGAAAGGAAATATGCGATGTCGACAAAATAGGCAAAGCAAAAGAAAACATATAAAATTGTCCCACAAGCATATGGGTCCCATCCGTGTCTAATGATAAAGTAAAAGAGGCTATGTAATAGGGACCACTGCGAATTTTTGGTGGATCTGTTTTAGGTGTTATTGCATGTTGGAGATGCTCTTATATTAGGGATGGTAAGAGTCTATTTTAATATCCTTAGGATCTTGATGCGTAGGGGATGGGACAACACGCCCGGAACACAACAAACTATCTTACATATACCCCTCCCCCCACCCAAAAAATAATCCCGCAAAGCCCTAGATTAATTGTGCCTTTGTCCTTCATTTTTTAGCTACCCATCCGCCCTCCATTAGCACCTCTTCTGAGCGGATACACATGCTGTGTAGGAGCTATGTTTCTTCTGATCAAGAAACTATATGGGGCAAAACCCCCACACAATTTTACTAAAACCTCACACTTTTCAACAAATCAAAGTCTATGTACAAAAAGGAAAGAGAAAAAACAACAGATTTACAAAAGGATATCAATCCAAAATTTGAAAAGTTTAGTATGTTTATCCTTGACCATGTGCACATATGCAAGGTGGCCTCATGACTAAATCTCCTGCGCTAGGCTCTAAAAGAAGGTTTAAACTTTTGGAAAATTAATTCATTTCTCTGCTTCCAGATGTGCCGACAAGTCAAGATTACCACTTTAGCAATGAAAGGCTTTGCAGCTATGAACACCCTCTCAATATTATTCTCTTGTGTCCATTCAATTTTTACATATGACCAAACCCTTCTACTAAAGTCACAGTCAAAAAAATAGATGAACCAAATCCTCAGTTATATTACAAGGGCATAACACACAAGTATTATTATTTCTAACATTCGAGTGTCTCCTCCTAAGCATATCTCTGGTATTCAATCTGCCACTGACCAATAATAACCAGGCAAACATTTTAGTTCTCAGTATCACCCTCCTTATCCAAGTCCAAGAACAAAGTTTACTTGTAGTAATATGGATATAGCCGTGCTTGTAGTACAATTTTGCAGTGTAAACACCATCCTTCCAAATGGTTTGCCAACCATCATTCCTTAAGTGATTCAAACTAATAGAGTCTAAAAATGCTTGCATTCTGATATATTCCTCATAAGCTTGTTGAGACAAAGGTCTATTAAAAATTGATGCTCTATCCTCACAGAGAAAATCCTCCGTGAATGATATCAAATAATTGAGAGCAAAAGAATGTAATCTTGGGAATTCCATAGCAGGTCTGATCCCTCTCCAAGTGTCATTCCAGAAGAGAATGGTGTCAGCATTGCTAGGTGTGGCAGTGCAGATTGCTTTGTTTTTATCAACAAGTTTCATGATATCTCTCCACCAATAAGGACCACATAGCTTTGTAGCTTGAGGAACAACAGTAGTATAATAATTCCACACCAGGTTTACCCATGTAATATCCACTTTATTGAAAAACTTGTGTTGATGTTTGATGAGCAGTGCTTCATTATGTTCCTCAAAATCAAGGATACTCATGTCATCCTTTTTCTTAGGTTCACAAATCATATCCCATGCAGCAAGTGATTTTTCTTTGGAATCAAATTTTCTATCACTCCATAAACATGCCTTAGTTAGGTGCTCAGGATGCAAGCGGGGTCTCGCCAAAGTCACAATTGTACTTCATTTTTCCTTCTCTAGTTCAAATTTTGGTCCAAAATTTGAACAAGGAAACATAAAATGAACTAAGAGCATCTCCACCCGCCCTCCCTATAGCCCCCTACCAAACAAAAATGGGGCCGCCGCTCCAAAATACTCCCCCAGATGTGCGCCCCAAATTTCTTTTCGCGTCGGTGTGTCCCGTAGTTTCATCCGTCGCCCCTATCAGCGAGATAGGGATAGTCAACCCCCAAATTATCTTTCCTACATTTATTGGCGCCATATCACCCTGTTCCCCTTCTCCCTCGGCACCAATTCCAGTTATTTCCCCCACACAAGCCTTCGCCTTGCTTCACCATCCAACCATGAAGACGAGGGAGTACGTCGCTCCACGCACATCGGTACTAGACGCCCTCGCCACCACGCCTGCTCCTGCGAAGAAGAGGGTGGTGCGGACATCTAGTGCCAAGGAGTGGCCGTTGGGAATGACCAATGCCGATTGGGTTTTCGACATCAACGGCATGGACGATGACGTCAAGGCATGGTGCGCTGCGCATCGCGCCACGATCCTAGCCGAGAGTCGAGCTCCACCCGCGCCCCAGCCCAGCACCGTGACTCCTACGACGGCTACTACTCCTCCGTCCACAGACGCTTCCCCGTTGACTTCCACATTGCCATCACCGACCGCTACTCTGCCGATGCCGACCATCGTCCCCGATTCCCCGGTGGAGGAAACCGCTTGATTCCCGCGGCTATGTAATGCCGGCCGGCATGCGTCCCCCCCCATTTTTTTGGTTCGCTATAAATTGCTATGCTGCGATGCGACATGTGTTCGTCGGGACTTGCCATTTGCGACGATGTTTTCATCGAGACATTGATCCTTTTTTGGGCGCCAAAACTATTTGATCGGCGATTCGTTCCTTTGTTTTATGTTTGAAATTTTGGGGTGGGCATTTGGGGATGTGGCCGCGCACCGGTGCCCACCTATTTAGGAGTTACCCACCGGCATCCCCATACGGTCAAGCGCCGGACGCCATATGGGGGTCACGAGTGGAGATGCTCAAAGAGCATATCCAGTCGCGTCCACCAAAGTGTCCCCAAATGTTTTTGGGGCGCGCCGAACATTTTTTTGGCCCCAGTCGTGCGCCCCAAACACCCCTTCCACCCAGCGCGGCCCAATACGGTGTCCGGCGCCCCGAGCCTATCCCCGCTCCATAGGGGACACTCCGAGCGCGCCGAACAGAGCGAGAAGCGAGGCGGGGAGTGGCGGGCCTGATGCGTCATTGTTCCATTGAAATTTAAACAGTGTCCCACCACATCGCGCCCTCACACCACTTCTCGCCGCCAACAGCACATTTCTCTACCCTGGCAAAAGATTCCATCCCCTCCCGCCGATTCATTTCTCCCTCCCGCCGCCGCTACTCTTTCCCTGCCGCCACCGATTCATTTCTCCCTCCCGCCACCGCTACTCTCTCCCATCCATGTCACCGACAGGCCTAAAAAAGTGGCCAAGAAATCGGCCACCAAGCCACCAGGCAAGGAGGCAGTGACGAAGGGGCCGAAGGCTCCCTTCGCGAAGCCACAGAAGGCGCCGACGGTGAGGATGAAGCCAGACGGCTGGACCAATGAAAAGTGGCAGGAAGACTGCCTGCGACGCAAGTTGTCGATGGTGGAGCGGAGGGGGCAGTGGTGGTGGAGCAGGAAAACAAGATGGATGCATCGCTGGCGTAGCTGAAGGCCACGCTGGCCATGTGTCTCGCTGCGACCATCGCGAGCCCATGGAGTACATCGACCAACGCGTACATTCTAGGACTAGCGTCCCCGTCGACACCTGGTTTCTTCGGCGAGGCCGCATCAGCGACGCCCGGGTGCCCGACACCGAACTTGTAGAAGCGGTACGAGGATGCACTGCCGCATGGCGGCTTCAACCCGAACGCCTTGTTCTCCCCGATGTACGATGCGCAGTAGCGGCAGAAAGGCCATGGTGCGGACGGTGTTGCCTTCACTGGACGTAGGGGTCCTCTTGAATTTGAGGGCGTCGGTGCTTCGTTCGACGAGGAGGAGGCAATGCGCGAGCAGGAGGCCGGGGAGGACGAGGACGACGACGAGGATGACAAAGAGGACAACGACGAAGAAGATGACTGCTTGTGACGGTAAAGCACACGTCCGTTGGGAACCCCAAGAGGAAGGTGTGATGCGTACAACAGCAAGTTTTCCCTCAGTAAGAAACCAAGGTTATCGAACCAGTAGGAGATGAAGGCCACGTGAAGGTTGTTGGTGGAGGAGTGTAGTGCGGCGCAACACCAGGGATTCCGGCGCCAACGTGGAAACTGCACAACATAATCAAAATACTTTGCCCCAACTTAACAGTGAGGTTGTCAATCTCACCGGCTTGCTGTAAACAAAGGATTAAACGTATGGTGTGGAGAATGATGTTTGTTTGCAAAGAACAGCAGAGAACAATGATTGCAGTAGATTGTATTTCAGATGTAAAAGAATGGACCGGGGTCCACAGTTCACTAGTGGTGTCTCTCCAATAAGATAAATAACATGTTGGTTGAACAAATTACAGTTGGGCAATTGACAAATAGAGAGGGCATAGCAATGCACATACATAACATGATGACTACTATGAGATTTACTTAGGGCATTACGACAAAGAACATAGACCGCTATCCAGCATGCATCTATGTCTAAAAGGTCCACCTTCGGGTTAGCATCCGCACCCCTTCCAGTATTAAGTTGCAAACAACAGACAATTGCATTAAGTACTGTGCGTAATGTAAACAATACAAATATCCTTAGACAAAGCATTGATGTTTTATCCCTAGTGGCAACATCACATCCATAACCTTAGAACTTTCTGTCACTGTCCCAGATTCAATGGAGGCATGAACCCACTATCGAGCATAAATACCCCCTCTTGGAGTTACAAGTATCAACTTGGCCAGAGCCTCTACTAGCAACGGAGAGCATGCAAGATCATAAAAAACACATATATGATAGATTGATAATCAACTTGACATAGTATTCCATATTCATCGGATCCCAACAAACACAACTTGTAGCATTACAATAAGATGATCTTGATCATGATAGGCAGCTCACAAGATCTAAACATGATAGCACAAGAGGAGAAGATAACCATATAGCTACTGCTATGGACCCATAGTCCAAGGATGAACTACTCGCGCATCAATCCGGAGGCGGGCATGGTGGTGTAGAGCCCTCCGGTGATGATTCCCCTCTCCGGCAGAGTGCCGGAGGCGATCTTCAGAATCCCCCGAGATGGGATTGGCGGCGACGGCGTCCCAGTAACTTTTCTCGTATCGTGGCTCTCGGTACTAGGGTTTTCGTGACGGAGAGATTAAATAGGCGAAGGGGCAGAGTCGGGGGAGGCACGAGGGGCCCACCCCATAGGGCGGCGCGCCCCCTCTTGGCCGCGCCGCCAGGTGGGGTGGCCTTCTCGTGGCTCCTCTCCGTCTCTTCTTCGGTGTTCTGGAACACTCCGTGGAAAATAAGACCGTGGGCTTTTGTTTCGTCCAATTCCGAGAATATTTCCTGTGTAGGATTTCTGAAACCAAAAACAACATAAAACAGGAACTGGCGCTTCGACATCTTGTTAATAGGTTAGTGCCGGAAAATGCATCAAAATTATATAAAGTGTATATAAAACATGTGAGTATTGTCATAAAACTAGCATGGAACATAAGAAATTATAGATACGTTTGAGACGTATCAAGCATCCCCAAGCTTAGTTCCTACTCGCCCTCGAGTAGGTAAACGATAACAAGGATAATTTCTGAAGTGACATGCTACTATCATAATCTTGATCAATACTATTGTAAAGCATATGAGATGAATGAAGTGATTCAAAGCAATGGTAAAGATAATGACTAAACAACTGAATCATATAGCAAAGACTTTTCATGAATAGTACTTTCAAGACAAGCATCAATAAGTCTTCCATAAGAGTTAACTCATAAAGCAATAGATTCTTAATAGAAGGTTTTGAAGCAACACAAAGGAAGATATAAGTTTCAGCAGTTGCTTTCAACTTCAACATGTATATCTCATGGATAATTGTCAACACAAAGTAATATGATGAATGCAAATAAGCAAGTATGTAAGAATCAATGCACACAGTTGACACAAGTGTTTTCTTCTAAGATAGAAAGAAGTAGGTAAACTGACTAAACATAAAGTAAAAGAAAGGCCCTTCGCAGAGGGAAGCAGGGATTACTGATGTGCTAGAGCTTTTTATTTTGAAAACATAGAAACAATTTTGTCAACGGTAGTAATAATTCATATGTATTATGCATAAAACCTCCTATAAGTTGCAAGCCTCATGCATCGAATACCAATAGTGCCCGCACCTTGTCCTAATTAGCTCGGATTTCCATGGATTATCATTGCATTACATATGTTTCAACCAAGTGTCACAAAGGGGTACCTCTATGTCACCTGTACAAAGGTCCAAGGAGATAGATCACATTTGATTTCTCGTTTTTGATAGATCTCAACTTGAGGACATCCATACCGGGACAACATAGAAAACAGATAATGGACTCCTCTTCAATGCTTAAGCATTCAACAACAGATAATATTATCATAAGAGATTGAGGATTAATGTCCAAGCTGAAACTTCCACCATGATACATGGCTTTGGTTGGCGGCCCAATGTTCTTCTCTAACAATATGCATACTCAAACCATTCAAATCATGGCAAATCACCCTTACTTCAGACAAGATGAACATGCATAGCAACTCACATGATATTCAACAAAAGTGTAACAGTTGATGGCGTCCCCAGAAACATGGTTACCGCTCAACAAGCAACTTATAAGAACTAAAATACATAAGCGACATATTCTTTACCACAATAGTTTTTAGGCTATTTTCCCATGAGCTATATATTGCAAAGACAAGGAATGAAATTTTAAAGGTAGCACGCAAGAAATTTACTTTGGAATGGCAGAGAAATACCACATAGTAGGTAGTTATGGTGGACACAAATGGCATAGGTTTTGGCTCAAGGTTTTGGATGCACGAGAAGCATTCCCTCTCAGTACAAGGCTTTGGCTAGCAAGGTTGTTTGAAGCAAACACAGGTATGAACCGGTACAGCAAAACTTACATAAGAACATATTGCAAGCATTATAAGACTCTACACTGTCTTCCTTGTTGTTCAAACACTTTTACCAGAAAATATCTAGACTTTAGAGAGACCAATCATGCAAACCAAATTTCAACAAGCTCTACAGTAATTCTCCACTAATAGGTTTAAACTACATGATGCAAGAGCTTAAACATGATCTATTTGCAAAACAATTGCCAAGTATCAAATTATTCAAGACCATATACCAATTACCACATGAAGCATTTTCTGTTTCCAACCAAATAGCAATAAACGAAGCGGTTTTCAACCTTCGCCATGAACATTAAAGTAAAGCTAAGAACACCAATGTTCATATGAAACAGCGGAGCGTGTCTCTCTCCCAAACAAGGAATGCTAGGATCCGATTTTATTCGAACACAAACAAAAATAAAAACATACAAACGCTCCAAGTAAAGCACATAAGATGTCACGGAATAAAAATATAGTTTCACTAGAGGTGACCTGATAAGTTATTGATGAAGAAGGGGATGCCTTGGGCATCCCCAAGCTTAGATGCTTGAGTATTCTTGAAATATGCAGGGATGAACCACGGGGGCATCCCCAAGCTTAGACTTTTCACTCTTCTTGATCATATTATATCATCCTCCTCTCTTGACCCTTGAAAATTTCCTCCACACCAAACTCAAAACAATCTCATTAAAGGGTTAGTGCATAATCAAAAATTCACATGTGAAGAGAGGACACAATCATTCCCAACACTTCTGGATATTACCCAAGGCTACTGAAATTTAATAGAGCAAAGAAATCCATTCAAACACAGTAAAAGAGGCAATGTGAAATAAAAGGCAGAATCTGTCAAAACAGAACAGTCCGTAAAGATGAATTTTTTCGAGGCACTTAACATGCTCAGATGAAGAAGCTCAAATTGAATGAAAGTTGCGTACATATCTGAGGATTACTCATGAATTTTCGCAGATTTTTCTGAGTTTCCTACAGAGAGATCTACTCAAATTTTCGTGACAGCTAGAAATCTGTTTCTGCGCAGAAATCCAAATCTAGTATCAACCTTACTATCAAAGACTTTACTTGGTACAACAATGTAGAAAAATAAAGATACAAAGGTATTGCTACAGTAGTAACATGAACCTTGACTCAAATATAAAACAAAAATTGCAGAAATAAAATAATGGATTGTCTCCCATAAGCGCTTTTCTTTAACGCCTTTCAGCTAGGCGCAGAAAGTGTAAATCAAGTAACATCAAGAGAAGAAGCATCAACATCATAATTTGTTATAATAAAAAAATCAAAAGGCAACTTCATTCTCTTTCTAGGGAAGTGTTCCATACCTTTCTTAAGAGGGAATTGATATTTAATATTTCCTTCTTTCATATCAATAATAGCACCAACAGTTCGAAGAAAGGGTCTTCCCAAAATAATAGGACAAGATGCATTGCATTCAATATCCAAGACAACAAAATCAACGGGGACAAGGTTATTGTTAACCCTAATGTGAACATTATCAATCCTCCCCTAAGGTTTCTTTATAGAGTTATCAGCGAGATTAACATCCAAATAACAATATTTCAATGGTGGCAAGTCAAGCATATCATAGAGTTTCTTAGGCATAACAGAAATACTTGCACCAAGATCACATAAAGCATTACAATCAAAATCATTGACCTTCATTTTAATGATGGGCTCCCAACCATCTTCCAACTTCCTAGGAATAGAAGCTTCAAGTTCTAATTTCTCTTCTCTAGCTTTTATGAGAGCATTTGTAATATGTTTAGTAAAGGCCAAATTTATAGCACTAGCATTAGGAATTTTAGCAAGTTTTTGCAAGAACTTAATAACTTCAGAGATATGACAATTATCAAAATCAAAACCATTATGATCTAAAGCAATGGGATCATTATCCCCAATACTCTGAAAAATTTCAGCACTTTATCACAAACAGTTTCAGCAGTTTCAGGCAATTTTGCATGCTTTGTATTAGAAGTAGAAACATTGCCAGCACCATTTATTTTACCATTGATAGTAGGAGGTTTAGCAACATGTGAAGCATTAACATTACTAGTGGTGGTGATAGTCCAAACTTTAGCTACATTATTCTCTTTAGCTAGTTTTTCTTCTCTTTCCCACCTAGCATGCAATTCAGCCATCATTCTAATATTGTCATTAATTCGAACTTGTATGGCGTTTGCTGTAGCAAATGACTTAATATCTTTATCTTCATTAGGCATAACTTTCAATTTTAAAAGATCAACATCAGTAGCAAGACTATCAACCTTAGAAGCAAGAACATCAATTTTACCAAGCTTTTCTTCAGCAGATTTGTTAAAAGCAGTTTGTGTACTAATAAATTCTTTAAGCACGACTTCAAGACCAGAGGGTACACTCCTATTATTGTTGTAAGAATTACCATAACCATTACTATTATTAGAAGGATATGGCCTTAATACGTCTAAAACGTATCTACTTTCCCGAACACTTTTGCTATTTGTGTATTTTGGATACAACTAACACGGACTAACGCAGTTTTCAGCAGAATTGCTCTGGTGTCTCGTTTTTGCGCAGAAATTCAACTTTTAGGAAAATCCCCGAAATTTATGTCGAAGGGCTTATTTTTCCAGAAGAATCACAGAGCCAGAAGGGCAGGCCTGGGGGAGGCCCAGGGGCCCCACACACCAGGCCGGCGCGGCCTGGAGGGGGGGGGGGGGCGCCGCCCTATTGTGAGGGCGCCTCGGCCAGCCTATGACGCCCCCCTCTGGACTATTTAAGGGTTTCGATCTAAAAACGCGAGACGAGAAGTGGAAGTCACCAGAAACCATCCAGAACACCGCCACCATCGCGAAACTCCGTCTCGGGACCAGAAACTCCGTTCTGGCACTCCGCCGGGACGGGGAATTGGAGGAGATCTTCGCCATCATCACCACCGATGCCTCTCCATCGACCAGCCATGTTTCCCCCATCCATGTGTGAGTAATTCCCCCGTTGTAGGCTGAAGGGGATGGTAGGGATTGGATGAGATTGGTCATGTAATAGTATAAGATTGTTAGGGCATAGTGCCTAGTGTCCGTAATTGGTACTTTGATGATATTGTTGCAACTTGTTATGCTTAATGCTTGTTACTAGGGCCCGAGTGCCATGATCTCAGATCTGAACATGTTATTGTTTCATGATGATATTCATTGTTTTATGATCTTACCTGCAAGTTGTATACACATGTCGCTGTCCGGAACCCGAGGCCCCAAAGTGACAGAAATTGGGACAACCGGAGGGGAAGGCGGTGATGTGAGGATCACATGTGTTCACGGAGTGTTAATGCTTTGCTCCGGTACTTTATTAAAAGGAGTACCTTAATTTCCAGTAGATTCTCTAGAGGCCCGGCTGCCACCGGCTGGTAGGACAAAAGATGTTGTGCAAGTTTCTCATTGCGAGCACATACGACTAAATATGGAACACATGCCTATGGATTGTTTAGTACTTGGATACCGTTTTATTACTATCTGCAAATGCCCTGCTTTGATTGTTACATGAGTTTCTCTCATCCATGCAACGCCCGTCATCCATCCCTGTGCCTACAGTATTTTAATCCTGCTGTTTACTATAATCACTACTGCTGTCTTTGTTACACTGCTGTTGATATTTCACCACTGCTACTGCTATAAAACTGTTACTACTGATAAACTATTGCGAGCAAGTCTGTTTCCAGGTGCAGCTGAATTGACAACTCCGCTGTTAAGGCTTTCAAGTATTCTTTGTCTCCCCTTGTGTCGAATCAATAAATTGGGTTAATTTTACTTCCCGCGAAGACTGTTGCGATCCCCTATACTTGTGGGTCATCAAGACTATTTTCTGGCGCCGTTGCCGGGGAGCATAGCTTTATTTGGAAGTTCACTTGGATTGATATTGTTCGCTGCAAATTCTCCATCATGGGTAAATCTCGCGATCCTAAAGTCGCCATATTACCATCCACTACAAGAAAAGGTGCAACTCTGAGTACCTCTGCTGCTCTTGATTCACCATCTGTGATAAGTCAACTTGTTTCACCACCACAAGCTGCACATGCTGGTACTTCTGCTGAATCTGAAAACTCTTATAATTTTGATAACTAGCAAGGAGGCCCTCGCAAATGCGAGGGCAACATCGCAAAGCCTACTTACTTCTAATTATTATATTTTTCTACAATGTTTTTATACATGGTTACTTTATTGAAATAATGCTACATAAATATTAAAAATACAAAACCTAGTGTTCAATGAATTTTATCTAAATGAATTATTTTTAGTTGCTACTTATTCTTGGCTCAACTATCAATGACCATGCTATATGTCCGCTAATATTTGTGTCTGTTTCGCTTTCTGTTCGCTTAATTGGCACAAAGGGGTGACTTGCATAAATCTGGAAAAATGCTGATATAATATTACAAAAATACTCATAAACTATTTCAGAATAAATAAAATTTTATCAAACACCACAATCACATTTGTTTTTCTTGTTCAAACTATACCGTTGGTCATGTTTTGCACATCCCATGAAATTAGGGAGTCCGGTTAGATTTTCCCCCATCAAAATTGTATATCAGCACTTTTTCAAACTTTACCATCGGGCATTGCTTTGCACGTCGCATGGAATTGGGTGTCCGGTCAGATTTCTTTCCATCTTTGCTTTAAACACTCAATTAAAATCGTATATGTATCTTCGATGGGAAGGCATAGCTTTGCACGTCACATGGAATTAGGGAGTCTGGTCAGATTTCTTTCCATCTTTGCTTTAAAGACTCCATTAAAATTGTACGAGATCTTTGATGGGAATAGCTACGTGATATCCAATAAAATATTTTCTAAATATTTTCCTTTTGTACTCATGTGTCAAGTACTTATATGTACATGTTAATTGTTGTGCGTAACACTTCTTATCTTTTAATCTCAACCGTTAAAATTAGGATCAACATAGTATATATTTAAAGCATATGTGGACAAACGTGGTTGCTTTATTTTGCATCCGTATTTTGCTTTTAGTATATAATAGATGCTTCTGCTGTGCTTGATGATAGTGGTTCATTGGGATCTTTTCTAGATGCTACAATTGCTAGGTCTAGACAACTTGAAAATACTGAAACTCCTAATGAAAATGCTGCTACACCTGTTAGTTCACCTGAGTCTATTGAATACTCTAGTGATGATCCTGATGAAGATTATGTGGAACTTGATGATGATTTTATTGATAAATGCAATGCTACTACTGATGCAAGAAAAATTAAAAAGTTGCTTGCACAACATACTGTTAGATATAAGCTGTCTCCTGATCCTAAATATGCCACATCTCCTATAAACATTAAGGATAAAGATTATGATTTTTCTCTTGATCTATCTCATATAGCTATTGTTGAGAAAACACCCTTTTGTGGTACTGAAAAAGAAAGTGTTGTAGAACACATGATTGAGCTGTCTACTCTGAGTAGCTTGTTTTCTGATGATATCAAGATGCGTACTTATTTTGTCGCTATATTTTTTCCTTTCTCATTAAAGGATGATGCTAAAACTTGGTATAATAATTTGCCTTCTAATTCTATTGGAAGTCCAACTGGTTTGCGTGATGTTTTCTTTCGAAAATACTTTCCTGCTAGTGCTCAACATATTGCTTTGCAGAGAATTTATAATTTTGACCAGGAAGTTGGAGAGAATTGCCTGAAACTTGGGCAAGATTTTGCTCTCTTATCAGAGCTCGACCTCGACATGATCTGGAAAAGAATGATCTACTTGATATATTTTATAGTGGACTAACCATTGAGTCTAGGGCATATTTGGATAGTTGTGCTGGTTGTGTTTTCAGGAAAAGAACTCCAGACGAAGCTGAAGAATTATTGGCTAAAATAGGGCGAAATCATGATGATTGGACTACACCTGAACCAGCCCCGATGCCGATATTGAAGAAGAGGGGTTTGATTAAATTAAATGATGAAGATATGAGGGAAGCCAAGAAATCTCTTAAGGAGAAAGGTATTAAATCTGAAGATGTGAAGAACTTACCTCCCATAAAAGATTTATGTAAGATAACTCCCCCTTCATCCATGATTGAGGTAAATTCTCTTCAACGCTTTACCAGGGAAGATATTCCGTATTCAAAATCTCCTGCTCAATGCTTAGATGAGTTTGATAATTATATTGTTAAGCAAGAAAATTTTAATATGAGAATAGAGAATCATATAATGGAAAATTCTCAAGCTATTAGTTAATTGTATGGTATTGTGGAGAGAACCTCCAATGATGTTAAGATGATTGTTAAACATTTTCATATGATTCAAACTCAAATTGATCAACTCACTAAAGTGCAAAATGACTTGTTAAAAAATAATTCTAAAGAAAAACATGCTTATGAAGTAACAACTAGAGGCGGTGTTTCTACTCAGGATCCTCTATATCCTGAGGGGCATCCCAAAAGAGTAGAACAAGATTCTCAACGAACTAAATAAATTAGTGCACCTTCTAAGAAAAAGAAAAAGAAACATAAAAATGTTGTAGAATCCTCTGAACCTGTTAATGATCCTAATAGTATTTCTATTTCTGATGCTAAAACTGAAAGTGGTAATGAACATGATAAAGATAATGATAAGAATGATGCTTCTGATAAAGAAGAGGTTGAAGATGAACCTGAAAAGCATGCTAAAAATAAAAAGTATACTAAAGAAGATTTTATTGCTAAGAAACATGGTAATGAAAGAGAACCTTGGGTTCAAAAGCAAATGCCTTTTCCTGCTAAGAAACTAAAATCAAAGGAAGAAGAACACTATAATAAATTTTGTGATTGGATGAAACCTTTATTCTTGCAAATCCCTTTGACTGATGCTATTAAATTGCCTCCTTATTCAAAGTATATGAAAGACATTGTCACTAACAAAAGGAAAATTCCTAATGAGGAGATTTCCACTATGCTTGCTAATTACTCTTTCAATGGCAAAGTTCCAAAGAAGTTGGGCGACCCAGGTATACCTACTATTCCTTGTTCTATTAAGAATAATTATGTTAGAACTGCTCTATGTGATTTGGAGCAGGTGTTAGTGTTATGCCTTTTTCTCTTTACAAGAGACTTTATTTAGACAAGTTGATACCTACTGATATATCTTTGCAAATGGCTGATAAATCTACTGCTATTCCTGTTGGTATATGTGAGGATGTTCCTATTCAAGTTACTAATAACTGCTTGATATTAACTGATTTTGTTGTGTTGGAAATGCCTAAAGATGATAATATGTCTATTATCCTTGGGAGACCTTTTCTTAACACCGCAGGGGCTGTTATTGATTGCAATAAAGGGAAAGTTACTTTCAATGTTGATGACAAGGAGCATACCGTTTATTTCCCCAAGAGGATTGATAAAGTATGTGGAGTTAATACAATTTTTATTGTGAGAACTATCAAAGTGGGAGCTATTGATTGTCCTATATATGAGCCTAAAGAAGGATATCAAAATATTATGATTGGATCCATATCAATACAATTCAAGGTAACATGATCGATTTGAGGTTTATTTCTTCTTTGCTATGTAAAGTTTATTTGGTGGCAAGACTTGATCAACCTTGTTAACAAATTCATTTTATATGCATAGAGGAGTTAAACAACATCTCTTTCTTCCTCCACTTGTTCTACTTGCTGTAGCATTTTTGTTTTGCAAAGTTCTTTAGTTGTATAGAGATTTCAAATTCTTTTTCTGCCCAGTAATAATAAATTTAATACCTAGAAATGTGCATTTTTCAAAGTTTTCAAAAATTCACAAAAATTATACCGTTGGTCTTATTTTTCGAAGAGGCACCTGGGAATGACCAGTGGGGCACCCAAGGGTGGCACCCCACAGGCCGACGCGGCCAGCAAGGGGGGCGCGCCACCCTGGTGTGTGGGCCCCTCCTTGCCCCACCACTTCATCTCTTCCTCCCACTCTCTTCTCTCTCCCGAAAAAACTCGCACCAGCTTTCTATCACTCGCGTTTCTGCTCAAGAGCTCAAGATTTCTCGATCTCTTTGCTCAGCCCAGATTTCTGTCTGAAATTTTGCACATTTGCTCTCCGGTATGTGACTCCTCCGATTATCCAAGTAGAATTTTGTTTGGTTGAGTATATCTTGAATATTTTGCTGCTGTAGGAAACATGTTTAGTGAGCTTGCATGCTTGTTCTAAGTTGTAGAAACTAGTTTTGATGCATGATTAGTACTCTAGCAAGTTCCTATAGTAGTTTCCCTCAATTATATGTCACCAAATCAAATTTTATATTATTTGTTGAAAAATTTCAGAAAAGGAAGATGGATAACTATAACTTTGGAGAAGTGTTTGAAAGGGAGTCGACAAGCACGGGAAGGCCCTCTAGGACCGCTACCCGATTCAGGCGATCCTAGAATGAGGACGTCATCGCGCCAAGCTTCGAACCCGAAGAGGACAATGGATCCCCTAATGCTTCATCTTTCCCATGTTATAACTTTTTGAGTAATGCAGGGTTGCTGAATGATTTCTTGACCCTCGTTGGTAAGGCGGGCTTGACCACCTATATGGGAGATGAGAGGGAGCAATACCATATGCTCACTAAAATCTTTGTGGAGAGCTTTAAGTTGAACAACAAGCACTACCACCCGACAGTTGCATTCAAGATCTATGGTAACCCTATTACTATGAAGTTGGAAGATTTTTGTACTGCATTGGATATTGCCCCTGTAGGTACAGCAAAGAGGATCGAGGACAATCCCAGGGCTTTGCTTGAGCTCTATCGGGAGATCACCAATGATGATTGCCGCACCATTCAGTGTGGCAAGATAAGAAACATCCAACTCCCCGCCATTAAGTATTTTGCTTATTACCTTGCTACTAGCATTCTTGGTAGGGAGAACACTAGCAATATTTCTAGCTATCATCTTGCTTTCTTAATTGCTGCACTCACTGGAGAGACACCTTATCATCTTGGTGCTCTTGTTGCCCGCCGCTTGTCTAACAGGGGGGCTATTTTTGGAGGAATTATTGCATCACGCATTTTAGCATATCTAGAACTTCCTCTTGACCCTACTGATGTGATACTAACTCCTACAAGGCTTGATATTGCTGCTATGAAGAGTCATCAATTTGTTACAGCTGACTCTAGTTTAGATAATATGGTCTATATAATATTGTTTGCTGACGGGGATGAGAGGGAAGTCCCTTTGCCACAGCCAGATTTGTTCAGTGTTGACAGGAAACCATGGTCGCGCTCTAAGGAGGAGATGGATGAGCAAATGAAGATACAAGGCTTCCACCAGCAGCATGACTCCGAGGACGCCGAGCCCTCCTACGACTACACCGTCACGTATCCGGGTGCTTCTTCCAGCACATACCCGGAATATGATCCATCTTCGTCGTACTACGGAGGTGCTACTTCATGGGTACCATGGGATTGAACTCCACTTAGGCCAAAAGCCTAAGCTTGGGGGGAGGTATACCGGCATCACTCATTCTTTGCATATTATAGTTTCTGAATACTTGTATATACTTGTTTTGCTTCTTTAAGTGGTTTTCTAATAAGAGGGAGATGATATTTGGGGAAGTGCTGATTGAAAACAGATTCTGGACTGATACCATAAAAATTCTCAAAAACAGCCAGAACGTTATTTTGCGAGGCCAATTTTTGAGCATGTTCCCCAGGTTGTTATCTAACTTTTATTAGTTGAACACTTTTCGATCTGGGCAGCGGAAGAATTTCTTAAAAATCGATTATTGTACTGCTGTCAAGTTTGACGAATTCCTGCTGCTTTGTGTTTATGTGACTCTTCTAGTTTTCATTTTCTTGTTTTTGCTTTGTTTCTTTTCTAAAACACAAAAAGACCAAAAATATTTCTGTTGTTTCTCTTCACCATTTGGTTATTTTGGGTTCTTGCTTTTATTTTGCTTTATTTGCTATCGTTGGTTTGCTATAAGAAAATCCAAAAAGATTTTGCTTCGTTTGCTTGTTTCTTTTTGTTCTTGTTTCCAATTCGAAAACACCAAAAATATTTGCTGCTCTTCTTTGGTTTTGTAAAGTTCATTATGGAGTTCACTGGTCTTCGGTGGCTAGAGCGCAGTTTTTATTCCAAATTATTCAAGCTACACAAGTGAAAGGCAATAATGACAATCTACGACAATTCGACTGTGGTGAGAGGCTGGTATGAACTCTATTTGTTTTCATTTTTGTACATATACTCATCCATGTGAGCATGCTTAGTTGGTTCATGTGAGGTATATGTCATTTAAGAAAGTCTAGTAGTTCATGATCTCTCATGTTTAGCTCCAGTTTATTAATATGAGTAGCATGTCATAGATGTTTGCTTGCATTGTTTTATTCATAAATGGGTATGACATTGTGGTATCCTCCTCTGAATAATTCATTCGAATCGACTTGGCACATGCTCACGCATGCATATGACTGAACAAAAGTCAATTAAGCCTCGATGATTTACTTTGCCTCAGAGTTCTTGTATCACTTTTATGCTCCGTTAATTTATTTTACCGCAAGCATGATTATGACAGTTACTGCTCTCTTGATTGTCGCTTCCCAGTCTATTGCTAGCCTTCACTTGTACTGAGCGGGAACGCTGCTCGTGCTTCCAAACCTCTGAAAACCAAGTTATTCCAAAGTGTCCACAATAAATACCTATGCATGGCATTTCAAACCATTCCAAGTAAATTCTCATGCGCTACCTTTAAACCTTCAAAATGCTTCTCAATTTGTGTCAATGTTTTATACCTTGTCATTTACTTTTGACAGACTTTCATAATAAGAGCTGGCAACGGGGTTCCCAGCCCCAATTAATCAAACTTAATTCTCTTCACATGTTTTGCCCTGATTCATCAGTAAGCAACTTAATTTTGCAAATAGACACTCCTCCATGGTATGAGATTGATTGGAAGGCACCCGAGGATTCGGTTAGCCATGGCTTCTGTAAGAAAAGGTTGGGGGGAGTGCCACCCATAATAAAACTAAAGTACGTGTGTAAACAAAAGAGAAGAGGGATGATCTACCTTGCTGGTAGAAATAACGTCCTTCATGGGAGCCGCTCTTGAAAGTCTGGTTGATGAGGTAGTTGGTGTACCCATTACCATTCGTTGACAACAACAAACACCTCTCAAAATAATTTTTACTCCTGTTTTAAAAATGAAAAGCTCTAGCGCATGTTAATCCCTGCTTCCCTCTGCGAAGGGTCAATCTTTTACTTTTATGCTGAGTCACCATCCTTTCTTTGAGCACTTCCTTGAGAGCACGGCTGTCATTCTTAGTATAATATGCTTGTCCCAAAATATGATTAATTGTGGTATAACTTTGATGCTTTTATCTTTGACAATATCTACTTCTAGTCTTTCCGTGAACCTCAAAGGTGCCCGAGCATTTATGTTTTGCTGTACAAATACGGGCAAGCGAGATACCACTTTATTATATCCTTTTATGAACATTGCAATCCTGCTGATAGACATGATTCATGATGCTTATTATTAATTTGTTGGTACCTTTTCCATGATTGACATAGCTATTAGATGATTTTATTTGCATGTATCTTATTATGAATTGCCTAAGTACTTGTCCATATCACGAGAATATTTACATCATATGAACAAATGTGTTCGTGAAAGTTCTTTTATCGCACTCAGTTGTTAACTGAATTGCTTGAGGACAAGCAATAAGCTAAGCTTGGGGGGAGTTGATACGTCCAAAACGTATCTACTTTCCCGAACACTTTTGCTATTGTTTTGCCTCTAATTTGTGTATTTTGGATACAACTAACACGGACTAACGCTGTTTTCAGCAGAATTGCTCTGGTGTCTCGTTTTTGTGCAGAAATTCAACTTTTAGGAAAATCCCCGGAATTTATGTCGAAGGGCTTATTTTTTCAAAAGAATCACGGAGCCAGAAGGGCAGGCCTGGGGGAGGCCCAGAGGCCCCACACACCAGGTCGGCGCGGCCTGGAGGGGGGGGGGCGCCGCCTTAGTGTGAGGGCGCCTCGGCCAGCCTCTGACGCCCCCCTCTGGACTATTTAAGGGTTTCGATCTAAAAACGCGAGACGAGAAGTGGAAGTCGCCAGAAACCATCCAGAACACCGCCACCATCGTGAAACTCCGTCTCGGGACCGGAAACTCCGTTCTGGCACTCCGCCGGGACGGGGAATTGGAGGAGATCATCGCCATCATCACCACCGACGCCTCTCCATCGACCAGCCATGTTTCCCCCATCCATGTGTGAGTAATTCCCCTGCTGTAGGCTGAAGGGGATGGTAGGGATTGGATGAGATTGGTCATGTAATAGCATAAGATTGTTAGGGCATAGTGCCTAGTGTCCGTAATTGGTACTTTGATGATATTGTTGCAACTTGTTATGCTTAATGCTTGTCACTAGGGCCCGAGTGCCATGATCTCAGATCTGAACATGTTATTGTTTCATGATGATATTCATTGTTTTATGATCTTACCTGCAAGTTGTATACACATGTCGCTGTCCGGAACCCGAGGCCCCAAAGTGACAGAAATTGGGACAACCGGAGGGGAAGGCGGTGATGTGAGGATCACATGTGTTCACGGAGTATTAATGCTTTGCTCCGGTACTTTATTAAAAGGAGTACCTTAATTTCCAGTAGATTCCCTAGAGGCCCGGCTGCCACCGGCTGGTAGGACAAAAGATGTTGTGCAAGTTTCTCATTGCGAGCACGTACGACTAAATATGGAACACATGCCTATGGATTGTTTAGTACTTGGATACCGTTTTATTACTATCTGCAAATGCCCTGCTTTGATTGTTACATGAGTTTCTCTCATCCATGCAACGCCCGTCATCCATCCCTGTGCCTACAGTATTTTAATCCTGCTGTTTACTATAATCACTACTGCTGTCTTTGTTACACTGCTGCTGATATTTCACCACTGCTACTGCTATAAAACTGTTACTACTGATAAACTCTTGCGAGCAAGTCTGTTTCCAGGTGCAGCTGAATTGACAACTCCGTTGGTAAGGTTTTCAAGTATTCTTTGTCTCCCCTTGTGTCGAATCACTAAATTGGGTTTTACTTCCCGCGAAGACTGTTGCGATCCCCTACACTTGTGGGTCATCAGGCCTATAGTTGTTACCAAAATTATTCCTATAAGCATTGTTGTTAAAATTATTATTTTTAATGAAGTTCACATCAACATGCTCTTCTTGAGCAACCAATGAAGCTAAAGGAACATTATTAGGATCAACGTGAGATCTACCATTAACAAGCATAGACATAATAACATCAATCTTATCACTCAAGGAGGAGGTTTCTTCAACAGAATTTACCTTCTTACCTTGAGGAGTCCTTTCAGTGTGCCATTCAGAGTAGTTGATCATCATATCATCAAGAAGCTTTGTTGCAGCACCCAAAGTGATGGACATAAAAGTACCTCCAGCAGCTGAATCCAATAGGTTCCTTGAAGAAAAATTCAATCCTGCATAAAAGGTTTGGATGATCATCCAAGTAGTTAGTCCATGGGTAGGGCAATTCTTTACCAAAGATTTCATTCTTTCCCATGCTTGGGTGTAATGTCCCAGGTTTAGAGACGATCGAGGGGTAGATTTTAGAAAGGGATGTGCATTGCATCGTAAATTCTAGGGAAATTTCGCGCTTTTAAAAGAAAACTGCATCGAAGGGGGACAAGTTTCTCTCTTGACACCTTACAGGGTTAGGGTTTCGAGAGTGCGATAAACTTGCACCTCACTTCACTCAATTAGGGTTTTGAGAAGAGAGAGAGGGATTGTGAATCACAACTTAAGTTGCATGATTGAATACAAACAACTTGTGTTTGAATTTCAAATTCAAACATCATATGATTACTTCATAAATCAAATTGAGGCAATTCATTAAACAAATAGAAAATAATCAAGAATATAAATAGTACATTCATTAAGAAAAGCTCATTATAGAAACTTGAGCTTTATTGATATACACAGATGATACATTGTCATTTACAATATTCAGAAATGAATTATGAAATATTACAACACATTACAAGAACCGAATAAATGTAAAAATGAGAAAGAAAAGGAAAATTACAAGGAATATAAGAACTAGCTAAACTACACTAAATGATCATCTGGAGTTTCTTGATCAACAAGTAGATTTGGACATCCTTGATCAATTCTTGAGCCCTGCACACACACAAAGAACAAACTAGTAATTATGCCAAGTGGCATTGCCACTTGGCAGGTTAGCAAAAGAAAGTAAAATTGAGAGGATATGATCAGGAACAGCCGAGCTAATCCACTCAGCTGCACAAGTCCCACACACACACACACAAGCTGCTCACACAGCTTGAGTGCATGTGCAACAGCAAGCCATGGTTGTGCATGCACAACAGCACACACACATGGCTAGAGGAGTCACCAAAAGATGCCAGGCCTTGTTGTCGACCAGATTGGCAAAGGAGAGGGCATATATAAACTTTTCATTGCCCAAACCCTAGCCATTTCATCGGCAGCAACTCAACTGGTAAGAACATAGCAAGAACAGCAAGAACAGGTGAACAACTAGAGCTGCTCCACCTATTTCAGTCAACTACTGAAGCAAATCAAGCATCACCAGCAAGCCAGGAGGAGCAGGGCAAGCACATAAATCCAACCAGAAGCAAATCCACTACATTAACACTTAATCTAGGAGCTGGAGTGAGGTATACACAAAGAATCATGGGCAAACATCTGTTTTGCTCATAAATAAGCATGTGCATCAAACACACACAAACCATAGGGTGTGATTACCCTGTTTGTGTCATCATCTGGCAACTGTGTCAGTTGGTGCAAGCAAATAAGGATGAATCAAATAGGAAATCACCAAGGGAACATTGGTTAACCAAAACAGTGGTTTAACCAAGAAATCCATCAAGGAAATGATCCTATCTATTCAACCAAAATCACCTAGCACCTAAAGCCTAGCAAACCATCAGACAGATAGACAGATTGTGTCTATTTTTGTTTGTCAACATCAAAGATCACTGGAAATCCAACAAGGGATTACCCAGTGATGTATTCACCAAGCCACAGCAAGCCAACAAGGGTGGGAGCTACCTAAACAGCAATGAATTGATGTCAAGGTCACCTCAACCACTGAAACAGCCCAAACTATTAAGCTATGCACAGTTATCATCACCCAGATGGGTTCAAAAGAGGGCTAGGGTACCCAACCAAGTGGGGGCATCCATCTAGCCCTGTCAAACTAAATGAAATGATCATTACTGCATGCAGTTCACATCAATTATCCATGTGATCAAGCCAAACTAGATAGATAATTGAAATACACAAATAACCAGAGGTTTAGACACTTGCAGATGATCCAATGGATCATTACAAGCATCAGAAGATGCTTGAGAAAGCACCAGCACACACCAGCACAAGCCTGTGTGACACACACATCACAGATTGAGCAGCAGTGAGGCACATACACCAAACAGCAGCCTGTGCAATCAACTGAGGATCATCTGACCATCAGGGCTTGACAGAGCTTGCTAGAGCTAAGCCTAGCAACAACATCAGCATAAGAATTGAACTCATGCATATACAGGCACCAACAGGAAGTCCTGGAGATCACAAGATCATCCAGAACCACAATTAATCAACCATTATATAACAAATAATTAGAGAGATGCATTTTATGATTGTATCCAGAAGCACATCATCACTGAATGATGTTGTCTAGCCAACAACAATGCCCAATGGGCATTTCCAAGAATTAAAGCACAGAGATAGCACAACAGGAGCTCGGGCACTTGCCAAATGCAAGGATCATGCATCATGATCAAGCCAGGGGCAAGCAATTGCACACACAGGAGAGGCACGAGTCATATAGCAGCAGCAGGAATAGTTAAATAGAGCATATGCATCACAGTATGCTCATGAGCAAGAGATCATCAGTTACAACAGCAAGATATAGGGAAGAACAACACATCACAGCAGCTAGGATCCATGGCAGCAGCACAACAGCATCATACGCATAACAGTAGCGCAAGCACAACAGCTAGAAGACATGGCGCATGTAGGCAGCAGCAGCTAGCACAGCATCAGAGAAGGCATGGCGCAAAGCGTAGAAGCGTAGCAGCAGCAGCATCACGGCATTGCCAGCATCTCCATGAGGGGAAGCAAGGCCAGTAGCCAGAGCTAGACGAAGAGGAGGTAAAGAAGACAGGAGAGAAGGAGGCGAAGTACCTGGAGCAGAGCACCGCGGCGTGCCCATGGCGGCACGGCGGCACGGGCCGACCACGGCAGCACCAGGCCGCAGCCAGGCCAGGCGTCGCCGGGCGCAAACGCCCCAGCATCACCACGGCGAGGCACACGGCCGCGCCACGGCGCTAGGATCGTCGGCAGGCGACGAATGGCCGCGGACCACCACGGCCTGGCGGAGCAGATGAGTTGGGGACGAGACGAGGAGGCGACGAAGACCAGATCGACGCGGTGGATCTGATGCGCCGTTGAACGGCGGTTCAGATGCACCACATCTCACCGCCGGCGATGGCCGGAGTTGGCCGGAGAAAATCGGCGAAGGCGGCGGCGACGCGGGAGTCGCCAGAGCTCAAAGGGCTAGGGTTTCGCGAGAGGGGAGAGGAAGAGAGCGACTGAGTCCGACCGAGCCGGTTGGAGCGGCTCGGGTTAGACTCAACCCGCTGGGTCACCCTGACAAGTGGGCCCAGGGGCATTTTAGACTTTTCACAAATCCATTTAACCGTGAAACTTTGAAAATGCATAGAAAATGTTAAATAGCTCTAAAAAATAATTAAAAATATGAAAACTACTCAGGATAAAATTCTCTCTCATAATAAAATATGAAAAGAAAATTTTGGAGACAAACAAGATTAAGTCCAAAATTAATGATTAAAATAATCATTTAAATCACACCTTATATTTCAATAATGAAAATAAGTCCATAAATGCTTTTGGACTTTAAAAACACCTTGACAACATTTCAAGGTTGTATTTTACCCTAAACAGAGTATCCCTAAATCATTCTTGGTATTCACCTCTCACATGAAATGATAAAAACACCGGAAGGGGGGAAACAAAACCTAAAAGCTGAATCATGCATAATTGCTTCTTTAACCATTGCCCTTATCGGACAATGATGCTATTTTTCAGCAGCAGAGGACAAGGGCCAGTCCACACAATCCAACTGCAACACTTTGCAGTGTTCAGGCAAGTTCATCGCTTGCACATGTCATTCGAGTATTTTTATCAAATTACTTGCAAAGTACTATGTTTATCACTATTGCATAAAAAGGCAAAACCACTATTTTCATAACTATGAATATGAATATGTGGTTGGCAATGGAACCATGGATTGTGTTGATATGGTGGAGGTTCCATTGCAATGGGTTTATATCCATCTAGGATTAAACAACAAATGTCGTCCAGTGATTCTTGTGCCGTAATATCCGTGTTAACCATAAGATCTGGAGTGGGACAGAGTAGTCAAAAGTGTTTCCACCTCTTGTTCATCAACGGATGCGCATTACCGTAGGCACTTGATCTCGAGAGACAAGCAGCAGGGTGGGGAACCCGTTGAAGTCCCCACGGTAATGTGGTCTATGATGGGTTGCAACTGCCGGTGAAGGAATTTATAGTAGAGCCCTGAATTGACGTCGTGGTCGGGATCCATCCTTAATTGGTATAAGAGGACCAGCGAGGACCCAGGGTCGGAGATTGCAACAAAGGGTGGGTGTTCGAGGTAGCGGAGGAACATGATTGGCTAGACCTTATACCGGGCCTCACACCAAAGGAAGTGTGGACGGGAAAGCTGCCCGGTTGGCACCAAGGTTAAGATCTCTTATGGGTAAAGCAACACACCTCTGCAGAGTGTAATGAATCGTGACCTGTCACTCCCTGTTCCGGGATATGGAACTGTGAACGCTGCCGGAAAGGAACTCCATGAAGTTCTAGTAAACCGGTGAAGGCTGACGGACATAGTTCTTCTGAATAAAAGCAACCTCTTGAAGAAATGTTTATGAAAATTTGCATTGGTATTAGACCTTCTGGGCTGATATCGTAGCTAGTGCATTAAACACCTCTTTTCTATAATGAACTTGTTGAGTACGCTCGTACTCATACCACTCTTAAATCCCCTGCTTAGATTGTCTGAATCGACTGGAGGAGGACAACGACGACCCTGAAGGAGCCGAAGTCATCGGCTATGAAGAACCAGACCTCTCTGGAGGTATCGAAGGAGTAGACTACCTCATAGTCTACGGAACCGGGGAGGGTTCCGGAGGAGAGCAAGTTTAGACCTACCAAGTAGTAGTAGTATCCGAGCAGTACGAACTCTTAGTACTTAACTGCTCGAGAAGAATAAATGTATAACCTAGTAAGACTCTTATGTTGTAAGTTAAGTTGGGTTCGCCTCGAACCCAGGAGTATCCCTCTTAGGACCCAAGAGGAGCTCCGAGATGATATGTACATGTTGCTTGTAATAATAAATGAATGAGTTATGGACCTGCTATGTTCTGTTGTACTACTCTGAGGGATGTAATATTTGCGGATTGGTACTTCGTGAATGTTATATCAACGACTGGCATACTACAACATGCAGTGGTATGCAGGGTCACCACATTGGGAAACATGTTCATTATACAATTGCTTAAAATTCATAATGCTACTTGATACGTCCAAAACGTATCTACTTTCCCGAACACTTTTGCTATTGTTTTGCCTCTAATTTGTGTATTTTGGATACAACTAACACGGACTAACGCTGTTTTCAGCAGAATTGCTCTGGTGTCTCGTTTTTGTGCAGAAATTCAACTTTCGGGAAAATTCTCGGAATTTATACCAAAGGGCCTATTTTACCACAAGAATCACGGAGCCAGGAGGGCAGGCCTGGGGGAGGCCCAGGGCCCCCAGACGCTAGGCCGGTGCGGCCTAGAGGGGGGTCGCGCCGCCCTAGCGTGTGGTCCCCTCGGCTGCCCTCTGACGCCCTCCTCTGGACTACTAAAGGGTTTCGATCTAAAAACGCGAGACGGGAAGTCGAAGTCGCCAGAAACCATCCAGAACGCCGCCACCATCGCGAAACTCCGTCTCGGGACCAGAAACTCTGTTCTGGCACTCCGTCTGGATGGGGAATTGGAGGAGATCATCGCCATCATCACCACCGATGCCTCTCCATCGACCAGCCATGTTTCCCCCATCCATGTGTGAGTAATTCCCCCGCTGTAGGCTGAAGGGGATGGTAGGGATTGGATGAGATTGGCCATGTAATAGCATAAGATTGTTAGGGCATAGTGCCTAGTGTCCGTAATTTGTACTTTGATGATATTGTTGCAACTTGTTATGCTTAATGCTTGTCACTAGGGCCCGAGTGCCATGATCTCAGATCTGAACATTTTATTGTTTCATGATGATATTCATTGTTTTATGATCTTACCTGCAAGTTGTATACACATGTCGATGTCCGGAACCCGAGGCCCCAAAGTGACAGAAATTGGGACAACCGGAGGGGAAGGCGGTGATGTGAGGATCACATGTGTTCACGGAGTGTTAATGCTTTGCTCCGGTACTTTATTAAAAGGAGTACCTTAATTTCCAGTAGATTCCCTAGAGGCCCGGCTGCCACCGGCTGGTAGGACAAAAGATGTTGTGCAAGTTTCTCATTGCGAGCACGTACGACTAAATATGGAACACATGCCTATGGATTGTTTAGTACTTGGATACCATTTTATTATTATCTGCAAATGCCCTGCTTTGATTGTTACATGAGTTTCTCTCATCCATGCAATGCCCGTCATCCATCCCTGTGCCTACAGTATTTTAATCCTGCTGTTTACTATAATCACTACTGCTGTCTTTATTACTGCGTTCTGCTTTGTTATTTCACTATCACATCGCTATAAAGCGTTACATTATCGATAAACTCTTGCGAGCAAGTCTGTTTCCAGGTGCAGCTGAATTGACAACTCCGTTGGTAAGGCTTTCAAGTATTCTTTGTCTCCCCTTGTGTCGAATCAATAAATTGGGTTTTACTTCCCGCGAAGACTGTTGCGATCTCCTATACTTGTGGGTTATCAAGACTATTTCTGGCGCCGGTGCCGGGGAGCATAGCTTTATTTGGAAGTTCACTTGGATTGATATTGTTCGCTGCAAATTCTCCATCATGGGTAAATCTCGCGATCCTAAAGTCGCCATATTACCATCCACTACAAGAAAAGGTACAACTCTGAGTACCTCTGCTGCTCTTGATTCACCATCTGTGATAAGTCAACTTGTTTCTGCACCACAAGCTGCACATGCTGGTACTTCTGCTGAACCTGAAAACTCTTATAATTTTGATAATGCTTCTGCTGTGCTTGATGATAGTGGTTCATTGGGATCTTTTCTAGATGCTACAATTGCTAGGTCTAGACAAATTGAAAATGCTGAAACTCCAAATGAAAATACTGTTACACCTGTTAGTTCACCTGAGTCTGTTGAATACTCTAGTGATGATCCTGATGAGGATTATGTGGAACTTGATGATTATTTTATTGATAAATGCAATGCTACTACTGATGCAAGAAAAATTAAAAAGTTTCTTGCACAACATACTGTTAGATATAAGCTGTCTCCTGATCCTAAATTTGCCACATCTCCTATAAACATTAAGGATAAAGATTATGACTTTTCTCTTGATCTATCTCATATAGCTATTGTTGAGAAAACACCCTTTTGTGGTACTGAAAAAGAAAGTGATGTAGAACACATGATTGAGTTGTCTACTCTGAGTAGCTTGTTTTCTGATGATATCAAGATGCGTACTTATTTTGTCGCTAAAATTTTTCCTTTGTCATTAAAGGATGATGCTAAAACTTGGTATAATAGTTTGCCTCCTGGTTCTATTGATAGTCCAACTGGTTTGCGTGATGTTTTCTTTCAAAAATACTTTCCTGCTAGTGCTCAACATATTGATTTGCAGAGAATTTATAATTTTGACCAGGAAGATGGAGAGAAATTGCCTGAAGCTTGGGCAAGATTTTGCTCTCTTATCAGAGCTCGACCTCGACATGATCTGGAAAAGAATGATCTACTTGATATATTTTATAGTGGACTAACCATTGAGTCTAGGGCATATTTGGATAGTTGTGCTGGTTGTGTTTTCAGGAAAAGAACTCCAGACGAAGCTGAAGAATTATTGGCTAAAATAGGCCGGAATCATGATGATTGGTCTACACCTGAACCAGCCCCGACGCCGATATTGAAGAAGAGGGGTTTGATTAAATTAAATGATGAAGATATGAGGGAAGCCAAGAAATCTCTTAAGGAGAAAGGTATTAAATCTGAAGATGTGAAGAACTTACCCCCCATAGAAGATTTATGTAAGATAACTCCCCCTTCATCCATGATTGAGGTAAATTCTCTTCAACGCTTTACTAGGGAAGATATTCCGTATTCAAAACCTCCTGCTCAATGCTTAGATGAGTTTGATAATTATATTGTTAAGCAAGAAAATTTTAATATGAGAGTAGAGAATCATTTAATGGAAAATTCTCAAGCTATTAGTGAATTGCATGGTGTTATGGAGAGAACCTCCAATGATGTTAAGATGATTGTTAAACATTTTCATATGATTCAAACTCAAATTGATCAACTCACTAAAGTGCAAAATGACTTGTTAAAAAATAATTCTAAAGAAAAACATGCTTATGAAGTAACAACTAGAGGCGGTGTTTCCACTCAGGATCCGCTATATCCTGAAGGGCATCCCAAAAGAGTTGAACAAGATTCTCAACGAACTAAAGAAATTAGTGCACCTTCAAACAAAAAGAAGAAGAAACATAAAAATGTTGTAGAATCCTCTGAACCTGATAATGATCCTAATAGTATTTCTATTTCAGATGCTGAAACTAAAAGTGGTAATGAACACGATAAAGATAATGATAAGAATGATGCTTCTGATAAAGAAGAGGTTGAAGATGAACCTGAAAAGCATGCTAAAAATAAAAAGTATACTAAAGAAGATTTTATTGCTAAGAAACATGGTAATGAAAGAGAACCTTGGGTTCAAAAGCAAATGCCTTTTCCTGCTAAGAAACTAAAATCAAAGGAAGAAGAACACTATAATAAATTTTGCGATTGCATGAAACCTTTATTCTTGCAAATCCCTTTGACTGATGCTATTAAATTGCCTCCTTATTCAAAGTATATGAAAGATATTGTCACTAACAAAAGGAAAATTCCTAATGAGGAGATTTCCACTATGCTTGCTAATTACTCTTTCAATGGCAAAGTTCCAAAGAACTTGGGTGACCCAGGTATACCTACTATTCCTTGTTCTATTAAGAATAATTATGTTAGAACTGCTCTATGTGATTTGGGAGCAGGTGTTAGTGTTATGCCTTTTTCTCTTTACAAGAGACTTTATTTAGATAAGTTGATACCAACTGATATATCTTTGCAAATGGCTGATAAATCTACTGCTATTCCTGTTGGTATATGTGAGGATGTTCCTGTTCAAGTTACTAATAACTGCTTGATATTAACTGATTTTGTTGTGTTGGAAATGCCTGAAGATGATAATATGTCTATTATTCTTGGAAGACCTTTTCTTAACACCGCAGGGGCTGTTATTGATTGCAATAAAGGGAAAGTTACTTTGAATGTTGATGACAAGGAGCATACCGTTTATTTCCCCAAGAGGATTGATAAAGTATGTGGAGTTAATACAATTTCCAATGTGAGAACTATCAAAGTGGGAGCTATTGATTGTCCTATATATGAGCCTAAAGAAGGATATCAAAGTATTATGATTGGATCCATATCAATTCAATACAAGGTAACATGATTGATTTGAGGTTTATTTCTTCATATGTTATGTAAAATTTATTTGGTGGCAAGACTTGATCAACCTTGTTAACAAATTCATTTTATATGCATAGAGGAGTTAAACAACATCTCTTTCTTCCTCCACTTGTTCTACTTGCTGTAGCATTTTTGTTTTGCAAAGTTTTTAGTTGTATAGAGATTTCAAAATCTTTTTCTGCCCAGTAATAATAAATTTAATACCCATAAATGTGCATTTTTCAAAGTTTTCAAAAATTCACAAAATTATACCGTTGGTCGTATTTTTCGAAGAGGCACCTGGGAGCACCTGGGGATGACCAGTGGGGCACCCCAGGGTGGCACCCCACAGGCCGGCGCGGCCAGCAAGGGGGGCGCGCCACCCTGTTGTGTGGGGCCCTCCTTGCCCCACTAACTCATCTCTTCCTCCCACTCTCTTCTCTCTCCCGAAAAAACTCGCACCAGCTTTCTCTCACTCGTGTTTCTGCTCAAGAGCTCAAGATTTCTCGATCTCTTTGCTCAGCCCAGATTTCTGTCTGAAATTTGGCACATTTGCTCTCTGGTATGTGACTCCTCCGATTATCCAAGTAGAATTTTGTTTGGTTGAGTATATCTTGAATATTTTGCTGCTGTAGGTAACATGTTTAGTGAGCTTGCATGATTATTCTAAGTTGTAGAAACTAGTTTTGATGCATGATTAGTACTCTAGCTAGTTCCTATAGTAGTTTCCCTCAATTATATGTCACCAAATAAAATTTTATAATGTTTGTTGAAAAATTTCAGAAAATGGAGTGGAATAGACATCAACTAAACCAACAAGAATTGGAGGTGCAACAAGTTATGAGAGTTCACCGGGAAGAGGGAATATACCCCTCCTACTACCCATGCACTGATTTTATGAGAAGCGCGGGAATCTTGCGGGATGTTCAAGATCTAATTTCTCGTGCAGGGTTGGATGATTTTGTTGTTGATGAACCATGCCAATATGCAAAACTGACTATGTCTGTAGTGCAGGATTTTGAATTCAATTGGTCGCAATCTAACCCCATGGTTCGGTACAAAATTTATAATAAAACTGTCAACTTGCCTTTCAATGATTTTTGTGCAGCCATTAGAGTGCCGCAATGGGGATCGTGCGAGAAGATGAGGGGATCGCCGCAAGAGCTCTTGAATCTCTACAAGATGATTTTTCATGGAAGAAGCTTCTCAGAGGATGGTGGTAAAATTAGTAGCATTCAACTCCCAGCTATTCGTTACTTTGCTTATTTCATCACCAAGTGCGTTCTTGATAGAAAGAATGCAAGTAAGTTATCTATCCAGGATTTAGCCTTTCTAGCTGCTGCATTACAAGGTGATAGGACTTATAATTTGGGAGCTTTGATAGCATATAGACTTGCTACTAACCGTGAGAAGGGAGGAATTTGTGGAGGTCTCATCGCCTCTCGTTTATTAGCTATGCATGGTGTAGAACCTCACCATCTTGACATTCAGCTTTCCGTAGAAAGACTTGACATAGTTTCCATGATTAAACATGAATTTGTTTCTGATTCATCTAATTTGAGTAACCTGTCTTACAAGATACTGTAACATTTTATAAGAAAACTTGGAGAACAACTAAGAAAACTGAAAAACTAGTAGGATTGCCTGCACCTGTTCTGTTTAACTTTGATTCCAGGAAGGATTGGTCAGTCACAGAAGGTGAACTGAATGCATACTTGGAGGGAGATGGCCATCATGAAGGGGATGGCTGATACGTCTCAAACGTATCTATAATTTCTTATGTTCCATGCTACTTTATTGATGATACTCACATGTTTTATACATACTTTATGTCATATTTATGCATTTTCCGGCACTAACCTATTGACGAGATGCCGAAGAGCCGATTCTTGTCACATCGCTGTTTTTGGTTTCAGAAATCCTAGTAAGGAAATATTCTCGGAATTGGACGAAATCAACGCCCAGGATCTTATTTTTCCACGAAGCTTCCAGAAGTCCGAAAGGGAAACGAAGTGGGGCGACGAGGCGGCGACACGCCAGGGCGGCGCGGCCTAGGCCCTGGCCACGCGGCCCTGTTGTGTGGGCCCCTCGCGTCGCCCCTAAACCTACCTCTTCGCCTATAAGAAGCCTTTGTCGATAATAGTTCCAGTACCGAGAGCCACGATACGGAAAACCTTCCAGAGACGCCGCCGCCGCCAATCCCATCTCGGGGGATTCAGGAGATCACCTCCGGCACCCTGCCGGAGAGGGGAATCTTCTCCCGGAGGACTCTTCATCGCCATGATCGCCTCCGGATTGATGTGTGAGTAGTTCACCCCTGGACTATGGGTCCATAGCAGTAGCTAGATGGTTGTCTTCTCCTCATGTGCTATCATTGTTGGATCTTGTGAGCTGCCTAACATGATCAAGATCATCTATCTGTAATGCTACATGTTGCGTTTGTTGGGATCCGATGAATATGGAATACTATGTTATGTTGATTATCAATCTATTATCTATGTGTTGTTTATGATCTTGCATGCTCTCCGTTGCTAGTAGAGGCTCTGGCCAAGTTGATACTTGTAACTCCAAGAGGGAGTATTTATGCTCGATAGTGGGTTCATGCCTCCATTAAATCTAGGACAGTGACAGAAAGTTCTAAGGTTGTGGATGTGCTGTTGCCACTAGGGATAAAACATCAATGCTATGTCTAAGGATGTATAATTTGATTACATTACGCACCATACTTAATGCAATTGTCTGTTGTTTGCAACTTAATACTGGAAGGGGTTCGGATGATAACCTGAAGGTGGACTTTTTAGGCATAGATGCATGCTGGATAGCGGTCTATGTACTTTGTCGTAATGCCCAATTGAATTTCACACTACTCATCATGATTTGTATGTGCATTGTTATGCCCTCTCTATTTGTCAATTGCCCAACTGTAATTTGTTCACCCAACATGCTTATTCTTATCGGAGAGACACCACTAGTGAACTGTGGACCCCGGTCCATTCTTTTACATCTGAATACAATCTACTGCAAACATTGTTCTTTACTGTTCTTCGCATACAAACATCATCTTCCACACTATACATCTAATCCTTTGTTACAGCAAGCCGGTGAGATTGACAACCTCACTGTTAAGTTGGGGCAAAGTACTTGGATTGTGTTGTGCAGGTTCCACGTTGGCGCCGGAATCCCTGGTGTTGCACCGCACTACACTCCGCCACCATCAACCTTCAACGTGCTTCTTGGCTCCTACTGGTTCGATAACCTTGGTTTCTTACTGAGGGAAAACTTGCTGCTGTACGCATCACACCTTCCTCTTGGGGTTCCCAACGGGCGTGTGCTTGACGCGTCATCAAGACTGTTTTCTGGCGCCGTTGCCGGGGAGATCAAGACACGCTGCAAGGGGAGTCTCCCACTTCCAATCTCTTTACTTTGTTTTTGTCTTGCTTTACTTTATTTTATTTACTACTTTGTTTGCTTTCTTATATCAAAATACAAAAAAATAGTTACTTGCTTTACTTTATTTACTATCTTGTTTGCGTTCTCTATATTAAAAACAAAAAAAAATTAGTTACTTGCATTTACTTTATCTAGTTTGCTTTATTTACTACTGCTAAAATGGGTACTCCTGAAAATACTAAGTTGTGTGACTTCACTAGCACAAATAATAATGATTTCTTATGCAGACCTATTGCTCCACCTGCTACTACAGCAGAATTCTTTGAAATTAAACCTGCTTTACTGAATCTTGTTATGAGAGAGCAATTTTCTGGTGTTAGTTCTGATGATGCTGCTGCCCATCTTAATAATTTTGTTGAACTTTGTGAGATGCAAAAATATAAGGATGTTGATGGTGACATTATAAAATTAAAATTGTTTCCTTTCTCCTTAAGAGGAAGAGCTAAAGATTGGTTGCTATCTTTGCCTAAGAATAGTATTGATTCATAGACTAAATGTAAGGATGCTTTCATTGGTAGATATTATCCTCCTGCTAAAATTATATCTTTGAGAAGTAGCATAATGAATTTTAAGCAATTGGATAATGAGCATGTTGCTCAAGCATGGGAAAGAATGAAATCTTTGGTTAAAAATTGCCCTATCCATGGACTGACTACTTGGATGATCATCCAAACCTTTTATGTAGGATTGAATTTTTCTTCACGGAACCTATTGGATTCAGCTGCTGGAGGTACTTTTATGTCCATCACTCTAGGCGCCGCATCAAAGCTTCTTGATGATATGATGATTAATTACTCTGAATCGCACACGGAAAGAGCTCCACAAGGTAAGGAGGTAAATTCTGTTGAAGAAACCTCCTCCTTGAGTGATAAGATTGATGCTATAATGTCTATGCTTGTGAATGGTAGATCTAATGTTGATCCTAATAATGTTCCGTTAGCTTCAATGGTTGCCCAAGAAGAACATGTTGATGTGAACTTCATTAAAAATAATAATTTCAACAACAATGCTTATCGGAATAATTCTAGTAACAACTATAGGACATATCCTTCTCATAATAGTAATGGTTATGGTAATTCTTATGGGAATTCTTACAACAATAATAGTAATGTACCCTCTGGTCTTGAAGCCATGCTTAAAGAATTTATCAGTACACAAACTGCTTTTAATAAATCTGTTGAAGAAAAGCTTGGTAAAATTGATATTCTTGCTTCTAAGGTTGATAGTCTTGCTGCTGATGTTGATCTTTTGAAATCGAAAGTTATGCCTAATGAAGATAAAGATATTAAGTCATTTGCTACAGCAAATGCCATCCAAGTTCGAATTAATGAGAATATTAGATTGATGGCTGAATTGCGTGGTAGGTGGGAAAGAGAAGAAAATGCTAAAGAGAATAATGTAGCTAAAGTTTGGACTATTACCACCACTAGTAATGCTAATGCTTCACATGTTGCTACACCTCCTACTATAAATGGTAAAATAATTGGTGTTGGCAATGTTTCTACTCCTAATGCAAAGCGAGCAAAACTGCCTGAAATTGCTAAAACTGCTGAAACTGCTTGTGATAAAACTGCTGAAATTTTTTCCAAGATTGGGGACAATGATCCCATTGCTTTAGACCATAATGGTTTAGATTTTGATGATTGTCACATCTCTGAAGTTATAAAGTTCTTGCAAAAACTTGCTAAAAGTCCTAATGCTAGTGATATAAATTTGGCCTTTACAAAACATATTACAAGTGCTCTCATAAAAGCTAGAGAAGAGAAACTAAAACTTGAAACTTCTATTCCTAGGAAGTTAGAATATGGTTGGGAGCCCATCATTAAGATGAAGGTCAATGTATTTTATTGTAATGCTTTATGTGATCTTGGTGCAAGTATTTCCGTTATGCCTAAGAAAATCTATAATATGCTTAACTTGCCACCATTGAAAAATTGTTATTTGGATGTTAATCTTGCTGATAATTCCTCAAAGAAACCTTTGGGGAGGATTGATAATGTTTGCATTACCATTAACAATAACCTTGTCCCCGTTGATTTTGTTGTCTTGGATATTAAATGCAATGTATCTTGTCCCATTATTTTGGGAAGACCTTTTCTTCGAAATGTTGGTGCTATTATTGATATGAAGTAAGGTAATATTAAATATCAATTTCCTCTCAAGAAAGGTATGGAACACTTCCCTAGAAAGATAATGAAGTTACCTTTTGATTCTATCATTAGAACAAATTATGATTTTTATGCTTCATCTCTTGATAATACTTGATACACACTTTCTGCGCCTAGCTGAAAGGCGTTAAAGAAAAGCGCTTATGGGAGACAACCCATGATTTTACTACAGCACTTTTGTTTTATATTTGAGTCTTGGAAGTTGTTACTACTGTAGCAACCTCTCCTTATCTTTATTTTATTGCATTGTTGTGCCAAGTAAAGTCTTTAATGATAAAGTTGATACTAGATTCGGATTACTGCGCAGAAACAGTTTTCTTGCTGTCACGAAATTGAGTCACTACGTCTGTAGGTAACTCAGAAAAATATGCCAATTTACGTGCGTGATCCTCAGATATGTACGTAACTTTCATTAGTTTTGAGTTTTCTCATTTGAGCAAGTCTGGTGCCCCAGAAAAATTCGTCTTTACGGACTGTTCTGTTTTGACAGATTCTGCCTTTTATTTCGCATTGCCTGTTTTGGTATGCTTGATGGATTTCTTTGTTCCATTAACTTTCAGTAGCTTTGTGCAATGTCCAGAAGTGTTAAGAATGATTATGTCACCTCTGAACATGTGAATTTTTTATTATGCACTAACCCTCTAATGAGTTTGTTTCGAGTTTTGTGTGGAGGAAGTTTTCAAGGATCAAGAGAGGAGGATGATACAATATGATCAAGGAGAGTGAAAGCTCTAAGCTTGGGGATGCACCCGTGGTTCATCCCTGCATATTTCAAGAAGACTCAAGCATCTAATCTTGGGGATGCCCAATGCATCCCCTTCTTCATCGACAACATTATCAGGTTCCTCTAGTGAAACTATATTTTTATTCGGCCACAGCTTATGTGCTTTACTTGGAGCATCTTTATGTTCTTGTTTTTGTTTTGTTTGAATAAAATTGGATCCTAGCATTCATTGTGTGGGAGAGAGACACGCTCCGCTGTTGCTTATGAACACATATGTTCTTAGCTTTACTCATAATATTCATGGCAAAGGTTGAAACTGCTTCGTTAAATTGTTATATGGTTGGAAACAGAAAATGCTACATGTGGTAATTGGTATAATGTCTTGAATAATTTGATACTTGGCAATTGTTGTGCTCATGTTTAAGCTCTTGCATCATATACTTTGCACCTATTAGTAAAGAAATACTGTAGAGCTTGTTAAAATTTGGTTTGCATGATTGGTCTCTCTAAGTCTAGATATTTTCTAGTGAGAGTTTGAACAACAAGGAAGACAGTGTAGAGTCTTATAATGCTTGCAATATGTTCTTATGTAAGTTTTGTTGTACCGGTTCATACTTGTGTTTGCTTCAAACAACCTTGCTAGCCTAAACCTTGTATTGAGATGGATTACTTCTCGTGCATCCAAAATCCTTGAGCCAAAAACTATGCCATTTGTGTCCACCATACCTACCTACTACATGGTATTTCTCCGCCATTCCAAAGTAAATTGCTTGAGTGCTACCTTTAAAATTGTGGTATTGAATATGTACTTATGTGTTCTATCTCTTAATAAGTTGCTTGTTGAGCGATAACCATGTTCCTGGGGACGCCATCAACTATTTCTTTGTTGAATATCATGTGAGTTGCTATGCATGTTCGTCTTGTCTGAAGTAAGGGTGATTTATCATGATCAAATGGTTTGAGTATGCATATTGTTAGAGAAGAACATTGGGCCGCTAACTAAAGCCATGATCCATGGTGGAAGTTTCAGTTTGGACAACAAACCTACTTCTTTCTATCTTAGAAGCAAACACTTGTGTCAACTGCGTGCATTGATTCTTACATGTTTACCTATTGCACTTGTTATATTGCTTTATGTTGACAACTATCCATGAGATATACATGTTACAAGTTGAAAGCAACTGCTGAAACTTATATCTTCCTTTGTGTTGCTTCAATGCTTTTACTTTGAATCTATTGCTTTATGAGTTAACTCTTATGCAAGACTTATTGATGCTTGTCTTGAAAGTACTATTCATGAAAAGTCTTTGCTATATGATTCAGTTGTTTACTCATTGTCTTTACCATTGTTTCGAATCGCTGCATTCATTACATGTGCTTACAATAGTATTGATCAAGATTATGATAGCATGTCACTTCAGAAATTATCTTTGTTATCGTTTACCTACTCGAGGACGAGTAGGAACTAAGCTTGGGGATGCTTGATACGTCTCAAACGTATCTATAATTTCTTATCTTCCATGCTACTTTATTGATGATACTCACATGTTTTATACATACTTTATGTCATATTTATGCATTTTCAGGCACTAACCTATTGACGAGATGCCGAAGAGCCAGTTGCTGTTTTCTGCTGTTTTTGGTTTCAGAAATCCTAGTAAGGAAATATTCTCGGAATTGGACGAAATCAACGCCCAGGATCTTATTTTTCCACGAAGCTTCCAGAAGTCCGAAAGGGAAACGAAGTGGGGCGACGAGGCGGCGACACGCCAGGGCGGCGCGGCCCAGGCCCTGGCCGCGCGGCCCTGTTGTGTGGGCCCCTCGCGTCGCCCCTAAGCCTACCTCTTCGCCTATAAGAAGCCTTCGTCGATAATAGTTCCAGTACCGAGAGCCACGATACGGAAAACCTTCCAGAGACGCCGCCGCCGCCAATCCCATCTCGGGGGATTCAGGAGATCACCTCCGGCACCCTGCCGGAGAGGGGAATCTTCTCCCGGAGGACTCTTCATCGCCATGATCGCCTCCGGATTGATGTGTGAGTAGTTCACCCCTGGACTATGGGTCTATAGCAGTAGCTAGATGGTTGTCTTCTCCTCATGTGCTATCATTGTTGGATCTTGTGAGCTGCCTAACATGATCAAGATCATCTATCTGTAATGCTACATGTTGCGTTTGTTGGGATCCGATGAATATGGAATACTATGTTATGTTGATTATCAATCTATTATCTATGTGTTGTTTATGATCTTGCATGCTCTCCGTTGCTAGTAGAGGCTCTGGCCAAGTTGATACTTGTAACTCCAAGAGGGAGTATTTATGCTCGATAGTGGGTTCATGCCTCCATTAAATCTGGGACAGTGACAGAAAGTTCTAAGGTTGTGGATATGCTGTTGCCACTAGGGATAAAACATCAATGCTATGTCTAAGGATGTATTTGTTGATTACATTACGCACCATACTTAATGCAATTGTCTGTTGTTTGCAACTTAATACTGGAAGGGGTTCGGATGATAACCTGAAGGTGGACTTTTTAGGCATAGATGCATGCTGGATAGCGGTCTATGTACTTTGTCGTAATGCCCAATTGAATTTCACACTACTCACCATGATATGTATGTGCATTGTTATGCCCTCTCTATTTGTCAATTGCCCAACTGTAATTTGTTCACCCAACATGCTTATTCTTATCGGAGAGGCACCACTAGTGGACTATGGACCCCGGTCCATTCTTTTACATCTGAATACAATCTACTGCAAACATTGTTCTTTACTGTTCTTCGCATACAAACATCATCTTCCACACTATACATCTAATCCTTTGTTACAGCAAGCCGGTGAGATTGACAACCTCACTGTTAAGTTGGGGCAAAGTACTTGGATTGTGTTGTGCAGGTTCCACGTTGGCGCCGGAATCCCTGGTGTTGCGCCGCACTACACTCCACCACCATCAAACTTCAACGTGCTTCTTGGCTCCTACTGGTTCGATAACCTTGGTTTCTTACTGAGGGAAAACTTGTTGCTGTACGCATCACACCTTCCTCTTGGGGTTCCCAACGGGCGTGTGCTTGACGCGTCATCAATGGCATGGAGGAGGCCGAGGAACACCTCGACTCGTCATCCGATGCAGCGAGCTCTTCGCATCAACATTTTGGGCATATGGAGCCTTCACCCTTTTCTTCTGCACAGGAACCTTATTATGACTACACCATGTATGATCCACCGGCGTGGAACCCTGACCCTCGCTGGGGTTGAACTCCACTTAGGCCAAAAGCCTAAGCTTGGGGGGAGGTATACCGGCATCACTCATTATTTGCATATTATAGTTGCTGGATACTTGTATATACTTGTTTAGCTTCTTAAAGTGGTTTTCTAATAAGAGGGAGATGATATTTGGGGAACTGCTGATTGAAAACAGATTCTGGACTGATACCATAAAAATTCTCAAAAACAGCCAGAACGTTATTTTGCGAAGCCAATTTTTGTGCACGTTCCCCAGGTTGTTATCTAACTTTCATTAGTTGAACACTTTTCGAGCTGGGCAGCGGAAGAATTTCTTAAAAATCGATTACTGTACTGCTGTCAAGTTTGACGAATTCCTGCTGCTTTGTATTTATGTGACTCTTCTAGTTTTCATTTTCTTGTTTTTCCTTTGTTTCTTTCCTAAAACACAAAAAGACCAAAAATATTTCTGTTGTTTCTCTTCACCATTTGCTTATTTTGGTTTCTTGCTTTTATTTTGCTTTATTTGCTATCGTTGGTTTGCTATAAGAAAATCCAAAAAGATTTTACTTTGTTTGCTTGTTTCCTTTTGTTCTTGTTTCCAATTCGAAAACACCAAAAATATTTGCTGTTCTTCTTTGGTTTTGTAAAGTTCATTATGGAGTTCAATGGTATTCGGTGGCTGGAGCGTGGTTTTCATTCCATATCATTCAAGCTACACAAGTGAAAGGCAATAATGACGATCTACGACAATTCGACTGTGGTGAGAGGCTGGTATGAACTCTATTTGTTTTCATTTTTGTACATATACTCATCCATGTGAGCATGCTTAGTTGGTTCATGTGAGGTATATGTCACTTAAGAAAGTCTAGTAGTTCATGATCTCTCATGTTTAGCTCCAGTTTATTAATATGAGTAGCATGTCTTAGATATTTGCTTGCATTGTTTTATTCATAAATAGGTATGACATTGTGGTATCCTCCTCTGAATAATTCATTCGAATTGACTTGGCACATGCTCACGCATGCATATGACTGAACAAAAGTCAACTAAGCCTTGATGATTTAATTTTCTTCAGAGTTCTTGTATCACTTTTATGCCCCCGTTAATTTATTTTGCCGCAAGCATGATTATGACAGTTACTGCTCTCTTGATTGTCGCTTCCCAGTCTATAGCTAGCCTTCACTTGTACTGAGCGGGAACGCTGCTCGTGCTTCCAAACTCCTGAAAACCAAGTTATTCCAAAGTGTCCACCATAAATACCTATGCATGGCATTTCAAACCATTCCAAGTAAATTCTCATGCGCTACCTTTAAACCTTCGAAATGCTTCTCAATTTGTGTCAATGTTTTATAGCTCATGAGGAAGTATGTGGTGTTTATCTTTCGACCTTGTCATTTACTTTTGACAGACTTTCATAATAAGAGCTGGCAACGGGGTGCCCAGCCCCAAATTAATCAAACTAAATTCTCTTCACATGTTTTGCCCTGATTCATCAGTAAGCAACTTAATTTTGCAAATAGACACTCCTCCATGGTATGAGATTGATTGGAAGGCACCCGAGGATTCGGTTAGCCATGGCTTGTGTAAGCAAAGGTTGGGGGGAGTGTCATTCATAATAAAACTAAAATACGTGTGTAAACAAAAGAGAAGAGGGATGATCTACCTTGCTGGTAGAAATAACGTCCTTCATGGGAGCCGCTCTTGAAAGTCTGGTTGATGAGGTAGTTGTGTTGGAGATATGCCCAAGAGGCAATAATAAAATGGTTATTATAATATATCTTTGTGTTTATGATAATGTTTGCATACCATTCTATAATTGTATTAACCGAAACATTGATACATGTGTGTTATGTAAACAACAAGGAGTCCCTAGTAAGCCTCTTGTATAACTAGCTTGTTGATTAATGGATGATCATGGTTTCGTGATCATGAACATTGGATGTTATTAATAACAAGGTTGTGTCATTGGTTGAATGATATAATGGACACACACCCAAATGAGTAGCATAAGATCAAGTCATTAAGTTCAAGTTGCTATAAGCTTTCGATACATAGTTGCCTTAGTCCTTCGACCATGAGATCATGTAAATCACTTACACCGGAAGGATACTTTGATTACATCAAACGCCATTGCGTAAATGGGTGGTTATAAATATGGGATTAAGTATTCGGAAAGTGTGAGTTGAGGCATATGGATCAATAGTGGGATTTGTCCATCCTGATGACGGATAGATATACTCTGGGCCCTCTCGGTGGAATGTCGTCTGATTAGCTTGCAAGCATATGATTGGATCATAAGAGATGACATACCACGGTACGAGTAAAGAGTACTTGTCGGTAACGAGGTTGAACAAGGTATGGAGATACCGATGATCAAACCTCGGACAAGTAGAATATCGTGTGACAAAGGGAATTAGCATCGTATGTAAATGGTTCAATCGATCACTAAGTCATCGTTGAATATGTGGGAGCCATTATGGATCTCCAGATCCCGCTATTGGTTATTGCTCGGAGAGGAGTCTCGACCATCTCTGCATAGTTCGCGAACCGTAGGGTGACGCGCTTAAGGTTCGATGTCGCATAAGTAGATTCGGAATATGAGTTGGAGTCCGAAGTTTTTGTTCGGAGTCTCGGATGGGATCCAGGACATCACGAGGAGGTCCGGAATTGTCCGGAGAATAAGATTCATATATGGGAAGTCAATTTCCGGGGTTCGGGAAAAAGTCCGGTGTTTTGACCGGAGCTTCTAGAAGGTTCTAGAGGGCCACCAGTGGGCCCACCACCCCGGGAGAGGCCACATAGGCGCCACATGGCATAGTGGGTCCTGCCCACCATGACATGTGGGCCCAGGCCGCCCCCCTTAGAGATAAGATCTATCTCTAATTTAAATGGTTTAAATTTAGAGATAAGATCTATCTCCTAAAATAAAGCGTTTGAATTAGGAGATAAGGGGGAAGACTTGGGGGAGGAGTTGGCCCCTCCCCATGCGCCGGCCAAGGGGGCAGGTGGGCCCTAGAGGAAACCCTAGGCCGACCCCCCACCTATATAAAGAGGGGAGGGGGTGGCCGGCCAAGGCCCCCCATCCACAACCCTAGCCGCCCCCTCTCTCTTCCACCTCCATACGTTGTGCAGGCTTAGGCGAAGCCCTGCAGCAACTCTTCTCCACCACCATCACCACGCTGTCGTGCTGCTGGGATTCCGTGGAGATCTACCACACCTCCGCTGCCCGCTGGAACGGGAGAGGAAGGAGCTTCATCGACACCGTACGCGCGACCGAGTACGGAAGTGCTGCCGGATTGCAGCACCGGGGACGATCGTCTACACCAACAACGAGATCTAATCTCGTAGGCTTTGGAAATCTTCGAGGGTTAGTCTCATATCAATCTCGTTGCTCCGATCTTGTAGATTAGATCTTGGGTGTTCCATAGATTAGATCTTGGATTTATTCGTCTTGCGGTAGGAATTTTTTTGTTTTCTATGCTACGAACCCCATCAGTGGTATCAGAGCCATGTCTATGCATAGATTTGTTGCACGAGTAGAACACAATGGTTTTATGGGCGTTGATGCTTTTGTTGCTTTAGTTTGTGTACTTTGCATCTTGCGGGATGGTGGGATGAAGCGGCCCGGGCTAACTTTACATGACCGCGTCTCATGAGACTTGCTCCACGCTTGACATGCAACTTGTATTGCATAAGTGGCTTTGCGGGTGTCTGTCTCTCCCACCATAGTGAAGATTGCAATTTGCACTTTCTATGTCAACACTACTATCACCGTTGTGGTTCATGTTCGTAGGTAGATTGGATCTTACTAGAAAACCCTAAACCACGTAAAATATGCAAACCAAATTAGAGGCGTCTAACTTGTTTTTGCAGGGTTTGGTGATGTGATATGGCCATGATGTGATGATGATTATATTTGATGTATGAGATGTTCTGTAGCACCCTACCTTTTAAATAAAGTCAAGATACCTGTGTATAGTGCTATTCCCGGGATCACTGATAGCACACACATTTCAAATGTAGTAATCATAGCAATAGTATCAAATTTATTACAACGCATATCCTCGGGGATAAAATAAAGTCTTACAAATTGCATAGTCAAAATAGACTAGCTCAAATATAAATGTTCAAAGCAAACACAACGGAAAATAACTGCAATGAGCCTCCATTGTCTTCATGCGCCACAGGCAGACATGTTGGAATGTAGACTCGAGATCCTACCTAGTACTCCTCTTCAGACGATCCTGCACGTTTGAATATGCAGCCCCACGAATGGAGGTCAGTACAATGATGTACTGGCAAATGACACTTATATGGTGGCTGTTTTGGGCACACTATCTACATGATATTTGGCAAGTGGAGTTTAGGCAAATTTGCATAAAGCCAATTTTATCCTACATTTTATTTTAAAACAAAACTTTTGTAAAACTTGTAATGTTGTCATAAACAGTATCATGGTTACATCTCCCATGTACTGTCCGACAGTTGCTACTCAAATTTTAACTCATTAAGAAAAGGTGATGAGATTCCTCCGTACATTCCCTGCCTAGAAAGCTCAAATTGTCCGTAACCGGGGACACGGCTAACATCTTAGGTTTAACTCTCGAGAGGTTGTGCACTTTCACCTTACGACCCACCCTTCCCAAGAGAAGAAATGAGACAAGATCTTTCAGAAGGAGGCTTCAACCATAACCAGCTAGACCCGTTCCCGTTTGGTAGCCAGCCACATCATCATGTCTAGCAACAAGTTTGACCTCACAACTTACTTAACCCCGGTAGAGCCCATAATACCATAAGGCTGCACTGGAAGCTATCTAAACATGGATGACATATTAATCTCTTTAATCCTGAGTGGCCAACCACAAGTGCACCCTCAGGCGACGACAACCACAAAGTGGCCCTGAGTAGCCACTCAACTTATGCGCACCCTCAGGCGATGACAACCACGATATGGCCCTGAGTAGCCACGTACCCTCAGGCGACGACAACCACCACGTACCCTCAGGCGGCGACAACCACACCGTGGCCCTGAGTAGCCGCCCACCATTCAACCATTCCACCCAGTTGTTTCATTTAAGGTTTTTAATTTAATTCCCAATACTCACAATCCAATTCGATCAAAACAGCAGTGGCACTTTGTTATTGCTAGGCCAACTAAAAATCCTAGCAACGGTTCATGGTGGCTACACACTACTGGGATTGATAAGCATAGCATAAATTTTCGAAACCAAATTCCTACCATGCATTCTAATTTAAGAAAACACTAATGCTTAACAAAATAGGTAGGTAATTGAGTGTCACTTGCCTTGATCAAAGCAACCCGCACAATCACAGCAATCACAAGCACCTCCTTGATCTCCTCCACAATCTATTCAAACAATCATAACAAATGAACAAACATTCGATATGAACAATCATAGACATGTATGCATGCATGCTATGCAACAATTTAATTTCACAAAAGAGGTGGTGTGTAAGTGTTGCATTATGTGCTCTCTGATATGTGTCATGTTAATGAAATATTCTGGACAATTAACTTGATTTAGAAAAACCATTAATCGAGTATTTACTTTACATATACAACCTTATTAATTAGCTACTGCAAGCATTTTGGGTTGTAAAAAATATGAATGTGACCTCCCTGGATAGGTTACAGTAATACAAGAGTAGAGCAATTGGATTCATTCGAAAAAGTTTTTATAGATTTTGAATTATCGTCAAATTACTGATTTGAATAGATTTTACTAAAGCAAGTTTGTGCACGTATCAAAGTTGTACAATACCTATACCAACTTGAAGTACATGTTCTGAGGATTCCAGAAAGTACAAAAACATAAATTTTGGCCTAGTAGATTATTTTACACAATTTTTATAGTGTAATCTGGTCTATTTCTCTATTTGAATTTTGATGCGAAATCTAACACAGTACATATAACATATTACTGCACAAACGGATTCTACATACAGTAAGCTTTCCAAAACTATAAAGTTTGTAAAATTTGGACCTACGGTTGATTTTATACGGATTTTACAAGATCTACAACAAATCTGATGTTTGAATTTGAATTTAAAAACGTGTTTGACTAAATCTGACCGGCGGCGCTGACTGGGGCTGCCACGTGGAGCGACGTGAGTGGCCACGCAGGGTTCACGCGGATCACCCCCCCGGGGAGCCCGCGGCCGTTAGATCGTTTCGATCTGGATGGCCCAGATTAAAAGGAAGAGGAGAAAGAAAATAAAGAAAAACGAAAGGAAAAAGGGATGGGGAAGGGCTCACCTGCCGGCCGGAGCTGGGGAAGGTGGCGGCGGGCGGCTCGGTCGGACGGCGTGGCGGCGTTCCCGGCGGCGGACGGCCGAGGCGAGGGGCGGACGGGACGCGGCGGCACGCGGCGAGGAGGTGGGTGGTGGCGGCGCGGTGCTTGGCGGCTTGGGGCGGCGGCGAAACTCGGCTGGAGGTGGCGCGGTGGCTGCGACTATGGCGAGCAATCGCCGCAGATTGGAGGCGCTAGGGGCGGCACGGTTTGGGGGAAAAGGAGGCGGGGTCTGCGGCGCTATTTATAGGGGGCCCGGGCGTGCTCTCCAAGGCGCGGACGGCCGAGGTGGGGTCGGCCCGGTTAGGGCGGCGCGGAGCGGAGTCCTGGTCGGCCACGGGTTGAAGATGGCGCCGACATGTGGGCCCGGCGGACGGGTGGGTCCCACCGGTCAGAGAGAAAAAAAAGAAAGGCAGGCAGGGGAGAGGCGGTGCGGGCCGAGTTCGCAGGCCAGTTGGGCCGACACGGTCGGGCTGGCCCAACTCGGCCAGTCCGAACCGTTTCCTACATTTTTTTTTTGTTCTTTTCGTTTTTTCTTTTTTCTTTTTACTGTTTTCTTTATAACTTTTGTTTTAGGTATCCAAATTGACCCAAACCAATTTCTAAAATTTTGTAAAATTCAAGACTTTGTTTTAAACAATAGAGAATAAGGTATTGACCCAAAATAGCATGGTAGGAAAAATAAAAATCATTGCATTTAGGGTATATAATTATGGTTGTATCATATTTGTGCTCAACATTTTATGTGTAGATGAACAAATGCAAAGATGCCATGAATGCATGCAGGTTTTTGTATTTTGAAAACTAGGGATGTTATAGACTAACCCCCTTAAGATGAAGCACGTCCTCGGGCTTCAGAAAGGCTAGCAAATAGATGTGGGTAATCTTCTCGAAGATTGTCTTCACGTTCCTAAGTTGCTTCTTCCTCGGTATGGTGACTCCATTGAACCTTGCAGAACTTGATAGTCTTAGTGCGGGTATTCCTTTCGGCTCTCTCCAAGATCTTGATGGGTTTCTCCTCATACGTCAAGTCACTTTCCAGTTGAACTTCCTCGAGCGGTACTGTATCCTTCAATGGCATTTCTGACATCTCAGGGTGACATTTCTTCAGCTGACTGACATGGAACACATTATGAGCTGCTGAAAGAATCTCTGGCAATTCAATCTCATAAGCTACTTCTCCTTTGCGAGATAAGATCTTGAACGGTCCGATGAATCTTGGGGCTAACTTTCCCTTGATTCCAAATCTCTTGACTCCTCGAAGAGGTGATACTCTGAGATAAACTCTATCTCCTATTTCATATGAGACATCTCTACGCTTATTGTCAGCATAGCTATTCTGTCTAGACTGTGCTACCTTCAATCTATCCTTGATCAGTCTAACCTTCTCTTCGGCCTCTTGGATAATATCTGGTCCAAAGAAACTCCTTTCTCCTACTCCACTCCATAGTAGGGGCATGGTACACTTCCTTCCATACAGAGCTTCAAATGGGGACATCTCTATGCTAGCTTGGTAGCTATTGTTGTAGGAGAACTCCGCATACGGTAAACTTTCATCCCAACTAGTTCCATAATCTATAACACAAGCTCTCAGCATATCCTCTAGGATCTGATTCACTCTCTCAGTCTGTCCATCTGTATGAGGATGAAATGCTGTACTAAACTCCAATCTAGTTCCTAAGGACTCATGCAACTGCTTCCAAAAATGCGAGGTAAATTGGGTACCTCTATCCGACACAATACTCTTAGGAACTCCGTGAAGGCATACTATCCTCTTCATATAGATATCTGCTAACTTTGCGCTCGTGTAAGTGGTCTTCACGGGCACGAAGTGAGCTACTTTTGTCAAACCATCTACTATAACCCAAATCGAATCATAACCAGATTTTGTTCGGGGTAATCCAGTAATAAAGTCCATACCAATTTGGTCCCACTTCCATTCTGGAACCCTCAATGGTTGCAACAATCCAGCTGGCTTCTGATGTTCGGCCTTCACTCTACTACATACATCACACTTGGCTATATATTCGGCGATGTCTTGCTTCATATTATTCCACCAAAATCTCTCCTTCAAATCCATGTACATCTTAGTATTGCCGGGGTGAATGGAATAGGGTGTCTCATGTGCTTCCTGAAATATCAGCTTCCTAAGTTCAGGATCATTAGCTACGCAGATACGCTTCCCAAACCAAACAATACCCTGCTCATCTTCACTAAAACCTTTCGCTTTATCCTCCTTCAGGTTTTCCTTTATCTTCTTTATATCTTCGTCTCCCTTCTGGGTTTCTTTTATCCTATCCATCAGCGTAGGTTGTACTATTAAGGATGCTACAAACCCTTCCGGTACTACTTCCAAGCTAAGGTCCTTCAATCCCTTGCACAGATCTTCAGGTAAATCCTCTGTCGATAGCCAATTCAGATAAGACTTACGACTTAGGGCATCTGCCACTACGTTTGCTTTAGCAGGGTGATATTGCAAACTCAGATCGTAATCCTTGATGAGTTCCAACCATCTTCTTTGTCTCATGTTTAATTCCTTCTGGGTGAAGATATACTTCAAACTCTTGTGGTCGGTGAACACCTCACATCGTTTCCCCATCAAATAGTGTCTCCAGGTCTTCAGTGCATGAACTACTGAAGCTAACTCTATATCATGTGTGGGGTAATTAATTTCGTGTTTCTTGAGTTGCCTAGAAGCATAAGCTGCTACCTTGCCTTCCTGCATCAACACACTTCCAAGCCCTTGATGAGAAGCGTCACAGTACACTTGGAACTCCTTCTCAAGATCTGGTAAACATAGAATTGGTGCTGACACAAGTCTCTTCTTCAATTCCTGAAAACTGGCTTCACATGCTTCAGTCCAAGTAAACTTCTTCTCTTTCTTTAGCAACTCAGTCATCGGTTTTGCTATCTTGGAGAAATTCTCAATGAATCTCCTATAGTAGCCTGCTAATCCCAGGAAGCTATGAATTTCTCCGACATTCTTGGGCGCTTCCCATTCTGTCACAGCTGCAACCTTGGATGGATCAACAACAATCCCTTCCTTGGATATGATGTGTCCAAGAAATCCTACTTCACTGAGCCAAAATTCGCATTTACTAAACTTGGCATATAGCTGATGTTCTCGGAGTTTCTCCAATATTAGGCGAAGGTGTTTCTCATGTTCCTCTTCGCTTTTGGAATAGATAAGTATGTCGTCAATGAAGACTACGACAAACTTGTCGAGGAATTCCATGAACACCTTGTTCATCATATTCATGAAGTGTGAGGGAGCATTGGTTAAGCCAAAAGGCATCACCGTATACTCATACGAACCATATCTAGTGACAAAGGCTGTCTTGGGGATATCATGCTCCCTGATCTTGAGCTGAAAATATCCAGACCGAAGGTCGATCTTGGAAAAGACACTAGCTCCAACCAACCGATCAAATAGGTCATTGATTCTGGGTAGGGGGTATTTGTTCTTGATGGTAACTTCATTTAGCGAACGGTAATCCATAACCAAGCGCTGGCTCTTGTCCTTCTTCTCTACAAACAGAACTGGCGCTCCCCACGGCGACGAACTCTCCCTAATGAAACCCTTTCCTAACTGCTCCTTCAGCTGTTTCTTGAGCTCCTTCAGCTCATCAGTAGACATAGGATAAGGTCTCTTTGCTATAGGGCATGTGCCCGGAAGCAGTTCTATAAGGAATTCCACATCTCTATCAGGAGGCATTCCTGGTAGCTCATCAGGGAAAACATCAGGGTATTCCTTGACTATGCGTACTTGGTCTAGGCTAACCCCCTTAAGATTGTCTAGCCTTATTTTACCAAAGTCCAATTGGGATCTGTACCTAATTCTTTTTCCCTCGGGGGTTGTGAGAGTGATTGATTTACTGACACAATCTATGACTCCTCCATAGGTTGTCATCCAGTCCATTCCCAAAATAACATCCAATCCTTGTGATTCTAGGATTACTAAGTGAGCGAGGAATTTATAGGGGCCAATTTCTAACACCAAACTTCGGCATCCCGAATTGACTATCATCTCTCCACCAGGAGAACTTACTTTAATTGTTTTTCCTATTGTTTCGGTGGGTAATCCATTTTTATTCACAAAAGCTCTTGATATGAATGAATGTGATGCACCAGTATCAAATAAAACCAATGCCGTAAATGAGTTGAGTGGAAACATACCCATCACAGCGTCAGGTTCATTCATCACTTCCTCCACATTGAGATGGTTCGCATGTCCCTTCTGGAATGTATTTGACTTGGTGGCATCAACAGGCTTATTCTCTGGACATTCAGTGGAATAGTGTCCAGGCTTCTTACACTTGTAGCATGTGATAGTAGACAAGTCCCTTGAATTGTGTCGGTGCTGGCCATTATTTCCATTGGGGTGGGCGTTACCTCCATTATGACGACCATTGTTTCCACCGTGATTCCCATTTGAATGATTTCCCCTGAATCCTCCATTGAACTTGTGACCATTGAAATTGTTGCCATTCCCCTTGCTGAAATGACTGTTATGCCTGTGTGAGCTGTGACTCCCACTTCCATCAGAAGAATGGTGCTTCTTGTGGAACGGCTCAGTGTGACTCTTATTGCCAAACTTCCTCTTACGGTTCTCCTCCTTCTTGATATTATTGTCCAGGGCGATGGCTTGATCAAGTAGGGACTGGTAACTGGGGGCGTAAGCTACAGTCAAGGGAATCTTCAGTTCACCTTTAAGTCCATTGAGGAACTTCTCCTTCCTCTTAGCATCAGTGTCAATGTCCTCAGGGGCATACCTTGCCAAGTTACAGAAGTCATCCATGTACTCCTTCAGAGTTCTCCCTCCCTGTCTCAGACCGCGGAATTCATCCCTCTTGAGATTCATAATGCCCGAGGAGATGTGGGCAGTACGGAATCCCTCCTGAAGGTTTCCCAATCCAGGTCATCTAGAGGATGGGTGAGTTGATAAGTCTCCCACCACATCGCAGCAGGTCCTTCCAGCAGGTGAGCAGTGAACCTAATCTTCTCAGCCTCCGTGCAGTCACAGGTGACTAAGTCCTTGCTGACAGAGCGCAGCCAGTCATCAGCTACAATTGGTTCAGTGGCATTGGAGAACTTAGCTGGTCGAAGTCTCAGAAATCTGGCGAGTCTATCCACTGGGGGTGGTGGTGGTGGAGGTGGCGGCGGTGGTGGAGGTGGTGGTGGTGGTGGATTGTTGTTGTTGTTCTGGGTGGTTTGGATGAACTGGGTCATCATCTGCATGAGCTGTGCCTGAGCGGTCATCATCTGGTTCAATGCATCCTGAGTCGGGTCATGTCTTGGCGGCATCTGGTATAGTTTTAGCACAAATAAGAACAAGACATACAGATCTAGGAAGTAAAATTTCCTACCCATGCACAAGCAAGTCACACAACCAAACAGAAACATTGAAAACCAGAAATTCAAACTTTTACTTAAAACTTATCGAGGTTTGCAAATACGACTAAGATAGCTAGTACTGCCTTACATCAGATAGTAGGACAATACAGAGAAAACGTAATGAACTAGAAAACCTAATAATCTAAAGGGATCTTCTAACGTCTCTTGATAGCTCCAATGCAGGCTAAGGGGTAGGACTCCTGGCTAGTCTTCCTCTTCTTCTTCTTCTTCTCTTCCGCAACTGGCTCTACTTCACCATCAGAGTTGAGCATGAGCCTCTCTTGAGGATCTTCTTCCTCCTTCCCGGCCGAAAGTTCTTCAATCGTTTCCTTCAGAAGCTTGTTCTCCATCTTCAGAGCGTCATTCTCCTTCTTCATCTCATCATGCTCCTTGGTTTCAATGGCCCTGTTCTCCAGCATCAGCGTTATTGTCTTCTCAACTGTCCTCGCCCAGTTGTCGCTAATAATTATCTTCTCTTCCAGCTTCACTGGATCCTCCAAAAGGGCGATGCGCTCTTCTAGCGCCAGTCTCTTATCATCTATGGCCAACAGAGCTGCTTCCATCTGCATATTTCTGGCGTTGGCATATTGGAGCGTCTCTCAGGCTTCACCCACCAAGGCGGTTTGCCTCTTCAACAACAACTCGGAGCTAGCGGACACGAACTCCCTCTCGGTCATATAATTACGACATATCGAGTTATTCCGAGTACTGGTACGGCGGAGTGGAGTACCATCTTCTGAACGCTCACCGAAGTGATAGTACGGCGACGTCGGGGGAATCTTACGATGGAACTTGTGGCGGATGCGGGCGATGGCGCCCTGGATGGCAATCTCCACAGAGTTCATCCAATCGGGGTAGACCTCGGAATACGTCATGTTAGGATCATCGGGGTCATCATCACTTCCCGGAATAAAGGTCTTGATCATCCATGCCTCCATACCACGCTCCTTGTACAACTGTCTGCCCTGGATGACCTGTGGTGCTATCCCAACTAATGTTGACATATCGAACAATATGTCGCTGAGATAGAAATGTTCGTCCCCAGCAACAAACGTCTCGTCGTAGTCGGCCATCTAAAATTTTATAAGAGAAGACAAGATCAGAAGGGAATTCAAAAGAATAGATAAGTGCAGAATTAAAATTTTCACAATTATCATTCTAAACAAGTTTGTATCCTATGGTTTTCCAATCCTAGGGTCTCGATCCTACAGGCAACACTACGCTCTGATACCATTTTGTAGCACCCTACCTTTTAAATAAAGGCAAGATACCTGTGTATAGTGCTATTTCCGGGATCACTGATAGCACACACATTTCAAATGTAGTAATCATAGCAATAGTATCAAATTTATTACAACGCCCTCGGGGATAAAATAAAGTCTTACAAATTGCATAGTCAAAATAGACTAGCTCAAATATAAATGTTCAAAGCAAACACAACGGAAAATAACTGCAATGAGCCTCCATTGTCTTCATGCGCCACAAGCAGACATGTTGGAATGTAGACTCGAGATCCTACCTAGTACTCCTCTTCAGACGATCCTGCACGTTTGAATATGCAGCCCCACGAATGGAGGTCAGTACAATGATGTACTGGCAAATGACACTTATATGGTGGCTGTTTTGGGCACACTATCTACATGATATTTGGCAAGTGGAGTTTAGGCAAATTTGCATAAAGCCAATTTTATCCTACATTTTATTTTAAAACAAAACTTTTGTAAAACTTGTAATGTTGTTATAAACAGTATCATGGTTACATCTCCCATGTACTATCCGACAGTTGCTACTCAAATTTTAACTCATTAAGAAAAGGTGATGAGATTCCTCCGTATATTCCCTGCCTAGAAAGCTCAAATTGTCCGTAACCGGGGACACGGCTAAGATCTTAGGTTTAACTCTCGAGAGGTTGTGCACTTTCACCTTACGACCCACCCTTCCCAAGAGAAGAAATGAGACAAGATCTTTCAGAAGGAGGCTTCAACCATAACCAGCTAGACCCGTTCCCGTTTGGTAGCCAGCCACATCATCATGTCTAGCAACAAGTTTGACCTCACAACTTACTTAACCCCGGCAGAGCCCATAATACCATAAGGTTGCACTGGAAGCTATCTAAACATGGACGACATATTAATCTCTTTAATCCTGAGTGGCCAACCACAAGTGCACCCTCAGGCGACGACAACCACAAAGTGGCCCTGAGTAGCCACTCAACTTATGCGCACCCTCAGGCGATGACAACCACGATATGGCCCTGAGTAGCCACGTACCCTCAGGCGACGACAACCACAAAGTGGCCCTGAGTAGCCACGTACCCTCAGGCGACGACAACCACACCGTGGCCCTGAGTAGCCGCCCACCATTCAACCATTCCACCCAGGTGTTTCATTTAAGGTTGTTAATTTAATTCCCAATACTCACAATCCAATTCGATCAAAACAGCAGTAGCACTTTGTTATTGCTAGGCCAACTAAAAATCCTAGCAAGGGTTCATGGTGGCTACACACTACTGGGATTGATAAGCATAGCATAAATTTTCTAAACCAAATTCCTACCATGCATTCTAATTTAAGAAAACACTAATGCTTAACAAAATAGGTAGGTAATTGAGTGTCACTTGCCTTGATCAAAGCAACCCGCACAATCACAGCAATCACAAGCACCTCCTTGATCTCCTCCACAATCTATTCAAACAATCATAACAAATGAACAAACATTCGATATGAACAATCATAGACATGTATGCATGCATGCTATGCAACAATTTAATTTCACAAAAGAGGTGGTGTGTAAGTGTTGCATTATGTGCTCTCTGATATGTGTCATGTTAATGAAATATTCTGGACAATTAACTTGATTTAGAAAAACCATTAATCGAGTATTTACTTTACATATACAACCTTATTAATTATCTACTGCAAGCATTATGGGTTGTAAAAAATATGAACGTGACCTCCCTGGAAAGGTTACAGTAATACAAGAGTAGAGCAATTGGATTCATTCGAAAAAGTTTTATAGATTTTGAATTATCGTCAAATTACTGATTTGAATAGATTTTACTAAAGCAAGTTTGTGCACGTATCAAAGTTGTACAATACCTATACCAAGTTGAAGTACATGTTCTGAGGATTCCAGAAAGTACAAAAACATAAATTTTGGCCCAGTAGATTATTTTACACAATTTTTATAGTGTAATCTGGTCTATTTCTCTATTTGAATTTTGATGCGAAATCTAACACAGTACATATAACATATTACTGCACAAACGGATTCTACATACAGTAAGCTTTCCAAAACTATAAAGTTTGTAAAATTTGGACCTACGGTTGATTTTATACGGATTTTACAAGATCTACAACAAATCTGATGTTTGAATTTGAATTTAAAAACGTGTTTGACTAAATCTGACCGGCGGCGCTAAGTGGGGCTGCCACGTGGAGCGACGTGAGTGGCCACGCAGGGTTCACGCGGATCACCCCCCTAGGGAGCCATCGGCCGTCAGATCGTTTCGATCTGGATGGCCCAGATTAAAAGGAAGAGGAGAAAGAAAATAAAGAAAAACAAAAGGAAAAAGGGATGGGGAAGGGCTCACCTGCCGGCCGGAGCTGGGGAAGGTGGCGGCGGGCGGCTCGGTCGGACGGCGTGGCGGCGTTCCCGGCGGCGGACGGCCGAGGCGAGGGGCGGACGGGACGCGGCGGCACGCGGCGAGGAGGTGGGTGGTGGCGGCGCGGTGCTTGGCGGCTTGGGGCGGCGGCAAAACTCGGCTGGAGGTGGCGCGGTGGCTGCGACTATGGCGAGCAATCGCCGCAGATTGGAGGCGCTAGGGGCGGCGCGGTTTGGGGGAAAAGGAGGCGGGGTCTGCGGCGCTATTTATAGGGGGCCCGGGCGTGCTCTCCAAGGCGCGGACGGCCGAGGTGGGGTCGGCCCGGTTAGGGCGGAGCGGAGTCCCGTTCGGCCACGGGTTGAAGATGGCGCCGACATGTGGGCCCGGCGGACGGGTGGGTCCCACCGGTTAGAGAAAAAAAAGAAGAAAAGCAGGCAGGGGAGAGGCGGTGCGGTGCGGGCCGAGTTCGCAGGCCAGTTGGGCCGACACGGTCGGGCTGGCCCAACTCGGCCAGTCCGAACCGTTTCCTACATTTTTTTTTGTTCTTTTCGTTTTTTCTTTTTTCTTTTTACTGTTTTCTTTATAACTTTTGTTTTAGGTATCCAAATTGACCCAAACCAATTTCTAAATTTTTTTAAAATTCAAGACTTTGTTTTAAACAATAGAGAACAAGGTATTGACCCAAAATAGCATGGTAGGAAAAATAAAAATCGTTGCATTTAGGGTATATAACTATGGTTGTATCATATTTGTGCTCAACATTTTATGTGTAGATGAACAAATGCAAAGATGCCATGAATGCATGCAGGTTTTTGTATTTTGAAAACTAGGGATGTTACATGTTCATTATTGTATTATGGCAACCGGCAGGAGCCTAATGGTTGTCTTTAATTTTGTTAAGACCTGCGTGTCTATTCATCATGTAATAGCTTTATTTCAAGTAGTTGTCATAGTAGCTATAAGTGATGCACAACCATGAAGCGGCGCCATGGACCTTGGTGCAATGCTGGTGATGATGGAGATCATGCTCATGTGCTTTGGAGATAGAGATCAAAAGAACAAGAAGAAAGGCCATATCATATCACATATTATGAATTGCATGTGATGTTAATCCTTTATGCATCTTATCTTGCTTAGATCGCGACGGTAGCATTATAAGATGATCCCTCACATTAATATCAAGATAATAAAGTGTTCTCCCCTCGTATGCACCGTTGCTACAGTTCGTCGTTTCGAAGCATCTCGTGATGATCGGATGTGATAGACTCTACGTTCACATACAATGGGTGTAAGCCATGTTGCACACGCGGAAATACTTGGGTTTGCTTGACGAGCCTAGCATGTACAGACATGGCCTCGGGACAACGGAAACCGAAAGGTTGAACACGAGTCATATGGATGATATGATCAACATGTTGATGTTCACCATTGAAGCTACATCATCTCACGTGATGATCGGTTTTGGTGTAGTGGATGTGGATCATGTACCACTTAACAACTATGAGGGATGTTGTATTAAGTGGGAGTTCATTAGTAATTAGATTAAAACATGAACTAATTATCATAAACATAGTCTTAGTAGTATTTTGAATTAATTTTGTAGTATTGGCATCCGTTTTCTACCATGCGCTGGTCTTGTAATTGAGATAGAAATAGTGTTAAAATCTGACAAGAAACTTTACGGACTAGTACCGTATTGTTAAAGAATCAAGAAATGATTAAGTCCTATTGCAAACTTTTAGTAAACCTCACATTGTTGATTCAAAGAGCTATGGTTTCAATTAGTACCTAGAATCATCTTGTCTCCATGAAACTTGAAGTTCAAATCTGTTTGAAAAGTAAGGAACTGAAAATTTAGTTTTCAGAAATAAGCAAGGTATGAGATATATGTGATATCTAAGACCTTATTGCAAGGTGATAGAATATAATTTGGTGAGACTACATAAACTCATAAGTTCTATGGGAATGTACGAAGGTTGAAGACGCCAGGCGTCCCAATCCTCCAACTATTGGGGCACTAACGATATTCGCATATCCATGAAATAATCGTCCTTAGTATGCACCGTTGCTAAGACCCGTCGTTTTGAAGCATCACGTGATGATCGGGTGTTATAGATTCTACGTGTGCATACAACGGGTGCAAGCCAGATTTGCACATGCGAATACTGAGGATAAACTTTACGAGCCTAGCATGTACAGACATGGTCTCGGAAAGTCGTCATGATATGATGGATAAAGTTCTGAGTGAAATTGTTCATCATATTACAAAGTTACTAATAGTGAAATCTGGAACACTTGTCATATAATGATCAACTTCAAAATAAGAACCTCAAGGTTATTGGTATTTGACCAACAAACCTAGAAGTTATTAAAGGTGAAGTGTTTTCTGAGAATGAGGAAAGCTAAAAGAGAAACTGCAAAAGATATTTTGGCAGAAAGAAAGAAAAAGACTAGAAAGTCTAGCTCAGGTGTATATAGATGATATACATGTTATGGATGTATTCCTTGTTTGGTCACATAATAAAATTCTTGGGTATTTGTACCAGATTGGTTGGTATGAGATGTCATACAATACAACGCAATACAAGAATACGATGGCCTAAGTGACTGATAAGGAATATGGTAATAATGCACGTCTGGAAAATAATAAAGTGTTATTATGTTTGTCGTTGGCATTCTACCTAGCCTTTAGAATTTATAATAAAGAACTTAATAAATTGTTATTTTGTTCTGGTCAAATAAAAACAATGAGTTGTTCAAATTATGACATTACTCCATGTACGATGGATAAGTTATTATAAATCTTAATGGTGAATCACACATACATAATACTGACGCTAAAATGCCATAAGGCAAATGATTTGAATTCCACTTATTTGTGGAACCGCCATTTAGGTCATGTTAGAGAGGAACGCATGAAGGAACTCCATGCAAATGGATTTTTGGAGTCATTCGATTTTTGAATCGTTTTGGCGCTTGCAAATCTTTTCTAAGAGAATGACTAAAATACCGTTCATAGGCCAAGAGTTGAATGGGCAACTAACTTAGTGGAAACATACATGATGATATATGTAGTTCACTGGGCATAGTTGTGTGCGGGAGATTCTTCTACTTCATGAAAACTTCCAACAATGAATTGAGCATATATATGTGGATATATTCGATAAGGAAGAAGTTTGAAACATTTGAATAGATTCAAATAAATTTCAGCATGAAGTGGAAATCATCGTAATAGAAAAGTAAAATATCTATGATTGGATCATAGCGGAAATATTTGAATTACGAGTTTAAGCAAACATCGAAGAGAGTTATGAAGTTGTTCTACAACTCACGTTTCTTGGAGTATCATAGTGATGATGAAGTATCCGAGAAATGTATCCAAACCTTGTTGGATTAATGATGAGATAAAATAAAATGAAGCCATTATATTTTTGTGGATTATGCTTTAGAGACTACCGTTCTTACACTGAATAGAGCATCATCATGATCCGTTGAAATGACACCATACGAGTTATGGCATGGGTATGAACCCTAATAGTCCTTTCTTAAATTTTGGTATGCATAGCATAAGGTAAATAAGTTTACAACCAAAATCGGATGAATGTCTTTGTTGGTTATCCCAAAGAATTAATTGGGAATTCTTCCCACCATGGAAACAAAGACAAAAGTGTTTGTCGATGTTTCTTACTTATTTCCAAGAAATTGTTTCTAGCGAAGTATTTGAGTGGGAGGACAAGAACTTGATAAGGTTTATGAACCTGAGCATAATGATCAGAGTAGCGCAACATCGGAATTGGTTCCGGAAGCGGCCACGGCGATCATGGCTCCCATGACTACAAAGTGTTTTAGCCATGGAGATCGAAGTACATATTGAACCTTGTAGGTATGGTTTACTTTGTGATCAAATAAATGATTTGTGGACAAAGGATTGATTTTGAACAATGATAAACCAACTGCAAACAAAGAAGTTATGATGGGCCCTGACTCCGTTAAAATGGCTATGCACCATGAAATCCAAGATAGATGAATACTTTTTGAAAGTAAATGGATCTATGAAATTGATGGACTTGGATGTAATATCCTTGAAGAAGCTCGACTTGTCGAAAAGTTGTTTACGACAAAGTTCAAAGAGTTGACTGCGATAAGATAAGATCTTCCGTAGCAATGCTTATAGTCTATGTGGATTATTCTAGTAATCGCTGCATATTTAATTTATGAGATATGCTAGTAGGATGGCAAAATACATTACTTAACAGAAGTGTGTATTGAAGGTGTATACAAGATACAAACCAAGAGTTTTGCTAGTCCGTGCAATACTAGATAGGTATACGAACTTCAATTGGATGAAGTGAGTATCACGGAGTTGGAATCTTCACCGGATGAAATAGTCAAAGACTTTTTGATTTCATCAGAAACGATGAAGATGCTTGCATTTGCAAGAAATTAAGTGGGAGCGCTGAGACATATTTATAATACTTTATGTAGATGACATATAGTAGGTTATAAACGATGTAATTATATACTTGATTATAAAAGGTTTCATTGAGAGTTAACTTCAATGAAAGGATATGGACTGAAACATATTTAGTGTCAAGATCTATGAAGATAGATTGAAACACATAATAAGTTTGAGTCAAAGTACATAGAATGGATATTGAAGTAGTTTAATATAGATATATTAAGAAGGTGTTCTTTTCATGCGAAAGTTTAACAAGACTTGAGTGTATTTGACACTCGATGAGTAAAAACATATGATTGATTTTAGATCACGAATAATATGTACAAAATCAGATGTCATGTGCTCTAAAAGGTTAGGAGCATATACCAGAATGATTCATGTGATGATCATTAGACAAACAGTAAGAATATCCCTGTGTGCTTTAGAAGAACCAAGGATATATATATAGTTTTATATGGGGTAATGGCAAACAAATCGATGTAAGGTGTTGCACCGATATTTGTTTGGTCACATATAAAAATTAATTTCAAATCTCAATTAGGCTAAGTATTGTTTAAAAAGGTAGCACAATGCTAGTTTTAGAAGAGTTCTAAATATTGTGACGGATTCTACAAAAGAATGCAGAGTATGTCATTGTTTTGACAATGATTGAGGATGTTAAGTCAAGAAGTTCTTTGAGAACTTGGTGTAGTTCTGATAGTGTCAGAACTTTGAAACTATATTGTGTGTGACAATATTAGTGACATATTTCAGATCGCGGAATTAAGGTTCCACCAGAAGGCAAAATATATTTAATGCCGACTCATTTGGAAAATGGGTGATGCGTGAAGACGCAAATGAATTGCAAAATACATACGTTTCTGAGTGTGTCAGAACCGTTGACTAAAACCTCTCCCGTGAGCAAAACATGATAAAGCACCAGAAGGCCAAGGTGTTATATCTTTACAAATGTAAACTAGATTATTGACTCTAGTGCAAGTGGGAGACTGTTGGAGATATGCCCAAGAGGCAATAATAAAATGGTTATTATAATATATCTTTGTGTTTATGATAATGTTTGCATACCATGCTATAATTGTATTAACCGAAACATTGATACATGTGTGTTATGTAAACAACAAGGAGTCCCTAGTAAGCCTCTTGTATAACTAGCTTGTTGATTAATGGATGATCATGGTTTCATGATCATGAACATTGGATGTTATTAATAACAAGGTTATGCCATTGGTTGAATGATATAATGGACACACACCCAAATGAGCGTAGCATAAGATCAAGTCATTAAGTTCAATTTGCTATAAGCATTCGATACATAGTTGCCTTAGTCCTTCAACCATGAGATCATGTAAATCACTTACACCGGAAGGATACTTTGATTAAATCAAACGCCATTGCGTAAATGGGTGGTTATAAAGATGGGATTAAGTATTCGGAAAGTGTGAGTTGAGGCATATGGATCAATATTGGGATTTTTCCATCCTGATGACGGATAGATATACTCTGGGCCCTCTCGGTGGAATGTCGTATGATTAGCTTGCAAGCATATGATTGGATCATAAGAGATGACATACCACGGTACGAGTAAAGAGTACTTGTCGGTAACGAGGTTGAACAAGGTATGGAGATACCGATGATCAAACCTCGGACAAGTAGAATATCGTGTGACAAAGGGAATTGGCATCGTATGTAAATGGTTCAATCGATCACTAAGTCATCGTTAAACATGTGGGAGCCATTATGGATCTCCAGATCCCGCTATTGGTTATTGCTCGGAGAGGAGTCTCGACCATGTCTGCATAGTTCGCGAACCGTAGGGTGACGCGCTTAAGGTTCGATGTCGCATAAGTAGATTTGGAATATGAGTTGGAGTCCGAAGTTTTTGTTCGGAGTCTCGGATGGGATCCAGGACATCACGAGGAGGTCCAGAATTATCCGGAGAATAAGATTCATATATGGGAAGTCAATTTCCGGGGTTCGTGAAAAAGTCCGGTGTTTTGACCGGTGACATGGGCATACCCTTTGGGTAACCATTATTAGTATACCTGGCTCGGCCCAATATGGAGAAGACCAAATATGGAGAAGGCCCAACAAGGCAACCCGAAGAAGTAGTCGACTAGGACTCTTGTAAAACCCTAGGCTGGTTGCATATATAAAGCTAGCCAGGGCACCCGAAATAAGGAGGACAACAGATAGACAGAATATAGACAACATAGCTCCGCCTACGGCGACACCCTGTACACATACTTATGATCTTATACTGGATTGCTAGCAGCACGTAGGGATCCTCCACCGAGGGGACCCGAAGCTGGGTACGTCGTGTGCCTAATCTCGTCCCCGGAATCTCCATCGTCGCTCTCCCGAAACCCTAGTCTACAATACGTAGGCATTGCCGAGGTATTCCCTCGTCAATTGGCGCCGTCTGTGGGAATCGCGACGCTGGATTTTGTTATCTGGGCGAGATCCCTCTACATCATCGTCAAGTTTGACATTGGCTGATTCATGTACGCTGGCGTCTTCAAACTCGCCGTGACTCCGTTGAAGTATCTAACAAGCAAATCGGCGCGAGGCGAGGATCACAAGGAGGGGCTCGCGTGGCCAGCAGCAATTGTTAAAATACGCATGAGGCAAGACATCGTTCTAGTCATGGATTGATTGGTGACACGCCATGGTTTTTTCATCCAGCAAAGTAAATCAACAACGCGCGGCAGCCAGTCAAAATTCGTCGAGAAGCCGTGCAAGGTGCAGACGAGTAGCAGCAGCGAGAAAAGGCTTCAAAGGAATCCAAAGGCTCGTACGACAGCCTGGCCGGCAGCCGACCGGTCAAATCAATCGGTTTGCCTAGCACACTTGATGAGCCCATGAGTTTCACGGCCGACCTTCCAATCCCATCTATCTCTCTCTTATCAATCATGTTATTAATTATTTAATACAAAAGCTAACTCTTTGCATGCATATTGATTATATATGAGGAACAAGACAAACAGAGCAAGATCAGATTATTACCCGCACGTCGCAATATTGAGGAAGTGGCAAGGAATCAGAAGAAAATAATCATTACAATTATCGGGAGCTTACGACACGTCATCTGGCAATCGCCTCTGCACCCGAAGTATTGTGACTCCTCAGGGCGGAATTATTTCGGATGAACATTAAACAATTTTGTCGACCTCGTTCGTATCGTCGCCATTTTTCGTCTAAATGGGGCTCAACCTCGCCGTCACAAACTTGCCATCCAATACAAACATATCATCACGGTTCCACTTCATTGGCTGCGTCCGCTTCATCGACTCCGTCAGTCGGAGGACCTGCTCTCATGTCGGCTCCGCCGCACCCGATAAAAAAGCTAAGTGTTCCTCTTTCAAGAGTCAATTATTATTTACTTTCGTCACACCGGAATACTCGGGGCTGCGCCTTTACTTCGTTACCACAAATATACTCGGTTACTTGGTGAATTTCTTTTCTCCGGCTCTGGATATATCTTCCCCGGCTTAGTGAAATTATCTTCTTCGGCTCAGTGGATTCATCTTCTTCGGCTTATTGGATTTTGTCTTTATCGGATTCATCTTATAAGGTTATAATTGGTTTTTTCTAATACAATAATACCCGACGCAGTTCCGGGTCAGTGGATTTATGAATATTACTGGGTTTATTTTCTTCGGGTCAATGGATTCATCTTTTATGGTCATCTTGGATTCATCTTCTATGGTTATTATTGGAAATATTTTCTTCGGGTCAATGGATTCATCTTATATGGTTATCTTGGATTCATCTTCTATGATTATGACTGGATTTACTTTCTTCGGGTCAATGGATTCATCCTTTATGATATCAGCGGATTCATCTTCAATATATGCTTCATGGTTAATGGCGTAATCTTCAACGCGGATTCATCTCAAGTACTTCATCTCGGACTTCATCTTCAGTATTTCATCCTTAATGGCCTTCTTTCGGCGACACAGATAATACTCGGGGGCTAGACAAAGACTTCGCCGCGAGTAACAACTGTGACACGACATCTAAGCAACAATCATGACAACACCCCAGAAGCGCTCGGGGGCTCGAATATTTCTTCATTAACAATATGGCGGCATCTACTTTCGCTATTTGGTAGTTTTTACTTCAGCTCGACTTCTTATCTACACTTGAAGACTTCATCACGCATCGACTTCGTCGTGTCCAAAAAGCTAAGTGTTCTTTTATTTTGCACAAAGTTGATTATCGTTTACTTTCGTCGCACCCGACACTTGGGGGCTGCGCGGCATATATTCACTTTACATATCATCAAATCCGAGCATCTAACACCGCATGCGAAAAAGAGAGTCAAGGAAAAGATAGAAAAAGTTTGTTTATTTGTGCAGGAGATAGCAAATTTCAAAGTATATAAAGGAGCACCCGACGAAATTTTCTTCAAGAGAGAACCCGACAAAATATTCTTCAGGGAGGAACCCGACGAAATCAAAAGAGCACCCGACAAAATCTTCTTCAGGGAGGAACCCGACGAAATCAAAATAGCACCCGACAAAATCTTCTTCAGGGAGGAACCCGATAAAATTGTGAGAGAACCCGACGAAATTTTTCTCCAAAAGAGAACCCAATGAAATTTTATTCAAGGAGGACCCGAAGAATTATACTCAAGGAGGTGCCGAAGAATTATACTCAAGGAGGTGCCGAAGAATTATCCTCAAGGAGGTGCCGAAGAATTATACTCAAGGAGGTGCCGAAGAATTATCCTCAAGGAGGTGCCGAAGAATTATACTTAAGGAGGTCACAAAGAATTATACTCAAGGAGGTGCCGAAGAATTATCCTCAAATAGGACCCGAAGAAATTTTCCTGAGGGAGGAACTCGACGAAATTATCATCAAGGAGAAACTAAAAAAAAAAAAAAAAAAAAAGAGGAGTAGAAAAAAAAGGGAGGAAAAAAAAAGAGGATGGACAAATCTTCGGGTCCATTGACTCGTCATTTGTTCTGAGCAAGAGCATCGGCGATGTGCCTGACGACAATATAGAAGAACCAATATATTCGGCTGTCTCATCAAGCCCGAGAGAAAAATATAGAAGAACCCGCAAAATTGGTCATTGCATCAGCCGAACAAGGCACTCGACAATATATTCTCAGAACGCCAAAGTTGCGATCAATTTCTGAATGCCGCAAATTTGCGAAGGTAAGACCCCAGATCCGTTCTGCTGGGCGTGGCATCGCCGAAGACTGCGCTCTGCTACTTTTATCCGTATCAACAGATACGAAGAAAAATCCTAACGGACGCGTTAGGTACCCGATAAAATATGACTGGGACTCGACAGAATGGTAAGACCTTAAGCGGCACCTGTCGAGTTAACACCAGTATCCCGAGATCATGTCCAGGGACGTGATCTTGAAGTAGGTTTTTGCGGATTGCCACTAGAGCAGTTAACTAGTACCTGATCCGTCAGATGAACTAGCCCCAACTACCATTATCCCTGTACAATATAGATATGGATGTCAAATAAAAATAGCAACGGCCTGGAGTCGACAAAAAGAGGGGCTGCGCCAAGTTGTTTATCGAGTAGTACAACTTGAGCCTATGCCTAGGTGCAAACACCTTCTCATAGGCTCGGGGGCTACTCTTATCGAGAGTATTGTTCACCCTCCCGATAAGAAAGAGGAAAAATTGTGGAGTAAATTACAAGCAAGTTGAGCCTACACCCAAGTGCAAACACTTGGCTGTAGCCTCGGGGGCTACTCCCATCGGGAGCGCTGGTCGCGCACCCGATAGAAAAATAACTTCGACAGCATCTATGACAATCAAGGTTTATAGACTCAACTCGATTCTACGACTCGAGTGGAGCCTACTCCCATCGGGAGCACATGGATTTCATCAAGTTCTCCGGAAATATAGTTAAGTTCTTCATCGAGTAGTACAACTTGAGTCTATGCCCAAGTGCAAGCACTTGCCCATAGACTCGGGGGCTACTCCCATCGGGAGCGCTGCCGCGCACCCGATAATTTCAAGAATCGTCGACATCATTTACGCTACACGTGATCTGCGGCATGGACCTCGCCTTGTATTTTTCTTCGACTTTAGAGATTGTTATGCTTGGAGTTTCTACGCAAGTCTTCGACTTCCCTATAAACTCGGGGGCTACTGACATGGGCATACCCTTTGGGTAACCATTATTAGTATACCTGGCTCGGCCCAATATGGAGAAGACCAAATATGGAGAAGGCCCAACAAGGCAACCCGAAGAAGTAGTCGACTAGGACTCTTGTAAAACCCTAGGCTGGTTGCATATATAAAGCTAGCCAGGGCACCCGAAATAAGGAGGACAACAGATAGACAGAATATAGACAACATAGCTCCGCCTACGGCGACACCCTGTACACATACTTATGATCTTATACTGGATTGCTAGCAGCACGTAGGGATCCTCCACCGAGGGGACCCGAAGCTGGGTACGTCGTGTGCCTAATCTCGTCCCCGGAATCTCCATCGTCGCTCTCCCGAAACCCTAGTCTACAATACGTAGGCATTGCCGAGGTATTCCCTCGTCAACCGGAGCTTCTAGAAGGTTCTAGAGGGCCACCAGTGGGCCCACCACCCCGGGAGAGGCCACATAGGCACCACATGGCATAGTGGATCCTGCCCACCATGACATGTGGGCCCAGGCCGGCCCCCCTTAGAGATAAGATCTATCTCTAATTTAAATGGTTTAAATTTAGAGATAAGATCTATCTCCTAAAATAAAGCGTTTAAATTAGGAGATAAAGGGGAAGACTTGGGAGAGGAGTTGGCCCCTCCCCATGCGCCGGCCAAGGGGGCAGGTGGGCCCTAGGGGAAACCCTAGGCCGACCCCCCACCTATATAAAGAGGGGAGGGGGTGGCCGGCCAAGGCCCCCCATCCACAACCCTAGCCGCCCCCTCTCTCTTCCACCTCCATACGCTGTGCAGGCTTAGGCGAAGCCCTGCAGCAACTCTTCTCCACCACCATCACCACGCCGTCGTGCTGCTGGGATTCCATGGAGATCTACCACACCTCCGCTGCCCGCTGGAACGGGAGAGGAAGGAGCTTCATCGACACCGTACGCGCGACCGAGTACGGAAGTGCTGCCGGATTGCAGCACCGGGGACGATCGTCTACACCAACAACGAGATCTAATCTCGTAGGCTTTGGAAATCTTCGAGGGTTAGTCTCATATCAATCTCGTTGCTCCGATCTTGTATATTAGATCTTGGGTGTTCCATAGATTAGATCTTGGATTTATTCGTCTTGCGGTAGGAAATTTTTTGTTTTCTATGCTACGAACCCCATCAAGTTGGTGTACCCATTACCATTCGTTGACAACAACAAACACCTCTCAAAATAATTTTACTCCTGTTTTAAAAATGAAAAGCTCTAGCGCATGTTAATCCCTGCTTCCCTCTGCGAAGGGTCAATCTTTTACTTTTATGTTGAGTCACCATCCTTTCTTTGAGCACTTTCTTGAGAGCACAGCTGTCATTCTTAGTATAATATGATTGTCCCAAAATGTGATTAATTGTGGTATAACTTTGATGCTTTTATCTTTGACAATCTCTACTTCTAGTCTTTCCATGAACTTCAGAGGTGCCTGAGCATTTATGTTTTGCTATTCAAATACGGGCAAGCGAGATACCACTTTATCATATCCTTTTATGAACAATGCAATCCTGCTGATAGACATGATTCATGATGCTTATTATTAATTTGTTGGTACCTTTCCATGATTGACATAGCTATTGGATGATCTTATTTGCATGTATCTTATTATGAATTGCCTAAGTACTTGTTCATATCATGAGAATATTTACATCATATGAACAAATGTGTTCGTGAAAGTTCTTTTATCGCACTCAGTTGTTAACTGAATTGCTTGAGGACAAGCAATAAGCTAAGCTTGGGGGGAGTTGATACGTCCAAAACGTATCTACTTTCCCGAACACTTTTGCTATTGTTTTGCCTCTAATTTGTGTATTTTGGATACAACTAACACGGACTAACGCTGTTTTCAGCAGAATTGCTCTGGTGTCTCGTTTTTGTGCAGAAATTCAACTTTCGGGAAAATCCTCGGAATTTATACCAAAAGGCCTATTTTACCAGAAGAATCACGGAGCCAGGAGGGCAGGCCTGGGGGAGGCCCAGGGCCCCCAGACGCTAGGCCGGCGCGGCCTGGAGGGGGGGCGCGCCGCCCTAGCGTGTGGTCCCCTCGGCTGCCCTCTGACGCCCTCCTCTGGACTACTAAAGGGTTTCGATCTAAAAACGCGAGACGGGAAGTCGAAGTCGCCAGAAACCATCCAGAACGCCGCCACCATCGCGAAACTCCGTCTCGGGACCAGAAACTCCGTTCTGGCACTCCGCCGAGACGGGGAATTGGAGGAGATCATCGCCATCATCACCACCGACGCCTCTCCATCGACCAGCCATGTTTCCCCCATCCATGTGTGAGTAATTCCCCCGCTGTAGGCTGAAGGGGATGGTAGGGATTGGATGAGATTGGCCATGTAATAGCATAAGATTGTTAGGGCATAGTGCCTAGTGTCCGTAATTTGTACTTTGATGATATTGTTGCAACTTGTTATGCTTAATGCTTGTCACTAGGGCCCGAGTGCCATGATCTCAGATCTGAACATGTTATTGTTTCATGATGATATTCATTGTTTTATGATCTTACCTGCAAGTTGTATACACATGTCGCTGTCCAGAACCCGTGGCCCCAAAGTGACAGAAATTGGGACAACCGGAGGGGAAGGCGGTGATGTGAGGATCACATGTGTTCACGGAGTGTTAATGCTTTGCTCCGACACTTTATTAAAAGGAGTACCTTAATTTCCAGTAGATTCCCTAGAGGCCCAGCTGCCACCGGCTGGTAGCACAAAAGATGTTGTGCAAGTTTCTCATTGCGAGCACGTACGACTAAATATGGAACACATGCCTATGGATTGTTTAGTACTTGGATACCGTTTTATTATTATCTGCAAATGCCCTGCTTTGATTGTTACATGAGTTTCTCTCATCCATGCAACGCCCGTCATCCATCCCTGTGCCTACAGTATTTTAATCCTGCTGTTTACTATAATCACTACTGCTGTCTTTGTTACTGCTCGTCATTGTTATTTCACTCTTGCATCGCTATAAAACTGTTACTACTGATAAACTCTTGCGAGCAAGTCTGTTTCCAGGTGCAGCTGAATTGACAACTCCGCTGTTAAGGCTTTCAAGTATTCTTTGTCTCCCCTTGTGTCGAATCAATAAATTGGATTTTACTTCCCGCGAAGACTGTTGCGATCCCCTATACTTGTGGGTTATCACTACTTCTCAAAGATATAATTTTAGCAGGTGGATAATATCTTCCAATGAAAGCATCTTTACATTTAGTCCACAAACCAATACTATTCTTAGGCAAAGATAGGAACCAATCTTTAGCTCTTCCTCTTAAGGAGAAAGGAAACCATTTCAGTTTTATAATGTCCCCATCTACATCCTTATACTTTTGCATTTCACAAAGTTCAACAAAATTATTAAGATGGGCAGCAGCATCATCATCAGTACTAACACCAGAAAATTGCTCTTTCATAACAAGATTTAGTAAAGCAGGTTTAATTTCATAAAATTCTGTTGTAGTAGCAGGTGGAGCAACAGGAGTGCATATAAAATCATTATTATTGGTGCTAGTGAAGTCACACAACTTGGTGTTCTCAGGAGTACTCATTTTAACAGCAGTAAAAATAAGTAAAGCAAACTAAATTAAGTAAAGCAAAACAAGTAACTATTTTTTTGTATTTTTGATATAAAGAAAGCAAACAAGACAGAAAATAAAATAAAGTAAAGCAAGACAATAAACAAAGTAAAGAGATTGGATGTGAGAGACTCCCCTTGCAGCGTGTCTTGATCTCCCCGGCAACGGCGTCAGAAAAAGGAGCTGCTTGTGACGGTAAAGCACATGTCCGTTGGGAACCCCAAGAGGAAGGTGTGATGCGTACAGCAGCAAGTTTTCCCTCAGTAAGAAACCAAGGTTATCGAACTAGTAGGAGATGAAGGCCACGTGAAGGTTGTTGGTGGAGGAGTGTAGTGCGGTGCAACACCAAGGATTCCGGCGTCAACGTGGAACCTGCACAACACAATCAAAATACTTTGCCCCAACTTAACAGTGAGGTTGTCAATCTCACCGGCTTGCTGTAAACAAAGGATTAAACGTATGGTGTGGAGAATGATGTTTGTTTGCAAAGAACAACAGAGAACAATGATTGCAGTAGATTGTATTTCAGATGTAAAAGAATGGACCGGGGTCCACAGTTCATTAGTGGTGTCTCTCCAATAAGCTAAATAACATGTTGGGTGAACAAATTACAGTTGGGTAATTGACAAATAGAGAGGGCATAGCAATGCACATACATATCATGAATTCATGATGACTACTATGAGATTTACTTAGGGCATTACGACAAAGAACATAGACCGCTATCCAGCATGCATCTATGCCTAAAAAGTCCACCTTCGGGTTAGCATCCGCACCCCTTCTAGTATTAAGTTGCAAACAACAAACAATTGCATTAAGTACTGTGCGTAATGTAAACAATACAAATATCCTTAGACAAAGCATTGATGTTTTATCCCTAGTGGCAACAGCACATCCATAACCTTAGAACTTTCTGTCACTGTCCCAGATTCACTGGAGGCATGAACCCACTATCGAGCATAAATACCCCCTCTTGGAGTTACAAGTATCAACTTGGCCAGAGCCTCTACTTGCAACGGAGAGCATGCAAGATCATAAACAACACATATATGATAGATTGATAATCAACTTGACATAGTATTCCATATTCATCGGATCCCAACAAACACAACATGTAGCATTACAATAAGATGATCTTGATCATGATAGGCAGCTCACAAGATCTATACATGATAGCACAAGAGGAGAAGACAACCATCTAGCTACTGCTATGGACCCATAGTCCAAGGATGAACTACTCACGCATCAATCTGGAGGCGGGCATGGTGGTGTAGAGCCCTCTCCGACAGAGTGCCGGAGGCGATCTTCAGAATCCCCGAGATGGGATTGGTGGCGACGGCGTCCCAGTAACTTTTCTCGTATCGTGGCTCTCGGTACTAGGGTTTTCGCGATGGAGAGATTAAATAGGCGAAGGGGCAGAGTCGGGGGAGGCACGAGGGGCCCACCCCATAGGGCGGCGCGCCCCCCTCTTGGCCGCGCCGCCAGGTGGGGTGGCCACCTCGTGGCCCCTCTCCGTCTCTCCTTCGGTGTTCTGGAACACTCCGTGGAAAATAAGACCGTGGGCTTTTGTTTCGTCCAATTCCGAGAATTTTTCCTGTGTAGGATTTCTGAAACCAAAAACAGCAGAAAACAGGAACTGGCGCTTCGGCATCTTGTTAATAGGTCAGTGCCGGAAAATGCATCAAAATGATATAAAGTGTATATAAAACATGTGAGTATTGTCATAAAACTAGCATGGAACATAAGAAATTATAGATACGTTTGAGACGTATCAATGACGAGGAGGAGGATGCAGAGGATCTCGTGGATATTTACGCGGCCGGCGTGAGGAAGAAGAAGGAGATGGCCTCGGGCTCACGAGGCTCCAAGTGGAAGGTTCTGGAAGATCAGTGCCTCTACAAGTCGTGGTCGACGTTGAGCCACGACTCGGTCATCGTCACCAACCAAAAGTACAGGAAGTACTGGGCGAGGATCAAGGCAGAGTTCGATGGGCGCAAATTCATCGACAAGGATTACCACACGATGCCAATGAAGAGGAGCCAAATGGCAATATCGACGCGCTAGGCCATTATCTATGCGTCGGTGAACATGTTCCATGGATATCATACCGAGCTTGAGAATAGAGCGGATAGCGGCACAAACGCCGGCGATACGGTACGCATCTTTCTACCACCAGTTTAGCGCCTCTTTTAATCATGATCTAATAGTCCATTGCACTTTCTTTTATTAGTTCGACCGCTCCATGGGGCTGTACCGGAACAATTCAGAAGGGTTTAGGCATTTTGTGTTGCTGCATTGCTATAGCAAGCTCAAAAAGAGCGAGAAGTGACGATTGCCACGTATTTCCTTGTCGAAGGGGAAAGATGGTGCCATTGATCTGGATGCTCAGCTCGCAACATCGGTAGGCCACCCCATCAGCAACAAGGCTGCCAAGGCCGCCTTGGCGAACGCAACAACGACCGAGAAGACGCAGTCGTCGATCACCAAGTGCCTCGCCGAGATCTTCTCGACCCTGCTCATCCGCGACAAAAAGGCCAATGAAGGTGGGCGACGCTGCTCAAGAGCCAAGATGAGAAGATGGAGCTCAAAAATAGCAAGGATGACTTCTCCGTGTTGACCGCGTCGACAGCTGGAATGTCTCCCCGGACGCTGGCGGCACATAATTTCTATCAAGGCATGATCCTCGACGACATCCAAGCCAAAATGACGGTGGCCGAGGCAGCGGAAGCAACCCAACCACCGGAGGCAGCGATGGCACCAGCAGGCGCGTCGACGACATCGTCTGCTAGTACACCCGCGTCTGCATCAGCGTCAGCATTGTCATCAGCGATGAAGCAGCCAGACCGGGCACAACATGATGAGGTCATCGTGCTTGATGGCCCTACGTCGACTCAGGATGCGCCGTCGACGTGGCCGAACCCCTTCTTCTAAATTATGTTCAATTTGCACCCCGGTCTGTAATATAATTGCGTCTAGTACTTTGATTGCTGCTACTTTGATCGTGACGACTTCAGCGGGAATGATCCCATTTGAATATGAACTATTTTAATTTATGTTTGGGGGTGGTTATGGGGATGCGACTGGGCAGCGACGTCCCCCAAATACGACACGAAGAAACAACATCTACCAAACACTCGATCCGGCACATTTTGGGGGACACTTTGGGGGGATAGACTGGAGATGTGATGACCCACAAGTATAGGGGATCGCAACAGTCTTCGAGGGAAGTAAAACCCAATTTATTGATTCGACACAAGGGGAGACAAAGAACACTTGGAAGCCTTAACAACGGAGTTGTCAATTCAGTTGCACCTGGAAACAGACTTGCTCGCAAGAGTTTATCAGTAGTAACAGTTTATAGCAGTAGCAGTAGTGAAATAACAGCAGCAGAGTAACAGAGACAGCAGTAGTGATTATAGTAAACAGCAGGATTAAAATACTGTAGGCACGGGGACGGATGACGGGCGTTGCATGGATGAGAGAAACTCATGTAACAATCATAGCAGGGCATTTGCAGATAATAATAAAACGGTGTCCAAGTACAAAGCAATCAATAGGCATGTGTTCCATATATAGTCGTGCGTGCTCGCAATGAGAAACTTGCACAACATCTTTTGTCCTACCAGCCGGTGGCAGCCGGGCCTCAAGGGAAACTACTGGATATTAAGGTACTCCTTTTAATAGAGTACCGGAGCAAAGCATTAACACTCCGTGAACACATGTGATCCTCACATCGCTACCATTCCCTCCGGTTGTCCCGATTTCTGTCACTTCGGGGCCATCGGTTCCGGACAGCGACATGTGTATACAACTTATAGATAAGACCATAAACAATGATTATCTTCATGAAACAATAACATGTTCAGATCTGAGATCATGGCACTCGGGCCCTAGTGACAAGCATTAAGCATAACAAGTTGCAACAATATCATCAAAGTACCAATAACGGACACTAGGCACTATGCCCTAACAATCTTATGCTATTACATGACCAATCTCATCCAATCCCTACCATCCCCTTCGGCCTACAGCGGGGGAATTACTCACACATGGATGGGGGAAACATTGCTGGTTGATGGAGAGGCGTTGGCGGTGATGGCGGTGATGATCTCCTCCAATTCCCCGTCCCGGCGGAGTGCCAGAACGGAGACTTCTGGCTCCCGCGACGGAGTTTCGCGATGTGGCGGCGTTCTGGAGGGTTTCTGGCGACTTCGACTTCTCTCCTGGTGTTTTTAGGTCGAGGCGAATAAGTAGTCCGAAGGAGGGGGTCGGAGGCCGGCCGAGGGGGCCACACCACAGGGCCGCGCGGGCCCCCCTGGGCCGCGCCGCCCTATGGTGTGGGGCCCTCGGGCCTCCACTTCAATTGCCCTTCTGGCTCCGTTAGTTTCCTGGGAAAATAGGGCCTTCTGCATAAATTCCGAGGTTTTTCCCGAAAGTTGGATTTCTGCACAAAAACGAGACACCAGAGCAGTTCTGCTGAAAACAGCGTTAGTCCGTGTTAGTTGCATCCAAAACACACAAATTAGAGGCAAAACAATAGCAAAAGTGTTCGGGAAAGTAGATACGTTTTGGACGTATCAACTCCCCCCAAGCTTAGCTTATTGCTTGTCCTCAAGCAATTCAGTTAACAACTGAGCGATAAAAGAACTTTCACGAACACATTTGCTCATATGATGTATATATTCTCATGGTATGGCTAATACTTAAGCAGTTCATAATGAGATACATGCAAATAAGATCATCTAACAGCTATGTCAATCATGGAGAAGCACCAACAATTAATAATAAGCATCATGAATCATGTATATAAGCAGAATTGTAATGTTCATAAGAGAGCATGATAAAGTGGTATCTCGCTTGCCTGTATTTGGTTGGCAAAACATAAATGCCCGGGCACCTCTGGAGTTCATAGAAAGACTAGAAGTAGTGATTGTCAAAAGATAAATGCATCAAAGTTATACCACAATCAATCATATTTTGAGACAAGCATATTATACTAAGAATGACAGTTGTGCTCTCAAGATAGTGCTCAAAGAAATAATGGAGACACAACATAAAAGTAAAAGATTGACCCTTCGCAGAGGGAAGCAGGGATTAACATGCGCTAGAGCTTTTTATTTTTATAAAGACAGGAGTAAAATTATTTTGAGAGGTGTTTGTTGTTGTCAACGAATGGTAATGGGTACACTAACTACCTCGCCAACCGGACTTTCAAGAGCGGCTCCCATGAATTATTGCATATTTATTTGGCACTCCTTCCAACCTTTCTTTCACAAACCATGGCTAACCGAATCCTCGGGTGCCTCGCCAACAATCTCATACCATGAAGGAGTGCCTTTTTATTTTAGTTTTACTATGATGATGACACTCCCCCAACCTTTGCTTACACAAGCCATGGCTAACCGAATCCTTCGGGTGCCGTCCAACAATCACAAACCATGGAGGAGTGTCTATTTAAGTTAATTAATTCGGGACTGGGAATCCCATTGCCAGCTCTTTTTGCAAAATTATTGGATAAGCGGATGTGCCACTAGTCCATATGAGAGTCCGTCAAAAGTAAATGACAAGGTTGAAAGCTAAACACCACATACTTCCTCATGAGCTATGAAACATAAACACAAATTGAGAAGCATTTTGAAGGTTTTAAAGGTAGCGCATGAGAATTTACTTGGAATGGTTTGAAATGCCATGCATAGGTATTTATGGTGGACACTCTGGAATAACTTGGTTTTCATGTGTTTGGAAGCACGAGCAGCGTTCCCGCTCAGTACAAGTGAAGGCTAGCAAAAGACTAGGGAGCGACAAATCAAGAGAGCAGTAACTGTCATAATCATGCTTGCGGCAAAATAAATTAACGGAGGCATAAAAGTGATACAAGAACTCTGAAGCAATATAGATCATCGAGGCTTAATTGACTTTTTGTTCAGTCATATGCATGCGTGAGCATGTGCCAAGTCGATATAAATGAATTATTCAGAGGAGGATACCACAATGCCATACTTACTTATGAATAAAACAATGCGGACAAACATACATGACATGCTACTCATATTAATAAATTGAAGCTAAACATGAGAGATCATGAACTACTAGACTTTCTCAAATAACATATACCTCACATGAACCAACTAAGCATGCTCACATGGATGAGTATATGTACAAAAATGAAAACAAATAGAGTTCATACCAGCCTCTCACCACAATCAGATTGTCGTAGATCGTCATTATTGCCTTTTCACTTGTGCAGCTTGGATAATATGAAATGAAAACCACGCTCCAGCCACCGAAGACCATTGAACTCAAAAAGAACTTTACAAACCAGAGAAGAACAGCAAATATTTTTGGTGTTTTCAAATTGCAAATAAGAACAAGAGGAAACAAACAAACAAAGCAAAATCTTTTTGGGTTTTCTTATAGCAAACTAGCAATAGCAAATAAAGTGAAACAAATGCAAGAAACCAAAGCAAACAAATGGTGAAGAGAAACAACAGAAATATTTTTGGTCTTTTTGTGTTTTGGGAAGGAAACAAAACAAAAACAAGAAATAGCGAACTAAAAGAAACACAGAAAAGCAGGATGATAGAAATCTGCCAAAACCTGACAGCAGTACAGAAATCGATTTTTACAAAAATCTTACGTTGCTCAGATCGAAAAGTGTTCAACTAATGAAAGTTAGATAACAACCTGGGGAACCTGCACAAAAATTTGCAGCTTAAAATGACGTTCTGGCTATTTTTGACGATTTTTACAGTAACGTTCCAGAATCTGTTTTCAGGCAGCACTTCCCCAAATATCATCTTCCTCTCATTAGAAAACCACTCAAACGAACAAAACAAGTATGTGCAAGTATCCAGCAATCATAATATGCAAAGATTGAGTGATGCCGGTATACCTCCCCCCAAGCTTAGGCTTTTGGCCTAAGTGGAGTTCAATCCCATCGATCCCATGAAGTAGTGTCTCCGTAATATGAAGAAGATGGGTCGTATTCCGGGTATGTGCTAGAAGAAGCACCCGGATATGTGACGGTGTGGTTGTAGGAGGTCCCGACGTCCTCGGAGTCATGTTGCTGGTGGAATTCTTGTATCTTCATATGTTCATCCACCTCCTCCTTGGTGCACGACCATGATTGCCTGTCAATACTTAACAAACCAGGTTGGGGAAGAGGGATTTCCTTCTCCTCCCCGTCGAAAACAACATTCTATACACCATATTATCTAAAGTAGAGTCAGTGGTAACAAAATGATGACTCTTCATAGCAGTAATATCGAGTCTCCTAGGGGCCAATGGCACATCATTAGGATCAAGAGGAAGATTAAGATATGTTAAAACACGCAATGCGATAGTTCCTCCAAAAATAGGCCCCTGGTAGTCGGGCGGCGAGCAATAAGAGCACCGAGGTGATAGGAGGTTTGACCAGTAAGTGCAATATGCAAGAAAGCAAGATGGTAACTAGAGATATTACTAGTGTTCTCCCTACCAAGAATGCTAGTAGCAATGTAGTATGCGAAATACTTAATGGCGGGAAGTTGGATGTTCCTTATCTTGCCCCGCTGGATGGTGCGACAATCATCCTCGGTGATCCCTCGGTAGAGCTCCAGCAAGTCCCGGGGTTGTCATCAATCCTACTTGCTGTACCTACAGGGGCAATGTCCAAAGCACAACAAAAATCCTTCAACGGCATAGTCACGGTCTTACCATAGATTCTGAATGCAACCGTTGGCTCATATTGTTTGTTGTCGAAGCTGGAAACTCTCGACAAAGATCTTGGTGAGCATGTGGTATTGCTCCCTTTCATCGCTCATATAGGTGGTTAACCCTGCCCTGTTGACAAGGGTCAAGAAATCCTCCAGTATCCCCGCATTCCTTAGAAAATCATAACATGGAAAAGTAGAAGCATTAGGGGGACCGTGGTCCTCTTCGGGCGCGAAGCTAGGCGCGAGGATGTCTTCATTGTATGATTGCCTAATCCGGGTGGCGGCCCTAGAAGGCCTCCCGGTGCTGGTTGTCCCCTTCTTGAACAACTCTCCAAAGCTAAACTTCTTCATAGCTTCTCTGAAATTTTCAACAAATGACATAAAAATTTGATTTGGTGACATATAATTGAGGGAAACTACAATAGGAACTTGCTAGAGTACTAATCATGCATCAAAACTAGTTTCTACCACTTAGAACAAGCATGCAAGCTCACTAATCATGTTACCTACAGCAGCAAAATATTCAAGATATACTCAACCAAACGAAATTCTACTTGGATGGGTGGAGGAGTCACATACCGAAGAGCAAATGTGCCAAATTTCAGACAGAAATCTGGGCTGAGTAAAGAGATCGAAAAATCTGGAGTTCTGGAGCAAAAACGCGAGTGAGAGGAACTTGGTACGAGTTTTTTCGGGAGAGTGTCTGTGGGGCGAAAGAGATGACAAAGTGGGGCAGAGGGGGGCCCACACCACATGGTGGCGCGGCCACCTCCTTGGCCGCGCCGGCCTGTGGTCTGGCGCCCTCTGGTGCCCCACAGGTCATCCTCTGGTGTTCCCAGGTGCCTCGTCGAAAAATAGGACCAACGGTATAATTTTTGTGAATTTTTGAAAACTTTGAAAAACGCACATTTCTGGGTATTTAGTTTATTATTACTGGCCAGGAAAAATTTCGAAATCTTCAAATAACTAAGGAACTTTGCAAATCAAAAGTGCTACAGCAACTAGAGCAAGTGGAGGAAGAAAGAGATGTTGTTTACCCTCTCCATGCATATAAAAAGTATCCGTTAACAAGGTTGATCAAGTCTTGTCACCAAATAACTTTTTCATAGCATAAGAAGAAATAAACCTCAAATCAATCATGTTACCTTGAATTGTATTGATATGGATCCAATCACGAGAGTGTGATATTCTTCCTTAGGCTCATATATAGGACAATCAATAGTTCCCACTTTGATAGTTCTCACATTAGAAATAGTATTAACTCCACATGCCTTCTCAATCCTCTTGGGAAAATAAACGGTATGCTCCCTATCATCAACATTGAAAGTAACCTTTCCTTTATTGCAATCAATAACAGCCCCTGCGGTGTTAAGAAAAGGTCTCCCAAGAATAATAGACATATTATCATCTTCAGGCATTTCCAACACAACAAAATCAGTTAATATCAAGCAGTTAGTAGTAACTTGAACAGGAACATTCTCACATATACCAACAGGAATAGCAGTAGATTTATCAGCCATTTGCAAAGATATATCAGTAGGTATCAACTTATCTAGGTAAAGTCTCTTATAAAGAGAAAAAGGCATAACACTAACACCGGCTCCCAAGTCACATAGAGCAGTTTTAACATAATTATTCTTAATAGAACAAGGAATAGTAGGTATACCTGGGTCGCCCAACTTCTTTGGAATTTTGCCATTGAAAGAGTAATTAGCAAGCATAGTGGAAATTTCCTCATTGGGGATTTTCCTTTTGTTAGTAACAATATCTTTCATATACTTTGAATAAGGAGGCAATTTAATGGCATCAGTCAAAGGGATTTGCAAGAATAAAGGTTTCATCCATTCGCAAAATTTATTATAGTGTTCTTCTTCCTTTGATTTTAGTTTCTTAGCAGGAAAAGGCATTTGCTTTTGCACCCAAGGTTCTCTTTCATTACCATGTTTCTCAGCAATAAAGTCTTCTTTAGTATACTTTTTATTTTTAGCATGCTTCTCAGGTTCTTCTTCAGCCTCTTCTTTATCAGGAGTATCATTCTTATCATTATCTTTATCATTATCATGTTCATTACCACTTTCAGTTTTAGCATCAGAAATAGAAATACTATTAGGATCATTAGCAGGTTCAGAGGATTCTACAACATTTTTATGTTTCTTCTTCTTCTTCTTCCTAGAATGAGCACTAGGTTCAATGCGTTGAGAATCTTGTTCAATTCTTTTGGGATGCCCTTCAGGATATAGAGGATCCTGGGTAGAGACACCACCTCTAGTTGTTACTTCATAAGCATGTTTCTCTTTAGAATTATTCCCTAACAAGTCATTTTGCACTTTAGTGAGTTGATCAATTTGAGTTTGAATCATTTGAAAATGTTTAACAAGCATCTTAACATCATTGGAGGTTCTCTCCACAATACCATGTAATTCACTAATAGCTTGAGAATTTTCCATTAAATGATTCTCTACCCTCATATTAAAATTTTCTTGCTTAACAATATAATTATCAAACTCATCTAAGCATTGTGCAGGAGGTTTCGAATACGGAATATCTTCCCTAGTAAAGCGTTGAAGGGAGTTTACCTCAATCATGGACGAAGGGGGAATTATCTCACATATATCTTCAATAGGAGGTAGATTCTTCACATCTTCAGATTTAATACCTTTCTCCTTGAGAGACTTCTTGGCTTCCCTCATATCTTCATCATTCAATTTAATTAAACCCCTCTTCTTCACTATTGGCGTTGGAGTTGGTTCAGGCGTATTCCAATCATCATAATTCCGGCCTATTTTAGCCAATAATTCTTCAGTGTCATCTGGAGTTCTTTTCCTGAAAACACAACCAGCACAACTATCCAGGTATGCCCTAGAATCAATGGTTAGTCCACTATAAAATATATCAAGTAATTCATGCTTTTCTAAATCATGGTCAGGCAAAGCTCTAATAAGAGAGCAAAATCTCGCCCAAGACTCATGAAATTTCTCTTCTTCTCCATGATCAAAACTATAAACTCTCTGCAAAGCAGCATGTTGAGCACTAGCAGGAAAATATTTCCGAAAGAAAACAGCAAGCAATTCTTTTGGACTTTTAATAGAACTAGGTGGCAAATTATTATACCAAGTTTTAGCGTCATCCTTCAATGAGAATGGAAATATTTTAGCAACAAAGTAAGTACGCTTCTTAACGTCATCAGAAAACAAGCTACTCAAAGTAGATAACTCAGTCATGTGTTCAACAGCACTTTCTTTTTCAGTACCACAGAAAGGTGTTTTCTCAACAATAGCTATATGAGATAGATCAAGAGAAAAATCATAATCTTTATCCCTAATGTTTATAGGAGATGTGGCAAATTTAGGATCAGGAGACAGTTTATATCTAACAGTATGTTCTGCAAGCAACTTTTTAATTTTTCTTGCATCAGTAGTAGCATTGCATTTTTCAATAAAATCATCATCAAGCTCCACATAATCTTCCTCAGGATCATCACTAAAATAACCAAGTTCAGGTGAACTAACAGGTGTAGTAGCATTAGGAGTTTCAGTATTTTCAATTTGTCTAGACCTAGCAATTGTAGCATCTAGAAAGGATCCCAATGAACCACTATCATCAAGCACAGCAGAAACATTATCAATATTATGAGAGTGTTCAGATTCAGCAGATGTACCCACATGCGAAGCATGTGGCGGTGAAACAAGTTTATCAATCACAGATGGTGAATCAAGTGTAGCGGAGGTACTCAGAATTGTACCTTTTCTTGTAGTGGATGGTAATATGGCGATCTTAGTATCGCGAGGTTTACCCATGATGGAGAATTTGCAGCGAACAATATTAATCCAAGTGAACTTCCAAATAAAGCTATGCTCCCCGGCAACGGCGCCAGAAAATAGTCTTGATGACCCACAAGTATAGGGGATCGCAACAGTCTTCGAGGGAAGTAAAACCCAATTTATTGATTCGACACAAGGGGAGACAAAGAACACTTGGAAGCCTTAACAACGGAGTTGTCAATTCAGTTGCACCTGGAAACAGACTTGCTCGCAAGAGTTTATCAGTAGTAACAGTTTTATAGCAGTAGCAGTAGTGAAATAACAGCAGCAGAGTAACAGAGACAGCAGTAGTGATTATAGTAAACAGCAGGATTAAAATACTGTAGGCACGGGGACGGATGACGGGCGTTGCATGGATGAGAGAAACTCATGTAACAATCATAGCAGGGCATTTGCAGATAATAATAAAACGGTGTCCAAGTACAAAGCAATCAATAGGCATGTGTTCCATATATAGTCGTGCGTGCTCGCAATGAGAAACTTGCACAACATCTTTTGTCCTACCAGCCGGTGGCAGCCGGGCCTCAAGGGAAACTACTGGATATTAAGGTACTCCTTTTAATAGAGTACCGGAGCAAAGCATTAACACTCCGTGAACACATGTGATCCTCACATCGCTACCATTCCCTCCGGTTGTCCCGATTTCTGTCACTTCGGGGCCATCGGTTCCGGACAGCGACATGTGTATACAACTTATAGATAAGACCATAAACAATGATTATCTTCATGAAACAATAACATGTTCAGATCTGAGATCATGGCACTCGGGCCCTAGTGACAAGCATTAAGCATAACAAGTTGCAACAATATCATCAAAGTACCAATAACGGACACTAGGCACTATGCCCTAACAATCTTATGCTATTACATGACCAATCTCATCCAATCCCTACCATCCCCTTCGGCCTACAGCGGGGGAATTACTCACACATGGATGGGGGAAACATTGCTGGTTGATGGAGAGGCGTTGGCGGTGATGGCGGTGATGATCTCCTCCAATTCCCCGTCCCGGCGGAGTGCCAGAACGGAGACTTCTGGCTCCCGCGACGGAGTTTCGCGATGTGGCGGCGTTCTGGAGGGTTTCTGGCGACTTCGACTTCTCTCCTGGTGTTTTTAGGTCGAGGCGAATAAGTAGTCCGAAGGAGGGCGTCGGAGGCCGGCCGAGGGGGCCACACCACAGGGCCGCGCGGGCCCCCCTGGGCCGCGCCGCCCTATGGTGTGGGGCCCTCGGGCCTCCACTTCAATTGCCCTTCTGGCTCCGTTAGTTTCCTGGGAAAATAGGGCCTTCTGCATAAATTCCGAGGTTTTTCCCGAAAGTTGGATTTCTGCACAAAAACGAGACACCAGAGCAGTTCTGCTGAAAACAGCGTTAGTCCGTGTTAGTTGCATCCAAAACACACAAATTAGAGGCAAAACAATAGCAAAAGTGTTCGGGAAAGTAGATACGTTTTGGACGTATCAAGATGCGCTAAGAGCATCTCCACTCGCCCTCCCCAAAGGCCCCCAATAGCCGATTTTGGGGAGCCGACGCGAAAACAGGCGCCCAGCTGCGTTCCCCAAATTAGTTTTTCCATCGGCATGGCCCAACTCTTTATCCAACGCCCCCAGGCCGAACCCAATCTACAGGGGGGCTAGCGAGGGCGCCGATGTGGCGAGAAAATGCCACGGGCCAGCCGTATCGGCGACTGGAACTGAAAAACACAAACATTTCCCTCCTTTTCGCCTCGCGACCGCTGTCGCCGCTGCATTCACACCTCACCGAGATTGTCCATTGCCGCCGGTAGGAACCCACTCTACCGCCGCAAACCCTCGCCACCTCGCCGGCCCTTCCTACCATCGATGTCCACCCGCTCCCGCCACCACTGATACCTCCATCCCCATCGTGCTCCCAGCTTACACGTGAGGTGTTCGGCTGTTTGACAAGGCGATGGACTCGGACGACGAGGACTTCATGGCCGCGCTCATGGACGAGGAGCTCGCTGTCGCAGCTGCGACCAGGGATGCCTGCTTGCGCACAGTTGATGTGGGCGTAGTAGCTTCCTTGTGATGTTGGGAACCCCAAGAGGAAGCTATGATGTGTACAGCAGCAAGTTTTCCCTCAGTAAGAAACCAAGGTTTATCGAACCAGTAGGAGCCAAGAAGCACGTTGAAGGTTGATGGCGGCGAGATGTAGTGCGGCGCAACACCAGGGATTCCGGCGCCAACGTGGAACCTGCACAACACAACCAAATTACTTTGCCCCAACGAAACAGTGAGGTTGTCAATCTCACCGGCTTGCTGTAACAATGGATTAGATGTATAGTGTGGATGATGATTGTTTGCAGAGAACAGTAAAACAAGTATTGCAGTAGATTGTATTCGATTAAAAGAATGGACCGGGGTCCACAGTTCACTAGTGGTGTCTCTCCCATAAGAAATAGCATATTGGGTAAACAAATTATAGTTGGGCAATTGACAAATAGAGAGGACATGACAATGCACATACATGACATGATGAGTATTGTGAGATTCAATTGGGCATTACAACAAAGTACATAGACCGCTATCCAGCATGCATCTATGCCTAAAAAGTCCACTTTCAGGTTATCATCTGAACCCCTTCCGGTATTAAGTTGCAAGCAACAGACAATTGCATTAAGTATGGTGCGTAATGTAATCAATAACTATATCCTCGAACATAGCATCAATGTTTTATCCCTAGTGGCAACAGCACATCCACAACCTTAGAACTTTCTCGTCACATCGTCCTGCATTTAATGGAGGCATGAACCCACTATCGAGCATAAATACTCCCTCTTGGAGTTACTAGCAAAAACTTGGCCAGAGCCTCTACTAACAACGGAGAGCATGCAAGATCATAAACAACACATAGGTAATAGATTGATAATCAACATAACATAGTATTCTCTATTCATCGGATCCCAACAAACGCACATGTAGCTTTACAGATAGATGATCTTGATCATGATAGGCAGCTCACAAGATCAGACAATGATAGCACATGAGGAGAAGACAACCATCTAGCTACTGCTATGGACCCATAGTCCAAGGGTGAACTACTCACTCATCAATCCGGAGGCGACCATGGCGGTGTAGAGTCCTCCGGGAGATGAATCCCCTCTCCGGCAAGGTGCCGGAGGCGATCTCCTGAATCCCCCGAGATGGGATTGGCGACGGCGGCGTCTCAGTAAGGTTTTCCGTATCGTGGCTCTCGGTACTGGGGGTTTCTCGACGAAGGCTATTTGTAGGCGGAAGGGTAGGTCAAAGGGCGTCACGAGGGGCCCACACAACAGGGCCGCGCGGCCAAGGGCCAGGCCGCGCCGCCCTGTGGTGTCGCCACCTCGTGGCCCCACTTCGTCTCTCCCTCGGACTTCTGGAAGCTTCGTGCAAAAATAGGACCCTGGGCGTTGATTTCGTCCAATTCCGAGAATATTTCCTTACTAGGATTTCTGAAACCAAAAACAGCAGAAAACAGCAACTGGCTCTTCGGCATCTCGTTAATAGGTTAGTGCCGGAAAATGCATAATAATGACATATAATGTGTATAAAACATGTGAGTATCATCATAAAAGTAGCATGGAACATAAGAAATTATAGATACGTTTGAGACGTATCAAGCATCCCAAGCTTAGTTCCTACTCGTCCCGAGTTGGTAAACGATAACAAAGATAATTTCTTAAGTGACAATGCTACCAACATAATCTTGATCAATACTATTGTAAGCACATGTAATGAATGCAGCGATCAAAACAATGGTAATGACATGAGTAAACAACTGAATCATAAAGCAAAGACTTTTCATGAATAGTACTTAAAGACAAGCATCAATAAGTCTTGCATAAGAGTTAACTCATAAAGCAATAATTCAAAGTAAAGGTATTGAAGCAACACAAAGGAAGATGAAGTTTCAGCGGTTGCTTTCAACTTGTAACATGTATATCTCATGGATATTGTCAATGTAAAGTAATATAACAAGTGCAATATGCAAGTATGTAGGAATCAATGCACAGTTCACACAAGTGTTTGCTTCTTGAGGTGGAAAGAGATAGGTGAACTGACTCAACAATAAAAGTAAAAGAATGGTCCTTGAAAGAGGAAAGCATCGATTGCTATATTTGTGCTAGAGCTTTTATTTTGAAAACAAGAAACAATTTTGTCAACGGTAGTAATAAAGCACATGTATTATGTAAATTATATCTTACAAGTTGCAAGCCTCATGCATAGTATACTAATAGTGCCCGCACCTTGTCCTAATTAGCTTGGATTTACATGGATTATCATAGCATAGCACATGTTTCAACCAAGTGTCACAAAGGGGTACCTCTATGCCGCCTGTACAAAGGTCTAAGGAGAAAGCTCGCATTGGATTTCTCGCTTTTGGTTATTCTCGACTTAGACATCCATACCGGGACAACATAGACAACAGATAATGGACTCCTCTTTAATGCATAAGCATTCAACAACAGATAATACTCTCATAAGAGATTGAGGTTTGTTGTCCAAACTGAAACTTCCACCATGGATCATGGCTTTAGTTAGCGGCCCAATGTTCTTCTCTAACAATATGCATACTCAAACCATTTGATCATGATAAATCACTCTTACTTCAGACAAGACGAACATGCATAGCAACTCACATGATATTCAACAAAGAAATAGTTGATGGCGTCCCCAGGAACATGGTTATCGCACAACAAGCAACTTAATAAGAGATAAAGTGCATAAGTACATATTCAATACCACAATAGTTTTTAAGCTATTTGTCCCATGAGCTATATATTGTAAAGGTAAAGAATGGAAATTTTAAAGGTAGCACTCAAGCAATGTACTTTGGAATGGCGGAGAAATACCATGTGGTAGGTAGGTATGGTGGACACAAATGGCATAGTGGTTGGCTCAAGGATTTTGGATGCATGAGAAGTATTCCCTCTCGATACAAGGTTTAGGCTAGCAAGGTTATTTGAAACAAACACAAGGATGAACCGGTACAGCAAAACTCACATAAAAGACATATTGTAAACATTATAAGACTCTATACCGTCTTCCTTGTTGTTCAAACTCAATACTAGAAATTATCTAGACCTTAGAGAGACCAAACATGCAAATCAGATTTAGCATGCTCTATGTATTTCTTCATTAATAGGTGCAAAGTATATGATGCAAGAGCTTAAATATGAGCACAACAATTGCCAAGTATCACATTATTCAAGATATTATACCAATTACCACATATATCATTTTCCAATTCCAACCATATAACAATTTAACGAAGAAGAAACTTTTGCCATGAATATTATGAGTAAAGTCTAAGGACATATTTGTCCATATGCAACAGCGGAGCGTGTCTCTCTCCCACACAATGAATGCTAGGATCCAACTTTATTCAAACAAAACAAAAACAAAAACAAACAGACGCTCAAAGCAAAGTACATAAGATGTGATGGAATAAAAATATAGTTTCACTAGAGGAACCTGATAATGTTGTCGATGAAGAAGGGGATGCCTTGGGCATCCCCAAGCTTAGACGCTTGAGTCTTCTTGATATATGCAGGGGTGAACCACCGGGGCATCCCCAAGCTTAGAGCTTTCACTCTCCTTGATCATAGTGTATATCCTCCTCCTCTCTTGATCCTTGAAAACTTCCTCCACACCAAACTCGAAACAAACTCATTAGAGGGTTAGTGCATAATCAAAATTCACATATTCAGAAGTGACACAATCATTCTTTATACTTCTGGACATTGCACAAAGCTACTGAAAGTCAATGGAACAAAGAAATCCATCTAACTTAGCAAAACAGGCAATGCAAAATAAAAGGCAGAATCTGTCAAAACAGAACAGTTCGTAAAGACGATTTTTTAACAGGCACCAGACTTGCTCAGATGAGAAAACTTAAAACTAATGAAAGTTGCGTACATATCTGAGGATCACTCACGTAAATTGGCATAATTTTCTGAGTTATCTACAGAGAATTAGACCCAGATTCGTGACAGCAAAGAAAACTGTTTCTGCACAGTAATCCAAATCTAGTATCATACTTCTATTAGAGACTTTACTTGGCACAACAATTCAATAAAAATAAGATAAGGAGAGGTTGCTACAGTAGTAAACAACTTCCAAGACTCAAATATAAAACAAAATTACTGTAGTAAAAACATGGGTTGTCTCCCATAAGCGCTTTTCTTTAACGCCTTTCAGCTAGGCGCAGAAAGTGTGTATCAAGTATTATCAAGAGATGAAGCATCAACATCAACAGGTACCTTAGATGCTCCATTATCTATAGTGGTAATAAGAGCTTTGTCAATTTTAGGCCTATAATAGTTTTTTGGCTTAGGCACCTTAGAGACATACATGAACTTTTGCTCCTTACCTACATAAGCTTTCTCCCTATAATTAAGAGAAGAAAAAGTTGAACCCAAAATTCCCATAGCTTCTTCAAGTTTATATATCCTATGGGTTTGATTATCATGAGTAGCACAAGTTTCTAAGATAGAAATTCTCTCATTAATTCCTCCTAGAGATTCATCAAGTTTATTAGTGCTACTGAATAGTATTCCCAATTTAGTTTCAATACTCGGAAGGTTTTGCTCTATGGTCTCTATCTTTTTCATAATATCTTCAAGAGAGATTTCAGTTTTCACTTCATTAACAGGTGGTTTTCCAAATAGACTCTCAATAATGCAACTAGCTTCTAAAGCAGGAGTACCTAGGAAATTACCTCCCGCGAGACAATCAAGAACATACCTATTCCAACTAGAGATACCAACATAAAAATTCCTGAGTAGGATAATAGTGGAGTGTTTCTTAGTGCACCTATTATGAGCATCACTAATTCTATACCAAGCATCTTTTAAACATTCTCCCCCTTGTTGTTTAAACGAACGAACTTCAACTTCAGGATTACTCATTTTAGTAATAGTAAATAAAGTAAACTAGATAAAGTAAATGCAAGTAACTAATTTTTTTTTGTTTTTAATATAGCAAACAAGATAGTAAATAAAGTAAAACTAGCAACTAATTTTTTTGTGTTTTGTTTTAGTGCAGCAAACAAAGTAGTAAATAAAATAAAGCAAGACAAAAACAAAGTAAAGAGATTGCGATGTGGAGACTCCCCTTGCAGCGTGTCTTGATCTCCCCGGCAACGGCGCCAGAAAAAGAGCTGCTTGCGCACAGTTGATGTGGGCGTAGTAGCTTCCTTGTGATGTTGGGAACCCCAAGAGGAAGGTATGATGTGTACAGCAGCAAGTTTTCCCTCAGTAAGAAACCAAGGTTTATCGAACCAGTAGGAGCCAAGAAGCACGTTGAAGGTTGATGGTCACGAGATGTAGTGCGGCGCAACACCAGGGATTCCGGCGCCAACGTGGAACCTGCACAACACAACCAAATTACTTTGCCCCAACGAAACAGTGAGGTTGTCAATCTCACCGGCTTGCTGTAACAAAGGATTAGATGTATAGTGTGGATGATGATTGTTTGCAAAGAACAGTAAAACAAGTATTGCAGTAGATTGTATTCGATTAAAAGAATGGACCGGGGTCCACAGTTCACTAGTGGTGTCTCTCCCATAAGAAATAGCATATTGGGTAAACAAATTACAGTTGGGCAATTGACAAATAGAGAGGGCATGACAATGCACATACATGACATGATGAGTATTGTGAGATTCAATTGGGCATTACGACAAAGTACATAGACCGCTATCCAGCATGCATCTATGCCTAAAAAGTCCACTTTCAGGTTATCATCCGAACCCCTTCCGGTATTAAGTTGCAAGCAACAGACAATTGCATTAAGTATGGTGCGTAATGTAATCAATAACTATATCCTCGAACATAGCATCAATGTTTTATCCCTAGTGGCAACAGCACATCCACAACCTTAGAACTTTGTCACTTTGTCCTGCATTTAATGGAGGCATGAACCCACTATCGAGCATAAATACTCCCTCTTGGAGTTACTAGCAAAAACTTGGCCAGAGCCTCTACTAACAACAGAGAGCATGCAAGATCATAAACAACACATAGGTAATAGATTGATAATCAACATAACATAGTATTCGCTATTCATCGGATCCCAACAAACGCACATGTAGCTTTACAGATAGATGATCTTGATCATGATAGGCAGCTCACAAGATCAGACAATGATAGCACATGAGGAGAAGACAACCATCTAGCTACTGCTATGGACCCATAGTCCAGGGGTGAACTACTCACTCATCAATCCGGAGGCGACCATGGCGGTGTAGAGTCCTCCGGGAGATGAATCCCCTCTCCGGCAGGGTGCCGGAGGCGATCTCCTGAATCCCCCGAGATGGGATTGGCGGCGGCGGCGTCTCAGGAAGGTTTTCCGTATCGTGGCTCTCGCATCGGGGGTTTCTCGACGAAGGCTATTTGTAGGCGGAAGGGTAGGTCAAAGGGCGTCACGAGGGGCCCACACAACAGGGCCGCACGGCCAAGGGCCAGGCCGCGCCGCCCTGTGGTGTCGCCACCTCGTGGCCCCACTTCGTCTCTCCCTCGGACTTCTGGAAGCTTCGTGCAAAAATAGGACCCTGGGCGTTGATTTCGTCCAATTCCGAGAATATTTCGTTAATAGGATTTCTGAAACCAAAAACAGCAGAAAACAGCAACTGGCTCTTCGGCATCTCGTTAATAGGTTAGTGCCGGAAAATGCATAATAATGACATATAATGTGTATAAAACATGTGAGTATCATCATAAAAGTAGCATGGAACATAAGAAATTATAGATACGTTTGAGACGTATCAATGCCGCTGTAGACGATGAGCATCTGGCGATCCTCGTCTTGCTCTTGGCCATGATCGCCGAGGAGGACAAGCCGGTCATTGGTGGCTCCGCGCCGAGGCGCCGGAAGAGCAAGCCAAGGTAAATGATGGAAGGCTATTGCATGCTCTATGCCAACTACTTCGCCGACGATCCATTGCACGCCGATATCGTATTGCGTCGTTGTTTCTGGATGAGTAGGAAACTCTTCCCGAAGATATTCGAGAATTTGAGGGAGATAGACTACTTGAAATTGAAGAGAGTCGCCGTCAGCGAGCTTGGTTTCTTGACAATTCAGAAATGCACAGTGGATCTTCGGATGCTTCCCTATGGAATTGCAGGTGATACACATGATGATTATTTGCGCATGGCAGAGTCCATGGCCATTAATTGCATGTATAGATTCTGCAGGGAAATTGTGGTAGTGTTTGAAAAGACCTATCTGCGCACACCCAATGCACACCCAATGCGGCAGACCCGGCTCGGATCTTGGCACAAAATGCAGAGAGGGGTTTTCGTGGGATGCTTGGCAGCATCGACTATATGCACTGGGCATGGAAGAACTGTCCATTCGCACACCAGGGAATGTAAGGGACACAAGGGTGCATGGAGTGTTGTGCATGACCTATGGATTTGGCATGCGTTCTTCAGCATGGCAGGATCACACAATGATATCAATGTGTTGCAGTTCTTAGATGTGTTCCAGAAGCTTGTCGAAGGCAATGCCCCTTCGGTGCAGTTTGAGATTAATGGCCACCAGTATGACAAGGGCTACTATCTTGCAGGTGGCATCTATCCAAGATGGTCAACATTTGTGAAGACAATCTTAAACCCTGTACCTAGAAGGAAGAAAACTTGGTTTGCTCAATTGCAGGAGGCTGCCATAAAGGATGTGGAGAGGGTATTTGGTGTGCTGCAAGCTCGCTTTGCATTGTCCGATACCCTGCTCTTACATGGTCCAAAGAGCAGATGTGGGAGGTCATAACATGTTGTGTCATACTGCACAACATGATCATCGAGAGCGAGAGGGAATTTCCAGTGTTTGACACTAAACCATATGAATGAATGGGTCCTCTTGCAGAGGTTGATCACAATGTGCCACCGCATTTGCTGCTTTTCTCGCCAGGCGTCATGAAGTCCGAGAATCCAACACTCATCACCAATTGCAAGATGATCTGGTGGAGCATTTGTGGATTCTCAAAGACGGCGACTAGTTTGTTTATTTATTTTCCATTGTGATTTAATCTTTTTAATTTGTGTGCTATGTTGAACTTGCTGAATTATGTCCAACATTTTTTTAAGTTGTAATAAATTATCACAATTTATTTGTTGTTTAAATTTAAAGTATATATAAAACTGTATTGGGGGCGCCGTATGGGGTACACGGCTGGACACTGGCATATCCTCAATTCTCATTTTGCACCGGTGCCCCCCATATGTCCCCTAAAACGGCTACGCCGGACACCATATGGAGAGGGCGAGTGAAAATACTCTAAATGTGGAACTTCTGCAGGAGCCCGCTCACATCCTTACTCCTGGTCATTGCTGTATTCAACCGGTCATGTTAGACTCCAATTTTCACCTCAAATAGTTGATATTTCATATATGCCCTTTAATCCAAAAAAAAAGATGCACCACTAGCCATGGACAAGGACACACGTTGACAACACGTCTCCACTTTGGTTGATGGGCGACCGACGTCAGGACAACACAACATGAGTCTATGCCATAGATTCCGTTGGCATCGACCTAGCTACACTGATCACCTGAAAAAACATTGTACGGTTTTGATGGAGAGAAGTCCTAGCGAGTGGTTTTTTTTTTTGCGGGGAAAAGAGAAATATATTAAGCAATAGGAGGATTACTTGGTCGACAACCCGGCTAACCTCTAGGGGTAAGTTTGAGAACCATACGTTCGACCACCGTCTAATCCTACCTATCCTAGCAAGCTCGTGACTAACCGTATTGGAGTCAGGGCTTACTTTCATTACAGATATATCTCTTTCTCTAATCAACTCTCTAATGATATAAATACGAAACGCATAAATTGAAGTGTTTGGTGTAGACTGCCGTATTAACTCGCATGCTTCAGAACAATCTTTTTCAATCAAGAAAGGGAGATTGGTTGACATCAGACCAAGCTGAATTCCTTCCTCAATCGCCATGAGCTCCGCAACCGTCGCATCTTGACACTGCTTTATCTCCCGGTAGGCCGCAACGATCACCTTGCCTTCATGATCTCTCAGCACCATACTGATGCCCGCTTCGCTGTTGCTGAGGAAGGCACCATCCGTATTTAACTTGGCATGGCCCGGTTCTGGAGCTGTCCATCTCTTCTGCTCTTGCTTCCTTCCATCTTGGTGCTGAATTTTCACTCCTAAATGGCAGCCTTGATCAATGATCATTTTGCCTTTGGCGATATCTCCCCCGGGATATTGCTTGATTAGAGCTAGTGTGTTGGCATAGCTCAGTAGAAAACGGCGCGACCCCTCAATAGATGGGCATGGTTTTGCATGTGTCATCTCATTATGGTTGTGCCAGATCCTCCATAGAACCAAGAGTGTGCGAGAGCGCTGCGAGTCTGGGATCATCTGAAGTAGTTGGAGCAACCATTCAGTACCAACCGGCTTGAGCAAGTCATCCGTTGGCAGGTCCCATTCCTCCTTCATGGCCAACCACAATGCCCGCGCTTGAGGACATCGCACAAAGACATGGAAAGTATCCTCCGCTTCTTGACCACATATCTAATAAAGATTAGTTGTCGCCATTTTCCTATTTGCCATATTATCCTGTGTAGCTAGGCCATTACGGCAAATCTTCCATGCAAGCATTTTAACCTTTGGAGGGACTTGAGCATTCCAGATTAATTTCCAGCAGGGCCGATGGCCATCAGGCCGAGTACTTGTTGCTCCCTAGTACATGTCTACTGTTGCAATATCAAAGGCCATATTGTATGCCGACTTTACTGTGAATAGTCCGCGCTTCTCCGGGAACCAGGCGATGAAGTCAGCCTCATTCCTTCTAGATGTTTGAATCTTAAGGATTTCAGCTGCATCATTCGGAGTGAAATAGTATTGCAAGTTTAGTAGTTGGTTGAGATTAATCCAATAGCTAACCTGGATCATTACTTGTTTGTATCTACTATACTGAGAGGAGAGGGTATGCACTTTGAGTAGGCTATTGAATTGTATCTTGAAGTAGTTATTGAAACAATGAGTGAACTTGTGTTTTTGGCTGATTATATGGTACATGTAAGGTGGTGATCTAATTGGATATGTATCAACATGTACTTGAGTTGAGTAACACAATTGTTTTGAAGAGTTGACAAGGTAATTTAGCAAGTTGTGAGCATACAATTCTAAGAGTGTAAATGTGGCATAGAAAAGTCGCAACATAGTAAAAACATCGAACAAATGTCTCGGTCTAATGTGGGTTGGGTGGACGTTCAATTTCTCCTTTTTTATTCCATATATGTATTCTTGTTTCAGTAGTCCAAGGAATAGCTGAACAAAGTTGCCTAAGACCAATACAGAAGGAGAAAATAAAACAGGAGTTCAAATGCTCAAGCGCATGCATTTGGACCATCCAAATTCGCGCGGAATACGGATGGCTTCATTAAAAATTGGTACAGTGCTAAAAAAAGCCGTAAAACCCACCCAGGCCTCCCTGGGCTCTTTCTAGCCAAACGGGCTACTATATGCTGGCTCCACAATTCCCAGGATGGCCCAATATCCGGCAGAAGATGCCCTACCCTACCTAGGCAGTTCTCTATATAAACGACGTGATGCGCCACCACGGGCGCCGCCCGCCGTCAACCTACTCGCCGCCATCGTCTTCCTGTTCTCATCAGCACCGTTCCTTTCTCCTCCGAGGTTCTGCTTGGTTGACGTCGCCAAGATTTCGAGATTTCGATTGCGTTCGACGACGACGAACTCGTCTTGCCTTGATGCATCTTGTTTCTGTTCTTTTGTCTTCTTGATTTGTTTTTCACTCATGGTTTTGCTTGATTGTGCAACTGGAAAGATGGTTCTCCTCCTGATCCAGATCGATTCGCTCGGTCAGGGGGCGAACCACAAGCCTTTGATCTCTTTCCTCAAAGGAAACTAGCAGGATTTAATGCTGGCCTGTCGATTCTGATGGCTCGGCAGTTTGGCTATTCTGTGACATTTTCTTCCTATTATTCCTCTAGAATGCCTTGTACGATGCCATGCTCCCCTATTTTATTAGGGGATGTAGTCACTTTTGATGTTATTAGCTTATTTCCCCTTGAGGCCTTATTTGGTACTAGAGTTTTAGTGGGGATTAGCGGGGATAATCCGCTCCAAATTTTAAATCCCCACTTATCCCCAATGCATGTTTGGTGCTAGAGTATGAGAGAGTTTAATCCCCACTTATCCCCACTTTTCCCCACTTTTCCCTAAATTTTTAGTGTAATTTTTTCAATCCCCAATACTCTATCCCTACCTAGTGGATTGGGGATGGGGTTTTGTGGGGATTGGATGACAGCAGTGATTCACCCAATACTCTAGAGTATTATCCCCACTGAAACACTAGTACCAAACAAGGCCTGATTAATCTTGCAATTTCTCGAGTTTGAGGATTAACATGGTACGTGGAAACTCTTTAAAACCGTCGAACGAAACGATGCTAGAATTCCCTTTTTTTTGTGCCACTTCAAATTAGAGGATTAATTATAAACATGGATGTTCGATAAATCAAAATGATTCTAATTTTATGCCCGAGTAATAATTCCCTAACAGTTTATTTTGGGAAACAACAATAATTCTCTCCCTAACAGGTAAATTAATTCCTAATAGGAAAAAATCGTTTCGAGAACGGTCTGCGTCGTATATGGTGCCGTGGGCCCGTCACGCTGGATAGGCGGCAACTTGGCCCAACAGAAGTCGACGCTACAATGGCCACTTCTCTGCCATTTGTAAAAGTGGCTCGAGCCTCGAGCGACACGAATGGTCCTCCTTGTGTCTGCCCGGGTGAGCCCGAATAGGTAGGCTAGTCAAATTACTTTGTTGGCTTGTTGGTCTGTTCATCCGACAGGCTCAGTCCAATGGCACATATCTGTTCGGTTTTGTGAGTCTGATCTAAAATAGGTAGCCCAGTCAAATTAGTTTGTTGGCTTGTGGGTCTGTACACCCGACAGGTCCAGCCCAATGACAAATATCTGTTCGGTTTTGTGAGCCCTATATAAAAAATAGGGAGAAACTGTTTTTGATCTCGAAACTAGGCTGAGAAACTATCGCTTATAAGTTATTACTGTTTAGAAGCAGAAAATAATATGTAATATCTCTTATAAGTTTTTTGTTTGTTCATGATTAACTGCAACAATGGTGGTTGTGTGGTGGTTTTGTAACTTTTCATCCGGTTTAATTTCTCATGTCTACATACTTGGTGTATCTTAGCACACCCACAACAACGTAAGCTTACACAAGACGAGGGAGCTCCTCGACAATACTCACCATGAGGGGCTTAGGGTTAACGAAATCCTAGAGGTTAACACTAGACATCAGGTACCAAACGAACATGGAGTGGGATTTATCTAGGTTCGAGGCCCTCGATGAGGTGGAACCTTTACTCTTGCTTGTCTGATCTTAATTTATCGATGAAAACTTGGTTACAATGGGGAACTCGCCGAGATGCAAAGTTTCTAGGGTTGGTGTATGCTACATTGTGTTGGTTGCGTAAGTGTATCGTTCGGCAGGCTCTCTCCTGACCTTTATATAGGAGGCCAGGTTCCGAGAGTCCTGTCCGAACTCAAATATGTTACGTCAAGATCTAATCTATCGTTTCTTTTATCGACGTCTCCTTGCCTTCATCAAGACTCCGTCTTCTTGTAAGTCTTCATTCCAACTGACGTATGATCCATCTTAGGTCATGACAATCATCATGGACCCCTTGTTGGGCCAAAGGAGGTAGACCAATGTCGGGTACCCGAAGGTTAATGCCCACATCAACACAAACACCTATCGTGTTAGCTATTGCAATCAGTAAGCATCGGTAGCATGGTAGCCTTGCGTCGCTTTTAGAAAACTTCCAGGAATTAGCCAAAACGGTCAGGATTTAATCCGTAGCACCTTGGCATAAATGCTGCATTGTGGGTGCTCTTATTTAGTGGTGACCACTCCACATGGGTGTTATTGTGATATGCTTGAGTTGGGCCATTTTTGTATTATTGGAAAATTGTAGAGTATTTGTGTTACTTGGTATGCAACATTTATTTTTACAAGGAAAATTTTATTAATGTTGGTGCAACAAGTATTTTATTTTTAGGATATAAGCAATCTTTGATTTTGTTTTGATGAGAGGTATGATTGCATAATACATGACCGATTAAGAGGACAATAGGAAAGTCCAACGAGTACACAAGAAGAGGTTGCCATCTTGAATCCTTGATGCAGAAACACATATAAAAGTTGTTCGCTACTCTCTTTTCCATAATTCTTGGTGTGGTTTTACTTTAAATATGAACTAAAATCACGACAAAAAATCTGAAACGGAGGGGGTACTATTTATATGGTATAATCGAAGCGTTTATACTTTACTTTGCTCCTCAAATTATAGCCAAATCGGTGGATACTTCCATAACATAATATTTTGTATCATCTTTTATATATTTTAAATAGATTAGATAAAACTAAAATAGTAAAATCTAGGTAATAAAATAAAATATGACTAGATACATGTATTTACCAAAATAGCTAAATTATCTAGGATGGAGTACAATATCTATTTTGTTCTGCTATGCACCATCATATGTGTGAAACCGGTTTAAGCGCGGTCCCTTGACCGTATCGATCGACCAGTGCGAAACCACGTGATCGTGTGGTGTGAAGCATCTATCCACGAGACCACGACGCGTTCGGTTAAACCATGATATGTTCGACACGATGCCAGAGTGACAGTCAGAATATTGCAGTGTAGCGCACGTGTTGGTGACGTTGGCTGTGCTTACGGCGGAGAGCTGACGTCGCAGGGTTTGACAACATGCCACGCTGTTCGACCCGATCATTTGGGATCGATCAGCCTGCCATCGCATAGCTAGCAGACAAAGGCAGGGTGCGCGCAGTTGACCATGCAATAGAGTACTCCCGATGCTATCATGCAGGCTTACTCAATTCGAAACCAAGGGGATCTTTTGTTTGTATTATCCTGAGTGTGATGCTTAATTATATACACATACAGTGGATAGTGCTTAGCTTATTCCGTTGAATGTTTTGCGATACAGGCTCTGATTATTGTGTGATGCAGACCCTGACACAACGCTTAATTTTCGGCAAACACAACAAACAATAAGGCCGGCATTTGTAGAGAAGACCGAAGTACTTTAACTAGCTATCACTTCATGGCGGGAATATTTACAATTTATTGGCGATCCTTGTGTTATCAACGGTTATTAGCGATGATATTTACCTCTATCTTTGCAAGGTTGTCAAAACATTGAGCAACTGTCATACTTATACTTAGGGGCTTTTCTTGTCGAGGGGAAGGCGTGAAGTCAACTAGGAGGTTTTGTGTGGGCGCAAAGTCAACAAACGGAGCAGTCGGTGTGAATCGCTCATGAGACATGAACTTAGTGAAGGCGACAACGTCCTCCCATGTCCGTGTTGTGCGAATTTTTGAACTAACAAATGTAAGGGTGTACTGTAATATTTCATCCATGTTGACTAATGGGTTTTAAAGTATTGTAGACACGAGGTAGTCACCGGAACGAAGCACTAGAAGTTATTTTTTTCTTTCAACAGAGGACAATACATTAATACCAAGATGATATAAATTACACCAAGTATATGCTCCAGTGTAATGTCAAGATCTACTCAAGACATAAAAAAGGCACATAACCAATTTATTAAAAAGAACAAACACACAAAGAAAAATGACCTTTCCAAAAGGGTCAACGAATCGCAAGAGCAGAAAACAAATGTTGGCAAGCATAAATTGCTAGGCACACATTCAACATGTACGGGGCTTTGATGTGATCCACGGAAACGAAACCGTGTTTGCGAGGAACATGGTGCCAACCGACACATCCTCGATCCAATCCATTGCATACACACAACCATCCACCACATGCATCCCTACTTATCGCTCGTTAGCGTGCTGAAGAGGTGCATCGCCTGCAGCCGATCCCGAATGGGCCGGCCCATTAGTTCGTTTGATCGTACTATACAGTCTTCTTTCATTTTTGTACAACAAGTGAGTCGCCGTGGTGTCAGCTCCTCTCTTCCACAAAAGAGACCAGGGATCAAATCCCTCCATTTACATGGATGCATGCACTTTTTCAAACTTAAATATTTTTTCAAAACCGAGCAAATTTTAAATCTGAGCAAATTTCTAAACCAAGCAAAAAATGAACACATTTCAAAATTGGACAAAATTTAAATCTGAGCAGAATTCATTGAATTATGCACCAATTTTTACTCGAATTTGAAAGTTGCTCAAATTTAGAATTTGCTTGAATTTAAAATTTGCCCCAAATTTGAAATTTGCTCAAATTTGGAAATATGTTCAAAAGAGGAAAATAAAAAAGCATAAAAATAATAACAAAAAACCAAAAAGGAAAAGGAAAAAATGAACCAACAGAGAACCGACCAAACCAGAAAAAGAACCAAAGGAAAAAAACCCCGAACCAGATGGGCCACGATCCGCTTGCTCCCGCACACGGGCGGGCGTTAATCCGCCCATGAGCTGGGCGGGAAATAGGTTTTTTCCATCGACCATGATGCCTCACGTTGCCAGAAACTGATCCAGTTGGCTTAGCTGACGTCGCGATGATACAATCAAGACAAGTTGCGGACTTTTTCGTAGACCTGTCAGATCTAGAAAAACACTAGTAGAAAAAGGGGCAATAGGCCCGGTCCATTTGGGCCTTCAGTCCCGGTTCCCAAACCGGGACCAATTAGGCGGGACTAAAGGGGCCCGGTTCAAAGTTTAACCGGGCCTAAAGTCCTTGACACGTGGTGCGGCCAGGGAGCTCGCGGTGGAACGCCTTTGGTCCCGGTTCGTGGTACGAACCGGGCCTAGGTTTCTCTGCCGCGGCAGAGAATTGCTATTTCTCTGCCGCGGCACAGGATTAGGCTGTACCAGCGTTTCTCTGCCGCGGCAGAGAAACAGGGCCGTTTCTCTGCCGCGGCAGAGTTTCAGCAATGCATATATATCATTCAAGAAACCACAAAAAATCGTCATGAATATATATATATAGACATCGTCAACAGTACACGACATCGTCAACAGTACACGTAATGCATGCATATTTACAATACAACATCTCCTCGACGAATATCCTCCGCCGTCACGATCTGCCGATAGTGCTCTCCACCTGGGGTAATGACCTCGGTAAGAAAGAATCCCGCGATTTCCTCTTGAATTGCTCGTATTTGATCCTCCGTTATGAGAGTGTCCCGCAGGCGTATCATCTATATATATTTAAAAAATGAGATCATTATATATATATATATATATATGAATAGAACTCAATACAATAGATGGTACTAATTAAGTGAAAATTTGTTATCGTACACGAGTTTGGTGTATACGGGCATCCCCACCCTTGGGACAGGCCATGTCACGAATGAAGGTGCAGACGTAGTATCCACATAAGTTATTCCCGGGTTCCTGCCTCATACACTTTACGAAAAAATAGTTCGATCAAACTAATATAGAGTTTCAATCAAGCATCGTATTGAAAGTAAATATCATATATAGAGTTTCACGGACATAGTTATATAAATAGTACTACTTACAGGGTAATCTTGAAATGTAAGCTCCGGTTTCCATTTACCCGGAACAGTATTGATGAACCGTTTCCAAGCCCTGCCCGGCAATAATGAGTAAATGAGTTATTGATTAGTTGATGATATCGTCGAATTAGAACAGATGAAGATGCCAATACGAAATTGATTGAAATTACCTCTGGAGGATGGCAGCCATGTCCGCCCATTTCGCATGTTCTTTACGTTTCGAGTCCATGACATTTACGACTCCTTTGTGAAGATCAATGATTAGGAGAATAAAGTGGAATCTGCACAAGCATAGCTCAATGATTACGAGAATAAAGTGGAAGCTGCACAAGCATAATGTATGTTATATATAACACTCACTTGAAGTTGTAGGGAAAGAATATATCCTCTTTGTTTGCTTGCTTCACTAAAAACATTACCATGTTGTCCTCTGTGTCCTTGGCGAAGTCTCGAACCGTAACTTCATGAACTGTGTTTGGGTCAATGAACCCCAGCGGTAGGAGCTTGCCTCTTTTGCATTCGAGCTTCTTCATTCTGTTGCGGTCAAAAACCCACTGGCGAGCAGCAACGGGCAACACAGGTGAGCCGGGAACAACTTAGGGCTGCGGCTGGCCCTGGTCCCTCCGAGCGACGGCCCGTACAGATTCCGGCACGCACGTCCGATGCTGATGCAAGGGCGTGCCACCTGACCTATACCTGGTCAGGAAGGTGATGGAGATGCCTCGCTTAGTTTCCTGCAGGGCATACACGTAAACATTAAATACGAGCCTCGATCGGCTCTCAGGTTATCCTGTGAATCGGCTCAAAGAGCCGATCCACCCATGATTCGTACGAGGTGCACGAATATATGGTGGTCCTGCTTGATCAAGATAAAGCTAAAACGATCTACGACGATCTGGGGTTTTCACCGCATAATCGGATCATCCTACTCACGATTGGGCCTCGCGGCCACGCACGGTGATCGTAAGCCGATCCTAGATAGGGCCTAAAAACCAACACGAGGTTGATCCCCGGAACATCCTGTCTAGGACTAGCAAACGACACCCTACGTGCCGCTGGATCCTCCAACCCTTTGTATGGCCTAACTATTGCAGATATTAAACTAATCCTTGTAGAACAAGGAGCAACCGTAACGGATCGGATCTACTAAATTATGATCAAGCGGGGTGCCGCCCCTACACCTAAGATAGGTGTAAGGGCGGCTAGATGCGTAAGGGTTGCACAACGACAGCATATGATACTAAGAACAATGCTAACCCTAACACACCTAAGATAACTACGTTGCTCGCCATCAAAAAGGCTTCAGTACGAGCAACGCTTGAACAACATAAGCTTGTGCTGCCTAGATCGCAAGATGCGATCTAGGCAGCATGATGCTTACCGGTAGAAACCCTCGAGACGAAGGAGTTGGCGATGCGCCAGGATTGATTTGTGGTTGAACGTTGGTTGTTGTTTTTTTCATAAACCCTAGATACATATTTATAGTCCAGGGGACTTTCTAATTCAGGCGTGCACCTAACCGTGCACGGGTCAAACTCTATCTTTTAATCTAAGATGCAATCTACTATATTAAGATACACGGGCAATCTAGCCCAAACCCCTCTTGCAAGGCCGCTTCAGAGATCTTCCACGTATAATCTTCCAAGCCCATCTCCCTTACGGCCCACCTCCTGATTTGGCCAAAATCCGGTGATAACACATGCCCCCCTGGTTTTGGTAATGATAATTTCAAAACCACTCTGTTTTTCCTTCGAAGGGTCATGTCGTAGTAGAGCAGAAACGTCGCAGTATTCTTCATCATGATGACTTGCCTTCTCACCTTCTCTGTGTGATTTGACAATTTTGGCTTCATCTCCTCGGAAATTGTAATGGCATTAAATCTCTACTAGGCTCCTCTTTATTTAACCATGCCGATTGATTAGCCCTCTTCATCCCCTTTCTCTGTTCTAGCTATCGGCACCCAAAAAACCCTCTTCCCCTGTAGCAATGTCTTCCTCTTCCTCTGTCTCCTCCGACCTCTCCCTCCAATCCTTCTCCTCGAGCGAGCCGGAGTGGAACTCCGACCATGCGCTAGAGGACGACCAGCCTCTGACCGATGGGGAAGACGATCTCAAATTCCTCATCGAAGGGGAGCTGATAAGCGAAAGTGAAGACGACCTCCATCCCTGGGTGAAACCCACCTCCTCCGACGGGAAGGGGGAAGAAGTAGAGGAAGAAGAAGAAAAAGAGGAGGGCGGCCCCTCCTCCCCCGCTAAGCTTCTGCCGGCAAAGCGATTCCGCGCTTGGGCGGACATCGAAGACGATGATGATGATGAGGAGGAAGATGAATCCTCCACCTCCATCCGGTACCCGCCGACAAAGCGCTTCCGCTCTTGGGCGGACAGCGAGGATGATGATGATGATGAGGAAGAAGAAACCCCGGCCGAGGGCTGGGGCAGCAGCGACGAGGAACTTCCTGGGAGCAGCGCCGATGACATCGACAACGGCGACGATGAGGACAGCGACGACTAGTAGAGTAGGACTAGTAGTAGCAGTGCACTAGGCACCAGATCCTTCTTTTGAGAGCCGTCGGCTCTTTCCTGTAAAGCCGCTCCTTTGAATTAATGAAAATTGTTCTTCCAATTCATTAATCCAATTTCAATCCTTCCGCTGGCCACACCAAGACCGATAGCAACGTATCGGATTCTTTTTCCTTTAGACGCCCATGAAGCCGGACTCAAATATCGATTAGACCGTCAGTCAAGCCCTTCTCAAATTCAGACTGCGATTTGATACCTGATCATAAAATTTCGCAATCTCATAGCCGATGACTATTCATCGGCTATTTTGAGAATCCAGTCTCTTTCCTTTTCTCGCAGCACCAGGACGATCCAAAACCTGTAAAAGCCGACGGCTTCCTTTTACGGCCCCTCTCCGCAGCTTTAGCAGTCTTCTTCTGCAACACCTTACTGCTTTCGGAGAAGATCACGATGCAGGGTCAGCCGATGCAACTCCAATCGGCTCAGAAAACAGAGCATCTACCAAGTTAGTTGCCCCCCGAGCCTTAATCAAGGCGAGAATACCGGCGAGGATGCACAGGTCAAACAAAAAGGCTTTGACCTTAGGTAATCTGGTAATCCGAGATAGCCACCATGAAGAGTCAGCCAAACTTGCCCCCATTGATCAGCTTTCTTCCACTGAACGCCGATGTTGTAGATGAAACACCAACAGCTTAACTAACGCAAAGGGTTGTCGGCTCATTGCAGCCGAGGCTGCTTCTCATTGTACATTCCCTTCAAGGAAACAGAAGTTCTTGAAGCCGAACTGGAAACCATCTTGGCGAAAATGTGAGCCTTGAGCACATAGCCGGTAGGTCTTGGTCTTGTGTAATTGTGCTAGAGTCGATGGCTGTACATCGGCTATATATCGTGGTGCTGATTTTTTTTTTACTGGCCGATTTTCCTATCGGCCCCAACATTTCACTGCACACATGTTGAATCTGCACATGTTCATCTGATTAGGTGCCCCCCGAGCCGAATCTTTTAAGTAATTGAAGATTTCGGCTCTCCAATCATCCTGTTCCAGGAACTGTACCTGAACTTCCGATCCGTCAGATATATCTATATAGCCTGATGCCATTTGTGCGAGATTGTTGGCCTCGGTGTTTTGGGATCTTGGGACCCAATTAAAGTTGATGTACCGGAACTGTGTCATCAACTCACGGCATTCCATCCAATATGGGAAAAGTGATTCACTCTCGCATTTATATTCATCCGTGAGCTGGTTAATCACCAACTTGGAGTCTCCAAAAGCTCTCTTGCCTCGCCCGGCTTCCAGTAGCAACTCCATCCCCTTACGGATGGCCTCATATTCTGCTACATTGTTGGTGCAAGGGGTAGATAATCTGATGGAGAAGGAGTACTCTGCCCCCTGAGGCGACACGAGCAGAATGCCGATGCCACAACCATCGTCGCAAGCCGATCCGTTGAAGAACATGGCCCATGCACGTATAGATAGCGCTGCTATCTTGGTACTGATCCGTTCAGCTATAAGATCGGCCAACGCTTGTCCCTTGACTGCTTTCGCAGGCTGATACCGGAGATCGAACTCTGACAACGCAAACATCCACTTACCAAGTCGGCCTTTCAAAACAGGGGCCGACAACATGTGCTTGACAATATCTGACTTGCATATAACAATGATCTCTGCCATCAAAAGGATGTGATGAAACTTGATGCAGGTAAAGAACAGGCAGAGGCAAAGTTTCTCGACCTCAGGGTATCTTGTCTCCGCGTCCAACATCCTTCTGCTGAGGTAGAACACGACCTTTTCGACGCCCTCGTAGAGTTGCACCACTACCGAAGCGATGGACGTGTCAGCTACTGACAAGTAGATGTAGAACGGCCTGTCTTGCTGGGGCGGAACTAGCACAGGCGGCGTCGTCAGATACCGCTTAATCTCATCAAACGCCTGCTGCTGTTCTGCCCCCGGTGAAACTCGTCGTCAGATTTAGTTTTCACCAGCGCCATGAACGGCTCGATTCGTCCTGACAGATTAGAGATGAATCGTCGGACAAAATTGATCTTGCCGATGAGACGTTGGAGCTCCTTCTTCGTGGTGGGCGGCTGCATGGTGCGCACCGCCTCTTGAATTTTCAGGCCGATCTCAATTCCCCGTTCGTGAACCAGAAAACCTAGGAACTGACCAGCCGTCACGCCAAAAGCACACTTCTTCGGATTCATTCTCAGTCCGAACTTCCGAGTTCGGTCTAGGACGCGCCGCAAATCATCCAAATGTCCCTCCATGGAGACAGATTTGACTACCACGTCGTCGATATAGATTTCCACCAACTTTCCGATCAGATCATGAAATATATAATTCATGGCTCGTTGGTACGTTGCACCAGCATTCTTCAACCCAAAGGTCATGACTACATATTCAAACAAGCCTACTGCCCCCGGTACTCTGAATGCGGTCTTGTGTATATCTTCCGGAGCCATGAAGATTTGGTTATAGCCGGCGTTGCCATCCATGAAGCTCAACACCTTGTGGCCAGCAGCTGCATTGATCAATGTTTCTGCCATAGGCATCGGATACTCGTCCTTTGGAGTGGCCCTGTTGAGATCTCGGAAATCGATGGCCACACGCCATCGGCCGTCCTTCTTCTCTACAGGCACGATACTGGAGATCCACTCAGCGTACCTGCATGGCCTGATGAACCCGGCGGCCAACATCTTCTCGATCTCTTTCTTGACTTCTTCCAGAATTTCGGCCCTCATCTGACGGGCTCGTTGTTGGAACGGCCGAAATCCTTTCTTAAGGGGGAGCCGATGTTCAATGATGCTCCTGTCCAACCCAGGCATCTCCGTGTAATCCCATGCAAAGCAATCTGGGTATTCTTTTAACAGAGCTACCATCTGCCCCCTGAGCTATGGATCTAACTTCTTGCTGATAAAAGTCGGTCGCGGCTTATCCCCAGGACCGATGTCGACTTCCTCTAGCTCGTCAGCCGATGTAAACCCATACCCTAGCTTTCCGTCACCTGTGAGGCCGACGCCACATACTGGGAGAGCAGGTGGTACGGATAATACGGGCTGATCGCTATAATCGGCCTCCATCTTGATCAACACCAGGATCTTTTGGCAGTGTCGGGGCCGATCGCGTGGAGCAGCTTCCTCTTTATCTTCGCTATGAGAGCAGCTGCCCTCATCTCTACCCTTTTCAGGGCGGTGCCCCAGTTCTACCATGTTGATGTTGAACGAGTATTTTGGCTGGCACCTCCCAAGGTAAATGTCCTCAACCCTGTCAACGGCGCATGCCGGTGAATTAGGCACTTCTGGTGCCGCCAATGCGAATGACGACGGTGGACGGGACTGAAGTGGCACTTCTCCTTGGTAGGTCCCGAGAGCTGGTCCTGACGGAGAGCGCTGGTGCCTCATGATTTCCTGTATCATCCGAAAAGCGACACGCTCCAATGTATTCACCAGGCTCTCGGAATGGCGATGCAGCGAGTGAGTCACCATATAGCCAATCTCCTGACGCAGGGACCTGGTGCGTTCTTCTGACGGGACGGACAGGTCCACTCCATCGAGCGCGCCTTCAGGTGAGAACCCTTTCCACCTGATGCCATGGGAACGGGTCCTGTGAAAAGAGCCGATGAGGTCGGCTTCGAGGATTGCTTTGACCTCGTCATACTTCTTCTTGAGATCGTCGGTCAGATCCTCGTACGTGACTGGAGTGCCGTCCGCCATCTCAGATGTAGATGGCGATTCGGTTGATGCCGAAGATTGTCCCACCGGGCGTGCCAGAATGTGTTGCGGTCAAAAACCCACTGGCGAGCAGCAACGGGCAACACAGGTGAGCCGGGAACAACTTAGGGCTGCGGCTGGCCCTGGTCCCTCCGAGCGACGGCCCGTACAGATTCCGGCACGCACGTCCGATGCTGATGCAAGGGCGTGCCACCTGACCTATACCTGGTCAGGAAGGTGATGGAGATGCCTCGCTTAGTTTCCTGCAGGGCATACACGTAAACATTAAATATGAGCCTCGATCGGCTCTCAGGTTATCCTGTGAATCGGCTCAAGGAGCCGATCCACCCATGATTCGTACGAGGTGCACGAATATATGGTGGTCCTGCTTGATCAAGATAAAGCTAAAACGATCTACGACGATCTGGGGTTTTCACCGCATAATCGGATCATCCTACTCACGATTGGGCCTCGCGGCCACGCACGGTGATCGTAAGCCGATCCTAGATAGGGCCTAAAAACCAACACGAGGTTGATCCCCGGAACATCCTGTCTAGGACTAGCAAACGACACCCTACGTGCCGCTGGATCCTCCAACCCTTTGTAAGGCCTAACTATTGCAGATATTAAACTAATCCTTGTAGAAACAAGGAGCAACCGTAACGGATCGGATCTACTAAATTATGATCAAGCGGGGTGCCGCCCCTACACCTAAGATAGGTGTAAGGGCGGCTAGATGCGTAAGGGTTGCACAACGACAGCATATGATACTAAGAACAATGCTAACCCTAACACACCTAAGATAACTACGTTGCTCGCCATCAAAAAGGCTTCAGTACGAGCAACTCTTGAACAACATAAGCTTGTGCTGCCTAGATCGCAAGATGCGATCTAGGCAGCATGATGCTTACCGGTAGAAACCCTCGAGACGAAGGAGTTGGCGATGCGCCAGGATTGATTTGTGGTTGAATGTTGGTTGTTGTTTATTTCATAAACCCTAGATACATATTTATAGTCCGTAGACTTCCTAACGTGGGAATAATCCCAACCGTGCACGAGGCAAACTCTAACTAACCGACACGTATCCTACTATGTTACAGATACACGGGCCAACTAGCCCAAACTTTGCATATAAAGGCCGATTCACGTATTTCTTCATATATATTCTTCAACTCCATCTTGATCGCGGCCCACCTCTGACTCGGTCAAATTCTGGTGATAACACACGCCCCCCTGGTTTTGGAATTGGTAATTCCAAAATCACTCTGCTTTTTCTTCGTCGGGTCATGTCGTGGCAGAATCGTCGCAGTATCCTTCATCATGATGCCCTGCCTTCTCAACTTCTCCGCTTGACCTGGCGGTTTTTTTTCTTTTAGGCACCACTTCCTCGGAAACTGCTGTGGCATTGAATTTCCACTATATCCCCTTTTATTTAACCGCTCCAAACAGTTGGCTTCTTCATCCCCTTCGCAATAGCACTCCAAAAGCCCTCCTGTGCCACCATGTCCTCTTCCTCCTCTGCTTCATCGGATCTTTCCACCCAGTCTTCCCCTTCTCGCGAGCCGACACCGGAGCCGAACCCGGAGGAGGTTCACGCGGCAAACAACCGCCGCGCCATCGAGGCCGGGGAGGAGTCCAGCCATGACTTCTCCGTCTGGTCAGAGGACGACAAGTCCTTGACTGACGGGGAAAGCGACCTCTGCTTCCTCGCCGACGGGGAAACTGAGGACGAGAGCGATGATGATTGCTTCTCCTGCGACGACTTCACCTCTCCCGAGGAGGAGGAAGAGGAGAAGGAGGAGGAGGAGGAGGAGGACGACACCTCCTCCGATGAGCCGCCGGCCAAACGGTTCTGCCCCTGGCCGGGGAACCTCAGCGACTTCGACAGCGACGACGACGACGCTGACGAGGAGGATGAGGACAACGAGGGCCCAGTCGGCGGCCATTGGAGCAGCGACGACGAGCCCGCCGGAAGTAGCGCCGACAGCGGCGATGACGGTGACGACGAGGGCAGCGACGGCCCGTAGATAGGACCTTTAGCATAGGATCAGTAGTAGTAGATGGGGCAATATACCCCTAGTACTTCCTTTTGAGAGCAATCAGCTCTTTATGTAAGAAATCTTGCTTATCAATGAAGAACTTCTCCCAATTTGATTTTGCCGATTTCCTTTGAGCTTAATTTAGCCGATTTCCTCTCATACTGATTTTGCCGATTTGCCCCCTTAGCCAATGCGTAATGAGCCGATAGCAACGCATCGGTCCTTACAATCCCTCCTTCAATTCTTCGACTGATGATCTTGAAATCCGGTGGATAATGTAGAGCCTTCAGGAAACCTTTGAATTCTTCCAACCAGACCCAATGGTCTTCTTCAAACACTCATCATTTTGTGAAGAAGGTTGCGACGAAGGATCAGCCGATGGTACCCCGATCGGCTCAGAGCATCTACCACGCCTGCTGCCCCCCGAGCCTTACTTAAGGCGAGAATGTCGGTGAGGATGCACCAAAACCGACCACCTTTCTTCTGACAGCAAGGGTGAGGATGCACCAAAGCTGAACTAGCACCAAGGGTGGAAATCTTCGACAAGAAGGCTCAGGCACCAGAATCGGCTCAAGGCAGCTGAAGAAGCTCTCATCGTTTACTCCCTCGAGAAAGCAGAAGGCCCCACAGCTGAACTGGACTTGGTGAAGATCCGTGCTTTGAACACCTAGCCAGTAGATCCTGCGTAGTTATACTAGAGTCGATGGCTGTGTATCGGCTATATATCGTGGTGCTGATTTTTTTTTACTGGCCGATTTTCCTATCGGCCCCAACATTTCACTGCACACATGTTGAATCTGCACATGTTCATCTGATTAGGTGCCCCCCCGAGCCGAATCTGACAGGTAACTGCAGATATCGGCTCTGTAGTCTAGCCAAGGCACCGTATTTGCACGTCGGCTTTGGTAGGACCAATATTGATTTTCCGGACTCATCAGCCGACGTAAACCGCTGCCCATTAGATCGACGTTGCAGATAAGCAGAACATATGGTGAGGATAATTTTGGCCGATTGCTGGAATCGGCCTCCATATTGATCGAAGCGCTTCAATGAAGGTTTTGTAATGTTCCTTCATAGATCTTTGGGAGCCGATCCCAAGGATCGGCCTCGCCACATTTGTTCATCGTTTTGCTCTTGCTATACGGTCAGGCCAGTGGATAAAACCAGCCTAACCCTTCCCTTCGTCACGTCGATGCGCTCGCAGTCGTCCAAATTGATACCTGAGAGGGATTCTTGGCCTGCTGCTTCCCACGCGTTCATGCCAGCCGTTGAAATTTCGGCTGAGTCATCGGCCTGGACGACCTCTACCTCATCTCCATCCCACTGTATTATGCATTGGTGCATCATGGAGGGAATGCAACAGTTGGCGTGGATCCAATCTCTTCCTAGCAGAACAGCATAGGTGCTCTTGCTGTCGACGATGAAGAACGTCGTAGGGATGGTTTTCCTTCCTACGGTCAGATCCACGTTCAGAACACCTTGTGCGTCAGACGCTTGGCCGTTGAAATCGCTCAATGTTACGTTGGTCTTGATCAGATCCGAGCTAGAGCGTCCCAACCGACGTAGCATAGAGTATGGCATAATGTTGACTGCCGCTCCGGTGTCCACCAGCATCTTATTGACAGGCCACCCATCGATGTAACCTCGCAAGTACAGGGCCTTCAGATGTCTGTAGCTCCTTTCTCGTGGCTTCTCGAAGATAACCGGCCGTGGGCCGCAGTCAAGTTGTGCCACAGGTGCCTCGTCTAATCCTGGAGCACTGAACTCCGAAGGAAGGATGAACACCATGTTTGTGCCAGCCGATGTTTCACCATCGGCTTTCCTTTGCTTGGGGCGCCACTCCATTTTCCGTGGTCGACCCTCTTCACCCAAGGTTCGCTGGACCTTTGCGGCCAGATCAGGCCGCGCTTTCCTTAGCGTGTGCAGGTATAGCCTTTCGGCTTCCTCCAAGCTACGCAGTCGCTGAACCCTGCGCTTTTGGGAACGGCTGAGTCCATCAGGGCACCACCTTGGACGGTGGTACCTGTCTTCTTCTTCTTCTCCCTCGTCTTCCGAATCCTCGAGATCTTCCATCCGAGGGGACTCAGCGCGTTTGCTTTGTGGTGGGAGAGGCCCTAGACGTTTGAACACGGACACGTTGGCTGCCTCCTTCTTATTCTGGTTGCATTCTGGGCAATTGCCGATTGTAGGCAATCGGCTCATTCCTGAGTCCCAGCAGTGTCTGAAGAAGGGGCAGTCCCAGTGCCTATCCTCGTCGTCTTGCTCCCTTGCCTTTTCCTTGGCACGGCGCTCGTACTTCTCCTCATCGCGATCATGCCGATGATGTCTTCTGGCTTCTTTAGCCAGACGCTCTCTTTCATCATCATCGCTAGATCGTCGGCGTTGGTCATACTGACTCACGTATTTGTTGAGGAGGTGATCAGAGAGAGGTCGCTGATATCTTACATTCCTCACTTCTCCCTCTGTGATGTAGCGCTTGCCGTCGTGCCGGAGCCGATCGCGTGGAGCGGCTTCCTCTGTGTCCTTGCTACGAGAGCAGCTGCCCTCGTCTCCGTCCTTGCCATCGTGGTGTCCAGGTTCTACCATGTTGATGCTGAACGAGGATCCCGGCTGGCAATCTTCAGGGTAAGTGCACTCCACCATGTTAACGGCGGGGAAGGGGTGGGTATCGACCTTCATGGCGTACTGGTTGAAAATCAGACGTCCTTGTTCAATCGCCATTTGGATCTGCTGACGCCACACCCTGCAGTCGTTGGTGGCATGGGAGACCGAGTTATGCCATTTGCAGTATGGCTTTCCGTTCAGCTCCTGTACCGTGGTGATTTTGAGGCCTTCGGGTATCTTCAACTTCTTCTCCTTGAGCAGGAGGTCGAAGATTTGCTCAGTTTTGGTCACGTCAAAATCAAAGCCTCTGGGCGGACCTGGTGGCTTGACCCATTTGCAGGACACGGGGGTTGCCCCCCGAATCCATTCAGCCATTGCTACTTCTTGATCGCCCGCAAAGCCTTCGTCTTCGTCTGCCTCAACCAGGACTACCGCACGCTTGAATTTATCCTGGTACAAGTCCGGGTGGCGCTGTTCATATGCGACGCTTTCTGAACCATGTGCGCCAGTGAAGGGTAGTCTGCTTGAGAGGCCACGTCCTTGATTTGCGATGCAAGGCCCACCACTGCCAACTCGACTGCTTCCTTTTCAGTCACACGAACCGAATAACATCGGTTCCTAAGATTTCTGAAGCGTTGGATGTATTCTGCCACAGTTTCTCCATGCTTCTGACGTATTTGCGCTAGATCGGCAAGGCCAGACTCGGAAGCGTCTGAGTGATACTGCATGTGGAACTGTTCTTCCAACTGCTTCCAAGTCCGGATTGAGTCTGGTGGCAACGAAGTGTACCACCCGAAAGCCGATCCTGTGAGGGACTGTGCGAAAAACCTCACACGTAGTGGATCCGACGCTGAGGCCGTTCCTAGCTGTGCCAAATATCGGCTCACATGCTCGATGGAGCTGGAACCATCTGATTCACTGAATTTGGAGAAATCAGGGAGCCGATATTTGGGTGGTAGCGGGACCAATTCGTATTCGTCGGGGTACGGCTTGGAATAGCCGATTGTCCTTCTTTTCGGCACCATGCCGAACTGGTCTCTCAGGATCGTGATGATTTGATCCGCGGTGCTGGCTGTAGGAGTCGAACTCTGAAGATTCGCCGGGGTGGCGTACTTAGCCAGCCATGCTTGCTTTTCCAGCTCTGAACCAACTGCAGGAGCTGCACTCTGGGGGTTCGTTGGAGTGGCATACGTAGCTAGCCACGTCTGCTTCTCAAGATCTGTCGCTGACGTTCCTCCTTCTTTTCCAGAAGTCCCTGCTGTTGCAGTCTGGTTTGCGAGTGCCCAGTTACTGCAGTCTGGCACGTATGTGAACATGTATCCGTGAGGGATCTCCTTAGGCGCCTCGTACAAAAACTGGTAGTCACTAGGGTCACCACCGATCTTGTAGACGACGAATGCCGGTGAATTCGGCACCTCTAGTGTTGCCAACGCAAATGGCAGCGGTGGCCGGGACTGGAGTGGCATCTCTCCCTGGTGTGTCCCGAGAGCTGGTCCTGACGGAGAGTATTGACGACTCATGATCTCCTGGATCACTCGAAGAGCAACACGCTCCAAAGTGTTCACCAGGTTCTCAGAGTGGCGGTGTAGCAAGTGAGCCACCATGTAGTTAATCTCCTGACGAAGGGACCTAGTGCGTTCTTCTGATGGGGCAGACAGGTCTATTCCATCGAGCGCACCTTGAGGCGAGAACCCTTTCCACCTGATGCCATGTGAACGGGTTCTGTGAAACGAGCCGATGAGGTCGGCCTCGAGGATCATTTTGACCTCGTCATACTTCTTCTTGAGCTCCTCGGTCAGATCCTCGTACGTGACTGGAGTGCCGTCCGCCATCTCAGATGTAGATGGCGATGTGGTTGATGCCGAAGATCGTCCCACCGGGCGTGCCAGAATGTGTTGCGGTCAAAAACCCACTGGCGAGCAGCAACGGGCAACACAGGTGAGCCGGGAACAACTTAGGGCTGCGGCTGGCCCTGGTCCCTCCGAGCGACGGCCCGTACAGATTCCGGCACGCACGTCCGATGCTGATGCAAGGGCGTGCCACCTGACCTATACCTGGTCAGGAAGGTGATGGAGATGCCTCGCTTAGTTTCCTGCAGGGCATACACGTAAACATTAAATACGAGCCTCGATCGGCTCTCAGGTTATCCTGTGAATCGGCTCAAGGAGCCGATCCACCCATGATTCGTACGAGGTGCACGAATATATGGTGGTCCTGCTTGATCAAGATAAAGCTAAAACGATCTACGACGATCTGGGGTTTTCACCGCATAATCGGATCATCCTACTCACGATTGGGCCTCGCGGCCACGCACGGTGATCGTAAGCCGATCCTAGATAGGGCCTAAAAACCAACACGAGGTTGATCCCCGGAACATCCTGTCTAGGACTAGCAAACGACACCCTACGTGCCGCTGGATCCTCCAACCCTTTGTAAGGCCTAACTATTGCAGATATTAAACTAATCCTTGTAGAAACAAGGAGCAACCGTAACGGATCGGATCTACTAAATTATGATCAAGCGGGGTGCCGCCCCTACACCTAAGATAGGTGTAAGGGCGGCAAAATAAGATAAGACATCTTAGGCAATTTCTCCGGGGATGGGCACGAAATTTAAGTGGGGTTTACAAAGCCGAAAGAGATAGATTATCACACATTATTGATATCCTTGATTGTAAAGCGGAGACAGTTCCGCTAGACGAGGAGGAGAGATCCGTTTTGCGCAAGGCTAACGATGATCTAGCTAAGTTACGCCGCGATGAGGAGTCTAAGTGGCTACAGAGAGCTAAAGTTAAACATATCCAAGAAGGCGGGGATAATACTAAATATTTTCACTTAATTGCAAATGGTAAACATCGTAGAAAGAAGATTTACCAGTTAGAGCAAGATGAAGGAACCATTATGGGTCAGGAAAATTTGAAGACATATATATCTGATTATTACAAGAATCTGTTTGGACCACCACAACCGAGTTCTTGTACTCTGGTTGAAACAGTAAATCATGACATCAAACAAATCTCGAACGACGAAAATAAAATTTTGATTGCGAATTTTACAGAGGATGAGGTTAAAAAAGCAGTGACACAAATGGAGAAAAACAAGGCCCCGGGACCAGATGGATTTCCGGCGGAGTTTTATCAAGCATGTTGGGACTTTCTAAAAGATGATTTAATGGCTATGTTTGAGTGTTTTCACAGAGGTGAGCTACCCCTGTTTCACTTGAATTATGGGACCATAATTCTTTTACCTAAAAAAGAAAATGCTATTCAAATACAGCAGTACCGTCCCATTTGTCTGTTAAATGTTTGTTTCAAAATCTTCACCAAAGTAGGGACGAATCGAGTATCCACAATAGCTGAAAATGTTATACAACCAACCCAAAGTGCTTTCATGCCTGGCAGACATATTCTAGAGGGAGTAGTTATTCTACATGAAACCATACATGAACTTCATAAGAAAAATTTGGATGGTGTTTTGTTTAAAATAGATTTTGAAAAGGCATATGACAAGGTAAATTGGTCTTTCTTGCAACAAGCGCTGCGAATGAAAGGATTTGATCCTAAATGGTGTACCTGGATACAAAAATTTATAGAGAAGGGTAGTGTGGGGATCCGGGTAAATAATGACATAGGTCATTATTTCCAAACTAAAAAAGGATTGCGTCAAGGGGATCCAATGTCACCAATTTTATTTAACATCGTAGCGGATATGCTTGCTATTCTGATTGCGAGGGCAAAAGAAGATGGCCAAGTGGAGGGTCTTATTCCACATTTAGTTGACGGGGGCTTGTCTATTCTTCAATATGCTGACGATACCATATTATTTATGCAACATGATCTTGAAAAGGCACTTAACATGAAGTTAGTGTTATGTATCTTTGAACAATTGTCAGGCCTAAAGATAAACTTCCATAAAAGTGAACTTTTTTGTTTTGGTAAGGCCAAACAGAGGGAGGATGATTATAAATCTCTTTTTGGTTGTGACATAGGTTCACTTCCTTTTAGATATCTAGGGATTCCTATCCATTTCCGCAAATTGAGAAACGGTGAATGGAAACCGGTGGAGGACAGGTTTGAGACAAAATTAAGTAGTTGGATTGGGAAACTTTTGTCATATGGCGATAGGTTGGTTCTGATTAACTCGGTTTTAACTAGTCTGCCAATGTTTATGCTTTCTTTTCGAGATTCCGAAAGGAGTTCTAAAAGGCTAGATTTTTTTAGGTCCCGGTTCTTTTGGCAAAGTGATGGTCACAAGAAAAATACAGGCTAACGAAATGGAATATTATATGTAGACCCAGGGACCAGGGCGGTTTGGGAGTAGAGGTTCTAGATTTAAAAAATAAGAGTTTGCTCAGCAAGTGGCTTTACAAACTTTTTAATGAGGAGGGAATTTGGCAAGAGCTGCTCACTAAGAAATACCTGCATTCTAAAACTTTGTCACAAGTTTCAGCAAAACCAAGTGACTCGCCTTTTTGGAAGGGCTTAATGAAAGTAAAGGAGGAGTTTTTATCTCGGGGTTCTTTTGTGGTTGGTAATGGGATGAACACCAGATTCTGGGAGGACATTTGGTTAGGTCATAAATCTTTGGCGGAAGAATACCCGTCACTTTATAATATTGTAAATCATAAAAATGTCACGGTTGAAAATGTGCTTGCGACGAATCCTCTTAATATTAGTTTTAGGAGGACTTTAAATGACAACAAATGGGAAAGATGGACACATCTATTACACAGGCTTATTATGGTACAGTTAAATGATAGTGAGGATAGATTCAAATGGAACTTAACGGCTTCTGGTGTTTTTTCGGTCAAGTCCATGTACAATGATCTCCTCTCTGGACATACAATTTCCCTCAAGAAACATATCTGGAAGTTGAAGGTGCCACTAAAAATAAAGATTTTTATGTGGTTCCTCCACAAGAAAGTGATTCTTACGAAAGATAATTTGGTCAAACGAAATTGGAATGGTTCTACCAAATGTTGTTTTTGTGATCAAGAAGAGACAATACATCATCTTTTTATATCTTGTCCTTTTACTAAGTTGATCTGGAAGATAGTGTACATGACTTTCAATATACCTCCGCCATTGAATATAACTAATTTGTTTGGAAAATGGCTAAATGGGGTAGACAAAAAGAGTAAAGCTCACATTAGAGTTGGAGTATGTGCCTTGCTTTGGGCAATATGGAACGTACGTAATAATTGCATTTTTGACAAAAAAAACTTTCCATCATTTCTGCAGGTTATTCCTTTGGCTACCCACTGGATCCATATGTGGTCCTATCTGCGCCCAGAGGAGGAGCGCCTTGCCATGGATATTGGGTGCAACCGACTGGCAACGGTAGCACGGGATTTTTACAGCCGGTGCGGTTGGCGTGCTGATCGAAGACTAACATGATGATGCAAAGGCGTTTCATGCTAGTGGTTTTTAGATGGCTTGTTTTTGTAGCAACTTTGGGTGATCCATGAGCTGTAATAAGTTTTGAGTTTTTTTATTTTGCTACTTGTAATAACCGGATTCGTTTTAATAAAGAAAGCCGCATGCATCAATTGATGCAGAGGCTGGGATACCCCATTTCGAAAAAAGGTGTAAGGGCGGCTAGATGCGTAAGGGTTGCACAACGACAGCATATGATACGAAGAACAATGCTAACCCTAACACACCTAAGATAACTACGTTGCTCGCCATCAAAAAGGCTTCAGTACGAGCAACGCTTGAACAACATAAGCTTGTGCTGCCTAGATCGCAAGATGCGATCTAGGCAGCATGATGCTTACCGGTAGAAACCCTCGAGACGAAGGAGTTGGCGATGCGCCAGGATTGATTTGTGGTTGAACGTTGGTTGTTGTTTATTCCATAAACCCTAGATACATATTTATAGTCCAGGGGACTTTCTAACGTGGGAATAATCCCCACCGTGCACGAGACAAACTCTACCTAAACGACACGTATCCTACTATGTTACAGATACACGGGCAAACTAGCCCAAACTTGGCATAACAGGCCGATTCACGTATTTCCTCCATGTATATTTTTCAAATCCATCTTGATCGCGGCCCACCTCTGACTCGGTCAAATCCTGGTGATAACACATGCCCCCCTAGTTTTGGAATTGATAATTCCAAAATCACTCTGTTTTTTCTTCGAAGGGTCATGTCGTGTCAGGTCAGAACCGTTGCAGTATCCTTCATCATGATGTCCTGTCTTCTCAGCTTCTCTGCCAAATTTGATAGCATTGGCATCGCCTTCTCGTAAACTGCAATGGCATTAAATCTCCACCAGGCTCCTTATTATTTAACCGTGCCGATTGGTTAGCCCACTTCATCCCCTTCCTCTGTCCCAGCTATCGGCACCAAAAAACCCTCTTCCCCTGTAGCAATGTCTTCCCCTTCTTCCTCCTCCACCTCGTCGGTCTTCTCCGACTCTCCCTCATCTCGCGAGCCGACGCCGGAGTGGGGCTCGTTGGCGGCGCACGACATTCTCGCCCCAACGTCGTGGGACAAGGAGGAACACGATTCCTTCGTTTGGTCTGAGGATGACAAATCCTTGACCGACGGAGAGGGCGACCTTCAATTCCTCGTCGACGGGGAAGAGGAGGCAGAGAGCGAGGATGACCGCTTCTCTTGGGATGATTTCACCTCCTCCGAGGAAGAAGCGTGTGGTGACCCGGCATACCACTGCATGGTGTAGTATGCAAGTCTGATATAACACCAATGAAACACCGTTCCACTAGTATTATATCGCTCAGAGTGGTACAACAGAAACATATGCGGGTCCAAGGCATGTCTATAGAATTACAACAATGACTCTGTTACATAAGATCAGCACAGCCTCCTACTTTACAATGAGGTAAAACTGCAAATAAACTCCAGAAGAACGACTCGTAGTCTAATTCTATCACGAACTCTATTTGTAGAGTATATGACTAGCTATAGAGGCTAAGAACAGATTCTAGCTAAGTAGGAGCTAGGTTGAGGAAGCTAGTTCCTTTCTACTGCTAATCTAGGTTTTCTCCTGTTGGATGACGTATCTGACTCCGTTGACAGGGTCCTGTCTTGTGAAGTAGTTGTTGGCTCCTTGGCCTTCGAGTTGCACTGTAGATCCTCCTTCGATGCCTCCATATCTAAGCAGGGGATTTAAGAGTGGGATGAGTACGAGCGTACTCAACAAGTTCATTATAGGAAAGAGGTGTTTAATGCACTAGCTACAGCATTAGACCAGAAAGTCTAATACCAATGCAGGTTTTCATAATCATTTCTTCAAGAGGTTGCTTTTATTCAGAAGAACTATGTCCGTCAGCCTTCACCGGTTTACTAGAACTTCATGGAGCTCCTTTCCGGCCGCGTCAGCGATTCCATATCCCGGAACAGGGAGTGACAGGTCACGGTTCTTTACACTCTGCAGAGGTGTGTTGCTTTACCCATAAGAGATCTTAACCTTGGTGCCAACCGGGCATATTCCCCGTCCACACTTCCTATGGTGTGAGGCCCGGTATAAGGTCTAGCCAATCATGTTCCTCCGCTACCTCGAACACCCACCCTTTGTTGCATGCCCCGACCCTGGGTCCTCGCCGGTCCCATTATTCCCATATATTTCAGGGTGGACCCCGACCACGACGACAGTCTGGGATCGAACCAAACTCCTTCGCCGGTAGCTGCAACCCATCATAGACCGCAATACCGTGGGGACTTAGAATGGGTTCCCCACCCACAAGTTGTTCCGCAAGCCGCAACCGCTACGGTATGCACTGCATAACCGTGGGGACTTAGAATGGGTTCCCCACCCACAAGTTGCTCCGCAAGATACAACTGCTACGGTAAGCGCATCCGTTGATGAACGAGAGGTGGAAACACTTTTGACTACTCCGTCCCACTCCAGATCTTATGGTTAACACGGATATTACGGCACAAGAATCACTGGCGACATTTGTTGTTTAATCCTAGATGGATATAACCCGTGCAATGGAACCTCCACCATATCAACACAATCCATGGTTCCATTGCCCACCACTTAGTCATATTCATAGTTATGAAAGTAGTGGTTTTGATTTTTGTGCAATAGTGATAACCATAATACTTTGCAAGTAATTTGATAAAAATACTCAAATGACATGAGCAAGTGATGAACTTGCCTTTCTTGACTGCAAGATTATGCAGACAAGGTCTTCGTTACGCAACAACTCCAAATTCTGAAATAGCATCATCGTCCGGTAAGGACGATGTTTAAAAGATTGGCAAGGATGCAATAATGCATAAGTATGAGATGCAATCGCTCTAAACGTGACCTAACCCCGATGATTTAAGATCAGTAAGTTGTAATGATTGGTTCAGGGTGTGTTGCACTTTTAGAGTGATTCACATACAAGGTTCTTATTCAGGTGTGATTATTTGGTATTATAAACAGGTAGTTAATAGAGCATAATAATCAACTGAGCAGACAAAGAATGATAATTGGCATAATGTTAACAAGTAAAGAACAGTAGTCAGTTTTAGTACTATAAGGCATGGTTGATGATTAATTATCATATACTTTAAAAGAATAACTTTGGAAGAACATGTTCTTTAATAAAGAACAAGTATGATAATTAGGTTGAGGGGGTTCTATGGTTGACTATGGTTTCAGTTAGTTTCTAGAGTAAGTATTAGATGGATCACAACCTGGTTGGATTCATCAACATCTAGAGCTTGTAAGGTTGAGTTAAGCTTAGGCATCCTAAGCAATTATTCATACAAGGTTGCTATCAGGACTGTTTCATCTTATTGGTGATGACTAGCTAGGGTTTATAGATCCTATAAGCAGGGTTGATGATGATTCTTTATTTACTTCAAAAGAATAACTTTTGAAGAACATACTTCTTAAATAATAAGAAGTATAACAATTAGGATTTAGGTGGTCTAGGTTTTATTGTTGGTTCTATTTAAGTAAAGAATAAGTGGCTCCTAAATGGAATGGTGGATAAATATCCAACACTAGCAGGGTTTAGTGGAATATGGTATGTAATACAGAATAGCAAGTATAGTTGCTATTATGGTTCATCACAAGGATGTGATGATAAGTATGGTTAATTAAGGATGGTGGTTTTTGGTAATGGAATCTAGGGTTTACACTTGGTTGGCCCTACTGGATTATTTAGGTCTAATGAAGATGAACACATGGGATGCTAATCAGTAGTGCTAGGGTTTCCCATATTTTATGTGGATTCTAACTAGTATTTAGTTGCTAGATATGAATCTATGTTTACGGGTGAAGTAACACGATCACATGTTACTTAGGTTTAGGTTTGGGAACAATTTAGGGTTCATAAGAAGTAATGGATCTTGGGTCTAAATGGCACGAGGGTTTTAGGATTACACATGAAATAATAGGGTTGTAATATCATTCCATATTAAATTAGGGTTTGCTATTTACCATATAGTTCTATAATTAATAACTTCATTTTAAAGTTGAAGTTATTAATAACTTGGAATAGAAAATAGTATTGTATTTGGTATTTTATTAATTTTAAACAATTAAATAATTAGGGTAATTATTAATCAGGGTTTAAATTCCAATAATAAAGATTTAACAAATGATAAAATAAAGAAAATTTGTTTTAATGTTTTCTTTATTCATTTACTGTTTTTTTTAATTTGAAGAGTTTTCCTAATTATTGAATTTTTATTGAATTTAGAATTATAAATAAGGCTTAAATAACAAGTATTAAATAAGTAAATTTTTATTAAAAATAAAAATTTGGTTTTATATTTTTATTGAATAGAGTTTTCTTTTCTAAGAATTTTAATGTATCATTTATATTTTTCTGAGCTATTTTGAATTTTATACGAATTTGTAAAGTTACAGCAATTATTGAATTTGAAATTAAATAGAATTGCTAAAGTTACACGGACAGGACACACACACAGTCCATGACTGGTGGGCCGTGTCCACGCTGGCGGCCACGTGGTGCTGATGTGGCCACCATGTGTGTCACCGGCGGCCAGTGACGGCGATTGCCGGCGTTCCCGTGGTTCCCCGAGGGCGTGCTTGGGCTTACTGGAAAGAGGACGCCGAGGCGAGCCTCATAGTGGTGGCGCCGCTCCGGTATGGTCGCCGGAGCATGCTCGGCGGTGAGGGGCGGTGGCAGTACTCACGGCCTAACGACGCGGCAGCGATACAGCGAGCAATCGAGGGGGCTAGGAGGCGCTTGAGTATCAGTGACTCACCCGGAGCACGATGAGCATGGCGGCGAGACGAGAGGAGGTCGGCATCGCCGGAATTTCTAGCTCTGGCCGTCGGAGAGGATGGAGTCGACGACGGCGCTACGGGGCTCCCCAGCTCGATTCCTCTTGTAGGAAGAGAAAGTCGAGGACGGTGATGCTGATGGTGGCCACGGCGAACTCAGGGATGCTCCGAACGACGGCGATGGTCGGCGTCCGAGCGGCTAGGGTTTCGGTTTGGGGAATTTTTTTACAGAGAGAGGGAAGAACTCGGGCCAGTGCTTGTCACTGAGCTTTTATAGGGCGCAGGAGCAAGCCTCGTCACGATGTCGAGCCAGGGGAGGTCGCCAGCGAGAGACCAGGACGAGCACGCCGTCGTGCTGTCCTCCATGCGGGACGAAGAGATGAGGACGAGCTCCTCTCGTTGGTTTTTCAACGAAGAGGTATGGGCTGGAGTTGGGCTGGTAAGTGGCTGCTGGTGGGCTTCGACTTGGGCCAGTGCTGGGCTGTGGTGCTGGACTGCTCCATGGGCTGCTCGGCCAGGTAAATCCAGGTAGGTTTTTCTCTCCTCTTTTCTTTTTCTGTTTTTATTTTCTGTTTTCAAATTTCATTTTATGTTTTTCTGATTCAAATTCAACATGAATTTGCAGGTATCTGGTTATTTAAATCCTATTAATTCTATTTAGAAGAATCACTATGTCACTGGATGGTTTAACACAAATATATTATTTTATTTGTATGTTTGGAAGCTTTATTCCAAATTTCAATTAAACATGAGTTTGAGGTGTTCATTTTATTCTTAAGTTTCTCTTGTGAATCAAATCCTTTGGAATGTTTGTAGTTGATACTTTGAACTTAAGGTTTTTCAGAGATTAGTATCAGGACTTAGTTTCCATTTGGGGAGTGATCCCTTGCTTATTATTTGATGTGCATAAGTATATGTTAACAATTTGAAACATAAGATTTAATTGATGGACACTTCTAGGGTCCCAATATGATTTACCTAAAGACACATGGGTTGGAACTTAATTGTATAGGTAAGTGGTGAATAAACACACTTATGGTCTTATTTACCAGTTGTATCACAGGGGGTTTTCCTCAGGTGTATTAAGTGAAGCATAAGATTTCATTAATATCCTTACCAGGGTTCTAATGATATTTACATAATGGCCATGGGTTTGATTCTCAATTATGGTCTAGGTTTATATTGCTATCTCCATAGTGATACCATAACTAGGGTTGAGATATAATTTTAGTTTGTATGAATGAGGTGACACCATATTGAATGAGCTAGGATTAATCTCCCCTAACCATGATAAGGTGATGGCTTAATTAACATTTTATGTTCTCCTCTAGTTACTATGATATTGAGAATTAGTTTTATCTTCTACCAATTGGCTTCTATTATTAACCTCAATTTATCATTTAAGTAACTACATTGGTTTTAGTTCTTTTTATAGTTAACTTTGGTCATATGGATATATGGTTTCTCACCATATAAAGTATAGTGTTTAACTCTAAGGTGTTCTTATGTTCATTTATTAATGAAATATAGATATGGTAGGATTCTATTTGTGATCACCAAGTGGTTCACAAATAAAGGTTGGGATATAAGTCTAGGATTGCTTACTAGTGATCTCCCCATGATTTCATGTGATGAATAATATCTACTGATCATATAAGTGTTAGCATTTGGATTATACTCCTATTTCTCCAAATCATGGTCATGGATTAGGCATGATCGAAGGTTTGGTTTCCTAAGGTATCTTTCATGATCTAAGTTTCTCACTTCTAAGATCAAGTATTGTCTTGATCACCTAGGGTATAATATCTCTCTTATAGTATCTTGGTTGGACATGGTTATGGTGGTCTCAACAGATTATATCCTAGGAGAATGCCTGAGATATCAACTTAGGGTTCTCTCAAGAAATGATAGTTTAACCTTTTGGATATTTGAATAGATCTCTCCCTTAGAACCAAGTGTTTCCTCAACTAACTTGAGTGTAACACCAGATCTCGAGTTCTCTCATACAGGAATAGTTATTCTAGGGTTTATAGTATACTCCTAATATTTATTTAGGTAGCTGAGCTAAAGATTCAATTGTCTAACTTAGTTGGAGTAATCTCTTCCTTACTTTATCAATTCATGGATATGGTATTATTTCATGTGGTATTAGGTTATCTCACCACTCCAAGGGAAATGGTTTACCACCTAATACTTTAGTTCAATGGTTGTCCTTTATTCTTAAATAGGTAAAGCTTGGATTAGTATGAATGGTCTCACTCATTTGGGAAGGACTTTAATACTAACCTGAGGCTAGGCTCTATAGAGATTGATGTGATCATCAATGTCTATGTTAAATATAAAGGGTTTATCTCTCTAGGAATTATCTTGAATAATATCCTAGTGTTCCTCTCAAAGATGATGATTTGAATACTTGGATGTATAGCCAAGGTTTAGCTCAAGGTTTGTTATTGCTTCTCTAATAAATACTATAGAACTCTCATCTCTCTTGGTTTGATGTATAATAATGTGGAATATAGAGGTTATATATTTCTAGAGTTGATCTCCTTGTCTTGTTTCCAAGATTGAAATAATATGGATACCATGAAGTTCATGGTAGGATCATGGATTTGTTTAAGACATGGAAAAGATAGGTGAAGAATAGTTTCTCCAATTATTGTTACTTGATTTCCAATTAAATGGATGTTCATATGTTATGTCAAGGGATAGCATGTTGTGATCTACACTAAGATCAAGTAGTTGATCTTATGAGTAAAGTGTTGTTGTGTTGATTATTAGTTCCATTTGATCTAACCCCTTAGATCAAATCATCTTTACCCAAAACAATGTTTTAAACAAAGTCACATTGAGGTTTATAGCGCTTGACTTGATGAGCTACTTCAATTCCACCAAGGTCAAGTGAAACTTCAGTTACTGTGACTGTTTTACTTTAAAGCGCGAAAATTCCCCAGATTTTCTATGCATGAATGCAATGCATAGATCTGTTTTCTCTATTTTTGTAACCCCATTACCTGGGATATTACAGTCTCTACCCCTTAAACTAAACTTCGTCCTCGAAGTTTGAACTCTCTCACGTTTCCGAAGTGTGGTTCTGACTTGTGCAGACTACGACTTTTCTCGAACTCCGTCGTGATCTTAATGGATATAATTGAATATATCCCTTGTCCAGATTCTTCCTGGAATCCATTAGAGTTTGTCTCTGAACCATGGTTCTTACTTTGATTCTTTGATTTCTTCCAACTCTATACGCTTGTTTCTTTTCTCTTTGAAGATTTAATGACTGGGACTTCTTCTGATGCTTCTAGTCTTAACTGAAGACTAGTTTGATAATAAACTCCTAATTGATAAATAGGTCTTTATTTTCCCTTACTACCAAGACTGCAAATAATGGGACTAAGTAAGGTACTTAACATGGAATTGGTCATGATGGTTTATTTCCTCTAAGAATGGATTAGACTCATCTAGTCCATCCAATCATGGTTTATAGTTGATACCTATAACTATTTTGGGTTATTTAGGTTCCATGAAAGGAATCATTCTATTAGTCTTTGGTATTGGTATATTCAATCTTCTTCGGTATTTGGCCTTTTTGAGCTGTATTTTGTCTATGGTATTTCCTTCATCCAACTTCATTAACCTTAGATTACTTGAGCTCTCGTACTTCTGAGTAAATATTACTCACTTTCTCAAGTTATAGTCCACTTCTTACTTCCTCGAGGTATGCACCTCGGCTTCTAGTCTGACATCTTTCTGAAAGTAATGTTCGTTAATCTTATGAAAATAAGATAGAACTTCCTCTCAGTTCAGACCTTCATCGTCTATCTTACTCAAAGTATTGAGTCATTGTTCATCCAACTCAATATTTACTCTACCCCTTAGAGTTTTCTTATGTCTTCAACTCCTTTTCTTCCAACCATTGTACTTATGGTTAGAATATTGATCTGGGTCTAGCTTATGGTTTATTCTTCTTTTAAAGTCTCGCGAAGAATATTTATGGTGTATCCACTCAATTGTGGACATCCAATATGAATCCTTCGACTAAATGATTATAGGTCATTGTTATTTTGCTAACCAAATTGTATTTGTTTATATCTTCTTGGTACAAATAATCCAGTGGTGGACTACTTGATACCAATTATGGCTATTTGTTAACTAAAAAGGTACTTTATTATAGGTTTTGATCAACTGGACGAGACATCTTCTGCTCTATCTCGCAGTATTGATCCTATACCACAACTGTGGTCTTTTGATATCAACTATGGTCTTTCTATATCTGCTATGGTTTCATATATCATCTTCCTTCATTCAGGGTTTATTTTGCAAGAAAACCACTAGCTAACACTATGAATATAGTATTCTAAGTGATTTCCCATGCATTCCCTCTTCTATGTGGACTATGGATCTGCTTAAGCTTCACCATAATCACCAGATTTCTCACCTTCATGCTTCTTATGTACTAAAGTACTCCTCTGTTGAGGTAAAGCATGAGCTTTGGTTGGTACTATCTTCAGAGTATTGTGGTTACTTCCCACAACTTTGCTTCCTTTCTCTGATGAACCGTCATCTTGTCTTCGGAATCTTCCAGAGTTCGTCGCTTCCTCACACGAGTACTATTACCCTCTAGATCTATAGCATCAAGTAAGAACTTGATATTGCAACATGCGTTTGCATATCAAAGTCAAACTTCATGTATGGATCTAGTCAAACAATGAAAATCCAATAAAATCCAAGAAGATTCAGCTTTGTGCATATAATACACACCATCATAAGCCTGAATATATTAGTTGAGTAAGACATCTCTAAACATCAGGCTCTGATGTGTAGTATATAACACCACATAAGATAGGTTTATAGCGTGATACTTAGCACGACTATTGGGGACTCTACTATTTGTCTCAACATTTACCTTAATTGGACAATTGCAATGAGATAAACTTGAAACAAAGTGGTTTGGGATAGTTAAAGTTAATCTAGTTTTGTTTGGAAGTACTAACTTAACTTCCATTATATTGAGGACTACTTCACATGATATGTCTGTTTCTAACTTTATTATCCTAGACACATAACTATTGGAATATAGCTCCTATACTTCCTAGTTATTGTACCATAAGGCTATGGTTCTGATGTGCTTGGCACCCTTCCCGTGGTTTTGGAATACAATTCTTGCACTACTTGTTTAGCACTTGGCTTCTTATTGTACTCCTCCTAAATACTTTAGAGGTTCTACTTCATCACATAATGATTCTCAAGTGAATCATATATGACTAGCAACTCTACCATGTAAGTAGACAAGTTTTTATTCCTATCACTCTTCCTTACTTCCCATGATTGACTCATCATGGTTTATACTACCTCGTATAACTTACATTCATCCCTTACTATCAGTTGTTTCACAATTTTAGATAAATTTTACTTACCCATTACTTAACTTGGTCTACATCTTCTATTAGGACATCTTAATTATCTTCATCACTTGATATTACTTCAATTACAGGTCTGAATAACTCTTATTTATTCATGACAGGTGTTGGTACACATCTTCCCATAGGATATCTTCTTTATGGTTGTATCCTCTCTTTGGACTACCATGTATTGTATACCAACAGTGATCTACTCATCTATTGTTCTAAGACTTCAGGGGTACTATATGTTTGGGATTAGCTGACTAACTTTACTTTATGTTGGTAAGTTAGGTAAGAAATGTTGACTCAAGTGTGTCAGGATTATTCTCAAGTGAATATCCATCTCAAGTTATAAGAAGTGTGTGGTTTACCTAAAACAACTTCCTATAGACACTACCAATCCTATATGTCTCCTTTAAAGGGGTTTAATCCTAAGGTCAAAGCATTTGCTCTGATACCAACTGTGGTGACCCGGCATACCACTGCATGGTGTAGTATGCAAGTCTGATATAACACCAATGAAACACCGTTCCACTAGTATTATATCGCTCAGAGTGGTACAACAGAAACATATGCGGGTCCAAGGCATGTCTATAGAATTACAACAATGACTCTGTTACATAAGATCAGCACAGCCTCCTACTTTACAATGAGGTAAAACTGCAAATAAACTCCAGAAGAACGACTCGTAGTCTAATTCTATCACGAACTCTATTTGTAGAGTATATGACTAGCTATAGAGGCTAAGAACAGATTCTAGCTAAGTAGGAGCTAGGTTGAGGAAGCTAGTTCCTTTCTACTGCTAATCTAGGTTTTCTCCTGTTGGATGACGTATCTGACTCCGTTGACAGGGTCCTGTCTTGTGAAGTAGTTGTTGGCTCCTTGGCCTTCGAGTTGCACTGTAGATCCTCCTTCGATGCCTCCATATCTAAGCAGGGGATTTAAGAGTGGGATGAGTACGAGCGTACTCAACAAGTTCATTATAGGAAAGAGGTGTTTAATGCACTAGCTACAGCATTAGACCAGAAAGTCTAATACCAATGCAGGTTTTCATAATCATTTCTTCAAGAGGTTGCTTTTATTCAGAAGAACTATGTCCGTCAGCCTTCACCGGTTTACTAGAACTTCATGGAGCTCCTTTCCGGCCGCGTTCGCAGTTCCATATCCCGGAACAGGGAGTGATAGGTCACGGTTCTTTACACTCTGCAGAGGTGTGTTGCTTTACCCATAAGAGATCTTAACCTTGGTGCCAACCGGGCATATTCCCCGTCCACACTTCCTATGGTGTGAGGCCCGATATAAGGTCTAGCCAATCATGTTCCTCCGCTACCTCGAACACCCACCCTTTGTTGCATGCCCCGACCCTGGGTCCTCGCCGGTCCCATTATTCCCATATATTTCAGGGTGGACCCCGACCACGACGACAGTCTGGGATCGAACCAAACTCCTTCGCCGGTAGCTGCAACCCATCATAGACCGCAATACCGTGGGGACTTAGAATGGGTTCCCCACCCACAAGTTGTTCCGCAAGCCGCAACCGCTACGGTATGCACTGCATAACCGTGGGGACTTAGAATGGGTTCCCCACCCACAAGTTGCTCCGCAAGATACAACTGCTACGGTAAGCGCATCCGTTGATGAACGAGAGGTGGAAACACTTTTGACTACTCCGTCCCACTCTAGATCTTATGGTTAACACGCATATTACAGCACAAGAATCACTGGCGACATTTGTTGTTTAATCCTAGATGGATATAACCCGTGCAATGGAACCTCCACCATATCAACACAATCCATGGTTCCATTGCCCACCACTTAGTCATATTCATAGTTATGAAAGTAGTGGTTTTGATTTTTGTGCAATAGTGATAACCATAATACTTTGCAAGTAATTTGATAAAAATACTCAAATGACATGAGCAAGTGATGAACTTGCCTTTCTTGACTGCAAGATTATGCAGACAAGGTCTTCGTTACGCAACAACTCCAAATTCTGAAATAGCATCATCGTCCGGTAAGGACGATGTTTAAAAGATTGGCAAGGATGCAATAATGCATAAGTATGAGATGCAATCGCTCTAAACGTGACCTAACCCCGATGATTTAAGATCAGTAAGTTGTAATGATTGGTTCAGGGTGTGTTGCACTTTTAGAGTGATTCACATACAAGGTTCTTATTCAGGTGTGATTATTTGGTATTATAAACAGGTAGTTAATAGAGCATAATAATCAACTGAGCAGACAAAGAATGATAATTGGCATAATGTTAACAAGTAAAGAACAGTAGTCAGTTTTAGTACTATAAGGCATGGTTGATGATTAATTATCATATACTTTAAAAGAATAACTTTGGAAGAACATGTTCTTTAATAAAGAACAAGTATGATAATTAGGTTGAGGGGGTTCTATGGTTGACTATGGTTTCAGTTAGTTTCTGGAGTAAGTATTAGATGGATCACAACCTGGTTGGATTCATCAACATCTAGAGCTTGTAAGGTTGAGTTAAGCTTAGGCATCCTAAGCAATTATTCATACAAGGTTGCTATCAGGACTGTTTCATCTTATTGGTGATGACTAGCTAGGGTTTATAGATCCGATAAGCAGGGTTGATGATGATTCTTTATTTACTTCAAAAGAATAACTTTTGAAGAACATACTTCTTAAATAATAAGAAGTATAACAATTAGGATTTAGGTGGTCTAGGTTTTATTGTTGGTTCTATTTAAGTAAAGAATAAGTGGCTCCTAAATGGAATGGTGGATAAATATCCAACACTAGTAGGGTTTAGTGGAATATGGTATGTAATACAGAATAGCAAGTATAGTTGCTATTATGGTTCATCACAAGGATGTGATGATAAGTATGGTTAATTAAGGATGGTGGTTTTTGGTAATGGAATCTAGGGTTTACACTTGGTTGGCCCTACTGGATTATTTAGGTCTAATGAAGATGAACACATGGGATGCTAATCAGTAGTGCTAGGGTTTCCCATATTTTATGTGGATTCTAACTAGTATTTAGTTGCTTGATATGAATCTATGTTTACGGGTGAAGTAACATGATCACATGTTACTTAGGTTTAGGTTTGGGAACAATTTAGGGTTCATAAGAAGTAATGGATCTAGGGTCTAAATGGCACTAGGGTTTTAGGATTACACATGAAATAATAGGGTTGTAATATCATTCCATATTAAATTAGGGTTTGCTATTTACCATATAGTTCTATAATTAATAACTTCATTTTAAAGTTGAAGTTATTAATAACTTGGAATAGAAAATAATATTGTATTTGGTATTTTATTAATTTTAAACAATTAAATAATTAGGGTAATTATTAATCAGGGTTTAAATTCCAATAATAAAGATTTAACAAATGATAAAATAAAGAAAATTTGTTTTAATGTTTTCTTTATTTATTTACTGTTTTTTTTAATTTGAAGAGTTTTCCTAATTATTGAATTTTTATTGAATTTAGAATTATAAATAAGGCTTAAATAACAAGTATTAAATAAGTAAATTTTTATTAAAAATAAAAATTTGGTTTTATATTTTTATTGAATAGAGTTTTCTTTTCTAAGAATTTTAATGTATCATTTATATTTTTCTGAGCTATTTTGAATTTTATACGAATTTGTAAAGTTACAGCAATTATTGAATTTGAAATTAAATAGAATTGCTAAAGTTACACGGACAGGACACACACACAGTCCATGACTGGTGGGCCGTGTCCACGCTGGCGGCCACGTGGTGCTGATGTGGCCACCATGTGTGTCACCGGCGGCCAGTGACGGCGATTGCCGGCGTTCCCGTGGTTCCCCGAGGGCGTGCTTGGGCTTACTGGAAAGAGGACGCCGAGGCGAGCCTCATAGTGGTGGCGCCGCTCCGGTATGGTCACCGGAGCGTGCTCGGCGGTGAGGGGCGGCGGCAGTACTCACGGCCTAACGACGCGGCGGCGATACAACGAGCAATCGAGGGGGCTAGGAGGCGCTTGAGTATCAGTGACTCACCCGGAGCACGATGAGCATGGCGGCGAGACGAGAGGAGGTCGGCATTGCCGGAATTTCTAGCTCCGGCCGTCGGAGAGGATGGAGTCGACGACGGCGCTACGGGGCTCCCCAGCTCGATTCCTCTTGCAGGAAGAGAAAGTCGAGGACGGTGATGCTGATGGTGGCCACGGCGAAGCTCAGGGATGCTCCGAACGACGGCAATGGTCGGCGTCCGAGCGGCTAGGGTTTCGGTTTGGGGAATTTTTTTACAGAGAGAGGGAAGAACTCGGGCCAGTGCTTGTCACGGAGCTTTTATAGGGCGCAGGAGCAAGCCTCGTCACGATGTCGAGCCAGGGGAGGTCGCCAGCGAGAGAACAGGACAAGCACGCCGTCGTGCTGTCCTCCATGCGGGACGAAGAGATGAGGACGAGCTCCTCTCATTGGTTTTTCAACGAAGAGGTATGGGCTGGAGTTGGGCTGGTAAGTGGCTGCTGGTGGGCTTCGACTTGGGCCAGTGCTGGGCTGTGGTGCTGGACTGCTCCATGGGCTGCTCGGCCAGGTAAATCCAGGTAGGTTTTTCTCTCCTCTTTTCTTTTTCTGTTTTTATTTTCTGTTTTCAAATTTCATTTTATGTTTTTCTGATTCAAATTCAACATGAATTTGCAGGTATCTGGTTATTTAAATCCTATTAATTCTATTTAGAAGAATCACTATGTCACTGGATGGTTTAACACAAATATATTATTTTATTTGTATGTTTGGAAGCTTTATTCCAAATTTCAATTAAACATGAGTTTGAGGTGTTCATTTTATTCTTAAGTTTCTCTTGTGAATCAAATCCTTTGGAATGTTTGTAGTTGATACTTTGAACTTAAGGTTTTTCAGAGATTAGTATCAGGACTTAGTTTCCATTTGGGGAGTGATCCCTTGCTTATTATTTGATGTGCATAAGTATATGTTAACAATTTGAAACAGAAGATTTAATTGATGGACACTTCTAGGGTCCCAATATGATTTACCTAAAGACACATGGGTTGGAACTTAATTGTATAGGTAAGTGGTGAATAAACACACTTATGGTCTTATTTACCAGTTGTATCACAGGGGGTTTTCCTCAGGTGTATTAAGTGAAGCATAAGATTTCATTAATATCCTTACCAGGGTTCTAATGATATTTACATAATGGCCATGGGTTTGATTCTCAATTATGGTCTAGGTTTATATTGCTATCTCCATAGTGATACCATAACTAGGGTTGAGATATAATTTTAGTTTGTATGAATGAGGTGACACCATATTGCATGAGCTAGGATTAATCTCCCCTAACCATGATAAGGTGATGGCTTAATTAACATTTTATGTTCTCCTCTAGTTACTATGATATTGAGAATTAGTTTTATCTTCTACCAATTGGCTTCTATTATTAACCTCAATTTATCATTTAAGTAACTACATTGGTTTTAGTTCTTTTTATAGTTAACTTTGGTCATATGGGTATATGGTTTCTCACCATATAAAGTATAGTGTTTAACTCTAAGGTGTTCTTATGTTCATTTATTAATGAAATATAGATATGGTAGGATTCTATTTGTGATCACCAAGTGGTTCACAAACAAAGGTTGGGATATAAGTCTAGGATTGCTTACTAGTGATCTCCCCATGATTTCATGTGATGAATAATATCTACTGATCATATAAGTGTTAGCATTTGGATTATACTCCTATTTCTCCAAATCATGGTCATGGATTAGGCATGATCAAAGGTTTGGTTTCCTAAGGTATCTTTCATGATCTAAGTTTCTCACTTCTAAGATCAAGTATTGTCTTGATCACCTAGGGTATAATATCTCTCTTATAGTATCTTGGTTGGACATGGTTATGGTGGTCTCAACAGATTATATCCTAGGAGAATGCCTGAGATATCAACTTAGGGTTCTCTCAAGAAATGATAGTTTAACCTTTTGGATATTTGAATAGATCTCTCCCTTAGAACCAAGTGTTTCCTCAACTAACTTGAGTGTAACACCAGATCTCGAGTTCTCTCATACAGGAATAGTTATTCTAGGGTTTATAGTATACTCCTAATATTTATTTAGGTAGCTGAGCTAAAGATTCAACTGTCTAACTTAGTTGGAGTAATCTCTTCCTTACTTTATCAATTCATGGATATGGTATTATTTCATGTGGTATTAGGTTATCTCACCACTCCAAGGGAAATGGTTTACCACCTAATACTTTAGTTCAATGGTTGTCCTTTATTCTTAAATAGGTAAAGCTTGGATTAGTATGAATGGTCTCACTCATTTGGGAAGGACTTTAATACTAACCTGAGGCTAGGCTCTATAGAGATTGATGTGATCATCAATGTCTATGTTAAATATAAAGGGTTTATCTCTCTAGGAATTATCTTGAATAATATCCTAGTGTTCCTCTCAAAGATGATGATTTGAATACTTGGATGTATAGCCAAGGTTTAGCTCAAGGTTTGTTATTGCTTCTCTAATAAATACTATAGAACTCTCATCTCTCTTGGTTTGATGTATAATAATGTGGAATATAGAGAGGTTATATATTTCTAGAGTTGATCTCCTTGTCTTGTTTCCAAGATTGAAATAATATGGATACCATGAAGTTCATGGTAGGATCATGGATTTGTTTAAGACATGGAAAAGATAGGTGAAGAATAGTTTCTCCAATTATTGTTACTTGATTTCCAATTAAATGGATGTTCATATGTTATGTCAAGGGATAGCATGTTGTGATCTACACTAAGATCAAGTAGTTGATCTTATGAGTAAAGTGTTGTTGTGTTGATTATTAGTTCCATTTGATCTAACCCCTTAGATCAAATCATCTTTACCCAAAACAATGTTTTAAACAAAGTCACATTGAGGTTTATAGCGCTTGACTTGATGAGCTACTTCAATTCCACCAAGGTCAAGTGAAACTTCAGTTACTGTGACTGTTTTACTTTAAAGCGCGAAAATTCCCCAGATTTTCTATGCATGAATGCAATGCACAGATCTGTTTCCTCTATTTTTGTAACCCCATTACCTGGGATATTACAAAGCGGAGGAGGACGACGACGAATCCCTCGAAGGTTACCCACCAGCGAAGCGCCTCCGCACCTGGTGGGACGACGACAGCGATGACGATGATGAGGAAGACGAGGCTCCCGTAGAAGGTTACGGGAGTTCCGCTGAGGAGCCTATCAGCAGCTGCGCCGGCGGCAGCGACGACGAGGGCAGCAACGGCCCTTAGATTAGGGACTAGTAGTAGTCAGCTTTTGTCCCCTTCTTTTCTGAGCAATCGGCTCTTTCCTTGTAAGAAATCCCTCTATTAATGAAGAGAATGTTCCTCAATTAATTTCGCTTCCTTGTTAACTTGGCCGATCGTAGAACGAAGTCGTTGTCGGGGGGAAGACCCCGGATAGGGCAATGGACGCGGAGCCGCAGGCTGGCCACTAGCCGGCTCGCGGCAAAGGCCGGCTGAGGAGCAGCCGGCTGGCGCCGTGGCCGGCTGGTCTGGAAGCCGGCTGGCTCTAGGTCCTAGTCGGCCTGGCTACGGCCACCAATGCTGTAGTTGGGCCGGCTTCTACAAGCCATATCCGACTGGGGTTTGTACCTCAGACCGACTCGAGGCTGGCGAGTCTTGCACTGGAAGGAACCGGGTAGGTGATCCGGGTTCCCAAAGTCCGCGCTGACTCCATCTTCCGTAAAGCGCGGGGCACTGTGGAGCAATAGTGCCACACGCCGGACAGGCCGTCAGGGCTTACGACGATCCGTACCGGCTACAGTGGCTGACGGCGACAGGGACACCTCCTCCATACCGCTGACCGTGGCAGCCGGATGGGACAGGCCACGATGCCTCAACCACTCCTGACGTCACCACCTCGGGAAGGAGCGGAAGCCGAAGCCGGCCCAGCCGGCCAGTAAACTATAGGGTCTTTTATGTAAAGTGCCGGTGCCTATATAAGCCGCACTACCCCCTCTCGTGCAGGGGATCGATCATTTATTGCTTTCACCCACCTACGGAGCTGCCCTGTGAGAGAGACCATAGTCTTCCTTAGCCTCTCAGGAGCAGCCGGATACAGCTCTAGGAGCACCATTGTACTGTGTGATCATCATATACACTCATAGCAGGAGTAGAGGTTTTACCTCCATCGGAGGGCCTCGAACCTGGGTACGTCGCCGTGTCGCTCGTGCCCATACCCGCATCCGGATACCGCCGTGAGATCCCTCAGGAACCACTTCGATTAGCCACCCTATGGCATATGCCGTGACGATACCACGACATTTGGCGCCCACCGTGGGGCCTTCAGCATCCTCGGCCGGTGTCTTCATCCGGACGGGCCTCACCACCACCACCGGCGAGCGAGTCGCTTCAGTGCTTGATCCGGAGATTCGGCTCCTCGATCGCGCTAGCGACAACGCTGGCTGCTTCGCTGACCGGCCCTTCCCAGCCGGCGGCAGCGTCATCTCCTTCGGCGGCTTCGACGTTTACGTCGCCACCGTCGCACCGCCGCGCTACCCGCGGCAGGTGCTGCACTGCGCTAGCCCTCCTCCGCGAGCCGGCAGCAGCGCTCCCGCCAGCCCCGCCGTCGTGCAAGTCATGATGGCTGGCGACGAGCTCCCCACCAAGAACCCGCGCATGCGCGGCCCCAACCTGGAGCGCAACATCGACCCCAACGCCTCCGGCTCGGGCCCGAAAGCGCCACCACCACCGTCCCGGCTGGATGCAGTCCGGGCAAAGCTGAGCACCCCGCTCACGCCTGGCGGAGACCCCACCGCCATCGAGGCGGACTTGGAGGCGCACCGCCAGCTCCTCCTCAAGCAAACCGAAGAACTGGCTGCTGCTAAGCGCCAGATGGAGATCACCCAGCGCGAGTACAACCGCGCCCACGGCCTCACTCCAGGCGGCGACGAGCCAAGCCGAGCTGGCCACATCCGCCGCAGGGGTCGCGACCTTGGCGCTGAGATCGCCCGCGACGGCGCTCCTTCGCCGGCTCCGTCCGCGGAGCTCCCCGTCTACAACACCCCCGACAAGAACATGCGCGCGGCAGAAGCCGCCGCAGAAGAGCTGAACCGCCTCGAAGGCGAAGAGTTACGCCGCCAGACCTGGCGGGTGACTGAGCTGCTCAACGCAGCCAACAGGCAGATCGCCGACCCCAGGTATGTCAATGCCCCCAGAGCTTCTCACGCTCGTGGAGCTGCAGGCAACGACAGGGAAGGCGCCAGGGACACGGCCGAGTCCTCCTCCCCAGCACCAAGCCGGCGCCATGATTCCCGGGCCACGCACAGCTCGGGCCGGCCAAGCCACCAGCCGAGCGGCAGCAGCCGCAGCCGGCCCCCTCCAAGCCGGAACCAGGAGCAAGACTCCGGGCCCCGCCGTCATCACCGGCCGGCTCCAGAAGCAAGCGGCGCACGCCAGCCGGCACACTCCCGGCTGGGCCCGCGCATCGAGCCCGCTGACGCCCGAGACCGCCTCGACCGGCTGGTTCAATCCCGCATCGCGGAAGAAGAGGGGCCAGCCGGCCCAAAGTGCTTCGGGCCGCGGATCCTCAACGAGCCCATGGTCGATGGCTTCCAGCTCCCGCGCGACACCCCCAAGTACGACGGCACCGCCAAGCCGGAAGACTGGCTGCTGGACTACTCCACGGCAGTCGGCATCGCCAAGGGCAACAAGCGCTGGGCTGTGCGCTACTCCCCCCTCATGCTACTCGGCTCCGCCCGCACGTGGCTCAACAACCTGCCAGCCGGCAGCATAAACGGCTGGCTGGACTTCGAAGCCGCCTTCATCAGCAACTTCACCGGCACTTATCGCCGGCCGGGTCGCCCTCAACAGCTTGAGATGTGCAAGCAAGGCCCGGACGAGACGGATCGCGCGTACCTGACGCGCTGGTGCGAGATGCGCAACTCTTGCGAGGGCGTGCACGAGATGCAAGCCATCAGCTTCTTCATGGGCGGCTGCCGACCCAACACCATGCTGTGGCACAAGCTGCGCCGCAGCGAGCCCAAGACGATGGCCGCCTTGATGGTCATCGCCGACAAGTACGCGCTGGCAGAGGAAGCCGGCAAGGCGCCGGCTGATGTTTCACCGGCCCCAGCAAGACGGGACAACAACAAGCCGGCCGAGGGCGCCTCGCACGGCAGCCGGCGGGACAACTACCGCGGCAAGCGTCACAGCGACCAGCCGGACCACCGGTACGGCTCCGCCCACGTGGCCGCCGTGACAGACAACGCGGCAGGCGGCAGCCGCCGCCAGAAGCAAGACCGGCAATGGAAGCCGAAGTACACCTTCGAGCAGATGCTCGACTCGCCGTGCAAGTACCACAGCGGCAAGAACCCCTCCAACCACACCACCCGCGACTGCCACTTCATGAAGCGGCTGACAAGCGGTGAACCCCTCCCGCCTCCCCCCCCCGCCTCCACCAGCCGGCGGGCCGGGTGGTCAAGGCGGCGCAGAGAACGCCAACCTCGAGCACCACGAGGCTAACCAAGTGCACCATGCCGGCCGATATCTGGCCGAAGACGCCACCTACATCATCTTCACCTCCGAGCCCGAGGACAGGACGAGCCAAGAGCGCCGTTCCCTCGAGGTCAACGCGGTCATACCGCCGGTCCCCCAGTACCTAAACTGGTCAGAGCAGGCCATCACTTTTGATCGCCGCGACACACCGGCTGTCCCGCCGGGCCGGGCAGCTACGCCATGGTCCTCGACCCCACCATTGGCACAACCCGGCGCAGCGTGCGTTTCTCGCGCGTCCTCATCGACGGCGGCAGCAGCATCAACATCCTCTACCGCGACACCGCCCGCAAGCTGGGCATCCAGGAGGCCGAGTTGCGCCCCACCCCCACCGTCTTCCATGGCATCGTGCCAGGCCATTGCTGCCAGCCGATCGGCCGGATCACGCTGGAGGTGATGTTCGGGAAGCCGGACCACTTCCGCACTGAGAGAATCGAGTTCGAGGTGGTGGACCTCGTGAGTCCATACCACGCGCTCCTGGGCAGGCCGGCCCTGACCAAGTTCATGGCGGTGCCCCACTATGGGTACCTGAAGATGAAGCTGCCTGGCCCCAAGGGGGTCATTACCGTAGCCGGCGATTATCGCCGCTCCATGGACTGCGCCACGCAGAGCTCCAAGATGGCCCAGACGCTGGTCATCGCCACCGAGAAGCAGCTCATCCACGACGCCGTCGCCCTCGCCAAAGCCGCGCAGACAGACATGCCGGCTGCGGGCAACCCGGCTGGGACGACTCACTTCCAGCCGGCCGACAACACCAAGAAGATCCTGCTGGACCCGGCGCAGCCGGACAAGTTCGTCACCATCGGTGCCGGCTTGAACAAGAAATAGGAAAGCGAGCTCACCAGCTTCCTCCGTGAGAATCGGGACATCTTCGCGTGGACTCCAAGAGACATGCCGGGTGTGCCGAGGGAGTTGGCTGAGCACCACCTCCACGTCCGGCCTGAAGCCAAGCCGGTGAAGCAGCCGCTCAGGCGCTTCGCCGAAGAACGAAGGAAGGCCATCGGTGAAGAAATCGCCCGGCTCCTAGCTGCCGGCTTCATCATGGAAGTGCTGCACCCGGACTGGTTGGCGAACCCGGTCCTGGTTTTGAAGAAGAACGGCTCCTGGCGCATGTGTATCGACTACACCAGCCTGAACAAGGCGTGCCCAAAGGATCCCTTCCCCCTGCCGCGCATAGATCAAGTCATAGACTCGATTGCCGGCCGTGAACTCGTTGTCTTTCCTAGACGCCTATTCAGGCTACCACCAGATTCCTTTGAATCCGGCTGATCAAATAAAGACTTCGTTCATTACCCCGTATGGGGCTTATTGCTACACGACTATGCCGTTCGGCTTGAAAAATGCAGGCGCCACCTACCAAAGGTGCATGCAAAAATGCTTACAGGATCAAATCGGCAGAAACGTTCACGCATATGTGGATGATGTCGTTGTAAAGACCAAGGAGACGACTACCCTCCTTGATGACCTGAGAGAAACCTTCACCAATCTGAGAAGATTCCGGATGAAGCTCAACCCGGCCAAGTGCACATTCGGCGTGCCGTCTGGCCAGCTCCTTGGCTACCTCGTCTCTCAGCGAGGGATCGAAGCCAACCCGGACAAGATCAGTGCCCTGGAGAAGATGGAACTGCCGCAGTGCCTCAAGGACGTCCAGAAGTTTGCTGGCTGCCTGGCCTCCTTGAGCCGCTTCGTCAGCCGGCTGGGGGAGAAGGCACTGCCCCTGTATCAACTAATGAAGAAGGCGGACAAGTTCGTCTGGTCACCGCAGGCGGACGAGGCCTTCCGTGACTTGAAGCGCGTGCTCTCAACCGCGCCAATCCTTGCAACGCCGGCTCCAATGGAGCCGATGCTGTTGTACATCGCAGCCACCAACCGAGTGGTTAGCGCTGTCCTGGTGGTGGAGCGCAAAGAAGCCGGCAACAGGGAGCAGCTGGTTCAGCGCCCAGTCTATTACCTTAGCGAAGTGCTCTCCCAGTCGAAGCAAAATTACCCCCACTACCAGAAGGTCACCTACGGCGTCTACATGGCGGCCAAGAAGCTCAAGCACTACTTCCAAGAGCACCCCATCAGGGTGGTTGCCACATCACCCTTGGCGGAAATCATCGGCAGCAAGGATGCCAACGGCCGGGTTGCCAAGTGGGCCCTGGAGCTAGCCGCCCACACCATCCTCTACGAGCCACGCACAGCCATCAAGTCGCAGATCCTCGCGGACTTCTTCGTCGACTGGGCTGAGATGCAGTACCTGCCGCCTGTGCCGGATTCCACACACTGGAAGATGCACTTCGACGGCTCGAAGATGCGCAACGGCTTGGGAGCCGGCATCGTCATCACCTCTCCCAAGGGAGACCGGCTGGACTACGTCCTGCAGATCCACTTCGCCGCATCCAACAACGTGGCGGAATATGAAGCGCTCATTCATGGGCTGAAGCTGGCCAAGGAGATTGGCGTGCGTCGCATACTCTGCTTCGGCGACTCCGACTTGGTCATACAGCAAGCATCTGGCGACTGGGACGCGAAGGACGCCAACATGGCCTCATACCGCTTCCATGTCCAGCAGCTATCCGGCTTCTTCGACGGCTGCGAATTCCACCATGTGCCACGAGCAAACAACGAAGCGGCTGACGCCTTATCCAAGATTGGCTCAACCCGGCAAGCCATTCCGCCGGGTGTCGCCTTGGCGGTTCTCAAGAAGCCGTCCATCATACCGTCACCGGACTCGGATTCAATATTCGTGCCGGCTGACCCGGGGGCTGCTCAGCCGAACCCGGGGGCTTCATCGCCAAACTCGGGGGCTAGCAAGCCGAACCCGCCGGCTAGCAAGCCGAACCCGGCGACCATGCAGTCGAATCCGGAAGCTCCCACGCAGGAGGCCCTGTTGGTCAGCGTATTCGAGATAAGATGCGTACCTTCATGGGCACAAGAATTCCTCTCCTACCTCACCGACGGTGTGCTGCCTGATGATAGAGTCCAGGCCAGGCAGATTGAGAGAAGGGCCAAGGCCTATACCATCATCAACCACCAGCTGTACAAACGCAGCGTAAGTGGGGTGTTCCAGCAAAAGGCCGAGCCGGCTGAAGGGATTGAACTCCTACGGGAAATCCATCAAGGAGAGTGCGGACATCACGCCTCATCCAGAGCCATAGTGGCCAAAGCCTTCCGGCACGGTTTTACTGGCCGATCGCGCTCGTAGACGCAAAAGATTTGGTGAAGAAGTGCAACGGCTGTCAGCGCTTCGCAAAGCAAAGACACCAGCCGGCTTCCGCCTTGAAAACCATCCCCATCACATGGCCGTTTGCCGTATGGGGCTTGGATATGGTAGGCCCATTCAGAACAGCGCGAGGCGGCATGACACACCTCTTGGTGATGATTGACAAATTCACCAAGTGGATCGAAGCCAAGCCAATCAAGAAACTGGACGGGTCCACAGCCGTCACATTCCTCAAGGAAATCATTGTGAGATTCGGCTACCCCCACACCATCATCACCGACAACGGCACCAACTTCTCCCAAGGCATCTTCTCTCGCTATTGCGGGGAAGTGGGGATCCGGATGGCCCTATCTTCTGTGGCACACCCAGAGTCCAACGGACAAGTGGAAAAGGCTAACGGCTTAGTCCTAGCCGGCATCCGGCCCCGGCTGGTGGAGCCGCTCGAGCGAGCAGCCGGCTGCTGGATTGAAGAACTGCCCAATGTGCTGTGGAGCCTGCGCACAACGACAAACCGCTCAGTCGGCTTCACACCATTTTTCCTCGTATACGGGGCCGAAGCCGTCTTGCCGACTGATATCGAGCATGACGCGCCAAGGATCAAGCTCTACACAGAAGCCGAAGCCAAGGAAGCTCGCGAAGATGGAGTTGACCTGGTCGAAGAGGCCCGGCTGCTGGCTGAGTCTAGATCTACTATCTACGAGCAAAGCCTCCGACGCTATCACAGCCGGAAGGTCCAGCCCTTAGCATTCCGAGAAGGAGACCTAGTGCTCCGGCTGATCCAGAGGACAGCCGGACAGCATAAACTGTCATCCCCATGGGAGGGTCCCTTCATCGTGAGCAAGGCAGTAGGCAATGATTCCTACTATCTCATAGATGCCCAAGAGGCTAAGAAAAACAAGCCGGACAAGGCTGACGAGGAGACTAAACGTCCCTGGAATGTCAGGTTACTCCGCCCATTTTACACATGAGAGCAGGAATGTATGTACCCCTTGTATCCCCTTTTGTGAGTTATGAAAAAGCTTGCGCCAAGAGCGCTGTTTCCGACAAGTTTTTCGCGTACTTTACCTTGTTTCGCCAATTGGCTTGAACCCTCTCACGCGGTCGGCTCAGTAACGTGATCCGGTTTCCGACAGCCGGCTTCCGATCCAGCTACAGACCGCAACCCGGCTGTCCGGCTGGCGGGAGTAAGGCCTAGGGAGCCGGCACGCGAAAAACGACTAAGGGAAAGAGTAAAAGCGAGTTGACTTGCAACTTTTCATAAAAGTGCCGGATTGCCGAATTCAGCTCGTTCGACTGAAATACTGTCAGCCTCACCCAGCGGCCCGCTCTTGATCCGGCGACGGATCGCAAGTCGGACGTACGACCGGCAAGGGCACAGCCAAAGAGTGGGGCGGATGGGAAAAAGCGAACGAGTCGAAAGAAAGCAACTCGGCACACAGATGATTAACAAACACATTAAAGCGTGCCTTAATAAAAGGATAATAACATTGTCTTACATATGCACCCGGCATCCCGGGGATTTAACGAATTGTCTTGGCAAAAGCACAAGGAAACAGGTAAAAGCTAAGCGCCGGCTGCATCAGCAGAGCCGGCCGCCGGGTCATCCTCGGGCACGTCGTCCGCCTCCTCGTCCTCAGCCGCCTCCTCCTCATCGTCAGACGGCGGATTCGGGTCCGCGATGAAGATGGACTTGTCGACGAAGTCGGCAATGGCGCAGGCGCGGGCAAGCCGAGCAGTCTTGTTCTCCGCCGGGAGCTTGTCCTCCACGCCGGCGCGCCGGAACTCCAACTGGTCGAGGCTAACCTCGTTATACCAGGAGAGCACAAAAGATAGCGCCATATCGGCTCCGGCGCGCGTGGCCGACTCCTTCCAGTCCAAGAAGCGGTCGGGAGCCCTGTCCAGCCAAGCGATGAGATTGGAGAGATCTTCTGGCAGCGTCTCCGTCGGCCACAGCAGTCGGACCAGCTCCTCCGCCGCCTTCCGCAGCTCCCAGCCAAGCTTGGTGACCGGCTCCATGCGGGCGGCGATGGACGCCAGATAGTCGTCCATGGTGAAGCAGTCGGAGCTCTGCTCCCCAGTGGCTTGCCGGCGATCCTCCCGCGCCCTGCCAACAGCCGCTAACGCCTCCTCCTGCGCCTCAGGGAAGGCCGCTGCAAAGAAGAAAAGCATGTCAGAAGCCATCAAAGCCGAAATAAGCTGAAAAATGCAAATTTTCGAAGTCCTAAAGTAAGCCTGGCGGCAGCCGGCAAGATCCGACTGCCCCCAGCCTGAAGATGGAGATTCCAAGGCTCTAAAGAAAGCCTGGCGACAGCCGGCAAGAACCGACTGCCCCCAGCCCGAAGATGGAGATATCGAAAAAACCAAGTTTCTGCCGCCGGTTGCCAACCTAAGCCGGCAGCCGACGGCCGAAAGCCGGCAAAGGGGAAGGCATAAGACAAGACTCACCCGCCAAGCCGCGATCGAGCGCGCTAAGTTCCCCCAACCACCGCTTGGCGGTGGCCGACAGCTCGTTGGACTTGGTGGTCACCTCTTGCTGAAGCGAAAGCCGTTGCCGTTCCACCTCCTCCAACCGCTTGCTCAGACCCTCCAGCTTCTCCTCCTGTTCCTTCTTGAGGGCGGCAAGTTCCTTGAGATGGTTAGCCTCAAGAAGGCGCAGCCGTTTCAGCTCCCCGTCAGCCACCTTCAGCTTGGCGGCAGCAGCCCGGTTCGCCTCCTCACTTGTGGCGCATTGAGCGCGGGCAACTCGGAGGTCCGACTCAAGCTGCGGGACCCGGGCGGCCTCAGCTGCAAGCCGGCAAAAACAAGCCGTCAGTAAAACAGAAGCGTAAAAAAGAGTAAAGGCAAAGAAGAGAAAGCCTCACCCTTGACAGCCTCCAGCTCACGAGCCAAGCCGGCTCGCTCGATCTTGGCCTTGTGGTAGCTAGTCACCACCTTGTTGTACAAGACAGTGCGTCGCTCCGTAACCGCCTGAAAGAAACAATCAGATATCCAGCCGAAACCCGGACCGGCTCCAAGCAGCCGGACCATGCCTCGGAGGGCTACCAGGATAATAACAAGATTGCAAAAACAAGAAGACACCTACCTTGTCAGCATCCTCCAGCGTTGCTAGCTGGGCAAGGGCCTCGGCGGCCTTGTTCTTAAGGGCGGCCCGGTAGCCGGAGAAGACCATCTTCATGGGCGCCGTACCAGGCTGCCCCTCCCGGTTGAACACCTCGCAAGAATCCGCCGTATGCCACGCAGCCTCCATGGTGCCAGCCGAGCCAAGGCTGGAGTCAGAGGCAGACGGCACATGCAGCAGCCGGGCCCCCTTGGCCACGTGAAGGCCCTCAGTGGGGCCCGGTGGGCCCCTCGTCCTCACCAGAGCCCGGGAGTCGGCGTCCTTTGAGCGCGCTGGCTCCCCCCTCGCCGGCTCCTTCCCGGTCGGCTCCCTCCTCGTCGGCTCCGAAGCTGGAGGCGGCGCGGTCGAAGCAGTCGGCCCGGTGGGAGCCGTCGCATCCGGCGCTTGAGGCGCTCCTTTCGGAGAACTCTCCGGCACCACGACGTTGGGCGCGGGCCCGCCGACTCCGGTCGAAGGCGGCGCAGCCCCACCAGCTCCAGCTCCGGCCGCAGATGGCATGCCCCTGCCAGCTCCGGCTGCCCGCTCCACAAACGGGGCGCGGCGCGGAAACATGTCGTCTAGGGTCGGCCGGCGCGCCGACTGACCCTGGTCTCCGCCGCCAGGCGCCGCAGGAGGCGCGGCAGAAGAAGACGCCCCCGCAGAAGGTGGCGTGGCCGCAGGCGGCACGTTAGCAGCCGGCGGCGTGCGTGCGCGTGCTGAAGGTTGCGGGGTTGGCTCCCTCCTTTGCCGCTGAAGCGGCGACGTGACGGGAGGAGCCTGCCGAGAGCCGCCTCCCTGGGTAAACTTAATCGCGGCCCTAGTCGAACAAGCAAGAAAAGATAAATACAGAGAGGAAGGAAAGAAAAGGAATCAAACAACAGAGGAAAAAGAACTCACCCGGCTTTCTCCGGGACCTTCTTGGGCGCCAGCCGGCGCTGTTTCTTGGCCCTCGCCTCCGAAGCGGCCGTGGACCCGACGCCGGCCCGCTTCCTCCCCTTCGGCGCAGAAGTCGCCGTGCTCGTAGGCGGCGCCGCGCGCAGAGGCACCGCCGGGATGGGCCCCGTGCCGGATTGGGCCGGCTCCGCCTGCAGCTGCTCCTGCTCCTGCTCCTGCCCATGCTCAGGCGAAGGCGGCGGGTTATGCTCCCCCTGGCCGCCCTGATCCTGCGCCACCGGCAGATCGTCGTCGCCAGCTTGGTCGCCGGCTAAGTCAGCCGAGTCAACGAGATCCGGCGTCCAGACCTTCGTCGCCAAGTCGCCATCCTCGATGCCTTGGCGGGTGAAAAGCTGAAAACAAGATAAATATCGAGTCGGCCACGCTGCCGCAAGTCGGAAGATGGAAAAACATCAACTTACCAGTTCAGGCGGCTGCTCCCGATCGTAAGGCGCCAGCCCCCAGTCCCAGTTGTCCGGCATGTTGGCCTTGGTGATGTTGTTCACCCGGTGAGCCACCTGGGACTTGGAGAGCTCCAACTTCGACGTCCGTGTCGGGTCGAGCCGGCCGGACATGTGGCCGATCTTGTGGACGCGCCACTGGAGCGGTATGACCCGGCGCGAGATGTAGGTGCAGAGGAGGTCCTCGGCACTCAGCCGGCCCCCCGTGACGCACTCGCCCAGGAAGTCCCACAGGAGGTTCACCTCCGCGTCCGGGTCCGAGGACTTGGGGTTGTAGCCCCAGTTGGTCCGGCTGACTGGCGGAGCCGGGTTGAATTCCGGCAGGTTGAGCCGGTCAAAGGCCGGGCTCTCGTTCCGCACATAAAAGAAAGACATCTGCCAATTCTTTACAGAATCGACAGTCGGAATCCGCGGGAAGGACGTACCCGTACGGGGATAGATGGAGGCGGCGCCGCAGGTCCTCAGGCGGCCTTCGGTCGTCTGCGCCTTGATGTAGAAGAGCCGGCTCCAAAACTCCACGTCCGGCCACAAGCCGGCGTAGCCTTCCATGAAGGCCACGTAGCAGCTGAGGAGGATCATGGCGTTGGCCGGCAGGTGGTGCGGCTGCAGGCCGAAGTGATCAAGGAACCGGCGGAAGAAGTTGGAAGCCGGCAGACCCAATCCGCGGTCGAGATGCGCGCCGAAGACCACGCGTTCGCCGGGCTCCGGCCGAGGCTCCTCCTCCGCGCCCGGCGCCCTGGTAATCACCCCCGCCGGGATGCGGCGGAGGCGCACGAGCCGGGCAATGTCGTCGTGCTGCATATAGGAACCCTTCCAGGAGCCGCTCGGCTGAGCCATCGAGGACGAAGAAGAAGAGGAGGTCCAAGAGAGGCGGAAGGGCGAAGAAGAGCCGCTCCTCGCCGGAGGAGATCGCGGTGGAGAAGTGCGCGCCGTCGATGCGCGTGGCCCCGTGGCGCCGGATTGGTGGGTTTGCGGCGGTAGCTCGGCGGAGGATCGTCGGGGCGACCGCTCGCTGAGGTTCGCCAGAAGAGCGGAAGAGGAATGGCGTCGGAGCAGCGAAGAGCTCGAGTGAGAAGAAGGAGCGAGGCAGGAGCGCGAGGAGGAAGAAAGGGGAAAGTGCCGCCTCGATACCGCCCCCGCGGCATTTATAGCCGACCGCGGCGGGCGGTTGGCCTCCAAGTGGCCGACGTGGGCCACGTCTCCGGATTTACTGCACCATAACTCCTCCCACGACCGCTACCGTTACCAGAAACGGCCACACCACGTCGCCCACTACCGCACCGGATCCGGAGGGACATTGATGTGACCAGACGAACCGGCGGCAGAGCCCTGGCGTCAGGCCGGTCAAGTCGGGCACAGGGCCCGAGGCGGCGGAGACTCCGGCGCGCAACGAGCCGGAGCCGGACAAGAAGTTCCACTCGAGCCAAAGTTCATCAGCAAGGCGGAGGCGCCATCAGATCTTGCGAGAAAGCAAAAATTGTACAAGTGTAAAAAAGCGGCCGGCTAGAAGCAGCCGGCAGGAACGAGCCGGATGAGGGCGCAGCCGGCTGAACGGAAATTCTCAGTCGGCCCCTCCAAGTGCCGTCTAATACATTCGAGAAACCAGGAAAACCTGCCTAGGTCCTTCTAAATGCAGGACCTTGCCAGCTTCGGGGGCTAATGTCGGGGGGAAGACCCCGGATAGGGCAATGGACGCGGAGCCGCCGGCTGGCCACTAGCCGGCTCGCGGCAAAGGCCGGCTGAGGAGCAGCCGGCTGGCGCCGTGGCCGGCTGGTCTGGAAGCCGGCTGGCTCTAGGTCCTAGTCGGCCTGGCTACGGCCACCAATGCTGTAGTTGGGCCGGCTTCTACAAGCCATATCCGACTGGGGTTTGTACCTCAGACCGACTCGAGGCTAGCGAGTCTTGCACTGGAAGGAACCGGGTAGGTGATCCGGGTTCCCAAAGTCCGCGCTGACTCCATCTTCCGTAAAGCGCGGGGCACTGTGGAGCAATAGTGCCACGCGCCGGACAGGCCGTCAGGGCTTACGACGATCCGTACCGGCTACAGTGGCTGACGGCGACAGGGACACCTCCTCCATACCGCTGACCGTGGCAGCCGGATGGGACAGGCCACGATGCCTCCCCCCCTACTGACGTCTCCGCCGCGGGAAGGAGCGGAAGCCGAAGCCGGCCCAGCCGGCCAGTAAACTATAGGGTCTTTTATGTAAAGTGCCGGTGCCTATATAAGCCGCACTACCCCCTCTCGTGCAGGGGATCGATCATTTATTGCTTTCACCCACCTACGGAGCTGCCCTGTGAGAGAGACCATAGTCTTCCTTAGCCTCTCAGGAGCAGCCGGATACAGATCTAGGAGCACCATTGTACTGTGTGATCATCATATACACTCATAGCAGGAGTAGAGGTTTTACCTCCATCGGAGGGCCTCGAACCTGGGTACGTCGCCGTGTCGCTCGTGCCCATACCCGCATCCGGATACCGCCGTGAGATCCCTCAGGAACCACTTCGATTAGCCACCCTATGGCATATGCCGTGACGATACCACGACAGTCGTCGTATAGGGAGCCGATAGCAGGACCTCGGCTCGTAGTACAAACGCGATCTGAGGCCAAGCCGTCGCCCAAACACGCAGTCCAACAGGTCTGACTCTCGCCCAAACCGCGTCCAAACTATCAGATTGAACTCCTCAGCAAGCCACTAGGAGATTTATCCCAAATATCATGATTTCTGGCCTGTACCCCTCTAGAGTCGATAGCAATATATCGGCTTTATTATGCTAAAGTCAATGCCCGTACATCGGCTGTACTCTGTCTGCGCATCGGCTGTGATTTTTTTTTTACTGGCCGATTTAAAATCGGCCTCCATACCTTACTGCCCATCATCCCACATGCTTGGGAAATACTTCTTGAGGTGTTGACCATTGACGGCTACTGGGAACTTCTCGCCGTCCAACTCTTCCAGCATGTATGCATTACCCTTCAAGGCCTGGACGACCTTGTACGGACCGTGCCAATTAGGAGACCATTTGCCATATGCCTTGTCCCTGGTTCCTAACGGCAACACAGCTTCCCACACTAGATCACCAACTTGAAACTCCTTTGGTCTAACCTTCTTATTGTAGGCACGAGCTACCCTGGCTTTGTTCTCCTTAATCTTCTCCAACGACCAAAGCCTAAGTTCTGTTGCATCCTCAATAGTGTCACTCATCAAAGCTGCATATTGTTCAGCTGTCAGATCATTCTGAAACGTGACACGTCTTGATCCAGCCATAATTTCCCAAGGTAATACGGCTTCCTGTCCATAGACAAGCTGGTACGGCGAAGTCTTTATAGCTCCATGGCACGACATGCGGTAGGCCCATAAAGCTTCTGACAACTTCTCATGCCAATCCCTAGGGTTCTCGTCAATTTTTCTCTTGATCAGCTTGATCAAGCTCTGATTGGACGCTTCAGCTTGCCCATTGGCTTGAGCATAGTACGGAGATGATCGGATCAGTTTAATCCCCATGTCATCACAGAACTTTCTGAATTCTTTAGAAACAAAGACCGAACCTCCATCGGTCGTGATAGTTTGGGGAATCCCGAACCTATGAATGACGTGTTCTTTCACAAACTTGATCACATCTTCTGATTTCACCTTCTTCATAGGGATGGCTTCCACCCACTTGGTGAAGTAATCTGTGATAACCAAAATCCATTCATGTTTTTTACTCGACGCCGGATGGATTTTGCCGATCATATCCATGCCCCACCCTCGGAACGGCCAAGGCTTGATGATAGGGTTCATTGCTGACGCTGGTACCATCTGAATCTTCCCGAACATCTGGCATGCTTGGCACGCCCGGTGGGACAATCTTCGGCATCAACCACATCGCCATCTACATCTGAGATGGCGGACGGCACTCCAGTCACGTACGAGGATCTGACCGACGATCTCAAGAAGAAGTATGACGAGGTCAAAGCAATCCTCGAAGCCGACCTCATCGGCTCTTTTCACAGGACCCGTTCCCATGGCATCAGGTGGAAAGGGTTCTCACCTGAAGGAGCGCTCGATGGAGTGGACCTGTCCGTCCCGTCAGAAGAACGCACCAGGTCCCTACGTCAGGAGATTGGCTATATGGTGACTCACTCGTTGCATCGCCATTCCGAGAGCCTGGTGAATACATTGGAGCGTGTCGCTTTTCAGATGATACAGGAAATCATGAGGCACCAGCGCTCTCCGTCAGGACCAGCTCTCGGGACCTACCAAGGAGAAGTGCCACTTCAGTCCCGTCCACCGTCGTCATTCGCATTGGCGGCACCAGAAGTGCCTAATTCACCGGCATGCGTCGTTGACAGGGTTGAGGACATTTACCTTGGGAGGTGCCAGCCAAAATACTCGTTCAACATCAACATGGTAGAACTGGGGCACCGCCCTGACAAGGGTAGAGATGAGGGCAGCTGCTCTCATAGCGAAGATAAAGAGGAAGCTGCTCCACGCGATCGGCCCCGACACTGCCAAAAGATCCTGGTGTTGATCAAGATGGAGGCCGATTCTAGCGATCGGCCCGTATTATCCGTACCACCTGCTCTCCCAGTATGTGGCGTCGACCTCACAGGTGACGGAAAGCTAGGGTATGGGTTTACATCGGCTGACGAGCTAGAGGAAGTCGACATCGGTCCTGGGGATAAGCCGCGACCGACTTTTATCAGCAAGAAGTTAGATCCACACCTCAGGGGGCAGATGGTAGCTCTGTTAAAAGAATACCCAGATTGCTTTGCATGGGATTACACGGAGATGCCTGGGTTGGACAGGAGCATCATTGAACATCGGCTCCCCCTTAAGAAAGGATTTCGGCCGTTCCAACAACGAGCCCGTCAGATGAGGGCCGAAATTCTGGAAGAAGTCAAGAAAGAGATCGAGAAGATGTTGGCCGCCGGGTTCATCAGGCCATGCAGGTACGCTGAGTGGATCTCCAGTATCGTGCCTGTAGAGAAGAAGGACGGCCGATGGCGTGTGGCCATCGATTTCCGAGATCTCAACAGGGCCACTCCAAAGGACGAGTATCCGATGCCTGTGGCAGAAACATTGATCAATGCAGCTGCTGGCCACAAGGTGTTGAGCTTCATGGATGGCAACGCAGGCGAAGCTTATATCCAGTATGGTTTTTTTACTGGCCGATTTTCCTATCGGCCCCAACATTTCACTGCACACATGTTGAATCTGCACATGTTCATCTGATTAGGTGCCCCCCCGAGCCGAATCAGACAGGTAACTGCAGATATCGGCTCTGTAGTCTAGCCAAGGCACCGTATTTGCATGTCGGCTTTGGTAGGACCAATATTGATTTTCCCGGACTCATCAGCCGACGTAAACCGCTGCCCATTAGATCGACGTTGCATATAAGCAGAACATGTGGTGAGGATAATTTTGGCCGATTGCTGGAATCGGCCTCCATATTGATCGAAGCGCTCAATGAAGTTTGCGTAGCGTTCCTTCATAGATCTTTGGGGCCGATCCAAAGGATCGGCCTCGCCATGTTTGTCCATAAGTTGGTTCTTGCTACCCGGTCAGGCCGGTGGCTCTGTTGAGATCTCGAAAATCTATAGCCACACGCCATCGGCCGTCCTTCTTCTCCACAGGTACGATGCTTGAGGGTGCTTTGTCTGATCCTGGAGCACCAAACTCCGCTGGAAGGATGAACACCATGTTTGTGCCAGCCGATGTTTCACCATCGGCTTTCCTTTGCTTGGGGCGCCACTCCATTTTCCGTGGTCGACCCTCTTCACCCAAGGTTCGCTGGACCTTTGCGGCCAGATCAGGCCGCGCTTTCCTTAGCGTGTGCAGGTATAGCCTTTCAGCTTCCTCCAAGCCACGCAGTCGCTGAACCCTGCGCTTTTGGGAACGGCTGAGTCCATCAGGGCACCACCTTGGACGGTGGTACCTGTCTTCTTCTTCTTCTCCCTCGTCTTCCGAATCCTCGAGATCTTCCATCCGAGGGGACTCAGCGCGTTTGCTTTGTGGTGGGAGAGGCCCTAGACGTTTGAACACGGACACGTTGGCTGCCTCCTTCTTCTTCTGGTTGCATTCTGGGCAATTGCCGATTGTAGGCAATCGGTTCATTCCTGAGTCCCAGCAGTGTCTGAAGAAGGGGCAGTCCCAGTGCCTATCCTCGTCGTCTTGCTCCCTCGCCTTTTCCTTGGCACGGCGCTCGTACTTCTCCTCATCGCGATCATGCCGACGATGTCTTCTGGCTTCTCTAGCCAGACGCTCTCTTTCATCATCATCGCTAGATCGTCGGCGTTGGTCATACTGACTCACGTATTTGTTGAGGAGGTGATCAGAGAGAGGTCGCTGATATCTTACATTTCTCACTTCTCCCTCTGTGATGTAGCGCTTGCCGTCGTGCCGGAGCCGATCGCGTGGAGCGGCTTCCTCTGTGTCCTTGCTACGAGAGCAGCTGCCCTCGTCTCCGTCCTTGCCATCGTGGTGTCCAGGTTCTACCATGTTGATGCTGAACGAGGATCCCGGCTGGCAATCTTCAGGGTAAGTACACTCCACCATGTTAACGGCGGGGAAGGGGTGGGTATCGACCTTCATGGCGTACTGGTTGAAAATCAGACGTCCTTGTTCAATCGCCATTTGGATCTGCTGACGCCACACCCTGCAGTCGTTGGTGGCATGGGAGACCGAGTTATGCCATTTGCAGTATGGCTTTCCGTTCAGCTCCTGTACCGTGGGGATTTTGAGGCCTTCGGGTATCTTCAACTGCTTCTCCTTGAGTAGGAGGTCGAAGATTTGCTCAGTTTTGGTCACGTCAAAATCAAAGCCTCTGGGCGGACCTGGTGGCTTGACCCATTTGCAGGACACGGGGGTTGCCCCCCGAATCCATTCAGCCATTGCTACTTCTTGATCGCCCGCAAAGCCTTCGTCTTCGTCTGCCTCAACCAGGACTACCGCACGCTTGAATTTATCCTGGTACAAGTCCGGGTGGCGCTGTTCATATGCTGACAGTTTCTGAACCATGTGCGCCAGTGAAGGGTAGTCTGCTTGAGAGGCCACGTCCTTGATTTGCGATGCAAGGCCCACCACTGCCAACTCGACTGTTTCATTTTCAGTCACACGAACCGAATAACATCGGTTCCTAAGATTTCTGAAGCGCTGGATGTATTCTGCCACAGTTTCTCCACGCTTCTGACGTATTTGCGCTAGATCGGCAAGGCCAGACTCGGAAGCGTCTGAGTGATACTGCATGTGGAACTGTTCTTCCAACTGCTTCCAAGTCCGGATTGAGTCTGGTGGCAACGAAGTGTACCACCCGAAAGCCGATCTGTGAGGGATCGTGCGAAGAACCTCACACGTAGTGGATCCGACGCTGAGGCCGTTCCTAGCTGTGCCAAATATCGGCTCACATGCTCGATGGAGCTGGAACCATCTGATCCACTGAATTTGAAGAAATCAGGGAGCCGATATTTGGGTGGTAGCGGGACCAATTCGTATTCGTCGGGGTACGGCTTGGAATAGCCGATTGTCCTTCTTTTCGGCACCATGCCGAACTGGTCTCTCAGGATCGTGCTGATTTGATCCGCGGTGCTGGCTATAGGAGTCGAACTCTGAAGATTCGCCGGGGTGGCGTACTTAGCCAGCCATGCTTGCTTTTCCAGCTCTGAGCCAACTGCAGGAGCTGCGCTCTGGAGGTTCGTTGGAGTGGCATACGTAGCTAGCCACGTCTGCTTCTCAAGATCTGTCGCTGACGTTCCTCCTGCTTTTCCAGAAGTCCCTCTTTGTTGCGCACGGTTTGCGAGTGCCCGATGCGCAGCCTCGGCACGTATGTGCACGTGTATCCGTGAGGGATCTCCTTAGGCGCCTCGTACAAAAACTGGTAGTCACTAGGGTCACCACCGATCTTGTAGACGACGAATGCCGGTGAATTCGGCACCTCTGGTGCTGCCAACGCAAATGGCAGCGGTGGCCGGGACTGGAGTGGCATCTCTCCCTGGTGTGTCCCGAGAGCTGGTCCTGACGGAGAGTATTGACGACTCATGATCTCCTGGATCACTCGAAGAGCAACATGCTCCAAAGTGTTCACCAGGTTCTCAGAATGGCGGTGTAGCGAGTGAGCCACCATGTAGTTAATCTCCTGACGAAGGGACCTGGTGCGTTCTTCTGATGGGGCAGACAGGTCTATTCCATCGAGCGCACCTTGAGGTGAGAACCTGTAATATCCCAGGTAATGGGGTTACAAAAATAGAGGAAACAGATATGTGCATTGCATTCATGCATAGAAAATCTGAGAAATTTTCGCGCTTTAAAGTAAAACAGTCACAGTAACTGAAGTTTCACTTGACCTGGTGGAATTGAAGTAGCTCATCAAGTCAAGCGCTATAAACCTCAATGTGACTTTGATAAAACCTTGTTTTGGGTAGAGATGATTTGATCTAAGGGGTTAGATCAAATGGAACTAATAATCCACACAACAACACTTTACTCAATGATCAATTGCTTGATTTTATAAAAGATTATAATATGGTAATTCTTACTACAACATATGAACATCCATTTAATTGGAAATCAAGTAACAATAATTGGAGTAACTATTCCTAACTTATCTTTTCCATGTCTTAAACTAAGCCTTGAACCTACCATGAACCTCATGGTATCCATTACATTTCAAACTTGGAAACAAGACAAGGAGATCAACTCTAGAAATATATATAACCTTCTCTATTCCATATTAGTATACATCAAACCAAGAGAGATGAGAGTTCTACAATAATTATTAGAGAAGCAACAAACCTTGAGCTAAACCTTGGATATGCATCCAAGTATTCAAATCATCATCTTAAAGAGAAACCCTAGGATATTATTCAAGTCCTTCCCAAGTGAGAGAGCCCATTCATATCAATTCTAGTTTTACCTATTAATGAATAGAGGACAATCTTTGAACTAAAGAATTGAGTTGTAAACCATTTCATCTTGGAGTGGTGAGATAACCAAATATCAAGTGGAATAAGACTATATCCATGAATTAGTGAAATAAGGGTTGGACTAATCCAACTAAGTTAGACAATAGAATCTTTAGCTCAGCAACCTAAATAAATATTAGGAGTACACCATAAACCCTAGAATAACTATTCCTATGAAAGAGAAGCTCAAGCTATAGTGCTATACTCAAGTTAGTTGAGGCAACACTTTAATCTGAGGGAAAGAAATATCCATATGTCCTGATAATTAAATCATCATTTATTAAGTAGAACCCTAACATTATATCTCAGGAATTCTCCTGGGATATAAACTATAGAGGCCACCAAAATAGCCATCCTAAAATGTAAACTATAAGTACTATGCCTTAGTCATCAAGACAACATTTGATCATGGAAGTAAAAACCCCTTTCCATTAGAAATACTTTAGGAAGCCAAACCTTGATCATTATACATTGAGTGATGATCATAAACCCTAAGAACTTGAGGTGAAGATATTAAGAACAAGTTGATCATGCTTAATACATGATCATGCTCTTGATGTATGTGAGGGTAAGTTAAAACCTAATAGGATAAGTAGATATCATTCACCACATGAAATTATAGGGAGATCAATAGTAAGCAACCCTAGGCTTATATCCCAACCTTAACTTGTGAATCACTTGGTGATCATAAGTAGAATCCTACCATATCTACATTCCACTTATTCCTCAAATAAAGAACAATAGAAAACCTTTAGAGACAAACTTTAAACTTTATATGGTGAGAAACCACCCATCCATATGACCAAAGTTAACTATAAAAAGAACTACAATCAACATAGTTACTTTAATGATAAGTTGGGGATAATAATAGAAGTTAATTGGTTGAAGATAAAAACCAATTCTCAAAGTCTTAGTAATTAGGGAAGCACATGAAATATTAAGCAAGTACCCACCTTATCATGGTTAGGGGAGATTAACCCTAACACATGCAATATGGTTTCATCTCATCTCACAACCTAGAATTAAACCTCAACCCTAGTTTATGTATCACTATGGTGATCATAATATGAACCTAGGCCATAAATTGAAATTCAAACCAAATGCCATTCGGTGAATATCATTAGAACCCTAGTATGGCATAGTAATAAAATCTTATATTTCAGTTATTAACCCTGAGGAAAACCCTGTGATACATCTTATAATTAAAACCATATGTGTGGTTATCAACCACTTATTCTTGTAACCAAGAGCAACCTTGAGGGAGACAATACCTACCTTAGGTACTTTCAAGATAATATAGTGTTAACTTTACAAGGGGGTTGAAATAGAAATCATAAACCCTAATAGATTGTTGCTCACATAAAATATTATGTGAACACCCAACCTTTCAAATAAGATAACAAGCCCTAATGATAATCTCTGAAATATCTTGAGCTGGAATTATCAACTCCAATACTTCCAAACAAATTGATTCATAAGAAAAACATGAAATTAAAAGAGAATATAAATCCATGCCTAAATGGATAATTAATTCAAATATCAACAACAAGTATTAAACCAATGTTTTAGTACCATAATAAATTTGCTCATTTATAATATTATTATTTTTTTAAGTGCCTGGAGTGTATTTAACTTGAATTCAACTAATAAAGTTTGCAAAATATTTGAATTCAAAACAGCACTTAAATTAACAATATAGAAAACAGAAAAAGGGAAATCAGAAATAAAAGAAAAGGAAGAAGCAGGCTTACCTGGCCACGCAGCCCAGCATCAGCCTACCTTGGCAACCCAAAGAATCGGTCCAAAGTAGCAGCCCACCAGACCAGCCCAAAACCAGCCCGTATACCCCTTCGATAAAAAAAGAAAGGGAAGAACTCATCCTCATCCTCTCCGAGAGCTGGAGGCCACCTCGAAGCCGTGCGTCGCTTCTCCCTCGCGCTGGCGCCTCCTCCTGCCCCGACGTCGTGACGAGGATCGCCTTGAGCCGTATAAAGCCTGGACGAACCCTAGCCCGACCTTCTTTCCTCTCTCTCTGCTCAATTTCCCCTCTTACCGAAACCCTAGCCGACAGGGCACCGGTCATCGCCGCCGGTAGGGACCTCCCCGAGCCTCGTTAGGACCACCATAGGAATCGCCGTCCTCGACATGGTCACTGTGTGCAAGGAATCGAGCCAGCAAGCCTCCAATCGACCGTGCCGAGTTGTCTTCTCCGGCGCCGGTATCGAGCTAATCCGATGAACGAGGCCACCTCCGACCTCGCCGTCATGCGCATCGTGCTCCTGGTGAGCCTCTCGATCCCATCGCGTGCTTAGCCAGCTCGATTACCGCTCATAGCATCGTCGCATCGTTCACATGTTTCCGCCGCCACGGCACGCCGTCGCCGGTCACGCTCCGGTGACCGTTTTCTGGCGGCGCCGCCACCTAAGTGTTCACCACACTCACGCGCGTCGGACGTGCTAGACCGCATGGTCTCGCGCTCGCCTGAGCGACGAATTCGTCCTCGATCGAGCGCCGGAAGTGAGCTCCAGCGCCACGTCGTCGATTTTGACTTTGGTCAAAAGACGCGTGGCAGCTGATGTGGCCACAGGCCCACCTGTCTGTGGCTATGGGTAGCCCTGGTCGGGTGACTTTAGTATTTAGTTTGTTTAATTTCCAATTAATAAAATACTGCAACTTTGCCAAATTATAGAAAAATCATATTAGCTCAGAAAAATGTAAATAAGATATTAAAATTTTCAGAAAAGAAAACTCTATCCAATAAAAATATAAAATGAATTTTTTATTTTTTAAAAAAAATCTAATTATTTAATACTTGTTATTTAAGCCTTTAATTTTAATTCTAAATTCAATTAAAATTCAATAATTAGGAAAACTTCATAAAATAAATAAAAACCAGTAAGTAATTAAGGAAATCATTAAAATTAATTTCCTTTTCTATTAACTTATTAAATCCTTATTAGGAGGATTTTAAACCCTAATTAATAAATTACCTTAATTATTAATTCTTTAAAAGTAATAAAAAGACAAATCCAATATTATTTTAATTTCAAAGTTATTAATAACTTCAACTTTATTAATGAAGTTATTAATCCAAGAATTATAGGGTAATTAGAAAACCCTAGTTCCATATGGTAGGAGAACAGGAATTCATCATTTCATGTGTAAAACCAAAACCCTAATTCAATTAGAAACCCTAGTTCCACTACTTGATATGAACTCTAAAGTATTCCCAAACCTAAAACCCAAGTAACATGTGATCATGTTACTTCATTAGTAATCATAGACTCATATTTAACAACTCAATGCTTGTTCCCATCCACATAATATATGGGAACCCTATCACTACTAATTAGTAGCCCATGTGTTCATCTTCATCAGGACCTAAATCATTAAGTAGGGCCAACCAAGTTTAAACCCTAGCCTCTACTGTCAAAACCATCAACCTTACTCTTACCTATATAGCATCACACCATTGTGATGAACTCCAATAGCAACCATGCTAATATTGACATCATATCCCATACACACTAAACCCTATTAGTGTGAGGTAATTATTAACATCCTATTTAGGAAATCACCATCCCTTACTTAGTGAATCCAATGGCTAATACAAGACAACCTCAACCTTAATTGCAATACTTCTTATTATTTAAGAAGTATGTTCTTCAAAAGTTATTCTTTTGAAGAAAATAAGGAATCATCACCAACCCTGCTTATAAGGACCTATAGCCAATAACCAGCTATCACCAGCAAGGTATACCAACCATGATAGCAACCATGAATAATTAATTGCTTAAGTTGCTTATGCTTAAACAAGACCAATCAAGCCTAATTGCTAATGAATCCAACTATGTTATGATTCATCTTATACTTACTCCAGAAACTACTTGAAACCAAAATAAATTATAACAAACCACAAACCCAATTGTCATACTTGTTCTTTATTAAAGAGCATGTTCTTCAAAAGTTATTCTTTTGAAGAATATAACAAGTAATCATTAACCATGCCATATAGTACTAAAATTGACAACTGTTCTTTACATGTTAACATTATGTCAATTATCATTCTTTGTGTGCTCAATTGATTACTGTACTTTATTATCTACCTGTTCATGATACCAAGTAATCACACCTGAATAAGAACCTTGTTTGTGAATCACTCTAAAAGTACAACACACCCTGAATCAATTATTACCACTCACTAATCCTAAATCATCGTGGTTAGGTCACGCTTAGAGCGATTGCATCTCATACTTATGCATTATTGCATCCTCGCCAATCTTTTAAACATCGTCCTACCTGGACGATGATGCTATTTCAGAATTTGGAGTTATTACGTATCGAAGACCTTGTCTGCATAATCTTGCAGTCAAGAAAGGCAAGTTCATCACTTGCTCATGTCATTTGAGTATTTCTATCAAATTACTTGCAAAGTATTATGGTTATCACTATTGCATAAAAATCAAAACCACTACTTTCATAACTATGAATATGACTATGTGGTGGGCAATGGAACCATGGATTGTGTTGATATGGTGGAGGTTCCATTGCACGGGTTTATATCCATCTAGGATTAAACAACAAATGTCGCCAGTGATTCTTGTGCCGTAATACCCGTGTTAACCATAAGATCCGGAGTGGGACGGAGTAGTCAAAAGTGTTTCCACCTCTCGTTCATCAACGGATGCGCTTTACCGTAGACACTTGTATCTGTCGGCGGCAAGCGGTAGGCTGGGGAAGCCTTAAGTCCCCACGGCACAGTCCGTAGACACTTGTCGTTCGAAGAACAAGCGGTAGGCTGGGGAAGCCTTAAGTCCCCACGGTATTGCGGTCTATGATGGGTTGCAGCCACCGGCGTAGGAGTGTATGGTAGAGCCCAGCACTGTTGTCGTGGTCGGGGTCCACCCTGAAATTACGGGAATAATGGGACCGACGTGGACCCAGGGTCGGCGCATGCAACAAAGGGTGGGTGTTCGAGGTAGCGGAGGAACATGATTGGCTAGACCTTATACCGGGCCTCACACCAAAGGAAGTGTGGACGGGGAGTACGCCCGGTTGGCACCAAGGTTAAGATCTCTTATGGGTAAAGCAACACACCTCTGCAGAGTGTAAAGAACCGTGACCTGTCACTCCCTGTTCCGGGATATGGAACTGCGAACGCTGCCGGAAAGGAGCTCCATGAAGTTCTAGTAAACCGGTGAAGGCTGACGGACATAGTTCTTCTGAATAAAAGCAACCTTTTGAAGAAATGGTTATGAAAACTTGCATTGGTATTAGACTTTCTGGTCTAATGCTGTAGCTAGTGCATTAAACACCTCTCTCCTATAATGAACTTGTTGAGTACGCTCGTACTCATCCCACTCTTAAATCCCCTGCTTAGATATGGAGGCATCGAAGGAGGATCTACAGTGCAACTCGAAGGTCGAGGAGTCAACAACTACCTCAAGAGACAGGAACCTGTCAGAAGAGTCAAATACCACATCCAACAAGGAGAAACCCTAGTTTAGCCATAGAAGGGGACTAGCTTCCTAAACCTAGCTCCTAATTAGCTAGCATCTATTCTTAGCCTCTGTAGCTAGTTAAATACTCTACAAATAGAGTTCGTGATATGATTAGACTACGAGTCGTTCTTCTGGAGTTTATCTACAGTTTTACCTCATTGTAAAGAAGGAGGCTGTGATGATCTTATGTAACAGAGTCGGTGTTGTAATTCTATAGACATACCTTGGACCCGCATATGTTTCTGTTGTACCACTCTGAGCGATATAATACTAGTGGAACGGTGTTTCATTGGTGTTATATCAGACTTGCATACTACACCATGCAGTGGTATGCCGGGTCACCACAGTTGGTATCAGAGCAAATGCTTTGACCTTAGGATTAAAACCCTTTAAAGGAGACCTATAGGATTGGTAGTGTCTATAGGAAGTTGTCCTAGTTAAACCAAATATTCTTATGACTTGAGATGGATATTCACTTGAGAATAATCCTGACACACTTGAGTCAACCTTTTTAATCTATCTTTTCTAAGTAAAGATAGTTAGCTAAACCCAAACATGTAGCACTCCATTAAATTAAAAAAAAAAAAAAAACAATAGATGAGTAGACCCCAGTTGGTATACAATACATGGTAGTCCAAAGAGAGGATACAACCATAAGGAAGCTATCCTATTGGAAGATGTGTACCAACACAAGTCATGATTAAGTAAGAATTATTCAGACATGTAATAGGAGTAAATCAAGTGATGAAGATAGTTAAGAAATCCTAATAGAGATGTAGACCAAGTTAAGTAATGAGTAATTAAAATTATCTAGACATGTGAAACAATTGATAGTAAGTGATAACTCTGAGTTATATGAGGTAGTATAGACCATGATGAGTCAATCATGGGAGGTAAGGAGGAGTGATAGGAATAAAATATGTCTACTTACATGGTAGAGATAGAAATCATATATGATTCACCTGAGAATCATTATGTGATGGACTAGAATATCATAAATACTTAGGAGGAGTTTGATAAGAAGTTAGACGCGAAACAATAGAGTAAGATTTGGGTTCCAAAACCATGGGAACTGTGTCTAGTATATCAGAACCCTAGCCATATGGTAAGAACATATGGAAGTATATGAGCTATATTTCCATAGTTATGTGTTTAGAGTAGCAACGTTAGAACCTAGACATATAATGTGAAGTAGTCCTCAACAAAATGGAAGCTAAGTTAATTCTTCCAAAGAAATTTAGGTCAGCCACAACTATTCTAGACCACTTTGTTTCAAGTTTATCTCATTGCAAATGTGCAATTAAGGTAAATGTTGAGACAAATAGTAGAATTCCCTATATTCGTGCTAAGTATCACAATATAAACCTATATTATGTGGTGTTATATACTACAGATCAGAGCCTGATGTTTAGAGATGTCTTACTCAAATATTATATTCAGGCTTATGATGGTGTGTATTATAAACACAAAGCTGAATCTTCTTGGATTTTATTGGATTTTCATTGTTTGACTAGATCCATACATGAAGTTTGACTGTGATATGCAAATGCATGTTGCAATATCAAGTTCTGACTTGGTGCTATAGATCTAGAGGGTAATAGTATTCGTGTGAGGAAGCGACGAATTCTGGAAGATTCCGAAGACAAGATGAAGGTTCATCAGAGAAAGGAAGCAAAGTTGTGGGAAGCAACCACAATATTCCGAAGGAAGTACCAATCAAAACTTATGCTTTACCTCAACAGAGGAGTACTTTAGTACATAAGAAGCATGAGTGTGAGAAAGCTGGTGATTATGGTGAAGCTCAAGCAGATCCATAGTCAACATAGAAGAGGGAATGCATGGGAAATCACTTCGGATACTATATTCATAGTGTCAGTTAGTGGTTCTCTTGCAAAATAAACCCTGACAGAAGGAAGATGACCTATGAAATGATAGCAGAGATAAGAAGATCATAGTTGGTACCAGAAGATCACTGTTGTGGTATAGGATCAAAACCGCGAGATAAAGTAGAAGATGTCTCGTCCAGTTGATCAGAACCTATAATAGAATCCAAATTTTTAGATATCAAATAGCCACAGTTGGTATAATAACCACAGCTGGTATCAGTTGGTATTACAAATAGTCCACGATTTAATTATTTGTAACCAAAGTGTGTGAACAAATAAAAATCTTATCAGCCAAATAGCTAGATCTATAATCATTTAGTCGAAGGATTCACATTGGATGTCCACAATTGAGTGGATACACCACAAACATTCTTCGCGAGACCTTAGAAGAAGTAAAACCCATAAGTTAGAACCAGACCAATATTCCAACCATAAGTCCAATAGTTGGAAGAAAAGGAGTTGAAGACCATAAGAAAACTCTAAGGGGTAGAGTAAAGATTGAGTTGGATGTACAATAACTCAATACTTTGAGCATAATAGAAACAGAAGGTCTGAACTGAGAGGAAGTTCGATCTTATTTTCATAAGATTATCGAACAGTACTTTCAGAAGGATGTCAGACCAGAAGCCGAGGTTCATACCTCGAGGAAGTACGACGTGGATAATAACTTGAGAAAGTAAGTACAATTTACTCAGAAGTACAGAAGCTCAAGTAAGCTAAGTATAATGAAGTTGGACGAAGAAAATACCGTAGGCCATATACAGCTCAAGAAGGCCAAACACCGAAGGAGATTGACCCTACCAAAACTAAAGTCTATTTGAAAGATTCCTTTCATGGAACCTAAATAACCCTAAATAGTTATGGGTATCAACTATAAACCATGATTGGATGGACTAAATGAGTCTAATCCACTCTTAGAGGAATAAACCACCCTGATCAATTCCATAGTAAGTACCTTACCAAGTACCATTATTGCAGTTTTGGTAGTACGGGAAAAACAAAGACCTATTTTATCAAATAGGAGAATGTTATTTAATTAGTCCTCAATTAAGACTGTCAGTACAAGAAGAAGTCCCTATCATTGAATATTCAATGAGAAAGGAAACAAGCTTATAATATGGGAGGAAATCATGGAAGTAAAGGAAGTAATAGTTGTTTGAGGTCAAACACTAATGGATTCCAGGAAGAATCTGGACAAGGGATATATTCAATTAAATCCATTGAGATCACCAAGGAGTTTGAGAAGAGATGTAGTCTGCACAAGTCAGATCCACACTCCGAAACGTGAGAGATATCAAACTTCGAGGACGAAGTTTAGTTTAAGGGGTAGAGACTGTAATATCCCAGGTAATGGGGTTACAAAAATAGAGGAAAAAGATATGTGCATTGCATTCATGCATAGAAAATCTGGGAAATTTTCGCGCTTTAAAGTAAAACAGTCACAGTAACTGAAGTTTCACTTGACCTGGTGGAATTGAAGTAGCTCATCAAGTCAAGCGCTATAAACCTCAATGTGACTTTGATAAAACCTTGTTTTGGGTAGAGATGATTTGATCTAAGGGGTTAGATCAAATGGAACTAATAATCCACACAACAACACTTTACTCAATGATCAATTGCTTGATTTTATAAAAGATTATAATATGGTAATTCTTACTACAACATATGAACATCCATTTAATTGGAAATCAAGTAACAATAATTGGAGTAACTATTCCTAACTTATCTTTTCCATGTCTTAAACTAAGCCTTGAACCTACCATGAACCTCATGGTATCCATTACATTTCAAACTTGGAAACAAGACAAGGAGATCAACTCTAGAAATATATATAACCTTCTCTATTCCATATTAGTATACATCAAACCAAGAGAGATGAGAGTTCTACAATAATTATTAGAGAAGCAACAAACCTTGAGCTAAACCTTGGATATGCATCCAAGTATTCAAATCATCATCTTAAAGAGAAACCCTAGGATATTATTCAAGTCCTTCCCAAGTGAGAGAGCCCATTCATATCAATTCTAGTTTTACCTATTAATGAATAGAGGACAATCTTTGAACTAAAGAATTGAGTTGTAAACCATTTCATCTTGGAGTGGTGAGATAACCAAATATCAAGTGGAATAAGACTATATCCATGAATTAGTGAAATAAGGGTTGGACTAATCCAACTAAGTTAGACAATAGAATCTTTAGCTCAGCAACCTAAATAAATATTAGGAGTACACCATAAACCCTAGAATAACTATTCCTATGAAAGAGAAGCTCAAGCTATAGTGCTATACTCAAGTTAGTTGAGGCAACACTTTAATTTGAGGGAAAGAAATATCCATATGTCCTGATAATTAAATCATCATTTATTAAGTAGAACCCTAACATTATATCTCAGGAATTCTCCTGGGATATAAACTATAGAGGCCACCAAAATAGCCATCCTAAAATGTAAACTATAAGTACTATGCCTTAGTCATCAAGACAACATTTGATCATGGAAGTAAAAACCCCTTTCCATTAGAAATACTTTAGGAAGCCAAACCTTGATCATTATACATTGAGTGATGATCATAAACCCTAAGAACTTGAGGTGAAGATATTAAGAACAAGTTGATCATGCTTAATACATGATCATGCTCTTGATGTATGTGAGGGTAAGTTAAAACCTAATAGGATAAGTAGATATCATTCACCACATGAAATTATAGGGAGATCAATAGTAAGCAACCCTAGGCTTATATCCCAACCTTAACTTGTGAATCACTTGGTGATCATAAGTAGAATCCTACCATATCTACATTCCACTTATTCCTCAAATAAAGAACAATAGAAAACCTTTAGAGACAAACTTTAAACTTTATATGGTGAGAAACCACCCATCCATATGACCAAAGTTAACTATAAAAAGAACTACAATCAACATAGTTACTTTAATGATAAGTTGGGGATAATAATAGAAGTTAATTGGTTGAAGATAAAAACCAATTCTCAAAGTCTTAGTAATTAGGGAAGCACATGAAATATTAAGCAAGTACCCACCTTATCATGGTTAGGGGAGATTAACCCTAACACATGCAATATGGTTTCATCTCATCTCACAACCTAGAATTAAACCTCAACCCTAGTTTATGTATCACTATGGTGATCATAATATGAACCTAGGCCATAAATTGAAATTCAAACCAAATGCCATTCGGTGAATATCATTAGAACCCTAGTATGGCATAGTAATAAAATCTTATACTTCAGTTATTAACCCTGAGGAAAACCCTGTGATACATCTTATAATTAAAACCATATGTGTGGTTATCAACCACTTATTCTTGTAACCAAGAGCAACCTTGAGGGAGACAATACCTACCTTAGGTACTTTCAAGATAATATAGTGTTAACTTTACAAGGGGGTTGAAATAGAAATCATAAACCCTAATAGATTGTTGCTCACATAAAATATTATGTGAACACCCAACCTTTCAAATAAGATAACAAGCCCTAATGATAATCTCTGAAATATCTTGAGCTGGAATTATCAACTCCAATACTTCCAAACAAATTGATTCATAAGAAAAACATGAAATTAAAAGAGAATATAAATCCATGCCTAAATGGATAATTAATTCAAATATCAACAACAAGTATTAAACCAATGTTTTAGTACCATAATAAATTTGCTCATTTATAATATTATTATTTTTTTAAGTGCCTGGAGTGTATTTAACTTGAATTCAACTAATAAAGTTTGCAAAATATTTGAATTCAAAACAGCACTTAAATTAACAATATAGAAAACAGAAAAAGGGAAATCAGAAATAAAAGAAAAGGAAGAAGCAGGCTTACCTGGCCACGCAGCCCAGCATCAGCCTACCTTGGCAACCCAGCAACTGGTCCAGTAGCAGCCCACCAGACCAGCCCAAAACCAGCCCGTATACCCCTTCGATAAAAAAAGAAAGGGAAGAACTCATCCTCATCCTCTCCGAGAGCTGGAGGCCACCTCGAAGCCGTGCGTCGCTTCTCCCTCGCGCTGGCGCCTCCTCCTGCCCCGACGTCGTGACGAGGATCGCCTTGAGCCGTATAAAGCCTGGACGAACCCTAGCCCGACCTTCTTTCCTCTCTCTCTGCTCAATTTCCCCTCTTACCGAAACCCTAGCCGACAGGGCACCGGTCATCGCCGCCGGTAGGGACCTCCCCGAGCCTCGTTAGGACCACCATAGGAATCGCCGTCCTCGACATGGTCACTGTGTGCAAGGAATCGAGCCAGCAAGCCTCCAATCGACCGTGCCGAGTTGTCTTCTCCGGCGCCGGTATCGAGCTAATCCGACGAACGAGGCCACCTGCGACCTTGCCGTCATGCGCATCGTGCTCCTGGTGAGCCTCTCGATCCCATCGCGTGCTTAGCCAGCTCGATTACCGCTCATAGCATCGTCGCATCGTTCACATGTTTCCGCCGCCACGGCACGCCGTCGCCGGTCACGCTCCGGTGACCGTTTTCTGGCGGCGCCGCCACCTAAGTGTTCACCACACTCACGCGCGTCGGACGTGCTAGACCGCATGGTCTCGCGCTCGCCTGAGCGACGAATTCGTCCTCGACTGAGCGCCGGCAGTGAGCTCCAGCGCCACGTCGTCGATTTTGACTTTGGTCAAAAGACGCGTGGCAGCTGATGTGGCCACAGGCCCACCTGTCTGTGGCTATGGGTAGCCCTGGTCGGGTGACTTTAGTATTTAGTTTGTTTAATTTCCAATTAATAAAATACTGCAACTTTGCCAAATTATAGAAAAATCATATTAGCTCAGAAAAATGTAAATAAGATATTAAAATTTTCAGAAAAGAAAACTCTATCCAATAAAAATATAAAATGAATTTTTTATTTTTTAAAAAAAATCTAATTATTTAATACTTGTTATTTAAGCCTTTAATTTTAATTCTAAATTCAATTAAAATTCAATAATTAGGAAAACTTCATAAAATAAATAAAAACCAGTAAGTAATTAAGGAAATCATTAAAATTAATTTCCTTTTCTATTAACTTATTAAATCCTTATTAGGAGGATTTTAAACCCTAATTAATAAATTACCTTAATTATTAATTCTTTAAAAGTAATAAAAAGACAAATCCAATATTATTTTAATTTCAAAGTTATTAATAACTTCAACTTTATTAATGAAGTTATTAATCCAAGAATTATAGGGTAATTAGAAAACCCTAGTTCCATATGGTAGGAGAACAGGAATTCATCATTTCATGTGTAAAACCAAAACCCTAATTCAATTAGAAGCCCTAGTTCCACTACTTGATATGAACTCTAAAGTATTCCCAAACCTAAAACCCAAGTAACATGTGATCATGTTACTTCATTAGTAATCATAGACTCATATTTAACAACTCAATGCTTGTTCCCATCCACATAATATATGGGAACCCTATCACTACTAATTAGTAGCCCATGTGTTCATCTTCATCAGACCTAAATCATTAAGTAGGGCCAACCAAGTTTAAACCCTAGCCTCTACTGTCAAAACCATCAACCTTACTCTTACCTATATAGCATCACACCATTGTGATGAACTCCAATAGCAACCATGCTAATATTGACATCATATCCCATACACACTAAACCCTATTAGTGTGAGGTAATTATTAACATCCTATTTAGGAAATCACCATCCCTTACTTAGTGAATCCAATGGCTAATACAAGACAACCTCAACCTTAATTGCAATACTTCTTATTATTTAAGAAGTATGTTCTTCAAAAGTTATTCTTTTGAAGAAAATAAGGAATCATCACCAACCCTGCTTATAAGGACCTATAGCCAATAACCAGCTATCACCAGCAAGGTATACCAACCATGATAGCAACCATGAATAATTAATTGCTTAAGTTGCTTATGCTTAAACAAGACCAATCAAGCCTAATTGCTAATGAATCCAACTATGTTATGATTCATCTTATACTTACTCCAGAAACTACTTGAAACCAAAATAAATTATAACAAACCACAAACCCAATTGTCATACTTGTTCTTTATTAAAGAGCATGTTCTTCAAAAGTTATTCTTTTGAAGAATATAACAAGTAATCATTAACCATGCCATATAGTACTAAAATTGACAACTGTTCTTTACATGTTAACATTATGTCAATTATCATTCTTTGTGTGCTCAATTGATTACTGTACTTTATTATCTACCTGTTCATGATACCAAGTAATCACACCTGAATAAGAACCTTGTTTGTGAATCACTCTAAAAGTACAACACACCCTGAATCAATTATTACCACTCACTAATCCTAAATCATCGTGGTTAGGTCACGCTTAGAGCGATTGCATCTCATACTTATGCATTATTGCATCCCTGCCAATCTTTTAAACATCGTCCTTACCGGACGATGATGCTATTTCAGAATTTGGAGTTATTACGTATCGAAGACCTTGTCTGCATAATCTTGCAGTCAAGAAAGGCAAGTTCATCACTTGCTCATGTCATTTGAGTATTTCTATCAAATTACTTGCAAAGTATTATGGTTATCACTATTGCATAAAAATCAAAACCACTACTTTCATAACTATGAATATGACTATGTGGTGGGCAATGGAACCATGGATTGTGTTGATATGGTGGAGGTTCCATTGCACGGGTTTATATCCATCTAGGATTAAACAACAAATGTCGCCAGTGATTCTTGTGCCGTAATACCCGTGTTAACCATAAGATCCGGAGTGGGACGGAGTAGTCAAAAGTGTTTCCACCTCTCGTTCATCAACGGATGCGCTTTACCGTAGACACTTGTATCTGTCGGCGGCAAGCGGTAGGCTGGGGAAGCCTTAAGTCCCCACGGCACAGTCCGTAGACACTTGTCGTTCGAAGAACAAGCGGTAGGCTGGGGAAGCCTTAAGTCCCCACGGTATTGCGGTCTATGATGGGTTGCAGCCACCGGCGTAGGAGTGTATGGTAGAGCCCAGCACTGTTGTCGTGGTCGGGGTCCACCCTGAAATTACGGGAATAATGGGACCGACGTGGACCCAGGGTCGGCGCATGCAACAAAGGGTGGGTGTTCGAGGTAGCGGAGGAACATGATTGGCTAGACCTTATACCGGGCCTCACACCAAAGGAAGTGTGGACGGGGAGTACGCCCGGTTGGCACCAAGGTTAAGATCTCTTATGGGTAAAGCAACACACCTCTGCAGAGTGTAAAGAACCGTGACCTGTCACTCCCTCGTTCGGGATATGGAATCGCGAACGCTGCCGGAAAGGAGCTCCATGAAGTTCTAGTAAACCGGTGAAGGCTGACGGACATAGTTCTTCTGAATAAAAGCAACCTTTTGAAGAAATGGTTATGAAAACTTGCATTGGTATTAGACTTTCTGGTCTAATGCTGTAGCTAGTGCATTAAACACCTCTCTCCTATAATGAACTTGTTGAGTACGCTCGTACTCATCCCACTCTTAAATCCCCTGCTTAGATATGGAGGCATCGAAGGAGGATCTACAGTGCAACTCGAAGGTCGAGGAGTCAACAACTACCTCAAGAGACAGGAACCTGTCAGAAGAGTCAAATACCACATCCAACAAGGAGAAACCCTAGTTTAGCCATAGAAGGGGACTAGCTTCCTAAACCTAGCTCCTAATTAGCTAGCATCTATTCTTAGCCTCTGTAGCTAGTTAAATACTCTACAAATAGAGTTCGTGATATGATTAGACTACGAGTCGTTCTTCTGGAGTTTATCTACAGTTTTACCTCATTGTAAAGAAGGAGGCTGTGATGATCTTATGTAACAGAGTCGGTGTTGTAATTCTATAGACATACCTTGGACCCGCATATGTTTCTGTTGTACCACTCTGAGCGATATAATACTAGTGGAACGGTGTTTCATTGGTGTTATATCAGACTTGCATACTACACCATGCAGTGGTATGCCGGGTCACCACAGAACCCTTTCCACCTGATGCCACGTGAACAGGTTCTGTGAAAAGAGCCGATGAGGTCGGCTTCGAGGATCGCCTTGATCTCGTCATACCTCTTCTTGAGCTCCTCGGTCAGATCCTCGTACGTGACTGGAGTGCCGTCCGCCATCTTAGATGTAGATGGCGATGTGGTTGATGCCGAAGATGGTCCCACCGGGCGTGCCAGAATGTGTTGCGGTCAAAAACCCACTGGCGAGCAGCAACGGGCAACACAGGTGAGCCGGGAACAACTTAGGGCTGCGGCTGGCCCTGGTCCCTCCGAGCGACGGCCCGTACAGATTCCGGCACGCACGTCCGATGCTGATGCAAGGGCGTGCCACCTGACCTATACCTGGTCAGGAAGGTGATGGAGATGCCTCGCTTAGTTTCCTGCAGGGCATACACGTAAACATTAAATACGAGCCTCGATCGGCTCTCATGTTATCCTGTGAATCGGCTCAAAGAGCCGATCCACCCATGATTCGTACGAGGTGCACGAATATATGGTGGTCCTGCTTGATCAAGATAAAGCTAAAACGATCTACGACGATCTGGGGTTTTCACCGCATAATCGGATCATCCTACTCACGATTGGGCCTCGCGGCCACGCACGGTGATCGTAAGCCGATCCTAGATAGGGCCTAAAAACCAACACGAGGTTGATCCCCGGAACATCCTGTCTAGGACTAGCAAACGACACCCTACGTGCCGCTGGATCCTCCAACCCTTTGTAAGGCCTAACTATTGCAGATATTAAACTAATCCTTGTAGAACAAGGAGCAACCGTAACGGATCGGATCTACTAAATTATGATCAAGCGGGGTGCCGCCCCTACACCTAAGATAGGTGTAAGGGCGGCTAGATGCGTAAGGGTTGCACAACGACAGCATATGATACTAAGAACAATGCTAACCCTAACACACCTAAGATAACTACGTTGCTCGCCATCAAAAAGGCTTCAGTACGAGCAACGCTTGAACAACATAAGCTTGTGCTGCCTAGATCGCAAGATGCGAGCTAGGCAGCATGATGCTTACCGGTAGAAACCCTCGAGACGAAGGAGTTGGCGATGCGCCAGGATTGATTTGTGGTTGAACGTTGGTTGTTGTTTTTTTTTCATAAACCCTAGATACATATTTATAGTCCAGGGGACTTTCTAATTCAGGCGTGCACCTAACCGTGCACGGGTCAAACTCTATCTTTTAATCTAAGATGCAATCTACTATATTAAGATACACGGGCAATCTAGCCCAAACCCCTCTTGCAAGGCCGCTTCAGAGATCTTCCACGTATAATCTTCCAAGCCCATCTCACTTACGGCCCACCTACTGATTTGGCCAAAATCCGGTGATAACACATTCTGCATAATTAAATGTAGAGCGTACACAAAGAATATAGTGAGGATAATTGTTAGTGCAAATGAATGAGCGCTGAGCTACAGACTTAATTACATAAATAAATTACTTACATGCAGTAGCAACTGATGACAGCTTTGTCGAGGGCGTCTTGATTGAATAACTGAAACAGTTCTTCGAAGTCAAGGTTTATCTCCTCCCGCCCCCGGAAGTAATGCTCATCTCTAAGATACACCGTGAGGTAGCGATCACTTCTTCGACAGGCTCTCAGGTACCATTCATGCAACCTTCGCATCTGAGTCCCTAGACGCGCGAGCTCGCCAGGTTTGACGAGATCATGTCCGTATCTATACTTGTTTATGACTTCAGCCGTTGGATAGTAATCTTCGTACTCAACTGATGCTCCCTGAGCTCTAGCCTCCCGTTCGATCATCGATGCCGTCTCTGGATCATCATAGGACTGCACGACGAAGTGTGGTATGGACTGTTTGTCCTGCTGTCCAAGTTGGGCGACTTTTTTCGCTTCTTTGCTCGCTCTAGAGGACTGTCCAAGAGAGCGGTCATAATCAGCTCTCAGCTCAGGTCTCTTCATTCTCGTCTCGGCAAAGTGCTTCACTGTATGCGGTGGAATGAACATCTTCTTCGGCGCAAGAAACGCCTTTTGCTCTTCAGTCTGCTCATGTGGTAACAACTCTGGAGTCTGTGCCCTCATCGGAGTTGATGATCTCTTCGGAGCTGTAGAAGGTGCCGTGGTTAGCTTCCTCTTTTGCTTAGGTGGAGGCGGCGGAGTCTCCTGACGACGAGGAGGAGGAGGCGGCGGAGTATTCTCACGCGGAGGAGACTGCTCATGCACAGGGGAATCATCATCGCGTAGAGGAGAATCATCACGCGGAGGAGACTGCGCAGGTGGCGGAGGAGGCGGACGAGGTGGCCTGCTTGGTGGCTTCTCACCTGGAAACACAATGTTCTGCTTCCGCCATTGCACGGTGGTTCTACGGGCTTCTCCCAGTTCTTTGATTTCCCCATCTTCACCTGCAGGGTGCTCAAGCACCAACCCCTCATATTCTCTCAACACTTCATCCAACATCACAACAGCAAAGTCGTCTTGGACCGGACGGCAATGGTAAGACCTTGTAGGTAAGAGGATGCCGACCGCCGCCTTGAAGGATAGGTTGAAAACTTTAACATGCAGCTCACAAGGACGGCTCTCAGTGAGATCATCCATGGGGGGGTAGCGAGGAGGCTCGACCACCTGGTCATCATCATCATTATCCACCTGCTGAGTGGAAGCCACGCTGCTTTTCCGGTGTTGTTGAGATTGCAGCGGGACGATAGCATCGAGCAATGCAGGATCTACAGCCTGCCCCTGAGCCATCTGGGATGTAAGTACTTGGGTTACCATGGTTAATTGGGCTTTCATGGTGCTAAAACCCTCCTCTAAGGACGCTATGCGGTCTGTTTCCCTTGCCTTTCTCCTCTCATGGCTTTTATCAGGAAATCTCTTTCTTTCCACAGGAAAGCCATACTTCCACGGAACGGAGCCTTCTGTGCCTCGTGTTCGTCCGCCGTGTTCTTTGTTCCGAAGGGCGCGTGTCAGCTCATCGTTCTCTCTGTCGGGCTGGAACCTCCCCTCCTCCACGTCCCTATGTGCTTGTTCCAGGGCTTCAATGGGAACCTTCAGATGAGCTTTCTTATAGATGCACTTCCCTGTTTCTGGATGCAACGTTCCCCAATCCCGTAGAACCACTCCTTGCACCGTTCGATCCAACCGTGTGTCCCTAATCTGATCCCTTTCTGGTCAGTTCCGCCTCAGCTGCCTCCCACTTAGGACGGTTAGCCCTGTATCCACCTGGACCCAGAATTTGGTGATATAGCTTCAACGCAGCATTTGCCTTATTTGTTTCCGACCTTTTCTTAAATTCTTCTGACTCCGTGCTGTACTTCACGAATTCGTTCCAGTGATCTTTTACCTTCTCACTGTCCGGAGTCTTGTCTTTCTTGATAAAGCCGCGCAATCTTTTCTTGTGGTTCCTGAATAGTTCGGCCATCTTCTTCTTGGCAAAGTCGCGGAGGGCCTGCTCCATCTTTGCCTTTTCAGCGGCATCCCCCTCTGGAGGTACTATGTTGAAATGTGCCATGAGCTTGGTCAGAATGCTGTCTTTGGCTACATCATCGATATAAAGACCTTGAGCTTCTTCCTCTGCAGACAGCACTAGTCCCTTCGGCTTGTTCCATTCTCGAACGGTGATAGGGACGTGGTCCCTAACAAGCACTCCGCATTGAGCTATAAATGCCTTTGCACCTTTCTCTGGAGCAATCGGTTTACCATCATTACGGATATGGGTGATGTCGTGCCTAACACCGGCGTCCAACTTTTTGGCCGGGCCTCACTTCCTCGACTTTACAGAAGAAGTGCTCGATCCGGAGGGCTAAAAAGGAAATAATTCATAGTCAGTACAATTTAATTAGTTAATGCATCTAGTCGATCAACAGCGGCTTAATTAATTTATATACCTCGGTGATAACTACAGTTCGGGAGCCATTATGATGATCTTGTTCCTCACCGGCGCCACTAGGATCTTCTTCCTCAATATTCTCCGCTCCCTCACCGGAGTCATTCAAATAAGTTGCGGTGACATCATCACCGCCATCTTCTGGAATAACGTCGTCGTCGCGATCATCCAGAGTACCATGGGCTATGAGGTTCTCCATGAAATTTTCTTGAATTTCATCTCTGTCCATTTTTTCTACAACGACCTGCAAGCTATACATAGGAACCATCATATGATCAAATTAAGGATAATGCAGAAAACTGAAAATGGAGTTACATATGTAGTTCTTAACTAAGGATCGATAATATAGTGCTGAAAGCACATAGTGCAGTTACATGCATACATAGATCGGGTTCATGTTTATTTAACCCTAATACATATCAATCACTACTACAACCACTCAACGGCGCAGACCGGGTCCTAGAGGGCGCCGACCGGGTCCTGAGCCGCGCTGGGTGTACCCCCAAAGCCACGGAACAACAACGGGAGCATAGCTAACATGAGATCCCCGCATAACGCTCCATCCGGTCCTATACATGTTGTCTAACGTGTACATGTAACGGCGAACGTGCTGGTCCTCCGCTTCAATTCGCTGAGCTACCTCCTCCGGCGGGGCCGGCTCCCTCTGAAACGACCGTGGCCCATAAGACCTCCACCAAAGAATATCCGGGTCGACAACGGGACCCGGATTCCGCACCAAGGTGCGCGACCCGGAAGCTAAGACCTCCCAGTGCCACCCCGGCGGAGCCCAGTCCCGGACCTCCCCCATCTGCTCCATCTCCTCGGTGAGAGTCAGACCACGGCCCGCCGGCTGTCGCTGTCGCGGCATCGTAGCTACGAAAACAAATCATATATATATGTACCAACGTTAACATAAATTAAAAAATAAATTCACTATATGTTAGTCGGCGCCGGCACTACCATTTGGGGGGCGCCGGCACTACCGCGTAAGGGGGCACCGGCACAACATCCTCTATTTGGGGGCGCCGGCAAGAGCGTCGGCACACCACGTAAGGGGGCGCCGGCACAACATCCTCTATTTGGGGGGCGCCGGCAAGAGCGCTGGCACTACCGCGTAAGGGGGCGCCCGCGTACATCCTCTATTTGGGGGGCGCCGGCAAGAGCGCCGGCACTACCGCGTAAGGGGGCACCGGCGTACATCTCTATTTGGGGGGCCGGCGTACATCTCTATTTGGGGGGCGCCGGCGTTTTTGCGCGCTAACTATTTTACACTAACACACTAACTAATTTTCTAACTATTGTTTTAACTAAAGTTCTAACTATTTTTCACTAACACACTAACTAAATATTTTACTAACTAATTTTACTAATTAATTTTCTAACTATTGTTTTAACTAATTTTTCTAACTTAACAAACTAATCTAATTTTTCTAACTTAACAAACTAATCTAATTTTTCTAACTTAACAAACTAATCTAAAAAAAAGACTAAAAAAGAAAAAAAGGAGAAGTGGCCGGTGGGGCGGCGGCTTGATACGTCTCCGACGTATCGATAATTTCTTATGTTCCATGCCACATTATTGATGTTATCTACATGTTTTATGCACACTTTATGTCATATTCGTGCATTTTCTGGAACTAACCTATTAACAAGATGCCGAAGTGCCAGTTCCTGTTTTCTGCTGTTTTTGGTTTCAGAAATCCTAGTAACGAAATATTCTCGGAATCGGACGAAATCAACGCCAAAGATCTTAGAATCCCCGGAAGCATCCAGAACACACCAGAGAGGTCAGAGGGGGGCCACAGGCCCACCAAACCACACCCTGGCGCGGCCTAGGGGGGGCCCGCGCCCCCCTATGGTGTGGCCACCCCAGAAGCCCTCCTGCGCCGCCTCTTCGCCTATTTAAAGCCTCCGTCGCGAAAACCCTGATGCGTTCGACGAAACCCACAGAAACCTTCCAGAGCCGCCGCCATCGCGAGGCCAAGATCTGGGGGACAGGAGTCTCTGTTCCGGCACGCCGCCGGAACGGGGAAGTGCCCCCGGAAGGCTTCTCCATCGACACCGCTGCCATCTCCACCGCCATCTTCATCACCGCTGCTGCTCCCATGAGGAGGGAGTAGTTCTCCATCGAGGCTCGGGGCTGTACCGGTAGCTATGTGGTTCATCTCTCCCATGTACCTCAATACAATAATCTCATGAGCTGCTTTACATGATTGAGATTCATATGAGTTTGTATCACAATTTATCTATGTGCTACTCTAGCAATGTTATTAAAGTAGTTTTATTCCTCCTGCACGTGTGTAAAGGTGACAGTGTGTGCACCGTGTTAGTACTTGGTTTATGCTATGATCATGATCTCTTGTAGATTGTGAAGTTAACTATTGCTATGATAAAATTGATGTGATCTATTCCTCCTACATATGCATGAAGGTGACAGTGTGCATGCTATGTTAGTACTTGGTTTAATCTGTTGATCTATCTTACACTACAAGGTTACTAAAATATGAACAGTAATTGTGGAGCTTGTTAACTCCGGCATTGAGGGTTCGTGTAATCCTACGCAATGTGTTCATCATCCAACAAAAGTGTAGAGTATGCATTTATCTGTTCTGTTATGTGATCAATGTTGAGAGTGTCCACTAGTGAAAGTCTAATCCCTAGGCCTTGTTCCTAAATACTGCTGCGTTACTACTGCTTGTTTACTGTTTCACTGTGTTACTACTGCTGCAATACTACCACCATCAACTACACGCCAGCAAGCTATTTTCTGGCACCGTTGCTACTGCTCATACTTATTTATACCACATGTATTTCACTATCTCTTCGCCGAACTAGTGCACCTATTAGGTGTGTTGGGGACACAAGAGGCTTCTTGCTTTGTGGTTGCAGGGTTGCATGAGAGGGATATCTTTGACCTCTTCCTCCCTGAGTTCGATAAACCTTGGGTGATCCACTTAAGGGAAAACTTGCTGCTGTTCTACAAACCTCTGCTCTTGGAGGCCCAACACTGTCTACAGGAAAGGAGGGGGAACGTAGACATCAAGCTATTTTCTGGCGCCGTTGTCGAGGAGGAAAGGTAAAAGGTACTCACACTCCGTATCTCGGCTACTAAGCTATTTTCTGGTGTTGTAAGTACTCGAAGCTATTTCCTTTAGATCCTGCAATTGCATCTTTTTGTTTCTTGTTTACACTAGTAAGGCATAATGGACAACATCTGTGAGCTTTTTATTCTATTTCCTGAGTCAAGACATGAATGGTTTAATGCGAAAATTAAAAAACCCATGGAATCTTATTTGCATGCTAGTAGCAATGATATTAGTAGGAACGCTTTGAACACCATTGTTGCTAATGATATGGAAAATTCTAAGCTTGGGGAAGTTGGTTTTGATGAGCATGATCTTTTTAGTCCCCCAAGCATTGAGAAGAAAATTTTCTTTGATGATACTTTGCCTCCTATTTATGATGATTATAATGATATTGGTCTTTTAGTGCCGCCTACTATGGAGAGTAATTTTTATGATGATAATACTATGCCTCCTACACTTGATGAGAATAATAATGATAGCTACTTTGTTGAATTTGCTCCTACTACAATTAATAAGAATAACTATGCTTATGTTGGGAGTAGTGATAATTTTATGCATGAGACTCATGATAAGAATGCTTTATGTGATAGTTACATTGTTGAGTTTGCTCATGTTGCTACTGAAAGTTATTATGAGAGAGGAAAATATGGTTGTAGAAATTTTCATGTTACTAAAACACCTCTCTATGTGCTGAAATTTTTGAAGCTACACTTGTTTTATCTTCCTATGCTTGTTACTTTGCTCTTCATGAACTTGTTTATTTACAAGATTCCTTTGCATAGGAAGCATGTTAGACTTAAATATGTTTTGAATTTGCCTCTTGATGCTCCTTTTGCTTCAAATACTATTTCCTACGAGTGCATCATTAGAACTGCTGAGCCCATCTTAATGGCTATAAAGAAAGAACTTCTTGGGAGATAACCCATGTGTTATTTTGCTACAGTAATTTGTTTTATATTTGTGTCTTGGAAGTTGTTTACTACTGTAGCAACCTCTCCTTATCTTAGTTTTGTGTTTTGTTGTGCCAAGTAAAGTCTTTGATAGAAAAGTAAGTACTAGATTTGGATTACTGCGCAGTTCCAGATTTCTTTGCTGTCACGAATCTGGGTCTACCTCCCTGTAGGTAGCTCAGAAAATTAAGCCAATTTACGTGCATGATCCTCAGATATGTACGCAACTTTCATTAAATTTGAGCATTTTCATTTGAGCAAGTCTGGTGCCATTTTAAAATTCGTCAATACGAACTATTCTGTTTTGACAGATTCTGCCTTTTATTTCGCATTGCCTCTTTTGCTATGTTGGATGAATTTCTTTGATCCACTAATGTCCAGTAGCTTTATGCAATGTCCAGAAGTGTTAAGAATGATTGTGTCACCTCTGAATATGTTAATTTTTATTGTGCACTAACCCTCTAATGAGTTTGTTTCGAGTTTGGTGTGAAGGAAGTTTTCAAGGGTCAAGAGAGGAGGATGATATACTATGATCAAGAAGAGTGAAAGCTCTAAGCTTGGGGATGCCCCCGTGGTTCACCCCTGCATATATCAAGAAGACTCAAGCGTCTAAGCTTGGGGATGCCCAAGGCATCCCCTTCTTCATCGACAACATTATCAGGTTCCTCCCTTGAAACTATATTTTTATTCAGTCACATCTTATGTACTTTACTTGGAGCGTCTGTTTGTTTTTGTTTTTGTTTGTGTTTGAATAAATTGGATTACATCATGCTTGTGTGGGAGAGAGACACGCTCCGCTGTAGCATATGGACAAGTATGTCCTTAGTTTCTACTCATAGTATTCATGGCGAAGTTTCTTCTTCGTTAAATTGTTATATGGTTGGAATTGGAAAATGATACATGTAGTAATTGCTATAATGTCTTGGGTAATGTGATACTTGGCAATTGTTGTGCTCATGTTTAAGCTCTTGCATCATATACTTTGCACCTATTAATGAAGAAATACATAGAGCATGCTAAAATTTGGTTTGCATAATTGGTCTCTCTAAGGTCTAGATAATTTCTATTGAGTTTGAACAACAAGGAAGACGGTGTAGAGTCTTATAATGTTTTCAATATGTCTTTTATGTAAGTTTTACTGCACCGGTTCATCCTTGTGTTTGTTTCAAATAAGCCTTGCTAGCCTAAACCTTGTATCGAGAGGGAATACTTCTCATGCATCCAAAATCCTTGAGCCAACCACTATGCCATTTGTGTCCACCATACCTACCTACTACATGGTATTTTCTGCCATTCCAAGTAAATACTTCATGTGCTACCTTTAAACCTTCAAAATGCTTCTCAATTTGTGTTAATGTTTTATAGCTCATGAGGAAGTATGTGGTGTTTATCTTTCAACCTTGTCATTTACTTTTGACAGACTTTCATAATGGACTAGTGGCACATCCGCTTATCCAATAATTTTGCAAAAAGAGCTGGCAATGGGGTTCCCAGCCCCAATTAATTACAACTTGCATTAATAATTCTCTTCACATGTTTTGCTCTGATTCATCAGCAAAGCAACTTAATTTTGCAAATAGACACTCCTCCATGGTATGAGATTGATGGTAGGCACCCGAGGATTCGGTTAGCCATGGCTTGTGTAAGCAAAGGTTGGGAGGAGTGTCACCCATAAATAAATAAAAACTAAAGTACATGTGTAAACAAAAGAGAAGAGGGATGATCTACCTTGCTGGTAGAGATAACGTCCTTCATGGGAGCCGCTCTTGAAAGTCTGGTTGGCGAGGTAGTTAGAGTACCCATTACCATTCGTTGACAACAACAAACACCTCTCAAAACTTTACTTTTATACTCTCTATATGATTTTAAAACTTGAAAAGCTCTAGCACATGATTTATCCCTGCTTCCCTCTGCGAAGGGCCATTCTTTTACTTTTATGTTGAGTCAGTTCACCTATCTCTCTCCACCTCAAGAAGCAAACACTTGTGTGAACTGTGCATTGATTCCTACATACTTGCATATTGCACTTGTTATATTACTTTGCATTGACAACTATCCATGAGATATACATGTTACAAGTTGAAAGCAACCGCTGAAACTTCATCTTCCTTTGTGTTGCTTCAATACCTTTACTTTGAATTATTGCTTTATGAGTTAACTCTTATGCAAGACTTATTGATGCTTGTCTTGAAGTGCTATTCATGAAAAGTCTTTGCTTTATGATTCAGTTGTTTACTCATGTCATATACATTGTTTTGATTGCTGCATTCACTACATATGCTTTACAAATAGTATGATCAAGGTTATGATGGCATGTCACTCCAGAAATTATCTTTGTTATCGTTTTACCTGCTCGGGACGAGCAGAACTAAGCTTGGGGATGCTGATACGTCTCCGACGTATCGATAATTTCTTATGTTCCATGCCACATTATTGATGTTATCTACATGTTTTATGCACACTTTATGTCATATTCGTGCATTTTCTGGAACTAACCTATTAACAAGATGCCGAAGTGCCAGTTCCTGTTTTCTGCTATTTTTGGTTTCAGAAATCCTAGTAACGAAATATTCTCGAAATCGGACGAAATCAACGCCAAAGATCTTAGAATCCCCGGAAGCATCCAGAACACACCAGAGAGGTCAGAGGGGGACCACAGGCCCACCAAACCACACCCTGGCGCGGCCTAGGGGGGGCCCGCGCCCCCCTATGGTGTGGCCACCCCAGAAGCCCTCCTGCGCCGCCTCTTCGCCTATTTAAAGCCTCCGTCGCGAAAACCCTGATGCGTTCGACGAAACCCACAGAAACCTTCCAGAGCCGCCGCCATCGCGAGGCCAAGATCTGGGGGACAGGAGTCTCTGTTCCGGCACGCCGCCGGAACGGGGAAGTGCCCCCGGAAGGCTTCTCCATCGACACCGCTGCCATCTCCACTGCCATCTTCATCACCGCTGCTGCTCCCATGAGGAGGGAGTAGTTCTCCATCGAGGCTCGGGGCTGTACCGGTAGCTATGTGGTTCATCTCTCCCATGTACCTCAATACAATAATCTCATGAGCTGCTTTACATGATTGAGATTCATATGAGTTTGTATCACAATTTATCTATGTGCTACTCTAGCAATGTTATTAAAGTAGTTTTATTCCTCCTGCACGTGTGTAAAGGTGACAGTGTGTGCACCGTGTTAGTACTTGGTTTATGCTATGATCATGATCTCTTGTAGATTGCGAAGTTAACTATTGCTATGATAAAATTGATGTGATCTATTCCTCCTACATATGCATGAAGGTGACAGTGTGCATGCTATGTTAGTACTTGGTTTAATCTGTTGATCTATCTTACACTACAAGGTTACTAAAATATGAACAGTAATTGTGGAGCTTGTTAACTCCGGCATTGAGGGTTCGTGTAATCCTACGCAATGTGTTCATCATCCAACAAAAGTGTAGAGTATGCATTTATCTCTGCTACGTTATGTGATCAATGTTGAGAGTGTCCACTAGTGAAAGTCTAATCCCTAGGCCTTGTTCCTAAATACTGCTGCGTTACTACTGCTTGTTTACTGTTTCACTGTGTTACTACTGCTGCAATACTACCACCATCAACTACACGCCAGCAAGCTATTTTCTCATACTTATTTATACCACCTGTATTTCACTATCTCTTCGCCGAACTAGTGCACCTATTAGGTGTGTTGGGGACACAAGAGACTTCTTGCTTTGTGGTTGCAGGGTTGCATGAGAGGGATATCTTTGACCTCTTCCTCCCTGAGTTCGATAAACCTTGGGTGATCCACTTAATGGAAAACTTGCTGCTGTTCTACAAACCTCTGCTCTTGGAGGCCCAACACTGTCTACAGGAAAGGAGGGGGAACGTAGACATCACGGCTCTTACCGGAGGAGGAGGCGCGGTCGACGAGGAGGCGGCGACGGCGGCGGTTGCCGGCGGAGAGGAGGCGGCGGAGACGGCGGCGGTTGCGCGCGGTGGAGACACGGCGGCGGTTGCCGGCGGAGAGGAGGCGGCGGAGACGGCGCGCGGCGCGGTTGCGTGCGCGCGGCTGAGGAGGAGGCGGCGCGTGCGGCGGCAGCGGCGGCGCCGTGCGGCGGGCGGCGGCCCTGGCGGCGGCGCGGCGGCTGCGTGCGGCGTGGGGCGGCGGCAGCGACGGCGCGCGAAGTTCGGCAGCTCCGGCGGCGCTGCCTCGCTCGTCTCCGCGGGATTGATCTCCGCGCGGAGACGAAGGACCAGTTATATACCCCCCCCTTTGGTCCCGGTTGGTGTTACAAACCGGGACCAAAGGCCCCCCTTTGGTCCCGGTTTGTAATAGAAACCGGGACTAAAGGTCTTTTTTGCTGCGATTTTCGCTGCGCGCGCAAAAAAGGCCTTTAGTCCCGGTTTGTAATACAAACCGGGTCCAAAGGCAATTTTTTAAAAAAAGTTTCATTCCCGCCTTATTTCAAATGAAAAAAAAGCCACCGCACTACCACACGTGTCCACCGCCGCCACCGCCATGCATGTACAGGCCACCGTCGCCACCGCCGTGTACTGACCATGGCCACCACCGTCACCGCCATGTACAGGCCACCGTCGCCACCGCCGTGCACTGGCCACCGCCACCGCCATGTACAGGCCACCATCGCCACCGCCATGTACTGGCCACCACCGCCACCGCCATGTACTGGCCACCACCGCCACCGCCCTGTACAGGCCACCGTCGCCACCGCCACCGCCGTGTACTGGCCACCGCCGCCACCACCGCCGCCGTGTACTGGCCACCGCCGCCATCGCCACCGCCGTGTACTAGCCACCGCCGCCACCGTGCCACACGTGTCCCTTCCCCGTGCCACATGTCCCTTCCCCGTGCCATGTGTCGCCGCCGCTTCCACGTGCCTCGCCCCGCCGCCACCGCCGTGCGACGTGTAGATGCCGCTTCCACGTGCCACGCCCCGCCGCTTCCCCGCGCCACCTGTCTCCAAACTTGCCGCGTCGCTGTGCTATAAAGCGCCGCGTGCGCGCGGAACCACACATCGCCGTCGCCTCCGTTCATCCGTCGCCGGGATGCCGCCGCGCCGTCGCGGCTCGTCCGGCTTCCGTGGCGTCCGAGCGCGTCCGAACGGTAGGTTCTACGCCGAGATGCGCGCCGGTGGATTCCGGCTCACCCTCGGCACGTACAACACCCCGGAGCTGGCGGCGCGCGCTTACGACGCGGCCGCATGGCGATTTCGGCGGCCACGGCGCGACATGAACTTCCCAGACGTCGAATCGCTAGAGGAGGCGGAGTTCCTCGCGCCGACGCCGTGCCTCGTCGACGACGAGGACCGTCGCCGCCACCGCCAGGTGCAGCGCCGGATCGCCATCGCCGAGCACGACGAGGATTTGATGCACCAGTGGAGGGCGCAGTTCCCCAACGACGTCGACAACACCGACGCGTTCTTCGCTGACCTCTGGGCACATCGCAGGTCCAACAGGCGCCACCGTCGGGCCGTCGCCGTGTTCGAGCTCGACAACCCGAATACAACTTGGGCCGACAACGACCCTCGGTGGGACGACATTTGGACCGAGACAACCTCCGACGACGAGTAGATCGACTAGACTAGTTGTTTATCTTTTTTAATTGTATTTTCAATAAAGTCGTTGTGGCAGACGCTGATGATGAGAAAAGTTCCCGCCAGATACATGGAATGAAAGTACAGAGCTCAACTGAAATTAATTAAGATACATTGCCAGATTCGACTGTTCGAGTCATTCAGTCATACTCGTGCCTAGCCCTATAGTACTCGCCACTGTAGTCGTCGTACTCGCCGTCATCATCGTCGCTGGCATCGGGGTCGCGGTAGTCGAACCTCGGCGGGAGAGAACGCGTGGGCTGGGACTGAGGGTAGCGCAGGCGGGGGCCACGGTAGGCCATGACGCCCTGGAGAGTCCGGCCGCACCACCACAGCCGACGGCCGGCCTCGTTGAAGTTCGAAGGAGGCGGGCCGCCCTCCTCGTGCCTGGCAAGCGCCCTCTCACGCCGATTGATGAAGAAGCTTTCCCAAGTCGGGCTGTAGTCGGGATGCCACTGGGGATTCCTCCGCTGCTCTGGCGTGAGCTCGAAGTAGTAGTGGTTCGTGATGGCCATCTCGCGCGCCACACCTAGAGGGACAGGAGGGACTGGTACGCCTCCAACGCTCAGCAACCAGCCGGTCGGGACGCGGTAGCCTGGCAGGCAGGGGTAGTTCGACGCGTAAAGCGCCTCCGCCTCCCGGAGGGTTAGAGATACGATGGAAGCCATGGGACAGAGTTCTTGAGGTTTGCAGATATATATGAGTCTAGATGTGATATGTAAATGGAGGCCAAGCCTACATATATATAGTGAAAAAATGGCGGGAGGACGGAGGCGGGAAGCAGTGGAAAGCGCGGGAAGAAAAATAGGCGGGAACGCAGTGGCGCCGAAAACATTAGTCCCGGCTGGTGGGTACAACCGGGACTAAAGATCATTTTTTTGGTCATCTAACAAAACTGTCGGTGGGATAAGGACGTGTGGGTAACCTTTAGTCCCGGCTGGTGGGTACAACCGGGACGAAAGATCTTTTTTTTTGTCATCTAACAAAACTGTCGGTGGGATAAGGACGGTAACCTTTAGTCCCGGCTGGTGGGTACAACCGGGACTAAAGATCATTTTTTTAGTCATCTAACAAAACTGTCGGTGGGATAAGGACGGTAACCTTTAGTCTCGGCTGGTGGGTACAACCGGGACTAAAGATCTTTTTTTTTGTCATCTAACAAAACTGTCGGTGGGATAAGGACGTGTGGGTAACCTTTAGTCCCGGCTGGTGGGTACAACCGGGACTAAAGATGTCAGCAGGATAAGAACGCATGGGTGGACGCACTGCTCGATGAGATAAAGCATGTAGCGCACGACGCCCTGTCGAAGGAACAAGACAAAGTAGAAGAGATGTCGTGCCTATAAAAGGAGCATCGATACACCTTGCCAAGCAGATCAACAAGCCAACCAGAGTTTCATTCCCATGGATGAAGAGAAGGGTTGGGAAATCTCCCGTGGCGTAGCTTCTCGAAGATGTCGTTGGTGCACACGCCCTACGGCATCTTCGGAAGCTGCTCCTCGGAATTTTTTCCTGCAAGCCCCTGAACGACTACATCTCCTCTAACAGTGTTGGGGAAAGGGTTGGGAAATCTCCCGTGGCGCAGTTTCTCGAAGATGTCGTTGGTGCACACGCCCTACGGCATCTTCAGAAACTGCGCCTTGGAATTTTTTCCTGCAAGCCCCTGAACGACTACATCTCCTCTAACAGTGTTGGGGAAAGGGTTGGGAAATCTCCCGTGGCGCAGTTTCTCGAAGATGTCATTGGTGCACACGCCCTACGGCATCTTCAGAAACTGCGCCTTGGAATTTTTTCCTGCAAGCCCCTGAACGACTACATCTCCTCTAACAGTGTTGGGGAAAGGGTTGGGAAATCTCCCGTGGCGCAGTTTCTCGAAGATGTCGTTGGTGCACACGCCCTACGGCATCTTCAGAAACTGCGCCTTGGAATTTTTTCCTGCAAGCCCCTGAACGACTACATCTCCTCTAACAGTGTTGGGCAATCTCCCGTGGCGCATCTTCACTTTTAATATCTTACATACAGTTAAATGATTACACAAAAATAAATGGGAATTTGATTGCCACTTTTAATATCTTCATCATTTAATCTTCTTCGGCCGTAACCATGGAGCATCTTCATCATTTAACTTGATGCTTGGATCAATGTTCACTCTGAAGGGTGGAATTTCATCAAACTTATTATAATCTTCTGACATGTCTGTCTTGTCCTCCACTCCCACAATGTTTCTTTTTCCAGAAAGAACTATGTGGCGCTTTGGCTCATCGTTTGATGTATTTGTTTCCTTATGTTTCCTTTTTCTTGGTTTGGTAGACATATCCTTCACATAGAAAACCTGGGCCACATCCTTGGCTAGGACGAATGGTTCGTCTCTATACCCAAGATTGTTGAGATCCACTGTTGTCATTCCATACAACTTGTCTACCTGAACCCCGCCTCTGTTTTGTTGACCCATTTGCACCTAAACAAAGGGACCTTAAAAGAAGGTCCATAGTCAAGTTCCCATATATCCTCTATGTAACCATAATATGTGTCATTTGGGCCTTCATTCATTATTGCATCAAATCGGACACCACTGTTTTGATTGGTGCTCTTTTTATCTTGGGCGATCGTGTAAAATGTATTCCCATTTATCTCGTACCCTTGGAAAGTCACTACAGTCGAAGATGGTGTCTGGGCCAGCAAGTACAGCTGATCTTCAATATCTTTGTTATTCATGAGATGTTTTTGCAACCAACCTCCGAAAGTCGACATGTGTTCACGTTTAATCCAATCGTTCGACTTCCCCGGGTTGTGGGAGCGTAGAAAGTTCTTGTGGTCACCGATATACGGAGCCACCAAGGTGGAACTTTGTAGAACTGTGTAGTGTGCTTGAGTCAAAGAAATCCCGTCCCTACATATCATTGATTTCCTTCCTAGCGTGCCTTTTCCACTTAGTCTCCCTTCATGCCGCGATTCAGGAACACCAATCGACTTAAGGTCAGGAATAAAGTCAACACAGAATTCAATGACCTCCTCTGTTCCATAGCCCTTGGAGATGCTTCCTTCTGGCCTAGCACGGTTATGAACATATTTCTTTAAGACTCCCATGAACCTCTCGAAGGGGAACATATTGTGTAGAAACACAGGACCGAGAATGGAAATCTCATCGACCAGGTGAACGAGGAGATGTGTCATAATATTGAAGAAGGATGGTGGGAACACCAGCTCAAAACTAACAAGACATTGGACCACATCATTCTGCAACCTCGGTAGAATTTCTGGATTGATTACCTTCTGAGAAATTGCATTGAGGAATGCACATAGCTTCACAATGGGCAGTCGAACATTTTCCGGTAGAAGCCCCCTCAATGCAATCGGAAGCAACTGTGTCATTATCACGTGACAGTCATGAGACTTCAGGTTCTGGAATGTTTTCTTCTCCATATTTATTATTCCCTTTATATTGGAGGAGAAGCCAGACGGGACCTTGATACTTCTCAGACATTCAAAAAATATTTCCTTCTCTCGCTTTGGTAAGAGCGTAGCTGGAGTAATGACGTCCTTTAACTCTCTCATGCAGTTTTTTGGGGTCTTTCCTACGTTGCTGGTCCTCCTGTGCTTCTGGTGTATCTTTTGTCTTCCCGTACACGCCCAGAAAGCCTAGCAGGTTCACGCAAAGATTCTTCATCACGTGCATCACATCGATTGAAGAGCGGACCTCTAAGACTTCCCAATAGGGTAGATCCCAAAATATAGATTTCTTCTTCCACATGGGCGCGTGTCCGACAGCGTCATTCGGAACAGACCGTCCGCCAGGACCCTTTCCAAATATTACATCTAGATCCTTGACCATACCAAATATATCAACACCATCACGATGGGGAGGCTTCCTCCGGTGATCAGCCTCACTGTTGTAATGCTTGCCTTTCTTTCTTACGGGATGGGTAGTCCTAAGAAATCGACGATACCCCAGGTACACGACCTTCTTACATTTTTCCAAATAATCACCTTCGAGCTCATGTAAACAGTGCGTGCATGCATTGTATCCCTTGTTTGACTGTCCTGAAATGTTACCAAGAGCAGGCCAGTCATTGATGGTTACGAAAAGCAGCGCTCTTAGGTCAAATTCCTCCTGCTTGTGCTCGTCCCACACACGTACACCTGCTGACCACAGCTGTAGAAGTTCTTCGACTAATGGCTTCAGGTACACATCAATGTCGTTCCCGGGTTGCTTCGGGCCTTGTATGAGCACTGGCATCATAATGAACTTCCGCTTCATGCACAACCAAGGAGGAAGGTTATATATACAAAGAGTCACAGGCCAGGTGCTATGGCTGCAACTCTGCTCTCCAAAAGGATTCATGCCATCTGTACTTAGACCAAACCTTAAGTTCCTTGCATCCTGTGCAAAGTTTGGGAACTCTCTATCGATTTTTCTCCATTGGGATCCATCAGCAGGGTGCCTCAACATCACGTCTTTCTTACGGTCTTCTTTGTGCCATCGCAACAACCTAGCGTGCTCTTTATTTCTGAACAAGCGTTTCAGTCGTGGTATTATAGGAGCATACCACATAACCTTGGCAGGAACCCTCTTCCTGGGGCGCTCGCCCTCAACATCACCAGGGTCATCTCGTCTGATCTTATACCGCAATGCAGTGCACACCGGACATGCATCCAAATTCTCGTACTCACCGCGGTAGAGGATGCAGTCATTAATGCATGCATGTATCTTTTGCACATCTAATCCTAGAGGGCAGACAATCTTCTTCGCTTCGTACGTCTTTGGCGGGCAATTCGTTACCCCTTGGAAGCTTCCTCTTAATTATTGTCGACAACTTTCCAAATCCTGAGTCGGTGACACTGCTTCTCTCGCCTTCCATTGCAACAATTCCGGTGTCTTTGCCTAGCTTTTTATGGCCATCTTCGCAAGTTGGGTATAACAATTTGTTGTGATCTTCTATCATCTTGTCGAAGACCAACCTTTCCTTTTCAGTTTCACATTCTCTCCTTGCATCAGCAATGGCCCGACCAAGATCATCATCAGCAGGCTCATCTGGTGCCTCTTGATCTTCTACTTCATTGTCTTCATTGCCTTCTGCAGTATCATCGTATTCAGGGAAATTGGGATAACCGTCATCATCCTCTTCCTCTTCTTCATTGTCTTCCATCATAACCCCTCTTTCTCCGTGCTTGGTCCAACAATAGTAACTGAGCATGAAACCGGATCGCAGTAGGTGGCTGTGAATGAGACTCGAGTGAGCGTAATTTACGGTATTTTTGCAGTTGACACATGGACAATACATGAAGCCACCATGTTTGTTTGCCTCTGCCACGGCCATAAAATTATCCAGGCCCGAAGTGAACTCGTTAAACCGTCGGTCAATGTACATCCATTGCCGATTCATCTGCATGATATAATTTAGCTGATCAAAACCATTACAGAACATCACGATGTATATATACACATACATTTTATCAATTACAGATGAAAAGGATAAAGTTGTTAACCTCGCTGAAGAAGAAAAAAGCAAGTTAAGTGTGGCTTGATTTGTGTAAACTCAAGTGGCAAATCCTCTTAAGCATTTCATCGAACACCTCTTGTGCATGTGAAGAAGAGAGGAGAGCAATACACACCTCTTGTGAAGAAAGTGAAAAAATGGCCAAGTGTGGCTCACACTTGGGCAGGGCAAGGTAATATAGCCAGATTGGGGACCTTGTCCCGGTTTGTAAGACAAACCGGGTCCAGAGGGGGGGCCTTTGGACCCGGTTTGTATTACAAACCGGGACTAAAGGTTTCCCACGCCTGACACGGGCTGCCGCGCCCTGCGGTGGACCCTTTAGTCCCGGTTTTTAGTACAAACCGGGACCAAAGGCCACTACCGGACAGGCTCCAGCGGGTGGGGTCGCCCTGGGCCAAACGAACCGGGACTAATGCCCCCCATTGGTCCCGGTTTGGTTCAGCACTGGGACATTTGCTTGGGACCAAAGGCCTCTTCTCCACTAGTGAAAGTACGCTTTGTTTTGAACTTTGGGTCTCCTTTGTAGGTGTATACATACCGGAACTCTTATTATATGGACGTATGACCGAGCAAATTGCCTATGTTTGAGAAATCTCAAATCTCTAGACATTTAGCACAAGTTATAATTTTCCTTTTGAGATGGTCATACATGTGGTGAAGTATCGCCGTATCTCAAATTCACACAATTACAACAAAATTCAATCTGGTTAATCACTTACTAATGCAATCAATTGGTAATAATATTGTTGATGTCGCACTGGAGTAAAATAACCAATGTGATATTTTCAACCCACGCCGGCTAACAGAAAGGAAGAGCCTACGCACCCTATTACCTAGATGACCCGGCGTCGCGCATGTACGTAATCATGTGCTTATGTCAGATACAATCTGGGATAAACTATTCTGCAAGGAGCGCTAGGAGCCTAGGTCAGAGAGCAAATTTTACGTGAAGGCCCTATGTAATTATTGGAGCGCTAGGAGCAATCTGGGATAAACCATTGGATAATTATCTGCTGTTAATTAATCTGCCAGATGTAACCTCAGTTAAGTAAGGACAGACGAAGTGCTAGATGGCCCACATATGTCGGTATACAAGAGGAAGGGGAAAAGGTCTGAATCGAGGTAGCCTTTCCTTTTCTGGAAATTCAAGAACAGACCAATTTGTTTAATTTGCCCAGGTTGACATGTGTCAGGATTCATGCCGATAACTTTGTAATTCGCGGGCCGGTGGGCGGTGGGGTTTTAGGTCATCTCCAACGAGACGATGCATTTTGGATGCGTAAAATGTTCGCATGTGACTATTTGCGTCGGGTAGCAGATACAAAATTAGTCGTTTTTTTACCGCGCGTCTATTTGCGCCTGGAGTGTCTTCAATGGAGCGACGTATTTGCGTATCCGCATGAATTGGGATGTTTTAAACAACAAAATAAATAAGTTCAAAGTAGTCTCAGTTATTACATCCTAAATCTTAAAAGTCTACATGAAAAGAAGATGATATTAGCCTCTCATTGTCTTAATGGCCAGCCAGTGCCCACTGGTGCTCAATCAGATCCATCTATAGGTGTCTGGATTTGATCTCGTCAGTGACTTCAACATTCATATGCAGATACTGCTGCCAGGATAATGTCCCAAAGATTTGCGCAGCCAGCTCACCATGGAAATCCCATTGGTGCTCATTGCAGTCATGAGGACACTCGTTCTCAATGATCATGTTGTGCATGATCACGCAACAGGTTCTAAGTGACCATGACCATGGAAATCCTAGGGAACCTTATGCATGGTCCTAAGTGACCATGTTCTTGCCGGGTGACGGACATATGCTCATCGAGCTTGGAGAACACCAAATCCCCGCTCCACGTCTTTCCTGCAAGTCTCTTGCATCTTGGCAAATCTGTCCGTTTTTTCCGTGTTTGAATTACAGACAGTCTTCACCAATGTGGCCCAGTTAGGGTAGATGCCATCCGCAAGATAATATTACTGGTGCTCTCACCCATTCGAAGATACTCGTCGAATATATCAGAAACCATTCCATAGAATAGCATGCGAATAAGATCATTACCAGGCAAAACAAAATATATCACATATTTTATTCTGCTATACACATACACAATCGCTTGTCTATCTCTTGAAACTAATGTAAAGAGACAACTGCGAGGAGGCTGTTGAGTAAAATATTGTATAGGTATAGGTCCCCGTGTTTTCTCAGGGTTGTACCTGTAATTGCACACGTGTCCGCCTATATATACATGAGCAGCCGGCCCTATTGGTGCTGTGCAATCTCCAATAACCTTTCTACATGGTATCAGAGACCCTTCGGGTCCTGACCTAGCCGCCGCCCTCTCTCCCTTGGGGCGCCGCCGGCCACCTCCTCCCAACCCTAGCCGCCGCCCCCTCCTCCTTCGGGCGCCGCCGGCCTCCACCTCCTCCAACCCTAGCCGCCGCCCCTCCTCCCTAGGGCGCCGCCGGCCTCCATCTCCCACCACCGCTTCCGCCCACCACCACCACCACTTCCGCCATGGATCACTTCGACTCCTCCGGCTCCGGCTTCTCCTCCGGCTCCGGCAGCAGCAACCCCTTCGCCGGCCCCTCCGTCGCCGTCATCCGGGACATCCCAATCGCCGAGCGCGTGCCGGTGAAGCTCTCCACCACCGCTGCCAACTTCTTCCCGTGGAAGACGTACTTCGGGCTACTCTTCCGCGAGTATGATCTCCTCGATCACGTTGACGGCACCATCGACCTCCTCGCCATTCCGCACGACCCCGAGTGGCTCGCCATCGACGCCACCATCATCCGCTGGTTCTACCAGACCGTCTCCAACGACATCTTCCGTACTATCGTCCGCGACGGCGACTCCGCCCACACGGTCTGGGCCAAGATCACCGGCCTCTTCACCGACAACAAAATCCAGCGGGTCACCTTCCTCCAGCAGGAGTTCTTTGGCACCCACCAGAACGACATGTCTCTCGACGACTACGCCCTCAAGCTGAAGAGCCTCTCCGACGAGCTCCGTGACTTGGAGTTCCCGATCGATGAAAAGATCATGCTCTCCACCCTGTCGGCGGGTCTCGGCGAGGATCTCAGCAACGCCGCCTCCAACCTCACGCTCCTCACCACGCCCACCTTCGAGCAGGCCGTGGCCTACTTATGCCTCGAGGAGCGCCGCCTCAAGCACCTTCGGGCTCGGGCGGCCCACACTGCCTTCGTCGCCGGCTTCTCCCGCGGTGCCTAGGCCCCCGCACCACGCGCCCCTGCACCTTGTCCCATGGGACCGCCGCCGGGCTTCCCCGCCGCCGGCCAGCCGCCCGGTCCGACCGGGCCGTGGACCGGCCAGCCCGGTCACCAGGCCGGTCCGACCAGATCATGGACCGGCCACGCCGGCGCCCAGGCCAGCCAAACCGGGCCCTGGACCGGCCAGACGGCGCCTTCTGGCAGTGGTCGCCGCGGCCGTCGTCGCCGTGGCGGTGGTGGCAACGGCGACGGCAATGCTGGTGCCAACGCCTCTGCGCCTCGTCCACCTCAGCACACCGCCCCTCCGCCATGGACCGCCGGTCACAATCCGTGGACCGGGGTCGTTCACGCCTACTCCATGCCCGTGCCGCGTGCCCCCTACCCGGGCATCATGGGGCCACGCCCCGCCACTCACCAGGCGTTCTACGCGGCACCCCAGCCCGCCCCGGCCTAAGCCGCCGCACCGGGCGCGACCCCGTGGGATCCCGCGCTCCTGACCGCCCTCCAGAGCGCCCCCTCTGCCGGGGCGTATGGTGGCGGTGGCGACTGGTTCATGGACACCGGTGCTTCCGCGCATATGGCTGCGCACCCCGGTAACCTCTTATTTTCTACACCCGCTTCCACTTCCTCTCGCATCATCGTTGGCAACGGTCATGCTCTTCCCATTACTCACACTGGTTCTATCTCTTTTCCTTCTACTTCCACTCCTCTCTCTCTCCATAATGTTCTTGTTTCTCCTGACTTGATTAAAAATCTTGTTTCCGTAAAGTCTTTCTGTCGTGAAAACCCTGTGACTGTGGAATTTGACGCTTTTGGTTTCTCTGTCAAGGATGGTCATACCCGGATGTTCCTCCACCGATGTGACAGCCCCGGCGATCTCTACCCCGTTGGCGTGGCCTCCACCACCACCGGCCGTCCACTCGCCCTCTCCGCCGGTGTCGACTTTTGGCACGCCCATCTTGGCCATCCTAGCTCCGCCACTCTGCGTCAAATAATGCAAGGCTTCTCCTTTACTTGTAATAAAACGGATGCCCACTCTTGTGAAGCATGTCGTCTAGGCAAACATGTTCGCCTTCCTTTTAGTTCCTCCTCCACAGTCGCGTCTTTTCCTTTTCAACTTATTCATATGATGTTTGGACCTCGCCGGTTCCGAGTAATTCTGGTTATAACTATTATCTTGTGATTCTTGATGATTACTCGCATTTTGTATGGACTTCTCCACTTCGCCGTAAATCAGATGTTGCCGCCACCCTCATCGCCTTCTTCGCCTTTGTCTTCACTGAAAGTGCATGGAACCCCCATGTGTGGTTTTGGTAATTAATGACAATCCCTATGGACTAATGTTTGCATTGAGTTATATTTGTAGGAGTTGTCCATAGGCAATTCTTGAACCATATGTTGGCTTCAAGGTTGCAATAAGAAGAATTTGATGAAGGATATCAAGTGTCAAGTATGTCTTGAAGATGAAGATGAAGTGAGCCCTCAAGTTACTTCAAGACATCAGCATGATGAAGAATGAAGAATGAAGTGCAAGTTCAAGATGAGCCAACTCGAAGAGTTCATAAGCTTGAAGCTTGCCATGGAGAAATGAAGTGCAAGTTCAAGATGAGCCATCTCGAAGAGATCCTTTGCTTGAGTCTTGCCATCCATATGGTGATCATGGATATGTGAAGATGCGCCGAAGCAGAAGCTCTCCCATGGTGGATTATGGGGGAGCAATCCACATGGTGGTCATGTGTGGTGACCCTGCATACCACTGCATGTTGTAGTATGCCAGTCGTTGATATAACATTCGCGAAGTACCATTCCGCAAATATTACATCCCTCAGAGTAGTACAACAGAACATAGCAGGGTCCATAACTCATTCACATATTATTACAATCATCATACACAAGTCGTCTCGGAGCTCCTCTTGGGTTCTGAGAGGATAACTCCTGGGTTCGAGGCGAACCCAACTTATCTTACAATACCATTGTCTCATTAAACTAAACATTTATTTAAACAAGCAGCTAATAGTAAGAGTTCGCGCTGCTCGGCTACTACTACTCCTCCTGATATCCTTAGGCTTGTTCTCCTCCAAAAGCCTCCCCGGATCCGTAGACTATGATGTAGTCTACGCCTTCAACACCTCCTGAGAGGTCTGGTTCCTCGTAGCCGATGATCTCGGCTCCATCATTGCTGTCGTAGTCCTCCTCCTCCAGACGGTTCAGACAATCTAAGCATGGGGTTTAAGAGTGGTATGAGTACGAGCGTACTCAACAAGTTCATTATAGATAAGAGGTGTTTAATGCACTAGCTACGATATTAGACCAGAAAGTCTAACATCAATGCAAGTTTTGATAAACGTTTCTTTAAGAGATTGCTTTTATTTCAAAGAGCTATGTCCGTCAGCCTTCACCGGTTTACTAGAACTTCATGGAGCTCCTTTCCGGCCGCGTTCGCAGTTCCTCAATCCCGGAACAGGGAGTGACAGGTCACAGTTCTTACGCTCTGCAGAGGTGTGTTGCTTTACCCATAAGAGATCTTAACCTTGGTGCCAACCGGGCAGCTTTCCCGTCCACACTTCCTTAGGTGTGAGGCCCGGTATAAGGTCTAGCCAATCATGTTCCTCCGCTACCTCGAACACCCACCCTTTGTTGCATACCCCGACCCTGGGTCCTCGTCGGTCCTCTTATACCACTTAAGGATGGACCCCGACCACGACAACAGTTTGGGACTCGTTAACCAAACTCCTTCGCCGGTAGCTGCAACCCATCATAGACCGCAATACCGTGGGGACTTTAGGCTTCCCCAGCCCACCGCTTGCACTTCGAGCGACAAGTGTCTACGGACTATGCCGTGGGGACTTTAGGCTTCCCCAGCCCACCGCTTGCCCTGACAGATACAAGTGTCTACGGTAAAGCGCATCCGTTGATGAACGAGAGGTGGAAACACTTTTGACTACTCCGTCCCACTCCGGATCTTATGGTTAACACGGATATTACGGCACAAGAATCACTGGCGACATTTGTTGTTTAATCCTAGATGGATATAAGCCCGTGCAATGGAACCTCCACCATATCAACACAATCCATGGTTCCATTGCCCACCACATAGTCATATTCATAGTTATGAAAGTAGTGTTTTTGATTTTTGTGCAATAGTGATAACCATAATACTTTGCAAGTAATTTGATAAAAATACTCAATTGACATGAGCAAGTGATGAACTTGCCTGAACACTGCAAAGTTCTGCAGTTGGTAGGTATGGACTGACCCTTGTCCTCTTGTTCTGAAAAATAGCATCATTGTCCGATAAGGGCAATGGTTAAAGAAGCAATTATGCATGATTCCATTTTTAGGGTTTGTTCCCCCCTTCCGATGTCGTTATTATTTCATGTAAGAGGTTAATACTAAGAATGATTTGAGGATACTTGAATTAAAGTAAAATACAACCTTGAAATGTTGTCAAGGTGTTTTTGAAGTCCAAATGCATTAATGGACTTATTTTCATTATAGAAAATTATATGTGTGATTTAAATCATTATTTAAATCATCAAATTAAGATTCATTCTTAATTGTCTTCAAAAATTCTCTTTGATATTTTATTTAGTTAGAGAATTTTATGTTGATCTATTTTCATATTTTTAATTATGTTTTTAGAACTATTAATAATTTTCTATGATTATTCAAAGTTCAGCATTTTAATTTGTTTGTGAAAAGACAAAAACACCCCTGGGCCCACCTGTCGGTGCAACCCAGTGGGTTAGGTCGAACCGACCGGCTCGGTCCGGCTCGACCAGCCCCACTCCTCTCTCTTCTCCTCACGCGCGATCGAACCCTAACCCTAACCCGCTCTGGCGACCCGCGTCGCCTCCGCCGTCGCCGCTCGATTCCGGCGAGATTCGCCGGGCTTGGCCCCGCCATGGTGCGCAATCAACGCGCCACACGACGGCGGTCAATCCTATCCGCGTCGATCTGACGCGGGCGACCTGCTGCTCTCGGTCTCATCCCCGTCTGGTGCTAGGGTTACGGGATCCGTTCGATCCCGCCGTTCCTGGCGCTCCTGGTGCTTGGACTCCGCCCTGGCTTCGCCGCCGTGGTGCGGGCGGTGCCGTGGTGTCGCCATGGCCAGGCTTGGCTTGGCGCCGCCGCGCTCTGGCGTGTGCCGCCATGGCCGCCATGGCCGTGCCTACCTGCTCGACCACGGTAAGTGTTCCGCCGCCCCCTTTCTCCTGTGCCTCTCTTCTTCTTCCTCCAGTATCCCTGGCCATGGCTTCCCTCCTTGTGGAGGTGCTGGCCTACTGATGTTGGTGCTCTGCTGTGTTTGACTTGCTGCTGTCGCCATAGATCTTAGCTTGCTGTGCTGTGCTGTTCTTGCTCAATTGCTCGCTGTGCTTCCTAGCTATCTCGGTTTATTGTAATCTCTGGCTGTGGTCCTCCTGTGATTGCTCATGAGCATCCAGTGATGCTCATGGCCTACTGGCATGCTCCTATTCATTTTTACTGTCACTAGGGCATACTGTGTGTGCTTAATCTTGTCCCTGGCTTGATTGTGGTGATTAATCCTTGCATACTTGCAAGTGCCAGTGCCCCTGGGCTAGTTCATTTTGTTCAGATTCATGACTATGCTTGATTGAGTATTACTGTTGGCTTAGCAGTGTGATCCAGTGATGAATTTATATGTGCTTTGCTTGTGTATTATGATCCTTGGGTTCATCAAGCCTTTGATGTGCTTCTGGATACAATTATAAAGCCTGATGCTCTTATCTGTGATGCAATTGTTCAGTTATCAAATTATCTGTTCATGTGTGAATTGCTTAGAATGAGTTCTAGCATGCAGTAGCATGCTCTAGCAAGCTTCTGGTGATCATATGATCACCAGTTGCTTGTAAAAGCTGCTCTTTGGTGTCTGTGGCTCACTGTTACTCATTCTATGCTGTGTGTGTATCACACAGGCTTAACCTGGTGTGTATTGTTGTTGGCTTATGCAAATGCTGTTGCTTGCACTGATCCATTGGATCACTGCAAAGCCCTGGTGCTTTTCTTTATTTGTTTTGTTCACTTATCTGTGTTGCCTGAATTTCTTGAAGTGGATAAGTGATGTGAGCTCTTTGTGCGATTGTGATCATCTCAGGAATTGTGACAGGGCTAGATGGATGCCAACTCTCAGGTGTGTACCCTAGCCCTTTACTGAATCCAACTGGATAATGAGGTATAGGTTCTTGTCTTGGCTCGGGGTTGAGGTGGCCCCTGACAGCACTTGTGTTGCTTGTCCAGGTTGCTCCCCTATACGTGATTTGCCATGGTTTGTGTTGGTAGGCTGGAATGGAATAGTTGTTCAACGGCTTGATCCAATCTTGGACTACCGGTGGCTTTTGGTGTTGAGAAATTTATATAGACAAGGATTTGTCTATAGTACGATGGCCTAGCTAATTTGTAGGTGCTTAGTGTGTGGATTAGGCTAGCTATGGTTTCATTCTTGGCTGGATTTCTCTAGTTATGCATGGATTTGCATAACTGTTGTTCCCATAGGATGTTTACCTAGTGGTCTTACCCATCTATGCTTGCACCAAATGGCCTGGTAGCCAGATGATGACACACACAGGGCATTCTACCCTTCTGTGCTCCAGTGATGCATTGTATGCTTAATTATGAGCAAGATATGATCTTGCTCAGGCTTTTGTGTGGTATACCTCACTCCAGCTCCTAGAAAATGAGTGTTGGTGTAGAGGTTTTGCTTCTGGTGGTCTTTTGCTTGCCCTGCTCCTCCTAGCAAGCTTGAAGTCTTGGTTTAATTTCTGGTGATTGTGAATAGATGAGACAGCTCTAGCTGTTCACCTGTTCTTGGTGTTCTTGGCTGTTCTTGATGAACTTACCACTGCTGCCTGTCGATGGATGAACAAATAACTAGGGTTTGGCTCTGAAAAGGTTTTATATGGTGCTCTCTTGCATCCCTGGTCGACAGCTCCTGCTTGTCCCTTTTGGTGACTCACTGATGAGGTGTGAGTGTGTGGTGCCACAAGCACACTCAGTGCCTGTGTGTTGAGCATGCACACCTGATGTGTGTGCTGCTTGTGTGTCTGTGTGAACCAGATCATGTGAACCTGGCTTGGTGTGGATCAGCTCGGCAGAGCTGTGATATTATCCACCATTATAACTTTCTTTTCTAATCTGCCAAGTGGCTTTGCCACTTGGCATAATTTGTTCTTCTTCTTTGTGATTTTGTGCAGGGATCAAGAATGGATAAAAAATGGACTTGGAGTTCATCATATACAAGATCAAGTGAAGATGATCTTGTAGAATTTAGACTAGGATCTTAACTTGTAATTTTTCTTTATTTTCCTTTCTTCTATTCTGCCCATTTATGTAATGTGTTGTATTATTCTTTTACTTCACTTATGAATATTGTAAAGACATTGTAATGTGTGTGATGATCAATAAAGCTCAAAGTTTTCTCTAATGAGCTTTACTTTATTATAATTGTTCATCTAGTTCATTATTGATCATTTACTTAATTATTAATATTTGTTTAATGAATTACCTCAATTTTGAATTATGAGATATTCATATGATGTTTAAATTTGAAATTCAAATTCAGCCTTGGTTTGAATTCAACCATGTCATATCATTTGGAATTCAATCAAGCAAACTCTCTTCTCTCTTCTCAAAACCCTAACTAGTGAAGTGAGAAGCAAGTTTGTCGCACTCTCGAAACCCTAACCCTGTAAGGTGTCGAGAGAGAAACTTGTCCCCCTTCGATGCAGTTTTTGTTTAAAAGCGCGAAATTTCCCCAGAATTTACTATGCAATGCACATCCCTTTCTAAATTCTACCCCTCGATCGTCTCTAAACCTGGGACATTACAGCCTTTCCCCCTTAAAGAAAACTTCGTCCCGAAGTTGTGGTTGTAATACCTGAACAGCTCGGGGTATGTTTTCCTCAGGTCTTCCTCTTTTTCCCAGGTGGCTTCCCTCTCGGGATGATGCTTCCATTGAATCTTGCAATACTTGATTGCCTTGTTTCTGAGTTGTTTCCAGCTCTCCTCGAGAATCTTGGCTGGCTTCTCGATGTACGTCAGGTCTGGTTGTAACTCAAGCTCTTCATGTGATATTGGTTCATCTGGGGTCTTCAAACATTTCCGAAGTTGTGACACATGGAATATGTTATGAACTTGAGCTAACCTTCCCGGTAGATCCAACTCAAAGGCTAAACCTCGATTCTGACTCAGTATCTTGAAAGGTCCTATATATCTAGGACTGAGTTTCCCTTTTACTCCAAACCTCTGGAGTCCTTTCATCGGGCTTACCTTAAGATAAACCATGTCTCCAACTTGTGGCTCCCACGTCCTTCTCTTCTGATCGGCGTAACTCTTTTGCCGACTCTGGGCTATCTTGAGCCTGTCTCTGATAATGTCAATGATTTGTTGTTTTTCCTTGACATAATCAGGGTTGAACTCTTTGCTTGCTCCGGCTTCATACCAACATATTGGCGATCTACACTTCCTTCCATACAGAGCTTCAAATGGTGCCATCTTGATGCTGCTTTGATAACTATTGTTGTATGAAAACTCTGCTAAAGGTAGATGCTCCTCCCATGATCCTCCGAAGTCTAGGGCACAAGCCCTAAGCATATCTTCTAAGATCTGATTGGTTCTCTCGGTTTGTCCACCGGTTTGTGGATGATAAGCGGTACTATAATCCAACTTGGATCCTAAAGCTTCGTGAAGCTGCTTCCAAAATGCTGATGTGAACACGGATCCTCGATCCGACACTATCTTCTTAGGCACTCCATGCTTACTCACGATCTCTTTGATGTAAAGATCGATAAGTTTCTCTCCTTTATCCTGCTGGTTTACCGCTAAAAAGTGTGCACTTTTCGTCAACCGGTCCACGATTACCCATATCATGTCCTTCTTTTTATTGGTCATGGGTAGTCCGGTGATGAAATCCATCCCTATTTCCTCCCATTTCCACTCTGGAATAGGTAGAGGTTGTAACTTCCCTGCGGGACTCTGATGTTCAGCCTTCACTCGCTGGCAGGTATGGCATTCTGCCACATATTGTGCTATCTCCCTCTTCATATTATTCCACCAGAATAGTTCCTTTAAGTCCATGTACATCTTTGTACTTCCTGGATGTATTGAATATGGTGTTTGATGAGCTTCCCGGAGTATTACTTCCTTGATTTCAGCAATATCCGGAACGCAAATCCTCTTCTGGAACCACAAAGATCCAGATTCTCCACGGTGAAATTCTGATGGTCTTCCCTCATCTATTCTCCTCATCTCTTCTACAATGAATGGATCGTCCAACTGACCCATCATTATCTCATTCTTCAAGTTAACATTAAGTTCCTCGGCTACTTGCAACGCTGATAATCCTTCATGGGCTTCCTTCTCCCAAAGTTGTATTTGGGCTTGGCTTATTTCCTTCCTCAACTCCGGTGATATTTCTTGTTCCACTCCTCCGGTACTCTTCCTACTCAGGGCGTCTGCTACTACATTAGCCTTTCCTGGTGTGTAATTGATTGTCAGATCATAATCCTTGATCAATTCTAGCCATCTTTTCTGCCTCATGTTGAGTTCCTTCTGAGTGAAGAAATATTTGAGGCTTTTGTGGTCTGTATAGAGCTCACACTTAGCTCCATAGAGAAAATGTCTCCATGTTTTAAGTGCAAATACGACCGCTGCTAATTCTAAGTCATGCGTTGGATAGTTCACTTCATGAGGTCTGAGTTGCCTCGATCCATAAGATATCACTTTCCGATCTTGCATTAGTACGCAACCCAATCCATGTTTGGATGCGTCACAGTACACGGTGTAATCCTTGCCAACTTCCGGAACTGCTAACACCGGTGCTGTGGTGAGTTTCTCCTTCAGAGTTTGAAAACTCTTCTCACACTCTTCTGACCACACGAATGGTGTGTTCTTCCTTAGCAACTTTGTCATTGGTCCTGCGATCTTAGAGAATCCTTCAATGAATCTCCGATAATATCCTGCCATTCCAAGGAATCCTCGGATTTCCTTGACAGTCTTGGGTGCTTCCCATTCTAAAACTGCTGCTACCTTGCTCGGGTTGACAGCGATTCCATCTTTACTAATGACATGACCAAGAAATTCCACTTGATCTAGCCAAAATTCACACTTACTGAGTTTGGCATAAAGTTGGTGTTCCCTTAGTGTTTGCAATACTAACCTCAAATGATCGGCATGTTCTGCCTTGTTCTTGGAATATATCAAGATATCATCGATGAATACGATGACAAACTTGTCTAGATATGGCATGAAAATCTTATTCATGAGATTCATGAATATTGCTGGGGCATTGGTCAATCCAAAAGGTACTACAAGGTATTCATGGTGTCCATACCTTGAGACAAAGGCAGTTTTCGGAACGTCCTCCTTCTTGATCTTTATCTGGTGATAACCCGATCTCAGATCAATCTTGGAAAAGACTCCCGCTCCTCTAACCTGATCAAATAGATCTTGTATCCTTGGAAGTGGATACTTGTTCTTGATTGTGACGTTGTTCAGATTTCTGTAGTCTCCGCACATCCTTCTTCCTCCATCCCTTTTATCCACGAAGATCACAGGTGATCCCCATGGTGAAACACTCTCCTGAATGAATCCCTTCTGTTCCAAGTCATCCAGTTGTTCCTTGAGTTCTTTCAATTCCTTAGGCCCCATCTTATATGGTGCCTTGGCAATCGGAGCTGTTCCTGGAATTAGGTCGATAGTGAATTCTATCTCCCTATCTGGTGGCATACCAGGTAATTCCGCAGGAAACACATCCTGGAATTCATTTACTACAGATATATCTTCTAACTTCACCTCCTTCATGCTATTCAGCTGTAGCTCCACTTCAATCTGTGTATGTTTGTCGCCTTGGTAGATCATTCTACTTCCATCGGGACTTTTTAATGACACCGTTTTGTTTACACAGTCGATCAATGCTCCATTAGCTTCTAACCAGTTCATACCAAGAATGACATCAATGTCCTTCATCGGTAAAATGAACAGGTCCGCGTCAAACGCGCACTTATTGATCATAATGACTTGTTTTTGTTTGGCATGGGTTACTACTATCGTTCCCCCCGCAGAAAGTATGGTTATGGGTGTATCTAACTTAGTGCAACTAATCTCATGTTTGATGATGAATTGTTGAGAAATGAATGATGTAGTTGCACCAGTATCAAAAAGTACTTTGCCAGGATGAGTGAGTATCTGGAGCGTACCTATCACCGCCTGGTCAGAGTTGACCACCTCCTCCAGACTGGTACAGTTCAGCTTGCCGAAGGGCTTCTTATTCTTCCAATTCCCTCCGGTGTTTCCTCGATTTCCTCCTCCTCCACTATTCTTCTTGGGGCAGTCCTTCAGCATGTGCCCCTCCTGACGACACCCAAAGCATATGATCCTGGGTTTCTTACAATCCTTCATGACATGTCCTTTTAAACCACAGGAATGGCATATAATCTGATTTGCAGACTGATATCCTTGGTTCCTCCTCTGATTGCTATTGTTGTTGTTGTTGTTGTTGTTGTTATACCGTGGCTTGAAACTCAAGCTGGTATTGGGCTTGTTACTAACAAACCTCTTAGGCTCATACTTGGCCTTCTTCCTCTTCTCTTCTTGCAGTTGTTTAAAGTCATCTTCAAGAGTGATGGCTGCATCCACCAACTCTTGGAATTCCGTTGCTCTCATCATCCGAAGCTGCACCTTAAACTGGGGACTTAACCCCCTCAGAAATCTCTTCTTCTTCTTGTCCTCGGTATTGACTTCCTCAACAGCATACCGGGACAGCTTTGAAAACTCCCTGACATAAGTCAGGATTGCCTTATCCTTCTGCTCGAGACTCTCAAACTCTCGACGCTTCAGTTCCACAATACTTTCAGGGACATTGGATTCCCTGAACTTCCTTGCAAACTCCTCCCAGGTGAATACCTTTCCTGCCGGATACACAGCTACAATGTTGTCCCACCATGATGCGGCAGGTCCACATAGCAGATGGGTAGCATATCGGACCTTCTCTTGGTCATTGCATCCAACAGTGTTGAGCTTGCGCTCAGTATCCATCAACCAATCTTCCGCGTCCATAGGCTCTGGCGCGTATGCGAACGATATCGGCTTGGTGTTTTGGAAGTCTGCTAATGTGACTCCCTGGTTCTCAGGTCTCTCCATCCTATTCTGCTGCATCAGATCCTGAAGGAATTTGTTCTGCATCTCCAGTGTTACACGCTGCCTTTCTTCCGCCAGTTGCATGTACTGGATGAAGTTTTGCTGCGTCATGGGTGGTGGTGGTGGTGGAAACTGATCTCTGGCTGCACCCTCAGCCTCTTCCTTTTCCTTTGCTTCGCGCTCCATGCGCTGCGCTTCCGTCTCATTTCCTAACGTTCCCGACATAATCCCCCTAGTTCTGCAACACAAGATGATACTCATAGTTACTCCATGCGCAAGTTTTCTGAGCTCAACTTTGTGCACAGAACTAATCACGCAATGGAAATCAAGAAGCAAAACCAAATCATACAAAACATATACCCTGTATATACATACATAAGTGGTCTTATTACAATACTCAAGTCGATGTGAGTATGCAAACTCACTTATTAAAGTATATGTACAAATTATACAAATATTACAAACTATAATACACGTGGTACTTGTGTATTATAGCCACGCCTCCCTTGGTGGACTTCTAATCGGTCTTCACTCCCGATACATTCCAGGCTTCCATCCGGTCGAACGTGTCGTCCTCCTGATAGACCCTGGAACATAAGGTCTCCCCGTTGGCTTGTAGTCCGAATCCGATGATGACCCTAAGGAGAAATCAGTATTCACAAACTGATCGTTGAGTGCATCATAGTCCACCCATCGGGTGTACTCTCCTGTAGCCCCACCATAAGGGTTACCAAAACCCATACCCGACTCAACCTGTGTCGGATATCCTCCATCCACTCCTTCATTACTAGGATAGCTCTGGTTCTGGGTTGTTGCATCATCGTTCATCTCTCCATCATAATACTCAGTAGTACTATGGGTTCCAGTATCACTACCCCAACGCCAACCCCTAGAATTCTCGATCGGAGTCTCGGAACGCTGGTTGTTTCCGGATTCCGCTCCGCCTTCGTATCCCCCATAGGAACTATTCAGGTAGTTCCCAGGTGTAGCAGGTGTAGGTTCACGTGCAAGTGGATCAAAGCTGATGTAGTCACCAGCTGAATAAACTGGTGTGTGCACTACATTCTCCATAGGTTCTTTTCCCCTACTCTCCTCCTTAGGTTCGGTAAATTCCTCTAGCATCGTATCAATAGCTCCTATCAGATGATGATTCAGCTGAAAGAGTAATGATATGAAGTTACGGCTATTATCCATATATTTTGCCGCTGCTATGGGTTTGCGTTTGGCATATTTGTAGTGGTTGAGCATGGGATCTTCTTCTTCCTGATTATGGGGAATATGGGAAAACTCGGAATCCATAAGCTCTTTTGTCTTATGTTCCCGTATGTCGGTTATGGCTCTCATAACAGCTATATGATAAGCTGTGTTGGTTGTCCTAGCTTCTCCAGCTGGCATGACTACGCTCATTCCCAAAGATTCGGGAAGTCGCAGTCCTACTCTGCACTTGGCTAATACCGGTCCATCATAGAACATGTACTTCTTTACTGGAATCTGGGGATCACACCCAAATTCCAGCAACATGGCTCGTAGGATATCAGCAAGTCCTCCTTTGTACTCGTTCAGTGTGGAATCCATAACTTTCACGTTTCTTCCCGGTCGTGAACTTGCCATGTTGGCTGTAGAAATAGAAAGATTATAAGATTAGTAATAATGCATCATAATAGAGATAATAAAGAATTATCGCACTAAAAGATATGATTGTTGTATTCTCAATTGAATATACACCATATTTTTAGAGAATTCTTTACTAATCCTATTTGACTCCTAACGTTTGGTCCCATTTACTAGGTTCCAACCTAAGGTCAAAGCTTTTGCTCTGATACCAACTGTGGTGACCCTGCATACCACTGCATGTTGTAGTATGCCAGTCGTTGATATAACATTCGCGAAGTACCATTCCGCAAATATTACATCCCTCAGAGTAGTACAACAGAACATAGCAGGGTCCATAACTCATTCACATATTATTACAATCATCATACACAAGTCGTCTCGGAGCTCCTCTTGGGTTCTGAGAGGATAACTCCTGGGTTCGAGGCGAACCCAACTTATCTTACAATACCATTGTCTCATTAAACTAAACATTTATTTAAACGAGCAGCTAATAGTAAGAGTTCGCGCTGCTCGGCTACTACTACTCCTCCTGATATCCTTAGGCTTGTTCTCCTCCAAAAGCCTCCCCGGATCCGTAGACTATGATGTAGTCTACGCCTTCAACACCTCCTGAGAGGTCTGGTTCCTCGTAGCCGATGATCTCGGCTCCATCATTGCTGTCGTAGTCCTCCTCCTCCAGACGGTTCAGACAATCTAAGCATGGGGTTTAAGAGTGGTATGAGTACGAGCGTACTCAACAAGTTCATTATAGATAAGAGGTGTTTAATGCACTAGCTACGATATTAGACCAGAAAGTCTAACATCAATGCAAGTTTTGATAAACGTTTCTTTAAGAGATTGCTTTTATTTCAAAGAGCTATGTCCGTCAGCCTTCACCGGTTTACTAGAACTTCATGGAGCTCCTTTCCGGCCGCGTTCGCAGTTCCTCAATCCCGGAACAGGGAGTGACAGGTCACAGTTCTTACGCTCTGCAGAGGTGTGTTGCTTTACCCATAAGAGATCTTAACCTTGGTGCCAACCGGGCAGCTTTCCCGTCCACACTTCCTTAGGTGTGAGGCCCGGTATAAGGTCTAGCCAATCATGTTCCTCCGCTACCTCGAACACCCACCCTTTGTTGCATACCCCGACCCTGGGTCCTCGTCGGTCCTCTTATACCACTTAAGGATGGACCCCGACCACGACAACAGTTTGGGACTCGTTAACCAAACTCCTTCGCCGGTAGCTGCAACCCATCATAGACCGCAATACCGTGGGGACTTTAGGCTTCCCCAGCCCACCGCTTGCACTTCGAGCGACAAGTGTCTACGGACTATGCCGTGGGGACTTTAGGCTTCCCCAGCCCACCGCTTGCCCTGACAGATACAAGTGTCTACGGTAAAGCGCATCCGTTGATGAACGAGAGGTGGAAACACTTTTGACTACTCCGTCCCACTCCGGATCTTATGGTTAACACGGATATTACGGCACAAGAATCACTGGCGACATTTGTTGTTTAATCCTAGATGGATATAAGCCCGTGCAATGGAACCTCCACCATATCAACACAATCCATGGTTCCATTGCCCACCACATAGTCATATTCATAGTTATGAAAGTAGTGTTTTTGATTTTTGTGCAATAGTGATAACCATAATACTTTGCAAGTAATTTGATAAAAATACTCAATTGACATGAGCAAGTGATGAACTTGCCTGAACACTGCAAAGTTCTGCAGTTGGTAGGTATGGACTGACCCTTGTCCTCTTGTTCTGAAAAATAGCATCATTGTCCGATAAGGGCAATGGTTAAAGAAGCAATTATGCATGATTCCATTTTTAGGGTTTGTTCCCCCCTTCCGATGTCGTTATTATTTCATGTAAGAGGTTAATACTAAGAATGATTTGAGGATACTTGAATTAAAGTAAAATACAACCTTGAAATGTTGTCAAGGTGTTTTTGAAGTCCAAATGCATTAATGGACTTATTTTCATTATAGAAAATTATATGTGTGATTTAAATCATTATTTAAATCATCAAATTAAGATTCATTCTTAATTGTCTTCAAAAATTCTCTTTGATATTTTATTTAGTTAGAGAATTTTATGTTGATCTATTTTCATATTTTTAATTATGTTTTTAGAACTATTAATAATTTTCTATGATTATTCAAAGTTCAGCATTTTAATTTGTTTGTGAAAAGACAAAAACACCCCTGGGCCCACCTGTCGGTGCAACCCAGTGGGTTAGGTCGAACCGACCGGCTCGGTCCGGCTCGACCAGCCCCACTCCTCTCTCTTCTCCTCACGCGCGATCGAACCCTAACCCTAACCCGCTCTGGCGACCCGCGTCGCCTCCGCCGTCGCCGCTCGATTCCGGCGAGATTCGCCGGGCTTGGCCCCGCCATGGTGCGCAATCAACGCGCCACACGACGGCGGTCAATCCTATCCGCGTCGATCTGACGCGGGCGACCTGCTGCTCTCGGTCTCATCCCCGTGCGGTGCTAGGGTTACGGGATCCGTTCGATCCCGCCGTTCTGGCGCTCCCGGTGCTTGGACTCCGCCACAGCTTCGCCGCCGTGGTGCGGGCGGTGCCGTGGTGTCGCCATGGCCAGGCTTGGCTTGGCGCCGCCGCGCTCTGGCGTGTGCCGCCATGGCCGCCATGGCCGTGCCTACCTGCTCGACCACGGTAAGTGTTCCGCCGCCCCCTTTCTCCTGTGCCTCTCTTCTTCTTCCTCCAGTATCCCTGGCCATGGCTTCCCTCCTTGTGGAGGTGCTGGCCTACTGATGTTGGTGCTCTGCTGTGTTTGACTTGCTGCTGTCGCCATAGATCTTAGCTTGTTTGTCTTTGTCTTGTTCTTGCTCAATTGCTCGTTGTGCTTCCTAGCTATCTCGGTTTATTGTAATCTCTCGGCTGTGGTCCTCCTGTGATTGCTCATGAGCATCCGGTGATGCTCATGGCCTACCGGGCATGCTCCTATTCATTTTTACTGTCACTAGGGCATACTGTGTGTGCTTAATCTTGTCCCTGGCTTGATTGTGGTGATTAATCCTTGCATACTTGCAAGTGCCAGTGCCCCTGGGCTAGTTCATTTTGTTCAGATTCATGACTATGCTTGATTGAGTATTACTGTTGGCTTAGCAGTGTGATCCAGTGATGAATTTATATGTGCTTTGCTTGTGTATTATGATCCTTGGGTTCATCAAGCCTTTGATGTGCTTCTGGATACAATTATAAAGCCTGATGCTCTTATCTGTGATGCAATTGTTCAGTTATCAAATTATCTGTTCATGTGTGAATTGCTTAGAATGAGTTCTAGCATGCAGTAGCATGCTCTAGCAAGCTTCTGGTGATCATATGATCACCAGTTGCTTGTAAAAGCTGCTCTTTGGTGTCTGTGGCTCACTGTTACTCATTCTATGCTGTGTGTGTATCACACAGGCTTAACCTGGTGTGTATTGTTGTTGGCTTATGCAAATGCTGTTGCTTGCACTGATCCATTGGATCACTGCAAAGCCCTGGTGCTTTTCTTTATTTGTTTTGTTCACTTATCTGTGTTGCCTGAATTTTACTGAAGTGGATAAGTGATGTGAGCTGCTGTGCAGTTGTGATCATCTAATTAATTGTGACAGGGCTAGATGGATGCCAACTCTCAGTTGAGTACCCTAGCCCTTTACTGAATCCAAATGGATAATGAGGTATAGGTTCTTGTGCTGGCTCAGGGTTGAGGTGGCCCTGACAGCACTTGTGTTGCTGTCCAGGTTGCTCCCCTATCTGTGATTTGCCATGGTTTGTGTTGACTGGCTGGAATGGAATAGTTGTTCACTGGCTTGATCCAATCTTGGACTACCAGTGGCTTTTGGTGTTGAGAAATTTATATAGACAAGGATTTGTCTATAGTCTGATGGCCTAGCTAGCTGTAGGTGCTTAGTGTGTGGATTAGGCTAGCTATGGTTTCATTCTTGGCTGGATTTCTCTAGTTATGCATGGATTTGCATAACTGTTGTTCCCATAGGATGTTTACCTAGTGGTCTTACCCATCTATGCTTGCACCAAATGGCCTGGTAGCCAGATGATGACACACACAGGGCATTCTACCCTTCTGTGCTCCAGTGATGCATTGTATGCTTAATTATGAGCAAGATATGATCTTGCTCAGGCTTTTGTGTGGTATACCTCACTCCAGCTCCTAGAAAATGAGTGTTGGTGTAGAGGTTTTGCTTCTGGTGGTCTTTTGCTTGCCCTGCTCCTCCTAGCAAGCTTGAAGTCTTGGTTTAATTTCTGGTGATTGTGAATAGATGAGACAGCTCTAGCTGTTCACCTGTTCTTGGTGTTCTTGGCTGTTCTTGATGAACTTACCACTGCTGCCTGTCGATGGATGAACAAATAACTAGGGTTTGGCTCTGAAAAGGTTTTATATGGTGCTCTCTTGCATCCCTGGTCGACAGCTCCTGCTTGTCCCTTTTGGTGACTCACTGATGAGGTGTGAGTGTGTGGTGCCACATGCACACTCAGTGCCTGTGTGTTGAGCATGCACACCTGATGTGTGTGCTGCTTGTGTGTCTGTGTGAACCAGATCATGTGAACCTGGCTTGGTGTGGATCAGCTCGGCAGAGCTGTGATATTATCCACCATTATAACTTTCTTTTCTAATCTGCCAAGTGGCTTTGCCACTTGGCATAATTTGTTCTTCTTCTTTGTGATTTTGTGCAGGGATCAAGAATGGATAAAAAATGGACTTGGAGTTCATCATATACAAGATCAAGTGAAGATGATCTTGTAGAATTTAGACTAGGATATTAACTTGTAATTTTTCTTTATTTTCCTTTCTTCTATTCTGCCCATTTATGTAATGTGTTGTATTATTCTTTTACTTCACTTATGAATATTGTAAAGACATTGTAATGTGTGTGATGATCAATAAAGCTCAAAGTTTTCTCTAATGAGCTTTACTTTATTATAATTGTTCATCTAGTTCATTATTGATCATTTACTTAATTATTAATATTTGTTTAATGAATTACCTCAATTTTGAATTATGAGACATTCATATGATGTTTAAATTTGAAATTCAAATTCAGCCTTGGTTTGAATTCAACCATGTCATATCATTTGGAATTCAATCAAGCAAACTCTCTTCTCTCTTCTCAAAACCCTAACTAGTGAAGTGAGAAGCAAGTTTGTCGCACTCTCGAAACCCTAACCCTGTAAGGTGTCGAGAGAGAAACTTGTCCCCCTTCGATGCAGTTTTTGTTTAAAAGCGCGAAATTTCCCCAGAATTTACTATGCAATGCACATCCCTTTCTAAATTCTACCCCTCGATCGTCTCTAAACCTGGGACATTACATCATGGTTATGTGAAGATGCGCCGAAGAAGAAGCTCTCCCATGGTGGATTATGGGGGAGCGATCCACAAGACTTCGTCAAGCAAGTGTTATCACCAGGATTTGACCGAGTCAGAGGTGGGCAGCGATCAAGATGGATTTAAAGAGTATACATAGAAGAATTACGTGAATCGGCCTGTTATGCAAAGTTGGGCTAGTTTGCCCTTGTATCTGTAACATAGTAGATTACGTGTCGGTTAGTTAGAGTTTGCCTCGTGCACGGTTGGGATTATTCCCACGTTAGAAAGTCCCCTGGACTATAAATATGTATCTAGGGTTTATGAAATAAACAACAACCAACGTTCAACCAACAAATCAATCCTGGCGCATCGCCAACTCCTTCATCTCGAGGGTTTCTACCGGTAAGCATCATGCTGCCTAGATCGCATCTTGCGATCTAGGCAGCACAGGCTTATGTTGTTCAAGCGTTGCTCGTACTGAAGCCTTTTTGATGGCGAGCAACGTAGTTATCTTAGATATGTTAGGGTTAGCATTGTTCTTCGTATCATATGCTATCGTAGTGCAACCCTTGCATATCTAGCCGCCCTCACACCTATCTTAGGTGTGGGGGCGGCACCCCGCTTGATCATAATTTAGTAGATCCGATCCGTTACGGTTGCTCCTTGTTCTACAAGGATTAGTTTAACATCTGCAATAGTTAGGCCTTACAAAGGGTTGGAGGATCCAGCGGCACGTAGGGTGTCGTTTGCTAGTCCTAGACAGGATGTTCCGGGGATCAACCTCGTGTTGGTTTTTAGGCCCTATCTAGGATCGGCTTACGATCACCGTGCGTGGCCGCGAGGCCCAATCGTGAGTAGGATGATCCGATTATGCGGTGAAAACCCCAGATCGTCGTAGATCATTTTAGCTTTATCTTGATCAAGCAGGACCACCATATATTCGTGCACCTCGTACGAATCATGGTTGGATCGGCTCTTTGAGCCGATTCACAGGACAACCTGAGAGCCGATCGAGGCTCGTATTTAATGTTTACGTGTATGTCATGCAGGAAACTAAGCGCGGCATCTCCATCACCTTCCTGACCAGGTATAGGTCAGGTGGCACGCCCTTGCATCAGCATCGGACGTGTGTACCAGAGGCTTTGCGGGCCGTCGCTCGGAGGGACCAGGGCCAGCCGCAGCCCTAAGTTGTTCCCGGCTCTACTGTGTAGCCCGTCGCTGCCCGCCGGTGGGTTTTGACCGCAACACATTCTGGCACGCCCGGTGGGACCATCGTCTACATCAACCACATCGCCATCTACATCTGAGATGGCGGACGGCACGCCAGTCACGTATGAGGATCTGACCGACGAGCTCAAGAAGAAGTATGACGAGGTCAAAGCCATCCTCGAAGCCGACCTCATCGGCTCTTTCCACAGAACCCGTTCACATGGCATCAGGTGGAAGGGGTTCATGCCTGATGGTGCACTCGATGGGATAGACCTCTCTGCCCCGTCAGAAGAACGCACCAGGTCCCTGCGGCAGGAGATCAACTACTTGGTGGCTCACTCGCTACACCGCCACTCTGAGAACCTGGTAAACACGTTGGAGCGTGTCGCTCTTCGCGTGATCCAGGAGATCATGAGGCACCAGTACTCGCCGTCAGGACCAGCTCTCGGGACGCATCAAGGAGAGTTGCCACTCCAGTCCCGTCCACCGCTGCCATTTGCATTGGCAGCACCAGAAGTGCCGAATTCACCGGCATTCGTCGTCTACAAGATCGGTGGTGACCCTAGTGACTGCCAGTTCTTGCATGAGGCGCCTAAGGAGATCCCTCACGGGTACATGTGCACGTATGTGCCAGATTGCGGTAACTGGGCGCTCACAAACCAGGCCGCGACATCAGGGACTTCTGGGAAAGTAGGAGGAACGTCAGCAACAGATCTTGAGAAGCAGACGTGGCTAACTAAATATGCCACCCCGACGAACCTCCAGAGCTCAGCTCCTGCAGTTGGCTCAGAGCTGGAAAAGCAAGCATGGCTGGCTAAGTACGCCACCCCGGCGAATCTTGAGTTCGACTCTGCAGCCAGACAACGGATCAGATCGGTGCTATCTTGAGAGACCAGTTCGGCATGGTGCCGAAAAGGAGGGCAATCGGCTATTCCAAGCCGTACCCCGACGAGTACGAGTTGATCCCGCTACCACCTAAATATCGGCTCCCTGATTTCTCCAAATTCAGTGGATCAGATGGTTCCAGCTCCATCGAGCATGTAAGCCGATATTTGGCACAGCTAGGAACGGCCTCAGTGTCGGATCCACTACGCGTGAGGCTCTTCTCACAGTCCCTCACGGGATCGGCTTTCGGGTGGTACACCTCGTTGCCACCAGACTCGATCCGGACTTGGAAGCAGTTGGAAGAACAGTTCCATACACAGTACCACTCAGAGGCTTCCGAGTCTGGCCTTGCCGATCTAGCACAAATACGTCAGAAGCGTGGAGAAACTGTGACAGAATACATCCAGCGCTTCAGGAATCTTAGGAACCGATGTTATTCGGTTCGTGTGACTGAAAAGGAAGCAGTCGAGTTGGCAGTAGCGGGCCTTGCAGCACCGCTCAAGGACATGGCCTCCCAAGCAGACTACCCCTCACTGGCGCACATGGTTCAGAAACTGTCGGCATATGAACAGCGCCACCCGGACTTGTACCAGGACAAATTCAAGCGTGCAGTAGTCCTGGTCGAGGCAGAGGAAGACGAAGTTTCTGCGGGAGATCAAGAGGTAGCAGTGGCTGAATGGACTCGGGGGGCAACCCCCGTGTCCTGCAAATGGGTTAAGCCACCAGGTCCACCCAGGGGTTTTGATTTTGACGTGACCAAAACTGAGCAAATCTTCGACCTCCTGCTCAAGGAGAAGCAGTTGAAGATACCCGAAGGTCTCAAATTCCCCACGGTTCAAGAGCTGAACGGAAAGCCATACTGCAAATGGCATAACTCGCTCTCCCATGCCACCAACGACTGCAGGGTGTGGCGTCAGCAGATCCAAATGGCGATAGAACAAGGACGTCTGATTTTCAACCAGTACGCCATGAAGGTCGACACTCACCCCTTCCCCGCCGTTAACATGGTGGAATGCACTTACCCTGAAGGTTGCCAGCCAGGATCCTCGTTCAGCATCAACATGGTAGGACTTGGACACCACTCTGGCAAGGATGGAGACGAGGGCAGCTGCTCTCGTAGCAAGGACGCAGAGGAGGCCGCTCCACGCGATCGGCTCCGTCATGATGGCAAGCGCTACATCACAGAGGGAGAAGTGAAGAACATAAGATATCAACGACCCCTCTCTGATCACCTCCTCAACAAGTATGTGAGTCAGTATGACCGACGCCGACGATCCAGTGATGAAGATGAAAGAGATCGTCTGGCTAGAGAAGCCAGAAGACATCATCGGCATGATCGCGATGAGGAGGAGTACGAGCGCCGTGCCAAGGAAAAGACAAGGGAGCAAGGCAACGAAGATAGGCATTGGGACTGCCCCTTCTTCAGACACTGCTGGGATTCAGGAATGAGCCGATTGCCTACAATCGGCAATTGCCCAGAATGCAACCAGAAGAAGAAGGAGGCAGCCAACGTGTCCGTGTTCAAACGTCTAGGGCCTCTCCCAACACAAAGCAAACGCGCTGAGTCCCCTCGGTTGGAAGATCTCGAGGATTCAGAAGACGAGGGAGAAGAAGAAGAAGACAGGTACCACCGGCCAAGGTGGTGCCCTGATGGACTCAGCCGTTCACAAAAGCGCAGGGTTCAGCGATTGCGCGGCCTGGAGGAAGCCGAAAGGTTGTACTTGCATACGCTGAGGAAGGCACGACCTGATCTGGCTGCGAAAGTTCAGCGAACCCTGGACGAAGAAGGTCGTCCACGGAAAATGGAGTGGCGCCCCAAGCAAAGGAAAGCCGATGATGAAACATCGGCTGGCACAAACATGGTGCTCGTCCTTCCGACGGAGCTTAGTGCTCCACGATTACACGATGCACTCGAGGTGGACGACAGCAAGCGCATCAACATGATAAAGTCAGAGGTTGGGCTGGTTTTATCCACTGGCCTAACCATGTAGCAGGAGCAAACCGATGAGCAAACGTGGCGAGGCTGATCCTTGTGATCGGCCCTAAAAAAAAAAAATCTGTGAGGGAAAATTACAAGACCTTCATTGAGCGTTTCGATCAATATGGAGGCCGATTTTCAGCAATCGGCCAAAATTATCTTCACCACAGGTTCTGCTTACGCTCAACATTGATCTATTGGGCAGCGGTCACGTCGGCGGATGAGAGTCAACATGAATCCTAGCGGAGCCGACGTGCAAATACAGTGCCTTGGCTAACCACAAAGCCGATATCTGCAGTCACCTGGCAGATTCGGCTCGGGGGGCATCTAATCAGATGAACCTGTGTGCAGTGAAACATTGGGGGCCGATTAGAGAAAATCGGCCAGTAAAAAATTTTTTTTACAGCCGATGCACAGTCATCGACTCTAGTACAGTTACACAAGACCAAGACCTGCCGGCTACAATATCGACGTTCAGCGGCTATCTCGGATTGCTATCTCGGATTGCCAGATTGACCTGTGCATCCTTGCTGGTATTCTCGCCTTGATTAAGGCTCGGGGGGCAGCTAACTTGGTAGATGCTCTGTTTTTGGAGCCGATTGGAGTTGCATCGGCTGACCCTGCATCGTGGTCTTCTCTGAAAGCAGTGAGGTGTGGCAGAAGAAGACTGCTAAAGCTACGGAGAGGAGCTGGAAAAGGAGGCCGTCGGCTTTTACAGGTTTTGGATCGTCCTGTTGCTGCGAGAAGAGGAAAGAGACTGGATTCTCAAAATAGCCGATGAATAGTCATCGGCTATGAGGTTGCGAAATTTTATGATCAGGCACCAAATCGCAGCCGGAGAGCTGACGGTCTAATCGATATCTGATTACGGCTTCAGGGGCGTCTACGGAAAAGGAATCCGATACGTTGCTATCGGTCTCGGTGTGGCGAGCGGAAGGATTGAAATTGGATTAATTGAAAGATAAATTGGAAGAACAATTTTCATTAATTCAAAGGAGCGGCTTTACAAGAAAGAGCCGATGGCTCTCAAAGGAAGGATCTGGTGCCTAGTGCACTGCTACTACTAGTCCTACTCTACTAGTTGTCGCTGTCCTCGCCGTCGCCGTCGTCGATATCGTCGGCGCTGCTCCGAGGAAGCTCCTCGTCGCTGCTACCCCAGCCCTTGGCCGGAGCTTCGTTTTCCTCGTCATCATCATCATCCTCGCTGTCCGCCCAGGAGCGGAAGCGCTTGGTCGGCGGATACCCGATGGAGGAGGAGGCATCATCGTCTTCGCTGTCCGCCCAAGCGCGGAATCGCTTGGCCGGCAGAAGCTTAGTGGGGGAGGAGGGGCCGCCCTTCTCTTTTCCTTCTTCTTCCTCTACTTCTTCCCCCTTCCCGTCGGGGGAGGTGGGTTTCACCCAGGGATGGAGGTCGTCTTCACTTTCGCTTATCAGCTCCCCTTGGATGAGGAATTTGAGGTCCCCTTCCCCATCGGTCAGAGGCAGGTCGCCCTCTGGCGCATAATCGGAGTTCCACTCCGGCTCGCTCGAGGAGAAGGATTGGAGGGAGAGGCCGGAGGAGACAGAGGAAGAGGAAGACATTGCTACAGGGGAAGAGGGTTTTTGGTGCCGATAGCTAGAACAGAGGAAGGGGATGAAGAGGGCTAATCGATCGGCACGGATAAATAATGAGAAGCCTGGTGGAAATTTAATGCCATTACAGTTTCCGAGGAGGTGATGCTAAAGCTATCGAATTTTGCAGAAGAGCTGAGAGGACAGGGCATCATGATGAAGGATGCTGCAACGGTTCTGCTCTGCCACGACATGACCCTTCGTAGAAAAACAGAGTGGTTTTGAAATTATCATTATCAAAACCAGGGGGGCATGTGTTATCACCAGGATTTGACCGAGTCAGAGGTGGGCCGCGATCAAGATGGATTTAAAGAGTATACATAGAAGAATTACATGAATCGGCCTGTTATGCAAAGTTGGGCTAGTTTGCCCTTGTATCTGTAACATAGTAGATTACGTGTCGGTTAGTTAGAGTTTGCCTCGTGCACGGTTGGGATTATTCCCACGTTAGAAAGTCCCCTGGACTATAAATATGTATCTAGGGTTTATGAAATAAACAACAACCAATGTTCAACCAACAAATCAATCCTGGCGCATCGCCAACTCCTTCATCTCGAGGGTTTCTACCGGTAAGCATCATGCTGCCTAGATCGCATCTTGCGATCTAGGCAGCACAGGCTTATGTTGTTCAAGCGTTGCTCGTACTGAAGCCTTTTTGATGGCGAGCAACGTAGTTATCTTAGATATGTTAGGGTTAGCATTGTTCTTCGTATCATATGCTATCGTAGTGCAACCCTTGCATATCTAGCCGCCCTCACACCTATCTTAGGTGTGGGGCGGCACCCCGCTTGATCATAATTTAGTAGATCCGATCCGTTACGGTTGCTCCTTGTTCTACAAGGATTAGTTTAACATCTGCAATAGTTAGGCCTTACAAAGGGTTGGAGGATCCAGCGGCACGTAGGGTGTCGTTTGCTAGTCCTAGACAGGATGTTCCGGGGATCAACCTCGTGTTGGTTTTTAGGCCCTATCTAGGATCGGCTTACGATCACCGTGTGTGGCCGCGAGGCCCAATCGTGAGTAGGATGATCTGATTATGCGGTGAAAACCCCAGATCGTCGTAGATCGTTTTAGCTTTATCTTGATCAAGCAGGACCACCATATATTCGTGCACCTCGTACGAATCATGGTTGGATCGGCTCTTTGAGCCGATTCACAGGACAACCTGAGAGCCGATCGAGGCTCGTATTTAATGTTTACGTGTATGCCATGCAGGAAACTAAGCGCGCATCTCCATCACCTTCCTGACCAGGTATAGGTCAGGTGGCACGCCCTTGCATCAGCATCGGACGTGTGTACCAGAGGCTTTGCGGGCCGTCGCTCGGAGGGACCAGGGCCAGCCGCAGCCCTAAGTTGTTCCCGGCTCTACTGTGTTGCCCGTCGCTGCCCGCCGGTGGGTTTTGACCGCAACAGCAAGCACAAGCAAGAAAGGCGTTCCATCTTGTTGAGGTCAAGATCGTCGTCATCGAGCTCAAGTGGAATGCGCAAGTATAAGGTTTTCTCTTGATAGGGTCTCTTTCTCACCGGTCTCATAGTGTAGTTGGAGACCGGTTTATAGTTTAGTTGCCGTACTATCAAGAGGGCTATCGAGTGAGTAACTCGATCGTATCGTTCGGAGAGAGCTCAAACCTTTGCATCCTTGCATCATCTTTCTTGGTTGTTATTTGGACCTTATCCATGTGATGTTTTAGAGCTTGTGCTTATTCTCATGACAAGTTCTAGTTCATCGAAAAAGGATTTCGCATAGATCACTTGTTGCGTTTTCGAGTTTGATTCATCATCTTTCTTGGTTGTTATTTGGATCTTATCCATGTGATGATTTAGAGCTTGTGCTTATTCTCATGACAATCTCTAGTTCATCAAGAATGGTTTTTGTACGGGCAACTTGTTGCATTTTCGAGATTGGAGGTTTTACCGGTATGTCTTTTTTAGATAGGTCAAACCTTTCATCATTTGTTTATATCCTCCCTTGTTGGACTATGATGGTTTCCTGCGACATCTTGTAGAGCTTGTTCCTAGCTTCAAAACAATCCCAAGATCATCAAAATCGGAGTCCGGATGCTAAAGTTACGTCCGTTTTAGTTTTGGTGTTTCTGTAGTTTGCCAGGCCGGATTTTCCGGGTTGGATTATCCGGGCCGGATATTTTTGAAATATCCGCCCCCCCTTGAAATCGGCTAAGGACCAGAAGAAAAGCAGCTCAGGACAGGGGACGGACTTTTGGCCGGATTTTTACCAGGTTTTGTCCCTGAGGCCGGATTATCCCGGGGGGCGGATTATCCGGCCCTTACTTAGGCCGGATTATCCGGCCCTGGTTTTGCCCAACAACTCAATTTTCTTGGGGGGTATAAATACCCCCCTTCTTCCTCCTTGGGCTGTTGCTTCTCTCACTCTCTCTCTCCTCCATTGTTGAACTAGAGAAGCTTGCTCTATCTCTCAATCCCTCCATGATTCTTGCCCCCATTTGAGGGAAAAAGAGAGAGGAGATCTAGATCTACATTTCTACCAAACAAATCCATCTCTTTGTGAGTGAAACTCTCTAGATCTTGATCTTGGTGTTCTTTGTGAATTCCTTTGTTCTTCCTCTCTTATTTCCCCAATAGCTTTTGTAGCTTTGTTGGAATTTGAGAGAGAAGGACTTGAGCATCTTTGTGGTGTTCTTGCCATTGCATTTGGTGCATCGGTTTGAGTTCTCCACGGTGATTCGTGGTGGTGAAAGCAAGAAGGTTGTTACTCTTGGGTTCTTGGAACCCTAGACGGATTCTAGGCCTTTGTGGCGATTTGTTGGGAGCCTCCAATTAAGTTGTGGATGTGTGCCCCAATCTTTGTGTAAGGCCCGGTTTCCGCCTCGAAGGAAATCCCTTAGTGGAACCGTGACCTAGGCCTTTGTGGCGAGGGTCACCGGAGATTTAGGTGAGGCGCCTTCGTGGCGTTCGGTGTGTGGTGTGAGTACCGCATCTTGGGGTGAGGCCTTTGTGGCGCTGGTGTGCATCGACCAACCACACCTCAAGGTGAGCCTCTTGTGGCGTTCGGGAGCACTAAGCAACCGCACCTCTCCACCGGAGATTAGCACTTGCAAGAGTGTGAACTCCGGGATAAATCATCGTCTCCCGCGTGCCTCGGTTATCTCTATACCCGAGCTCTTAACTTATGCACTTTACCTTGTGATAGCCATCGTGCTTGAAGTTATATATATCTTGCTGTCACATACTTGCTTGTATTGCTTAGCATAAGTTGTTGGTGCACATAGATGAACCATTGCTTAGATTAGGTTGTTGGTGCACATAGGTGAACCATAGTATATAGGCTTTGGGCTTGACAAAGTAAACGCTAGTTTTATTCCGCATTTGTTAAGCCCATCTCGTAAAAGTTTAAATCGCCTATTCACCCCCACCTCTAGGCGACATCTGTGTCCTTTCAATTGGTATCAGAGCAAGGTCTCTCATTCTTAGGCTTCACCGCCTTGAGAGTAAAGATGTCGGTTAGGGGATTAGTGCACAACAACTTGTTTATATTTGATGGCACAAATTATGATCTATGGAAAATTTATGTGCTTAAGATTTTACGGGGTATGTCCCCGGACATGGAGCGATTTCTTGACATGGGTTTTTCTTCTCCTAAGGATCCTCAAAATTTATCTCTTGAGGAGGAGAAAAACTCTTGCCTCGATGCTCTTGCTTCTCATGTGTTTTCCATTGTTGTGAGCAATGTAGTTACTTCATCAATCATGCCTTTTGGGAGCTCTCATGAATTATGGACAAAGCTTCAAGATAAATATGATGTGTCCAATATTATTGAGGATGATTGTATTGCTTCCACTTCCGGCCGTGATGAGTTCTCATCTTCATCCACTTCACCAATGTGTGGCAAGACACAAGGTAATGATATGGTGAGTGGTGATGGAAATTGCAATGTTGATATTGAGCCTACTATTGATGATCCTTCATCTATATCTCATTGCAATGGTTCATCTTTGGACTTAAACACATCTAGCACTAGAAATGATTTACATGCTTGTGTTGATAGTCCTTGCATATCATGTGCAAGTTGCTTGAATAAATCTAATGATGATATGCTTGCTTTGTCTTGTGGCCACGATAAAAATGCTTCTATTTCCTCTAGTTGTTGTGTGACTAACATTGTAGAGGAAACCAAAGATTCTATTGGTCAAGACAAGATCTTGAAAGGAGCCTCAAGTAACTCCTCATCTTTATCTCACGGTTCTCATATGTGCCTTATGGCCAAGGGTTCCACGGTATCTCCAACCATGGAACCTCATACTTCTCATGGTGATAAGGATGAGGATGAATATGAAGAAGAGGATTGGGTTGTCTCTCTACGCGATAAGGGTAAGAGTGTATTCAAGGTTCTTTGCAAAGATAAAATTGCTAGCTCTCACTTCTTCGAAATCTTGACTACCGCTATTGAGAGCCAAAAATGTATTTGGTTGCATGAGAACACCATTGATAAAATGGGTGCTCTTGAACAAGAGTATGCCAATGATGTGGCATCCCTAAAGGATGATCTTGAATAAGAACAAACCACAAAGGAAGCTCTTGAGGAAACCTTTGCTCTAGAATTGTCTAGAGAAAAGGAAAACCATGATAGAGCTCTTGAGGTGGCAAATGAACTAAAGCTAAAAAATGATAAGCTTGTGTTTGTTAATGCTAAACTCCTTGAGGATTTTGAGCAACTCAAAAAGGGCTCAAGGGTCATTGAGAGTGCGCTCACCAAACTCACCGAGTCGCATGAGCAACTTAAAGCTTCTTATCTAAAAGAGCATATCAACTTGCCTTCTCCCATTGCTATTAATAATGATGCTTGTGCTACTAACTCTACTTCTTGTGAATCATCTATCTTGAAGGAGAATGTTGAGCTAAGGGCTCAACTTGAATTGCTAACTAGCAATTATGGGAAATTGGAAGAAAATCATGGAAAGCTTTCTAGCTCCCATGAGGATCTTCTAGCCTCTCATGATAGGCTAAAGTTAGCTCATGAGGCTATAATATCAAAGGCAACACCTTGTGAGTCTCATGTGGTTAGTAGCACTACTACTCAAAATGCTATATTGCCATGTGCTAGTCCTAGTAATTCATCCACTCATAGTATTGCTAAATCTTGTGATGAATTATCTTCCTTGCCTTGTTGCTCTAACAATGAAGGTTCTACTTCCTCTAGTACTTGTGTTGTTACTAACCATGTAGAGGAAATCAAAGAGCTCAAGGCCCAAGTCAATTCCTTGAAGAACGACTTGGTAAAGAGTCATGATGGGAAATGCAAACTTGACAAGATGTTGAGTGTGCAACAATCCCCCAATGACAAGAGTGGACTTGGATTCAAATCCAACAACAAGAATAAGTCCAACAACAACAAGAAGAAGAAGAAGGGCCAAGTACAAGTCAAAGACCCGGCCAAGATTGTTTGCTTCAAGTGCAAAATTGAAGGGCATCATGTTAGATCTTGCCCTTTGAAGAAGAAGCAAAAAGGGAAGCGGCCTCAAGCTCAAACTCATATTCAACCTCAAGTTGAAGAAATGCCACTTCCCAAGAAGAATCAAGCCAATGCTCCCATTGTGGAGAAATCTAGTGAGAAGAAGGAGAAGAAAAGAACTTGCTACATATGCCGTGAGAAGGGTCACATCTCCTCCTTTTGCACTATTGGTACCTCATCCAACGCTATCACCATTGATGATGTTTATTCTCTTCGTAAGGGTAAGGGTGGCAATGTGTTTGCCAAATATGTTGGTGCTCAAAGTGGTGTCAAGAAAAGAACCATTTGGGTTGCCAAGCCTATTGTGACTAACCTCTTAGGACCCAACTTTGTTGGGGACCAACAATCCAAAACTTGATCAATAGGTGCTTGTTGGAGGACATTGGAGACATGGCTACATCATGAAGAATTAAGGGATCTTCATCATTTATATTATATCAAGCCAAGTCTTTTGGTTATCTTGCTTCTATCATATATTCAATGTTCCTTCTTGCGGTAACATGTTCTCAACTCATTTATATTGAAAGTTACTCGCCCCTTTGCATGTGTTAGTTTTGTTCCTAACATGTGTTTGTATATGTTGTGCTTCCTAATAGTTTTGCTTGAGAAATCAAGTCTATGCATGTTGGGTTGCACACCATGTATTTGTGTTTGTATTGGAGTCTCTTCGCATCTTGTTGTATCTTATATGGCTCTTCTGAGCGATTAATGAACAATCCCATTTTGGGGGATTGATATTCCTTTGGGAATTTCATGATCCTAAAACAATGTGTGTACATGAGGAATATCACTTAGAATTGATATTGCGAGATTATGTAGTCGCTATGTGGTATGTCATCTTCATGAGAAATTCAAATTCTAATGTCCATTAATATCTCTTCTTGGATCTTATTTGCCTCTTGTGAAAATAATTCCTTATCACATTATGGGGGAGTAATAAGCTTTGTGCATATTACAAGCCTAGAAAATGTGAACATTTGAGGTTGTGTCACATAGAATTGATACCGTAAATTATCTCTCTCCTATGTGGCATGTTTGCTCAAACAAGCTCCAATTTGCTTAAATGGCTTCATTGCTAATATCTTTGTGGATCTTATTTGTGAAAGTTTTTCTTGGCATTGTTTTTCACAACGTGTCCCTCAATACAATTTTGGAAAACCATGTGCTTCAAGTCATACTATTAATTTCTTTGCATGTTGGTATGAATACTATTAATTGCTTTGCATGTTGGTATGAATACTATTAATTGCTTTGCATGTTGGTATGAATACTATTAATTGCTTTGCATGTTGGTATGACTAATTGAAGCTATCAAGAAACTATCTTTGCATGATGGTTAACTCTTATCCTTTACCATATGCTTTGTTCGTTGTAAATATGATCATATGTTTACTTACAAACTACCACCGGGAAATATTTCCTAATACCTCTTGTCCTAGGACAAGTGGTAATCCATGATGAGGTAGATATTTATTGATCATATCTACATTGGCTCTTGTGTTTAAAATTGCCTTATTTATTGCCATGAATTTGTTCTGCTTTGACTCCCATGTGTCTTCCTTGCATCTCATGGATCTAATTTGTCTATTCAAACTTTCTTAGCATTTTTAGTAGATATAGGTAGCGTGATGATCCTAGTTTTTTGCATTTTGTATCCATATTATAAATCCTAGATAATGCACTAATCTTGGGGGAGCTCTCCTATATTTGTTATAATGCTTAAACTTCTTTTGATCATTATCAAAAATTTGGTTTGGGAGACATAAATTTTCTTTTTGGTACTTTGTGCCATCATAAAAAGTGTCGAGGGTTTGGTTTATTTGTTGGAACCTTGCTCTCTTGGGAGTTGGTTATCTCATTCCTTTGTGCCTAGGCTTAATTAGCTTCTTATAATGAGATAAGTCTTTGGAGTCAATCTTGTGTTGATTTGATTCTTTGATATAATTTGGGCAACCATTGTCTCTTGATTTATTTGGTGTTTTGTCCTTTGGTCCTTGAAAGTTGTGCATGCATATTTAATATATGTATATCTTATGGCACGTGTCACTTTCTTTGATCCAATATATAGGGTAAACTCCATCAAATCTTAATTTGGCTAAGATGTGCATGAAATTCAATTTCATATCTATATGCACATAGAATTGTGGAGTTTGTCCTATATGTTGTAGTGTGTCTAACTACTTCGGACCCAATTAGTTTGGGGACCATTTTGTACTTACCTTTGTGTTAGGTACAATGGATATGCATTGAATGCTTGTCTCACTCTTGGAAAGAAGTGGTGACTCAATGGTAACTTGAGGCAAGCTAGGATGGTCAACGAACACATATCTACTACATCCACACTAATGCTATCTTGGTAACAAGTATCTTCTCATGCATACTTTTCTTGTATCCAACCTTATGGTTGCATCTTGGCATGAATCTCTTGATTTGCAAATGTTGTGCTTCTTGCAAAAGTCTTAATGAAACCTCTTTATTGTGAATGTGAGTAATTTGAGATGAGTGCATTTGTTGGGAAGTATTTTAAATCATGCTCATGATTCATCCATCCCAACTATGCCTATCTAGCAATTCTGTTGCATATCAATTCCTCAAGGCTCTCACATGTGCAATATAGATGAAAGTGCAAATTTAGTTACTTCTTTTGGTATCCCCGTTTGTGATACTTGTTGCCTTTCTCAAATGCATCCCAACTATCTTCTATCCCTTGTTGATATTTGTGATGTACTTTAGTTGTTTGTGGTTGAAGTTCATGAATGTACAATAAGATAAAATTGAGACTTTGGCCATGCTATTAAGCAAAAATTCTTATTGGTATATTGCATGACTTCGTCTTGGATATCATACTATTTTTCTTGCGTATCTATTTTGTGTGTGCATGTTTCTTTGTGGATAAATATCTTTGTGATATTGCCCACTTAGAGAAACTTATACACATAATAGATGATACATCTCCTTTTGATACCTTATTTATTTATTGTGTGTTGATTGGTCATGCTAAGCAATATAATTCATTGAAGACTATGATGATGCTTTTTGCTCATCCTTGTAATAGTCTTATAATATGCTTTATCGTGCCTTTCACATATCCTCTTGGTTGAGCCTTTTTATTATGGTGCCTCTTACTTGTTGCTCAACTATTTGTTTGTTGCAAGTGTTTAGCTTACTTTTCTATCTATGATCTATTAAAAATGTTTGTGTTTTAAATGAGGGAGTGAGGATTCCATGTTATGCATATTGTATTCAAATGCAACATTTTATTTTATGCATGTACCTTGGGGAGCTTCCTCATTTGATTTAGAACACTATCTTGTGGTGATCATTAGAGTTTGATTCACTTGGTATCTTTTGTTTTTGAATGATATTATGGGAGTGATGATTCCATGTTTGTGCACTTTATACTCCAATGTAAATTGTCTAGTTTTGTGCACAAACCTTGGGGAGCTTTATCATATTATTTAGAGCACTCTTCTTGATCTTATCATAATATCTATCTTTCTTTTGGTATCTTCTTTGCGGTTCGTTTGGTTGCTTGCTTCATTTGTTGAAGCTTCTAGTCTTTGTTATCTTTTTGCAATCTTTGATCCTATCTATAGTGTGATTCCTTCCGAATATTCGTCATTGGATATGTGCATTTGATTCCACTCAAATTATGAGAAATGCACACGCTATGGAGGAACTCTCACTATATTGGCCTTCTAAATTTTTCACCCATTTCGGCAATTGGTGCCAATGGGGGAGAAGTTTGGAGGGTTTAAGGGAATTTGGTTATGTCTTTGCTTTGTGCTTAAGCATGTGCCTTTATTGCATTGCATCTTGTTGCTTTGCATAGTTGAATAGTTAGAGGAAACTCCACTAGGCTTTGAATGCCAATATATGCAATGAAAGTCAAGATCATTCACACACGCCTATATTATGGGGGAGTTTGCTCTATATATTCAACTTGTTTGTTACTTCAATTCCTTATATAAACCCTCTCAAAGAGATTGTCATCAATTACCAAAATGGGGGAGATTGAAAGTGCATGGAACCCCCATGTGTGGTTTTGGTAATTAATGACAATCCCTATGGACTAATGTTTGCATTGAGTTATATTTGTAGGAGTTGTCCATAGGCAATTATTGAACCATATGTTGGCTTCAAGGTTGCAATAAGAAGAATTTGATGAAGGATATCAAGTGTCAAGTATGTCTTGAAGATGAAGATGAAGTGAGCCCTCAAGTTACTTCAAGACATCAACATGATGAAGAATGAAGAATGAAGTGCAAGTTCAAGATGAGCCAACTCGAAGAGTTCATAAGCTTGAAGCTTGCCATGGAGAAATGAAGTGCAAGTTCAAGATGAGCCATCTCGAAGAGATCCTTTGCTTGAGTCTTTCCATCCATATGGTGATCATGGATATGTGAAGATGCGCCGAAGAAGAAGCTCTCCCATGGTGGATTATGGGGGAGCAATCCACATGGTGGTCATGGTTATGTGAAGATGCGCCGAAGAAGAAGCTCTCCCATGGTGGATTATGGGGGAGCAATCCACAAGACTTTGTCAAGCAAGCACAAGCAAGAAAGGCGTTCCCTCTTGTTGAGGTCAAGATCGTCGTCATCGAGCTCAAGTGGAATGCGCAAATATAAGGTTTTCTCTTGATAGGGTCTCTTTCTCACCGGTCTCATAGTGTAGTTGGAGACCGGTTTATAGTTTAGTTGCCGTACTATCAAGAGGGCTCTCGAGTGAGTAACTCGATCGTATCGTTCGGAGAGAGCTCAAACCTTTGCATCCTTGCATCATCTTTCTTGGTTGTTATTTGGATCTTATCCATGTGATGTTTTAGAGCTTGTGCTTATTCTTATGACAAGTTCTAGTTCATCGAAAAAGGATTTCGCATAGATCACTTGTTGCGTTTTCGAGTTTAATTCATCATCTTTCTTGGTTGTTATTGGATCTTATCCATGTGATGATTTAGAGCTTGTGCTTATTCTCATGACAAGCTCTAGTTCATCAAGAATGGTTTTTGCACGGGCAACTTGTTGCATTTTCGAGATTGGAGGTTTTACCGGTATGTCTTTTTTAGATATGTCAAACCTTTCATCATTTGTTTATATCCTCCCTTGTTGGACTATGATGGTTTTCTGCATGATCTTGTAAAGCTTGTTCCTACCTTCAAAACAAGCCCAAGATCATCAAAATCGGAGTCCGGATGCTAAAGTTATGCCCGTTTTAGTTTTGGTGTTTCTGCAGTTTGCCAGGCCGGATTTTCCGGGTCGGATATTTCGGAAATATCCGGCCCCCTCAAAATCGGCTAAGGACCAGAAGAAAAGCAGCTCAGGACAGGGGCCGGACTTTTAGCCGGATTTTTACCAGGTTTTGTCCCTGAGGCCGGATTATCCGGGGGGGGGGGGCGGATTATCCGGCCCTTACTTAGGCCGGATTATCCGGCCCTGGTTTTGCCCAACGGCTCGATTTTCTTGGGGGGTATAAATACCCCCCTTCTTCCTCCTTGGGCTGTTGCTTCTCTCACTCTCTCTCTCCTCCATTGTTGAACTAGAGAAGCTTGCTCTATCTCTCAATCCCTCCATGATTCTTGCCCCCATTTGAGGGAAAAGAGAGAGGAGATCTAGATCTACATTTCTACCAAACAAATCCATCTCTTTGTGAGTGGAACTCTCTAGATCTTGATCTTGGTGTTCTTTGTGAATTCCTTTGTTCTTTCTCTCTTATTTCCCCAATAGCTTTTGTAGCTTTGTTGGAATTTGAGAGAGAAGGTCTTGAGCATCTTTGTGGTGTTCTTGCCATTGCATTTGGTGCATCGGTTTGAGTTCTCCACGGTGATTCGTGGTGGTGAAAGCAAGAAGGTTGTTACTCTTGGGTTCTTGGAACCCTAGACGGATTCTAGGCCTTTGTGGCGATTTGTTGGGAGCCTCCAATTAAGTTGTGGATGTGTGCCCTAATCTTTGTGTAAGGCCCAGTTTCCGCCTCGAAGGAAATCCCTTAGTGGAACCGTGACCTAGGCCTTTGTGGCGAGGGTCACCGGAGATTTAGGTGAGGCGCCTTCGTGGCGTTCGGTGTGTGGTGTGAGTACCGCATCTTGGGGTGAGGCCTTTGTGGCGTTGGTGTGCATCGACCAACCACACCTCAAGGTGAGCCTCTTGTGGCGTTCGGGAGCACTAAGCAACCGCACCTCTCCACCGGAGATTAGCACTTGCAAGAGTGTGAACTCCGGGATAAATCATCGTCTCCCGCGTGCCTCGGTTATCTCTATACCCGAGCTCTTTACTTATGCACTTTACCTTGTGGTAGCCATCGTGCTTGAAGTTATATATATATCTTGCTATCACATACTTGCTTGTATTGCTTAGCATAAGTTGCTGGTGCACATAGATGAACCATTGCTTAGATTAGGTTGTTGGTGCACATAGGTGAACCATAGTATATAGGCTTTGGGCTTGACAAAGTAAACGCTAGTTTTATTCCGCATTTGTTAAGCCCATCTCGTAAAAGTTTAAATCTCCTATTCACCCCCCCTCTAGGCGACATCTGTGTCCTTTCATTCACTCAGTTCGGTTGCCCCATCCAAGCCTTACAAACCGACAACGGCAAGGAGTTCGACAACATCACCAATCGCTCACTTCTCGCCACCCACGGTGTCGTCTTCCGCCTCACGTGTCCATACACTTCCTCACAGAACGGCCGTGCCGAACGGATGCTTCGTACCCTCAACGACTGCGTCTGCACCCTTCTGTTCCATGCCTCCATGCCCCCGCGATTCTGGCCGGATGCCCTTGCCACGGCGACTCTCCTCGTCAACATCCGCCCGCATCATCTCCTCTACGGTGCGCCGCCCGCCTATGATGACCTTCGCATCTTCGACTGCCGGTGTTATCCTAACACTGCTGCCACCGCCGCGCATAAGCTTGCGCCGCGCTCTCTCCCTTGTGTGTTTCTCGGCTACCCCGCCAACACTAAGGGCTACCGCTGTTATGACCCGGTCTCCCATCGTGTCCTCACTTCCCAGCACATGTACTTTGACGAGTTGGTTTTTCCGTTTCAGCAGGGACTCATGGCGACACCTCTGACGACGCCCCCGGCGCCCGCTGGCCCTCCTACGGCCGCGCGCCGACGATTGACCGCGGCGGCCCCCTTTGTGCCGGCCCCCTCTGCGCCGGCCCCGCCTGGTCCCTCGGCGTCCCCGTCACCCGTGGCGCCCGAGGCGCCCCCTGTAGGATAACGTTGCATAGAAAACAAAAATTTTCCTACCGCGAACACGCAATCCAAGCCAAGATGCAATCTAGAAGACGGTAGCAATGAGGGGGTATCGAGTCTCACCCTTGAAGAGATTCCAAAGCCTACAAGATGAGGCTCTTGTTGCTGCGGTAGACGATCACTTGCCGCTTGCAAAAGCGCGTAGAAGATCTTGATCACGATCGGTTCCGGCGCCACGAACGGGCAGCACCTCCGTACTCGGTCACACGTTCGGTTGTTGATGAAGACGACGTCCACCTCCCCGTTCCAGCGGGCAGCGGAAGTAGTAGCTCCTCTTGAATCCGACAGCACGACGGCGTGGTGTCGGTGGCGGTGTAGAAGTCCGGCGGAGCTTCGCTAAGCTACGCGGGAAATATGAAGTGGAGGAGCAAAGCTAGGGTTTGGGAGGGGGTGGCCGGCCACTCAAAGGGGGCGGCCAAGCTATGGTCTTGGGGTGGCCGGCCCCCTCCCTTGGCCCCTCATTATATAGGTGGATCCCAAGTGTTGGTGTCCAAGTCTTCGAATAAGACCCGAAACCAAAACCTTCCATAGGAGGGGGCAAACCTAGCCCAACTAGGACTCCCACCCAAAGGTGGGATTCCCACCTCCCATGTGGGGGGTGGCCGGCCCCCTATGGTGGAGTCCACTTGGGACTCCACCCCCACTAGGGCTGGCCGGCCATGGAGGTGGAGTCCCTTGTGGACTCCACCTTCCTTGGTGGTTTCTTCCGGACTTTTCTAGAACCTTCTAGAACCTTCCATAGAACCTTCCGCGACATTTTATTCACATAAAATGATATCCTATATATGAATCTTATTCTCCGGACCATTCCGGAACTCCTCGTGATGTCCGGGATCTCATCCGGGACTCCGAATAAATATTCGAACTCCATTCCATAATTCAAGTGCTACCATTTCAACATCCAACTTTAAGTGTGTCACCCTACGGTTCGAGAACTATGCGGACATGGTTGAGTACTTACTCCGACCAATAACCAATAGCGGGATCTGGAGATCCATAATGGCTCCCACATATTCAACGATGACTTTAGTGATCGAATGAACCATTCACATAAATTACCAATTCCCTTTGTCTCACGATATTTTACTTGTCCGAGGTTTGATCTTCGGTATCACTCTATACCTTGTTCAACCTCGTCTCCTGACAAGTACTCTTTACTCGTACCGTGGTATGTGGTCTCTTATGAACTCTTTCATATGCTTGCAAGACATTAGACGACATTCCACCGAGAGGGCCCAGAGTATATCTATCCGTCATCGGGATGGACAAATCCCACTGTTGATCCATATGCCTCAACTCATACTTTCCGGATACTTAATCCCACCTTTATAGCCACCCATTTACGCAGTGGTGTTTGGTGTAATCAAAGTACCTTTCCGGTATAAGTGATTTACATGATCTCATGGTCATAAGGACTAGGTAACTATGTATCGAAAGCTTATAGCAAATAACTTAATGACGAGATCTTATGCTACGCTTAATTAGGTGTATCCATTATATCATTCACACAATGACATAACCTTGTTATTAATAACATCCAATGTTCATGATTATGAAACTAATCATCCATTAATCAACAAGCTAGTTTAAGAGGCATACTAGGGACTTCTTGTTTGTCTACATATCACACATGTACTAATGTTTCGGTTAATACAATTCTAGCATGATATATAAACATTTATCATAAACATAAAGATATAAATAATAACCACTTTATTATTGCCTCTAGGGCATATCTCCTTCAGTCTCCCACTTGCACTAGAGTCAATAATCTAGATTACATTGTAATATACCTAACACCCATGGCATTCTGGTGTTGGTCATGCTTTGCCCTAGGGAGAGCTTTAGTCAACGGATCTGCTACATTCAGATCAGTGTGTACTTTGCAAATCTTTACTTCTCCATCTTCGATGTACTCGCGAATCGAGTGGTAACGCAGCTTGATATGCTTCAGCCTCTTGTGTGACCTTGGCTCTTGTGCATTGGCGATGGCACCCATGTTATCACAGTAAATGATTAATGGGTCCAATGCACTAGGAACCACACCGAGCTCTACAATGAACCTCTTCATCCATACCGCTTCGATGAAGCCTCCGAAGCCGCTATGTACTCGATTCTCGTTGAAGACTTCGCCACCGTGCACTGCTTCGAGCTTGCCCAGCTTACTGCAGCACCATTCAATATAAACACGTACCCAGATTGTGACTTAGAGTCATCAGGATCGGTGTTCCAACTTGCATCGGTGTAACCGTTTACAACGAGCTCTTGGTCACCTCCATAACAAAGAAACATATCCTTAGTTCTTTTCAAGTACTTCAGGATATTCTTGACCGCTGTCCAGTGTTCCATTCCTGGATCACTTTGATATCTGCTAGTCAAACTAACAGCATGTGCTATATCTGGTCTAGTACATAGCATGGCATACATGATAGATCCTACTGCCGAGGCATAGGGGATGTTACTCATCCTTTCTCTTTCTTCTGCCGTAGCCGGTCCTTGAGTTTTACTCAATACCTTGCCTGGTAACATAGGTAAGAACCCTTTCTTACTTTCGTCCATTCTAAACTTCTTTAGAATCTTGTCCAGATATGTACTCTGTGATAGCCCTATTAGGCGTCTTGATCTATCTCTATAAATCTTGATGCCTAATATATATGATGCTTCACCAAGGTCTTTCATTGAAAAACTATTATTCAAATAACCCTTAACACTGCTTAATAGTTCTATATCATTCCCAATCAATAATATGTCATCTACATATAATATCAGGAATGCTACAGAGCTCCCACTCACTTTCTTGTAAATACAGGCCTCTCCATGACACTGTATAAACCCGAAGTCTTTGATCACCTTCTCAAAGCGTCGGTTCCAACTTCTTGATGCTTGCTTCAGTCCATAGATTGAACGCTGAAGTTTGCATACTTTGTCAGCATTTTTAGGATCGACAAAACCTTTGGGTTGTACCATATACAACTCTTCCTCAATGTCTCCATTAAGGAACGCCGTTTTGACATCCATCTGCCAAATCTCATAATCGAAAAATGCAGCTATTGCTAACAAAATCCTCACAGATTTTAGCTTCGCTACGGGTGAGAAAGTCTCATCGTAGTCAACTCCTTGAATTTGTCGGAAACCCTTTGCGACAAGTCGAGCTTTATAGACAATAATATTACCATCAGCATCTGTTTTTCTCTTGAAGATCCATTTATTCTCGACAGCCTTTCGGCTATCAGGTAAATCTACTAAAGTCCATACTTTGTTATCATACATGGATCCCATTTCGGATTTCATGGCTTCTTGCCATTTGTTGGAATCTGGGCTCATCATCGCTTCTTCATACGTCGCAGGGTCCTCATCATTGTTATCTACAATCATGACATTTAACAAGGATCATACCAATCAGGAGTGGCACGTTCCCTTGTCGATCTGCGAGGTTCAGTAGTTTCCTCGTTCGAAGTTTCATGATCATTATCATTAGCTTCCTCTGTTGCCGGTGTAGGCGGTACAGGTACAACTTCCGGTATCGCGCTACTCCGATCAACGAGTATAGATTCATCAATCTCATCGAGTTCTACTTTTCTTCCAGTCACTTCTTTAGTGAGAAATTCTTTCTCAAGAAAGGTTCCGTTCTTAGCAACAAAGATTTTGCCTTCGGATCTGTGATAGAAAGTGTACCCTATAGTTTCCTTAGGGTATCCTATGAAGACGCATTTCTCCGCTTTGGGTTCTAGCTTGTCCGGTTGTAACTTCTTTACATAGGCTTCGCAACCCCAAACTTTCAGGCACGACAGCTTAGGTTTCTTATTAAACCATAATTCATACGGTGTTGTTTCTACGGATTTTGATGGTGCTCTATTTAAAGTGAATGCGGCTGTCTCTAATGCATAACTCCAAAATGATAACGGCAAATCAGTAAGAGACATCATACTACGAACCATATCTAAGAGAGTTCGATTACGACGTTCGGACACACCGTTTCGTTGAGGTGTTCCCGGCGGTGTCAATTGTGAAAGTATTCCGCATTTCTTTAAATGCATGCCAAACTCATAACTCAGATATTCACCTCCACGATCAGATCGTAGAAATTTGATCTTCTTGTTACGTTGATTTTCTACTTCACTTTGAAATTCCTTAAACTTCTCGAAAGTTTCGGATTTATGTTTCATGAAATAGATATACCCATATCTACTCAGATCATCTGTGAAGGTTAGAACATAACGATAACCACCGCGCGATGCTACGCTCATTGGTCCACATACATCGGTATGTATGATTTCTAATAAGTCGCAGCTCGCTCCATCATACCAGAAAATGGAGTCTTTGTCATTTTTCCCATTAGACATGCTTCGCATCTATCAAGTGACTCAAAGTCAAGTGATTCAAGTAATCCATCAGTATGGAGTTTCTTCATGCGTTTCACTCCAATATGACCAAGACGACAGTGCCACATATAAGTAGAATTATCATTAAGTTTAATTCGTTTAGCATCAATGTTATGTATGTGCGTATCACTACTATCGAGATCTAACAGAAATAAGCCATTCTTTTGTGGTGCTCGACCATAAAAGATATTATTCATAAAAATAGAACAACCATTATTCTCAGACTTGAATGAATAACCGTCTTGCATTAAACAAGATCCAGGATATAATGTTCATGCTCAACGCAGTACATAATAGCAATTATTTAGGCTTAAAACTAATCCCGAAGGTAGATGTAGAGGAAGTGTGCCGACTGCGATCACATTGACCTTGGATCCATTTCCAACGCGCATCGTCACTTCATCTTTCAAGTTGTCGTTTATTCTTTAGTTCTGTTTCGAGTTACAAATATGAGCAACCGAACCAGTATCAAATACCTGTGTACTAGAACCAGAACTAGTGAGATAAACATCTATAACATGTATATCAGATATACCTTCTTTCTTCTTCTTGACAAGGCCGCTCTTCAGATCTGCCAAATACTTGGAGCAATTACGCTTCCAGTGTCCCTTCTCCTTGCAGTAATAGCACTCAGCATCAGGCTTAGGGCCGTTCTTAGGTTTCATAGGAGGCGTGACAGCTTTCTTGCCACCCTTCTTGAATTTTCCCTTAGACTTGCCCCTGTTTCTTGAAACCGGTGGTCTTGTTGACCATCAACACTTGGTGCTCTTTCTTGATCTCAATCTCAGCAGCTTTTAGCATGCCAAAAAGTTCAGGTAACTCCTTGTTCATGTTCTGCATATTGTAGTTCATCACAAAGTTCTTGTAACTTGGTGGCAGTGATTGAAGGACACGATTAATCCCCAGTCTGTTAGGAATCACTATTCCCAAGTCACTGAGTTTCTTCGCATGCCCGGTCATGGCGAGCATGTGCTCACTAACGGAGCTGCCTTCTTCCATCATACAGCTGAAGAAATGTTTCGATGCTTCATAGCATTCCATCGCCGCATGAGTCTCGAATATAGCTTTCAGCTCATTCATCAACTCATGAGGATCATGGTGCTCAAAACGTTTTTGAAGATCGGATTCCAGATCGCACAGGATGGCACAATCGAACTTGAGAGTACCGAGTTTTCCGAGTCGCGTAAACAGCTTTTACTTCATCGGATTCATCTTCTGCAGGAGGGTCACCTAGCGGTGCATCAAGCACAAATTGCAGATTTCCGCCAGAGAGGAAGATCCTCACATGACGGAACCAGTCGGTGAAGTTGCTACCGTTGCTCTTAAGTTTCTCTTTCTCTAGGAACTGATTAAAATTGATTGGGGACGCCATCTCTACAACATATATTTGCAATAGTTTAGACTAAGTTTATGACAAATTGAGTTCAAATTTTAATTCAACATAATTAAAACCCTAGGTGAACTCCCACTCAAAACAATATCCCTCGCATTGTCTTAGTGATCACACGAACCAAATCCACCGCACCTAAACCCGATCATCACGAGAAAAGGTGTGATTTCAATGGCGAACACTCAAAGTGTTCATCATATCAACCATATGATTCATGCTCTACCTTTCGGTATCACGTGTTCCGAGACCATGTCTGTACATGCTAGGCTCGTCAAGGCCACCTTAGTATCCGCATGTGCAAAACTGTCTTGCACCCGTTGTATGTACTTATCGAATCTATCACATCCGATCATCACGAGATGCTTCGAAACGATAAGACTTGATAACGGTGCTACTAAGGATGAACACTTTATTATCTTGAGATTTTAGTGAGGGATCATCTTATAATGCTACCGTCGCGATCTAAGCAAAATAAGATGCATAAAAGGATTAACATCACATGCAGTTCATATGTGATATGATATGGCCCTTTTGTCTTTGCGCCTTTGATCTTCATCTCCAAAGCACGGACATGATCTCCATCATCTTCGGGCATGATCTCCATCATCGTCGGCGAAGCTCCAAGGTCAATGGCACCGTCTTCATGATTGTCCTCCATGTAGCAACTATTACAACTACTTTGAAATACTACTCAACATGAAATTTAAAGACAACCATAAGGCTCCTGCCGGTTGCCACAATACAATAATGATCATCTCATACATATTCATCATCACATTATGGCCATATCACATCACCAAACCCTGCAAAAACAAGTTAGACGTCTCTAATTTGGTTTGCATATTTTACGTGGTTTAGGGTTTTCGAGAGAGATCTAATCTACCTACGAACATGAACCACAACGTTGATACTAATGTTTTCAATAGAAGAGTAAATTGAATCTCTACTATAGTAGGAGAGACAGACACCCGCAAAGCCTCTTATGCAATACATGTTGCATGTCGAACGAGGAACAAGTCTCATGAACGCGGTCATGTAAAGTTAGTCCGAGCCGCTTCATCCCACTATGCCATAAAGATGCAAAGTACTCAAACTAAAGATAACAAGAGCATCAACGCCCACAAACCATTGTGTTCTACTCGTGCAACCATCTATGCATAGACACGGCTCGATACCACCGTAGGATAACGTTGCATAGAAAACAAAAATTTCCTACCGCGAACACGCAATCCAAGCCAAGATGCAATCTAGAAGACGGTAGCAACGAGGGGGTATCGAGTCTCACCCTTGAAGAGATTCCAAAGCCTACAAGATGAGGCTCTTGTTGCTGCGGTAGACGATCACTTGCCGCTTGCAAAAGCGCGTAGAAGATCTTGATCACGATCGGTTCCGGCGCCACGAATGGGCAGCACCTCCGTACTCGGTCACACGTTCGGTTGTTGATGAAGACGACGTCCACCTCCCCGTTCCAGCGGGCAGCGGAAGTAGTAGCTCCTCTTGAATCCGACAGCACGACGGCGTGGTGTCGGTGGCGGTGTAGAAGTCCGGCGGAGCTTCGCTAAGCTACGCGGGAAATATGAAGTGGAGGAGCAAAGCTAGGGTTTGGGAGGGGGTGGCCGGCCACTCAAAGGGGGCGGCCAAGCTATGGTCTTGGGGTGGCCGGCCCCCTCCCTTGGCCCCTCATTATATAGGTGGATCCCAAGTGTTGGTGTCCAAGTCTTCGAATAAGACCCGAAACCAAAACCTTCCATAGGAGGGGGCAAACCTAGCCCAACTAGGACTCCCACCCAAAGGTGGGATTCCCACCTCCCATGTGGGGGGGGTGGCCGGCCCCCTATGGTGGAGTCCACTTGGGACTCCACCCCCACTAGGGCTGGCCGGCCATGGAGGTGGAGTCCCTTGTGGACTCCACCTTCCTTGGTGGTTTCTTCCGGACTTTTCTAGAACCTTCTAGAACCTTCCATAGAACCTTCCGCGACATTTTATTCACATAAAATGACATCCTATATATGAATCTTATTCTCCGGACCATTCCGGAACTCCTCGTGATGTCCGGGATCTCATCCGGACTCGAATAAATATTCGAACTCCATTCCATAATTCAAGTGCTACCATTTCAACATCCAACTTTAAGTGTGTCACCCTACGGTTCGAGAACTATGCGGACATGGTTGAGTACTTACTCCGACCAATAACCAATAGCGGGATCTGGAGATCCATAATGGCTCCCACATATTCAACGATGACTTTAGTGATCGAATGAACCATTCACATAAATTACCAATTCCCTTTGTCTCACGATATTTTACTTGTCCGAGGTTTGATCTTCGGTATCACTCTATACCTTGTTCAACCTCGTCTCCTGACAAGTACTCTTTACTCGTACCGTGGTATGTGGTCTCTTATGAACTCTTTCATATGCTTGCAAGACATTAGACGACATTCCACCGAGAGGGCCCAGAGTATATCTATCCGTCATCGGGATGGACAAATCCCACTGTTGATCCATATGCCTCAACTCATACTTTCCGGATACTTAATCCCACCTTTATAGCCACCCATTTACGCAGTGGTGTTTGGTGTAATCAAAGTACCTTTCCGGTATAAGTGATTTACATGATCTCATGGTCATAAGGACTAGGTAACTATGTATCGAAAGCTTATAGCAAATAACTTAATGACGAGATCTTATGCTACGCTTAATTAGGTGTATCCATTATATCATTCACACAATGACATAACCTTGTTATTAATAACATCCAATGTTCATGATTATGAAACTAATCATCCATTAATCAACAAGCCAGTTTAAGAGGCATACTAGGGACTTCTTGTTTGTCTACATATCACACATGTACTAATGTTTCGGTTAATACAATTCTAGCATGATATATAAACATTTATCATAAACATAAAGATATAAATAATAACCACTTTATTATTGCCTCTAGGGCATATCTCCTTCACCCCCGTCGCCCGCACCCGCGACGCCCGAGGCGCCATCGCCCGCGGCATCCACTTCGGCCGCCTCTTCGTCGTCTGCCTCGTCGCCCGCCTCCCCACCCGTCGCTGCGGCTCCTGAGCCCATGCTCACCCGCGCCCGTGCGGGCGTGCGGCGGCCGTCTACACGCTACCCCGCCGACCAGTACGTCTGCGCGACGTCTCCGTCTACCGCGTCTGCCTTCTGGGCCAGCGGCAACAGCATCTTGCCGCACGACGGCGGCGCACCATTCACCAGCCGACCCGGCCCAGCACCCGGTCCGACCGGCCCCACGGCCGGCCAACCCGGCCCGCCCGCCCGGCTGGCCGCCCGGCCTGCCGCCCGGTCAGACCGGCTCCGCGACCGGTCCGGCGACCGCTCCTTCGCCGGTGCCCACCTCGGCTCGCGCTGCCTTGCGCGACCCGCATTGGCACGCCGCCATGCAGGAGAAGTACGACACACTGCAGCGCAATAGGACTTGGGAGCTCGTTCCCCGCCCCCCTCGCGCCTACGTCATCACCGGCAAATGGGTCTTCAAGCACAAGCTCGGTTCCGACGGTACTCTCGAGCGCTACAAGGCGCGCTGGGTTGTGCGCGGCTTTCGGTAGCGCGCTGGCGTCGACTTCACGGATAAGTTTGCCCCGGTTGTCAAACCGGGCACGATCCGCACGGTGTTGCACCTCGCCGCGTCTGGCGCGTGGCCGGTGCATCAGATGGACGTCTCCAACGTCTTCCTTCATGGCCATCTGCAGGAGCAGGTGTACTGTCAGCAGCCCATCGGCTTCGTCGACACCGAGCGCCCCGATGACGTGTGCTTGCTTTCTCGGTCCCTGTATGGACTGAAGCAAGCGCCCCGCGCCTGGTACCAGCGCATTGCCGGCTTCCTGCATTAGCTTGGATTCCGCTCCACGCGCTCCAATGCGTCGCTGTTCGTCTACCGGACCGGCAACGACATGGCATACCTGCTGCTGTACGTCGATGACATCATCCTGACGGCCTCCACCGCTGGTCTTCTTCGACAGCTCACCGACAATCTTCGCGCTGAGTTCGCGTTGAAGGATCTTGGCCCGCTCCACTACTTCCTCGGCATCGAGGTTGTCCGGCGTGCGGACGGATTCTTCCTCCATCAGCGGAAGTATGCCCACGAGCTTCTCGAGCGTGCATGGATGCTTAACTGCAACCCTGCGCCTACTCCTGTCGACACGAAGGCCAAGCTCTCCGCCAGTGATGGGTTGCTAGCGTCTGACGCGCCGTTCTACCGCTCCATCGTCGGTGCTCTTCAGTACTTGACGTTGACGCGACCGGAGCTCCAGTATGCCATGCAGCAGGTGTGCTTGCACATGCATGCTCCTCGGGATGCTCATTGGGCCGCGGTGAAGCGGATTCTCCGCTACGTATGTGGTACCATGGGCTACGGCTTGTCGTTGCATGCTTCGCCCTCGACGTCGACTGAGTTTGTCGCCTACTCGGACGCGGACAGGGCGGGCTGCCCGGATACGCGCCGCTCCACCAGCGGCTACTGCGTCTACCTCGGCTCGTCGCTCGTCTCTTGGTCCTCCAAGAGGCAGCCCACCGTGTCTCGCTCCAGTGCTGAGGCCGAGTACCGCGTCGTGGCTAACGCTGTGGCTGAGTGCACATGGCTTCGTCAGCTTCTGTCCGAGCTCTCTTGTCCTGTTGACAAGGCTACGGTGGTCTTCTGCGACAACGTGTCGGCTGTCTACCTCTCCGCCAACCCCGTTCATCATCGGCGCACCAAGCACATCGAGTTGGACATCCACTTTGTTCGTGAGCAAGTTGCCCTCGGTCGCGTTCGAGTTCTTCACGTACCGACGTCTCAGCAGTTTGCCAATATCATGACGAAGGGATTGCCCTCCACGACTTTTCCTGAGTTTCGCTCCAGTCTATGTGTAGGTGCCGACCCTTCGACTGCGGAGGGGTGTTGAGTAACATATGGTATAGGTATAGGTCCCCGTATTTTCTCAGGATTGTACCTGTAATTGTACATGTGTCCGCCTATATATATATGAGCAGCCAACTCTATTGGTGCTGTGCAATCTTCAATAACCTTTCTACGGAGGCAACCCTAATACGAGAGGACAGTGGGTATTGACCCGTATCAACCTCTGTGAAACCACGTGATCTTGTGGGTGTGAAGTATCTATCAACAAACCCACGACCCAATCATTTAACTAGTTAAGCCGTATGTACGGCACGATGCCAGCTGAGTGTGAGTGAGAATATTGCAGGTGTAGCGCGCGTTGCTGACGTTCGATGTGCTTACGGTAGAGAGCTGACGTCGCGAGATACGACAACATGCCATCGCCTTAATTATACTATCTTGATGGCTTTGAGATCGATCAGGATGCCATCGCATAGCTAGCAGACAAAAACCAGGGTGCTCGCAATAGAGTACTTTCCATGCCATCACGCAGGCTTACTCAATTCGAAAACACATACACGTATTAAAACCAATGGGATCTTTTGTTTTTATTTTTTGTTATTTCCTGAGTGTGATGCTTAATAATATAATTATTATACCGGATATCAATTAGCTTATTTCAATGAATACTACACGATAAATGCCTTGAGATTATTGTGCGATACAGACCACAACACTAAGTTGTGCAACAAAAAAAGCACACAAGACCGGCATTTCTAGAGAAGATCGCTGTACTTTAATTAGCTATTTCCATGGAAGGAATATTTAAAGTTTATTGATGTTCCGTATGTTATCAACGCCAGCTAATGATTTTTATTAAAATACCTCCATCTTTGCAAGATTGTAAAAACATTGAACAACAATCACATTTTTATTTTACCATATATTTTTCTTTTAGCACGGACACAACCCCGGGAGGGGGAGGAGAGGAGGGGGTGGAAGTTGCAAAGTCAACTACAATGTTTTTTGCGGGCACACTAATATAGGTGCAAAGTCAACAATCGGAGCGGTGGATAGAGTAGTTGTGCATGATTTGTGAATGCAGTGAAGGCCACATCGTCGTCCCTTGTTTGTATCTTGGGAATTTCGGAACATAAACAACGTAAGGGTTGTTCCGGAATATTTCATCCATGTCCTCTAATGGTTTTTGGAAGGATTGTAGACATGGGGTAGTTGCTAGCACGAAGCACTAGAAGTTTTCTTTCTTTCTTTCTTTCAAATAAACGGCTGTATATTAGTAACAAGATGCTACTAATTACACACCGACTTCTGCATGTCAAGATCCACTCAAGACATATAAAAATGCACACAACCAAAATTTTCAAAAAAATAACACTGCCAAGACGAATCAACGAATCACAACAATTGGAAACAACTGTTGATAAGCACCTATCGTTAGGCTCACAATCGCCAAGCACATGGTTTTGACGTGGACCGCCCAAACAAAACCGTGTTTGCGAGGAGCGTGCTGCCAACCGACATCTTCACCCAATCCAATGCATACACACCACCATCGACCACGATGCCTCACGTTGCCAAAAAAAACAATCCATTGGGCATAGCTGACATCGTGAGGACACAACCAAGACAAGTCGCATGCTTCCAATGAAAAGGAAGCTTTGTTTGGACGAGGCGTTTTTTGCACCCGGAAGCATATGCTCCCGGTTTTTTAAATGACTTTTATACATAGTTCAAATTGTCAAGAAATTCTGTACAAAAAATTGACGCACACATCTAGACATTATATGTGCCCATAAAATCGTTTCGTGGAAAACCAACATTTTTTTATGTCGTGTGCAAAAAATATAAATTTTGGTGCTTAAAAAAGATTTTCACAAGACATTTCTTTATCTTTTTTCACACAGAACACAAAAATATCAATTTTTCGTGAAACTTGGCGTGCATACATATAATATCGACATATACACGCCAAACTTTTGTTCAATTTTCTTTTGACATCTTGAAATGTTTTCTCGGGTACGAGGAGCTAGCATATGCTACCAAGTTCAAAAGTGGTTTTTCGGCTTTGTTTTGGTCTCTTTTGTTTCTGTGGGTGTATATATACAAACTAGACTCTTGTTATATGGACACAGGACAAAGCTATTATATTGTTTGAGAAATCTCAAATATCCTAGACATAAAAGTAGTGAATATGGTCATACATGAGGTGAAGTATAGGTGTAATCAAATTCGTGCAAATACAACAAAACTCAATTTGGTTAATTTAATGAAATGGTGATAACATTGTTGATGTCACCTGCAGTAAAATAACCAATGTACAGTATTTTCTAATCACGCGGGTTACAGAAAGCAAGAGCCTATTACGTCGACGACCCGGCGTCACACATGTAGTCATGTGCTTATGTCAGAAAACAAGCTAGGTTAAACTAATCTCCAAGGAAACGCGAGGATAGAGAGCAAATCACATGAATGCCCTAACCCTGGGACACCAACCTGTTGTTACTTGTTAATTAGTCTGCCAGTTGCAACCACGCTTAAATAAGCACATAAGAAGTGCTAGACGACCCACATGTCAGAATACAAGAGGTGGGAGGAAGATCTGAGTCCAGGTAGTCTTTCCTTTTCTGGAAATTCAAGAACAGACCAATTTGTTTGCCCAGGTTGGCATGTGTCAGGATTTCATGTCCATAGTTTTTAATTGGCTGGCCGGTGGGGTTTTAAAATGATCTGGCATTAAATCTTGGAAGACAACACGCACGTTACTGCAAGTGGAGTATCAAATGATCTGGCATTGAATCTTGCCAACAACGCGGCGTCAGGGCATGCTCGGCCCCATGCTTGCACGAATTGTGTGAATGTTTAGCCGATAGATCTGGTGAGTGGCGACCTTGAGAGGGGTTCCACAATTAGTCAAACACAAACCTGTCGCTAGCATCTTTCCGTGCCATGCTAAATATTTATGGAGGAATGGTTGGGAGCCTAATTTATGGCACATAGCAATGCCCAGGCCCCTCCACCAAGAAGCTTCAGACATGTCACAACGGGTATCATAGTAACTCCTTCAGACCTCTCACAAGTGGAAGCATGTTATACTAATCCTCTATATTTCCATGCAAGAGTACAACAAAAATTCATATGATTTTCATTTTTATAAGCTAATCATGTCTTGCGGTATAAGTTACTAACAAATATAACCCAGCAAAATTCCAATGATATTTGGAGGAACACCATCTTCTTAAGTTCTTGGGCCAGTCCCGTTGCTCCTAATCGGCCATCTCAGCAATTACCATGTAGGATCAAAACTAATGTGGAGAGGTATATAGAAAACAAACAGATGGTTGGTGCACATATATATATATATATATATATATATATCTATATATATATATATATATATATATATATATATATATATATATATATATATATATATATATATATATATATATATATATATATATATATATATATATATATATATATATATACCAGCACTATTCTGCAACCGGTTGCAGAATAATATTCTGAGCACCGACTTGAACTTTTCGCAACGAGCACGTGTACTTCACCCCCAACCTCCCGCACATGCCCGACCCGCACGTCCACATCCTGATGACCGCCGGCGACCGGCACCGGCGCTTCTCCGGCCTCGGCTCTTCCCTCGCGCGCCACCCCCCACGCCGCCATCCCCACTTACCCCGCTGCCCCGCCGATTTCCCGATCATGTCTCTTCATCCAGAGTTGATTTGCCGCTGGCCAGATCCCAAACATCTCCGCCGCCCCGACCTCCCTGTGCCACCAAAAAATCCTCCGCCCCGACCTCCCTGTGCCACCCAAGAATCCTCCGCTGCTCTTGGCCCGGTCACCATCCCATGAACTTCGAATGGAAGTGACTCCGGCGCCGATGCAGGTCGGGGCTCCGGCGCAGCCCCCGGGCCCTTGATCTGCCGCCGGACCGCGACCACCACCAACACAACCTATCCCTGCTCCCCACAGCCGCGAACTCTCCATCCCCGACCAGCTGTGAGCTCCCTCTGCTCCCCACCGCTGCGGTCGCGCGAGCTCTCTAGACACGGCCTCAACTAGCTCCACGTCGACGCCATCATGTCCTACTGTGCTGCCACAGGCCAACTTCTCCAGTGCTGTGACGAGCGCAGCACTAATCTGTCGCGAAGGTGAGCTGAACCTTTTGTCTGCTTTTCGTTGACATCCACCGTGTTGTGCTCAGAGTCACAAGATGAGCTGCTCGGGATATAGAGGTTGTAATGCCGTATTGGGCATCTCTCTTAGTAGCACGACAGTTCAAATAGGAGAGAAGAACAGCACAGCAGTGCATTTGTAACTAGCAGGAACTACAGTCCTTTGCAGTTCAGATCGGAGAAAAGAACATCATGGCATAGGGTTGGGAGGAGCAACGATGCAGTCCTTTGTAGACTCGTTGCTAACTTTGCAAGCACGATGCAAGTACTGTAATTTATTTCAACTTTTGTAGACCTATTGCAGATTTTGCAAGCAATGAGATAGTTGCATCTAAGAATATGGGAGTTTGGTTTGATCGACGAGATCGCTGTAGATGGTCTGTCGGCGAGCGCCTTCCAGGGTGGTAGTTCAAGTACTAGAGTGGACAATTTTTCATAGAATTTTGCAATTATGTTAGTTTGGATAGGCCCTTTTTCATTCTGAAACTCAGTGATGCTGATGAATTTTTCCTGTCTGTACCAAACAGGTTTTGAAGTGGAGTTAGCCAACAGGAGACACTCTTTTTTTTATACGTATGGCTCCTTCTTTCCTGGAACTAATCAAGGAGGCTGGGGCTTCATTATCATGATGGTGATGGTGATGTACGAGGTGCTGGGTATGGGCAAATAGAACATACTAGGGACCCTCTTCGTGCTGAAATGGAGGCGTGCATCCAGGCGATGAAGGCTGCTAGCTGCTGCTGCAAACTGGGGTATTGCCAACATACATATCGAGACTGACTCAACCACTCTAGCTGACGCTCTTCAGATCCCTAAGTATGATCAAATAGACTTTTGAATTATATTACACTAGTTTTATTGGTCTTTTGGTTATTTTGTTCTTTTAAGCAAGGAGAATTAGCTGTTCCTAATGGACATGCAAGCCTTACTTGATAACACTTCTCATGTGTTCATTAGGATCTAGTGGATGTTTTGCCTCATGATTATTTGATGCGGAATCATACGGGAAGTTTCCCTTTACATTTCCGATAAATGTTAAGCTGTAACTTGTTGGTTGCATATCACGGCGTCAATACCTTCGTCGCCAAAAACTAAGTTGGATTGCCGTAGTATGAAAAATGCCCAGATCACTAGTTCTTAGGCTAGTATGCTTCACAGGGATGACACAGAACTTATCTAATTCTACAAAGTTATCGCTTGATTAATAGTTTGCTTAGTCTGAAAGAACCAGTGGTTGACTGCTTAGATAGTTTACTTGGCGCACATGTCTAGTGCTTTAGTGAAATATCATGGTATTCAGCATGGTTTCTTGTACCCCAACTAGGTTGGTTTGACCTTTTAATCACTGAATCTGAAATGCTTGTTCAGTCAAGAAACTGTATGTCATTAATTTAAGGAACAAATGGAGCTTCGCTTAAGCAGCACAATGAGCTGCTCTGCATGTATGAGTTGGAATAATTTTACATAGCAACCATTTTTTCTGTTAACTGATATTCTGATTTATCCAGCCCATGAATTATGTTAGCACTGCATGATGCCGTATGTTAGATGTGATCTGCTATTGACCATTTGATCTTTCTGTTGCAGGACGAAAAGAACTGGTACGAGGAAAGGATGAAGAAGGGCTACTAGGCCAAAAAAAAATCCAGATGCTAACGTGAAACGTGTACTTACTCAAATTGAGTACTTACGCTTGGCTGCTAGCTAGTAGATTTGCTAGTTTGCTTTGTGAATGATCCCTGAACATGTACGGCTGTTAACATGTATTATTTACTAGCTTTACACACCACTAGGATTGTTTTGTGCACTTTCTCGAAACTAACATATGCACTTCATCTGAAAAACAACCTGGACTTCCCCGGAAGATAGCCTCGTACTTTTCGAAATCTTTACAGACTTGTACTAAACTGTCCAAACGTCAATACTTGTACTTCCTTTTCTTTTCTAAATTATAAAAGACTATATTCCGCAGCGTATTGTATGATAAACAACCTGATATCCTCGTACTTCTCAAAATCTTTTCTTGTACTTCCCGCAAGATAAAAAAAGCCATATTATTATTATTATTATTATTATTATTATTATTATTATTATTATTATTTTTAATACATTTCATGGAAGACTATGTACTTCCAAAAACAATTTGGTCGTACTTCCCAATGTTGACTTTTATACTCCCCCAACCAAAATAGTACGTATTTCACTTGTACTTATGTGACCACTTGTACTGAACTGTCCAAATGTGAATACTTGTACTTCCCACCGTTAGTGCATTTAAACTTCCTTCTTTTTTTAAGTTTTAAAAGAGAGTATTCCATGGCGTATTGTATGATATGCACCTCATCTGAAAAACAACCTGGACTTCCCCGGAAGATAGCCTCGTACTTTTCGAAATCTTTACATGTACTTCCCGTGAGATAAAAACGTCCGATTTTTTTAATACACTACAAGGACGACTGTGCTTCCCAAAATAAATCAGTTGTACTTCCCAATTTTAACTTTTATACTCCCCCAACCAGAATAGTACGTATTTCACTTGTACTGAAGTGATGACTTGTACTAAACTGTCCAAATGTGAATACTTGTACTTCCTTTTTTCTAAAATTTAAAAGAGTGTGTATTCCGCAGCGTATTGTATGATATGCACCTCATATGATAAACAATCTGGACTTCCTGGGATGATATCCTCGTACTTCTCATAATATTTTCTTGTACTTCCCGTAAGATAAAATAAAGTTGTATTATTATTATTATTATTATTATTATTATTATTATTATTATTATACATTTCGTGGAAGACTATGTACTTCCAAAAACAAATCGGTTGTACTTCCCAATATTGACTTTTATACTTCCCCAACCAGAATAGTACGTTTTTCACTTGTACTTATGTGACCACTTGTACTAAACTGTCCAAACGTCAATACTTGTACTTCCCATCGTTAGTGCATTTAAACTTCCTTCATTTTCTAAGTTTTAAAAGAGTGTGTATTTCGCGGCGTATTGTATGATATGCACCTCATCTGAAAAGCAACCTGGACTTCCCGGGACGATAGCCTTGTAGTTCTTAGAATCTTTTCTTGTACTTCCCACGAGATAAAAAAAATTGACTTGTTTTTTTGCTTGGACTTCCAATACTTAATATGTGCACTTACTGGCATAATAAACTTGTACTTACCAGCGCTACATACTCGTACTTTCGAGCCTATTTTCACGGAAACATATACTACAACATATTTTTATTTTTATTTTTTGGCTTTTTAGCATGACACGGTGATAATTAAAGGTCTTAATCGAACTGCCGGTACTACCCCTACATACTTCCCTGATATATTTTCAACTCACCTAATAAGTGTACTGCTTGTTTCTACCCATTTGTATTGCCGATGCACTTCTGATGAATATTTTTATTTATATTTTGTATTTCACAAGACCGCACTTTCAGAAATCCAACATGCGCACTTGCAGGTAAATTTGATTTTGAACTAGGAAATAGATGGTTTTTACAAGCTGCACATATACACATACATCAGTATTAACGTTGAAGAGCTTTATTCTTTATTCTTCAGTCCTCATGTATCTACGAAGAATACTTCAATTCACGCCGTTGATCAAACTTGTACTGCCCAGCACAAAAACATTATAATGTGCTAATAGAGCACCTGCACTTCCGGCATTTTTCAGTTCACGCACACACATAACGACCTGCATGTGACACGACCGCAGCGAGCGGTGGATTTCTCTGCCAAGGTGCGTGAGCTTGCAGGACTGCACTAGGCTGCGGCGAGAGGTGCCGCCGAGTCTCCAGCTTCAGCGCATCCATGGCCAGCTGTCAGTGTCGTCAGGCACGAGGTTGAAGACGAGAACTTGGCGGTGCTTCGATCTGGAAGAGGGCGGAATCTGTTGTGCCAGGGACGGACGAACAGGGTAATAAAACGAGAAACACGGTACCGGTGACGGTAAGAGTAGGTCGGGATGACGCCGACGAGTAGCTAGGAGAAGTCGTGGCAGGAAACCTCGCGTGCCCGCTGCGCTTAGGAACAGAGGGAGGTCGCCACCGGCAGCTGTGGGGCGCAGGGGGCAGGTCGTGCAGGCGGCCGATAGCGCTTGGGGAGGTCAAGATTCGGGAGGGTGGCCTGACCCCTGAAGCGGCGCCTCCTCTTCTGGTGGGAGCATGGAGCTTGAAGGGGAGCCTGCGCGCCGGAGCTCGACGGTGGCGCGGGGATCCTCCAGGCGACACGTCGGAGGCCCAAGCGGCGGCTGCGCGCGGGGATGCCAGACGGCTGCGCAGGGATGTTCAGGATTCCAGGAAGACGAACTGGGGGATGATAGATCGCGGCGGCGCGTGGCGCTCCGGCCGGCGGCAGTCGGGGCAGCGGTGGCGGCGATACGAGGTCGGCGGGAGCAAGGGAAGGCGACGGTGGCCGGAGCTAGTGCGGGGGGGCTGGTGATTCTTTCTGGTGGTGGGGTCCTGGTTGGCGGCGGCGGGGATCCTGGCCGGAGGAGGCAGAGACTATGGCCGGCGGGATTCGAGGTCGTGCGTGGGGCACGGGATAGGGAGGAGGTGAGTTCACGTGTGGGGATTAGGTAGGGCGGGTCGGTTTTTTTCTTTTCCCAGGGCTCGCCTCCTATATAGGGTTGGATGGTGCTCAAAATATTATTTTGAGCATCGGTTTCAGAATAGTGCAACCATATATATATATATATATATATATATATATATATATATATATATATAGGATAAATACTTCCTACTCCTGGGTGTAACTACACCCATCTCTCGTATACGATCATACAAAAGTATATATGATACTTTATCGATTTGAGTATGTTCGTATATTGTATCTAAGATACTCCATACCAATTTTGGTGAAAAATAATTAAGTGGAGATGCGACTCTTGTCCCGCAAACCAATGAAACCTGTGAGCTTCATCGCTTTTGGGCTCAGTCCTACGCTACGTACTAGTGGCACACGGGACGCGTCGGAAGATGTTCTCGTAGACCTAACCAACATGTTTCATTATCAATGGAACCACATGGGCTAATTTGCTCCGTGAAAAAGACAATTAGTTGGCTAGCACATATATGCATGAAGCCTCCACGATCTCTTCTCTTTTGTGATCACGGCATGCAAAATGATGGGAATAAGAAAAACGACCTGCTGAGGCAGCCATGCCTTTATCGTCAACGTGGGAGAGTTGATATGGCTCGGAAGAGCCGATGCATTAAGGTTATAGCATTTACTTTTCTATTTTTATTTCACATGAAAGAGATTTGTGAATTTCGAGAAATTTATAAAATTTTGTAAAAGAAAATAAAAACCAGTAAGATTTGAGTATGGCGCTCAAATATTTTTTGAAAAAATAAATGAGGCGACATGGATTGAAACTCCAAACCTTACAAACAGCTACGTAAGCACTCCATCACCGCACTACAGCAAGTTCATGCTATGAATATGCTTTATTTCTTATTGAAGCATTTTTTTGGATATATTCAAATTTGACCGAAATATCTTGCTGAGATTATGTTCTCTCGTCTCTTACCTAAAATCGTTTATTTCGTGAAACGTTTCCTAATTTTCGATGATTTTTCCTCTAGAATGTGAGTATGGGTATGCCATGGCGGTCTATGGGTATTTTATGTTCCACTTGGTGCTCCGCAGAAAAAGATGTGTAAATGGTCGTACAAAATCCTTTGAATCAAAGGAAGAAACCATTCTTTCCAAATACTATATAAAATGTTAACCTTTGGTGAAGCAAAAGTGTGTCGCCCAGCAAGATCCTTCGAATCTGCGCCGGCAACGCGCGTGTCTTCCGAACATAGTCAAGGATGGCATCAACCATGATGCAGCCATGCTGTCGTCGTCTGAGGCTACGATCGAGACTGCGCGTAGTGTGAAACCATGTGGTACTGGTATGTCGACGAAGACCCCAACCCCACTACTTGCATTGCATATCGTTTCCCGTAATTTTTAACCGTTGCAAAGCAACGCCCATGCGAATTCGAGCACCTGATCAAAAGGGCTCACCTGGATAGAATAAACGCAGCTTTTAAAAACCATCGATTTGTCCCCAAAAGCCAACTTGACCATCGCAATTATTTGCCCCTTTCTCAGGACGCGGCAATCGCCGATTGCTAGATTGGCTGCGAATTGTTTATGACGCGGCTGCAGATGAGTGCCAACGCAGTGGCTGGGGGCGTCACGCTGCTGACGCTTCTCGTGGTGACGAACGGGCGCTGACGTACAGATGCAACCATCCAGCTTCACGTGGCCGGGGACAGCAACCTGATCATGGAAGAGGATGCATTCGATGCGATCTAGGCGGGAGAACGTGCGTCAGTAAAATCTGGTATTGCCGTTCCTTAGCTAAACCAATTTTAATGCTGTCTTTTAATTTATCTGCAGGTAGATTGTCATCTAGAAAGTACTCACTTGGTTTCAAAATATAAAGATCTGCAGGTAGATTGTCATCTAGAAAGTACTCGCTTGGTTTCAAAATATAAAGCGTCTAAGGATTAGTTAGAAATCAAACTTTACTAATGTTAACTAAATATTTAGGAAAAACAATTACATTTAAAATATTGAAATTAATTTAGCATTTTGTAATTGTTTATATTTTGTGTATAAACTTGATCAAACTTCAGTGTAACAAAGGAGGGTCTACGCTCGTGGTTCGCCCTAGGCCCCCCAAAGTGTTAGGAACGGCCCTGGTCGAATGTGTAGTTCCTATCTAGAGACTCATGATGACATCACTAACTTTAAGGCTTTTTTGTTTATCCCTGCTCAAATATCTTTATCGCCCAGCGATGCACGGGGCAAGCGTAGGATAATAGATTCACGGTGTGTGTTGTATGCAGGCGATGATGTCCTTTGGACACATCGCCCCTTTACATTGTGTATCTTATTATTACATACATCACATATATGCTTATTAACCATCATTGCACAGCTGCAGGTGAAACCTTGGTCCTAGCTTACTTCCACCCATTGATAATACGTACCAAACACAAAACAAAACGTTTGGTCAAGTGGAACAATGACTAAACGAAGTCTCGAAGTCTTGTTTGTAGTGATCTTACACCATTAGCTTTCTTCATGTGGACTTGATAAATCTAGGGCCGTTTAGGGAAAAAGAAGCGTACTATAATCCGATAATCCGGATCGAAGGTATCATTACTTACTTCGAATAGAAACTTTAAATACAACAAAACATGCAACAACCTTGGCCAAAGACAAGGAAGAAATATACGTCTACTCTCTCAACATTGTAAACCAAGAAATTCTTAGGAGCCACACCGTCGTGTGGTCCTTAATTTTTGACACAATGATAGAAAGAGTGAGAACTTGACCACGGAAAATTCTCACATTGCATTCCTTCCAAATTTACCATGATATAAGTATTACCAAATGGGGGTAGAAGATGTGGTGATGATGCTTGAACTTGGTTACAAATGGACCAAAGGCCGCAATTCAGCCACCCCCATATCTCTCCAAATGATATGCATTCCAAATCTAATTATGCATGTCCAAGAAGGTGAAGATCTTCTAGTTAGAAGGTATCTAAATATTACAAACAGAAGGTGATGTAGAGGTGTAAGTGCCTCTATCAGTGAACCGAACAAATAGTATGAGGGGTGCCGGGAGTAATGACATCATGCTAAAGCTTCTCCCAAATAGTCAGAAATCAATGCAAGTTCTGGACAAAGAGGTCGTGCCTGATATTGACAAGATATATCCAAAAACTATCATAGATACAAGCTTGATGGTGATTTGCTTCTTCCTAAAGTTTTCATAAATGGTAACTGCCAAAATATTAGGATGCAACCCATCCATTTAAGGTGAATTCTAGAAGATTGTCTTTTCTCTATCACTTATAGACACCACCAATGGCCCAACAAAGGCACCCCAATCACGATTGTTATAGGGGTTTCCATTCATATCCGCGGTTTTTTTGCATCCTCTACCTATTTACCCCCAATGCTACCATAGTATAGAAGTGAAGTCGTTAACTTCCCTACATTTAGAACGCCGAGGCCACTAGGATGCTTCGTCTTCCAAACATGTTCCCAGTTCACCTTGCACTTGCCCTAGGAACCTTATCACAAGCAACCCAAATATAAGCATGTCCCGGATATAAATGATCTTTGGGTAATATGCAGGAAGGTCAATGGAATTAAGTGAGATCATAACTCACCAAGAAATAGGTAAGCACTATCATGGTGAGAATGTTTCTCCCTACCATATTAACATGATACCTTATGCAAGGAGGTATATTTCCTGCAAATTTGTTAATAAAGTACTAAAGGTCTGCTGTTTTCAATCTTTTAGCCATGAAAGGGAGTTCAATATATGCGATAGTCACATAGGGAACAATGCTATGGCCGAGCAAGGTTAGAGTATGTCATAGAGATCAAGGTCTTCACATATAATCAGAGACAGGGCTCCTTCGAAAATTTGTGACCAAGCTGGTTATGTTGCCGAAGGAGCGGAGAGTGGCCATAAAAAATGGATGTCATCGGTGCAACAATATTGCAACATCATCATCATCATCATAGAGAAAGGTGTGGATCGTTGGACTTGAAACATATTCACAGTGTTCACCTAGCACTTTTCCCTGGAACCTTATCATGGTCAGGCCAAAGGTAAGCATGCCTTAGACTATCGATGATCTTCAGGACCTGGCAGGAAGGTCAACGTGCGCTAGAAAATGTAGTATGTAGTTTCTTGTCACTTTGACACTAAAAACTAAACAATGATGTACACACTTTGATTGTAGCATCTCAGAGTTGTTGTTTTTACCGGCAATACACACGGGGATCCGATGGGTTAAAACAAAAGGGACATATTTATACAGACTCCGAACCCCTAGTCACAAAATCCCTACTCATGTTGGCAATTTGTATTTGTTTTGTATCATATGATCGCGTTTGGTGTATGTGGTATGGTGACGTGTGGGTAGGTTTTGCTTTCCCTCCCTATTTCACTTTATGTAGGTGGACAAGGCTTACAAATGCCATCATCGCCTTAAAAGTAGATTCTGTTATCACCAGATTTTGGTCAAATCAGGAGGTGGGCCGTAAGAGAGATGGGCTTAGAAGATTACACGTGGAAGATCTCTGAAACGGCCTTGCGCGAAGAGTTTGGGCTAGACTGCCCGTGTATCTTTAATTATGGTAGATTATATTTTAGATTGAAAGTTAGAATTTTACCCGTGCACGGTTAGGTGCACACCTAAATTAGAAAGTCCCCTGGACTATAAATATGTATCTAGGGTTTATGGAATAAACAACAACCAACGTTCAACCAACAAATCAATCTCGGCGCATCGCCAACTCCTTCGTCTTGAGGGTTTCTACCGGTAAGCAACATGCTGCCTAGATCGCATCTTGCGATCTAGGCAGCACAAGCTCCACGTTGTTCATGCGTTGCTCGTACTGAAGCCTTGTTGATGGCGAGCAGCGTAGTTATCATAGATGTGTTAGGGTTAGCATAGTTCTTCGCGTAACATGCTATCGTAGTGCAACCCTTGCATGTCTAGCCACCCTCACACCTATCTTAGGTGTGGGGGCGGCACCCCGCTTGATCATCATTTAGTAGATCTGATCCGTTACGATTGCTCCTTGTTCTACAAGGATTAGTTTAATATCTGCAATAGTTAGGCCTTACAAAGGGGTAGAGGATCCAGCGTCACGTAGGGTGTCGTTCGTTGGCCCTAAACAGGATGTTCCGGGGATCAACCTTGTGTTGGTTTTTAGGCCTTGTTTAGGATCGGCTTACGATCACCGTGCGTGGCCGCGAGGCCCAACCGTGAGTAGGATGATCCGATTATGCGGTGAAAACCCTAAATCATCGTAGATCTCATTAGCTTTATCTTGATCAAGCAGGACCACCATATATTCGTGCACCTCGTACGAATCATGGGTGGATCGGCTCCCTGAGCCGATTCACAGGATAACCTGAGAGCCGATCGAGGCTCGTATTTAATGTTTACGTGTATGCCATGCAGGAAACTAAGCGAGGCATCTCCATCACCTTCCTGACCAGGTATAGGTCAGGTGGCACGCCCTTGCATCAGCATCGGACGTGTGACCAGAAGGCTTTGCGGGCCGTCGCTCGGAGGGACCTCGGCCAGCCGCAGCCCTAGGTTGTTCCCGGCTCTACGGTGTTGCCCGTCGCTGCCCGCCGGTGGGTTTCTGACGACAACACATTCTGGCACGCCCGGTGGGACAAGCTTCTACATCAACCACATCGCCATCTACATCTGAGATGGCGGACGGCACGCCAGTCACGTACGAGGACCTGACCGATGAGCTCAAGAAGAAGTATGACGAGATTAAGGTCATCCTCGAGGCCGACCTCATCGGCTCTTTCCACAGAACCCGTTCCCATGGCATCAGGTGGAAGGGGTTCTCGCCTAATGGTGCACTAGATGGGATAGACCTCTCTGCCCCATCGGAAGAACGCACCAGGTCCCTGCGGCAGGAGATCAACTACCTGGTGGCTCACTCGCTACACCGCCACTCTGAGAACCTGGTCAACACGTTGGAGCGTGTCGCTCTTCGCGTGATCCAGGAGATCATGAGGCACCAGTACTCGCCGTCAGGACCAGCTCTCGGGACGCATCAAGGAGAGTTGCCACTCCAGTCCCGTCCACCGCTGCCATATGCGTTGGCAGCACCAGAAGTGCCGGCTTCACCGGCATTCGTCGTCTACAAGATCGGTGGTGACCCTGGTGACTACCAGTTCTTGCCTGAGGCGCCTAAGGAGATCCCTCACGGGTACACATGCACGTATGTGCCAGATTGTGGTAACTGGGCACTCACAAACCAGGCCACAGCATCAGGAACTCCTGGGAAAACGGGAGGGACGTCAGCGACAGAGCTTGAGAAGCAGACGTGGCTAACTAGGTACGCCACCCCGACGAACCTCCAGAGCTCAGCTCCTGCAGTTGGCTCAGAACTGGAAAAGCAAACATGGTTGGCTAAGTACGCCACCCCGGCGAATCTTCAGAGTTCAACTCCTGCAGCCAGCACAGCGGATCAGATCAGCACCATACTAAGAGACCAGTTCGGCATGGTGCCGAAAAGGAGGGCAATCGGCTATTCCAAGCCGTATCCCGACGACTACGAGATGATCCCGCTACCACCCAAATATCGGCTCCCTGATTTCTCCAAATTCAGTGGATCGGATGGTTCCAGCTCCATCGAGCACGTGGGCCGATATTTGGCACAACTAGGACCGGCTTCAGTGTCGGATCAACTACGCGTGAGGCTCTTTTCACAGTCCCTCACGGGATCGGCTTTCGGATGGTACACCCCGTTGCCACCAGACTCCATCCGGACTTGGAAGCAGTTGGAAGAGCAGTTCCATACGCAGTACCATTCAGAGGCTTCTGAGTCCGGCATTGCCGATCTAGCACAACTACGTCAGAAGCGCGGGGAAACGATGACAGAATATATCCAGCGCTTCAGGAATCTTAGGAACCGATGTTATTCGGTTCGTTTAACTGAAAAAGAAGCAGTCGAGTTGGCAGTAGCAGGCCTTGCAACACAGCTCAAGGACATGGCCTCCCAAGCAGATTATCCCTCACTGGCGCACATGGTTCAGAAACTATCGGCATATGAACAGCGCCACCCGGACCTGTACCAAGACAAGTTCAAGCGTGCAGTAGTCCTGGTCGATGCAGAGGAAGACGAAGTTCCTGCGGGAGACCAAGAGGTAGCAGTGGCTGAATGGGCTCGGGGAGGAACCCCCGTGTCCTGCAAATGGGTAAAGCCACCAGGCCCGCCCAGGGGATTTGATTTTGACGTGACCAAGACTGAGCAAATCTTCGACCTCCTGCTCAAGGAGAAGCAGTTGACGATTCCTGAAGGTCTCAAATTCCCCACGGTGCAAGAGCTGAACGGAAAGCCATACTGCAAATGGCATAACTCGCTCTCCCATGCCACCAACGACTGCAGGGTGTGGCGTCAGCACATCCAAGCGGCGATAGAGAAGGGACGACTGATTTTCAACCAGTACGCCATGAAGGTCGACACCCAGCCCTTCCCCGCCGTTAACATGGTAGAATGCACTTACCCTGAAGGTTGCCAGCCAGGATCCTCGTTCAGCATCAACATGGTAGGACCTGGGCACCACTCTGGCAAAGATGGAGACGAGGGCAGCTGCTCTCATAGCAAGGACACAGAAGAGGCCGCTCCACGCGATCGGCTCCGTCATGATGGCAAGCGCTACGTCACAGAGGGAGAAGTGAAGAACATGAGATATCAGAGACCCCTCTCTGATCACCTCCTCAACAAGTATGTGAGTCAGTATGACCAACGCCGACGATCCAGCGATGATGATGAGAGAGATCGTCTGGCTAGAGAAGCCAGAAGATATCGTCGGCACGATCGCGATGAGGAGGAGCACGAGCGCCGTGCCACGGAAAAATCAAGGGAGCAAGACGACAACGACAGGCACTGGGACTGCCCCTTCTTCAGACACTGCTGGGAATCAGGAATGAGCCGATTGCCCACAATCGGCAATTGCCCAGAATGCAACAAGAAGAAGAAGGAGGCAGCCAACGTGTCTGTGTTTAAGCGCTTAGGGCCTCTCCCGCCACAAAGCAAACGCGCTGAGTCCCCTCGCTGGGCAGATCTCGAGGATTCAGAAGACGAGGGACAAGAAGAGGAAGAAGACAGGTACCACCGTCCAAGGTGGTACCCTGATGGACTCAGCCGTTCACAAAAGCGCAGGGTTCAGCGATTGCGCGGCCTGGAGGAAGCCGAAAGGTTATACTTGCATACGCTAAGAAAGGCACGACCTGATCTGGCTGCGAAAGTTCAGCGAACCCTGGACGAAGAGGGTCGTCCACGGAAAATGGAGTGGCGTCCCAAGCAAAGGAAAGCCGATGATAAAACATCGGCTGGCACAAACATGGTGCTCGTCCTTCCGACACAGCTTAGTGCTCCGCGATTCTACGATGCGCTCAAGGTGGACGACAACAGGCGCATCAAGTCAGAGGTTGGGCTGGTTTTATCCACCAGCCTGACCGAGTAGCAAGAACAAACCGATGAGCAAACGGGGCGAGGCTGATCCTTGTGATCGGCCCCAAAAAATTATGAAGGAGCATTATAAAACCTTCAGTCAGCGCTTCAATGGATATGGAGGCCGATTCAGCAATCGGCCAAAATTATCTTCACCACATGTTCTGCTTATGTTCAGCATCGAGCAACTGGGCAGCGGCCACGTCGGCGGATGAAAGTCAGCACGAATCCTTGCGGAGCCGACGTGCAAGTGCAGTGCCTTGGCTAACCACAAAAGCCGATATCTGCAGTCACCTGGCAGATTCGGCTCGGGGGGCATATAGTCAGATGAACATGTGCAGATAAACATGTGTAAACATGTGTGTAGCAACCATTGGGGGCCGATGGAAAAAATCGGCCAGTAAACATGTGTGCAGATAAACATGTGTAAACATGTGTGTAGCAACCATTGGGGGCCGATGGAAAAAATCGGCCAGTAAAAAAAAAATATATACACTCGCAGTGGGTATACAGCCGACGCATGGCCATCGACTCAAGAGGTACAGCTGTTATAAGCAGAAGTCTGGTGGAACAGTTGTTGAGCAAGAAGATTTCTTACTGGATAAATTCCTTCTCAAGACTCCCAACCCCTTCTGCAAGTCTCCAAGTTCGGCAAGCACTACCAAGCATGGACCAAGGAGGCGACTATGATGTTTTGCCTAGCATGGACCAAGTTCGCCAGAGATGATGAGCCGATCTGATCAGCAAGGCGCGAGTAAGGAGTTGAGAAGCCATTGTGTTCAAGGCTTCTTAGTTCGAGGAACAGATTTGCTGATCTGTCCAAGGCTTTTCAGTGCGACTGTTTTTCCGAAAATCGAAGGCTCGGGGGGCAGCTCGCCCTGAAATATCTTTGCTCTAGAGAGCCGATTTTGTTGGAATCGGCTGTTTCTGCATTATAACTTGGAAACCAATGGCGACGCATTTGGCTCGCTTTGGATGAGGCTCGGAGGGCAACTCGCCCGAGAGGTTCTTGGCTTTGGGAGCCGATTTTGCTGGAATCAGCTGGCTCTACATTGCAACTGTTCTGAAGAATGATGCTTTATTACAGAGTTATCAGTTTCAGCATCCAAGCTGATTCAGCAACAGTTCCGGGGCTCTCTTGGGAACGTCCGCTCGAAATCAAAGAAAGCCGGTCTGCTGCGATCGGCTGCACCCAGTGCTATCGTCATCGGCAAAATCAAAGGAAGGATGACTGAATTGGCCTGTCTCGCGGATTATCGTGAGAGAGCAAGGCGTGGCCCCATCTGGTCATTGAGCATTGGTTAGGCTAACAATCGGCAAAGTCAGATGAGGAAAAATCGGCTAAATCAGCATGAAGAACATCGGCAAAATCAAAGGAAATTTTTCATTGATAATAAGATTTCTTACAAAGAGGAGCCGATTGTTCAGCAAAAGGGACAGATTGCTGCTGCTAATCCTATACTAGTAGGTCCCTATTCTAAGGGCTATTGCCGTCTTCGCCGTCGCTGGGGTAGCTGCCTTCATTGCTGCTGTCGACGAATCCCTCTGTGCTGCTACTGTGACCTTCAGCAGAGGCTTCTTCCTCGTCATCATCATCGTCCTCGTCTGACCAAGCCCAGCCCCGGATGCGCTTTGGCGGTGGTTCGTCGGAGGAGGTGTCGTCCTCCTGTTCCTTCTTCAGGTCGGAAGAGACATCTTCTTCTTCGTCGTCCTCTTCTTCTTTAGTGACGGAGGTGAATTTGCCCCGGAAGAGAGGGTCGTCGTCATCACTCTCCACCTCCAGTGCTCCGTCAACCAGGTACCGGAGGTCATCTTCCCCGTCGGTTAGGAGCATGGCCCCATCTGACCAGACGAGGTCTTCACCCTCCGGCACGAAGTCGAAGTCCCACTCCTGCTTGTCCCAATGTTTGGGAGCCCGGCGGTTGTACGCCTCCATCTTGTCGTGCTCTGGGATCAACTCGCTTGAGGAAGATGATTGGAGGGAGACGGAAGAGGAGGAAGAAGATGACATCGCTACAGAGGAAGAGGGTTTTTTGGTGCCGATGACTGGAACAGAGGAAGGGGATGAAGAGAGCTAATTAATCGGCACAGTTTAATAATGAGAGGCCTGGTGGAAATTTAATGTCATTGCAGTTTTCGAGGAAATGATGCCAAGGTTATCAAATTTTGCAGAGAAGCTGGAAAGACAAGGCATCATGATGAGGAATACTGCGACAGGTCTGCTCTGCCATGACATGACCCTTCGAAGGAAAAACAGAGTGGTTTTGAAATTATCATTGCCAAAACCAGGGGGGCATGTGTTATCACCAGATTTTGGTCAAATCAGGAGGTGGGCCGTAAGAGAGATGGGTTTAGAAGATTACACGTGGAAGATCTCTGAAGCGGCCTTGCACGAAGAGTTTGGGCTAGACTGCCCGTGTATCTTTAATTATGGTAGATTATATTTTAGATTGAAAGTTAGAATTTTACCCGTGCACGGTTAGGTGCACACCTAAATTAGAAAGTCCCCTGGACTATAAATATGTATCTAGGGTTTATGGAATAAACAACAACCAACGTTCAACCAACAAATCAATCTCGGCGCATCGCCAACTCCTTCGTCTTGAGGGTTTCTACCGGTAAGCAACATGCTGCCTAGATCGCATCTTGCGATCTAGGCAGCACAAGCTCCACGTTGTTCATGCGTTGCTCGTACTGAAGCCTTGTTGATGGCGAGCAGCGTAGTTATCATAGATGTGTTAGGGTTAGCATAGTTCTTCGCGTAACATGCTATCGTAGTGCAACCCTTGCATGTCTAGCCGCCCTCACACCTATCTTAGGTGTGGGGGCGGCACCCCGCTTGATCATCATTTAGTAGATCTGATCCGTTACGATTGCTCCTTGTTCTACAAGGATTAGTTTAATATCTGCAATAGTTAGGCCTTACAAAGGGTTGGAGGATCCAGCGGCACGTAGGGTGTCGTTCGTTGGCCCTAAACAGGATGTTCCGGGGATCAACCTTGTGTTGGTTTTTAGGCCTTGTTTAGGATCGGCTTACGATCACCGTGCGTGGCCGCGAGGCCCAACCGTGAGTAGGATGATCCGATTATGCGGTGAAAACCCTAAATCGTCGTAGATCTCATTAGCTTTATCTTGATCAAGCAGGACCACCATATATTCGTGCACCTCGTACGAATCATGGGTGGATCGGCTCCCTGAGCCGATTCACAGGATAACCTGAGAGCCGATCGAGGCTCGTATTTAATGTTTACGTGTATGCCATGCAGGAAACTAAGCGAGGCATCTCCATCACCTTCCTGACCAGGTATAGGTCAGGTGGCACGCCCTTGCATCAGCATCGGACGTGTGACCAGAACGCTTTGCGGGCCGTCGCTCGGAGGGATCTCAGCCAGCCGCAGCTCTAGGTTGTTCCCGGCTCTACGGTGTTGCCCGTCGCTGCCCGCCGGTGGGTTTCTGACGACAACAGATTCATAGCTGGACATATACAAACTATTCAAGGCATATACTTTTCTTGTGTTGTACTCCAAATCTATCTTAAGTTCCGGGGAAAACTTTTCTAGTGCACCATAAAATGTGCTAACCAATTGGCATCTCAGCCCAACCGTCAATGGATCATTGTCCAACTCTTCAAAATCCGGCCATATACTGCCATGATGCCAAAATCCGCACCAATCTCCAACGAGCTAGCCTAATTACGTCTAATATCTGACAAAATTGGGATTGTAGGCAAGCATGTCCGTGGATTGATGAACGTCCACGAAACATGCATAGGAGGCCAACGAGGGGCAAGGGAGATGGAGGGAGGTTCGAATGGAGGAGGGGCGGAGCCGTCGAGCGCATGCAGGCACGGCGGCGCCTGACCGAGGCCACCGTGCTGGGAGCAGGGATTGATGCGCTAGGCATGAGGCTATGTAAGCTGGAGGTAGAGGAAGAAGATGGCTGAGAAAAAATGGGAAATGAAAAGAATATATTAACATGTGGGCCATAGGTGGGTCCCGCATGGTAGAATTTTTTTGGTGTCTATCTATGGTGTATCTTTTGTTCGGATCCATTTCACACCCTAAAACAATTTCAGGTGTCCTTCATACGGTTTTTAAGATTTCGATTTGTACATTATCTGCTAGAGATGCGCTAGCATTTTAGCAGCCCCAAGAGCCAAAAGCTTTCTCTGACCAAAAGAGAAGCTAACTAGGTGACATATTATGTAAGATCATACAAAATTCTAGAGTCTATATGTAGCTAGAGATAGGGTACTTGTAAAAGCAATTCAAAGCAAAATAAACATACTTTGACATCTGCACCAACTACGTGCATATAGCAATTGTGAGAGTTACTTCGAAACTAATTTTTATATTCTTTATGTACCAAATTAATTAACCTGGTTTTATCTAGATAGATATACACGCATCTATATAAAGTTGAGTCAATTAATGTGGTATAGAGGGAGCAATACAAATTTCCCTTGTGTAAAAAGATTGTAAATAAGTTCAAAATAGTACTCCCTCTATGCTAAAATATAGTTCCTATAAGATTTTTTTAAAAGTCAAAATAGGTAAACTTTGACCAAATTTATTGTAACAATTATCAAAATTTAGAATCTTAAGTCAATACCATTGAAATCAGCATAAAATATATTTTAATATGGTACAGATAAAGTATTGTAGATATATATATATAATTTTTTCAATAAACTTAGCCACATTTAGTGTAGTTTGACTTTCGCGGAAACCAATACGTACTATATTATGTCACAGAAGGAGTAGTTACTTGAGAGAGAGAGAGAGCGCCACCTGAGGTGGAGTGCCACATGGAGTAAAAAATGGGATTTGCTAGTTCTCAACTAGCTGAGAACTAACTTCATGCTCAGTTAACTGTTTCGCCGTTCGATTTGCATCCTAATTTTGTTGCAACTAAACTTTGATAACATCATCTAACTGAAAACAAAGTTAGTTTCCAGTTAGCTGAGAAATAGTCACACCCGTTAAAAATAGTACCACTTCAGCGAGTACATCATTTTGAGCGTGTCAATCTTATTGAACTCTAGTACGTATTTTCTCTTTTGGTCATTGTCGTCAATTAATACATCAAAATCACATCATATATAACGACTCTAGTCATTCTCCACGTACATGGTCAGTCTCATATATACACATTAAAGCTAGGCACTACTTAAGCTTCAGATCGACACATATGCGCCTAACACTTGTAAGATTGGGCAGACAGAAATTACTCTTTTGCTCAAATTAGATAAGCATTTCTCTTACGTACGGACACTTCACCATACCATTTCACAGGGGAGCTCCCAGATAGCGCACTATTCAAGCATTCCAAGTTTCCAACACCCACTCAGAGTTCACAGCGTGTCCAGCTCCTGAAGACTAGAGTAATATCGACCCCCCCATGGCGATGCGGCGCCCCAAGTCCGAGATGTCCCCGCCGGCTCCACCTTCGCCCTCCGACCAGAGAGATGCCGTCATCGAGGAGCTCCAGAAAGGCGCTCAGCTGGCGGATTCCCTCAGGCGGCAGGTGGAGCTCATCCCGGAGCCTGGCCGCCGCGACGCCGCGCTGGCCAACGTCAGCGACATCTCCACGGCCCTCGCGTCGTCGCTCTCCGTCCTACAGTCCGAGAGAGAGCAGTACAGCTGCTCCTCCTCCGACGCCGCGACGGCCAATGCTGCCGGCGCCTCCGGTGGCGGGGGTGTCAGGGCGCGAAATGGGGCCTTGCGCAGCAGGAAGGCGAAGCAACGGCGAGGCGCCGATGGCCAAGAGCTTCCGATGTGAGTATCTAACTAAATACTTTGCGTGTGTTCGCTACAGCAAATACTCCAGTACTGTAGCATGCGTATCTGTGGGGATATGTGCTAGAGAAGAATCGGCATCAGCAGATCTACGCAATACTTCGTTTCCAATGAGGATGAACTAACCACTCTCGTTCCCCAAGCCAAAAAAGAGCTAATCTCTCTCTTGACACTGCTACTAGCTACTCTCAGTTTGCTTTAAAATCTTGCTTCATATTTCTTCGGGTTCTCTTGAGGGCACTAGCAAAAGCCGGAACCATCAGTTGGTTTGTGCCGAAGGATTTCTAGATCTACGTTTCAAACAAAATATAAATGAAATAAATGTGCTAATCTGTTGGTAGACCTTGTCTAGTCTATTCCAGTTCATGGGGTACGTGAGGCGTGATGTAGACATGTAGTAGAAGCACATGCTTTTTTTTTTCTCACTGTGATTTATATTTCATGGTTAGCTAGGAATGTATGCAGTAAAGTTGAGAACGCCGCTAATTATACTTCTTGCCTCTTGTTATTCAGCGAGGAGATGCTCACGGAGACACCAGAAAATGATGGATTCCACTGGAGGAAATATGGGGAGAAGAAGATCCTAAATGCTGAATTTCCAAGGTATGATTCTTTGATGGAGTTTTATCTCTGACAGCTCTATCTAATTATTTTTTCCTTAAATTGGCTTTAACTACTTTATGGATATGTAGCACTTACATTTCCTAATGTAGTTTATAAATAGAGAAAAGTTAGCAGTAATTTTTGTATTGTATAACTTTGTGTATGTGTCTTGTTTCTAACTTGTCACCCCTTTTGTGTCTTTATACGGACTCTGTACCATTTTTTCTGACATATGCTTACTTTGAATGCATCTTCTATTAATCTTGGAAGGATTCTCATGTATAGTAGTATTAAATTGTAAAGAATCAATGGAACAATTAACTATGGTTACTAAAATCAAAGAGATAAAGTACTTCAATTCTAAATTTAGCATCTGTGGCTAAACATGGATGATCACCTGCCACATCAATTACTTGCTTAAACATGGATGATCACCTGCCACATCAATTACTTGCTTCAACATGGAGTATGGTTGATATAGGCCCCATGTGGGGCACACCTCATATTAGGCTATTAGCTAGCATCAGAGATTGGCTTAATTTTACTAATAAAATCAATACATACAGTTAGTTTTCCCATCCATATCAAAGTCTTTTTTTGTCACTCATCCATGTCAAATTTGAAGCTCCACAAAATAGTAGTGCCATATGATGTTTCTGTTGTGCACGTACACCAACTCGTACGCATGAAGCACTTAAGCAAATGGTGTGCTCTAAAAGAAATGTTATACACAAATCAATCATGCACTTGATGGACTTGTATCAGATATATCTCTGCACGTCTGTGGATAATAATACCAATTACTAGCTGCACACAAATCGACCATACACGCTTAAGCTCATTTACTTGTGTCTGTTTTGGCAACTTAAAACCTCAACGCCTTTGCCTTCATGTGGTACATAGGCTAGTATTTTTTTATGTGTTCGACCTAAATAAACACGTCCCTGCCTTGTAATTACTTGTAGTCTGTTCTTCTTAATGAATAGATAGCTTGTTCATGTCGTATGGTTTGTTGTAAGAAATTATGAGATTACTTATAAACAAGATCAACGTGAATGCTGCTAGATAATGATACGATCCACTTTTTCTCCAAGAAGGAAGATATACCCTGGCTTCTACATCGAGAGATTCATGCGGATATGTTTTGTGTGTGCAAAGTTTCAATTCTTACAAAACGAGAAGATGACAACTTAATGTGACAAAAGACCGGAAAAATAAAATTTAATGCTGTACTTAGCATCTAAAACCCTGTTGCTAGATCGTCATCTGAATCGGCTAAACAAAACCCTGCACCCAACGGCCAGAGATTCCTGAGCCTCCACACAGTCATGATCATGCAAACATCACATCTAATGTGATCAATCAAAAGTGTATATTATGATTTCTAATTTCGATGGGGCCTCATATCAAATCTAACAGGCTAACAATTCAAATTCCCAATCATCTTGGAATTAGACACTGACATGTGAACAAAGAAATAACTACTAGCAGCATGTTGTCTAATCTAAACTAAGAAAACATACACTCATTTTCACTCAGGAAAGTTTTCTTACTTCCTTGTATAGTATGTGCATGCACATGAAATATTATAATTACCTAGGAATTCATTGTTTTTTCATACAGTTGGATCAACAAATGTTTGGTCTATCAAAAAAGCTGAACACGAAAAATGCTTATGCTCATATTCTCGGTAAATAAACGTTTTGCAGGTTATACTACAGGTGTGGATATAGCGACGAGCACAAATGCCCGGCAAAGAAGTACGTGCAGCAGAAAAACAACAACGACCCTCCCGTGTTCCTGGTCACCCTCATCGACAACCACACATGCCATACCTTGTTCCCAGCCGAAACCAACCAACGAACAATGAGCAACTCAAGCAGCGCTAACTCGCAACTGCTCGACTTCACCAAAGTATCGCTCTCTTCAGCAGCTGTATCTAGGATGAAGGAAGAGGAAGACATCGCAGCAGGAATGTCTGTGGCTGTTCCCAGCTACACATACGACGAGTTCTACTCTTCTTCCTCGCTGCCATTGCTGTCGCCGAAGCAGTGGGAGATGGAGATGGATATCAAGTCACTCTATCATCGTCACTCCGGAGGTGATAGCTGCTAAGCTAGTGTGTGAAATTGAGTGTTCTACTAGATCAACTGGTTGCATTATCCAAACAGCTACCTGAACCCTAATAATGGTGGCATGATCGGGAGAGCCTACTCTCTAATGTTGTAATAATGTTAGTACTACAACAGCTAGCCCAGCTGTTAGAGATCTTTGATTAGATGGATAACTTACCTGCCTAATTATGCCTACGCTATTAATTCGACTAGCCTTCTCATGCTTAATAGCCATATCTTCTCGTGTACTCCCTCCGTTCTTTTTTAATTGACTCGAATTTAGTATAAATTTATACTAAATTTGAGTCAATTAAAAAGGAACGGAGGAGTAACAAATAAGAGCTTCTTTTAAGGTACCGTACGTACTTGTATTAATTTGAGAATATTAATCCATACCCACGGGGATACCTACATATCCATAGCATGCGCCACCATCGGATATCCCTTCAGAGTTCAGAGCTATAGACGGATGGCAACTAAGCGGTCAGGTAAGTACAGATTAAGTGCAAATCATCATAGAAGCCTGCTACTGGGGTACATGCAGCGCACCATGTCGCAACACAGCTACTAGTGACGCATGTAGTCTTGGTGCTGGAGTTAATGCTTTGTAGACCATCTGCCCCAAAAAGGATGTCGCAAATTCATCGAAATTTAGTTTATGGATATATTTAAATTTAGACAAATTTGCGACATCTTTTTCGGGACGGAGGATGTACAACGATGCATTTCTACATGGGAAGGAAATTTTTTCCACAAGTTACAGAAGAAAAAATAGAATGTTGCCAAGCCCCCCACCCCCCACCCCGGTTTGTCTCGCACGATTACAACCTAGAATTGAATGAATCACGGACCACTTATATATAATTAGTGTGACTGTTTAATTTTTCGGAAATGTCACATTCCATGGGAGAATCCATGGTGGAGAGAAAATAAATAATAGGGGAGCTACAAATATCCTTGCAAAAAGAAACACGCCAAAACTATCATTGTTAAAAGAAGGGTTCACACGCACAGAAAATAAACATGGTGACATGACTTTCTAACAAAGATGTGACAGAAAAGAAAAGAAATGTACAACCCCTCTGTCGACAAGTGTTGGCACCCCTTTTTTTCGAAAAGGTGGAAAAATCGCCCCAGCTTCTGCATCAAAAGGATGCACACGATTTTTTATTAGATTATTCATAAACCTTACAAGAAGCAATACAAAAAATCAACCTCGAAGCCACCTCACTAGACCTACAGTGGGATGAAGAGGGTGACAATACACCAACTGACATCATCCAAAAACCAAATGCCTTTCCAAACCGCCCAATAGCAGGTGAGAAGCATATCCAGTCAAGCAGGCTCTCCGCGCACACCAACGCACACGCCACAGAAGTTGCTACCGCCGTCTTCCTCGACTCCATCTTCAAGAGAGATCATCGCATTAACCTTGCAAGACCTGCCGTCGATGCCACCATGACGCTAGACGGATCCACCATCCTGCACGCATACATCATACCACATATGTCGTCGATACCCTGCAGCACCATGCCACCGAGCCTCCACGCCAACAATGTGGTAGATGAATACCACTCCACCGACATCCACCAACATCCAGCAGCTGCTCCAAAAACGATGCCCCGGGAGGTAGAACGACGTAGGGCGCGCCGCCATCGTCCGATCCGGGAGACCCAGATCTAGGGTTTCCCCCGGAGCAGCGAGAGAGTGTAGATGTAGGCTGCAACAACGATGCCTTCTGTTGCTGCCAAAACCCACCGGCGGGCAGCGACGGGCAACACCGTAGAGCCGGGAACAACCTAGGGCTGCGGCTGGCCGAGGTCCCTCCGAGCGACGGCCCGCAAAGCCTTCTGGTACACACGTCCGATGCTGATGCAAGGGCGTGCCACCTGACCTATACCTGGTCAGGAAGGTGATGGAGATGCCTCGCTTAGTTTCCTGCATGGCATACACGTAAACATTAAATACGAGCCTCGATCGGCTCTCAGGTTATCCTGTGAATCGGCTCAAGGAGCCGATCCACCCATGATTCGTACGAGGTGCACGAATATATGGTGGTCCTGCTTGATCAAGATAAAGCTAATGAGATCTACGACGATCTGGGGTTTTCACCGCATAATCGGATCATCCTACTCACGATTGGGCCTCGCGGCCACGCACGGTGATCGTAAGCCGATCCTAGATAGGGCCTAAAAACCAACACGAGGTTGATCCCCGGAACATCCTGTCTAGGACTAGCGAACGACACCATACGTCTTGGCATTGGATCCTCCAACCCTTTGTAAGGCCTAACTATTGCAGATATTAAACTAATCCTTGTAGAACAAGGAGCAACCGTAACGGATCGGATCTACTAAATTAAGATCAAGCGGGGTGCCGCCCCCACACCTGAGATAGGTGTGAGGGCGGCTAGATATGCAAGGGTTGCACTACGATAGCATATGATACGAAGAACAATGCTAACCCTAACACATCTATGATAACTACGTTGCTCGCCATCAAAAAGGCTTCAGTACGAGCAACGCATGAACAACGTGGAGCTTGTGCTGCCTAGATCGCAAGATGCGATCTAGGCAGCATGTTGCTTACCGGTAGAAACCCTCGAGACGAAGGAGTTGGCGATGCGCCGAGATTGATTTGGTTGGTTGAACGTTGGTTGTTGTTTTTTCCATAAACCCTAGATACATATTTATAGTCCAGAGGACTTTCTAACGTGGGAGTAATCCCAACCGTGCACGAGATGAATTCTAACTTCTAATCTAAGATGCGATCTACTATATTACAGATATATGGGCAATCTAGCCCAACTTTGCATATAAGGCCGATCCACGTATTTTCTCCGTATATAATCTTCAAGCCCATCTTGATCGTGGCCCACCTCTGACTTGGTCAAATTCCGGTGATAACACATGCCCCCCGGTTTTGGAATTATCAATTCCAAAATCACTCTGTTTTTTCTTCGTCAGGTCATGTCATGGCAGAGCAGAACCGTCGCAGCATTCTTCATCATGATGCCCTGTCTTCTCAACTATTCCGCGTGATTTGACCGCTGTCTTTGGGCACCGCCTCCTCGGAAACTGTTGTGGCATTGAATTTCTACCATAGCCCCTTTATTTAACCGCTCTGAGCAGTTTGCCACTTCATCGTCTTGCTCTGTTCTGGCCATCGGCACCCAAAAGACCCCCAACCTCCCATAGCCATGTCTTCCTCTTCCTCCTCTTCCTCGTCAGTCTTCTCTGACTCTTCCTCCTCCCGCGAGCCGACGCCAGAGTGGGGCTCGTTGGCGGCGCACGACATTCTCGCCCCGACGACGTGGGACAAGGAGGAACACGATTCCTCCATCTGGTCTGAGGATGACAAATCCCTGACCGACGGCGAGGGCGACCTTCAATTCCTCGTCGAAGGGGAAGAGGAGGCGGAGAGCGAAGACGACCGCTTCTCCTGGGATGATTTCACCTCTTCCGAGGAAGAGGCGGAGGAGGACGATGACGACGACGACTCCCTTGAAGGTTACCCACCAGCGAAGCGCCTCCGCACCTGGTGGGACGACGACAGCGAGGACGACGATGAGGAAGATGAGGCTCCCGTAGAAGGCTACGGAAGCTCCGATGAGGAGCCTCTCAGCAGCTGCGCCGGAGGCAGCGACGACGAGGGTAGCAACGGCCCCTAGATTAGGGATCAGTAGCAGTAGTTGGCTTTTGCCCTTTTCTTCCTTGAGCAATCGGCTCTTTCTTTGTAAGGAATCCCCCTATGAAGAAAAATCCCTCAATTAATTCCGCTTCCTTGTCGACCTTGCCGATTATCGAATGGGGCTGCCATACAGAGAGCCGATAGCAGAACATCGGCTCGTATTGCGATCCGAGGTCAAGCGGTTGCCTAAACATGCAGTCCCACAGGCCTCAATAGGCCTAATTCTCGTCCAAACCATCAGAATGAACTCCTCAGCAAGCCCTAAGAAATTCGTCTCACACATCATGATTCCTGGTCTGAATCGATTCTGTTAATTTGCTAGTTTGGGCTTATTCCTCTAGAGTCGATATCAGCGTATCGGCTTTGTTATTCTGAAGTCGATGCCCGTGCATCGGCTGTATTTGCATACTGTTATCTCCATACGTCTTCTCAAGTCGATGCCTGCGCATCGGCTGTGATTTTTTTGTTTTTTACTGGCCGATTTTAAATCGGCCCTCACATCTTACTGCCCATCATCCCACATGCTTGGGAAATATTTCTTGAGGTGTTGACCATTGACAGCTACTGGGAACTTTTCGCCGTCCAACTCTTCCAACATGTATGCATTACCCTTCAAGGCCTGGACAACTTTGTACGGACCATGCCAATTAGGAGACCATTTGCCATATGCCTTGTCCCTGGTTCCTAACGGCAACACAGCTTCCCATACTAGATCACCAACTTGGAACTCCTTTGGTCTAACCTTTTTATTGTAGGCACGAGCCACCCTGGCTTTGTTCTCTTTAATCTTCTCCAACGACCAAAGCCTAAGCTCTGTTGCGTCCTCAATAGTGTCGCTCATCAAAGCTGCATATTCTTCAGCTGTCAGATCATTCTGAAACGTGACATGTCTTGATCCAGCCGTAATTTCCCAAGGCAATACGGCTTCCTGTCCATAGACAAGCTGGTACGGCGAAGTCTTTATAGCTCCATGGCACGACATGCGGTAGGCCCATAATGCTTCTGACAACTTCTCATGCCAATCCCTAGGGTTCTTGTCAATTTTCCTCTTGATCAGCTTGATTAGACTCTGATTGGACGCTTCAGCCTGCCCATTAGCTTGAGCATAGTACGGGGATGATCGGATCAGTTTAATCCCCATGTCATCGCAGAACTTCCTAAATTCTTTAGAAACAAAGACCGAACCTCCATCGGTCGTGATAGTTTGGGGAATCCCGAACCTATGAATGACGTGTTCTTTCACAAATTTGATCACATCTTCTGATTTCACCTTTTTCATAGGGACGGCTTCCACCCACTTGGTGAAGTAATCTGTGATAACCAAAATCCATTCATGTTTTTTGCTCGACGCCGGATGGATTTTGCCGATCATATCCATGCCCCACCCCCGAAACGGCCAAGGTTTGATGATAGGGTTCATCGCTGATGCTGGTACCATCTGAATCTTCCCGAACATCTGGCACGCTTGGCACCCCTTGTAATAATTGAAGCAATCTTCAAGCATGGTGGGCCAATAAAACCCTGATCGCTCGATTAACCACTTCATCTTATGAGCCGATCGATGAGTTCCACAGCGCCTTCATGCACCTCATGTAAGAGCCGATTAGACTCGGTTGGCCCTGTGCACTTAAGTAGTAACCCTTCCAACGTCCCCGTAGAACATATCGTCTCCTATGAGGACATACTTCATGGCTTTGTACCTTATCCGTTTAGGTGCCCCCCGAGCCGAATCTTTTAAATAATTGAAGATTTCGGCTCTCCAATCATCCTGTTCCAGGAATTGTACCTGAACCTCCGACCCGTCGGATATATCTATATATCCTGACGCCATTTGTGCGAGATTGTTGGCCTCGGCATTTTGGGATCTTGGGACCCAATTAAAGTTGATGTACCGAAACTGTGTCATCAACTCACGGCATTCCACCCAATATGGGAAAAGCGATTCACTTTCGCACTTATATTCATCCGTGAGCTGGTTAATCACCAACTTTGAGTCTCCAAAAAGCTCTACTGCTTCTGCTCCGGCTTCCAGTAGCAACTCCATTCCCTTACGTATTGCCTCATATTCTGCTACGTTGTTGGTGCAAGGGGTAGATAATCTGATGGAGAAGGAGTATTCTGCCCCCCGAGGCGACACGAGCAGAATGCCGATGCCACAACCATCGTCACAAACCGATCCGTCGAAGAACATAGCCCATGCACGTATAGATAGTGCTGCTATATTGGTACTGATCCGTTCAGCGATAAGATCGGCCAACGCTTGTCCCTTGACTGCTTTCGCAGGCTGATACCGGAGATCGAACTCTGACAACGCAAACATCCACTTACCAAGTCGGCCTTTCAGAACAGGGGCCGACAACATGTGCTTGACAACATCTGACTTGCATATGACGATGATCTCTGCCGTCAAAAGGATGTGATGAAGCTTGGTGCAGGTAAAGAACAGGCAGAGGCAAAGTTTCTCGACCTCGGGATATCTTGTCTCCGCGTCCAAAGCATCCTTCTCGCTGAGGTAGAAAACGACCTTTTCAACGCCCTCGTAGAGTTGCACCACTACCGAAGCGATGGATGTGTCAGCCCATGCGACAAGTAGATGTAGAACGGCCGGTCTTGCTGGGGCGGAACTAGCACAGGCGGCGTCGTCAGATACCGATTAATCTCATCAAACGCCTGTTGCTGTTCTGCCCCCCAGTGGAACTCGTCCTCAGATTTAGTCTTCACCAGCGCCATGAACGGCTCGATTCGCCCTGACAGATTAGAGATGAACCGTCGAACAAAATTGATCTTGCCGATGAGACGTTGGAGCTCCTTCTTCGTGGTTGGCGGCTGCATGGTACGCACCGCCTCCTGACTTTTCAGGCCGATCTCAATTCCCCGTTCGTGAACCAGAAAACCTAGGAATTGACCAGCCGTCACGCCAAAAGCACACTTCTTCGGATTCATTCTCAGTCCGAACTTCCGAGTTCGGTCTAGGACGCGCCGTAAATCATCCAAGTGTCCCCCCATGGAGACAGATTTGACTACCACGTCGTCGATGTAGATCTCCACCAATTTACCGATCAGATCATGAAATATATAATTCATGGCTCGTTGGTACGTCGCACCAGCATTCTTCAACCCAAAGGTCATGACCACATATTCAAACAAACCTACTGCTCCTGGTACTCTGAATGCGGTCTTGTGTATATCTTCCGGAGCCATGAAGATCTGGTTATAGCCGGCGTTGCCATCCATGAAGCTCAACACCTTGTGGCCAGCAGCGGCATTAATCAATGTTTCTGCCACCGGCATCGGATATTCGTCCTTTGGAGTGGCTCTATTGAGATCTCGGAAATCGATGGCCACACGCCATCGGCCGTCCTTCTTCTCTACAGGCACGATACTGGAGATCCACTCAGCATACCTGCATGGCCTGATGAACCCGGCGGCCAACATCTTCTCGATCTCTTTCTTGACTTCTTCCAGAATTTCGGCTCTCATCTGACGTGCTCGTTGTTGGAACGGCCGAAATCCTTTCTTAAGGGGGAGCCGGTGTTCAATGATGCTCCTGTCCAACCCAGGCATCTCCGTGTAATCCCATGCAAAGCAATCCGGGTATTCCTTCAACAGAGCTATCATCTGTCCCCTGAGTTGTGGATCTAACTTCTTGCTGATAAAAGTCGGTCGTGGCTTATCCCCAGGACCAATGTCGACCTCCTCTAGCTCATCAGCCGATGTAAACCCATACCCTAGCTTTCCGTCACCTGTGAGGTCGACGCCACATACTGGGAGAGCAGGTGGTATGGATAATACGGGCCGATCGCTAGGATCGGCTTCCATCTTGATCATCACCAGGACCTTTTGGCAGTGTCGGGGCCGATCGCATGGAGCAGCTTCCTCCTTATCCTCGCTATGAGAGCAGCTGCCCTCGTCTCCACCCTTATCAAGGCGGTGCCCCAGTTCTACCATGTGGATGTTGAACAAGCATCTGGGCTGGCACCTCGTGGGGTAAGTGTCTTCAGCGGCGCATGACGGTGGATTAGGCACTTCTGGTGTCGCCAATGCGAATGACGACGGTGGGCGGGGCTGAAGTGGCACCTCTCCTTGGTAGGTCCCGAGAGCTGGCCCTGACAGAAAGTGCTGATGTTTCATGACCTCCTGGATCATCCGAAAAGCAACATGCTCCAAAGTATTCACCAGGCTCTCAGAATGGCGATGCAGCGAGTGAGTCACCATGCAGCTAATCTCCTGGCGCAGGGACCTGGTACGTTCTTCTGACGGGACGGATAGGTCCACTCCATCGAGCGCGCCTTCCGGTGAGAACCCCTTCCACCGGATGCCATGTGCACGGGTTCTGTGAAAAGAGCCGATGAGGTCGGCTTCGAGGATGACTTTGATCTCGTCATACTTCTTCTTGAGCTCGTCGGTCAGATCCTCGTACGTGACTGGAGTGCCGTCCGCCATCTCAGACGTAGATGGCGATATGGTTGATGAAGAAGCTGGTCCCACCGGGCGTGCCAGAATGTGTTGCTGCCAAAACCCACCGGCGGGCAGCGACGGGCAACACCGTAGAGCCGGGAACAACCTAGGGCTGAGGCTGGCCGAGGTCCCTCCGAGCGACGGCCCGCAAAGCCTTCTGGTACACACGTCCGATGCTGATGCAAGGGCGTGCCACCTGACCTATACCTGGTCAGGAAGGTGATGGAGATGCCTCGCTTAGTTTCCTGCATGGCATACACGTAAACATTAAATACGAGCCTCGATCGGCTCTCAGGTTATCCTGTGAATCGGCTCAAGGAGCCGATCCACCCATGATTCGTACGAGGTGCACGAATATATGGTGGTCCTGCTTGATCAAGATAAAGCTAATGAGATCTACGACGATCTGGGGTTTTCACCGCATAATCGGATCATCCTACTCACGATTGGGCCTCGCGGCCACGCACGGTGATCGTAAGCCGATCCTAGATAGGGCCTAAAAACCAACACGAGGTTGATCCCCGGAACATCCTGTCTAGGACTAGCGAACGACACCCTACGTGCCGCTGGATCCTCCAACCCTTTGTAAGGCCTAACTATTGCAGATATTAAACTAATCCTTGTAGAACAAGGAGCAACCGTAACGGATCGGATCTACTAAATTAAGATCAAGCGGGGTGCCGCCCCCACACCTGAGATAGGTGTGAGAGGGCGGCTAGATATGCAAGGGTTGCACTACGATAGCATATGATACGAAGAACAATGCTAACCCTAACACATCTATGATAACTACGTTGCTCGCCATCAAAAAGGCTTCAGTACGAGCAACGCATGAACAACGTGGAGCTTGTGCTGCCTAGATCGCAAGATGCGATCTAGGCAGCATGTTGCTTACCGGTAGAAACCCTCGAGACGAAGGAGTTGGCGATGCGCCGAGATTGATTTGGTTGGTTGAACGTTGGTTGTTGTTTTTTCCATAAACCCTAGATACATATTTATAGTCCAGAGGACTTTCTAACGTGGGAGTAATCCCAACCGTGCACGAGATGAATTCTAACTTCTAATCTAAGATGCGATCTACTATATTACAGATATATGGGCAATCTAGCCCAACTTTGCATATAAGGCCGATCCACGTATTTTCTCCGTATATAATCTTCAAGCCCATCTTGATCGTGGCCCACCTCTGACTTGGTCAAATTCCGGTGATAACACCTTCAAGAAGGTTACGACGTGTAGCGCCGCCATCACCCGCTAAGACCGGAGTCGGAGCATGGTTTTCACCGGCAGCCGCGCATCCCCACCTCGCCGAGCGTAGTGCCGAGGCAAGCAAGATGGCGCTGAGCCACCACCGACGTTCCTCAGATGCTCCGCAGAGGACCAGCCCGCAGCGATCCGCCGCCGGCCCCTCACGCAACCGCCGTCGATCCACCTTCCTCGCAGAAGTCGGCCAATCAGCCACCACCGCCCTTGCCGCCACCTGCCCGCGCCGCCCGGAGACGCGCCGCCACCACCGTCGTCCGTCGCATCGGCGCAGCAGGCCATGCCCGCGTCGGCGCGCTGTGGCCCCCGATGGAACGCCACGCCCTGTCCCGGAGAAAACTGCCCGCGCCCCTCCATCCGAGCCAGAGGACGAGAGGGCCTCGCCGCCGCCGACGCCAACCGAGCTTTGCCCGGCCGCGCCCTCAGGAAGCGGCGAGGGAGGAAGGGGAGGGAGGAGGGGAGCCGGGCGGCGGCGCGATCTAGGGTTCCCCTGGTCGCCGCGCGGGGGCGACGGAGGGAATGGTTCGCTGATTTCACCCCCAGAACTCGGAGTACCTGCTATTGCAGGTCATAACCCCAAGATCTAATTAATGCTCCGTTGCTCCCGATTTGATGTGCCGATCTTTCCTTGCTATTTGCTTTTTCTGGATGAATCGTGTAGATATGTTGTTGACGCACGCGATCTGACGCGAACCGGCCAATTTTTTCCTTTTCCTTTTAGAAGTCGATCTTTGTGCCAAATAATTTCTCCTTAGCTTCCCCAGTGTTGGCACCCCCTAACTACGCTACTATGATATACATGATATATGCATGTAGTATGTACCGGCCATCGTTTTCCATAGCTTCCATGGATTGAAGTTGTGATTTTCCATGACAGGCATCTGGTTTTGAATCTCGATGTGAAAAACCTAGGGTCAGATGCAGGGGTGGGCAACACACACCCCTGGAGACCAAAAATACTCTCTTAATTCAATCATATAATTTTCTCTTTTGTACAATTCGTCCACTTTGCAAGAGAGGAGTTGGCTCCGTTTGTCCCGAAGGAACACAAATGCGGGAGGAAGTGGTGTATGATTGTATCAGATCAGATTATAGTTCCACGGAAACATTCAACGCAGAAAAGAAATGGATACAAACGGAAGAAAGCTATCAAAAGAAGTGGTTACAATGAATTTTGTTTAAATAAACGAAAACGGAACAAAACTGTTGATCGGGAAAAAGCTAGCTTGGATCACGGTATACAAGAAATAGCATCTTCGCAACTAATAATAATTCATAGGCACACTGCGAAAATAAATGCTTATCCCCAAGCAGTGCTGATGTCACAGGCGCTATCGTGGGCATTGCGTCAAAGACATGACATAATGGATCCCACACAAAATAAACAAAATGAAAGTGTCAATGATGCATCGTGCTCTCCTTTGAGTTTCACCAACATCTAGTCATAGATCATGCGAATACACTAGCCGGCCAGGCCAGCTATGCCACCACGAGCTGATTTCATTTCTGCAAGTTTTTGATAGTCCACTCAAGGCTGGATTAAGACAACAGAAATTAAGTGATTTTAAAGTCACTGCAGAAGAACCACGTTGAGTCGACTGCATCATGCACATAAGATACTGCTTGAGATGTAGAGAGGCCAAGCTAGCTAGGCTGTCAACTAGTAACGTTCATCAAGAAAAGCAATCAAGTTGATCATTTGTTATTTAAGATGGTTAACGAAAAGAGGTGCGTATCTACCGTTACAGGTGTTAGAGAGACCTGCGTTTTCTAAGAGTAGTAACAAAAATATATTGATTTCTAAAATGTATAAAAGTTTACTCGATCTGAAGGAAAGGAGAATTAGCATCAAATGTTTATAATACCAAGTTGCCAACTGTGTATAGCTTAATGGGGGCAAGGACAACTCCTGTCCAGATGATGGGCAAGGTTAATTAGCTTAACTATATTTTGTAGATAATGAATAAGCTTAACTATTTATAGTCCACCCAATTGCATGAAATGGACAACATAAGTAGGTAGGTATTCGGAAAGAAACATATACCACTTGATGGGGGTGGGTGTGTGCCATAGATATGTAGCTCTTGTCTCTTCTGAAGTTCTCAATTGACCAGTCAAGATTTCTGCTCCACTTTGTTAGATTGCAAAATTGTAATCAAGTCATGGTAAGTACTAAATTCTCATGCAATTATTTTAGCGAATGAAGTTCGTATAGATACAATGGATTTTGCTCAAATTTATAAGGATAATTAGGCTGAAAACCACAGAAACACTATTCATTTAAGTAAAACCTGATGAAACCCTCTCTATGAGTAACTAACTTAGCCACCATATTACCTTGGCCAACCACAAGCTCCAGTTTCCGAAGGCCCAACAACTTCCTAGCCACCTATCAGCTAGCCTTACAACACTACGTGTCAACCTTCGCCCTAGTCGATGTCTACAAGGTGACGCCTCAAAAGAAGGGTATGGCGTCGAGTTATCGTTGTCGCCTGACCTAGCATAAGCTGGTCTTAGGTTTTCACCAGGAGGCCAACAACAAGGATGGCGTAAAGCGGCAGGTTGCACAATGATGCATCCAAGAAGGGGATTGCACTCACAAAATTTCTGGCACCCTCCCCCACCGCATATACGTAACCTTCCAGCACGAGATATAGTCGGCTAGTGGTGGACCTAGAAGTTTCTAGAAGCCTGGGAAAACATGTCTTGAGTGCTAACTTTTTGGTGAATAATCTATAGAAAATCATGTGTTATAAGGCGTCGCGCCGCCTGTAAGCTCGGGCGGTCACCTAGGCAACATGGATGGGGGATTTGCCACTGTAATCGGCATCGCATCTAATCCTCTACCGACACACTTCGTTTTGGCGGGTAAACTCGAGCCACAACCTCCTTGACCCGGCCACAAGCATGTCGACCCCAAGCAATGAACACACCTCATGTACTTGCACAACAGCCGCCGCATCCCAGTCTCGCGCTCGCACCTGCTCATCGTTAGAGCATGTCTAACAGGCCCCGTATAACCCGCCCACCCCGTAAAATTCCGGCGGGATACGGGGCAGGCGCGAGTTGGGCCGTCTAGCAGGCCCCGTATTCGGGCCGGCCCGTTTCGGCGGAATACGGGGCCCAGGAAATCGGCCCCGTCGCCCCCTACTTATACTGGGCGCAGGTGCGAGTGAGCGGTTAACCCCTCACTCGCAACCCTAGCTCCGCCGTGCGCCGCCGCCTCCTCCATCCTTCTCCGGCGACAAATTACTCGCTCCCCCGCGCCGCATTCCACCCTAGCTCCGGCATGGACTCCCGCCGCCGCAGTACCGCGTCGCCGGCGAGCGGATCGAAGCGATCCCGCTCGCCGGACACCGTAGAGGAGGCGTGGCGGCTCAAGGGCAAGAGGTCCGCCGCCGGGAGCCGCCGCGGCGCGTGCCGCACGGCCGCGCTGTACGTGCCGGATTCGCTCCGGGAGTACGCCGCCGGTGGGCGGTGGTACCGACAAGACCCGCCGCTCCAGCCGATGAGCGGCGGAGCCTTCGAGAAGTGGCTCGCCGAGTGGCAGCGTGACCGCGCGTCCAAGGCGGCATGGGCGGCGACCATCGGCAGCACCAGCGGCGGAGGAAGCGGAGGCGGCGAGGAGGAAGAGGAGGCGGCAGAGGAGGAGGCGGCCTTCCGTCGTGCGGTGGCCAAATCCGAGGCGGATGCCGCCGAGAAAGCTCGGGCGGAGGCAGAGGAGGAGGCGGCGGCCATCGCCGCCGTCCGGGAGTTCGAGGCGCGGGAGGCGCAGGAGGAGGCGGCCTCCATCGCCTTCATCCCCTACGTCATCCTTGATGAGTAGATGTAGGATAGTTGTAGTATGATCCGTAGTATGATCGAAATGTATGTATGATCCGTAGTATGATCAATGAAGATGAACTTCCCGAGGTTTTTATTTTTGAAAATACGGTGCGAAATACGGGATCTGCTAGACGGAATGGCTCTTCCGTTAGCAGTTTTTCGATACGGAGCGAAATGCGAGCGTTATATGGGGCAGCGAAATACAGGACCCGTTAGACATGCTCTTAGGAGACGACATCCTACTTGCCCGCTGCAACGAGGGTTGAGCCGGTGGCATGTGTGGTGGTGGGGGTTCCTTTTTTTCGAAAAGGAGCAAGCCCCAGCGCGCATCTGCCATCGATCGGTGCATATGGCTTGAGGGAGCAAAGTGGGTCCTGTACAACTGTGTATTCTGTATATTAATCATTTGAAATGCAATTTGTATCATGTATTATTATGGTTGTGCAGTGTGTACGTGTGAAGGCGCACGGTTGGTCCCCTGCAACGACTCTGGTTAATTTAGCTGAGCGACGCGCCATTAGACGCGGTAGATGATCAAAGGTATGGCCCCCGCGCGCGTAGGTATTCGAAACGGGCACGTGGGTAGATAGAATTGTTTGGTTAGCCTCACTCTCAATCGAGCTTAATCACCTTTGGCATGTGCTAGCTCTTCGGTCGTCGCTAGCAGCTGTCACCTATCCAAGGTACTGTACTCAGATGGATCCAATCCAAGGCTCCAAGCTCGGCCGAGAGTATAAATGCACTACCTTTCCATCTCGACTGCCACAGGCAAAAAAGCTTAGATCAACAGGCTAGCTAGCTAGAGACAATATACCACAGAACAAGCTCAGCCATAGAGGAGAGGACATGGCAGCGCTCTTCAGTCCAGCTGCTTGCTCGCTTTCCAAGCTGATGGTGCAGGGCCGGGAGTCCGCGGCCGCCCTCGAGGCTCTTCTCCGAGGTGCGTCTCCCCAGGAGCACGGGGAGGTCCAGGAGCTCGCCGCGGAGATCCTCCGCTGCTGCGACCGCGCCCTCGCCGCGCTCCACCACGGCGAAGTGGCCGACGACGGTGCCGGCGGCAGGAAGCGCAAGTCCGGCGCAGCCGCGCGGACGAGGTCGAGCAAAAGGACGCGCGCGGACGGCGGAGAGGCGGCGGCGATGAGGGTCGAGAAGAAGTGGACGTCGGAGGACGGGTTCATCTGGAGGAAGTACGGGCAGAAGGAGATCCTCAACAGCAAGCACCCGAGGCTCTACTTCAGGTGCACCTACAGGGACGACAGCGGCTGCAAGGCGACGAGGCAGGTCCAGATGTCGGAGGAAGACCCTTCCCTCTATGTCATCACCTACTTCGGCCACCACACCTGCTGCACGGACGTCGCCGCCGCCGCAGCCTCCGAGGTCAATGACCTCGGGGAGAAGCATCAGTTCGTCATCAACTTTGGCTCCGCTGCCGCGAGCAGCGGCTCGCAGCCGTGGCTTTCCTCGTCATCATCCTCCTCCGATGTCCGGAACGAGACCTCGCGCTCGTCCCAAGGCGTGTGCTCGCTGGAGGAAGGAGGGGAGGAGGAACTCCGGGTGATGGAGACCAAGGTCGAGCCAGTGTCTTCAGACTTACAGACGGTGGCGGAGCCTAGCTCGTCGGCCGACGGTTCTAGCTCCTCCCCTGTTTGGGACCCCTTGGCCGCCTGCTCGGACTGGGATTTCTTCGGCGAGAGCTCCTTCGATTTCATTAGCGACTTCATCAACTCCGACGACCTTGCTCTGTATCAATCGTGCGGTGCGCGCGTGGATTAATTACTACGCGCGCTTGATAGTTGATAGATCATAGATTGCAAACGGCAGGTGTAATTTTGCGATGGGTGTGGTGATTTCTATGTTGTTTGTTGCGGTGAACACGGGCGTGAAACGGTGAAAGTGAGTGTGATTCTATCTATTTCTAGTTTTCTAGTAGTACTGTCTAGATCATGCATACGCAAAGTTTTTTCTTTTTAGAAATGCATCCGAAAAGTTGACAATACTAAATAGTACTACATCCGATTCAAGGAATAAGACGCCCTCGTTTTACGTGTTTTTCGTTTGATTAAGAATTACTTCAAATATATAAAGATTGTTTGTATGAAATTAATATCATTAGTAAGTGTTTTTCAATATGATCCAACGATACTAATTACATATAATATAACCAAGATTTAGTTGCTCAATTTTTATGGTGTGCGCCTTATTTCTTGGGACGGAGGTACTACTATGTTAGTTTTTGTGCGAGCTTCCGGACCAGCTGCACGTCTGCATACAGCCTTGCAGGGATAATATGTGCTTATCTCACGACGATGAAGTATAATATTTATTGATAAATTTAAGGTAGGTGTGTCACTGTGACAGACCTATAGACTATGAATATAGCATTACAAAAGAATACATAATATATTTTAGAAGGTGTATTAATTTTTTTGGGCGGAAAGGCTAAGATGACCGGTATAATATGTAAATGTTCACATCAATAACCACTCGGTGCAACCCATGACCAATAAGCACCGATATATTTAGTCTATATATATGACTATGAGGAAGGCGTGGTTTGAACCATACACATGTTGATGCTTTGCGTCAAGACATAATGCAGTAGACAAAGCAACGTTAGGTGAGGAGGAGGGATCAACTTGGCCATTTAAATTGAACAGAGCAGGGTTTTCTTTCCGCGGATAAATGGTACATACCTTTTTTTTTTTGCTAGTTCTAGATTTACCGAGAATTAAGTTAGTTATACGATGACCCTAGAACTGCTAGATTTGCATCGTGTTCGTGCACATGAGATTACATAAGAGTGTTCAATTGCACATATGTGTGCAGTTGCACGGCTCATTTTTCCTAGTTGTACATGAATTGCACATAAAACCGGGTGAAAGAGAGAGAAACTACAATACAAGCATATGCTTCTTAAACCTCAGAGTTTATTAAACTCTTATAGACTACCATTGAAGGCGGAAATTCAATTCGGCTCCCGGTTGCGTATGCTCCCTCTACTAAAAAATTACATTTCGAAATGTCAAAAAATTTGGACAAAAGATTCTACGTGTACATCTTCAAAATATACGTGCGTTCGTCAAGTTTCACGAAAAAACAATATTTTGTGTGGTCTATATAAAAAAGAGAAAGTTTATCTTGTGAAAAGCATTATTTTTAGCACTGAATTTTGTCTTTTTTACACACGTCACATGATAAGTCGATTTTTTATGAAACGACTTTGTGAGCACGTAGCACGTGAAGATGTATGTGCGAACTTTTAGTTTCAATTATTTTTAAATCTAAAATGTATGTAAGATGCATTTCGAAATATAGAGAGCATATGGACCCATGTTCCAAAACACCGCTCCACATTGAAGGTCCCTAGAAAAAACCTTGATCGTCTTAGGATTTTCAACTAACTTTGATGTCAGCAAGTGACATGGGTATACCATATTGGGTACTCGATATGGATAACCCTAGTATGGATTCAAGAAGGATCATACGAGGCCCATGAAGCCCAAGGATAGTCCAAGAATAGAAACTATACAAATATAGGCATGTATTAGCCATATCGGGTAAACCAACATAGATCATTGTAACCGACTCACATGAACGACTCTGGGACCTAGCCCACTATATAAGGGCTAGGAGGAGCCACCGGGGAGGGCATCGAAACTCTTGTAACATCACACATTGTTGCAAACCCTAGTTCTACACAATCTCGATGACTTTAGCCTCTAATTCATTTTTGTTGGATACCTAGTTTGTCTGACAAGTCTCTGGAACCACCAACTCTCTCTCTTTCCTGAAAATCCAAGTCTGTACTTATGGGCACTGTCGAGGTTAACCCTCGTCAATTGGCACCATCTGTGGGAAGCTTGAACGCTGGAAGCATGGATTCCACGACTTCATCATCAAGCGAAACTCGACGGCTTCGGGTAACCAGGTGCGCTTCGTTTCGACAAATTTTCGTCCTCACCCATCTGCCCTTCTCCTGGCTTTCGGAAACTTTGGTCGGGGGTCCGATCTGGCGATTAGAAGCCTCAACTTTCGCGTCGGCATGCAAGGAACTTTTCGCATCTCATATCCAATCTATTCGTGTTCATTGTGTTGGATATATGTGCCCTAGTGGCAAATAAATAAATATGTTTTCCTTTATCATATATGTGTGTTCATAATAAGTTTTATGCTATGCTATAACTGTATTAATAGGAAACATTAATGCATGTGTGGTATGTAAACAAAACCACATCCCTATTGATATAGTTCATTGATTAATAAGATGATCAGGGTTTCCTGATGAAATGATTATGCATCCATTAATAATAGAGTCATGTTGGTGAACATGATGGACACACACCCATAAGGTATTGCAATGTGATCAAGTCACAAAGTTCAGCATTGCGATACTATTATGAAATGTTGTTACCTAATCCTTAGACCCTCAGACTATATTTAATCACTATTAACTATGGTTTCTTTAATATCATCAACTGCTACATCGTAACAGGGTAGTCATAAAGGTGGTACTCAAGTATGTTAATAGAATAGGTTGAGACGTATGAGCCAAGAGCGGAATTTGTACATTCCTATGATGGATAGATACGACAATGGTACCACTCCATAATATCATAGCAACACCTCTTACAAGCAAGTGACTAGGTCACAAAGGATATGATGACGAGTTGAATTGTGTTTGTCGGTAACGAGATAGAACAAAGGTATAGTGGATACCGGAGATCAAAGTCTCGGACAAACATAAGTATCGTGTTACAAAAGGAATAGAACTCGATGTTGAGGTTCAAATGATAAACTTAATTCGTGGTTGCATAGGGGTCGTTATGGTTTTCCAGAACCCGCTGATGGTTGATGTCTACGCCCCCTCCTTTTCCTATAGACAGTGTTGGGCCTCCAAGAGCAGAGGTTTGTAGAACAGCAGCAAGTTTCCCATAAGTGGATCACCCAAGGTTTATCGAACTCAGGGAGGAAGAGGTCAAAGATATCCCTCTCATGCAACCCTGCAACCACAAAGCAAGAAGTCTCTTGTGTCCCCAACACACCTAATAGGTGCACTAGTTCGGCGAAGAGATAGTGAAATACAGGTGGTGTAAATAAGCAGTAGCAACGGCATCAGAAAAGTGCTTTGCCCAGGACAGTAAACAAGCAGTAGTAACGCAGCAGTAGTAACGCAGTAAAACAGTAAACAAGCAGCGATAGCAGTATTTAGGAACAAGGCCTAGGGATCATACTTTCACTAATGGACACTCTCAACATTGATCACATAACAGAATAGATAAATGCATACTCTACACTCTCTTGTTGGATGATGAACACATTGCGTAGGATTACACGAACCCTCAATGCCGGAGTTAACAAGCTCCACAATTCAATGTTCATATTTAAATAACCTTAGAGTGCATGAAAGGTCAACACGACTAAACCAAGTACTAACATAGCATGCACACTGTCACCTTCACACTATGTAGGAGAAATAGATCACATCAATACCATCATAGCAATAGTTAACTTCATAATCTACAAGAGATCATAATCATAGCCTACGCCAAGTACTAACACGGATGCACACACTGTCACCATTACACCGTGCAGGAGGAATAAAACTACTTTAATAACATCACTAGAGTAGCATGCAGATAAATTGTGATACAAAACACATTGCAATCATAAAGAGATATAAATAAGCACTTCACTATGCCATTCATAACAGTGAATAAGTATTCTGTGAAATATAGCCTAAGAGACCCACACGGTGCACACACTGTCACCTTTACACACGTGGGACAAGGAGTCTCCGGAGATCACATAAGTAAAATTCACTTGACTAGCATAATGACATCTAGATTACAATCATCATCATATGGATCTCAATCATGTAAGGCAGCTCATGAGATCATTGTATTGAAGTACATAGGGAGAGAGATGAACCACATAGCTACCGGTACAGCCCCGAGCCTCGATGGAGAACTACTCCCTCCTCATGGGAGACAGCAGCGTTGATGAAGATGGCGGTGGTGATGATGGAGAAGCCTTCCGGGGGCACTTCCCCGTCCCGGCGGCGTGCCGGAACAGAGACTCCTGTCCCCCAGATCTTGGCATCGCGATGGCGGCGGCTCTGGAAGGTTTTTGCGGGTTTCGTCGAACGTGTTGATGTTTTAGGTCAGGGATCTTTATATTGGCGAAGAGGCGGAGTCGGAGGGGCGACGAGGCGGTGACACGCTAGGGTGGCGCGGCCAGGGCCTGGGCCACGCCGCCCTATCATCTGGGCCCACCAGGGCTCCCCTCTGGCGGCTCTCGGGTGTTCTGGATGCTTCCGGGGAAAATAGGGTTCTGGGCGTTCATTTCGTCCAATTCCGAGAATATTTCCTTACTAGGATTTCTGAAACCAAAAACAGCAGAAAACAGGAACTGGCACTGCGGCATCTCGTTAATAGGTTAGTTCCGGAAAACGCATAAATATGACATAAAGTATGCATCAAACATGTAGATATCATCAATAATGTGGCATGGAACATAAGAAATTATCGATACGTCGGAGACGTATCAGCATCCCCAAGCTTAGTTCCTGCTCGTCCCGAGCAGGTAAACGATAAACAAAGATAATTTCTGGAGTGACATGCCATCATAACCTTGATCATACTATTGTAAGCATATGTAGTGAATGCAGCGATCAAAACAATGGTAATGACATGAGTAAACAACTGAATCATAAAGCAAAAACTTTTCATGAATAGTACTTAAAGACAAGCATCAGTAAGTCTTGCATAAGAGTTAACTCATAAAGCAATAATTCAAAGTAAAGGCATTGAAGCAACACAAAGGAAGATTAAGTTTCAGCGGTTGCTTTCAACTTATAACATGTGTATCTCATGGATAGTTGTCAATGCAAAGCAATATAACAAGTGCAATATGCAAGTATGTAGGAATCAATGCACAGTTCACACAAGTGTTTGCTTCTTGAGATGGAGAGAAATAGGTGAACTGACTCAACAATAAAAGTAAAAGAATGGTCCTTCAAAGAGGAAAGCATCGATTGCTATATTTGTGCTAGAGCTTTTATTTTGAAAACAAGAAACAATTTTGTCAACGGTAGTAATAAAGCATATGTATCATGTAAATTATATCTTACAAATTGCAAGCCTCATGCATAGTATACTAATAGTGCTCGCACCTTGTCCTAATTAGCTTGGATTTACATGGATTATCATTGCATAACATAAGTTTCAACCAAGTGTCACAAAGGGGTACCTCTATGCCGCCTGTACAAAGGTCTAAGGAGAAAGCTCGCATTGGATTTCTCGCTTTTGGTTATTCTCAACTTAGACATCCATACCGGGACAACATAGACAACAGATAATGGACTCCTCTTTAATGCATAAGCATTCAACAACAGATAATATTCTCATAAGAGATTGAGGTTTGTTGTCCAAACTGAAACTTCCACCATGGATCATGGCTTTAGTTAGCGGCCCAATGTTCTTCTCTAACAATATGTATACTCAAACCATTTGATCATGATAAATCACTCTTACTTCAGACAAGACGAACATGCATAGCAACTCACATGATATTCAACAAAGAAATAGTTGATGGCGTCCCCAGGAACATGGTTATCGCACAACAAGCAACTTAATAAGAGATAAAGTGCATAAGTACATATTCAATACCACAATAGTTTTTAGGCTATTTGTCCCATGAGCTATATATTGTAAAGGTGAAGAATGGAAATTTAAAGGTAGCACTCAAGCAATTTACTTTGGAATGGCGGAGAAATACCATGTAGTAGGTAGGTATGGTGGACACAAATGGCATAGTGGTTGGCTCAAGGATTTTGGATGCATGAGAAGTATTCCCTCTCGATACAAGGCTTAGGCTAGCAAGGTTTATTTGAAACAAACACAAGGATGAACTGGCGCAGCAAAACTTACATAAAAGACATATTGTAAACATTATAAGACTCTACACCGTCTTCCTTGTTGTTCAACCCAATACTAGAAATTATCTAGACCTTAGACAGACCAATTATGCAAACCAAATTTTAGCAAGCTCTATGTATTTCTTCATTAATAGGTGCAAAGTATATGATGCAAGAGCTTAAACATGAGCACAACAATTTCCAAGTATCAAATTATCCAAGACATTATACCAATTACCACATGTAGCATTTTCTGTTTCCAACCATATAACAATTAACGAAGCAGTTTCAACCTTCGCCATGAAAATTAAAAGCTAAGAACACATGTGTTCATACGAACCAGCGGAGCGTGTCTCTCTCCCACACAAGCATTTATTCAAACAAAAACAAAAATAAAAACAAACAGACGCTCCAAGTAAAGTACATATGATGTGACCGAATAAAAATATAGTTTCAGGGGAGGAACCTGATAATGTTGTCGATGAAGAAGGGGATGCCTTGGGCATCCCCAAGCTTAGACGCTTGAGTCTTCTTGAAATATGCAGGGATGAACCACCGGGGCATCCCCAAGCTTAGACTTTTCACCCTTCTTGATCGTAGTATATCATCCTCCTCTCTTGACCCTTGAAAACTTCCTTCACACCAAACTTCTCATTAACTTCATTAGAGGGGTTAGTACATAATCAAAAACTCACATGTTCAGAGGTGACACAATCATTCTTAACACTTCTGGACATTGCTCAAAGCTACTGGAAGGTAATGGAACAAAGAAATCCACCCAACACAGCGAAAGAAGCAATGCGAAATAAAAGGCAGAATCTGTCAAAACAGAACAGTCCGTAAAGACGAATTTTTAATAAATACTTCCGTTGCTCAAATCAGAAAACTCAAAACTAATGAAAGTTGCGTACATATCTGAGCAACACGCACGTAAACTGGCATATTTTTATGACTTACCTACAGAGAAAACAGCCCAGATTCGTGACAGATAGAAATCTGTTTCTGTGCAGAAATCCAAATCTAGTATCAACCTTCGATTAGAGGCTTCACTTGGCACAACAAAACACAAAACTAAGATAAGGAGAGGTTGTTACAGTAGTAAACAACTTCCAAGACACAAATATAAAACAAAGTACTGTAGCAAAATAACACATGGGTTATCTCCCAAGAAGTTCTTTCTTTATAGCCATTAAGATGGGCTCAGCAGTTTTAATGATGCACTCGCAAGAAATAGTAGTTGAAGCAAAAGAGAGCATCAAGAGGCAAATTCAAAGCACATTTAAGTCTAACATGCTTCCTATGAAAAGGAATCTTGTAAATAAACAAGTTCAAGAAGCATAATGCAACAAGCATAGAAAGATAAAACAAGTGTAGCTTCAAAAATTTCAGCACATAGAGAGGTGTTTTAGTAACATGAAAATTTCTACAACCATATTTTCCTCTCTCATAATAACTTTCAGTAGCATCATGAGCAAATTCAACAATATAACTATCAAATGAAACATTCTTGTCATGAGCTTCATGCATAAAATTATTACTCTCCACATAAGCATAATCAATTTTATTAGTAATAGTGGGAGCAAATTCAACAAAGTAGCTATCATTATTATTCTCATCATCAAATATAGGAGGCGTATTGTAATCATAATTAAATTTATCCTCCATAACAGGTGGTACCAAAAGACCAATATCATTATAATCATCATAAATAGGAGGTAAAGTATCATCAAAGTAAATTTTCTCCTCAATGCTTGGGGGACTAAAAATATCATGCTCATCAAAATCAGCTTCCCCAAGCTTAGAATTTTCCATAGCATTAGCAACAATAGTGTTCAAAGCATTCATATTAATAACATTCCCATTAGCATGCATATAAAATTCCATGGGTTTTTTAATTCTCTCTTCAAACACATCATGTCCTAATTCAAGATAAAGTTCATAAAGATCTCTCATATTTTTGTTGTTTTCCATTATGCCTTACTAGTGTAAACAAGAAACAAAAAGATGCAATTGCAGGATCTAAAGGAAATAGCTTTGAGCACAAACACAACAGCGCCAGAAAATAGCTTTACCTGGGACCGGAGTATGAGTGCCTTTTACCTTTCCTCCCCGGCAACGGCGCCAGAAAATAGCTTGATGTCTACGCCCCCTCCTTTTCCTGTAGACAGTGTTGGACCTCCAAGAGCAGAGGTTTGTAGAACAGCAGCAAGTTTCCCTTAAGTGGATCACCCAAGGTTTATCGAACTCAGGGAGGAAGAGGTCAAAGATATCCCTCTCATGCAACCCTGCATCCACAAAGCAAGAAGTCTCTTGTGTCCCCAACACACCTAATAGGTGCACTAGTTCGGCGAAGAGATAGTGAAATACAGGTGGTGTAAATAAGCAGTAGCAACGGCATCAGAAAAGTGCTTTGCCCAGGACAGTAAACAAGCAGTAGTAACGCAGTAAAACAGTAAACAAGCAGCGATAGCAGTATTTAGGAACAAGGCCTAGGGATCATACTTTCACTAATGGACACTCTCAACATTGATCACATAACAGAATAGATAAATGCATACTCTACACTCTCTTGTTGGATGATGAACACATTGCGTAGGATTACACGAACCCTCAATGCCGGAGTTAACAAGCTCCACAATTCAATGTTCATATTTAAATAACCTTAGAGTGCATGAAAGGTCAACACGACTAAACCAAGTACTAACATAGCATGCACACTGTCACCTTCACACTATGTAGGAGGAATAGATCACATCAATACCATCATAGCAATAGTTAACTTCATAATCTACAAGAGATCATAATCATAGCCTACGCCAAGTACTAACACGGATGCACACACTGTCACCATTACACCGTGCAGGAGGAATAAAACTACTTTAATAACATCACTAGAGTAGCATGCAGATAAATTGTGATACAAAACACATTGCAATCATAAAGAGATATAAATAAGCACTTCACTATGCCATTCATAACAGTGAATAAGTATTCTATGAAATATAGCCTAAGAGACCCACACGGTGCACACACTGTCACCTTTACACACGTGGGACAAGGAGTCTCCGGAGATCACATAAGTAAAATTCACTTGACTAGCATAACGACATCTAGATTACAATCATCATCATATGGATCTCAATCATGTAAGGCAGCTCATGAGATCATTGTATTGAAGTACATAGGGAGAGAGATGAACCACATAGCTACCGGTACAGCCCGAGCCTTGATGGAGAACTACTCCCTCCTCATGGGAGACAGCAGCGTTGATGAAGATGGCGGTGGTGATGATGGAGAAGCCTTCCGGGGGCACTTCCTCGTCCCGGCGGCGTGCCGGAACAGAGACTCCTGTCCCCCAGATCTTGGCTTCGCGATGGCGGCGGCTCTGGAAGGTTTTTGCGGGTTTCGTCGAACGTGTTGATGTTTTAGGTCAGGGACCTTTATATAGGCGAAGAGGCGGAGTAGGAGGGGCGACGAGGCGGTGACACGCTAGGGTGGCGCGGCCAGGGCCTGGGCCGCGCCGCCCTATCATATGGGCCCACCAGGGCTCCCCTCTGGCGGCTCTCGGGTGTTCTGGATGCTTCCGGTGAAAATAGGGTTCTAGGCGTTGATTTCGTCCAATTCCGAGAATATTTCCTTATTAGGATTTCTGAAACTAAAAACAGCAGAAAACAGGAACTGGCACTGCGGCATCTCGTTAATAGGTTAGTTCTGAAAAACGCATAAATATGACATAAAGTATGCATAAAACATGTAGATATCATCAATAATGTGGCATGGAACATAAGAAATTATCGATACGTCAGAGACGTATCAATGGTCATTGATCGGAGAGTCGTCTCGATCATGTATACACATTCTCGAACCCGTAGGCTAGCACACTTAAGGGTATACGATGCTTTGAGATTGATTCGGTATTGTTCATGAAAAGGAAGAGAACACCAAAATTGTTCCGGAGAGGAATCGGACTAAGTTCCGGAGTCAATGAATAGTTTGGAGACTCAAATATATGTTGATTATTTAATTAAATGAATTAAGTAATTAAATATAAAAATAGGAAACCCCCTAATTGGGCCACCATTCGGTAGCCCAATAAGAGGGGTGTCGGCCAAACCCTAGGGGAAGGGTGGGATGGCCGCCCCAAATCCTAACCCTAGGGGGGCGGCGACATGGCGGGAGGGGGCGGTGGCTGCTCCTTGGTGCCCCCCTCTCCTCTCACATCCCCTATATAAAGAGCCCCAAAGGGGGTTCTCCTCATTCATCCCCTCATTGAGTTCTCTCTCCGTCCCCTCTCCTATCCCTCACGCGTGCTCCCAAAGTTTGGAGCGTACGTAGGATTGGATTTTTCTCTCCCAACTTGTAACTTGTCAAATTTTAAAAAAACAAAGAAGAAAAGGACTTTCACTTATTTCAAAAATTGGAGCCAACAATTTTTTTGGATTACTTTCTCTTATGTGCATAGTGTGCATACATGTGTGTTGGGTTGTTAACCTACATGTTTGATTGGAGTTTTAAATAAGATCAAAACCCTAAAACCCTACCCTTCTCAAGTACCAAAAAGGAACAAATAAAAAGAAAATAAAATAAAAGGGTGAGGCATATGTGGGCTTATGGCCATTTCACAAATAATGGCCTATGCCCTATCTACTTTACCCAAATGGTGAAACCCTCCATACACCCAACCATCATCAAATGAACCCAAAACCATGATCTTTTGGATCAAAGAGGAATAAAGAAAAAGAAAAGAAAAATGAAATAACACTACGTATGGGCCTATGGCCATTTTTGAAAATCTTTGACATAGGCCATTTGAACTTGTGTCAATGTTTTGGAAAGGTTACTAAACACTTAAGAATCACTTTTGAATCAAATAAACTCAAATCAAACCAAAGGAAAAAATCAAAATCAAGTGACATGTGATAATGGTCACATGTGACAATTTTAACATCTTAACCACTTTGAGCCCCTGGATTAAGAGATTCTTAAACCAAACTCTCCCAACTCTTTGCACCTCATCCAAGACCTCATCAAGACGAACACTTTTGATGTGTACCACTTTGACTAGTTCCTTTTCTATTGCTTAGTATAAGGATGCAAAGTGGCAACTTTGAAACATATTCTAGATTACCCCAATTTTTAGAATTTTCACAAATCAATTCCAAAATTCAAACCAATGCCATCAATTGATGCCAAACATCATTTAGAACACATCTATGAAGAAAGTTGGCAAAAATTCAAACACAAATGAGACCATTGCATGTGATCCAATTTTTTACATAGAAGTACAACCACTATTCAACCACTATTCACCACCTCACCTCCTCTCTCTTGTGCTCATCTATAGTGCATTGTACCCTAACCACTCCCTAAAGTGATGACCTAGCAATGCATGCTCACCATGACACAAGACCATGCCAAGGACATTGCATATGTCACCCAATTCTTGCATAGATCCAATTGTACACACTCTAGCCCTCTCTCACCTTGCCAAACATGTCACACACCTTGGTCTCACCTCACACAAGCTTGCAGTACCCCTTTACCACAAGAGAAATGCACAAAGTATCCAAAGACATGACCATGCCGGCCACCATGATCACCACCATGCCACACCTGCCTCCTCACTTCCCTTCCCCCTCTGACCTTGTCAACAAGGTTGACCTCACCCCCCTGACCCCACTGGCGCGAGCCCTGGCAAAGGAGAGCATGCCAACGCCGGCACACGCACGCGCCCACGACACCAGGACGCGCCAGCGCGCGCACGGTGACGCTCTGGACACGACAGAGCACGGCAGTGCCCCGTCGCCTCAGACCTCCTCTCCCCCTCACTACAAGAAAAGTTGCCATGGCCGACGAAGTTGAAGTCGCGCCGTGGTTGCTGGTGTACCATGGCCGACGATTTTGGGTCCCTCCGTGGTGCATGTCAAAACTTTTTTTTCTCGTTTTTGAGGCCACCTAGCCCGACGAAAGCGGCCAAAACGTCACGTATGGTGGCCCGGGACGTGGTGCATCTCGAAATCTCGGGTTCGCCGGCCGAGTCAACGCAAATCCGCACCGCCGAGGGATGTAGGGCCCAGATGGCAGCCTCTCTGGCATTGTTTTTTTTCTCGATCGCGCCATCTCGTTCAACGTTCTCCGATCGAGCCGTTTACGATGCAGGATCATGGGTCCCGCATGTCATCCTCTATGAACCAAAATTCTTTCTATTCTTGGATTTTTTTGACCCCCGATTTCTGGCTACTTCCTTTTTCTTTTGATCCCTTGCCGCCTTGGAAACGTTGAGACCACTGCTGCTAAATGGGACCCGCATGTCATCCTCTATGTGCAATCAACTTTCTTTTCTTGGAGTTTTTTTTGGCACCTCATATTTGGTCACTTGCCTTTTTTTTCGATCCCCTGCCGCCTCTCAAACGGTGATACCGCTGCTGCTAAATGGGACCCGCATGTCATCCTCTATGTACTATAAAACTTTCTTTTCTTGGATTTTTTTGGCACCTCATATTTGGTCACTTGCCTTTTTCTTTCGATCCCCTGCCGCCTCTCAAACGGTGATACCGCTGCTGCTAAATGGGACCCGCATGTCATCCTCTATGTACTATAAAACTTTCTTTTCTTGGATTTTTTTGGCACCTCATATTTGGTCACTTGGCTTTTTCTTTCGATACCCTGGCGCCTGTCAAACGGTGATACCGCTGTCGCTAAATGGGTCCCGCATGTCATCCTCTATGGACTATAAAACTTTCTTTTCTTGAATTATTTTTGGGGCCTCTGATATTTGGTCACTTGCCTTTTTCTTTCGATCCCCTGCCGCCTCTCAAACAGTGAGACCGCTGCAGCTAAATGGGACCCGCATGTCATCCTCTATGAGCAATCAACTTTCTTTTCTTGGAGTTTTTTTGGCACCTCATATTTGGGCACTTGCCTTTTTCTTTCGATCTCATGCCACGTTTGAAACGTTGAGGAACCTGCAGGCTCATGGGACCCGCATGTCATCCTCTATGTACTATAAAAGTTCATTTTCTTGGTTTTTTTCACCCTCTGATTTTTGGCAATTTCTTTTTTCTTTTGAACCCCTGCCGCCTCTCAAACGGTGATACCGCTGCTGCTAAATGGGACCCGCATGTCATCCTCTATGTACTATAAAACTTTCTTTTCTTGAAATATTTTTGGCTCCTCATATTTGGTCACTTGCCTTTTTCTTTCGATCTCATGCCACGTTTGAAACGTTGAGGAACCTGCTGGCTCATGGGACCCGCATGTCATCCTCTATGTGCTATAAAAGTTTATTTTCTTTATTTTTTTTCACCCTCTGATTTTTGGCTATTTCCTTTTTCTTTTGATCCCCTGCCGCCTTGGAAACGTTGGGTAAGCTGCTGACTCATGGGACCTGGATGTCATCCTCTATGTACAATCAACTTTCTTTTTCTTTTGATCTCAAGCCGCATTTGAAACGTTGAGACCGCTGCTGCTAAATGGGACCCGCATGTCATCCTCTACGTACAATAAAGTTTCTTTTCCTGGATTATCTTTGGCTCCTGATATTTTGTCACTTGCCTTTTTCTTTCGATCTCATGCCGCCTTTGAAACGTTGAGTAAGCTGCTGGCTCATGGGTCCCGCATGTCATCCTCTACGAACAATAAAAGTTTCCTTTTTGGAGTTATTTTTTACCCCTAATTTCTGGCTATTTGCCTTTTTCTTTTGATCTCCTGCCCCTCTGAAACGATGAGGACGCTGTTGGCAGGTCGGTCCCACATGTCATCCTCTATGAACAATAAAAGTTTCCTTTGATGGATTTATTTTGAACCCCTAATTAATTTCTGGATATTTCCCCTGCCGCCTTGGAATCGTTGAGGATGCTGCTGCCTCATGGGTCCCGCATGTCATCCTCTCAGAACGGTAAATGTTTATTTTCTTGGATTTTGTTGACCAAACGATTTTTGGCTTATTTTTTCTTTCGATCACGTGCAGCCTTTAAAACGTTGAGGACGCTGCTGGCTCACGGGTCCCACATGTCAACCTCTATGAACAATAAACGCTGAGGATGCTGCTGCCTGATGGGTCCCGCATGTCATCCTCTCAGAACGAAAATGTTTCTTTTCTTGGATTTTTTACCAATAGATTTATGGTTTATTTTTTATTTCCATCCCCTGCCGCCTTTAAAACGTTGACGACGCTGTTGGCTCATGGGTCCCCGATGTCAGCCTCCCCGTACAAGAAACATATGATATCTTGATTATTTTGCAGACAATAAACAATGTATTGCGCTCTGAGCTAATTCAAACGGATAATTAAATCTTTATTTTTACATAAACAAACTTATATGTTGAATCTCCTTTTTTTTGTCTTTGCGAAGCATAGGACTTTCCTGTTTTTTTAGAAAATTCGGAACTTTCCTGTTTTGGAGTGGGCTGAAATTGTACGAGTCAAAAGGCCAAGCAGGATCGTTCGCAGGCCCGTATGTCCAGATGCAGCCCAATTGAAATCTTTCTTCTTGGATTTTTTTCACCCCCTGATTTCTGGCTACTTCATTTTTCTTTTGGTTCTATGCCGCCTTGGAAACGTTGAGACCGCTGCTGCAAAATGGGACCCGCATGTCATCCTCTATGTACAATAAAATTTCTTTTCTTGGATTATTTTTGGCTCCTGATATTTGGTCACTTGCCTTTTTCTTTTGATCCCGTGCAGCCTCTCAAACGGTGATACCGCTGCTGCTAATTGGGACCCGCATGTCATCCTCTATGTACAATCAAGTTTCTTTTCTTTAATTATTTTTGGCTCCTGATATTTGGTCACTTGCCTTTTTCTTTCGATCTCATGCCACGTTTGAAACGTTGAGGAACCTGCTGGCTCATGGGACCCGCATGTCATCCTCTATGTACTATAAAAGTTCATTTTCTTTGTTTTTTTTCACCCTCTGATTTTTGGCTATTGCCTTTTTCTTTTGATCCCCTGCCGCCTTGGAAACGTTGAGTAAGCTGCTAGCTCATGGGACCCGCATGTCATCCTCTATGTCCATCAACTTTATTTTCTTGGATTTTTTGACCCCCTAATTTCTGGCTACTTTCTTTTTCTTTTGATCTCAAGCCGCATTTGAAACGTTGGGACCGCTGCTGCAAAATGGGACCCGCATGTCATCCTCTATGTAAATAAAGTTTCTTTTCTTGGATTATCTTGGGCTCCTGATATTTTGTCACTTGCCTTTTTCTTTCGATCTCATGCCGCCTTTGAAACGTTAAGTAAGCTGCTGGCTCATGGGTCCCGCATGTCATCCTCTATGAACAATAAAAGTTTCCTTTCTTGGAGTTATTTTTTACCCCTAATTTCTGGCTATTTGCCTTTTCTTTTGATCTCCTGCCCCCTTTGAAACGATGAGGACGCTGTTGGCAGGTCGGTCCCACATGTCATCCTCTATGAACAATAAAACTTTCCTTTGATGGATTTATTTTGAACCCCTAATTAATTTCTGGATATTTCCTTTTTTTCTTTTGATCCCCTGCCGCCTTGGAATCGTTGAGGATGCTGCTGCCTCATGGGTCCCGCATGTCATCCTCTCAGAACGGTAAATGTTTTTTTTCTTGGATTTTGAATACCAAATGATTTTTGGCTTATTTTTTCTTTCGATCTCCTGCCGCCTTTAAAACGTTGAGGACGTCGCCGGCTCACGGGTCCCACATGTCGCGTCTAACATTAAACGCCGAGGATGCCGCTGCCTCATGGGTCCCGCATGTTATCCTCTCAGAACGAAAATGTTTCTTTTCTTGGATTTTGTACCAACAGATTTTTGGTTTATTTTTTCTTTCCATCCCTGCCGCCTTTAAAATGTTGACGACGCTGCTGGCGCATGGGTCCCCGATGTCAGCCTCCCCGTATAAGAAACATGTGATATCTTGATTATTTTGCAGACAATAAACAGTGTATTTTGCTCTGAGCTATTGCAAAGGGATAAATTAAATCTTTATTTTTACATAAACAAACTTATATGCTGAATCTCCTTGTTTTTTTTGTCTTTGCGAGGCATAGGACTTTCCTGTTTTGGAATGGGCTGAAATTGTACGAATCAAAAGGCGTCCAGCGGGATAGTTTGAAGGCCCAGATGGCCAGAAGCAGCCCAATTGAAATATTCCTTTTCTTGGATTTTTGACACCCTTATTTCTGGCTACTTCCTTTTTCTTTTGGTCATGTGCCGCCTTGGAAACATTGAGACCGCTGCTGCAAAATGGGACCCGCATGTCATCCTCTATGTACAATAGAAGTTTCTTTTCTTGGATTATTTTTGGCTCCTGATATTTGGCACTTGTCTTTTTCTTTCGATCTAATGCCGACTTTGAAACCTTCAGACCGGTGCTGCAAAATGGGACCCGCATGTCATTCTCTATGCACAATAAAGTTTCTTTTCTTAGATTATTTTTGGCTCCTGATATTTGGTCACTTTCCTTTTCCTTTCGATCTCATGCCGCCTTTGAAACGTTGAGGAAGTCTCTGGCTCATGGGTCCCGCATGTCATACTCTATGAACAATAAAGTGTCCTTCATTGGATTTATTTTTTACCCCTAATTTCTGGCTATTTACCGTTTTCTTTTGATCCCCTGCCCCCTTTGAAACGATGAGGACGCTACTGGCAGGTCGGTCCCACATCCTCTATGAATAATAAAAGTTTCCTATGATGGATTTATTTTTGACCCCTTTTGATCCCCTGCCGCCTTGGAATCGTTGAGGATGTCGCCGCCTCATGGGTCCCGCATGTCAGCCTCTCAGAACGGTAAATGTTTCTTTTCTTGGATTTTTTTACCAACTGATTTTTGGCCTTTGTCTTTCTATCTCCTGCCGCCTTTAACACGTTGGGGACGCTGCCGGCTCAGGGGTCCCACATGTCAGCCTCTATGAACAATAAACCTTTTGTTTGATTTATTATTGACCCATAATTTCTTGGTATTTGCCTTTTTCTTTCGATCTCATGCCGCCTCTGAAACGTTGAGACGCTGCTGGCTCATGGGTCCCTGTCAGCCTCTATGAACAGTAAAAGTTTCCTTTGTTTGATTTATTTTTGACCCTAATTATCCGGCTATTTGCCTTTTTTATCCCCTGCCGCCTTTGAAACTAAGAGGACGCTGCTGGCCCATGGGTCCCACATCTCAGCCTCTCTGAACGATAAACCTTTCATTTCTTTTTTTTAGATCCCGTGCCGCATTGGAAAATGTGAGACCGCTCTCCCGCAAAACGGGACCCATATGTCATCCTCTATGTACAATAAAAGTTTCTTTCCTTGGATTATTTTTGGCACCTGATATATGGTCACTTGCCTTTTTTTTCGATCCCCTGCCGCCTTTGAAACGTTGAGGACGCTGCTGGCTCGTGGGTCCCACATGTCAGCCTCTATGAACAATAAACATTTCATTTCTTGGATTTATTTTTGACCGCTGATTTCTGGGAACTTTGCTTTTTCTTTCGATCCTCGCCGCCTTTGTTAAAGTTGAGGACGCTGCTGCAAAATGCGTCCCACATGTCAGCTTCTCTGTACGATAATTGTTTCCTTTCTTGGATTTTTTTCCACGGCTGGCCGATGGGTCCACGATGTCAGCCTCTATGTACAAGAAATATGTGATTTCTCGATATGTTTTAACCCGAGATATGTAGGATACTTGCTTTTTTCGATCCCTTTTGTTTGTCTTTACCTTCAAATGTTGAGGGACGCTACTGGCAAATGGGTCCTGCTCTAGCATTCTCAATCGAAGGAAAACTGAAATATTGCCTATTCATTTGTTTTTCGTACTCCATGCACATAATCCATACTAACTGTTGATCCGGGTTTTAGTTCAACTTAATTAGTTCAAATTTGATCTACGAGGAAGTATGTAATATATTTTGGGTTCACAACACTACACTTGTTAACAACAATCTGATGAAGAGGTTTGTCATTTTTTTTAAACTACAAATACACTCTAAGATCTTGCAAACTGATAGAATAAATCTTGGAACTTTAAATAATTTATGAAAATTTTGAAATCAACTATATGAATATATCAAAATATAGAGCCCATGTAGATGCGCATACTGGCTATGCGCATTTAAAAAAGAATCATAATCATAATTGATACGAAATAAAAATAACTTTATATTTAGAATCTCGGTTTCTTGAGGGCCAATCATAGGATCTCCGTGTTTAAATTAGGAAGGGCCCCAATGGCATGAGTCGGAGGCCCATTAAATGTTTTTGGATTGTTATCAGCGAAGCAAGCAGGCTGACAGCAATCACCATGTACATGGCCGGCGGCAGCCCAAAAGTACAAACAATTGGCCCATGAAGGGAAGGTAGTACTTTTTTTTTATTGGGAAGGTTGTCTGGGCTAACCCAAAAAAAAAAAGTTGGTGCTACATGGGGTAGCACTTGAACCCGGAATGAGACCATGAACAAGACATATGCTACATGCTACAAGATTTAGTTCTTAGCTATCTATTTTCGATCCAACGTCCAAATCTACAAGTCAACCAACTGTTCATATGTGCTTGCTGATGTCAAGGCACTGGATCCTGGACGCTTGAACCCATGATCGTTACTGAGGGTTGCCTATTTGCGCATAATATGTTTTGTCAGCGGGCACTTCACTAGTTTGTGCAAAACATATCCAACAGGATTCGAAAAACAACACGTTTTTTCTTTACGGAAACAACAGAACATCTCATGTTCATCACAATCCAGCCAACATAAGCACATAATAATTAATAGTACAACTAGAGAGCTGTACATATAAATAAGGTTTGTCAAGCTTCATGCACTAGCCAACGCAACCAAAAGTCCGAACTGATGGAAAGGGCTAGGCAATCCACTTATACATCTGAACACCCCTCCTCACGTGTGACCGGAAGAAGGGAAGAGGTCAACACAAGGAGACTCTCAAGAGGCATATACGTGGACTCCGAGGAGGGCAACGGAGGGCAGCACCAATTTTTAGGATAAATTACGAAAGCTAGGTCTCGAACTCGAGACCCTGGGCTCTGATACCATGCCAAGCTTCATACACAAGCCAACGCAACCAAAAGTCCGAACTAATGGAAAGGGCTAGGCAATCCACTTATACATATCAACATCCCCCCTCACATGTGACCACAATCCAAAGAATGGTACCATCATGTTCACCACAATACATCATCATTATAATACAGAACATTTGTAAGACAACTTAATACAGCTGTGATTCATTTTGTTGCCCCAGCGATGGGTGATAACCTGAACACCATATAACCTTCTCACAGCAATTGTAACCAAATATGAGCACCTGCAATGATTTGGTGTCAATCTTCTTGAAGGTCGGAGGTATCCTACCTTCAAGTCATGTGCTTTGACAAACTCGGCCATCCTGCGTCCATTAAAACATTGCCATCTTGTTGCTTCAGGTCCACAATCCAGGTGCATGCAAGTGGACATCTTCAGGTTGATGGACTACTGGACACCCACCGTAAAACCAGGGTAGAACACGACCGGGGATGGTAATCACCTCTAACTCCGATGTACATAGTACCTGCGTAAGCCGTCAGCGGTATTCTCCTCATCGATGCGCCTAAACACCTTGCACACCGGGGCTGGCTCTACGTATGTCTCCTTCCATGATAAGCTCTCTCCAAGCTTGAGCTTCTTGTTTGAACACCGCAAAAAGAGGCCTCAATTAGATAATGCCTCTAGCTTCGACCGTAATTCCAAGCAAATGCATAATCAAAGGCACCTAGCAAAGTCAGCGGATCATTGTTCTTATCGAACACACAGTCCGAACAATAAGCTTCGAATCTAGCTAGGCTGATATGTACAACCTTGTATCATCAAATTATTCAGCATAGGGGAGCATTGTATCGCAGAAGCCAATGCGATATTAGTAGTAGCTATGAGAATAGAACTCAAGCGAGCATGAGCCCTGCCTGCTTGCTGGCTAGGTCTAGCATCATAGTAATTCATCTGCAGTTCATCATCCGCCAAGACAGATCGACCAAGCAAACAAAAAAAAAAAAAATCAGCGTCGGCCTAAAGAGTCCATAAGCCGTACATGCATGCTCGGTGTCCTCATATGTGATTATCGGCCGTGGATTGACCAATATCATATTTGAACGATTATTATTGCACACATTAGATCCAGTCCCAACCTAGCTAGCATGCGTGCATGTGTAGCCCGAGTCTTTACCAGAGGATTAATATATACACTGGATGAGAGAAATAGTCTATATCAAACAATGCTAAGCAACCGGCAATACAGCTTAGATATAATAAAGATGTGACCGGCAACCCTAGTGATTCTGGGAAACATACCGCCATTGCAGCCATGGACCGAGAGAATCGGGGATGCCGCGCCGCCTTAGTGGAGTTTTTAGGTGCGACGTCGCCGCATCCGTAGAGGACGGAGTCCAAGCCGCGTAGTCCGAGCGGTGGTGGACGCCGGTGGTGTAGGGAGAGGACTCGGGGAGATGGACGGCGAGGGATCCGGGGAGATCCGAACATGAGGGGGCTGTGAGAAACTGAGAATGATACATCAGCAAGGGAATAAATGCGCGTGTCCCCCGGTCAAAAAAATGCGCGTTTCTTGGAGGAACGAAGCTGTGTACGCAGGAATCCACACGTAAAACTTCACCCGGCGGGTCACCGGGCTTTATCGTATCGGTGGGGCCCGGACCTACATACCAGTGAGACAGGTCGTGTGGGTTATGATCCGATCAGTGTGCACACAGAAATTGCATTCAGAGCTAAGGGCCTCAGACTACGTTGTACTATACAGTATATCCGTTTCTTTTGGTAAAATGAAAGCGATACTCCATCTGATCCTCATTACTTGATGATAAAATGGATGTCTCTACAACTAATATGTGTCTAGATACATCTATATGAGAGCGTCTGTGTTTGTATTGTGTATCTCAAAAAAAAATGGATCGGAGGGAGCATTAAGAGGTGTCAAAAAAAACTGCAAACAAACATGGATGTAAGCATAGCGATGTATTAAACCAGTGCGTAAAATACCTTTATATCTCGACCATGTAACAATGAATATGAGAAGTTTTGGGGGTTTGACCATCTGCACTTGTGTTCGCTACAATCGTTCGCTACAATCAGATCAAAAAAATTGGTCACTTTTACACTTCCTAAAATAAAATGTATTTTTCCCTGAGATTTTACAAGCTCGTACAAGAAAGCATTGACTACATATGGGATATATCACATTTACACTTACAAATCTATGAATATTTCAAAATGTTGAGCTCCATGTAGCTAGGTATAATACAAATCATCAGACCGCACATTGAAACTACCGCAGCATATCACAGTAAATTAAAATAAAATAAAACATGTCTAACATATACTATATTAGCTAATTAACAAAGTCTCATCACAGTGTAACTGATCCCTAGTTCAGCTTAATACAAAAACCAAGTTCAGCATGAACATCAGCAGGGCACTACCCCAGGTCCAAAAGCAGCATCTAGTTAATTCAATAAAATATTGAGGTGTTTCTGATCCCCTCTTCCTAAAAGCACTGCAGATCATGCATGCAACTAAGGGTGATCAGCACAAAATATTACCCTCTGGGTGGAGGTGTTACAGTCGTAGATCAACACATTCATCAAGGAAGTGTCTTTCACCTCGAAGACGAGAATGTCATCGAGCTGCAGTTCATGCGCCTCTGCAAACCCGAACCAACCATCCTTCAAGACCAGTTCACCCTGGTACTCATCGATGTGCACATACCAGGCGCAGCCTACGCTCGTCTTGAGCTTGATAGGCCTGGGAAGAATCCCTTTCAGACATTGCTTGAATTCTCTGGGGATGACCAACATATACATGTCATCGTTGCCATCCAGTTGCACATAGAAGCGCGAGGGCTGAGGAGGGTCCGCCGAGTGACCAACCCGTTTAGGGCGGCCTTTCCCTCGCCCTTTTAATATAAAACGTTGAATTGCTGCATCACGCCTGCCCGTCACCTTTGGCTTTTTGGCTAGTGAGTTTCTTTGAATTCTGAACTCGGGGGGGTGCAGAGGACATGTACAATCGACAGTCCTAAGACGTAGTTGCTCATTGACGTTGGAGCGAGTTTGCTTCTGCATCTAGTTAAGCACGGTATATATCAATCAACAGCATATAAATCAGAACGTAACATACATGGAGAAAATGCATCTAGCTATGTCTTTAAATAGTTTGCACAAAATCTAGCAGCAGCAAGACAATTTGATTTTACTGCATCGAGCAAGCTTTCAGACTTTCTGAAACAGGTAACATGGAGCATATATTTGTATGTTCAGACTGCCAAACCATGCTCTGTGATGGATACTATTACTTAACATCTTTTTTGTCCAGAACTAGTACTTAACATCTACTGTTTCCCGTCATTAAAAAAACATTTGCAGAAGAATACTAGTTTCCCATCATTAAAGAAAAAAGAACTTGTTTAAAACCCCAACTATCATTGACTACTTACACCTGCATCCTAGTGAGTTCAGGACAACTTACAGCCACTTTTGGTGGTGCCGCCACCGGAGAAGACCGTGCCGCGGGGGTTGGGGTCGGCGCAGCCGAGAAGCTGGTGCCGCCGCCAAAGTGGAAATCAAAGGTCGAGCCGTATGGTGCTTCCATGGAGAAGAAAGTACCGCGAGAGATGGAACCGACGCTGCCAAAGGGTAAGAAACGGATGTACTCGTAGATCCTTCTCTAGTCACGATCTGGATAGAAGAGATCGGACGTCCATCAAGCTGCCGGAGGATGCGGTGGATCAAATCGGCTGAGTTCAGGAAATATCGGCGATGTTCATCTGTGTCGGCGGCCGTTACCGCCAGGCAGCTGCCGGTGGAGGGAGGAGGCGAGCCGTTCATGGCAGTCATTAGTGTAAAAGAGGTGAAGTAGGTGGGAGAGATAGAGGGTTCGGGACTGAAGTAATTGTAGTCTGCTCTCTCATTTTTACAAGCATGCGTCCTTAGGCAGATTTTTTTTTAGATGCGTACTCAGGCTGCTTTGTCAAACCAGGGCCTCAATGAAGCCCAGTTAACTGTTTCTCCGCTAAAAGCGCACTATAGCATATCTAGAGGGTCCACGCTTAGTAATTTTGCACGCTGTGGCGCTATTTGCGAAACAGCATGCTATATCGCCCTACTTCATAGTGTTAGCGCGCTATTTTTTTCAGGCAAGTTGCTTTCACTTTTTCGTGGTGATGAACTACAATCTGTTGGTTCCACTTCTAAGTCAGAAGATAATATCGCTCATGCTAATATGTTTTAATAAATAATTTATACTATGTTGTTGCCTTGTGAAATGTTGATGTTAGCCTTCTAAAATACTTGAGATCTATTTCTATATGTGGTTATGTATGTATGATTCAGTCACTTTTGGACTATATATATCTATTCGCTCTAGTAAAATTATTTATTTTTAGGCTATATTTAGTATTATTTTGAAAATGCTATTTAAAATATACCACACTATTACCACGATATAGCGTTCATATCGTTTGAAGGAGGCTGCCGCTAATTCATTTAACACGCTATTTTAAACATTGGTTAAGACGCGTTTGGCGGCCTGCATCCAGGCTGGTGGGGAAATACCGTACCCAAGTGCTTAAAAGATTGCAACTTTTAGCAGGAAAACATTAGGGCACGTCCAACACAGGCGCTACTGCAAGGGGCGTGAAACTCTTTTCACCAGTCCTAGCTACAGCACCGGAACCAACAGGAAGTCAGTCTGCCATCAACAATTAGCGCTGTAAGGAGAGTACCTGGAGGATTTTACAATCTTTTCACATTCATTTGTTCTCTATTAGCGCCATATAGTATATAGCATTGTAATGCCCTTATACTCCTCTCAACATTAAAAAAAAGGTGTGCATATACTAATAATAGTTGCTGAAATGAAACTAAAAATAAACAGACATGCACGGTTTACGAAGGATTTTAATACAGAGTTCATCACCATCCGTTTAAATAAGATTAGATTACTTCAATGTGGGCTACATACACACTAAAATGAGTAAACAGACACACTGAAATGGGTCAAGGTATATAAGATTCAGAAAAAAGGAAGAGCATATTAAGATACGGAACAGGTTACTGAATTGTTCAAATATATCGTACAAAAAAGATTATTTTCTCCAGAAAGATTCATGGATCAGTTTAGGGTTGCATCAACATGCGGATATTTTTCAGACTAGGCTTAAACCACATTGTCGCCTGTCGGGGAAATCCCCAACCTTCTTTTGGAAGGGTGATAACTCCCATGAGCTCATTTTCCCCTTGATGCAGGTTACTGATGGCGTGTAACTCACACGTTCGTTGGGAACCCCAAGAGGAAGGTATGATGCGCACAGCAGCAAGTTTTCCCTCAGAAAGAAACCAAGGTTTATCGAACCAGGAGGAGCCAAGAAGCACGTTGAAGGTTGATGGCGGCGGGATGTAGTGCGGCGCAACACCAGGGATTCCGGCGCCAACGTGGAACCTGCACAACACAACCAAAGTACTTTGCCCCAACGAAACAGTGAGGTTGTCAATCTCACCGGCTTGCTGTAACAAAGGATTAACCGTATTGTGTGGAAGATGATTGTTTGCGTAAAACAAGAAACGGTATTGCAAGAGATTGTATTTCAGTAAAGAGAATTGGACCGGGGTCCACAGTTCACTAGAGGTGTCTCTCCCATAAGATAAACAGCATGTTGGGTGAACAAATTACAGTTGGGCAATTGACAAATAAAGAGAGCATGACCATGCACATACATATCATGATGAGTATAGTGAGATTTAATTGGGCATTACGACAAAGTACATAGACCGCCATCCAACTGCATCTATGCCTAAAAAGTCCACCTTCAGGTTATCATCTGAACCCCTTCCAGTATTAAGTTGCAAAGCAACAGACAATTGCATTAAGTATGGTGCGTAATGTAATCAACAACTACATCCTTAGACATAGCATCAATGTTTTATCCCTAGTGGCAACAGCACAACACAACCTTAGAACTTTCTCGTCACCGTCCTGTGTCAATGCAGGCATGAACCCACTATCGAGCATAAATACTCCCTCTTGGAGTTACAAGCATCTACTTGGCCAGAGCATCTACTAGTAACGGAGAGCATGCAAGATCATAAACAACACATAGATATAACTTTGATAATCAACATAACAAGTATTCTCTATTCATCGGATCCCAACAAACGCAACATATAGAATTACAGATAGATGATCTTGATCATGTTAGGCAGCTCACAAGATCCGACAATGAAGCACAATGGGGAGAAGACAACCATCTAGCTACTGCTATGGACCCATAGTCCAGGGGTAGACTACTCACACATCACTCCGGAGGCGACCATGGCAGCGTAGAGTCCTCCGGGAGATGAATCCCCTCTCCGGCAGGGTGCCGGAGGCGATCTCCTGGATCCCCCGAGATGGGATCGGCGGCGGCGGCGTCTCAGTAAGGTTTTCCGTATCGTGGCTCTCGGTACTGGGGGTTTCGTCACGGAGGCTTTAAGTAGGCGGAAGGGCAAGTCGGGAGGGGGCACAGGGGCCCCACACCATAGGCCGGCGCGGCCAGGGGGGGCCGCGCCGCCCTAGGGTTTGGGCAACCTGTGGCCCCACTTCGTTTCGTCTTCGGACTTCTGGAAGCTTCGTGGAAAAATAGGCCCCTGGGTGTTGATTTCGTCCAATTCCGAGAATATTTCGTTACTAGGATTTCTGAAACCAAAAACAGCAGAAAAACAGAATCGGCACTTCGGCATCTTGTTAATAGGTTAGTTCCGAAAATGCACGAATATGACATAAAGTGTGCATAAAACATGTAGATAACATCAATAATGTGGCATGGAACATAAGACATTATCGATACGTCGGAGACGTATCAGCATCCCCAAGCTTAGTTCTGCTCGTCCCGAGCAGGTAAAACGATAAATACGTATAATTTCTGGAGCGACATGCCATCATAATCTTGATCATACTATTTGTAAAGCATATGTAGTGAATGCAGCGATCAAAACAATGTATATGACATGAGTAAACAAGTGAATCATATAGCAAAGACTTTTCATGAATAGCACTTCAAGACAAGCATCAATAAGTCTTGCATAAGAGTTAACTCATAAAGCAATAATTCAAAGTAAAAGCATTGAAGCAACACAAAAGAAGATTAAGTTTCAGCGGTTGCTTTCAACTTGTAACATGTATATCTCATGGATATTGTCAACATAGAGTAATATAATAAGTGCAATAAGCAAGTATGTAGGAATCAATGCACAGTTCACACAAGTGTTTGCTTCTTGAGGTGGAGAGAAATAGGTGAACTGACTCAACAATGAAAGTAAAAGAATGGTCCTCATAGAGAAAAAGCATCGATTGCTATATTTGTGCTAGAGCTTTGATTTTGAAAACATGAAACAATTTTGTCAACGGTAGTAATAAAGCATATGTATCATGTAAATTATATCTTACAAGTTGCAAGCCTCATGCATAGTGTACTAATAGTGCCCGCACCTTGTCCTAATTAGCTTGGACTACCGGATCATCACAATGCACATGTTTCGACCAAGTGTCACAAAGGGGTACCTCTATGCCGCCTGTACAAAGGTCTAAGGAGAAAGCTCGCATTGGATTTCTCGCTATTGATTATTCTTCAACTTAGACATCCATACCGGGACAACATAGACAACAGATAATGGACTCCTCTTTTATGCATAAGCATGTAACAACAATTAATAATTTTCTCATTTGAGATTGAGGATATTTGTCCAAAACTGAAACTTCCACCATGGATCATGGCTTTAGTTAGCGGCCCAATGTTCTTCTCTAACAATATGCATTCTTAACCATAAGGTGGTAGATCTCTCTTACTTCAGACAAGACGGACATGCATAGCAACTCACATGAAATTCAACAAAGAGTAGTTGATGGCGTCCCCAGTGAACATGGTTATCGCACAACAAGCAACTTAATAAGAGATAAAGTGCATAATTACATATTCAATACCACAATAGTTTTTAAGCTATTTGTCCCATGAGCTATATATTGCAAAGGTGAATGATGGAATTTTAAAGGTAGCACTCAAGCAATTTACTTTGGAATGGCGGAAAATACCATGTAGTAGGTAGGTATGGTGGACACAAATGGCATAGTGGTTGGCTCAAGTATTTTGGATGCATGAGAAGTATTCCCTCTCGATACAAGGTTTAGGCTAGCAAGGCTTATTTGAAACAAACACAAGGATGAACCGGTGCAGCAAAACTCACATAAAAGACATATTGAAAACATTATAAGACTCTACACCGTCTTCCTTGTTGTTCAAACTCAATACTAGAAATTATCTAGACCTTAGAGAAACCAAATATGCAAACCAAATTTTAGCATGCTCTATGTATTTCTTCATTAATAGGTGCAAAGCATATGATGCAAGAGCTTAATCATGAGCACAACAATTGCCAAGTATCACATTACCCAAGACATTTATAGCAATTACTACATGTATCATTTTCCAATTCCAACCATATAACAATTTAACGAAGGAGAAACTTCGCCATGAATACTATGAGTAGAAACCAAGGACATACTTGTCCATATGCAACAGCGGAGCGTGTCTCTCTCCCATAAAGTGAATGCTAGGATCCATTTTATTCAAACAAAAAACAAAAACAAACCGACGCTCCAAGCAAAGCACATAAGATGTGATGGAATAAAAATATAGTTTCAGGGGAGGAACCTGATAATGTTGTCGATGAAGAAGGGGATGCCTTGGGCATCCCCAAGCTTAGACGCTTGAGTCTTCTTGATATATGCAGGGGTGAACCACCGGGGCATCCCCAAGCTTAGAGCTTTCACTCTCCTTGATCATGTTGCATCATACTCCTCTCTTGATCCTTGAAAACTTCCTCCACACCAAACTCGAAACAACTTATTAGAGGGTTAGTGCACAATAAAAATTAACATATTCAGAGGTGACACAATCATTCTTAACACTTCTGGACATTGCATAATGCTACTGGACATTAGTGGATCAAAGAAATTCATCCAACATAGCAAAAGAGGCAATGCGAAATAAAAGGCAGAATCTGTCAAAACAGAACAGTTCGTATTGACGAATTTTAAAATGGCACCAGACTTGCTCAAATGAAAATGCTCAAATTGAATGAAAGTTGCGTACATATCTGGGGATCATGCACGTAAATTGGCTTAATTTTCTGAGCTACCTACAGGGAGGTAGACCCAGATTCGTGACAGCAAAGAAATCTGGAACTGCGCAGTAATCCAAATCTAGTACTTACTTTTCTATCAACGGCTTAACTTGGCACAACAAAACACAAAACTAAGATAAGGAAAGGTTGCTACAGTAGTAAACAACTTCCAAGACACAAAATAAAAACAAAGTACTGTAGGTAAAAACATGGGTTGTCTCCCATAAGCGCTTTTCTTTAACGCCTTTCAGCTAGGCGCAGAAAGTGTGTATCAAGTATTATCAAGAGACGGTGTGTCAACCTTACCTTGGGCTTTACCCTTACCTTTCTTATTGTTTTTCTTTCCCTTTGGTTTAGGAAATATATGATTTCCCCCTGGTATACAGGTGAATTTCAGAGTGCCTTCTCCAACATCAATGACTGCTCCCAATAGTTTCAGCAGGGATCTTCCGAGTATGAGTTTTCCTGTTTCAACAACAAGATAATCAATGGATATTGTTCTTCCAAGAATGGTTGTATGCACACCTGCGGCTATTCCTTTAGGAATTATAGTAGAGTTATCAATGAGAGTTATTTCTTCTCCTCCTTCATCGACTCCCCAAAGTTTCAAAGATTTATAAATGTTTTCAGGCATAAGGCAAAATTCATACATAATATCACAGTAGGCATGAAGAGTTCGATCACCGATAACAATTTTAACAGTAGGATCCCACAATGAAAGTTTAGAGTTCACTAAAACTTGTTCAAGACGATTACGAACGTGGCAATAGTTATCATCCAAGCGAGATGTACTTATCTCGAGATTGTTTAATCTACTATATATGCTAGTGAGGGCTGAATTATTAGCTGAATCATGTGATGCAACCAACTTCTTTATGGCATTAAAAGCTTGATCCCCATTGCAATGAAGGAAATCTCCTCCCACTAAAGTATCCAAAGCATATCTATAGCGAACCATAAGACCAAAATAAAAATTACTAAGGAGCAAACTTAGAGTCATTTGAGGTTCGGTTTTACGATAAGAAGTAAAAATTCTAGACCAAGCATCCTTAAAACTCTCCTCATCCCCTTGTTTAAAAGTGAAGACTAATTCTTCAGGCGAAGAAGTAACAGGTTCAGAGCTAGACATGGTAACAAAAGTAACTAATTTTTTTTTTGTATTTTTAATATAGAGTGCAAGACAGTAAATAAAGCAAACTAGATAAAGTAAATGCAAGTAACTAATTTCTTTTTGTGTTTTTGATATAGCAAACAAGATAGCAAATAAAGTAAAACTAGCAACTAATTTTTTTGTATTTTGATTTAGTGCAGCAAACAAAGTAGTAAATAAAACTAAGCAAGACAAAAACAAAGTAAAGAGATTGAGAAGTGGAGACTCCCCTTGCAGCGTGTCTTGATCTCCCCGGCAACGGCGCCAGAAATCTAGCTTGATGGCGTGTAACTCACACGTTCGTTGGGAACCCCAAGAGGAAGGTATGATGCGCACAGCAGCAAGTTTTCCCTCAGAAAGAAACCAAGGTTTATCGAACCAGGAGGAGCCAAGAAGCACGTTGAAGGTTGATGGCGGCGGGATGTAGTGCGGCGCAACACCAGGGATTCCGGCGCCAACGTGGAACCTGCACAACACAACCAAAGTACTTTGCCCCAACGAAACAGTGAGGTTGTCAATCTCACCGTCTTGCTGTAACAAAGGATTAACCGTATTGTGTGGAAGATGATTGTTTGCAGAAAACGGTAAAACGGTATTGCAGTAGATTGTATTTCAGTAAAGAGAATTGGATCGGGGTCCACAGTTCACTAGAGGTGTCTCTCCCATAAGATAAACAGCATGTTGGGTGAACAAATTACAGTTGGGCAATTGACAAATAAAGAGAGCATGACCATGCACATACATATCATGATGAGTATAGTGAGATTTAATTGGGCATTACGACAAAGTACATAGACCGCCATCCAACTGCATCTATGCCTAAAAAGTCCACCTTCAGGTTATCATCCGAACCCCTTCCAGTATTAAGTTGCAAAGCAACAGACAATTGCATTAAGTATGGTGCGTAATGTAATCAACAACTACATCCTTAGACATAGCATCAATGTTTTATCCCTAGTGGCAACAGCACAACACAACCTTAGAACTTTCTGTCACTGTCCCAGGTGTCAATGCAGGCATGAACCCACTATCGAGCATAAATACTCCCTCTTGGAGTTACAAGCATCTACTTGGCCAGAGCATCTACTAGTAACGGAGAGCATGCAAGATCATAAACAACACATAGATATAACTTTGATAATCAACATAACAAGTATTCTCTATTCATCGGATCCCAACAAACGCAACATATAGAATTACAGATAGATGATCTTGATCATGTTAGGCAGCTCACAAGATCCGACAATGAAGCACAATGGGGAGAAGACAACCATCTAGCTACTGCTATGGACCCATAGTCCAGGGGTAGACTACTCACACATCACTCCGGAGGCGACCATGGCGGCGTAGAGTCCTCCGGGAGATGAATCCCCTCTCCGGCAGGGTGCCGGAGGCGATCTCCTGGATCCCCCGAGATGGGATCGGCGGCGGCGTCTCAGTAAGGTTTTCCGTATCGTGGCTCTCGGTACTGGGGGTTTCGTCACGGAGGCTTTAAGTAGGCGGAAGGGCAAGTCAGGAGGGGGCTGATACGTCTCCGACGTATCGATAATTTCTTATGTTCCATGCCACATTATTGATGTTATCTACATGTTATATGCACACTTTATGTCATATTCGTGCATTTTCTGGAACTAACCTATTAACAAGATGCCGAAGTGCCAGTTCCTATTTTCTGCTGTTTTTGGTTTCAGAAATCCTAGTAACGAAATATTCTCGGAATCGGACGAAATCAACGCCCAAGTTCCTATTTTCACCGGAAGCATCCAGAACACCCGGGAAGGACCAGAGGGGGGGCACTGGGCCCCCAGACCATAGGCCGGCGCGGCCCAGGCCCTGGCCGCGCCGCCCTATGGTGTCGTCGCCCCTTCGACCCTCCTGCGCCGCCTCTTCGCCTATTTAAAGCCCCTGGATCGAAAACCCTGGGACGTTCGACGAAACCCACAGAAACCTTCCAGAGCCGCCGCCATCGCGAGGCCAAGATCTGGGGGACAGGAGTCTCTGTTCCGGCACGCTGCCGGAACGGGGAAGTGCCCCCGGAAGGCTTCTCCATCAACACCGCTGCCATCTCCACCGCCATCTTCATCACCGCTGCTGCTCCCATGAGGAGGGAGTAGTTCTCCATCGAGGCTCGGGGCTGTATCGGTAGCTATGTGGTTCATCTCTCTCCCATGTACCTCAATACAATAATCTCATGAGCTGCTTTACATGATTGAGATTCATATGAGTTTGTATCACAATTTATCTATGTGCTACTCTAGCAATGTTATTAAAGTAGTTTTGTTCCTCCTGCACGTGTGTAAAGGTGACAGTGTGTGCACCGTGTTAGTACTTGGTTTATGCTATGATCATGATCTCTTGTAGATTGCGAAGTTAACTATTGCTATGATAATATTGATGTGATCTATTCCTCCTACATATGCATGAAGGTGACAGTGTGCATGCTATGTTAGTACTTGGTTTAGTCTTTTGATCTATCTTACACTATAAGGTTACTTAAATATGAACAAATTGTGAAGCTTGTTAACTCCGGCATTGAGGGTTCGTGTAATCCTACGCAATGCGTTCATCATCCAACAAAAGTGTAGAGTATGCATTTATCTATTCTGTTATGTGATCAATGTTGAGAGTGTCCACTAGTGAAAGTCTAATCCCTAGGCCTTGTTTCTAAATACTGCTATCGCTGCTTGTTTACTGTTTTACTGCGTTACTACTGCTGCAATACTACCACCATCAACTACACGCCAGCAAGCTATTTTCTGGCACCGTTGCTACTGCTCATACTTATTCATACCACCTGTATTTCACTATCTCTTCGCCGAACTAGTGCACCTATTTGGTGTGTTGGGGACACAAGAGACTTCTTGCTTTGTGGTTGCAGGGTTGCATGAGAGGGATATCTTTGACCTCTTCCTCCCTGAGTTCGATAAACCTTGGGTGATCCACTTAAGGGAAAACTTGCTGCTGTTCTACAAACCTCTGCTCTTGGAGGCCCAACACTGTCTACAGGAAAAGGAGGGGGAAGTAGACATCAAGCTATTTTCTGGCGCCGTTGCCGGGGAGGAAAGGTAAAAGGTACTCACACTCCGGACCTCGGCTACCAAGCTATTTTCCGCTGTTGTAAGTACTCAAAGCTATTTCCTTTAGATCCTGCAATTGCAACTTTTTGTTTCTTGTCTACACTAGTTTGGCATAATGGACAAGAATGATCTTCTTATTCTATTTCCTGATTTAAAACATGGATTGTTTGATGCGAAAATTAAAAAACCTATGGAATCTTATTTGCATGCTGGTAGTAATATTAGTATGAACGCTTTGAACACCATTGTTGATAATAATATAGAAAGTTCTAAGCTTGGGGAAGCTGGTTTTCATGATCTTTTTAGTCCCCCAAGCATTAAGGAGAAAATTTTCTTTGATGATACTTTGCCTCCCATATATGATGATTATAATGATAGTGGTCTTTTGGTACCACCTACTATGGAGAGTAAATTTTGTTGTGATTATATTATGCCTCCTACACTTGATGAGAATAATAATGATAGCTACTTTGTTGAATTTGCTCCCGCTATTACTAATAAAATTGATTATGCTTATGTGGAGAGTAATTATTTTATGCATGAGACTCATGATAAGAATGCTTTATGTGATGGTTATATTGTTGAGTTTGCTCATGTTGCTACTAAAAGTTATTATGAGAGAGGAAAATATGGTTGTAGAAATTTTCATGTTACTAAAATACCTCTCTATGTGCTGAAATTTTTGAAGCTATGCTTGTTTTATCTTCCTATGCTTGTTACTTTGCTCTTCATGAACTTGTTTATTTACAAGATTCCTTTGCATAGGAAGCATGTTAGACTTAAATGTGTTTTGAATTTTCCTCTTGATGCTCTCTTTTGCTTCAAATACTATTTCTTGCGAGTGCATCATCAAAACTGCTGAGCCCATCTTAATGGCTATAAAGAAAGAACTTCTTGGGAGATAACCCATGTGTTATTTTGCTACAGTACTTGGTTTTTATTTTGTGTCTTGGAAGTTGTTTACTACTGTAGCAACCTCTCCTTATCTTAGTTTTGTGTTTTGTTGTGCCAAGTGAAGCCTCTAATCGAAGGTTGATACTAGATTTGGATTTCTGCGCAGAAACAGATTTCTATCTGTCACGAATCTGGGCTGTTTTCTCTGTAGAAAAATCAGAAAAATATGCCAATTTACGTGCGTGTTCCTCAGATATGTATGCAACTTTCATTAGTTTTGAGTTTTCTGATCTGAGCAACGGAAGTATTTATTAGAAATTCGTCTTTACGGACTGTTCTGTTTTGACAGATTCTGTCTTTTATTTCGCATTGCCTCTTTTGCTATGTTGGATGAATTTCTTTGATCCATGAATGTCCAGTAGCTTTATGCAATGTCCAGAAGTGTTAAGAATGATTGTGTCACCTCTGAACATGTGAGTTTTTGATTATGTACTAACCCCTCTAATGAAGTTTATGAGAAGTTTGGTGTGAAGGAAGTTTTCAAGGGTCAAGAGAGGAGGATGATATACTATGATCAAGAAGAGTGAAAAGTCTAAGCTTGGGGATGCCCCGGTGGTTCATCCCTGCATATTCTAAGAAGACTCAAGCGTCTAAGCTTGGGGATGCCCAAGGCATCCCCTTCTTCATCGACAACATTATCAGGTTCCTCCCCTGAAACTATATTTTTATTCGGTCACATCTTATGTGCTTTGCTTGGAGCGTCGGTTTGTTTTTGTTTTTGTTTGTATTTGAATAAATTGGATTACATCATGCTTGTGTGGGAGAGAGACACGCTCCGCTGGTTCGTATGAACACATGTGTTCTTAGCTCATAATATTCATTTCGAAGTTTCTTCTTCGTTAAATTGTTATATGGTTGGAATTGGAAAATGATACATGTAGTAATTGCTATAAATGTCTTGGGTAATGTGATACTTGGCAATTGTTGTGCTCATGTTTAAGCTCTTGCATCATATGCTTTGCACCCATTAATGAAGAAATACATAGAGCATGCTAAAATTTGGTTTGCATATTTGGTTTCTCTAAGGTCTAGATAATTTCTAGTATTGAGTTTGAACAACAAGGAAGACGATGTAGATTCTTATAATGTTTACAATATGTCTTTTATGTGAGTTTTGCTGCACCGGTTCATCCTTGTGTTTGTTTCAAATAACCTTGCTAGCCTAAACCTTGTATCGAGAGGGAATACTTCTCATGCATCCAAAATACTTGAGCCAACCACTATGCCATTTGTGTCCACCATACCTACCTACTACATGGTATTTTCCGCCATTCCAAAGTAAATTGCTTGAGTGCTACCTTTAAAATTCCATCATTCACCTTTGCAATATATAGCTCATGGGACAAATAGCTTAAAAACTATTATGGTATTGAATATGTAATTATGCACTTTATCTCTTATTAAGTTGCTTGTTGTGCGATAACCATGTTTCTGGGGACGCCATCAACTATTCTTTGTTGAATATCATGTGAGTTGCTATGCATGTCCGTCTTGTTTGAAGTAAGAGCGATCTACCACCTTATGGTTAAGCATGCATATTGTTAGAGAAGAACATTGGGCCGCTAACTAAAGCCACGATCCATGGTGGAAGTTTCAGTTTTGGACATATATCCTCAATCTCAAATGAGAAAATTATTAATTGTTGTTACATGCTTATGCATAAAAGAGGAGTCCATTATCTGTTGTCTATGTTGTCCCGGTATGGATGTCTAAGTTGAAGAATAATCAATAGCGAGAAATCCAATGCGAGCTTTCTCCTTAGACCTTTGTACAGGCGGCATAGAGGTACCCCATTGTGACACTTGGTTAAAACATGTGCATTGTGATGATCCGGTAGTCCAAGCTAATTAGGACAAGGTACGGGCACTATTAGTATACTATGCATGAGGCTTGCAACTTGTAAGATATAATTTACATGATACATATGCTTTATTACTACCGTTGACAAAATTGTTTCATGTTTTCAAAATCAAAGCTCTAGCACAAATATAGCAATCGATGCTTTCCTCTTTGAAGGATCTTTCTTTTACTTTCAATGTTGAGTCAGTTCACCTATTTCTCTCCACCTCAAGAAGCAAACACTTGTGTGAACTGTGCATTGATTCCTACATACTTGCATATTGCACTAATTATATTACTCTATGTTGACAATATCCATGAGATATACATGTTATAAGTTGAAAGCAACCGCTGAAACTTCATCTTCCTTTGTGTTGCTTCAATGCCTCTACTTTGAATAATTGCTTTATGAGTTAACTCTTATGCAAGACTTATCGATGCTTGTCTTGAAGTGCTATTCATGAAAAGTCTTTGCTATATGATTCACTTGTTTACTCATGTCATATACATTGTTTTGATTGCTGCATTCACTACATATGCTTTACAAATAGTATGATCAAGGTTATGGTGGCATGTCACTCCAGAAATTATCTGTGTTATCGTTTTACCTGCTCGGGACGAGCAGAACTAAGCTTGGGGATGCTGATACGTCTCCGACGTATCGATAATTTCTTATGTTCCATGCCACATTATTGATGTTATCTACATGTTATATGCACACTTTATGTCATATTCGTGCATTTTCTGGAACTAACCTATTAACAAGATGCCGAAGTGCCAGTTCCTGTTTTCTGCTGTTTTTGGTTTCAGAAATCCTAGTAACGAAATATTCTCGGAATCGGACGAAATCAACGCCCAAGTTCCTATTTTCACCGGAAGCATCCAGAACACCCGGGAAGGACCAGAGGGGGGGCACTGGGCCCCCAGACCATAGGCCGGCGCGGCCCAGGCCCTGGCCGCGCCGCCCTATGGTGTCGTCGCCCCTTCGACCCTCCTGCGCTGCCTCTTCGCCTATTTAAAGCCCCTGGATCGAAAACCCTGGGACGTTCGACGAAACCCGCAGAAACCTTCCTGAGCCGCCGCCATCGCGAGGCCAAGATCTGGGGGACAGGAGTCTCTGTTCTGGCACGCTGCCGGAACGGGGAAGTGCCCCCGGAAGGCTTCTCCATCAACACCGCTGCCATCTCCACCGCCATCTTCATCACCGCTGCTGCTCCCATGAGGAGGGAGTAGTTCTCCATCGAGGCTCGGGGCTGTACCGGTAGCTATGTGGTTCATCTCTCTCCCATGTACCTCAATACAATAATCTCATGAGCTGCTTTACATGATTGAGATTCATATGAGTTTGTATCACAATTTATCTATGTGCTACTCTAGCAATGTTATTAAAGTAGTTTTATTCCTCCTACACGTGTGTAAAGGTGACAGTGTGTGCACCGTGTTAGTACTTGGTTTATGCTATGATCATGATCTCTTGTAGATTGCGAAGTTAACTATTGCTATGATAATATTGATGTGATCTATTCCTCCTACATATGCATGAAGGTGACAGTGTGCATGCTATGTTAGTACTTGGTTTAGTCTTTTGATCTATCTTACACTATAAGGTTACTTAAATATGAACAAATTGTGGAGCTTGTTAACTCCGGCATTGAGGGTTCGTGTAATCCTACGCAATGCGTTCATCATCCAACAAAAGTGTAGAGTATGCATTTATCTATTCTGTTATGTGATCAATGTTGAGAGTGTCCACTAGTGAAAGTCTAATCCCTAGGCCTTGTTTCTAAATACTGCTATCGCTGCTTGTTTACTGTTTTACTGCGTTACTACTGCTGCAATACTACCACCATCAACTATACGCCAGCAAGCTATTTTCTGGCACCGTTGCTACTGCTCATACTTATTCATACCACCTGTATTTCACTATCTCTTTGCCGAACTAGTGCACCTATTTGGTGTGTTGGGGACACAAGAGACTTCTTGCTTTGTGGTTGCAGGGTTGCATGAGAGGGATATCTCTGACCTCTTCCTCCCTGAGTTCGATAAACCTTGGGTGATCCACTTAAGGGAAAACTTGCTGCTGTTCTACAAACCTCTGCTCTTGGAGGCCCAACACTGTCTACAGGAAAAGGAGGGGGAAGTAGACATCAGGGGCACAGGGGCCCCACACCATAGGCCGGCGCGGCCAGGGGGGGCCACGCCGCCCTAGGGTTTGGGCACCCTGTGGCCCCACTTCGTTTCGTCTTCGGACTTCTGGAAGCTTCGTGGAAAAATAGGCCCCTGGGCGTTGATTTCGTCCAATTCCGAGAATATTTCGTTACTAGGATTTCTGAAACCAAAAACAGCAGAAAACAGAATCGGCACTTCGGCATCTTGTTAATAGGTTAGTTCCAGAAAATGCACGAATATGACATAAAGTGTGCATAAAACATGTAGATAACATCAATAATGTGGCATGGAACATAAGAAATTATCGATACGTCGGAGACGTATCAGTTACAACGACAAATACAACTAAATGTTGGTTCCCAAAATGCATAGTACGCGATGTAAACACAATTTGACCTCATGAATGGAGTCAATGTTCCATCAGGAGCATTGCCATCATTTATCTTCAGGTTCATTGGATAATTCAGTCCAATGAACAGAGAGTGTGTGCCAAGGCTGTCAACTCGACTCCAATTGGGTCCAATCAGGGATAGATCTTTCTCAAAAATATGTATGACAGGGGCAGGACACTCCCACATGATAAGGCCATTACCATCATGCAGAACTTCTGCAGGCTCAAGGTGATCATTGCTACGTATATACCGATCTTCATGGATGATCATCAAGCGCTTGCCATCGGCTGATCGAGCTAAAAACCATCTGCCAAATGGATCCTCCATCGGTGATGGGATCACGAATGGCAGGGCAAGGTGTGCATCTGCATTGTAAACAGAGACCAAAAAAATTAGTGTTTGAATGGCTCAGGAAGACAATAATACCAGTAGCTGCAACTTCACATTTGTAGGATCAAATGGAAGATGCAGTCATTATACTTGTATAAAAACTCGAAGAAATAAAATTGTTCCCATTTGAGATGTATGTTAATTACACTCATATTCATTGATGGTAGATACATGTCTCAACCTTATCTGATCCATGATTGTAAAGCTTTGAGTACATCGAATATTCAAATAAATTGAAAGTTTGCATGCATCAATTGATGAAGAGGCCAGGGCTAAGCTCCTTATTCATATTCTGACAAGAGCATGCAGTAACTAATTCAGGAATGCATTCATATACTGCAATAATCTGGTTTGGGTTGACAGATTAGTGCACTGCATATAGTACTGTAATTCGTTTGTAGCAATGGTTCAATCAGGTTTGGATAATTAAATGGTGCACAGTCATTTGAAAGGTGAAAAAAATCTTATTGAGCAATTAGTTAATTCAGTTACAATATATCATGAATGCGCTTGATATTAAAATTTATTGCGAAGTATATCATATGGATTGAAGAATTACCGGCCTGTGATTGATCCCAACAATATGTGGTGCCGATCCACCCATCCACCGCAACAATGAAGCCGTTGTGCTCGATGGCGTCATTGTAATCTACACCCCAACTAGCAAGAGAGAATAACCTCCACTCCTGGCTACCATTAGCCAGGTAAGCGAGTCCAGAATTGAATAGAGCGATGAGCTTGTAATCTGAGTAATGTCCAGCTTTTGTGGGCACTTCGCAAATTACAATCTTCAACAAAAACATGGCACGCCCATACGTCATGTACCTTTCAGGAGGCAAGTCGGGGAAGCCAATCCATTCCTCCCGAAAAATGTTGCAAGTTTCCGACGATGGTAGGGAGATTTCTTGGTGCGTGTAGATGTTCGCGAGGAACCAGTTCCCACCACTGTCCACGCCGGCGATCCAGTCGCCGTTCATGCCAACCCAGAATCTATTGTCCATGAACGGCAGGATGGCTGTGCGCCGAGGATGGTCGAGGGGCACAACGTGGTACACCGTGTGGTGCGCACTACTATCATCATAGTGCCAATGGGCAGAATCGGGCATCAGCAAGCAGGGTCCATCCCAATGGTGTAGATTCATGTTGTCGGCGACATGGCGACACAGCGTTTTGGAGCATGCGGCCAGCCGGACGTCGGCGCGTAACGTCCGGACTGGGCAATGAGATTGAACAGCTCGGCGGGAGCTTCCCCGGTCGCCATACAGCTGGTCGTCGTTCGATGCCGCCATGGAGACGAGATGGATTTAAGAGGGCGGAAGCAAGTATGTGTGATTGGAGATTTGTAGGAGAGTCGAGCGGGAAGGAGGAGTGCTGCGGTTCTGCGGAGGGGTGAGGAGAGAAAGCTATGCAAATGGGAGATCTAGAGGATGAAAATTTTTGCTAGCAGCGCTTGGCGAGTGGAGAACGATGATGGAAGTGGAGAGCCAAGGATGGAAACGATGGAGGTGAAGAGTAGGAGTGGATATGACTTTTTTTATTCTTCAGCAGCTGCATCGATGCGCCGAGTAAAACTTCGGCTAGGATAGCACGCCACTACGTCCTGGTGCAGTTACTGTCCCGTCAAAACAGTTTGACCACAGAAATGGTTTCTTTATTAGTACAGTATAACTTAATTTTTTCGAACAATATATACTAATCCATTTAATATACTCACTCCGATTCATATTACTTGTCAAATGATATGGATGAATCTTGAACTAAAATGTGTCTAAATATATCAATATTATAGTCTACTAATATGAATCGGAGTTTGTTTGGTTCAAAGGATTTCTAAAGGTATCTTGTACGGAGTAGGATTTTTACACATAGGGCTTTTTCCTATAAAGCTTGCTTGATTCAAAGGATTGAGAACCCTCCAAAATACCTATGGATTGCTTTCTCTACAATCCTATCTCTTGGTAATATTGCTATGTGTCTATAACAACTATGAAATGAACTCAATCTCAATAGAAATTTTCTTTGTCTTTCCTAATCAAACAACTAGTTATTTTATGTCTTCGTTTACAAATTAAGATAATTTTTAGGTTATAGGTAATCATCGAGCTTATGTGATCATCTTTTATGATCAAACTTACTTGATCAGCCGCGGAGGCGCAAAGGACTAAAGGAGCAGTGGTGTGCATTAATACGGCCGCATGGGGAAGGCACAGCTAGCGACGATGAGACGTATCGCCAGCATTGGCCTAGGGAACCGTCGCCACCATTAATAAAAGCTATCCCTTTGGGCACCATGTCTCCCACTACTCGTGTCACGCGCGCATGTGGGTTACGGATGGATGGGCTGGGGAAGCCGGACAGAAAACATGACAACCAGGGGGGAAATGAATAAAAATAATACAAAGTCGAAAATATTTCGAAAAATAAACTTTGTAAGAAACTCCATGCGTTTAGAAAATGCGAAGGTAATATGTTGAAACACGTCTAGACCACGTCTAGAACCACCGTCCCAAAGCTTAAGGATTAAATTGATTTTGAAAGTCAAACTAAGTTAAGTTTGACTAAGTTTTTACCAAAAGCATTAATATGCAAGATACAAAATCAATATTATTAGATAGAAAATAAATTATATTTTCATATGGTGTCTACAAAATATTATATGTGCTGATAGATTCTTTTAAGAGTTTTGTCGAACTTTACTTGGTTTGACTTTTCAAGATAAATATACTAAGCTTTAAGCATTGGAACGGAGGTATTTTTCGAAGCACCTACATGTCTTTAGAAGACAAAAGAAAACATGGAGTAAGGTTGTTTTTTGTGCAAAAGTTTACGTCAAAATCTGGTTATTTGTGTAAAAAGAATCTCAAATTGTGTTATGTGCAAAAACTGCACCAACAAGTGGTGGTATGTGCAATTTCCTCCGTCACACAAAAGGCAAGCCATTGATACATACTTAATTGTGAATAATTACAAAAGTAGTAGGCAACTAATAAGCGCACATGATTAAACTGCTATGCGAGATCTTCAGCCACCAGAAGTCGTTCCCGCGCCTCTCTAGCATTGAAAATCACGCGTTCTGCGACTTCCATCAAAGAGACAAGCTGAGCTTTGATCCGTTCTCCCAGATGAATGGCCTCGTCACAACTCCTACGAGCACAGGCCGTGATCTCATCCACTTCTAGGAAAGACACCGCCTGCCTGTACCGAAATATCTTGATCCCTAACTCTCTGTTCTCCTCCCGCATGCTGGCAAGATCCAACTTCATCCTTCGACAGGATAAGCAAGGGGAGTGATCCTGCCAAAGGTAACAACAAACATATCGAGCGTTACCGGCAAACGAAGGGCACAAATTGGCTGATTAACGAATGTGGTCACAAACATGTAGGACAGACTTAAGTGGTGTCTACATGTCAGTGACTCGAAGTACCCAAAAACCAGCAACCCAAAGTCAGCTAATATTAACCTCCGTCTTCAGCTCCTTCATCCTCTTGAACGGCGGGGAAGCTGGCAACTTATCTTCTTCTACGACCTCTCGCTGGAACCTGACGTCGAAGGATGAGAGATCCTGCGAACGGATGTGCTGCGCCTGCGCGTGCGATTCACCAGGGCGCTTCTGGCTTAACTCGGAGTTCTCGACGCCGAGATGCGGAAGTTCCGCTCCCGGGGCCTTGTTGACCCTAAGCCGAGATAGCTCCTGTGTAAGCCGACGAAAAACGTTCAAAATGTTACAGATCAGGCATATCATTACCAGTGCAAACGAGGTAAGTGAATCTCCGGGATCTCGCCCAACGACCGCGGTTGGTCCAATGCCACCACATCTTCTCCGAGATTGACTAACTCCTTTACATCATCTTCTCCGACATTGACTATCTCCTTTACATCATCTTCTGCTCCGAGCTTGACCATCTCCTTTACATCATCTTCTACTGCGAGCTTGATCATCTGCCTCACATCATCTTCTCCGGCGATATCGACACTCTCCTGCGGAAGATAACAGATATAAGTCCGAGTATTAGCAGCAAAACGAAGGTAATTAAAAGAGGCGTAGTAACCCTTGTGTCATGGCTCATCAACGGCGGGGACACTGAGCCCGCATCTTCTCCTCCGAGATCTCCCTTCGGAGGCAGGATTGTTAGAGACAGTGTACTTCTGGTAGTAGTATTTATGCGTGGGGCGCCACGGGGTCGAGAAGCTAGGACTGCATCTTCTCCTTCGAGCTCTTCCTTGGTAGACATGACAAATGAAACGAAGTGTGAGGGGCGTAAGGTATAAAAATGGCGGACGGCCGCCCCGCCTCGGCCCTCCAAGGCTTATTTTTTTTTGCCTTACTAAACTAAAAAACATATTTTGCGTCTCACACGTCTGCCCTAAGAGGGCTGCAGGGTCCCATACATGTAGGTCCCACACTTTAGTGAGCACAAGTCATGTGCGGTAGGTAGGCAAACTTCCAACAATCTTCTTTGTCAAGTACTCAAGTGAAAACACGTCGTCAAGACTCTCTCTCTCTCTCCCCCCTTTTGTCATTGAAAAAAAAAGAATATTAGACGGGCGCGTAGCCTGCACTGCAGGGGGCGATTTTGACAAAGTAACCCTTTTGGCGAAGAAAAACACAGAATGAGCCACACAAAAAGGTTAGTCCAGTGAAATAGATTGCTCGGAGAGGCTCGATCCGTGTTTTTCTTTGCCAAAAGGGTTATTTCTGTCAAAATCGCCGCACCGCAGTTTTGCAGCAAAGAAAAACCTTGCGTGCCGATCAACATCACTTCCCGGAAAGGTTGAAGCATTTCGAGGCCGTGACTGCTCTCCCTTCCTCTTCTCCTTCCGTGTGACCCTCTTCCACCTTTTATCCTTTGCAACATTTGCAAAAAATTGTCCGTGGCTTGTGCTCACTGAAGTGTGGGACCTCACGCATGGGAACCACACGTAAGTGACAGACCTGTTGGTGTAATAATTCGGGTGATCATTATCTTGTATTAGAACTCCGTACAAAGTTTCGTATGGATTCAAGGGTAGGAAAGCCAAGTTAACTCATTTACATGACATTATTTTTTCCATGAACCCAAGTTAACTCATCTAACACTTGGTACATTTTGGTTATATATTCGAAATTTTACTTGAAACTTGTTGGTCATGCCATTTTACTACTCGCCTAACACTTTTCCGCGCGTGAAGGGATGGTGGGACCCCAAAAAACTTGCAAATACGAGCTAAATTTGTGGGACCCCAAAAAACTTGCAAGTACGAGCGCTTCATCCAAAAGAAACACACTCGTGTCCCCTACCACCACCACCACCCCATGATTTTGACCTAAATTTGAAATCAAGCCAAAGGTGGTTCAAAACCGGCAATCGGAAAGCATGGATTGTGCGTCTTTTTTCTATATAGCTAGGGAAAATAGCAGACATGCCATACCAATGTTTTAGAAAAGAGAGCTTTTACTTGTGCATTTTGGGTTGTCGCGCATAAATGTGCTTTTACTTGTCTGCCACCAATTAATCCAATTCTCATTTGTGGGGAAACATGACACTAGATGGCCATTTCCAAAGTTTCATGAATTATCTCAATGTGAATCCATATATGTACCATTTTTGGGGGCTAAATTGCTTAAATGCAAATTTGAACAGTGCATAGATGAAGTACATATCAAAGAAATAACTGAAAAAAATACAGAGGTGTGTGACCCGAATGTCTGGAGCCATGGTACAAGAGATATAATGGCTAACCACACGAGCCCCTTCGTCCAACTAGCTAGCACAAAACAAGGGTGAGCGTCATGAGATTGATCGACATCAATTTCAGAACATGCCAAAGTTATTGTGGGGCTCGATATAAAAAAGCTCGAAACAAAGCATGCATATTGAGTCATATCATTTGTGGTTTACATACTACCTCTATATATATATGACAATACCAAATGAACGTGTGGCATATATATACACACTTGTATATCCTCATTTAGAGGAACCCTGCACAGTTTTCGGCACCACATGTGTGTTTGAGTACAAGTTCCACTCACTTCCCAAAAGTGTGTGAGCATTGTATTAAGTACTACAAGAAAACAATGGCAAACCTTTGAATCCCATGACTGATTTTTTGTTGTAGTGATATATAGATTTATAAGTGTTTAGGGTTAGGGGGTTAGGGTTTATAGAGATGATGCACATATTTTCATTTCACGCTTGTGATGTACAATACTACATAAGTAAGAAATTAATTAAACAAGCATGACCTTTGTTAGAATAACATTTAACATGTTCTCTCACCATTCATATATGTTGGAGTTTGCCTTGCTTCTTCAATTTCCCACGTGCACATGTTACTATGAGAACCAAGGCAAACTTTTAAATCATTGTTGGGACTGGCTAGATGCACCACCATGCCCAATTTGGGCACATTATAATAAAATATGTCACAAATATGGCCATATATAACTATATATATTATTCGGCTTGAAACCCATGAATCTTCATACACGATAGTCCATTTTGTGAAGAAAAAATGTTTTTTATTACCCTATCACGGGTTTCTTATTTTCCCTGTCCACTAGTATACCTATATATGAGCACTCAATGCGGAAGGGTTTCATTTTTTTTATTTCAAAACCAGATCAAAATGGTCGACATGATTATCCATTCAAAGGGGTTGAATATTTCAGTACTATCACTGGTTTATGTATATAGTGTAAGTAATATGAATCTAAAAATGATTTTGGGGGATTTCTATGACCAAGTTATAACACACCTACATTTCAAATTTGAATTACTTCCAATAAATCAGCATATAGTCATTTAAATGTGTGAAACTGGCTAAAAACACTAAAAATTGTAAAGAGTTGGGAATTGGCACTAAAATATGGCCTAGTTTATCTTAAAAATGTAGAGGCGCCATTTTGACCCGTATCTTATGTACCCCACTCGAAAATGATAAACTATCACGAATTACCATTTATTGTAGGCATTACTTTTCACGGTAAAATGATAAACTATATCACGAAGTTCCATTTCCGTCAAGATAGTCCGCATTACTTTTTTGTTGAGATATAAACCCCCACAACAGCGGACACAGATCATGTGACATGCACCTTTTGCATGTCAGTCTAAATTCAAATTTAAACATTGTGAAAAAATCTGGAAAAATCATGCATGTTCACAGCACATATTAAGATAACCCCTAAAAATTTCATATCAAAATTCGAAACATACATCGAGAAACAAAAAAGAGAAACTCAGATGTGAATAGTGTACAGAGAAACTTAGATTTCTCTTTTCTGTTTCTCGATGTATGTTTCGAATTTTGATCTGAAATTTTTAGGGGTTATCTTAATATGTGTTTTGAACATGCATGATTTTTTTCAGATTTTTTCGCAATGTTTAAATTTGGATTTAGGCCGCATGTCCCACGGGACATGCAAAAGGTGCATGTCACCTGATCTCTCCCACAACGGCCATCTCCTCCTTAATTTATTGTGTAAAACCCCCACAACGGTCACCTCCTCCTTAATTTATTGTGTAAACCCCTACAACGGTCATCTCTTCCTTATAAACAACCACAACGGCCATCCCTTGTGTCAATAGGTTCTGCCTCTCTCTTCTTCATTCACATACACTTGATCCATTGCCATGGCGTCCACGTCTCGGACACCAACCAGAAGGGGAAGGGGAAGGGGAAAGGGAAGGGGAAGGGGCGGCCGGGGTGATGGATCATCATCATTGCCACCACCACCGTCAACACTGCCTTTGATCATAGAGGAGTTCTTCATCGTCGTCTATGAAGACCCTTTGGTCAAGAAGGTACGTACGCGTTCCCACATATATGATGCATGTGATTAATTATGGGCATGTTCTAAAAAGCATTTAATTTCAAACGATCGGCGCTCGATCTCTTTGCAGGCTCTCCCAAAAAAGTTTGCGGACTATCTTGACGGCCAGGAGCCAGCTAAGGTGTATCTGCGAGCAGCTGACTGCGGTCCTCGTCTCTGGACCGTGGAGGTCCTATTTGATGGACAAGGCCGGATGTACCTCGACAAGGGCTGGGAGAATTTCGCCATCGCGCACGGTGTGGATTTCGGCTGCTTCGTACACTTCAAATATGAAGGCGATGATGTGCTCACAGTGAAGGTGTTCGACGGAACAATGTGCAGGAAGTACTACTACTCGGACGACGATGATACTGACGATGAAAGCGACGACGACGTGAAGCCATGCATCCATCCTCTTTAGATAAGGGGATTATGACCAAGAATATATATGTAGCTTCATATGCATCGATTTTAGAGAGAGAGAGAGAGAGAGAGAGAGAGAGAGAGTCTTGATGCGTCTTCTCTTGACAAAGAAGATGGGAGTTTGCCTACCTACCGCACATGACTTGTGCTCACTGAAGTGTGGGACCTCACGCATGGGAACCACACGTAAGTGACAGACCTGTTGGTGTAATAACTCAGGTGATCATTATACTGTATTAGTACAAAGTTTCCTATGGATTCAAGGGTAGGAAAGCCAAGTTAACTCATTTACATGACATTATTTTTTCCATGAAGCCAAGTTAACTCATCTATCAATTGGTAAATTCTGGTTATATTCGAAATTTTACTTGAAACTTGTTGGTCATATATGCCATTTTACTACTCGCCTAACACTTTTTCCGCGCGTGAAGGGAGGGGCTGGGCATGATGCTACCCTGAATTTTTGTGACCCCCAAAAACTAGCAAATACGAGAGAGGCATCCAAAGAAACACACTCGTCCCCTACCCCCCCCCCCCCAATTTGAAATCCAGCCAAAGGTGGATCAAAAAAGGCAATCGAAAAGCGTGGATTGTTCATCTTTTTCTATATAGTTAGGGTTAGGGTTTATGGTTTATAGAGATCGATGCACATATTTTCATTTCACATTTGTGATGTACAATAATACATAGGTAAGATTCCAAGCATGACCTTTGTTAGAATAACCTTTAACGTGTTCTCTCACCTTTAGATTCAAATGGGCATAAACATTCAGAAAAAAATAAAAAAAAATGAAAAACCAAAGCACATAGTCTTCTTATGTCATATAGTAAGAATTGAAGTTGATAAACAAGGTCTAGACATATTCAAACCAGTCAAATCATGTATCAACACCTAACCCTAAACTTTATCTTATGAAGTCAAGCATGAAGAGAAATGGTTTTGGGTTTCAAAGATGGAAATTTCAAAAACCTCCCAAAAGCTTCATTTTAGAGTGACTAAGAAGGATACAGGCTTACCTTTTCATTTTCATGTTTTAAACTTGTTTAAATCCTGGTCAAAACTAGGATTTGAATGAGATTCAAATGGGTATAAAAAAATAAAAAAACGCACATAGCCTTTTTATGTCATATAATGCATGAGCACTCAAGTTGATAAACATGGTCTAGACATATTCAAACTAGAAAAATCATGTATCTACCCTGGCCCTAACCTTAAACTCTGTATTATGGAGTCAAGCATGAAGAGAAGTGGGGTTTTGGGTTTCAAACATGGAAATTTCAAATTGATGAACAAGTTCTAGGCATATTCAAAATAGAAAAAGCATGTATCTACCCCCTAATTAAGCATAAAGTCGGTCGATCTTACGAAGTCTATTGGTTTCAAACATGGAAATTTCAAGAACCTCCCAAAAGCTTCATTTTAGAGTGACTAAAAAAATTCATGCTTGCCTTTTCATTTTCATGTTTTAAAATTGTTTAAATCTTGGTCGATCAAACCTAGCTAGTATTCAACCAAGATTCAAATGGGCATAAAATAAAAAAAATCAGAAAATGAAAACCAAAGCACATAGCCTTCTTATGTCATATATATAGTAAGAATTCAAGTTGATCAACAAGGTCTAGACATATTCAAAACAGAAAAAAGCATGTATCGATCTACCCCTAACCCTTAACTTTGTCTTATATATGAAGTCAAGCATGAAGAGAAGTGGTTTTGGGTTACAAACATTATATTGAGATTTCAAGATCGACCCCCCCAAAAGCTTCATTTTAGAATGACTAAGAAGGATCCAGGCTTGCCTTTTCATTTTCATGTGTTTTAAACTTGCTAAAATCTTGGTCAAACCTAGGACTTGACCAAGATTCAAATGGGCATAAACATTCAGAAAAAATCAAAAAATGAGAACCAAAGCACATAGCCTTCTTATGTCATATATATATAGTAAGCATTCAAGTTGATCGATATGAACAAGGTCTAGACATATTCAAAACAGAAAAAGCATGTATCTACCCCTGGCCCTTAACTATATATGTCTTATGAAGTCAAGCATGAAGAGAAGTGGTTTTGGGTTTCAAACATGGAAATTTCAAAAACTTCCGCCAAAAGCTTAATTTTAGAGTGAATAAGAAGGATCCAAGCTTAATTACCTTTTCATTTTCAGGATTTATATGCTTGTTTAAATCTTGGTCAAACATAGGATTTGACCAACACACATATAGTCTTCTTATGTCATATAGTAAGCATTCAAGTTGATAAATAAGCATGCATGTCTAGACATATTCAAATTAACCCGACAAATCATGTATCTACCCCTAACACCCTAAACTCTGTGTTATGAAGTCAACCATGAAGAGAAGTGGTTTTGGGTTTCAAACATTGAGATTTCAAGAACCCCCCAAAAGCTTCATTCTAGAATGACTAAGAAGGATCCAGGCTTACCTTTTCATTTTATGTTTTAAACTTGTTTAAATCTTGGTCAAACCTAGGATTTGACAAGATTCAAATAGGCATAAACATTAATTCAGAAAAAACCAAAAAAATGAAAATACAACGCACATATAGTCTTCTTATGTCATATAGTAAGCATTCAAGTTGATAAACAAGCATGTCTAGACATATTCAAACCCGACAAATCATGTATCGATCTACCCCCTAACCCTAAACACTCTGTCTTATGAAGTCAACCATGAAGAGAAGTGGTTTTGGGTTTCAAACATTGAGATTTCAAGAACCCCCCAAAAGCTTCACTTTTGAATGACTAAGAAGGATCCAGACTTACCTTTTCATTTTCATGTTTTAAACTTGTTTAAATCTTGGCCAAACCTAGGATTTAACCAAGATTCAATGGGCATAAAAATTCAAAAAACCAGAAAATGTAAAACCAAAGCACATAGCCTTTTTATGTCATATAATGAGCATTTAAGTTGATAAACATGGTCTAGACATATTAAAACAAGAAAAATCATGTATCTACCATATGTCCCTAACCCTAAACTCGATCTGTCTTATGAAGTCAAACATGAAGAGAAGTGGTTTTGGGTTTCAAACATGGAAATTTCAATAACCTCCCAAAAACTTCATCTTAGAGTGACTAAGAAGGTTCAATGCTTACCTTTTCATTTTCATGTTTTAAATTAACTTGTTTAAATCTTGGTCAAACATAGGATTGACCAAGATTCAAATGGGCATAAACATTCAGAAAAAATTTAAAAATAAGAAACGAACGCACATATAGTCTTCTTATGTCATATAGTAAGCATTCAAGTTGATAAACAAGCATGTGTAGACATATTCAAACCCGACAAATCATGTATCTACCCCCTAACCCTAAACTAGATTTGTCTTATGAAGTCAAGCATGAAGAGAAATGGTTTTGGGTTTCAAACATGGAAATTTCTAGACCCCCTCCCCCAAAGCTTCATTTTAGAGTGACTAATTAAGAAGGATTCAGGCTTACCTTTTCATTTTCATGTTTTAATCTTGTTTAAATCTTGGTCAAACCTAGGATTTGACCAAGATTCAAATGGGCATAAAAATTCAAAAAACATAAAAAAAAGGTGTAGACATATTCAAAATAGAAAAAGCATGTATCTACCCCCTAACCCTTAACTCTGTCTTATGAAGTCAGGGATGAAGATAAGTGGTTTTGGGTTTCAAACATGGAAATTTCAAAAACATCCCAAAAGCTTAATTTTAGAGTGACTAAAAAGGATCGAAGCTTACCTTTTCATTTTCATGTTTATGCGTGTTTAAATCTTGGTCAAACATAGGATTTGACCAAGATTCAAATGGGCATAAACATTCAGAAAAAAATAAAAAGTAAAAAACCAACGCACATTAGTAGCCCAAAATCGAACCAGTAGTTGGATATTTTTGAACTTGATCTGTAGTAGTGGGCAAAACCCTAGATTAACCTATTTAATCATAGATTCGTAGGTCGATTTTTCTACTTTTTTATTATTACTATGCAGCACATGTGTGTTTGCCCGTCGAGTGAAACTCGAAGGAAAAAGAGGGATCACTCGGAAGGAGTGAAGAAGGGAGTGCATTATGGTGTCTCCCCTTTTTCGGGTGATGATGTTGACTGTTGTGCAGGGTTTGTCTGTGAGCAGGAGGTGCGAGCGAGCGAGCGAGTCGAGCGAGGCCGAGAATGAGAGAGAGGTTTTTTTTTTGTGAGAGGGACAACCGAAGGATCCTGAAGGACCCAGAGACTTCCAATACGCATCCTGATGCGTCTTCTCTTGACAAAGAAGATGGCTGGGAGTTTGCGTACCCTCTTGCACGTGACTTGTGCTCACTGAAGTGTGGGACCTCACGCATGGGCACCACACGTAAGTGACAGACCTGTTGTGTAAAAACTCAGTTGATTATTATAGTGCATTAGAACAAAGTTACCTATGGACTAAAGGGTAGGAAATCCAAGTTAACTTATTTACATGACATTAATTTTTCCATGAAGCAAAGTTAACACATCTATCAATTGGTACATTTTGGAGTGACTAAGAAGGATCCATGCTTACTTATTCGATTACACGTGTTAAACTTGTTTAAATCTTGCTCAACAAGGTCTAGACATATTCAAAACAGAAAAAATCATGTATCTACCCTGCTGGCCCTAACCCTAAGAAGGATCCAGGCTTACCCTTTTCATTTTCATGTGTTTTAAACTTGCTTAAGTCTTGGTCAAACCTAGGATTTGACCAAGACTCAAATGGGCATAAAAACTCAAACCCGATAAACATTCACCTTTTTCTATATAGTTAGGGTTAGGGTTTATGGTTTATAGAGATCGATGCACATATTTTCATTTCACATTTGTGATGATGTACAATAATACATAGGTAAGATTCCAAGCATGACCTTTGTTAGAATAACCTTTATAACATGTTCTCTCACCTTTAGATTCAAATGGGCATAAACATTCAGAAAAAATCAAAAAATGAAAAACCAAAGCACATAGTCCTCTTATGTCATATAGTAAGAATTGAAGTTGATAAACAAGGTCTAGACATATTCAAACCAGCCAAATCATGTATCTACACCTAACCCTAAACTTTATCTTATGAAGTCAAGCATGAAGAGAAATGGTTTTGGGTTTCAAACATGGAAATTTCAAAAACCTCCCAAAAGCTTCATTTTAGAGTGACTAAGAAGGATACAGACTTACCTTTTCATTTTCATGTTTTAAGTTTGTTTAAATCTTGGTCAAACCTAGGATTTGACCAACAAGATTCAAATGAGCATAAAAATTCAGAAAAAAATCAAAAAAAATAGAAAAGAAAAACCAAAGCACATAGTATTCTTAAGTCATATATATAGTAAGCATTCAAATTGATAAACAAGTTCTAGACATATTCAAACCCGACAAATCATGTATCTACCCCTAACCCTAAACTCTTTCTTATGAAGCCAACCATATGAAGAGAAGTGGTTTTGGGTTTCAAACATTGAGATTTCAAAAAACCCCCCAAAATTAGCTTCATTTTAGAATGACTAAGAAGGATCCAGGCTTACCTTTTCATTTTCATGTGTTTTAAACTTGCTTAAATCTTGGTCAAACCTAGGATTTGACCAAGATTCAAATGGGCATAAACATTCAGAAAAAAATCAAAAATTGAAAACCAAAGCACATGAATCTTCATACACACTATAGTCCGTCTTGTGAAGACATTTTGTTTTTTACTACCCTATCACAGGTTTCTTATTTTCCCTGTCAACTAGTACACCTATAAGCACTCAATGCAGAAGGGTTTCATTTTTGAGGTTTTCTTCATTTTCATTTATTTATTTCTAAACCAGGTAAAAATGGTCGACATGATTATCCATGCAAAGGGGTCGAATATTTCTAGGCAGCACATGTGTTTGCCCGTCCAGTGAAACTCGGAGGAAGAGGGATCACACGGAAGGAGATGAAGGGAGAGAAGTGAGTGGGGCCCTCTTATTTATGGTGTCTGACCTTTTTCAGGGTTTGTCAATGCGCAGGAGGTGCGAGCGAGCGAGCGAGGCCGATAATGAGAGATATGTTTTTTTCTTTTTTTGAGAGAGAGAGGGACAACCGAAGGATCCTGAAGGACTCAGACTTCCAATACGCACCACGGCACCAGAGCACAGTTTACAACAAGACACAGAATAAACAGGAAATTTCATCTAAATCCCTAACTTTTACATGGAAGACCCCACGCTGAAAGCAAGAAATGCGATCGGGTCCTTAACAGCCACCGCCCAGATTGATCCTCGTCGCAGCCGGGGACGAACCACTTAGCGCGACCAAATCGCCATGGCCTACTGTGCGTGCACACCATGGCCTCCGAGCTGAGGTAGAAACGCAATGCCAAAACCAGCAGCCAGCGGAGGTGGATAACTGGAGAGAGAGAGAGGGGGGAGTTTTGATGCGTCTTCTCTTGACAAAGAAGATGGGAGTTTGCCTACCGACCGCACATGACTTGTGCTCACTGAAGTGTGGGACCTCACGCATGGGAACCACACGTAAGTGACAGACCTGTTGGTGTAATAACTCGGGTGATCATTATACTGTATTAGTACAAAGTTTCCTATGGATTCAAGGGTAGGAAAGCCAAGTTAACTCATTTACATGACATTATTTTTTCCATGAAGCCAAGTTAACTCATCTATCAATTGGTACATTCTGGTTATATTCGAAATTTTACTTGAAACTTGTTGTTCATGCCATTTTACTACTCGCCTACCACTTTTTCCGCGCGTGATGGGTGGGGGTGGGCATGATGCTACCCTGAATTTTTGTGACCCCAAAAAACTAGCAAATACGAGAGAGGCATCCAAAGAAACACACTCGTCCCCTCCCCCCCCAATTTGAAATCCAGCCAAAGGTGTATCAAAAAAGGCAACCGAAAAGCATGGATTGTTCATCTTTTTCTATATAGTTAGGGTTAGGGTTTATGGTTTATAGAGATCGATGCACATATTTTCATTTCACATTTGTGATGTACAATAATACATAGGTAAGATTCCAACCATGACCTTTGTTAGAATAACCTTTAACGTGTTCTCTCACCTTTAGATTCAAATGGGCATAAACATTCAGAAAAAAATAAAAAAAATGAAAAACCAAAGCACATAGTCTTCTTATGTCATATAGTAAGAATTGAAGTTGATAAACAAGGTCTAGACATATTCAAACCAGTCAAATCATGTATCAACACCTAACCCTAAACTTTATCTTATGAAGTCAAGCATGAAGAGAAATGGTTTTGGGTTTCAAACATGGAAATTTCAAAAACCTCCCAAAAGCTTCATTTTAGAGTGACTAAGAAGGATACAGGCTTACCTTTTCATTTTCATGTTTTAAACTTGTTTAAATTCTGGTCAAAACTAGGATTTGAACGAGATTCAAATGGGTATAAAAAAACGCACATAGCCTTTTTATGTCATATAATGCATGAGCACTCAAGTTGATAAACATGGTCTAGACATATTCAAACTAGAAAAATCATGTATCTACCCTGGCCCTAACCTTAAACTCTGTATTATGGAGTCAAGCATGAAGAGAAGTGGGGTTTTGGGTTTCAAACATGGAAATTTCAAATTGATGAACAAGTTCTAGGCATATTCAAAACAGAAAAAGCATGTATCTACCCCCTAACCATAAAGTCGGTCGATCTTACGAAGTCTATTGGTTTCAAACATGGAAATTTCAAGAACCTCCCAGAAGCTTCATTTTAGAGTGACTAAAAAAGATCCATGCTTGCCTTTTCATTTTCATGTTTTAAAATTGTTTAAATCTTGGTCGATCAAACCTACTAGCTAGTATTCAACCAAGATTCAAATGGGCATAAAATAAAAAAAAAACAGAAAATGAAAACCAAAGCACATAGCCTTCTTATGTCATATATAGTAAGAATTCAAGTTGATCAACAAGGTCTAGACATATTCAAAACAGAAAAAAGCATGTATCGATCTACCCCTAACCCTTAACTTTGTCTTATGAAGTCAAGCATGAAGAGAAGTGGTTTTGGGTTACAAACATTATATTGAGATTTCAAGATCGAACCCCCCAAAAGCTTCATTTTAGAATGACTAAGAAGGATCCAGGCTTGCTTTTCATTTTCATGTGTTTTAAACTTGCTAAAATCTTGGTCTAGACATATTCAAAATAGAAAAAGCATGTATCTACCCCTAACCCTTAACTCTGTCTTATGAAGTCAAGCATGAAGAGAAGTGGTTTTGGGTTTCAAACATGGAAATTTCAAAAACTTCCCAAAAGCTTAATTTTAGAGTGACTAGGAAAGGATCCAGGCTTAACTTTTAATTTTCATGTTTCAAGTTTGTTTAAATCTTGGTCAAACCTAGGATTTGACCAACAAGATTCAAATGAGCATAATAATTCAGAAAAAAAAACCAAAGCACATAGTCTTCTTACGTCATATATATAGTAAGCATTCAAGATGATAAACAAGGTCTAGACATATTCAAACCTGACAAATCATGTATCTACTCCTAACCCTAAACTCTGTCTTATGAAGTCAACCGTGAAGAGAAGTGGTTTTGGGTTCAAACATTGAGATTTCAAGAACACCCCAAAAGCTTCATTTTTAGAATGACTAAGAAGGATCCAGGCTTACCTTTTCATTTTCATGTCTTAAACTTGTTTAAATCCTGATCAAAACTAGGATTTGAACGAGATTCAAATGGGTATAAAAAATAAAAAAACGCACATAGCCTTTTTATGTCATATAATGCATGAGATCTCAAGTTGATAAACATGGTCTAGACATATTCAAACTAGAAAAATCATGTATCTACCCTGCTGGCCCTAACCCTAAGAAGGATCCAGGCTTACCCTTTTCATTTTCATGTGTTTTAAACTTGCTTAAGTCTTGGTCAAACCTAGGATTTGACCAAGACTCAAATGGGCATAAAAACTCAAACCCGATAAACATTCACCTTTTTCTATATAGTTAGGGTTAGGGTTTATGGTTTATAGAGATCGATGCACATATTTTCATTTCACATTTGTGATGTACAATAATACATAGGTAAGATTCCAAGCATGACCTTTGTTAGATTCAAACGGGCATAAACATTCAGAAAAAAATAAAAAAAAATGAAAAACCAAAGCACATAGTCTTCTTATGTCATATAGTAAGAATTAAAGTTGATAAACAAGGTTTAGACATATTCAAACCAGTCAAATCATGTATCAACCCCTGGCCCTTAACTATATATGTCTTATGAAGTCAAGCATGAAGAGAAGTGGTTTTGGGTTTCAAACATGGAAATTTCAAAAACTTCCCGCCAAAAGCTTAATTTTAGAGTGAATAAGAAGGATCCAAGCTTAATTACCTTTTCATTTTCAGGATTTATGCTTGTTTAAATCTTGGTCAAACATAGGATTTGACCAACACACATATAGTCTTCTTATGTCATATAGTAAGCATTCAAGTTGATAAATAAGCATGCATGTCTAGACATATTCAAATTAACCTGACAAATCATCTATCTACCCCTAACACCCTAAACTCTGTCTTATGAAGTCAACCATGAAGAGAAGTGGTTTTGGGTTTCAAACATTGAGATTTCAAGAACCCCCCAAAAGCTTCATTCTAGAATGACTAAGAAGGATCCAGGCTTACCTTTTCATTTTATGTTTTAAACTTGTTTAAATTTTGGTCAAACCTAGGATTTGACAAGATTCAAATGGGCATAAACATTAATTCAGAAAAAAACAAAAAAATGAAAATACAACACACATATAGTCTTCTTATGTCATATAGTAAGCATTCAAGTTGATAAATAAGCATGCATGTCTAGACATATTCAAATTAACCCGACAAATCATGTATCTACCCCTAACACCCTAAACTCAGTCTTATGAAGTCAACCATGAAGAGAAGTGGTTTTGGGTTTCAAACATGGAAATTTCAAAAACATCCCAAAAGCTTAATTTTAGAGTGACTAAAAAGGATCGAAGCTTACCTTTTCATTTTCATGTTTATGCGTGTTTAAATCTTGGTCAAACCTAGGATTTGACCAACAAGATTCAAATGAGCATAAAAATTCAGAAAAAATCAAAAAAAAGAAAAGAAAAACCAAAGCACATAGTATTCTTAAGTCATATATATAGTAAGCATTCAAATTGATAAACAAGTACTAGACATATTCAAACCCGACAAATCATGTATCTACCCCTAACCCTAAACTCTTTCTTATGAAGCCAACCATATGAAGAGAAGTGGTTTTGGGTTTCAAACATTGAGATTTCAAAAACCCCCCAAACGCTTCATTTTAGAATGACTAAGAAGGATCCAGGCTTACCTTTTCATTTTCATGTGTTTTAAACTTGCTTAAATCTTGGTCAAACCTAGGATTTGACCAAGATTCAAATGGGCATAAACATTCAGAAAAAAATAAAAAATTGAAAACCAAAGCACATGAATCTTCATACACACTATAGTCCGTCTTTTGAAGACATTTTGTTTTTTACTACCCTATCACATGTTTCTGTATATAGTAAGTAATATGTATCCAAAAATGATTTTTGGGGATTTATAGGACGAAGTTATAACACACCTACATTTCAAATTGGAATTACTTTCAATAAATCAGCATAAAGTCATTTAAATGTGTGAAACTAGCTAGAAAGCACTAAAAACGTAAAGCGTTGGGAATTTCCACTAATATGTGGCCTTATTTATCTTAAAAATGCAGATGCGCCATTTTGAGCCATATCTTATGTACCCCATTCACAAAATAAACCTATTTTGTCATCTAGAAATTGATAAATGAGTTTTATATACCGAAAAGTTGAAAAGTCTAGTCAGCAACATTGTTGGGAATGGCAAGATGCACCACCATGCCCAATTTGGGCACATTGTAACAAACTATGCCACAAATATGGCCATAACTATATCATTTGGCTTGCAAACCAGGAATCTTCATACACGATAGTCTGCTTTGTGTGAAGACATTTTGTTTTTCAGTACCCTATCACATGTTTATTATTTTCCCTGTCAACAAACACATACAAGCACACTCCATGCGGAAGGGTTTCATTTTTGAGGTTTTCTTCATTTTCATTTATTTATTTCTAAACCAGGTCAAAATGGTCGACATGATTATCCTTGCAAAGGGGTTGAATATTTTAGTACTATCACTGGTTTCTATATATAGTAAGTAATATGTATCTAAAAATGATTTGTGGGGACTTGTAGGACCAAGTTATAACACACCTACAATTCAAATTTGATTTACTTTCAATAAATCAGCATACAGTCATTTAAATGTGCGAAACTAGCTAGAAAGCACTAAAAACCGTAAATTTGGGAATTGACATTAAAATATGGCCTAATTTATTTTAAAAATGTAGATGCGCAATTTTGACCCATATTTTATCTACCCCACGCACAAAATAAACATATTTTATCATCTAGAAAATGAAAAACGATTTTTTATACCGAAAACTAGAAAAGTCTAGTCATCAACAGTGTTAGAAATGGCAAGATGCACCACCATGCCCAATTAGGGAACACTATAACAAAGCTGTCCAGGGAGAATCAAACTTGGTAATATTAACTATGAGATTGAACAAAACGTTATATTTGGTTTACCCTTTGAACCTCCTAACTTACCACAACATTGACTTCTTAATTTTATTTACAAATAGATATTTTAATATCCCATTGTTGTGCAATAATATATGTTTTTATCTCAAATCAATTAGCATTTGATTTTAAAAAACTACCATAATAATTTATGAGAAAGCGTTGAACAAGTTTCAGAATGTAATTTTATACTTGATATGACCAATAATAGACTTAAATTAAATTGGATTTCAAAGTTCAGATTTTATAAGCGAATAGAGTTTCATGTTGCAGACTATGTATTAGCTTGACGGGCACCCCTAGAATAAAGTAGGCCGGTCACTTACGTGTGGTTCCCATGCGTGTAGGTCCCACACATCAGTGAGCACAAGTCACGTGCGGTAGGTAGTTAAACTCCCAGCAATCTTCTTTGTCAAGTAAAGACGCATCGTCAAGACTCTCTCTCTCTCTCCCATTTGTCGCTGAAAAAAAAAGAATATTAGACGGGCGCGTAGCCTGCACTGCAGGTCTACAGAACTGAAACCCTGTGTGCCAGTCAACATCACTCACCGAAAAAAGTGAAGCATTTCTTTTCACCATAAATAACAGCGGCCCCGTGAGGCACTGCTCTCCCTTTCTCTTTCTCCTTCCGTGTGATCCCTTTTGCACCTTTTATCCTTTGCACGAAACTCCACTTATTGTTTTCATTGTTGCACAGAACACTCAGTTAACTTGTTCTTTTGCACATATCACCAACTCATGTATTTGTTGCACAAAGGTCTAAATCTCTGGCTAAGCTACTTTTCTCTAAGGGCTCCTTTGATTCAAAGGATAGAAAAAGCATAGGAATAGGAAAGTCATAGGATTAAATGGCATGTCTATTTGAATCCCATAGGAAGATGAAGTATGTTTGATTGAAGCAAAAAGGAATTTTTCATGAGGTATGAGCTAATGTTTTTTTCCTATAGAAATTACACTACAAGATTTCCATAGGAATTTTTCCTATAGGATATATTCGTATGAATCAAACAACATGTATAGGAAAATTTTCCATAGGAACCAAATCCTACACAATTCCTATGCAAATCCTATGAATCAAAGGAGCCCTAAATCTGATGGCCGGGACCTAGAAGGTAGTGGTAATATCCATTGTCATTGTGTAGTGTGTTTTTAGAACTCTAAAAGAATATGAAAATATTTTAGCAATTGAAATAATATAAATTAACTAATATGGGATATTCATGAAATATATTTTCTACTATCCGGCCAATAGCGAGTGTCATGAAATATATTCATTGTAAACTTAGTGATAATCACTCGAGTTTGATATGAATGGCCTAGCAAGCTATGGGCATCTCCCACTATATATGTTGTCCACACGACCAACCAACAAGCAAAAGGTATTCCATGAGGAAAGTTTCTTATGGGTGACTTTCGTCTCTGCCGCAAAACACGCGCCGAAATTGTTGGCGCGTCCCATTTTCAAGCTACCCCAAAACCTGCGGTTTGCCCGTCGGCCTATAAAACTTCGGTCAACAGAGGATATTTCCCTGCAGAGCACAATTCGAACACCACATCTTTCTCATGCTTCTACCAGGCACACTCCCACGACGACGGCCGTGCCTACCGCCCCTCCTCACCATCACTGCCTCCTCACCGGCCACCGTAGTGACCGACCACGTTTTACCGGCGGACCTCCCTTGCTGTCTAGCAAGCCGGATTTGCTTCCTCGATGCCGACGTTGACCGTGCCATATCTGCTCCGGATCTGCTTCCCCGACTCTGTAGTCCACCTCACCGGAGATCGAGATGGGCAAAAAACGCGGCCCCAAAGTCGACCACCCCCAACCAAAGAGTAAATCCGCCCTGGCCTCAGACGAAGGTTGATGAATACTTTACATGTCCGCTTTTTTTATATGCATTTGATTTCTGACACTAGTTTTCGTTGCTTTCTTGCAATGCATTCTTGCTGATATTAGATCAGTGTAGATAGTTGTTTGCCGCGTAGCTATATGAGATCTCAACCTTACATCTGCAGATCGAGAGGAAGATCGAGGTTATGTCCGCTTTCGCTATGCATTTCTTTTCCGAGAATCACTACGTGTGATATGTTTTGGGGTTTGAAGTATGCATTTTACAAAGGTTATGATAGCAGTCAAGCTAGCGAGCAATTTGTTGATAGTATTAAACTGCCTGTATTTTTTTTATCTCGGAACTCTGCTGATCGTAACCTTACATCTGCTGATGAAGAGGCAGAGCTTATGTCCGATTTCGTTACGCTTTTCTTTTCCAAATATCACATCTGTGCGGTACTTTTTTGGGGTTTGAAGTATACTACCTCCACCCCAAACCTGAAGGCTTATTTATAAAAGTCAAACCAAGTAAAGTTTGACCAAACTTTCAGAACAATCTATCAAGAAATATAATATTTCGTAGATACTGCATTTACGAATATATATTTGTTATCTATTTAATGATATTAAATTTGTATTTTGCATGTTAATAATGATTTTTGGTAAAAACTTCGGGATGGGGGTAGTTCGTTTTACAAAGGTTATGATAGCAGTCAAGCTAGCAGAGCAATTTATTGATAGTATTAAACTACCTGTATTTTTTCTATTTGCAACTCTTTGTGCGCCATGTGGAATTGCATGCTCTAGCCAGTTCATCCAATGAGGTTTTATCACTTAACACCAGAAGTTCGGGATTTTATTTTATCACAGAACCACAACCCTATAAATTTGTATCACAAAACACCAACATTTGGGGTAATTGTTTTGCAGAATACATGATCTCTGTTTGATAGCCCATTAGTGACTTCAGGCCACCGTCGGTTTAAGAGTGACAAGCAGGTGAAAGACAATTAGACTTTATTTTGTGGTATTTTCTGTTAAACGCTAAATACAAAGCTGTTTGTCAACACTAGTAGTTTAATCTTATGTCCAGACAGTTCAAAAAAATCTTATGTCCAGGGTAGTTGTATTGGTACACATTATCAAAACCTTATGCTGGTACAGAATATATTACCCAAATCTCATGTTCTTGTGTGGTTATAATTTCAATGAATATTTGTCATATGGTAATTCATTTTGTGTGTAGCATATGTAACAAGTGTGACTCATATTCTCATTTCCACAGAGTGTCTACAAAATTTCACACAAAATTCATTTGTTTGTAGCAAACATGCTCACGTACTGTAAATTGGTGTCACGCTGTAGGGTGATGCTCTTGTCAAGCCAACTAATGACAAATAATGTGTTATGTGAAATAATTTCCCCAAATGTTGGTGTTTTGTGATAAAAAATCCCCAACTTGTGGTGCTAAGTGATAAACCGCTCATTCAATAGACCGAGCCTTAGGCATGTATCATTAGATATTTTTTTAGGAAGGCTGGAAATATTTATTTTGAATACTGCGTTGCTACTTGCTAGGATTTGAACTCAGGACCTTGTAGGTCTGATACCATTTCGAATTGCATGCTCTAGCAAGTTGATCCAATAGACCGATCTGTTGGAACTTGGAAGACCCTAGGCAATTATATTAAGCACACGCCATTCCATATGGTTAACCATTGGCATGAAATGACACTTATATGTGTTTGAGTGTATATGTGGATTGCTTAGCCCTTTCCATCAGTTCGGACTTTTGGTTGCGTTGGCTACTGCATGAAGCTTGACATTCATACTTATCCTAAAAATTGTTGCTGCTGCCCTCTGTTGCCCAACGTAAATTATTTTTGAGCCATAATTTGTTTGCCCTTTCCATCAGTCCGGACTTCCGGTTGCGTTGGCTAGTGCATGAAGCTTGACAATATGAACATCAATTATTTTTGAGCCATAGTTTGTTTGTCATTACACCTTTTGAGCAGTCTCACTGCTACTATTAATTTGTTCTTACATGCACAGTTCCATGATAAATCTCATCTGCATTTCTCGCCAATGCATGTTAGGTCTTCCACTCGAGAATGAGTACGAAGAGCAACTGTTGGGGGGATAACCCCCGGTGTGCCAAAGGCATGCCAAACCGGATGGTTTGAGCCATCGAGATACCGGTTTAATATTCTTACCGGAGTCTAAGATAGGCGTTTGGCTGAACAGGCTAAGCCGATATCCTCAGAGGAGGGATACTGGAACCGGATAGAAAAGGTACCGGGCCACCGGAAAGAAGAGCTTGTCGGCAAGACTGGTCAAAGATCCTTTCCAGAGCTAGAAGACAAAGATGAGCTAAGCAAAGTGGCTTTAAACGAAGGGCTGACGATAAAGAAGAAGATGACGAAGAAAGAAGCCGGAGGACGTCAGCCTCCCTGATTAAAGAGGACCCCGGTGTCATCTATGATTAAAGTAGCTTTGTAAAGTAGCTTTATAAAGTAGTTTGTCTAGTCAAAGATGCCATTAGGGTTTCTTGCAATGTAAGCCACCCTCTCCCCTATATAAGGAGAGGGGGCAGCCCTCCTTACGGGCACGTATGTAGAGACGCACGACAGTAGGAGGAAAGAGGCGAAGCACAAACCTGTAACTTGTGAGAATCAATAAAATTGGTGATCTAGAGCGAGTTCTTCCTCGTGTCTTTCTTCTTCAACCTCTGGCCTTGGCCAAGTTCTTGAGGAAACCATCCGGAAGTTCATCACACCCGATCACAAACCCTCCCCTGAATCCTCTAGCGTCCATTCGGCCCCAATCTAAGCCATCCTATGGCATCTGTCTGTTCACCACGATGACAGTTGGCGCCCACCGTGGGGCAGGAAGTGGCGCTTGAAGGAGTTCACATTCGGGCGGGCATCCTCGAGGTCGCCGGCGAGCGTACGGTGTCCGCGCTCGTGCAGCGCATCTACGCCATGGACTTCATCAACGACAACGCAGGCTGCTTCGCCAACGGCGGCGTCTTCCCCAAGAACGGCCACATCATCGAGTTTGGCAGCCACCGCGTCTACTTCGGCACCGTCCCTGTGCGCCAGCGCCTCTCGCCGGTGCTGGTGGCACCGGACCCACCAAGATGGCTCTGTGCTGGCCGCGCCGCCAGCAGTGTCGAGGTAATGATGACCGGCGTGGTTGGTGCAGGAAAAGAAGCTGTGGGTGAAGGTACTGGTCGTGCGGCTTCGACCCGTGCGGCCAAGCCACCGCTGGAGCGCGACGCAGGCGCAGCGGGAGCATCATCCGCACCACCGGAAACACCGCTCCAAGCGGCAATGAACGTCCTCGCCACCCCCATCGCGCAGAACATCGATCCGGCAGTGGCTCAGGCGGAGCTGGAGGCGCAGCGCAAAAAGGTGCTCGAGAGCGGCAAGGACATCATCCGGGCGCAGCGTGAGCTGAACCTAACCCTACGTGAGTACAACGCTGCCCATGGCTTTGCTTCTGTTAGCGCGCATGCTGCTAGGATACCGGAAAACCGGCTAAAAGCTCGCAACCTAGATCAGGATTTGCGCAAAGAAGTTCTTGCCGGCAAAAGTACCTCTGCATCTGTTAGCATCGTGGAAAAACCTAAGTATAGTAGCCCGGATAAAACAATAAAAGCTGCTAAAGCTGCAGTAGAGTTGTGCGAGTCGCTTTCCGGAGATGCTTTGGTAAAACAGCAAGAGCGCGTTAGAGAGCTGCTGGAAACTATCGAGCAGCAAAATGCTGAGCAGCTGGCTAAGCTGAACAAGGCCGCGGCCTCAAAATCCGCGCGTTCGACAAGGAATGCCGGAAGCAAGTCCCATGGGCAGGCTTCGTCCCCCCATCCGGACAGAAAAAGAGAAAAAGAAGTGAATGCGCAGCAGATGACTGTGTATGATCCGGTTCTTGCCGGAAAGCAACAAGCCGGGCAACACGATGCCGGTAGAAAAAGCGAAGGGGCAGGTCGAGGCCACACCAGAGGAGGCCATGCCGGAAACAATCATGCCGGTAGATATGAAACCGGGCAAAACTATCGAGCTGCAAGGGCAGCGTACGATGAGGAGGAAATAGATCCCCCGAGGTACCGGCAGGCAAGGGCCGCGGTACCGGAATGTTATGATGAAGCTGATTCTGCAAGATCGGCAGCATACCGGAACCCATTGGGAGAACGCTTGGGAGAGAGATACTTACCGGAACGGGATGCGAGGCACCGTCTGGATAGAGTGTACTTATCAGAAATGATCGAGGAGGAAGGTCCTCCAGGCCCAAAATGCTTTGGCCCAAGGATCATGAAAGAAAAACCACCAGTGCGCAACTTTATGTTGCCCCGTGACACAAAAACATACATGGCACTACGAAGCCGGAAGACTGGCTCGCGGATTACGTAACCGCGGTATACGTCGCAGGCGGTGGAGGAACTGTAGCAGGAGGAGGAAACCGACGTTGGGCCGTGAGGATCATACCATCGTTTCTGGTTGGACCGGCAAGAATTTGGCTAAACAACTTGCCGGCAGGAAGCATAAATGGCTGGCTGGATTTTGAGGAGGCTTTTGTGAGCAATTTCAGCAGCACCTACCAAAGGCCAAACAGGCCGCAGCAACTCGCTCTGTGCATACAGCGCCCAAACGAAACAGACCGGGATTATCTGGCCCGGTGGAACACTACAAGGAACTCCTGTGAAGGAGTAATCGAGGCACAGGCCATTGCTTGGTTTAGCAGTGGGTGCAGAAGAGGTTCACCGTTGTGGCAAAAGTTGCAGCGGAACATGCCGACAACGTTGGCAGAGATGATACGTGTGGCGGATAGCTATGCGTTGGGAGACCCAATGCAGCCGGCAGTACAACCTGAGCCGGAACAGCTGCGCCATGAGCAACATCGGGATAACCGGAGTAACAAAAGAAGAGAAGATTTTCCGGATCGAAGGTACGGTCCGTAGCAAGTTCTTCTTTGTGCGGGGAAAACTCTGAGGCCAGCGGCAGTCAGAGGCAGAGAACCGGATCGCAGCCGTGGGCGGGTCCTAAGAAACAATGGGTAGAAAAGAAACCCTGGGTCCAGAAAATAAACTGGCAAGAACCCGCAAAATACACCATGGAAGCTGCCATGGACCAACCATGCCGGTGGCACACACCGAATCCGGCACACCCGTCAAACCATCTGACGAAGGATTGTACCTGGACCAAGTACTTGATGCAAAAGGGAACGGTGAAAGATGCACAACCACCACAAGACATGCCGCGGCAACAGCAGCTACCGCCACCACCACCACTTACCGGGGCAAACGCCTTACCGGTGCAGCCAAACCGGCAGCAGTACCAGCAAGTTAACCGGGTGGAACAAGATGATCAACCACCTCCACCGGCACCTTTAGGCCGGAATGTTTACGAGGGTCCGGATATGTGCTGTGTTGTCTTTGTCACTGAGCCGACGGACAGGCAAAGCATGCACCGCCGCTCCATGGAGGTTAATGCTGTGATGCCGGCAGTACCCAAATACATGCTGTGGTCAGATCAGGAAATTACCTGGTCATTTAAGGATCACCCTAAGATCATGCCGAATCCGGGTGGATACGCTCTTGTTGTGGACCCAATCATGAAAGGGCCGCAAACTCGAGTAAAGTTCAGCAAGGTGCTGATAGACAACGGCAGCAGCATAAACATCATGTACAAGCACACCATGCGTACGCTGGGCATAATGGAAAACATGCTTCAGCCAACGCGTACAACGTTCCACGGAATCGTTCCGGGCTTGTCCTGTGCCCCAATAGGAAAAGTTCGGGTGGACGTAGCATTTGGAGGCCGTGACAATTGCCGGGTTGAAAATGTTGAGTTTGAGGTGGTGGATCTAGACAGTCCTTACCATGCGCTGTTGGGAAGACCAGCATTGGCAGCTTTCATGGCTACCACTCATACGGCTTACCTCAAGATGAAGATGCCGGCACCTCGTGGACCCTTGACTGTGGTGGGGAACTATAAAGTCTCACTGGAAACTGCATCTGCCGGATCGAACCTAGCGGAATCGCTGGTGATCGCAGAGGAAAAGAAAAGGATGCAAACGGTACATTGCGCTGGCTCAGTCCTCACAGTTGAGCTTAGCGGCAATGAGTGGAAACTTGGGCTCACCAGCATTCAAGCCGACGAATGAAACAAAGGACATTGTGCTGGATCCGGCTTACCCAGAGCGCACCGTTCGCATCGGTGCCGGACTTGATCAAGCATAGGAAAGCGCGCTTGTCAGCTTCCTCCGTGAGAATCGGAATATCTTTGCCTGGTCAACTGATGATTTGGTAGGTGTTCCGAGGGAGCTGGCTGAGCACTCTTTAAACGTCCGGAAGGATGCCAAGCCGGTGCGACAACCCTTGCGCCGGTTCGCTGAAGATAGAAGGAAAATCATAGGAGAAGAGGTGACAAAGCTGCTCGTTGCCGGATTCATTGTGGAAGTCACGCACACAGAGTGGCTGGCCAATCCGGTGATGGTTGAAAAGAAAAAAGATGAGAACCTGGAGGCAAAAGCTCCGAAGGTGTGGCGAATGTGCATCGACTACACCAAGCCGGTTCATAAGCAGGTTGGGAGAAAAAGCTCTACCACTATATGCTCTCATGAAAAAATCTGACACGTTCGTCTGGACCCCTCAGGCAGACGCAGCGTTTAAAGAGCTAAAGACAATGCTAGCCACAGCACCTATACTGGCTTCACCTCTAGAAAGAGAGCCTATGCTATTATACATAGCGGCAACAAACCGTGTTGTGAGCGTAGTAGTTGTGGTTGAAAGAGAAGAGGAAGGAAAAACCGTCCAGAGGCCGGTATACTACCTGAGCGAGGTGCTCTCCCTCTCAAAACAAAACTACCCTCATTTCCAAAAAATGACTTATGGCGTGTACATGGCCGCCACAAAGCTCAAGCATTATTTTGAAGAACATCCTATGAAAGTGGTGAGTGAAGCACCGATCTCCGATATCATGTGCAACAAAGACGCCAGCGGCCGGATTGCAAAGTGGGCAATCCAGATATCACCATATGTGCCGGTATATGAAAGAAGAGATGCCATAAAATCACAAGCTTTGGCTGACTTCCTCGTCGATTGGGCGGAGATGCAATACAAACCGCCAGATCAGAGGATAGAATACTGGAAAATGCATTTTGATGGGTCCAAACTCAAAGAGGGTCTAGGTGCCGGTGTGGTGCTTACCTCACCAAAAGGAGATCACCTCCGGTATGTTTTGCAAGTACATTTCAGGGCATCGAATAATGTCGCTGAGTATGAAGCTTTGATCCATGGGCTTAAGGTCGCAAAAGAAATCGGTGCACACCGGATCATTTGCTATGGAGATTCAGATCTTGTGGTACAGCAGTGTTCCGGGGATTGGGATGCAAAAGATGCCAACATGGCCTCGTACCGGTTTCACGTGCAAAAGATTGCCGGATTCTTCGAAGGATGTGAGTTTCACCATGTGCCGCGCGCAGAAAATGAAGCCGCGGATGCTTTGTCCAAGCTGGGCTCATCCAGGCAAGAAATTCCTCCCGGAATAGCTCTAGCCCACCTAAGAGCACCATCGATCAAACCAAGCCCGGAATCGGAATCAATTTTTGTACCAGAGTCGCATGTAGTACCCATGGATATTGATGAAGGAAACCCGGGGACTGCACCGGTAAACTCGGGGACTGCTCCGGCAAGCTCGGGGACTGCTATACCCATACCGGAAGAAATGATGCTGGTAGATAGCATGGAGATAGATGCACCGGTGTTTCTAGTTCGAGAGACACCGTCGTGGGTTAAACCTATTAAGGAATTCCTGATCAACGGCACCTTGCCGGATGACGAAAATGAGTTAAGGAGAATACAAAGAAGGCCCAAAGCATACACATTCGTCAACGGTGAAGTGTACAAAAGAAGCGTTACCGGTATCCTTCAAAGATGTGTGGAACCGGAAGAAGGGAAAGAAATGCTTGAGGAAATTCACCAAGGAGAATGTGGGCATCATGCCTCGTCAAGGGCGCTGGTAGCGAAAGTATTCCGGCATGGGTTCTATTGGCCCACTGCTTTGGAAAACGCTGAGGATTTAGTAAGAAAATGCAACGGGTGCCAGAGGTACGCCAAGCAAAATCGTACCCCAGCGTCCGGTTTAAAAACAATACCGTTAACATGGCCGTTCGCCGTTTGGTGCCTCGACATGGTTGGCCCATTCAAGACTGCAAGGAGCAGCATGACTCACATCTTGGTTATGGTAGATAAATTCACCAAGTGGGTAGAAGTAAAACCTATCGCAAAATGTGATGGGCATACAGCGGTAAAGTTCTTAAAAGATGTCATTTTGCGGTATGGATACCCGCACAGCATCATCACTGACAATGGAACCAACTTTGCTCAAGGTGAGTTCAAAAGGTTTTGTGAGGACAAGAACATCCGGTTGGATTTGTGCTCAGTGGCACACCCACAAGGCAACGGCCAAGTGGAAAGAATGAATGCTTTGGTACTTTCCGGTATCAAACCTAGACTCATTGATGCAGTGGAAAAGTCACCGGGTTGTTGGCTCGATGAGCTACCATCAGTACTGTGGAGTATAAGAACAACTCCAAACCGGTCTACCGGATACACTCCTTTCTTCATGGTTTATGGCGCAGAAGCGGTCATACCGACTGACATCATTCATGATTCACCAAGGGTACAGCTCTATACTGAGCAAGAGGTCAAAGAGGCTAGAGAAAATGATGTGGACTTGCTAGAAGAAGCAAGAGAGCTAGCTTTGGCAAGAACAACCATTTACCAGCAAAACCTCAGACGCTATCATAACCGGAAGGTTAACCCGAGAGTTTTCCGGGAAGGAGATCTCGTACTTCGCCTAGTGCAGCGCACTGAAGGCCGGCATAAGCTTTTACCACCATGGGAAGGTCCCTTCATTGTGAGCAAGGTGCTTCACAATGACGCATATTACTTGATCGATGCACAGGAATGGAAAAAAGGAAAGGCGGACAGGTCCGGAGAGGAGAGCAAGCGTCCATGGAACATAGCTCTGTTGCGTCCTTTCTACTCTTGAAGTTGTGGTGTAAGAAGTTCCTTTTTGTACCTTACATGCTATGAATAAAAGATGCCGGAACCTTGAATGAATCTCGGGGACTACCCCAATAAGGTTGCATGTAACTTGTTTATTTTTTCAGTTTACCGGTTGCGTATTGAACGTTTTTTCTTTCCGGTTTAGTAGTGTGCTAAATCCTACCGGAGTCTTCGACTCTGCTGCTGTCCGCAACCCGGCTTCATGGCAAGCAAGATAAACCGGTAGGGAATAAGCACACGAACTGCGGAGAGGGAGAGCAGGAAAGAACAATCCGGAAAATTTAACTAACCCCGGTCAAACCGGTTTTTTGCAAAATTTCGAAGTTATTTCTAAGTTCAAGAAAATGCTTGTTTGGTGAAAGAACCTTGTGCTCATACGCCAAAGAACGCCCAGAGAAGGCAGGCAGAGCCAAGGCAAAAGAACCAAGTGTGCATCAAATTGGATGCGGAAACAATTTGGAAATCTTTGCAGTGCAGGATAAAAGCAAAACCAAAAGCAAATATGCTAAGACAAGCTTAAGATAATTAGCTACCGGTATAACTTACCGGCATAAAATGTTGTGCAGCAACCAAAAGCGGACTTTAAGTTTTACATCATAAGCCCCGGCATACCGGGGCAGAATTTAACAGGACATTGTTTTAAGGCACGCAGGGCCAAACAGCAAGACAGGGTAAAACTTAAGGCAGGTAATCAGGCAGCGGGAGCTTCAGGAGGGGCATCGCCAGCACCAGCGTCGTCCAGAGGCTCCTCTTCGGCTTCATCCTCCTCCTCGTCGAGATAGTCCTTGACACCTGAGGGAGCAGCGATGAAGGTGCGCATATCAGCGTACTCCGCGATACGGTACGCGCGATCCTGCCGCTTGGCGGTAAGAATCGGGTCCAGATCGGTTTCCGCGCCTTCGCGCACTCCGGTGAGGGCATCCAGGTTAAGCTCCGGGTACCAGGAGCAAGCAACACGGAGGGCAGAATCTGCTCCAGCGCGGGCAGCAGAACACTGCCACTCGCGGATCCTCTTGCCGGCGCCCCTGAGACGATCGCTGATGAGGGAGAAAGTATCCGGCACCTCCTCGCCAGGCCACAGAGTCCTGAAGAGCTGGGTAGCTACATCAGGAATGTCAGATAAATTGCGATCTATGGCGCGCATGTGAGACACCCGCGCGTTCAGCGCAACCAGATGGTCGTAGGGCGTCCATGGCACGGCAAGGTTCGCTTGGCCTTGGGCAGTGCGGCGCTCGTCAACTTTTTTGACAGCATATCTCTGAGAGTCCGGAAAGAGACCTGTGTAAAGAAAGAAAAAGGGCTAAGGAAAAGAGTCCGGAAGAAAAGGAGGCCGGAAGGAAATGCGGTCGGAAGAACAAAGGCGTGCGGGCAGTAGTAAAAAATGCAAAAGGAAAGGACTTACGGTGAGCAAGTGTATCAGTTTGCAGGATCAGCTGGTTGCACTCCTTATGCTCCTCCTCCAGCCGCGCAGCTTTCTCCTCGGCACCCTTACAGGCCTTGGCCAGCTCCTCCAGCTCAGCTCGCAACACCACGGTGGCATTGCTGGCGTCCTCCAGAGCCTCGTCCATCTTGGCCGCTGCATCGGCTTCAGCGGCTTTGAGGGCCTTGGCATGATCGAACCCGAGCTGAATGAGCTGGGATTTGAGCTCCTGGTAGCTGGTTTTCTGGGCGCTCAGCTCTTCCCGATGACGCTGAATGAGCTGGTCCTTCTCCTCTACAACCCGGAAAAGAAGATGTTAACAAAATTGTGCTGGTGAAGGTGAAAAGAAAACCAAGTTAACAAGAGAAGGGAAAGAATTGTACGTTGGGCGGCAGCGAGCTGCTCCTTGAGAACCTCAATGGAAGCTTCCGGGATCACTGTTAAGCAAAAATTATAAGTGTTAGAATGAAAAAGTTTCTGGTAAAAAGATGCCGGTAGAGCAAAAACTTACCTTGGCACTTATCATGTGCCTCAGCGAGCTCCCGATGCTCCCATAGAAGCTCCTCAAAGAGGGCCTTCCGAGCGTCAGCCGTGAGCTGTTCAAAAAAGAGAAATTCGTCAAGTTTTGCGCTAAGAACAAGGTTCTTAACCCGAAACTCGGGGACTGGCAGTGCCGGTTTCGCGAGTTTTCAAGCTAAGTTTTGCGCTAGGAACAAGGTTCTTAACCCGAAACTCGGGGACTGGCAGTGCCGGTTTCGCGAGTTTTTAAGCTAAGTCTTGTGCTAAGAACAAGCTTTTCAATTAAAGTTTTGTGCTAAAAGCTGCGCTCTCACCACAAAACTCGGGGACTGGGAAGATAGACAAGAGAGAAACCGGAATGAAACTAAAGAAAGGATAGAACAAATCCGGAAGCGAGAAACCGGTAAAAGTTGAAAAGAATCAGTAAAACGTACCATCAAATTGTTCGTGGAATCGTACCACGCGCTGTCGAGCTCCTTCACGGCGCTGCGAAGCCGCGTGAAGTGCTCCTCGGAAGACCGATCCCCAACAGGGTCAGGTGCCGGCCGCCTGTCCTTGCCCAAACCGCGGGTCGCCGGAGTCATGTCCGCGGCGTTCCACTTTTGGGCGTAGGGCAGAAGATGCCCCAGGTCCCGGTCTCTGCGCCGAAACTCAGTAATACGGCCAAGAAGGCCGGTGGCCTTCGTGGCAGTGTCCTTGGCGGCCTTGGCGACATGCAGCACCAGGGGCTGCTGGCCGCCGGAAGGGGCGCTGGAGGCCGTCGCCTTCCCCTTGATGAGCTTGGAGGCCTTGGGCGGCGGCGCAGTCGGAGCAGCCCTGGAGGGCTTGGTGCGAGGAGCATCTGGAGGTGGCATGAGAATGGTTCGTGGAGAAGGGGGAGCGCTAGGCGCATCACCCAGGTTGGAGCCTTCCGGCGCGGAAGATTCCGGCGCGGAAGTTGTAGTCTTTTCAAGGACGGGAGGAGCTGAAAGCTCCGCCCGCCCGGCAGCTTCTTCTTCTTCGGCGCCGATGTTGCTGGCGCCGGTATCTTGGTTCTCTGGAGGGGAGACGAAGTCCTCCTCCGTGCGGTGATTTGATGATGAAGGGGCCGCACGCCCCGAACTTGTTGTGCCCCCCGATAGGGAGGCAGAGGTGTTGCCGGCACCAGATGGTGCCGGGCTTGAGTGAGGAGGAGGGGTTGGAGTCCTTGCGGAACCTTCAGAGCCCGATGGCCTTGAGCCAAGCTTAAGCGTGGGGCTGAGAGAAAGAAAGAAAGATAGTTGGAGAAAAGCAACCGGAAAAAGAACTTGGAAAAAAGAGGCAAGCAAGAAAATGAAAAATTTACCCGAAAGCGGTCGGCATCTGCTTTCTCTTGTAGCGACGCATGCCCACTTCCTTCTCCCCCAAGGGCTCAGTCCGGAAGCGCTTGGAGGGAGGGGCCTGGCTGGAACCGGCATCAGATGCCGGTTGTTTGTTCTTTTGACCCTGGGCCACGAGTTTGTCCATAAACTCGGAGCCGGCCTCGGCGTCCAAGGGCGGCACGTGCTCATGGATCTGTGAGTTAAAAATAGCTAAGAAGAAATTCGCAAGAAGGCAATAACGGAAAGGTATAAGAAACCGGAAAAGAAAATACCTCGAGCATGGCCAGGTCATCGGAGGACCCGGTTGGCTTCGGCGGAGACCGGCCAAGGCGCGCAGCCGGAGTCTTGCCCATCTTCAGATCTTTCCAGAAAATATAGGGATCTGGGTCGAAGGAATCAAGGGCGCGTTTCACGCAGATCCCGCGTCGCTCTGCTTGGATAAGGGGGAAGCGGTCCTTGGCCTGGAACATGAAAAAAGAAGGTTAACAAGAGCAGAAGGTTACCGGCAAAAACAACCCCAATTGCATAACCTCTTACTTCTTGGGTCGGAGGGTTACTAGTGCTGAGAGGAAGGAGGCCCCATCCCCAGTCAAATGGCATAGCAGTTTGGCAAATCTGTTTAGCCTTAAGAACAACATCCTTCTTGCTAAGGGGACGGCCTGTGATCTTGGTGGGATCGCCAGGGCCGTACATCTCGCTCATCCTATGCGCACGGCGCTTCAGAGGAAGCACCCGGCGTGATATAAAGGTGCGGATGATATCATCCGAGCAGATGTTGGTCTCTTTCTTCAAAGAAGCCAAGAAGCGCACCACCCAGTTGGTTTCGGCATGATCCGTCCTCGGGTTGTAGCTCCAGTTGGTTCTGTTAGGAGGCCCCGCTTGGAACGGAGGAAGATCGATAAGATCGGCGCGGCCGTCGTTCTTCACATAGAAAAAGGTTCCTTGCCAGGCGCGGCAGGACTCGAGGCCGGTAAACTTAAGGAAAGTGCTCCCTTGGCGGGAGCCAACGATGCAAGATCCGCACTCCACAGGCGGCTTGGGATTAGGGATTTCCTTGCCCTGGACGGAGTTGATCCGCAGACAAAAGAAACGGGCAAACGTCTCACGAGTGGGACGAATGCCGATGTAGGCCTCCATGAAGGTGGCGTAGCAAGAAAGATAGAAGATGGCATTGCCAGGAAGGTGGTGAGGTTGGAGTTTATAAAAATCTAGAAACTCCCGGAAAAAGGGAGAGGCAGGAAGGCCGAAGCCACGCTCAAAGTGAGCAAGAAAAACAACATGTTCACCGGGCTCGGGATCCGGTTCGATTTCGTCACCGGGAATCCGGCAGACTACTCCTTCCGGAATCCTGCGGGACCGGTATAACCAGTCGATCTCATATTCAGTAACATTGGAGCCCATCCAGGCTCCACGAGTGATTGGGGAAGGCTCCGCGCCGGATGATTGGCTGGAGCTACTAGATGCTTCGCCAGAGCTACTCGCTTCAAGATCGCTACCGGATGCTTGGCTAAAGCTACCGGATTCTAAGTGGCCACTGGACTCTTGGTGGCTACCGGATTCCTGCTGGTTGCCGGAATCGGTGTCCATCGGATCTGAAGCCGTGGATTCGCCGGAAGATTGTCTACGACGCTTAACAAAAAGGAAAGAAGAAGATGCGGAGGTAGATTCCTCGTCAGACATTGGATCGATAGGCAGAAAAACAGGAATCCCACACTTGAACCCCGCGTGAAGATCTACGAGTAAGAAGAAAACCAAAGAAAAAAGAGGAAATAAGAACACCGTAGACCCAAGATCTGAAAAGCAAGTGGATGGCGAGCAAAGTGAGATTGCTACCAACCTTGAGAGGCGCAGTCGCTGAGGAAGACCTTCGCCGGCGAAGGAGAGGACCTGCGGTCGCCAACGAGCACCGTCGACGGCGAGGCGGAGGAGCTCATGAAGAAGCAAGAGTGCGGCGCGCTCGAAGAAGATGCTGCGGAAGATTCCCGCACGACGAGGTCCGGCGGAAGCACGGCGTAAGTTCGCCGGGCGACGGAGCTCGAGCGAGCGACGGCGGACGGAGAGCGGCGAAGGCGCGGAGGCAAGGAGCACTGTGCGCGAAGGTTGGGGAATGCGAAGAAGAGGAAGAAGAAGAGGCAGTTGTGCTTATAAAGGAGTTAGGACGTGGGCCAAAAACCGCTGGGCCGCGGTGGTTCGCCTCGCGGCCCGCGACGGTTCGCACCACGGGCCGCCACGTGGCGAGGAGGTACACGCGAGAAAATAGGAGGCCACACGGGAGCGCACACAGGATCCTAAGTGGCTAGTGGGATCCGCAGTGGTGCATTTAATGACTGCGCGGGAGTCGAAGCGAAGTGACAACTGACACTGGCGCGACAGTTAACAGTGCGCATGTCACTGACAGGCGTGGGACCCAAAATATTCTCGACTTCACCGAGGAAAGAGTAAATGCGAATGAAACCGGAGAAAAGAGATGCCGGAAGATGCCTTGCAAAGAGAGAAAGACAAAAAAGGGGCAAAGGTGCCGGATCCAAGTTCAGGCCGGAGAGATTAAACCGGTATCCTAAAAAGATGAAAACCTAGCATGGTCTGTAGGATAGAATCCGCCAGACTATACCAGCTTCGGGGACTAATGTTGGGGGGATAACCCCCGGTGTGCCAAAGGCATGCCAAACCAGATGGTTTGAGCCATCGAGATACCGGTTTAATATTCTTACCGGAGTCTAAGATAGGCGTTTGGCTGAACAGGCTAAGCCGATATCCTCAGAGGAGGGATACCGGAACCGGATAGAAAAGGTACCGGGCCACCGGAAAGAAGAGCTTGTCGGCAAGACTGGTCAAAGATCCTCTCCAGAGATAGAAGACAAAGATGAGCTAAGCAAAGTGGCTTTAAACGAAGGGCTGACGATAAAGAAGAAGATGACGAAGAAAGAAGCCGGAGGACGTCAGCCTCCCTGATTAAAGTGGGCCCCGGTGTCATCTATGATTAAAGTAGCTTTGTAAAGTAGCTTTATAAAGTAGTTTGTCTAGTCAAAGATGCCATTAGGGTTTCTTGCCCTGTAAGCCACCCTCTCCCCTATATAAGGAGAGGGGGCAGCCCTCCTTACGGGCACGTATGTAGAGACGCACGACAGTAGGAGGAAAGAGGCGAAGCACAAACCTGTAACTTGTGAGAATCAATAAAATTGGTGATCTAGAGCGAGTTCTTCCTCGTGTCTTTCTTCTTCAACCTCTGGCCTTGGCCAAGTTCTTGAGGAAACCATCCGGAAGTTCATCACACCTGATCACAAACCCTCCCCCGAATCCTCTAGCGTCCATTCGGCCCCAATCTAAGCCATCCTATGGCATCTGTCTGTTCACCACGACGACAGCAACGGAGGCAAACTATCCTGCATAATAGCCGAGTTGCAGCCTCGTTGGGCCTAACACTACATCCTTCTACAAGGTCTAGTGCAAAAACGCCACCCACGTCCCTCACAAAGGATACGGAACATTCCTCTGATTCAGAATTTGATCCTGCTGATTGTGATGGCGAGCTGACTCAGGAAGATGCCCTGGTCGACTATCCTCTGCAAGACAACAAGGTGAGTTTTCTCTGTCCTATCATCGAATTATTTGTCCCAACTTCCATTTGTTGTATCCCAGTCCTACCAAATATGTTACCCATGCCATGTTCAATCTCATTACTACATTTTTCCTGCTTAGTTAACGCATCATATATGTTTTTGCATATGTTGCCTTACTGTTTTTCCATTCCATCTGCATATCATCATCATATAATATTGTACATTGAAATATCATTTATGTGTGACAGGCATCTGCAGATTCGGGCAAGAACTTTTCAAGAACGAACAGGAGGAAGAACACTCAACAGGAACCTCAGGCTGATCTGGGAGGATGGGTGACGATGCGTAATAAAAAAAGGTTAAGCACGATGCTCGTGCTGCTCCTCCTATTACAAGGTCTAACAAAAGACCGACACGAGGTGGCGAACAGGCCGAGAATGATAACGATAAAAGGTCTCGTAAAAACCACAAACCATCGAATCGTATTGAAGTAGCCCCACATGTACCAGCCCACACATTCCACAACCACCGATTGCCAATACTATTTCTCGGCAACAATTGCCATGAGAACCGGTTCCACAGCAAATTCGAGCCAACAATTGGCATCATCGGGAGTGGTGGTAGGTAATAATGGCCAAGGACACATGATGCTAGTCCCAGATGATACAGCCTCAAATGTCCAAACAATCTTTGCCACAACACCGTGAACCGGTGATGATCTCCTTCGACCCTTAGTCTGCGAAAGACAACTCCTCTCCCGATGACGAGACCCACGCCAAAAAAGGTAATACTTTTTCAAGACTTGTAGTTTAATGCTCCCTTATGTATCTATATACCATGATAGCTTGATGTAATGATTAACTTGGTAGGTTCGCCACGATCAATAAAAACGAGGGGGCCAACGGTAGGAAGAAAACTTGCAGCTAAGATTTCCGGAATGGGTTCAAGATTTCGCATCACATCTATTGTAGGTGGCAGAAGGCCACTTCATCCGCATGAATCTTCATATCTTGTATCACATATTGGCTATTTTATCAGGAATGAACTTCCTACCTTCCCATTGTGGAAGCAGCATGTTGACACCCCTTCACGATTCGAGAGTTTAGTGCATAATTTACATGTAAGTCATGCTTCTCCTGGTAATGATAAATTATTCCACATTGATCTGTCCCATTTCTTGTAGCTTACTGTTGTTTCTATGCTATATAACTCACCAATCATTCCACCGTTCTGAGCAGTTAAGGTTTGAATTCGATGAGGATAATGAGGATGTAAAGTTTGTCATCGCTTCCATATTCAAAGAATTGTTGCGCCAGCACTGCTATAAGCTTAAGGCGACATACTTCACTGGCCAGATTACTGCCAATGTTCGAACAAAGTCTCCTACACCCTGTATGGTGACGAGCGGTGGGGAGATCTTGTCAAGCACTGGTCTGATCCAATGAATGTGGTATGGCTTATGAGGACCGTGAAACCAGATTAAATTCCGAATACTTATTTTGCGCCAGTGTCTCACTAGTCTCTTTTTGCAGACGTTGTCTAAAAGGAACCAGGCTAACCGCTTGAAACAACGTTTACCAATCCGTCTGAGGATCTCGTCACTTGGTTGGGCATCTCTGGCAAAAAGTATGCCCCGCTGGTCTGTACTGCTACATATGTTACTCGTAAATTGTGTAGAACTCCATGTGCATGTTATATTTCCATCCTCCATTTTAACCACGTTATTTGATTTCTATATGATTGTACAAAAATGCAGAAAGTAGATCATGCAAACAACATGCAACCAGACAAAGAGATGACTACGGCGGAAGCGGTTCAAGGCATGCGGAAGAACAAACATAATGTGATAGGAGAACTCATGCGAGAAAGTGTTATTGTAAGTCTTCTTTATGATTTAATTTTTTTAACGACACACTTGCCAATTTGTAGGAGCAATAATGGGCATGTCAATATGATCTTTTAGGCATTTTTGTGAAAATGCATTTGATGTGTAATCAGGCATACCAACTTGTAGGATTAAAAGTAGTTCATACACATTAACTCTACCGTCTGCATGTTTCTCTGTAATAACTTTAATTTTTACACGACTGAAATTTTTTCAGGCAAATATGAAATTGGAGATGGCAAAACCCGGGAAAGACGGTATGGAAAAAACTCTAGAAGAATGTATGGAGACATTTACCATGGTACTTAAAAATAAAGATATCACCAAAAACACTTTCTGAAATGCTTTGGGTTTTTGCGATCCAAGTCAAGTCCAAGTCCAAGTCTTTCTCTCGCACAAGTTACGGAGGAACAACTCCAAATAGAACGAGCTGCAGTAGATGTGTTAAGAAACCAAGTTGATATGTTGAGATCGAGATCATAAGCATGTGATGCCCCTCTTGGAGGAGGCCAATCAAGTTCGTTATAATCTCTCAAAGACTAATAAAATGCCATAGATAATTGGAGATGAACACTGACATTGACATGTGAGTACCTTGGTATTGTGAAATTTTCCTGAGACTGAGGCAATGTTCCTATTTTGTTGGTGGATGCATTTATCTGCGGCTGGGATCAACTCTGTGGATGTTTTATAAATTGGTTGCCTAGCCTTTTCAATCAGTTTGAACTTAAATGGTATTAGAGCCAAGGTCTCGAGTTTGAATTGTTGATGGTGTGGTTCAATTCATCCTTAATTTGTTGGTGCCCCATTGGCCCTTGTAAAGCTTCATGTGCCTACCTCCGAATCCAGTGTTGAATTTCTCTTGTCACACAGGAGGATGGCTGTTAATGTGTGTATAAGTGGGTTGCATAGCCCCTTTTATATAAGTTTGCAAGTTTCCGTATTGTGTTGTGCCTTTGGGACTCAGCCTGCACTTCTGACTTTTGGTTGCGTTGGCTACTGCATAAGTTTAATATACTAGTTCCATGTGGTTTTTGTTGAGATCTATAATAAGTGGATTGCCTAGCCCTTTCCATCATTTCGGACCTGTGGTGTGCTATTCTCTTTTCCACGTGTTAGACCTCCTCTTCTTAACAAGAGTCCATGAGTAGGAGGCACTATGATTTTATTTTTTTTGCGCATGAAATTACTCAATTAGACAACTTAATCCCATTTGTTGACTCTCTGTTGACCAGCCACTTGAGGGTAAAACTGAGTATATTGCACTAGCCACTATACTCGAGGGGAAAACTGAGTACGGAGTACATATATTTTTCCAGTGTAAGGCTCGACGGTAGAACTGAGTACACGTAACGATGCAGACGTGCAGTACCACGGACGCATGTCGTGGTGCGCAGCGGTTAGGCGGTGCGCGTGTTGAGACCAAACGTCTAGCTTTTTTGAGAAACTGCCGAGACCAACCGTCACGTTGCCTTACAGAGCCCCTCTGTCCCTCCCTCTGCACACAGTCTCATTCTCACTCACGCACGCAACCACGCCTCTCACGTCCCATCAACTTCTCCAAATCGAATGAAAAAACACCAACCTCCCTACGCGCGTTCCCTGCCGGCGATGGACAAGAAGAATGCGCCGGCGGCCATCGCCCCCGAGACCGTCGCCTCCGAGGGCGGCGCATCCAAGCGCGGCGCCTCCGTGGACTGGGCCTCTCTCAGGGCTGACGGACCACTTCACAAGATCGGGGACTGCTTACTGGCGAACGAGGAGTACATGGACACCTACTCTGCTTTGAGGCAAGTTTGTAGAAATTGGCGCTCAGGTTTACCTGAGCCCGACGTGCACCTGCATGAATGGATCATGGTAGAACACGTCCTTCCACGCGCTGCTGATTTCACCTTCCTCCACCTCCGCACATCCCGCTACGTCACCATCGATCTAACGGAAGTTCATGCAAGGTTCAAATTCCTCCATATCTATAGAGTTAATCTATTTTTATTTTCAATCGTAAACATCTTAGTGCTGAATGTTATCTTCATCAATATATTTTAGATACTACTTCGTCGGCTTTTACCGTGGCGTCATCGTCCTTGCCCAGAAGAACCAGCCGCACAAGATACGGCTTTTGAACCCACTCACAAAGACATTGAATACTAGGTTTGAGGCGCATATGCCATATGTTATTATTAAGTCAGTCTCTGTAATGAAGTCCCCGACTTTGGTCTTCGTTTCCAAAGAGTACCCGGCGGAAATTGCTTGGGTCGATGAGAGGACTACCTCTATGGGTATCGATGAAGGCTGGGGAGACGGACGATTTTCGACCGAGCACCATTCTCTGCGTTGCATTACCCGTTCAATGGTGAGCGTATGCAATAGCTGTGAACAATTTTGAGTTCGGAAAATTAGTGTGCACCAACAATGTCCAGTTGGAGCAGCGCGCGAGCAGTGTCAACATGGATACACTATTTTCATTTCCAGAACTTGGAAATAACAAGTTCTACCTTGTGAAGTCGGATGGTGCTCTGCTGCTTGTGTTGTTGGACAACAAGCATTTGGAGGAAGGTCAACCATTGGTGTACCGTGTGGACAACGAGAGCCGCTCTCTCCATGCCGTCAATAACATTGGCGGTCGTGCCTTCTTCGTCCATTATATCCGGTGTATCTCCGTCGACACCGAGTGCACCCGACACTTCGACCTGGCTGCATCTACTACGCAGATTTGGGTTATATCAGAGAGTACTTTGATGATATAAAGGCCTGGGATGAGTGGCCAATACGTGTGGATAGATTAGGAAACTATGGTATGAGAAATGAACAAAGGCCATACCGTTTGGAGGATGTATTGGCTGCACACTGCAGACGGAAGGAGTTCAATGAATATTTCCTTCAGATCAGAGAATGGAGTGACAAAGAAATATATGCTGAATGAAGATCAGATTCATTCATCTTGGGGTATCCTAATCTTCATGTTGGCCATACATTGCGTCTTGTATTATTTTCAGATTAGTTTGTCGTGAACATTAACATTGTTATTGGCTGCTTTTGGCTGTTGTATGCGATTGATGTATTATACTCCGTACTTAGTTTTCTGGATTTATTATGCTGCTGTGATTTTTCGTATACTAGCTTCTAGATTTGACTGATTTTGTTTGTAATGATGATGGCTTGATGTGGCTGCTGGCCTTGACTGCCGGAGCAGAGCAATTAGTACTTAACCAGGTGTACCGTCTTTATATTAGTATTATATTATATTACTTGACCATAGCCATATTCAAAATCAAATCTCAGTCGGGCGGCAAAATCTCCCGCCAATCCTGAAATATTTCAGACGGGTTTTTGAATGGGATAACAAGATAGATCACGATGATAGTAACCGGTATTTAATGTGATGATGATTTGATTTTGCACTCGGCCTTGAACAGAGGTACTAGTACGGTGTCACAATTTTTTATCATTATACTTGGATGGTAGCCAAATTCAAAATCTCATAGCGGCAAAACTTCCCGCCCACAAAATACAAAAATTTCACACGCTTCCAAATTCCCATTCTACCCCTGTGGAGATGGCAGCAAAGTCGGTTGGTGGGGGGGTATGCCCGTCATTTTTGGATCACCACCTCCCTAGCCCGGAGACCCTCCCAAAAAAAATTCATTTCCCTCACTCTCTCCTCTGAGACCACCCACCGGAACTTCCCAAGTCCCTCTCTCCCACCTCCACGACCACCGCACCGGAACATCCCCGCCGGACTTCCCTGGTCTACCCGAGCCCTCGCGATCCTCGTCAGTCGGCTGCCTGCCGGAGCCGCTTCATCAACGCCGTCATCAACCAGACCGGATCATCCCCGCCGTACCTCGAAACCATATGCTCATCCAGCAGTCTACCACAGTCGCTTCAGCTGAGCCGCTTCGCCGGATCCGTCGTCCACCGCATCGGATCTTGCTCACCGACACCGCTGTGCATGAACCGGATCTGCTTCACCGGCGCTGTGCATGATCTAAACTCTTCTACTGTCGCTTTTCTATTGCTTGCCTGCAAGTTCTTTTTTAATCTTGGGGGAACCTGTTTGTGCTAACGACGCGCCGTTACGTTTTTGCAGATGAGATGAGTAATCATGAAGTGTAATGGCCGTCTCTCCAACCCCAAGTAGCACATGTAGCGTACTTCATCACCGGATCTATCAACCCCAGGAAGATCTGTTGTGACTCCCACAGAGTGCTTCTCCTAATGTAAGTCCCTTGTTTTAGCGCCATGTTGCAGGTTCGAGATGCTTGTTTGTGCGAAGCTCTTTTAGTTCATTCCTAGCTATGACCGTAACTAGTTGCTATTTTCTTCTTCATTGCTAACTTTAAGCGATTGAACATTTTGGTTTGCATTCCCTGCTCTGTAGATGTAGCCATCATAACTTCTATCTTGTGATCGTTGTTACAAAAATTATAGGTATTATAGTAACATCCTGCTATTATTTAGTTCATGGCCAATTTTATGTAATTGCACATGTTGGTTCGCATTCCCTGCTCTATAGCTTTTGGCATCGTAACTTCTATATTTGGTTTACATTCCCTGCTCTGTAGATCTAGCCATCATAACTTTATCTTGCTCAGTCGTTGTTACAAAAATTATGGCCTGCTACTATGTTGTTTGTGCCAATTTTTTACTCCATGAACATGTTGGCTTGCATTCCCTGTACTACAGGTGATGCCATTGTTTTGTATCTAGTTCATTGTAAGCTAACAAAGTAAGGACTTAGTTTGGCATGCTATCACTCTGCTATCTAGCACTTTGTAGTACAAATAAACTTGTCATACTACTAGATAATAATTTTGCGTGCCATCTTGTTCTTCAAAAGCTGCATTATTGACTTGTTTCTCGACTTGGCATGACGCTCACATATGGAAAGCTGAACATATTGGTTTGCATTCCCTCTTATACAAGTTCACGGGTGATCCCACTATATTACGTAGCTGGTCCATCCTAAGCTCCAGCATTAACTATCCTCTATGTGTTGCTCATTACAAGTTTATATCCCGAAACATCTTGATTTGCATCCCCTTCACTATAAGTTCAGGAGTATTATTTAGTTCACGGGCAAAATGAAGTAATTGCACTTGGCACATGTTGGTTCACATTCCCTCCTCTTTAGCTTTTGCCATCGTAACTTCTATTTTTGGTTTACATTCCTGCTCTGTAGATGTAGCCATCATAACTTCATCTTGCTCGGTCGTTGTTACAAAATTTATAGCCTGCTACTATGTTGTTCATGCCAATTTTGTACTCCCGAACATGTTGGTTTGCATGGGACTCGACGATAGTAAGTCTATTTGTTTCATTCTAACATGCTCTGTTATATTGGCTGTTGGTATGCGGCATGCACTCTTTGTTTGCTTATTGTGCGCATTACAATGATCTTGTTATAACGACGAAATGATGAGTTCCAAATTCTTTGGCAAACAATATTGTAGTGTCTTTGCCTTTCCATTGTTCTTGTCTTAACTTGTAATGTCTTTGTTTCAGATATAGGTGCTGCATGGACAACTTAAAAGATTTCTTAGGATCCCTTCATTGTATTGCTAGGTTTAATTACCATTCAATTTCTCTGGGTTACGTAATATTTTTTCAATGCCTTGCGGTGATGTAATATTTAGTTAGTTTTTATAGTTCTTTCGCGCATTTTTTCTTTGGTGCTTGTGGTAAGTGAGGCTATCGTACGAGAAATCAATGCTGCGTAAATATTCTCGATAGCTAAATCACGAATTCCCATCCCTTAAACGACCCAATTAAGCGAAACCACATATGTGCCGACGCAAAATCCTAAAGCGCCTATTACGCCGGCATATAAACAAGCAACTAAACGGGCTGGCCCACTTACTTATTGGGCCAGCCCACTTGATTCTTGTGGACCCCACACTTTTATTGGGCCGGCCCACTTGCTTTAAAGTGGACCCCACCCACTACTGGGCCGGCCCACTAACTAGTTGGGCCAGCCCAATTGATTTTGTGGTGGCCCCCACATACTAAATGGGCCGGCCCTTTAAGACGAAAGTGGGACCCACCTGTGTTTTTGGCCCGGCCCACTAGCTTGTTGGGCCGGCCCACTGGCTATCGGGTGGACCCCACATACAAAATGGGCCAGCCCTTTAACGGGAAAGTGAGACCCACGTGTTTTTGGCGACCCACTAGCATGTTGGGCCGGCCCACTGGCTATATGGTGGACCCCACATACTAAATGGGCCGGCCTTTAACAGGAAAGTGGGACCCACCAGTGTTTTGGCCCGGCCCACTATCTTGTTGGGCCAGCCCACTTGCGATATGGTGGACCCCACATACTAAATGGGCCAGCCCTTTAGCGGAAAGTGGGACCCACCTGTGTTTTTGGCCCGGCCCACTATCTTGTTGGGCCGGCCCACTTGCTATATGGTGGACCCCACATACTAAATGGGCTGGCCCTTTAACAGGAAAGTGGGACCCACCGGTGCTTTTGGCCCGGCCCAATGGCTTGTTGGGCCAGCCCATTTGATCAAATGTGGACCCCACGTACTAAATGGGCCGGCCCGATAGCAGGAAAGTGGGACCCACATGCTAATTGGGTCGGCCCAATAACTTCTTGGGCCAGCCCAGTTGCTTTAATGTGGACCCCACTTTGTAAATGGGCCGGCCCGATACCAGGAAAGTGGGTCCCACATGTCTTGTGGGCCGGCCCTTTTGCCTGTTGACCAGTCAAACGAGTGCATTCGGCCCGGCCCACATACTTAGTGGGCCGGCCCATTAAAGTTTTGACCAGTCAACCTTAGAGGTTAGGCCCGGCCCACGTAACTAATTGACCAGCCCAGCTATATAGTTGACCGGTCAAACTAAGTCAGCTGGCCCGGCCCGCAAACTTAATGGGCCGGCCCGCTTAAGACGTGGCAGGCCTCGTGTGGGCCTACCATCTACCACGGGGTTTCAGCCGGTTAACGCCGTTAGCGCCGATTAACGGCGTACGCACGTGTCAGTTTGCATGACATCAGCAGTCAACGGGCTCCCGGAAACACTTGGGCAACGGTCCGATTTTCCGTGGCGGAAGGGCGCCCAAGCGCGACGGACCGAAAAAATCGTCGTAGGACTTTGCCTGACGCAGTTTCCACAACAGAACCCATATCGTCGGGTTAGGCCCATAGGCGACGAAAAATACCCCTTAGCGGACGATTTTGAGACGTTGTCTATCAGAACTTTTCTTGTAGTGCCTCTCCTTTCGCACGCACACCCTCCATGACGTAAGCTAGCTCCCAGACACGTTGATTTGGACGGGGGAGCACTGTCGCCGCCGTCACGGACGACGACCGTCCGCCACCGTACTCCCTGGACCCCGATGTCACCGCACGCGCCCGTCCCCCTCCTGCTGCACCACGACGCACCCTGGGACCGCCATGACACCAGCGACCGCGCAGTATCCTCGCCCACGCCCCTCCGCCCCTGTAGCGTCGTCGACGACGATGACCTGCCCCGCGCCTCGCAACACCCCCTCGCCCTATAAATAGAGGCATCCTTCGCTCGATCTAAGCACACAGTCCCACTCTCCTCACTCAGTAGAGGTCCGATGAGAACACCCTAAGATACTACTTAAGTATGATTACAACTCATATATATAAAAGAGAGCTCAGCAACTTATTTAGGTAAGTTCTACGCTGCTCGGCTCTATGATACCACGGTTCATCACTACTCCTCCGCCTCATTCTCGTCGGGTCCGTAGACTATCCCATAGTCTACTCCTTCCACCCCTCCAGTAAGATCAGGTTCCTCGTAGACCAGCTCGTAGTCTCCTTCCGGTGCTCCATCGGCGATGGCCTCCACTTCCGTATCACAGTCTAGCAAGGGTGTCGAAAGAAAGTGAGTACAGAGGTACTCAACAAGTTCAAAAGAGTAAAATGTGTTTGATGCACTAGCTACGACCATTGATCAGGAAATCTCAGGTCAATGCATGTTTTGAAAACATTTCTTCAAAAGGTTTCTTTTATTATGAAAAACTATGCCCGTCAGTCTTCACAGGTTGACCAGAACTTCGTGGAGTTCCTTTCCTGCCGCGTTCGCAGTTCCCTTCCCGGAACAAGGAGTGACAGCCACAATTTGATACACTCTGCAGAGGTGCGTTACTTTTCCCATAAGAGATCTCATCCTTTTTGCCATCCGCAGGGACTTGCCCCCGTTCACACTTCCTTTGGTGTGAGGCCAGGAAAGAAGATCCAAGCCCACACAGCCTTCTCCGCGACCCTGCAAACCCACCCTTTTGTCCACCCGTACATCCCTGATACGTCTCCAACGTATCTATAATTTCTTATGTTCCATGCTTGTTTTATGACAATACCTACATGTTTTGTTCACACTTTATGTCATATTTATGCATTTTCCGGAACTAACCTATTGACAAGATGCCGAAGTGCCAGTTCCTGTTTTCTACTGTTTTTGGTTTCAGAAATCCTAGTAAGGAAATATTCTCGGAATTGGACGAAATCAACGCCCAGCATCTTATAATTCCACGAAGCTTCCAGAACACCCGAGAGGGACCAGAGGAGAGCCACAGGGCCACCACACATGTCGCCGGTGCGGCCCAAGGGGGGGCGCCCCCCTATTGTGTGGCGCCCCCGTAACCCTTCCGACTCCGCCTCTTCGCCTATTTAAAGCTCCCTGACCTAAAACATCGATACGAATAAGCCACGGTACGAGAAACCTTCCAGAGCCGCCGCCATCGCGAAGCCAAGATTCGGGGGACAGAAGTCTCTGTTCCGGCACGCCGCCGGGACGGGGAAGTGCCCCCGGAAGGCATCTCCATCGACACCACCGCCATCTCCATCACCGCTGTTGTCTCCCATCAGGAGGGAGTAGTTCTCCATCGAGGCTAAGGGTTGTACCGGTAGCTATGTGGTTAATCTCTCTCCTATGTACTTCAATACAATGATCTCATGAGCTGCCTTACATGATTGAGATTCATATGATGAGCTTTGTATCACTATTATTCTATGTGCTACTCTAGTGATGTTATTAAAGTACTCTATTCCTCCTCCATGATGTAACGGTGACAGTGTGTGCATCATGTAGTACTTGGCATAGGTTATGATTGTAATCTCTTGTAGATTATGGAGTTAATTATTACTATGATAGTATTGATGTGATCTATTCCCCCTTTCATAGTGTGAAGGTGACAGTGTGCATGCTATGTTAGTACTCGGTATAATTGCAATGGTCTATCATGCACTCTAAGGTTACTTAAATATGAACATCGAACGTTGTGGAGCTTGTTAACTCCGCCATTGAGGTGCTCTTGTAGCCCTACACAATTAGTGGTGTTCATCATCCAACTAGAGAGTGTAGAGTGGTTTTATTATGTGATCAATGTTGAGAGTGTCCACTAGTGAAAGTATGATCCCTAGGCCTTGTTTCCGAATAGAAAAGCTACACCACAAAGATTCCTATCTCCCACATCAACTGCACGCCAGCAAGCATTTTCTGGCGCAGTTGTCACTGTTTGTTTACTGTTCCACTGCATGTTTACTCGCTGCCATATTTTATTCAGATTGCTATTACCACTCATATACATCCATATTACTTGTATTTCACTATCTCTTCGCCGAACTAGTGCACCTATACATCTGACAAGTGTATTAGGTGTGTTGGGGACACAAGAGACTTCTTGTATCGTGATTGCAGGGTTGCTTGAGAGGGATACCTTTGACCTCTTCCTCCCTGAGTTCGATAAACCTTGGGTGATTCACTTAAGGGAAACTTGCTGTTGTTCTACAAACCTCTGCTCTTGGAGGCTCAACACTGTCTACAAGAATAGAAGCAAGCGTAGACATCAAGCACTTTTCTGGCGCCGTTGCCGGGGAGGAAAGGTAAAAGGCATTCACACTCCGGTCCCAGGTAACCAAGCACTTTTCTGGCGCCGTTGTGAGTGCTCGAAGCTATTTCCTTTAGATCCTACAATTGCATCTTTTTGTTTCTTGATTACACTAGTTAGGCATAATGGAAAGCAACTATGAGCTTTTTAATCTATTTCCTGAGTTAAGACATGGATTGTTTGATGCGAAAATTAAAAAACCTATGGAACCTTATTTGCATGCTAGTAGCAATGATATTAGTATGAACGCTTTGAACACCATTGTTGCTAAAGATATGGAAAATTCTAAGCTTGGGGAAGCTGGTTTTGATGAGCATGATATTTTTAGTCCCCCAAGCATTGAGGAGAAAATTTACTTTGATGATACTTTGCCTCCTATTTATGATGATTATAATGACAATGGTCTTTTGGTGCCACCTACTATGGAGGATAAATTTTATTATGATTATACTATGCCTCCTACACTTGATGAGAATAATAATGATAGCTACTTTGTTGAATTTGCTCCCACTATTACTAATAAAATTGATTATGCTTATGTGGAGAGTAATGATTATTTTATGCATGAGACTCATGATAAGAATGTTTCATTTGATAGTTATATTGTTGAGTTCGTTTATGATGCTACTGAAAATCTTTATGAGAGAGGAAAATATGGTTGTAGAAATTTTCATGTTACTAAAACACCTCTCTACATGCTGAAAATTTTGAAGTTACACTTGTTTTATCTTCCTATGCTTGTTGCATTATGCTTCATGAATTTGTTTACCTACAAGATTGCTATGCATAGGAAGTGGGTTAGACTTAAATGTGGTTTGAATTTGCTTTTTGATGCTCTCTTTTGCTTCAACTCTTATATCTTGCAAGTGCATCAATGAAATTGCTGAGCCCATCTTAATGGCTATAAAGAAAGCACTTCTTGGGAGATAACCCATGTATTTATTTTACTACAGCAATTTTTGTTTTATATTTGAGTCTTGGAAGTTGTTACTACTGTAGCAACCTCTCCTTATCTTTTTTTTATTGCATTGTTGTGCCAAATAAAGTCTTTGATAGTAGGGTTGATACTAGATTTGGATTACTGCGCAGAAACAGATTTCTGTCTGTCACGAATTTGGGCAGGGTTCTCTGTAGGTAACTCAGAAAAATCTGCCAATTTACGTGCGTGATCCTCAGATATGTACGCAACTTTCATTCAATTTGAGCATTTTCATTGGAGCAAGTCTGGTGCACCTAAAAAATTCGTCTTTACGGACTGTTCTGTTTTGACAGATTCTGTCTTTTATTTCGCATTGCCTCTTTTGCTGTGTTGGATTGATTTCTTTGTTCCATTAACTTCCAGTAGCTTTGAGCAATGTCCATAAGTGTTAAGAATGATTGTGTCACCTCTGAACATGTGGATTTTTGATTATGCACTAACCCTCTAATGAGTTTGTTTCGAGTTTGGTGTGAAGGAAGTTTTCAAGGGTCAAGAGAGGAGGATGATATATCATCAAGAAGAGTGAAAAGTCTAAGCTTGGGGATGCCCCCGTGGTTCATCCCTGCATATTTCAAGAAGACTCAAGCATCTAAGCTTGGGGATGCCCAAGGCATCCCCTTCTTCATCAACAATTTATCAGGTCACTTCTCTTGAAACTTTATTTTTATTCGGTCACATCTTATGCACTTTACTTGGAGCGTCTGTTTGTTTTTATTTTTGTTTTGTTTGAATAAATTCATGCTTGTGTGGGAGAGAGACACGCTCCGTTGGTTCATATGAACACATGTATTCTTAGCTTTACTTTTAGTGTTCATGGCAAAGGTTGAAACTGCTTCGTTAATTGTTATATGGTTGGAATCAGGAAATGTTACATGTGGTAGTGGTATAATGAAACACTTGCATAATCTTGTAGATCATTGAGCTTTGATAACTTGATTCTTTGCAAACGTTTTGAGGTATTTAGATGGTAAGACTTGCTGGATAAATAAGTTAAAATTAGTAGTGGATTGTTGTCTTTAAGCTTGTGCCGTACTACAAACTCTATTTAAATAATTGAAGGTGTAGTTGGACTTGATAGCTTTCCATGTCTGAGAGTTCATCGTAATAACTAAGTTGTGCTGAAGGTCGAGGGAGCTAGCGGGGTACTTGTGCCGCCGTAAACAGCCCTCCTTGGAGTAAATTTTAATCATGCTCTTATTGTTGAACCTGCTAGTTGTTTGCAATAAGCTTGTGAGTTCTTTTTGACTAATGTTAAGCTACGGTTTTTGGCACTTCCACCATCCAAATTTGCTAGCCTCTTCGGTACTGTGCATTGCCTTTTGCTCACATTGAGAATTGTGCATACTTCGCTAGTACATCCAAACCCGTGGGAGGACTTTCTCTTGTTCTCCTACACATAAGCCCATACATCTCCTCAAAACAGCCACCATACCTACCTACCACAGCATTTCCATAGCTGTTCCGAGATATATTGCCATGCAACTTCCATTTTACATTACATGTTGTCATTTATCATTTATACATTGCTTTGCATGATTCTATACAGCTGATGTGAGGTTTACCCATGTTACGCTAGATCATTGCACATCCTGCTACACTGGCAGAGGCATACAGTTTTATACATCATGTTTTATTCATTATGAGTTATTTGTACCAAAAAGTGTGTTGTCATATTAGGATGTTGCCTCTAAAAGTGAAAAGAGCCATGGAGGCCATCAAAAAGAGAAAAATAAAAGAAAGAAAAAAAAAGAGAGAGAGAAAAAGAAAAGAAAAAGAAAGAAAAAAAGAGAGACAGAAAAAGGGGCAGCATTACTATCTTTTATCCACACTTGTGCTCATGTTTTAGCACCTACATTATTCATAGTCATCATTTGTGCTCATGTTTAGCACCTACACTTCATATGAGAGAGTTTTCATGTTTTTCTAATATAACTATGTGGGGAATTTACACTATAGAACTTGGGTTGTATATTCCAATGATGAGCTTCCTCAAAAAGTGCTCTAGGTCTTCGTGAGCAACCAAGTTGGATGCACCCCCACTAGTTCCATTGGAGAGCTTTAATACACATATAGCTCTATGTGCATCCGTTGCATGGCAATCACTACTCCTTGCATAGCTTCGATTATAAGACTTCCTCTTGTCTAATAATCACTTATATCTTTGTAAGACTTTCTTCCATTTGGCCTTCCAAACCCCCATTAATGTTCTTCATGCCATAACATCTTGGTGCTAATACCAAATGCTTGCGCTCACCGGTTGAGTAGACTTCGAAACAGTTGATTCATGACGTTCATGTTTATGTTTACTTGACTGAATCCTTCTTATGTTGTGAAAATTTACTTGATGCTTGGAATGAAGGATAGAACTTCTACGCTGAATACTTAACACATCTTTAATGAACTTTGTACGGTTTCATGTCTTTAAAGCAATAGTTCATGAAAACTTCTAGCTTGTTTAACTCTTGCATTATCATCTCTTATATCAATATATACATTTGCTTTGAGTGATTTGATCTCAGTTCATATGCTTTACATCATTATTGGATCAAGATTGTCTTAGTAGCATGTCACTTAAGAAATTATCTTTGTTATCGTTTACCTACTCGAGGACGAGTAGGAACTAAGCTTGGGGATGATGATACGTCTCCAACGTATCTATAATTTCTTATGTTCCATGCTTGTTTTATGACAATACCTACATGTTTTGTTCACACTTTATGTCATATTTATGCATTTTCCGGAACTAACCTATTGACAAGATGCCGAAGTGCCAGTTCCTGTTTTCTGATGTTTTTGGTTTCAGAAATCCTAGTAAGGAAATATTCTCGGAATTGGACGAAATCAACGCCCAACATCTTATAATTCCACGAAGCTTCCAGAACACCCGAGAGGGACCAGAGGAGAGCCACAGGGCCACCACACATGTGGCCGGCGCGGCCCAAGGGGGGCGCCCCCCTATTGTGTGGCGCCCCCGTAACCCTTCCGACTCCGCCTCTTCGCCTATTTAAAGCTCCCTGACCTAAAACATCAATACGAATAAGCCACGGTACGAGAAACCTTCCAGAGCCGCCGCCATCGCGAAGCCAAGCTTCGGGGGACAGAAGTCTCTGTTCCGGCACGCCGCCGAGACGGGGAAGTGCCCCCGGAAGGCATCTCCATCGACACCACCGCCATCTCCATCACCGCTGATGTCTCCCATGAGGAGGGAGTAGTTCTCCATCGAGGCTAAGGGTTGTACCGGTAGCTATGTGGTTAATCTCTCTCCTATGTACTTCAATACAATGATCTCATGAGCTGCCTTACATGATTGAGATTCATATGATGAGCTTTGTATCACTATTAATCTATGTGCTACTCTAGTGATGTTATTAAAGTACTCTATTCCTCCTCCATGATGTAACGGTGACAGTGTGTGCATCATGTAGTACTTGGCATAGGTTATGATTGTAATCTCTTGTAGATTATGGAGTTAATTATTACTATGATAGTATTGATGTGATCTATTCCCCCTTTCATAGTGTGAAGGTGACAGTGTGCATGCTATGTTAGTACTCGGTATAATTGCAATGGTCTATCATGCACTCTAAGGTTACTTAAATATGAACATCGAACGTTGTAGATCTTGTTAACTCCGGCATTGAGGTGCTCTTGTAGCCCTACACAATTAGTGGTGTTCATCATCCAACAAGAGAGTGTAGAGTGGTTTTATTATGTGATCAATGTTGAGAGTGTCCACTAGTGAAAGTATGATCCCTAGGCCTTGTTTCCAAATAGAAAAGCTACACCACAAAGATTCCTATCTCCCACATCAACTGCACGCCAGCAAGCATTTTCTGGCGCAGTTGTCACTATTTGTTTACTGTTCCACTGCATGTTTACTCGCTGCCATATTTTATTCAGATTGCTATTACCACTCATATACATCCATATTACTTGTATTTCACTATCTCTTCGCCGAACTAGTGCACCTATACATCTGACAAGTGTATTAGGTGTGTTGGGGACACAAGAGACTTCTTGTATCGTGATTGCAGGGTTGCTTGAGAGGGATATCTTTGACCTCTTCCTCCCTGAGTTCGATAAACCTTGGTTGATTCACTTAAGGGAAACTTGCTGCTGTTCTACAAACCTCTGCTCTTGGAGGCCCAACACTGTCTACAAGAATAGAAGCAAGCGTAGACATCAATCCCCGGTAGACATCTCCCGATCATACGGCTTTACCCACGATGTACGTCGGACAATCCCTCATAGACGGTAGAGCCTCTCATCCACACGGATGGGGATTTTAAAAGATTTCCCAACCTACGGCAGTGTTCTCCCAACACCCCGCCAGGCCCTATCAAGTCCGTTGGCGTGCAGGAGGGAAAAGATACAGCTGGCTTCCCTAGAGCCATTATAGATCTTATGGTCAACGCGGTATGTACGGCGCTAGAATCACTCGATGGCATTGGTGATTACTCCTAGGTTAATAAAACCCATGCAATGGAGCCTCCACCATATCAACACAACCATGGTTCCATTGCCAGCCACATAGTCATATTCATAATTGGAAAAGTAACATTTCATTTGCAATGCAGGAATGGTAAGTATATAGATTTGCAGTAAATTGATAGAAAATACTCAAGTCGATATGAGCAAGGGTGAACTTTCCTGTGGACTGCGAGATAGTGCAGTTCAATGCAGTGGATGGAACCTGGACCTCGGGTTCTGTAAAGAATCATCATTGTCCAGTAAGGACAATGTTATAAAATCCAAATAATGCAGTCATGAATGTATTATGTTATGTGGAATTCCTTACCCCAATTACTTATTAAAGTTTAGGGTTGAATTAAGATTTATGCCTTTGGCAGTAATTTGTAATTGCTTTTAATTGTAAAAACCTTTTCATCTCATAAAGAAAAATGGTTCATAGTAATACCACTTTACTTTTGTGAACATTATTTATTTCAAAATAATTTGAATTAATAGAGTTGTCTCTATATTTTTGAAATAAAAAGAACAGGGTATTTTCCTTTGGAAAATATCTTTCTTTAACATAAATGACTTGGAGTAATAGAATTTCATTTTGGAATATTTGAAAACAAACATTTGAACTTATTTGAGGTTTTTCCTTGATTTGTTCAAATACAAGGAAAAATTATAAATGAAATTTCCAAGTTTGAATTTAGTTTCCCAAATTTCAAGATTTGGATTTGTCATTTAAATTTTCTTTCTTATTTTATTCTTGTTAAGAGTAATTGTTCATTTACTAATCCAATTTTTCATGGATTTTTAGAGGTATATTTTATTAACTAAATTTTTATGAATTTTTAGGCTATTTTCAAAAATAGCAAAATACTAAAATACCCCCTGGCCCCAATTGGGCCAGCACACCTAACTTGGCCCATTTGGACAGCCCATTAAGGCTCGTCCAAAATGGTTCGGTGGAACCGTTACGGCCCACCTCTCTCACTCGCACGCTGACCTCTCTCTCTCGTGACCTAACCCTAATTCTCTGGCGACTGCGAGGCGATGGCATCGCCGCCATGGCCGCCGCCACGCTCCGGCCATCTCCGACGTCCCCTGACCTTGTCGTCGACATCACCTGAACCGCCGCGCAACGATCTATCGATCTATCCGCGTTGTTCCGTCGATCTCTTCCTCCTCTGGAAGATCGCCACCCTTCTGGATCTTGCGGAGAATCGCCTCCGACGATCTGCGATCTCCGACGAGCTGACGTCCTCGTCGCCGACACGAGCGCGTGCCTGGGACTGACCTGGCGCGGGTGCTGTGCTTGCAGCGTCTGTGCCGTCACTCCCCTGGGTGCTGTGCTGTGCTGGTGCTCGTCGGCGTAACGCCGGCATCTTCCCTGGACTTGCAGCTGCTACGGCCGCGCGGGCACTGCCTCGCCATGCCGTGGCTTCTGCTTCCAGGCGTTGGTAAGCTTCACTTGCTCCTCCTCCTTCTCATCACCATGACTGTGCGCCTCCCATGCTACTGTGCTTCTTCCTCCTCCGTCTTCTAGTCATTCTAATGATCCTATGATCATACAGGCCTTGTTATTCTTGCCTACGCATCCTATGCCCCTTCTCTGCAAACCCTGGCCAATACACCAAGCTCTGGTTACTGGCCATTGTGTAATTCTTGCTGTTCCTAGCCATTGTTGCTTGCTTGCTGCTTCTATCATGCCATGCCTTGCTATGCCATGCTATACATCATTATGGGATTGCTTATGCTTACTGGCACCCTATGCTTGCTTGTCTAGGTGTACAGCTATGCCTGCTTGTTGGTGATGCTTACAGTCATTCTGTACTGCTAATTCTGTGCTCAGTACTCTTTGCATGATCCAATTGATCCCTTGGATCATCAGATATGCAGTGTTACTGTGTGTGGTGGCTGCTACTGTCTATATCTCATTGGATTTGATCCAGTAGCTAGAATGCACTGGTGCATTCCATTGTTGCCTCACAGTGATGCTATTATCTTATCAAAGCATGATTTGCTGTATAATTCTGCTTGAATTAAATATCTGTGTGTGATCTGTTTATGCAGTGTGAATCAGTTGACTTACTTAGCATGATTTGATTTGTTCATGATCAATTACTAAGTAAATGGAATCTGAATCCATATTGGATAGTGATGTTTTATCTGTTTGACCAATAGCCTTGGCATTCAGATAGGTATTACTGAATCTTATGCTTCAGCAATCCTCCTGTGCATGTCATGCTGTTACCAGGTTTTCATTTCTGTTAGTTATCCTGGATGAACCATATTTGGTTATGATTCAGTGCCTAAGCTGTTGCGTTACATGAATTCCAAGAGCATCTTGGAATACAATTTATTGACTGAACCTGTGTGGTTATGATGTCAACTGCCTGTGTGGCTTTGCTTTGCATGATTGGATGATTTGTGACCTCAGTAATTACTTACTACATCTGGTTGCATCATCAATTGCCTAGATCTATTGGCTACTCATCTTTGCTTGCACATTTGGGGATCATACTTACTATGAATGCCAATATGCTTGCCTGTGAAGAAATCTGGGTTTTTCTGATGGTTAATTACTTAGGATTTCACTGGATAGTTCTTGGTAACTGCTATGCCTAGTAATCTATCTGCTGGTGCTATCTGTGCATATGTTCTTGCTGATGTGTGCATCTGTGCATATACTCTAGCTTCTGTGCACAAGATCTGTATCTGGATGATTTTAGTTTTAGTAGTTTCCTATACCGCCAGTGATCCTTGGTGAAACCAAGTGATGATTTAACCCTTGAGCATCTGCTCAAGCCCATGACATATGTCATGCATGAATTATGGATTGGATCCACTGGATCCACTCCAGGAACTAGGTATACCTTGTTCCAGCTCCTAGAATGAAATGTTTTGTTGATGCAGACTTTTGGTTGATCTATGTGCACAGCCCTTCACCTCCAGTACTTGACTTGATCTCTTCCTTAAGTCACCATGATGCTTTGATGGCTGACTTGTTGGTTTTTGGATGGATTGTTGGGTTATGTGCTAGCTGGTGCTGTTCTTGAGCAAGAACAGTGAAGAACACTAGATGTTCTTGGATGTGGCTTGTTGAATGGTGCTCTGGTCGACAATGCATGATTTCTAGGGTTTCTGTCCTATTTATTACTGCTGTGGTTCTCTTCTGGCCTTGACACCTTACCCTGGCCTGTCTAGTGACTCACCTATGGGTGTTCTGTTGTTGCTGCATAGCAACAACATGTGCTGTGGTGAAACTTGAGCCCTGATGTGCTCAGTTTTGGTCTGCTGCTACTCTTATCTTGGTAATGTCCAAGTCTTTGGACAGACACAAGTGTCAATGACACTTGGTTTACTGACCAAACTGAATGTGTGCTAGTTTCTTAACCCCTGGCTAGTGTTCTTGTGTTGTTTTACAGGTTTTTGAAGGTGAATATGACCACAAAAGAATTCTTCCAAGTCTTTAGTCTAGGTTTTTAGTGTAGGGTCATATAATGTAACCTTCTTTTTATTTCTGTTTATTTCCCAGTAATTCTTGTATCAAGAATATTGTAAAGACAATGTATGTTGTGTGGTTATATCAATAAAGCTCAAGTTTTGCTTATGAGCTTTTTGGTTTATGTAACATTTCTATTTCAAAATAGTGGTTGTATTTATAATTCAATTTGAAATTCAAAGTCATTTGAATTTATGAGTTGTATTTAAATTATGAATTCCTTTTCTATATTCACTTTTGCTTTTAAATCTTAACTTATCAATTCATTATCACTTGTCAAATGAAATCAACTCCCAAATTACCAAGATACAAAAGAGATCATGTCGAAATTCCCTAACTCCCATTGCCTAACCCTAATTGCAAATGAGAGAGAACCTCGATCCTTCTTAGGTTTAGTTGCAATAAAGCGCGAAAATTTCCCTCGTTTTGCGATGAAATGCACATCCCATTTCTAAATCTACCCTTCGTTGATCCTATGTTCTGGGTTATTACAGCCTCTCCCCCTTAACAGAAACTTCGTCCCGAAGTTAAGATTGGTACCTGAATAGCTCGGGGTAAGACTTCCTGAGCTCCGCTTCCGTCTCCCATGTTGCTTAACTTCAGGGTGATGTTGCCATTGAATCTTGCAGTATTTGATTGCCCTATTCCTTAACTTCTTCCACTGTACTTCCAAGATCTTTTCAGGCTTCTCCACATAAGTTAGGTCTGATTGCAACCCTATTTCTTCATGTGTGATTAGATCATCAGGTGCCTTCAAACACTTTCTGAGTTGTGATACATGAAATACATTGTGAATCAGACTTAGTTGCTTGGGTAATTCTAACTCAAAAGCTGTCCCTCGATTCTGACTGAGTATCTTGAATGGTCCTATATATCGAGGACTTAACTTTCCTTTTACTCCGAACCTCTTGAGTCCTTTCATTGGGCTAACTTTCAAATAACCATGTCTCCTACTTTTGGCTCCCAAACTCTTCTCCTTTGGTCGGCATAACTCTTTTGGCGACTTTGAGCTATTTTGAGTCTATCCCGGATCACCTCAATGACTCCTTGTCTCTCCTTGATGTAGTCTGGTGTAAACTCCTTGTTCTCTCCGGTTTCAAACCAACAGATTGGGGATCTACACTTCCTCCCGTACAATGCTTCATACGGTGCCATATGGATGCTACTCTGATAACTATTGTTATATGAGAATTCCTCTAATGGTAAATGATCCTCCCATGAGCCTCCAAAGTTTAGAGCACAAGCTCTAAGCATGTCTTCAAGTATCTAATTGGTTCTTTCGGTTTGTCCTCCGGTTTGTGGATGATATGATGTACTGAAATCCAACTTGGATCCCAAAGCTTCTTGGAGTTGTTTCCAAAATGCTGATGTAAAAATCGAACCTCGATATGAAACTATCTTCTTTGGTACTCCATGCTTGCTAACTATTTCCTTAACATATATATCCACAAGCTTTTCCGAAGTATCCTTTTGATTTACAGCTATGAAATGAGCACTCTTGGTAAGTCTATCCACTATTACCCATATCATATCTTTCCTTTTACTAGTCATTGGTAGACCAATAACAAAATCCATTCCGATTTCATCCTATTTCCACTCCGGTATCTCTAGTGGTTTAAGTAATCCAGCAGGACTCTGATGTTCTGCCTTCACTCGCTGACATGTATGGCATTCTGAGACATATTGAGCTATCTCTCTTTTCATGTTGTTCCACCAGAACATTTCCTTCAAATCCATGTACATTTTAGTACTTCCTGGATGTATTGAATAAGGGGTTTCATGTGCTTCCTTTAATATGATTGACTTTACTTTTGGATCATCCGGTACACACATTCTTTTCTGAAAGTACATAGAATCAAACTCTCCGAGATTGAATTCCGATGGTTTACCTTCTCCAATCCTTTTAATTTCTTCTTGAATGAATGAATCATCCGCTTGTTTTCGAATGATCTCATACTTTAAGTCTGAATACATCTCATCCATGATCCTCATAGTTGCTATACTTCCCACTGTATCACCTTGAATAAATAGAATTTGGGCTTCCTCTAGCTCTTTCCGAAGTTCTTTCGGAATCTCCCATTCCGTAGGTTGATTTTCAGTACTCTTTTTGCTTAAGGCATCTGCTACTACATTAGCCTTGCCTGGTGTGTAATTGATTGTAAGGTCATAATCCTTAATCAACTCTAACCATCTCTTCTGTCTCATGTTTAATTCCTTCTGAGTGAAGAAATATTTCAAACTCTTATGATCTGTGTATAACTCACATTTGGATCCATACAGAAATTGTCTCCAACTCTTCAGAGCATAAACAACTGCTGCCAACTCTAGATCATGTACTGTATAGTTATGTTCATGTGGTTTTAATTATCTTGATCCATAAGCTATTACTTTCCGATCTTGCATTAGAACACATCCAAGTCCATTCTTGGATGCATCACAATACACTGTTTAATCCTTTCCAGGTTCAGGAACTGCTAACACCGGTGTTGTGGTTAACTTCTCCTTGAGTGTTTGAAAACTTGTTTCACATTCATCAGTCCACACAAATGGGGTATTTTTCTTGAGTAACTTGGTCATTGGTCCTGCAATCTTCGAAAATCCTTCAATGAACCTCCGATAATAGCCTGCTATACCCAGAAATCCTCGTATCTCCTTAGGATTTTTGGGTGACTTCTACTCTAATACTGACTGGACCTTGCTTGGATTCACCGCTATTCCTTCTTTGGTTATGACATGTCCAAGAAATTCAACACTTTCTAACCAAAATTTGCACTTACTGAACTTTGCATATAGCTGATGTTCTCTCAAAATTTGCAGAATTATCTTCAAATGCTTGGCATGTTCTTCTTTATCTTTGGAATAGATTAGAATATCATCTATGAACACTATCACGAACTTGTCCAAATACTTCATGAATATCTTGTTCATCAAATTCATGAAGATAGCTGGTGCATTTGTTAGTCCAAATGGTACAACCAAGTATTCATGGTGTCCATACCTCGATACAAACGCTGTTTTTGGCACATCCCCCTTCTTGATCTTGATTTGATGGTATCCTGACCTTAAATCTATCTTTGAGAAGACTCCAGCTCCTTGAACCTGATCAAAAAGGTCTTGTATCCTAGGTAAAGGGTACTTGTTCTTGATGGTTACATTGTTAAGATTCCTGTAGTCTCCGCACATCCTTTTACCTCCATCTCTTTTATCTACAAAAATAACTGGTGTACCCCATGGTGACACACTTTCCTGGATAAATCCCTTCTGTTCCAGTTCATCTATCTGAGCTTTTAGTTCCACTAAATCCTTTGGTCCCATCTTATATGGTGGTTGAGCTATTGGTGTTGTGCCTGGAATCAGATCGATTGTGAACTCTATCTCTCTATCGGGTGGCATTCCCGGTAGTTCCTTGGGAAATACATCTGGAAATTCATTTACTACAGGGATATCTTCAATCCTCACCTCCTTCAAACTGTTGAGCTCCAATCCTATCTCCATCTGGGTGTATTTGTCTCCTTGGAACACTATCTGTCCTCCCATAGAATTGTGAAGTGATATTGTTTTGTCTACACAGTTGATCACGACTCCATTCTCCGTCAACCAGTCCATTCCTAGGATGACTGATATGTCCTTCATGGGAATGATGAATAGGTCCGCGAAATACACACAGTCACATATGGTGATGACCTGTGCTTCTTTCACATGGGTTACTAAAATCGTTCCCCCCGCAGATAGGACGGTTATAGAGGTTTCTAACTTAGAACATCTAAGTCCAAATTTTTCCACAAATTCCCATGCAAGAAATGATTTGGTTGCTCCAGTATCAAATAAGACTTTGCCAGGATGAGTAAGAATGCTGAGCGTACCTAAGACTGCTTGATCCGACTCTTCCGCTTGCTCCAAAGTTGTGCAATTCGGCTTTCCATACGGCTTGCCCCTCTTGTTGTTGTTGTTGTAGTTGCGGTTGTTGTTGTTGTTGTTGTTGTTGCCACTTCCACCTCGTCCTCCTGAGCTTTGTCCACTCCATGACGCCTTGTTTGGACACTCTGGCTTGATGTGTCCCTCCTTCCCACAACCATAACATATGATTCTGGGTTTCTGACAATCCTTCTGCACATGACATCTCTGTCCACAACTGTGACAGATGATCTGGTTCTTTGGGTTCTGACTCTGACCTCCCCGGTTGTATTGATTACCAGTAGGTCGGAATCGGGGTTTAAAACTCCGGTCAGGTGTTGGTTTGCTGACTGGGTACTTCCTTGGCTCGATACGAGCCCTCTTCCTCCTATCCTCTTGGACCTGCCTGTAGTCATCCTCGAAAGTGATTGCCGAGTCAATCAGTTCCTGGAATTCAGCAGTCCGTGCTAACCTCAGTTGCATCTTCATGTATGGATTCATGCCTTTCATTAATCGCTTCTTTCTCTTCTCTTCGGTGTCAACTTCCTCAGGTGCATACCTTGACAGCCTGTTGAAATCTCGTACATATTGTATCACGGGTGCAGTGTTCTGACGTAGTTCGTCAAACTCCCTCTTCTTCAATTCTACCACACTTTTCGGAACATGAGCATCCCGGAACTTCTTCTTGAACTCCTCCCAGGTGAACACCTTTTCTGGAGGGTGTATTGCCACTAGGTTCTCCCACCATGATGCTGCTGGTCCTGACAACAGGTATGTAGCATACCGAATCTTCTCCTCATCGTTGCATCCAACGGTCTTCAACTTCCGTTCCGTATCCATGAGCCAGTCTTCTGCATCAATTGGTTCTGGAGCTGATGCAAAAGGTAACGGTCTTGCATTTTGAAAGTCTGATAAGGTTATTCATTTGCCTTCATTGCCCCTATCAGTGATGACTTGGGTAAAGAAATTTTGCATGTTCTTGCTTTGACTTTCCTGGTACCTCCTCCTATCTTCTTCCATTGCTCTCATGTATTGTTGGAAGTCTGGGTGCATCATTGGGTGCGGTGGTGGTGGTGCATTCTCTGCTCTAGTTGTTGCATCTGCCTCCTCTTTTTCTTTCGCCTCACGCTCTCTCCGAGCCTCTTCAGTTTCCACTAACGCCATGTTCCCCCTAGTCCTGTAACAAAGAGCGATTACTCATAATTACACCATGCAAATGTTTTCTGAGCTCGACTCATTGCCCAGAACTAGTCACACAATGAAATCAAGAAGCAAATACAAAACAAACATTTATTATGTATATACATCGTATATCACATAACATACACACTTATTTTACATGTGGTACATATATAACCACTTATTTGGCTTCAAGCCCAAGCCAACGGAATTTAAAATACGTTCTACTACAATACCACCTATACTACTTTATTCTTCTTTGGAGCTCTACTCCTCATCATCATAACTCGCCTCCGTGTACATTCCTGGGGTCCATCCGGTACAGCGATTCGTCGTCCGAACACCGTCCGGAACGAAGGTCCTTCCAGTAGGTATGTAGTCTGAATCGGACGAAGTGCCGAGACAAAGATCTGTCATGCCAAAGTAACTGGACAATGACTCATATGTATCCCAGTAGGGTACATACCTCCTTCCTCTCTCATCCATGGAGGATTTCTATTCACTTGCCCTCTCATCTTCTTCTTCTTCTTCTTCTTCTTCACTCCAGAACTCTCACCTACCTCGTACTGAGATGTCTTGGGTAGTCCCATCTCCAGATCTAAAGAAATGAAGTTGGTATCTTTCTCTTCCTGCCCATAGCTTTGGTTAATGTCTTGGTTAACCTCGCCTCCTTCATCCTCCGTATCACACGTGATGGGTTCATCTTCATCACCAAATGGTTCCCCGAAACGCCAACCAGTCAAATTCTTGATTGGTGACTCCGAGCAGTTTAGGTTTCTGGAATCATCTCCCCCATATCCAGATTCATACGATGCTGACACATGTGGATAGTGTGGAACAAAGTTGGGTGTAAGTGGGTCTCTCTTGGGCAACTGGTCACTCAAATCTACAGGGCTGTTTAGGCTAAAGAAAGGTGTAGTGTATTGTGGTTGTGCCCTCAAATCATGCATCCGAGCTTGGACTTTATCAGGGTTCGTGAACTCAGCTAGCATGTGGTTGATCTCACCCACCATCTTCATGTGTAAAAGGTACATCGTAGTCAACAAAGACTTACAGCTGTCCATGTGCTTTGCTGCAGCTTCAGGACTTCGGTTTGCCAACAGTAGATGATTCAGAGTGGGATCATCATCTTCCTCGGCATGAGGTATATGAGAATATTCTGAACATAGCAGTTCTACTGATTTATGCTGCCTTATCTCAAGGATTGCCTTGAATAGGGCCATGTGATAGGCTGTGGTAATGGTTTTGGCTTCTCCGTACGGCATTATACGACTCATCAGCAGTTGAGTAGGTAATTGGACTGAAACTCTGCACTTGGCTACGATCTCTCCATCATAGTAGATGTATTTGAGAACAGGTATCCGAGTTTCACAATGGAGTTCCTTCAGCATCCCACGCAGGAGATCTGTAATTGGTCCATCATAATCACCGAGCCAACCCTCAACCTTCCTCAAAGTCCTCTTGGGAAACGTGTACGCCATTATGGCTGTATACAAAAGCAGAATATTAGTAATGGTGATGTATCATAATAGTTATAATAAAGAATTATCGCACTAAAAGATATGATTTTGCTATTCTCATGTGAATAATAACCATATTTCTAGAGAATCCTTTACTATTACTACTTGACTCCTACAGGTTTCTTCCCTTTACTAGGTTTTTCCAACCTAAGGTCGCAACATTTGCTCTGATACCAGCTGCGGTGACCCAGCATACCACTGCATGTTGTAGTACAACAGAAACATTGCAGATCATAACACTCCAAATATTATTACAACACTCAGTCTTGACAAGTTGGTATTCTCACAGGTCCGATGAGAACACCCTAAGATACTACTTAAGTATGATTACAAATCATATATATAAAAGAGTGCTCAGCAACTTATTTAGCTAAGTTCTACGCTGCTCGGCTCTATGATACCACGGTTCGTCACTACTCCTCTGCCTCATTCTCGTCGGGTCCGTAGACTATCCCATAGTCTACTCCTTCCACCCCTCCGGTAAGATCAGGTTCCTCGTAGACCAACTTGTAGTCTCCTTTCGGTGCTCCATCGGCGATGGCCTCCACTTCCGTATCACAGTCTAGCAAGGGTGTCGAAAGGAAGTGAGTAAAAAGGTACTCAGCAAGTTCAAAAGAGTAAAAGGTGTTTGATGCACTAGCTACGACCATTGATCAGGAAATCTCAGGTCAACGTATGTTTCGAAAACATTTCTTCAAAAGGTTTCTTTTATTATGAAAAACTATGCCCGTCAGTCTTCACAGGTTGACCAGAACTTCGTGGAGTTCCTTTCCTGCCGCGTTCGCAGTTCCCATTCCGGAACAAGGAGTGACAGCCACAATTTGATACACTCTGCAGAGGTGCGTTACTTTTACCATAAGAGATCTCATCCTTTTTGCCATCCGCAGGGACTTGCCCCCGTTCACACTTCCTTTGGTGTGAGGCCAGGAAAGAAGATCCAAGCCCACACCGCCTTCTCCGCGACCCTGCAAACCCACCCTTTTGTCCACCCGTATATCCCCGGTAGACATCTCCCGATCATACGGCTTTACCCACGATGTACGTCGGACAATCCCTCATAGATGGTAGAGCCTCTCATCCACACGGATGGGGATTTTAAAATATTTCCCAACCTACGGCAGTGTTCTCCCAACACCCCGCCAGGCCCTATCAAGTTCGTTGGCGTGCAGGAGGGAAAAGATACAGGTGGCTTCCCTAGAGCCATTATAGATCTTATGGTCAATGCGGTATGTACGGCGCTAGAATCACTGGACGGCATTAGTAATTACTCCTAGGTTAATAAAACCCATGCAATGGAACATCCACCATATCAACACAACCATGGTTCCATTGCCAGCCACATAGTCATATTCACAATTGGAAAAGTAACATTTCATTTTCAATGCAGGAATGGTAAGTATATAGCTTTGCAGTAAATTGATAGAAAATACTCAAGTCGATATGAGCAAGGGTGAACTTGCCTGTGGACTGCGAGATAGTGCAGTTCAATGCATTGGATGGAACCTGGACCTCGGGTTCTGTAAAGAATCATCATTGTCCAGTAAGGACAATGTTATAAAATCCAAATAATGCAGTAATAAAGGAAAATGGTTCATAGTAATACCACTTTACTTTTGTGAACATTATTTATTTCAAAATAATTTGAATTAATAGAGTTGTCTCCATATTTTTGAAATAAAAAGAATAGGGTATTTTCCTTTGGAAAATATCTTTCTTTAACATAAATGACTTGGAGTAATAGAATTTCATTTTGGAATATTTGAAAACAAACATTTGAACTTATTTGAGGTTTTTCCTTGATTTTTTAAATACAAGGAAAAATTATAAATGAAATTTCCAAGTTTGAATTTAGTTTCCCAAATTTCAAGATTTGAATTTGTCATTTCAATTTTCTTTCTTATTTTATTCTTGTTAAGAGTAATTTTTCATTTACTAATCCAATTTTTCATGGATATTTAGAGGTATATTTTATTAACTAAATTTTTATGAATTTTTAAGCTATTTTAAAAAATAGCAAAACACTAAAATACCCTAGGCCCCAATTGGGCTAGCCCACCTAACTTGGCCCATTTGGATAGCCCATTAAGGCTCGTCCAAAACGGTTCGGTGGAATCGTTACGGCCCACCTCTCTCACGCGCACGCTCACCTCTCTCTCTCGTGACCTAACCCTAACTCTCTGGCGACTGCGAGGCGATGGCGTCACCGCCACGCTCCGGCCGTCTCCGACCTCCCCTGACCTTGCCGTCGACATCACCTGAACCGCCGCGCGACGATCTATCGATCTATCCGCGTGGTTCCGACGATCTCTTCCTCCTCTGGCAGATCGCTACCCTTCTGGATCTTGCGGAGAATCGCCTCCGACGATCTGCGATCTCCGACGAGCTGACGTCCTCGTCGCCGACACGAGCGCGTGCCTGGGACTGACCTGGCGCGGGTGCTGTGCTCGCAGCGCCTGTGCCCTCACTCCCCTGGGTGCTGTGCTGTGCTGGTGGTCGTCGGTGTAACGCCGGCGTCTTCCCTGGACTTGCAGCTGCTACGGCCACGCGGGCACTACCTCGCCATGACGTGGCTTTTGCTTCCAGGCGTTGGTAAGCTTCACTTTCTCCTCCTCCTTCTCATCACCATGACTGTGCGACTCCCATGCTACTGTGCTTCTTCCTCCTCCGTCTTCTAGTCATTCTGCTGACCCTATGATCATACATGCCTTGTTATTCTTGCCTACGCATCCTATGCCCCTACTCTGCAAACCCTGGCCAATACACCAAGCTCTGGTTACTGGCCAATGTGTAATTCTTGCTGTTCCTAGCCATTGTTGCTTGCTTGCTGCTTCTATCATGCCATGCCTTGCTATGCCATGCTATACATCATTATGGGATTGCTTATGCTTACTGGCACCCTATGCTTGCTTGTCTAGGTGTACAGCTATGCCTGCTTGTTGGTGATGCTTACAGTCATTCTGTACTGCTAATTATGTGCTCAGTACTCTTTGCATGATCCAATTGATCCCTTGGATCATCAGATATGCAGTGTTACTGTGTGTGGTGGCTACTACTGTCTATAGCTCACTGGATTTGATCCAGTAGCTAGAATGCACTGGTGCATTCCATTGTTGCCTCACAGTGATGCTATTATCTTATCAAAGCATGATTTGTTGTATAATTCTGCTTGAATTAAATATCTGTATGTGATCTATTTATGCAGTGTAAATCAATTGACATACTTAGCACGATTTGATTTGTTCATGATCAATTACTAAGTAAATGGAATCTGAATCCATACTGGATAGTGATGTTTTATTTGTTTGACCAATAGCCTTGGCATTCAGATAGGTATTACTGAATCTTATGCTTCAGCAATCCTCCTGTGCATGTCATGCTGTTATCAGGTTTTCATTTCTGTTAGTTATCCTGGATGAACCATATTTGGTTATGATTCAGTGCCTAAGCTGTTGCCTTACATGAATTCCAAGAGCATCTTGGAATACAATTTATTGACTGAACCTGTGTGGTTATGATGTCAACTGCCTGTGTGGCTTTGCTTTGCATGATTGGATGATTTGTGACCTCAGTAATTACTTACTGCATCTGGTTGCATCATCAATTGTCTAGATCTATTGGCTACTCATCTTTGCTTGCATATTTGGGGATCATACTTACTGTGAATGCCAATATGCTTGCCTGTGAAGAAATCTGGGTTTTTCTGATGGTTAATTACTTAGGATTTCACTAGATAGTTCTTGGTAACTGCTATGCCTAGTAATCTATCTACTGGTGCTATTTGTGCATATGTTCTTGCTGATGTGTGCATCTGTGCATATACTCTAGCTTCTGTGCACAAGATCTGTATCTGGATGATTTCAGTTTTAGTAGTTTCCTATACTGCCAGTGATCCTTGGTGAAACCAAGTGATGATTTACCCCTTGAGCATCTTCTCAAGCCCATGACATATGTCATGCATGAATTATGGATTGTATCCACTCGATCCACTCCAGGAACTAGGTATACCTTGTTCCAGCTCCTAGAATGAAATGTTTTGTTGATGCAGACTTTTGGTTGATCTATGTGCACAGCCCTTCACCTCCAGTACTTGACTTGATCTCTTCCTTAAGTCACCATGATGCTTTGATGGCTGACCTATTGGTTTTTGGATGGATTGTTGGGTTATGTGCTAGCTGGTGCTGTTCTTGAGTAAGAACAGTGAAGAACAATGGATGTTCTTGGATGTGGCTTGTTGAATGGTGCTCTGGTCGACAGTGCATGATTTCTAGGGTTTCTGTCCTATTTATTACCGATGTGGTTCTCTTCTGGCCTTGACACCTTACCCTGGCCTGTCTAGTGACTCACCTATGGGTGTTGTGCTGTTGCTGCATAGCAACAACATGTGCTGTGGTGAAACTTGAGCCCTGATGTGCTCAGTTTTGGTCTGCTACTGCTCTTATCTTGGTACTGTCCAAGTCTTTGGACAGACACAAGTGTCAATGACACTTGGTTTACTGACCAAACTGAATGTGTGCTAGTTTCTTAACCCCTGGCTAGTGTTCTTGTGTTGTTTTGCAGGTTTTTGAAGGTGAATATGACCACAGAAGAATTCTTCCAAGTCTTTAGTCTAGGTTTTTAGTGTAGGATCATATAATAATGTAACCTTCTTTTTATTTCTGTTTATTTCCCAATAATTCTTGTATCAAGAATATTGTAAAGACAATGTATGTTGTGTGGTTATATCAATAAAGCTCAAGTTTTGCTTATGAGCTTTTTGGTTTATGTAACATTTCTATTTCAAATTAGTGGTTGTATTTATAATTCAATTTGAAATTCAAAGTCATTTGAATTTATGAGTTGTAATTAAATTATGAATTCCTTTTCTATATTCACTTTTGCTTATTGTTAAATCTTAGCTTATCAATTCATTATCACTTGTCAAATGAAATAAACTCCCAAATTACCAAGATACAAAAGAGATCATGTCGAAATTCCCTAACTCACATTGCCTAACCCTAATTGCAAATGAGAGAGAACCTCGATCCTTCTTAGGTTTAGTTGCAATAAAGCGCAAAAATTTCCCTCGTTTTGCGATGAAATGCACATCCCATTTCTAAATCTACCCTTCGTTGATCCTATGTTCTGGGTTATTACACTAGTCCAATTCGACGCCGGAGCCCCGCCGGAGCAGTAGCAAAGGGAGAATGAGTTGCAGCGCACCTCCGTCCCTGCCGCCGGTACCAGTCGAGCCGCCGGAGCTTCCTCAACCTCTCGACATCCTCGCCGACGACCAGCAGCCCCTAGGTGAGCCTCTGACCCCCTACCGTCGCCGGAGTTAGGGTTAGCTCTCGCCGGAGATGACGACGGCCGTGCGCCGTTAGATCGCGATCTAATCCTACGGTCCACATTGAAACATACCGTTTCAGTGTTTAAAACACACTGACAGGTGGGGCCCTCCCTGTCAGGCAGCCCACTATGCACCAGCGCGTAGCTGGGCCGGCCCAACTCTTTTCCCTCTCGCTGGCCCATTTCTTTTCCCGCGCACCCATTTAATTCAAATCCGATTTAATCTTTTCCTTTAAATTTCAATACTGGTGCCAATTTCAAAATAGCATAAAACCAAATGAGCCAAATTTGACGAACTTTATATGGTTGGAAAGCCTATCAAATTCTCTATCAAACCCCACTGGTTTCAACTGTAGATTCATTGTAGAATTAATGTAGCAAAAATAACAAAGCAGAGCCTTTTTCAAATTCAAACAATTATTAAAAATCAACCCTAAGTGATTTTGAGTTGAATCCAACTCTCATAAATCACATTTCACATGCTTTACTTGATTATGTAATAACATAGCATAGTTTTTTTGCATGATCATGGGCTAGAACAAAATAATGGCTATGTAGTCATTTCTAGCTCATTTAAATCATTTCAAATTTTGAATTTCAAACCTATGAGGTGTAGCATCTCATTTAAATCATCTTCTCAAGTAATGTGAAGTAATGTGATGACCTTAGTTGTATGGTATCATACTTGCTTACTTGAGGATATTAAATCAAAGTAGTATTTAAATTATATGAGGGGTAGTATCTCATTTAAATCTTTTTCTCAAATGATAAATATGAAGTGTTGACCTTGGTCAACATGTGTTCATACCTTATTATTTGAGGAGATTAAATCTTAACAAGATTCAATGAGAGGAAATTATTTCTCCAAAGAACTAAATGGAAACCCTAATAAATACTTCAATAAGAGGAAATTATTTTCCTTAATAAGAACACAAAGTCAACCAACATGTTAATAATGTTGTGATACTAGAGTAGCTTGGGTGAACCATTTGTGTGCTTAGTCTAGCCCTTAAGATTTGTTTGGTGATTGTATACCTCGTATCCGTTTATAGACGCTAGTACTGAGGAATACCAGGAGGAGGAGGTCTACTTCGAGGAAGAAGAAGAGAACTTTGACAATTGTACCAATTGATGGTGGTTGACGGGGCTTGATGGAGTGTCTTGATTCCTCCCCGACAACGGCGCCAGAAAATAGTCTTGATAACCCACAAGTATAGGGGATCGCAATAGTCTTCGAGGGAAGTAAAACCCAAATTTATTGATTCGACACAAGGGGAGGTAAAGAATACTTATAAGCCTTAACAACTGAGTTGTCAATTTAGCTGCACCTGGAAAAGCACTAGTAACAGGGGTGATGTGAAAGTAGCAGTAATATGAGAGCAATAATAACAGTAACACAGCAGCAGTAGCAGTAACACAGAGGCAATGGCACCAGAAAATAGTTGATACTACTTCCAATGACATATAGAACAAGTATATGATGATGAAAGATGGACCGGGGTTCCCAGCTATCTTCACTAGTGGTAACTCTCCAATAACAAGTGTTGGGTGAACAAATTACAGTTGGGCAATTGATAGGATTGAAATAGCATTAAGACAGAACATCAATTTATTAATCATGTAGGCATGTTTTCCATATATAGTTATACGTGCTCGCAATGAGAAACTTGCATAACATCTTTTGTTCTACCAGCCGGTGGCAGCCGGGCCTCAAGGGAATCTACTGGCAATTAAGGCACTCCTTTTAATAGAGCACCGGAGCAAAGCATTAACACTTGGTGAAAACATGTGATCCTCATATCACAGCCTTCCCCTCCGGTTGTCCCAATTTCTGTCACTTTGGGGCCTCGGGTTCCGGACAACAATATGTGCAAACAACTTGTAGATACAATCTAAGCAATAAGTATAGAGCTTAAATCTAAGATCATGCCACTCGTGCACTAGTGACAAGCATTAAACACAACAAGATTGCAGCAACAATAACTTCACAAACTTTATAGATAGACTAATCATAATGTAACAATCCATCGGATCCCAACAAACACAACACTGAGTACATCAGATGAATCTCAATCATGTAAGGCAGCTCATGAGATCATTGTATTGAAGTACATGGGAGAGAGAGTACCAACTAGCTACAGCTAGAACCCGTAGTCCATGGGGGAACTACTCACGGAGCATGATGGAGGCGGTGGCGTCGATGGAGATGGCTTCCGGGGGCACTTCCCCGTCCCGGCGGCGTGACGGAACAGAGATTCTGTCCCCCGAGTTGGAGTTTCGCGATGGCGGCGGCGCCCCTGGAGTCTTTCTGGAGTTTCGTCAATTCGTATCGAGGTTTTAGGTCGCGAGGGGTCTTATAGGCGAAGAGGCGGCGCAAGGGGGTCCCTGGGGGTCCCATCCCATTGGGCGGCGCCCCCCTCCAGGCCGCGCCGGCCTATGGTCTGGGGGCCCCTGGCCTCCCCTCCGACTCTCCTTCGGTGTCCTGGTCCGTCTCGGTGAATTATGATGTTGGGTCTTCGTTTTGTCGAATTTCGAGAATATTGCCCGAACAGCCTTTCTGGAACCAAAAACAGCAAAAAACAGGAACTAGCACTTCGGCATCTTGTTAATAGGTTAGTTCTGGAAAATGCATAAAATCATTATAAAGTGTGAGCAAAACATGTAGGAATTTTCATAAAACAAGCATGGAACATAAGAAATTATAGATACGTTGGAGACGTATCACCAATCAAGGCAAGCTATACTCTTGCAAGTTACCCTAGTGCAAGCTCAACTTGAGCAAGGCACTCATACCATGCTACCTTGTGTTTTACTTTACAAGTCCCAGTTTTTATCTCTCAAGGCTTTTACTTGAATTTCCAAGTCTTACTTTTATAGTTAACTTGAGTCTAGATAAGGTAGTACAAGAATATCAAAGTTAGCCTAGAAAGCTACAAGCTAGTTAGCACCCCCTCATGACTAGTTGCTAGTGCTAAACTAAAAGTGACTACTCTAGTTGCGAACATGTGAAACTTGTGATTTTGAAAACCTTGGAATGATGAGTCATTCTATTGAAAGATTTTGGAAGGTGAAAGTGACTTGAATGAAACGGTGATTTTGATAAAAACTGATGATTGGGTTCGGATGCGATACCATTCCAATTTTTGAGTACCCCCACAATACCTGATTATGGGTAAGGCTTTAGCTGGAAATTTATGTGTCTTAGTATGGGTTCCCTCTGAACAAGCGTCATAGGGGTTATGCCGAGGCTGCCTTCGTTGAAAGTGAAATGACGTGAAATGAGGTGAATTTCCTACCCAAGCCCTGTGCAGTTCCCAGGTTGGCGGTTTGCTGTCACTGGGAGGCCAAGCTCATGGGGAGAGGTGTCTATACTAGGGTGTGTAAGTGAAAGGTTAATGGTTGATGATCCGCATACTGAGTTATGATTATTTAGGGTTATCCCTGACGGATGTAATCAAATGTTGTGGCACAAGTGTGCAACCTCTGCAGAGTGTAAACCTATTCGAATAGCCGTGTCCGCGGTCATGGACAGTTGGAAAGGCCATATTGTTCCGTCATCAGAACTTTTCCAAAACGGTGACATGTGATGGGTGACTTGTGAAATGAACTTGAAAGGTGACTTTGACTTGAATCACAACAGAGTTGTGGGAATGACACTAATGTTCCCACTTGAGTTAAGATAGGCAAATGAAGAGTCTTTGTTTACTAAATCCTTATGAAATAAAACTGGCTTTATGCAAATGAACCTAGAGCTTAGAACCCTCTCACTAAAACTGTTAGTACTTACTCGAGTATTAGTTTGCGAGTACTTTAAAGTACTCACGGTTGTGTCCCTGGCTATTCAAATGGCCAGACTATGAAGAGGAGCACTACTACCAGGAAGACGGACAACACGACGTCTACGATAACTAGGACTACTCCTGACGTCAAAAGTTGCTTGTGGAGCAGATGGACCGCTACTACGCTACTTCCGCTGTGTGTTTTGTATTGGATCCTTAGATCCACTATGTTGTATTAAGACTGGATCATGTGATCATTTGATGTAAGACAATTATGAGTTGTAATGAATGATGTTCTGTGATATCAATCTATTATGTCTCGCAAAAACAATATTCCTGGGATTGCGATGTATGGCATAATAGGCATCTCGACTTAAAAATCTGGGTGTTGACACAACTGCACGCCATCGTGCTGTTGGAACACCGGTCCAAATCTTCTTCTTTCGTTGCACCACTGGACCGGAGCCCGGGAGGCGCGACACTTGGAGCACTTCATTGTTGGACTGCTTCACGACCTTGAGGTCGGCGCCGACATACAAATTCATCGACAAATGTTCAATGTGAACTTTAGGATTTTCGGTCTTCAAGGGTATGAACATTGATTCCCTCTGTTACGTTGAATTTCCATATGAAAGATCTTGACTATATCATTATGTCGTATGAAATTTTTTTTTCTGCAACAGAACCCAACAGTATCAGAGCGATCTATGCAAACATGTATATGTACGGCTAGAAAAAATAGCGATATGTGGGCATTGATTCTCTAATTGTTACCCTCTTAAGTGTGATTTCTCATGACTGCGGCATTGTTTTACGAAGCGGCCCCAACCAACCTCATGTGTAAACTTAGGTGAAACTGGTTCCGCACTTGAAATATGGCGTGTACCATATTAGTGGCTAGGGGGTGTCTGTCTTCTTACTTTAGCAGTATGGATTTTGCATGCTGAGGGCCCTGAACAAGGGACTAAGAGTGAAAATTAGTTAATCAATGGTGTGGTTCTGAAGTCCATTGGTTATGAACGGTTCTTCCACAACAGCCCTAACAACCACGTAATTGCAAAGATAAAAGTAGAGGCATCTAACTTTGTATTGCAGAGAGGGCATATGATATGGTATGGTCGAGGTAAGTTTATGAATTGTTCGAAGACTACCGATGTGGAAGCACCATGGCCCTAAGGAGCTCGGAGCGTACGATGGAAATCATGGCACGAGGAAGACCATGTCATGTCCCCTTAATTTCATGTGATGTTATTTTTTTTCTTATGATGTATGTATTAGATATACGATGGTAGCATTATAAGATGATCCCTCAAAAAAATACCAAATAGTGTTGTGCCTAGGTGTGCACATGATAGATTGATACATCGATATGAAGAACGTTGTGATTAAACGGGTGCTACACATGTTGGTTATCATGTACTGCGGAAGAAAGCCATATTGCACTTCAATAACCACCAAGGTTGTTACTGGCAAGTGTAGCATGCACAAACATGGCCTCGAACACTGGACCGAAAGGTCAAGCATGAATCATATAATTGATGTGATTTATATAACAATATCTACCTTTTGATTATGCAACCGTCAATGGTGTAGCCAGAAAGGATCATGTAATCACTAAACAAATGAGGGATGCTTTGTTTGAGTGGGAGTTCTTTATTATTTTTTGAATCTAGAATTAAAATTTGAACTCAAACATTATGAACATAGTCTTGATGTATTTTGCATATGCCATTATAGATGTCTCACCTCACCTTCAACCTAGGCCAATTCCTTGAGAAAGAGAAACTTAAAACTGATGCTTTGTTTGAGTGGGAGTTCTTTATTATTTTTTAATCTAGAATTAAAATTCGAACTCAAACATTATGAACATAGTCTTGATGTATTTTGCATATGCCATTATAGATGTCTCACCTCACCTTTAACTTAGGCCAATTCCTTGAGAAAGAGAAACTTAAAAGTGATGGGTCGAACTTCACCGCCTGGTATCGCAACTTGAGGGTTCTCCTCGCTCCCCACAAGTTTAAATATGTACTGGAAACTGCGATAGGTGCCCAAAAACCCCCCCCCCCCCCCCCCCGCAATGATGCCACTCTGGACGGCAAGAACATCTACCAAACCAAGGTCGATGATTCTTCATTCGTCCAGAGTGCCATGCTCTATGCCATGGAAGCTGAGCTGCAGAAGCACTATGAGAACATGGGTGCATATGCGATGATCACCAATCTCAAGGATGCTTTTGCACCGCAAGCTAGGGTTGAGAGATATGAAGCTTTCGTACTTTTCTTCTCGGCAAAGATGGAACAGCACATTTGCGTTAACTCTTCTTTGAGGTAGTACAATGAACTAGACATATTTGTATTACTTGTGAGAAGGCTTAAAAGAGATCAAAGTGAGTCTTAAATCCAAAGATAAATATGAAGCAATTTCATGTTTGTAATTTGACTATCTATCTCATTCTTGTACTCATTCTAATTAAGGAAACTTTCTATCTCACACGTTCAAAATTTCATTATTCATTTTTTATTTCATCTTTGATAATCAAGCTCATGATATGCACCATGATATTTACCATCTCACACACTCTCAAGTAAAGAAACATCAGCGAGGAAGACTCTAAACTCAACTTTGAAGTACAAGTAAAGGTAGAACTCACCCCAATTAATGTACCCAATAAATGATAATAAATTGAAATCTACATTCATAATATTTACTTAAGACCCAATTAGAAGGACAACAATGTTGGAAACTTTATTATGCAACACAATAAAGCAAACTAACTTTGTGACAAATAAAATATGCTAGAACTATAAAATAGTTTACAGGTCCGTAAAGGCCTCCCCAAGCTTGAAATCAACCAAGAAGATATAGAATAATTTCTTGAGGATACCTAGTTCCCCTTAAGTGGTGATGAAGCATCCCCACTTTCGGAGCCTTCTAGGTGCATGCATTTGCAATACACGCGAAGTGGGAAGCGATGTCAATTATTGAAGCTTGTTGTTCCTGAACAATCTCCAGAATATCTTTCTTTTCTTCTGCCATTTTAATAAAACTCTTGGTGAGTGTTTCCACCCTATTATCGATGTCATCGAACTTGTGTTCATAGTTTTATATCGTCATCTAGTAGGCATCAATCCCTTGTCCAATATTACTAACACATGCCTTAGAAACTTGCTCAAGTTTAGTAATCTTCTCCCCAATCTCATCGGGTGTCCCCTTTTTGGCTTTATGTGGTGACGGCCCAGAGGAGGTTTCGGAGAGGATCTCTTAAGATTGAATATATATGGATGAGGTGGATGTATCTTTTTTTCTTTAACGCTGATCTGCCTCATCATCTACAATCCTTGTGGTAGCATGTCCTCCCAATCTGGTAGTGCTACAATCTTCATGAACTCTGGAACTTGCGCTTGCTTTTCCTTGGCTTCAATGGATTTCTTCATCTAGATATTCTTGACATGAAATGGTTGCATCCTCTTGCAAGTTAGATCTTGGTTAGAAAATATTAGATTGAAAGGCCCAAGGTGCAAAGTAGATCATGAATATTAAGGTTAAAATCAACTTTTAATACGAAGGTCTAGTTCATCAACAACCTTCGGTAGAGGAAGGGATTCCCGTACCCACGATCGTACAGAAGGAGTTACCGACCACCTTCTTCATCTTTTAAAAATTTAAACAACGGGAAGATTTTGGGATTCTCAATGATCATCGGTAAGGTCAGGACCAACCGAATGGGTTGCCCATACCAATTTTTGTTCTGTCATACCGAACCATCCAAAAGTTTAACAAGCTATGGTATGGTGAACCTTGACCGTATGGTTCAACCGTACCATTTTCTCAAAGAATCAACAATTCAACAACAAGGTTCCAGAATGTTTAATAAGATTTTGTACGGTCATATATGATCGCAGATCCAATCATAACGTTTACTCTCAAAACATCAAAACTCCTTGGGAGTTTTAACGATCAGTGGTACGGCCATGGTGATCATAACACAGGCTGAAAGCATCAAAATAGACATAGAAAAGGAAGGAAAAAATCTTCAAAAAGGAATATTACAAACTATTTTTGGGTAGGGGCCTCTTTTTCGGAAATGGTTGAAATTACATGTGCTGAGTATTTCTCTTTGGAGAGATAATTATTCACTCATTGGCCATTGACTATCCAAGACATGTCGGCCTTTCCTATGAGTTTTATTGCTCATGACGGGTAGGCTTCCTCAATGTCATAAGATCCTTCCCATTTCATCTTCAATTATCCTGGAAAAACAATCTAAAATGAGAGGTGTACATCTCATGCGTTAAACTCCCTTTTCTTAATCCTTATATCATGCCATATCTTAACCATTTCCTTAAAAAGTCTAGCACCGTCATAAGCTTCAATTCTAAGTTCATCTATAGCGTGGTTATCAAGTAAGCGCTTTTCTCCAGCAGTTTTAAGATTGTAATTCAAATTTGAATAGCACAATAAGCTCCATTTTCAAGTTCTAAAGATAAATGACAAGCTATACCTTAAATCATCATGTTTGGTGCCATCCCCATAGGGTTGTTCAAGGCAGTCTAATATGCCCACAAAGCATCATTTAGCTTCACCGACCAATCTTCCCTTGATCTTTGGACATTATTTTGTAGGATGGTTTTGATCTCTCCATTTGATAGTTCTAGTTGACCACTCATTTCCGGGTGGTATGGTGTATTCACACAATCCGCCACCCCGTTCTGATGCAAAGTTCTCATGGAAGTTCCTTTCAAAAAAAGAATTCCACTATTAGCTGTAAGAAATATCGGTAAACCAAACCTTAGGAATATAATATCCTTGATCATCTACATAGAAGTAGTTGCATATGCATGAGTGGTATCTATTTCTTCCACGGTTCCACCCACTTGGTAACATAATCAACATCCACAAGAATGTGAGTATTGTCATTAGATGGAGGGAATGGACAGATGTAGTCCAGCCCCCCACACATCGAAGGGCATTGTTACTAAATCATACTTCATAGCCATTTCCTATATCTCACTAATGTTTCCCATTCATTGGCAAGCACCACAATTTTTAACAATTCTATGATAATCCTTAAACAAATTTAGCCAATAAAATTTTGACTAAAGAACTTCAGCAGCGGTTTGATCCCTGGCGTGAGGCCCTCCATACGGGCTACTATGGTAAGCTTGTAGGATGGCATAAATATCGTGATCTGGAACAATTCTCTAGATAATTCCATCAACCACATGACGGTATAAGTAAGGATCATCCCAAAATTAATGCTTTAAATCACTGAAAAACTTTTTTCCTTCAGTGGCAAGTCATGTCGGGTGGTAAGAACCTGCCATCGTACAAGAATATTAGCGAAATCGGCATACCATGGTTTTTACCTCGACCAAAAGGACATACTCTCTTGAAAAATACTCACTAAGGGAAACCAGATCATCGGGGATACCTTCCATCCTTGAATGGTGATTTGCTGCTGGGTTATCCTTCCCGTTCCTATCCATAGTCTATAAATCAAATTCTTGAAGTAATAAAACCCGCCTAATCAATGGGGATTCACGTATTTCTTATCAAGAAGATATTGCACATCTCGATGATCTGTGTGCAATATTAACTTCAATTTTTTTATATAACATCTAAATTCATCACAACGAAAAATAATTCCTAGGAATTCCTTCTCATTAGTGGTGTAGTGTTTTTTATCTTTATTAAGCATTCGACTATCATAATGAATAAGTATAAGTATTTTTCCATGGTGTTGATGTACTAAAACATGTCCTATAGGGTGGTTACTAGCATGGCATCACACATTATTTTGGAAGGATTCCCAATCAGGAGGTTGAATCATTGGGACAATAGTAAAAGCTTTCTTAAGATGATCAAAAACCTCTACACAATGATTATCAAAGTATAAAGGAACATTCTTTTCCAACAAAGCGACTAAGGGTGCAAATTTTTTAGCGAAACTCTCTACAAAGTGCCTATAGGAATTTGCATGGCCAAGGAGATTTCTTACCCCTTTACATCTTGAGGACATGGCAGATTTTTGATAGTTATTACATTTAAATTGTCATGATCTATCCCTTTATTTGAGATTTTATGTCCTAAGACAATACCATCTCTTAACATAAAATGAAAATGCTCCCATTTAAGGACCAACTTGTTCCCTCACATCTTTGATAAACTTTATTAACACTGTAGAGACAGTTATCAAAATAAGTACCATAAAGAATGGAGTTATTTCAACGGACTTCCACCAACTTCTCTATGAAATCCTCAAATATATTTACCATGCAATGTTTAAAGGTAGAGGGTGAATTGCACAACACGAGTGACATTCTATAGTAAGCATAGGTGCCATAAGGACACATATTTGAGAGAAACCAGAAAATCCATCAAGGAAACAATAATATGGATTTTTAGCTATTCTTTCTAACATTCGTTCCATAAGGGAGAGGCTAATGCTCTTTGATAGTTTATTTTTTTAGCCTTATAAAATCAATGCACATATGGTACCCACTTATGGTTCTAGCCAGTGGCAAATATTATCTTCACTTCTAATGATGATTGTCACCCCTCCTTGTCTAGGAATGCAATGCACGAGGTTAACCCACTTAGTATAAGAGATATGATACATTATACCGGCATCCATTAGGCATATTATCTCCTTTCGTATTTCATCCGTGGATGAGAACTCCTTTGAGTGTCGACAACTGGTTCGACACCTTTGGAAATGGGTATCATGTGCATGACTATTGAGGAGCTCACTCCTTGGGAGTTATTTAAGGAACACCCAAAAGCCTTAGGATGTCCTTAGTAGACGCATTTGTTTTTCTTCCTAAACACCAGAAAGAGTTGAATTAATAATAAGTGGGAATTTACCAGAATCATCTAGAAACTCAAACCTCAATTCAGATGGTAGAGGTCTATATTCAAATTGTAATTCTTCATCTTTCATTTCGAGTACCCCATAGCTTGATTCAATTAATTTCTCATCAGAAGGGATGGTGTCAAAATGAGTATCCATTTTCTTCTTATATTCATTATGAGGAATGTTAGCATTATTTATTAGACTCATTTCTAGAGCATCTTGTGGATCATTCAATTGGTAGTTGTGAGTTCAGGGAATATCTTCTCCTTAGTATTCGTAGCTTTGCGATATGGTTTGTGATCAATCCTTGCCTTGGAAGTTGCTATGAAAGTTCTACCAAATATGATAGGACAAAATGGATCACAAGGCATATCAATAGCCACAAAATTAACTAGATGCATGTGAGGACAAATAAAAATGTAAACATTTTTAACTACCCCAAAGGTACTTTAATAGTGCAGTCGGAGAGTAGTACAGTAGTTTGTATTGCTTGCATCCCAGGCTGGCTTATATTCTCGAAGATTTCTTTATAAATGGGGTAAGGAATAATTTTAATTGAAGAGTTTACATCACATAGTACCATGTATGTAGATCCTCCAAAATAACATGACATCTTTGGCCCATTGCCAAACTTACCTCACATCTTAACTTCGAGAATTCTCGAGGCTTCGATATCAAGCGCTACGACATCATCATATTATTAACTAGGGGATTTTAACTAGGACAGTTGCGTATGGGGGACTGGGTATTCCTAGCTTGGATGAGATGAATGTGTTTATTAGCATATTGAGTGAACAGATATCATCTAGATGATAACTAACTCTGGAAGCATATTATTGATCATACATACAAACATAATGAACCTAATTTTTTGCATGTCCAGATATTGGTGTTTCTCCTTTTTCAAAGGGCTTATGTGGGAAGCTAGGGAACAAAAGAATCAATGTAAGGTGGGTAACGGTAAGACGGTCAAGTTTTTGGAGGATTACTGGTTTGGTAATGGTAGCCTTGCTATCCAGTTATGGGATCTGTACATAGTTGCCAACAAACAAATGATGTTATTATTGATCAGTCCCTCCTATTAAGGTGGTTTGATCTCTTGCATATTATTGTCACTTATTCTTAGTGATGAACAAGATGCCCCCCTTTGGGAGTTTGACTCTGAAGGCCTTTATATAGTAAGTTCCTTTTATGATATAGTTAACTGACAGGGGATTGTGCCTGTTTATATACATGTTCCACCTAGGATACATTTTTGGGGGTTGGTGTCATAAAAGAAGTTATTCACTAGGGATAATATGAATATGTCTGACTTATCTTGCTTGTTTTGTTCAGAAGAAGGAACACGTATGCATTTCTTTTTTAAGTGTGCAGTTGCTAGAGAAATGTGGAAGAATATATCCCCCTTAACTGGCATTTTAGTTCTTGCTGAATTGTGGTTAGTTTCTTGTTTATGGATCTATGAAAAAAAAAACATAAAATTTTGAATATGTTACATGTGTTGTGTTATGGTTGGTGTGGAAATGTCGAAATGATATATGGTTTAAAAGATCATCGTGGTACGATAGGCATGTTCAATACTTGAAGTTGTCGCACACTCTTGTGCGATGGAGACTCGTGTGCCCATAGAAAGAAAAAGAAAACTGGATGTCGTGATAAGGACTCTAGAAGGGGTGGTGCGGCAGGTCCTCATCTACCATTGTTGGTGCCTAGATGAGGGTGGTTAGTGGGAAGATACAGTAAACTAAGGTTAATAACCTAGATGCAGTCTGGTTGGGGCCTTTTTGACAACTTTACCGTAGGGAAGCCCCTACAGTGTAGATTTTTTAGAACTGATAAAAATGATTGTACAAAATTTCACCAGCAGCCGACAAGAGAGGGAAGATTACATCAAAGAGGAGGAAGTGAAAGAGATAAAACATCAAATTATACAAAGATAGAAAGCACCCAGTCATTGAGTGGTTGAACTACCGTAGCTTTCACTTTGAACTGGTGAAGCATCATATCATTCTGAAATCTCACTCTCCATCTACCCAAGGAGGGAGCTTGATTCTGAAAAATGTAGTCATGTTCCTCTCTTTCCAGATATGCACTTGGAGGCTTGGACTTCTACTGATGCTGATGTGAAATTGGAAGCTTTGATTGAAGCTCTTGAAATGAATGGGCTGAAGCTGGTGGATGGAGAAGCACTTTGAGTTGTTGATTAGCTTTTTTTCCCGATGCTTGATGTCGTTAGTTGGCAGTCTAGTACCAATAGGTGTTTTTTATCTGTTCTTGTTGTGTGTTGTTGTGTCAGACTATGTCTTCAGTGTGTGGGTGTGGAAGGGATGGGCTCACGCGTTCCTGTAGAAACTAAAAATAACGATGATGTATGGTGACTTGTGGTTTCTTCAACGGACACTAGTAGAAAACGGGTCTTTTGTTCGGAACTGCCAGAAGCACTAGTCCTGGCATTGTTTGAAACTGGGACTAATGTTAGCACTAGTACTGGTTCCAACTACTAGGACACGCACGGATGTACGGCCACCTCTAGTCCCGGTTCAGTTGGGACCTTTAGTCCCGGTTGGGGACACCAACCGGGATTAAAGGTTCTGCGGTGGGTGGCAGTCAGGGTACGGCATGCGCGAGGATGTTTAGTCCTTTTCAAAGCTGTTGTAATTTTGAATATTTCAAAAGTGTTTGAATATGAAACTGTTGCATACTTTTGAATCTGACAAAACTTTGAACATGAAAAGTGTTCAAATTTGGGAAAGCAATCTAAAAACCATTTTATGTATTCTAAAATAATTAATATAACTATTCAAACTATTAACCATTTTGTCATTCCTTTTTTCCTCCTCCTCTTCTTCATCGGCATCATCCATTATGAAGCCATCCTTTTCGTACTCATTTTGTCCCTTCTCTGCTCAAAACCATCTTTGGCTTCGTATTCGTCCTCCTCCTCATACTCATTTTGTCCCTCCACTATGAAAAATAATGTTAGCTTGTGAATAGTTTATTTCTCCATTTTGCTAGTTAAATACAGGTTGTGACCTACCATAGAAGGAGTTTGCAGGAGAGGGAAGAGGCTACTAACAGGAATAGACCAACAATGGAGATGGAGGCGTACACGATCTTGCAGGGAAATTTTCTCGGGGCCAGCTCCTCGAAGATGTCGTAATGCATGCGCACCAACGACATCTTCGAGAAGCTCCGCCACGGTAGATTTCCCAACCCTTTCCTCCGGCCATGGGGATGAAGCTCCCTACCTTCTTGGTTGGCTTGTTTTTGAAATAGAGGTTGTGACCTACCATAGAAGCCATCCTTATCGTACTCATTTTGTCCCTCCTCTGCTCACCACCAGCTCTAGCTTCCTCTTCTTCCTTCTCCTCATCTTCATCGGCATCATCCACTACAAAGCCATCCTTCTCGTACTCATTTTGTCCCTCCTATGCTCACCACTAGCTCCGACTTCCTCTTCTTCCTGCTCCTCATCTTCATCAGAATCATCCACTACGAAGCCATCCTTCCCGTACTCATTTTGTAACTCCTCTGCTCACCACCAGCTCTGGCTTCCTCTTCTTCCTGCTCCTCATCTTCATTGGCATCATCCACTACGAAGCCATCCTTATTGTACTCATTAATTTTGTCCCTACTCTGCTCACCACTAGTTCTGGCTTCCTCTTTTTTCTGCTCCTCATCTTTATCGGCATCATCCACTACGAATTCATCCTTATCGTACTCATTTGGTCCCTCTGATACGTCTCCAACGTATCTATAATTTCTTATGTTCCATGCTAGTTTTATGACAATACCTACATGTTTTATTCACACTTTATAATGTTTTAATGCATTTTCTGGGACTAACCTATTAACAAGATGCCGAAGTGCCAGTTCCTGTTTTCTGCTGTTTTTGGTTTCAGAAATTCTACACAGGAAATATTCTCGGAATTGGACCCCACGAAGACAGAAGTCAATATTTTGCCGAGACGGACCCAGAGAGCCAGAGAAGGGCCAGAGGGGGGCCAAGGGGTCCCCACACCATACCATGGCGCGGGCCCACCCCTGGCCGCGCTAACATGTGGTGAGGGCACCCTGGGGCCCCTCCGAGGCCGCCCTTCCGCCTATATATTCTCCCAGAAGTAAAAACTCTAAGGGCCCCGATCTTCCTCCACGAAAAGTTACGCAGCCGCCGCCATCGTGAAACCTAGTTTCGGGGGACAGAAGTCTCTGTTCCGGCACCCTGTCGGGACGGGGAATTGCCCCCGGAGCCATCTCCATCGACTCCATCGCCATCTTCATCGTCGTTGCTGTCTCCCATGATGAGGAGGGAGTAGTTCTCCCCCGAGGCTGAGGGCTCTACCGGTAGCTATGTGGTTCATCTCTCTCTCCCATGGTGTGATCTTTATGTGATCATGAGCTTTGTAATATAGTTGAATATGTAGATGTTAATCTTGTCTATTATGCACTCTAGAGGTTACTTTAATATGAACTCCGGAGTCACTCTCCACGGTGTGATGGTGACAGTGTGCGCATCATGTGTGATTCCTTTATGACATTGTGGAGCTTGTTTACTCCGGCTTGAGGTGTGATTTTGCAGCCCTACACAATGAATGGTGTTTGTTATCCAACAAGAGAGTGTTTGAGAGTAGCATTTATTTATTCAATTATGTGATCATTGTTGAGAGTGTCTACTAGTGAAAGTATGATCCCTAGGCCTTGTTTCTAAGCATTGAAACACCGTTTCCAACAAGTTCTGCTACATGTTCGCTTGCTGCCATTTTTATTTCAGATTGCAATTACTACTTGTAATCATCCATATTACTTGTATTTCACTATCTCTTCGCCGAACTAGTGCACCTATACATCTGACAAGTGTATTAGGTGTGTTGGGGACACAAGAGACTTCTTGTATCTTAATTGCATGGTTGCTTGAGAGGGATATCTTTGACCTCTACCTCCCTGAGTTCGATAAACCTTGGGTGATTCACTTAAGGGAAACTTGCTGTTGTTCTACAAACCTGTGCTCTTGGAGGCCCAACACTGTCTACAGGAATAGAAGCGTGCGTAGACATCAAGCTATTTTCTGGCGCCGTTGCCGGGGAGGTAAGGTAAAAGGTAATGATAGTGGTATTTTGGTGCCACCTACTATGGAGGATAAAGTTTATTATGATCATACCATGCCTGCAGTTTATGATGATCACAATGATGGTTGTGATAGTTTTACTCCCACTATTACTAATAAAATTGATTATGCTTATGTGGAGAGTAATGATACTTTTATGCATGTGGATCATGATAAGAATGCTTTATGTGATAGCTATATTGTTGAGTTTATTCATGATGCCACTGAAAATTATTTTGATAGAGGAAAGTATGGGTATAGAAATCTTCATGTTACTAAATTTCTTCTCTTTATGATGAATGTTTTGAGCTTTCTCTTGATTTGCTTTTATTTGCTGGGTACTTTAAGACCTACTGGTCCTTATGAGATAGGGAGACACGATTTCATATATCACAATAATATTAAGTCTCCTCTCCTTGTGTTGAAATTTTTGAAGTTACACTTGTTTTGTCTTCCTATGCTACTCACTTTGTTCCTCATTGACTTGTTTTCTTACAAGGCTCCTATGCATAGGAAGAGTGTTAGATTTAAACATGTTTTATATATGCTTCTTGATGCTCTCTTTTCAACTCTCATCTTTATGTGAGCATCATAAAAATCACTATGCCTAGCTAAAAGGCGTTAAAGAAAAGCGCTTATGGGAGACAACCCATCGTTTTTATTTTCTGTTATTTTTGCTTTTCTTTTTGTTTTGAGTCAAGGTGCTTGTTACGACTGTAGCAATACCTTTGTATCTTTATTTCTTGCATTGTTGTGCCAAGTAAAGTCTTTGATAGAAAGTTGATACTAGATTTGGATTTCTGCGCAGAAACAGATTTTTAGCTGTCACGAATTTGAGTTTTTCTCTCTGTAGAAGAATCTAAAAATTCTGAAAAATTCATGAGTAATCCTCAGATATGTACGCAACTTTCATTCAACTAGAGCTTTTCCATCTGATCATGTTAAGTGCCTCGACAAAATTCGTCTTTACGGACTATTCTGTTTTGACAAATTCTGCCTTTTATTTCGCATTGCCTCTTTTACTGTGTTTGAGTGGGTTTCTTTGCTCCATTAAATTTCAGTAGCCTTGGGTAATGTCCAGAAGTGTTGGGAATGATTGTGTCCTTGTTGAACATGTGAATTTTTTTATTATGCACTAACCCTCTAATGAGATTGCTTTGAGTTTGGTGTGAAGGAAGTTTTCAAGGATCAAGAGAGGAGGATGATATAATATGATCAAGAAGAGTGAAAAGTATAAGCTTGGGGATGCTCCCATGGTTCATCCCTGCATATTTCAATAAGACTCAAGCATCTAAGCTTGGGGATTCCCAAGGCATCCCCTTCTTCATCAACAACTTATCAGGTCACCTCTAGTGAAACTATATTTTAATTCCGTCACATCTTATATGCTTTATTTGGAGCGTCTGTGTGTTTTTATTTTCGTTTTGTTATTTTCATTCTCCGAATAAATCGGATCATAACATGCTTGTGTGGGAGAGAGACACGCTTCGCTTTTTCATTTGAACACTGGTGTTCTTCGTTTTATTTTTAATGTTCATGGTGTAAGCTGAAAGCCGCAGCACTTATTGTTATTTGGTTGGAAACAGAAAATGCTGCATGTGGTAGTTGGTGTATTGTCTTGAATAATTTGATGCTTGGCAATTATTTTGAGCTCTCAAGTAGATCATGTTTAATCTCTTGTATCATGTAGTTTAAACCTATTAGTGGAGAACTACCGTAGAGCTTGTTGAAATTTGGTTTGCATGATTGGTCTCTCTAAGGTCTAGATATTTTCTGGTAAAAGTGTTTGAGCAACAAGGAAGACAGTGTAGAGTCTTATAATGCTTGCAATATGTTCTTATGTAAGTTTTGCTGTACCAGTTTATACTTGTGTTTGCTTCAAACAACCTTGCTAGCCAAAGCCTTGTACTGAGAGGGAATGCTTCTCGTGCATCTAAATCCTTGAGCCAAAACCTAAGCCATTTGTGTCCACCATAACTACCTATTATGTAGTATTTTTCTGCCATTCCAAGTAAATACTTCATGTGCTACCTTTAAACAATTCAAAACTTTATTACTCCTTATTTGTGTCAATGTTTTATAGCTCATGAGGAAGTATGTGGTGTTTTATCTTTCAATCTTGTTGGGCAGACTTTCACCAATGGACTAGTCGCATATACATCCGCTTATCCAATAATTTTGTAAAAAGAGCTGGCAACGGGGTGCCCAGCCCCAATTAATTAACTTTCATTAATAATTCTCTTCACATGTTTTGCCCTGATTTATCAGTGAGCAACTTAATTTTGCAATAGACACTCCTGCATGGTATGTGAAATGTTGGAAGGCACCCGAGGATTCGGTTAGCCATGGCTTGTGAAAGCAAAAGGTTGGGAGGAGTGTCATCTATAACCAAACTAAAATACATGTGTAAACAAAAGAGAAGAGGGATGATCTACCTTGCTGGTAGAGATAACGTCCTTCATGGGAGCCGCTCTTTGAAAGTCTGTTTGACAAGGGGGTTAGAGTGCCCACTACCATTCGTTGACAACAACAAACACCTCTCAAAACTTTATTTTTATGCTCTCTTTATGATTTCAAAAACTTGAAAAGCTCTAGCACATGATTTAATCCCTGTTTCCCTCTGCGAAGGGCCTTTCTTTTACTTTATGTTGAGTCAGTTTACCTACTTCTTTCTATCTTAGAAGCAAACACTTGTGTCAACTGTGTGCATTGATTCTTACATGCTTGCTTATTGCACTCATCATATTACTTTGTGTTTACAATTATCCAAGAGATATACATGTTAAAAATTGAAGGCAATTGCTGAAACTTAAATCTTCCTTTGTGTTGCTTCAAAACCTTTGATTAAGAATCTATTGCTTTATGAGTTAACTCTTATGCAAGACTTTTTGATGCTTGTCTTGAAAGTACTATTCATGAAAAGTTTTTGCTATATGATTCAGTTGTTTAGTCATTATCTTTTTGTTAGCAACTATAGACCATTGCTTTGAGTCACTTCATTCATCTCATATGCTTTACAATAGTATTGATCAAGATTATGTTGGTAGCATGTCACTTCAGAAATTATTCTTTTTATCGTTTACCTACTCGAGGGCGAGTAGGAACTAAGTTTGGGGATGCTTGATACGTCTCCAACGTATCTATAATTTCTTATGTTCCATGCTAGTTTTATGACAATACCTACATGTTCTATTCACACTTTATAATGTTTTTATGCATTTTCTGGGACTAACCTATTAACAAGATGCCGAAGTGCCAGTTCCTGTTTCTGCTGTTTTTGGTTTCAGAAATTCTACACAGGAAATATTTTCGGAATTGGACGCCACGAAGACAGAAGTCAATATTTTGCCGAGGCGGACCCAGAGAGCCAGAGAAGGGCTAGAGGGGGGCCAAGGGGCCCCCACACCATACCATGGCGCGGGCCCACCCCTGGCCGCGCCACCATGTGGTGAGGGCACCCTGGGGCCCCTCTGAGGCCGCCCTTCCGCCTATATATTCTCCCAGAAGTAAAAACCCTAAAGGCCCCGGTCTTCCTCCACGAAAAGTTACCTAGCCGCTGCCATCGCGAAACCTAGTTTCGGGGGACAGAAGTCTCTGTTCCGGCACCCTGCCGGGACGGGGAATTGCCCCCGGAGCCATCCCCATCGACTCCATCGCCATCTTCATCGCCGTTGCTGTCTCCCATGATGAGGAGGGAGTAGTTCTCCCCCGAGGCTGAGGGCTCTACTGGTAGCTATGTGGTTCATCTCTCTCTCCCATGGTGTGATCTTTATGTGATCATGAGCTTTGTAATCTAGTTGAATATGTAGATGTTACTCTTGTCTATTATGCACTCTAGAGGTTATTTTAATATGAACTCCAGAGTCACTCTCCACGGTGTGATGGTGACAGTGTGCGCATCGTGTGTGATTCCTTTATGACGTTGTGGAGCTTGTTTACTCCGGCTTGAGGTGTGCTTTTGCAGCCCTACACAATGAATGGTGTTTGTTATCCAACAAGAGAGTGTTTGAGAGTAGCATTTATTTATTCAATTATGTGATCATTGTTGAGAGTGTCCACTAGTGAAAGTATGATCCCTAGGCCTTGTTTCTAAGCATTGAAACACCGTTTCCAACAAGTTCTGCTACATGTTCGCTTGCTGCCATTTTTATTTCAGATTGCAATTACTACTTATAATCATCCATATTACTTGTATTTCACTATCTCTTCGCCGAACTAGTGCACCTATACATCTGACAAGTGTATTAGGTGTGTTGGGGACACAAGAGACTTCTTGTATCTTAATTGCAGGGTTGCTTGAGAGGGATATCTTTGACCTCTACATCCCTGAGTTCGATAAACCTTGGGTGATTCACTTAAGGGAAACTTGCTGCTGTTCTACAAACCTCTGCTCTTGGAGGCCCAACACTATCTACAGGAATATAAGCGTGCGTAGACATCACCCCCCTCTGCTCACCACTAGATCTAGCTTCCTCTTCTTCCTGCTCCTCGTCTTAATCGGCATCATCCACTACGAAGCCATCCTTCTTGTACTCATTTTTTCCCTCCTGTGCTCACCACCAGCTCTAGCTTCCTCTTCTTCCTGCTCCTCATCTTCATCGGCATCATCCACTATGAATCCATCCTTCTCGCATTCATTTTGTCCCTCCTCTGATCACCAGCAGCCCTGGCTTTCTCTGTTTCGTGATCCTCATTTTTTCCCTAACCCTAAACCCTAACCCGAACCCTAAACCTAACCCTAACCCTAACCAGCTCTGGATTCGAAAGTATGCAAAAGATATGAATTAATGCATTTTAATTTGAAAATCACAAAATGGTTAATAGTTTGTCTAGTTAGAACATTTCTTTTAGAAAACCGGAAATTGTTTTGTATTATTTTTCCAAATTCAAACACTTTTCTTGTTGAAATTTTTGCCAGATTCGAAAGTATGCAAAAGATATGAGTTAATGCATTTTAATGGAAAACAAAAAATGGTTTTGGGTTACTTTTCCAAATTCAAACACTTCTCAGGTTGAAAGTTTTGTCAGATTTCAAAGTATGCAAAACTTATTTAAATTCCTGCTAACACTTTTCAAAATATTTAAAAGGTTGGAAAAAACCCTAAAAAGGTCCATTAGTCCTGGATGAGCTAACCAATCGGGATTAAAGGTGCGCTGCATGCGCGAAATAAAGCGTTGGCCGAAAATATCATTAGTACCGGTTGGTGGCTCCAACTAGGACTAAAGACGGGGCCTTTAGTGTCGGTTTGTGGCTGCAACTGGGACTAAAGACCATTTAGTCTCGCTTCGTGGCACCAACCGGGACTAAAGAGGTGCAGGTATAAAATCCCACACTTCTTCCTCCTGGTTCAAGCCACGAACCGGGACAACCATTTCTTCTTCACCGCCGAGCAACCGCTGCGCTCGCGATCCCTGGAGCCGTCCCCGTTCGTCGCTGTCGTCGCGTGGAGGAGAGGAGCCGCACCGCTACCGTCGTGTGGAGGAGAGGATCCACCATCGCATGGAGGAGAAGAGACGCACCATCATCGTCTTCCCAGACCAAAACCCTAGCTCCGCCGCACTACTCGTGCCACCATCGATTCCAGCCATCTCCCGCCTCGCCGCCACGGCCTACGCGCTCGTGGTGAGCTCCCGAGCCTTCCGGTACGCTCCGCTCCCCTGTATCGCTCTGCAGCGTGCTCGCGCCAATGAACTACCCGCGATGTTGCTCGGCTTCACCGTTGGCGCGTCTCCGGAAGCCATTTGAGGGCAGCGCCACCTCCTTCTGGCTCGCCGTCGAGCGACGCATCCAACGCGCTAGCCCGCGTGACCGCGCGTGCGAGGAATCGATGAGCCCGAGCTCATCTATGAGGTTATGGCCGTGCTGACTACATTATGACATCAGCTAGGGCCTTTTCTTTTTCTGTTATTTATTTTCTGTATTTTTGATATATGAAATAGTAAATAGATATAGTATTTAGGGTTTAGAAATAGAAATAGAAATAAGATTTGAAATAGAAATGGAAATATGATTATTGCTTAGAAAATAGATAGGATTATGTAGGAATATTGCATAGAAAATAGGAACTAGTGAAATGGAGAAAATAGAAATATGATTATTGCTTCGAAAATTGAAATTTTATTATTTAATTTCCATTTATATTATTATCAAGATGATTTAGCACATGGAACATTATTAGGAGCAATAGGATTTAGAAATAAAAATAGGAGAAATAGAAATTCTATTATTGCATAGAAAATCGGAATTAGAAATGGAGATGAATACGGAGAAAATAGAAATAGAAACATGATTATTGCTTAGAAGTAGAAATACGATTATTTCATACTAGATTTTATATTATTATCAAGATGATTTAGCACATGGAACATTATTAGGAGAAATAGGATTTAGAAATAAAAATTGGAGAAATATAAATTCTATTATTAGAAAATAAGAATTAGAAATAGGAATGGAGATTGACAAAATATAAATAGAAATGGATATGGATATGGAGATGGAGAAAATAGAAATAAAAATGGAGATGGAGAAAATTCTATTATTCTATTATTTCATACTCCATTTACATGTAATACCGTAGTTATGTTAATGCAAAAATTGTTTTGTCTTTCTTCTATATTAATTAAGCTATGGATGACGGGAGAGACCATGAAGAAGAACTATCGAAATTATAAACGAGGGTGCGACTCATGATGGTGGAGGAGACAACGGTGGAGCAGAAGATGGCTCATAATTTCTAAACAATGCCGATGATTGCGATGATGGCTCATATAATATTGGACCCTTAACGAAGTTCACCGAGGTATATTAAGCATCTGGTGATCACTATATAGATGCATTACTTGATTTGTATACATATATACATATTGACGAATATTTCTTCTTTTAGACCTCTGCATCCAGCCAATCTTCTAGAAGGACACGAGGCGTGGCCAAAGCTCTTGCCGATAATGTGCATCTCCCAATTCAAGAAGTCTCCCCACTTGGCGAACCGTTGCTTTCCATTGCAGACGCAAAAGCATTTGTAAATCAATGCAGAGTTATTTTTAGGAACACCATCTTGATCACCATTCGAGAATGGAATAAGCCAGCAAAGGCAGATGGAGTTAGTTTTGCCAACGATGGATGAAAAGAGGGCCTTTGGGCATCGCTCATGAAACATTTCCCTCTACTGGTCTTGGAGACTGATGCGCTCACGCTGGCCATGAGGTGGAAAGTGAAGGAGTGGGATCTTAAGAAGATGGCCACACAATTCCAGACCTTCAAGAAAAGATTATATTAACATTATCTCAAGGGAAAAAACTCCATAATTCACTAGCTCACTAGAGAAGAAGCAAGTACATTGAGACGCATTTCTGAAATACAAGGAATCAGAAGAAGCTAAGTAGAGTTCGGCAAAGAATAAGAAAAATTCTTCGAACAAGAAATATGACCATAAGCTGGGGATAGGTGGCTACAAGACTACCATGCCTAAGTGGGATAAAGTTGAGTCCAGCATGCGCGCTGCAGGGATCACTCAAGCTAAAGATGGTTGGCCCATGAGGTCAAGAATTTGGATACTTGCGCATGGGTCATCATATGACCCACAAACATGGGAGCTTGTACATAATAATGAAAGAATTATTGTACTCCATAGAGAGCTTGTTGAAGCAATCAAAGAGGTTCAAGAGGGAAATTTCTAGCCCGAGGCTTTGGACCTTCTATTCCTTGGAGGATTGGGTTTTCCAGGGACGATGAAACTTATAGAAGCCGATTTAGATCAAAGAAGCGGGAGGCGGACCGGTCGTAGAAGCTAGAAACAAGTAACTTGGAATTGTATGGCATTCTAAAGCAGTTATAATATCAAGTGAGCCAGCAAGGGACAACTGTTCAGCTGCAGCAAGATCCTGGGTTCGATAGTAGAGCCGACCTATCTTAGCGAAAAAGCAGCATGGCTTCCACAGGAGCCCAGGGTGATAATGCACATGTTGATGATGCACCGATATATCTATACCCCGTGGTTGATATCAGGGAGAAGACAAATTTTGAGCTACACCAGTCAATGAAGAACATATCCATGAAGGTGGTGGTCGGCTTTGCTTTAGCTTATGAACCTGGAGCACGCTAGCATGGCAGTGAAATTCAAGCTATCTATGCTCGTGTTAGGGTGGATGAACTTGTACCGGGGTATGATTCACTGGAGCTTGACATCCCTGGAGCTGAAGGGGAGTCGACACTGCGAGAAGCCAAGGGTTCTATTGTTCTATGGTCAAAGAAAAACATTGTGTTTCCAGGCTCGGCGCCAATGCCACCGTTTCCTGCGAGGAGGCATCCAACACCTCCAAGGCCAACGTCTCGTCTAGCACCTCCAAGTCCTCCTCTCCAGCGGAAAGATCCAACACCTCCAAGGCTACCATCTCCTCCAGCACCCCCAAGTCCACCTCTCCAGCATCAAGATCCAACACCTCGGAGGCCACTGTCTCCTCCAGCAACGTCCAAAGCGGAAGAGTTCCAACACCTCCAAGTCCACCATCTCCTCCAACAGCAAAACAAATTTCCTGGACAAAGGATCCTTCTAAGCAGACGGTAAGTAGTTGTAGGGTTCGTAGCATAGAAAACAAAGAATGTCTACCGCAAGAACGAACAAAAACCAAGATCCAACCTAGGATAAAGGTGCAACGAGATAGATGAGAAGTAATCCTCAAAGATCCAAAGACTTAACAAGATCCAAAGACCTAATGAGGTGCATGAAGACGATCCTTTCGGTTCTGCGTTACGGTGGCACTTCCGTACTCGGTTACACATACGGGGTCGATGAAGAAGTTCCTTTCCCTGTTCCAGCGGAGCAGAGGATGTAGTAGATCCCCTCGGAATTCTAGTAGCACGATGGCGTGGTGGTGGAGAATTCCTGCATGGCTTCGCCAAGCCTGCGCAGGAAGAAGGGAGGAGGGAGGAGAGGTGTCGGCTAGGGTTGGAGTGGAAGGGGGCTACGCCCCTGCCCCCTCTTTATATAGGGGGAGGGATAGCCAAGGTTGCTTTGGCCCCTCCTCCAAGCCCTAGGGCCGGCGCACCAAGGGAGAGGGGGAAACTTGGCCCCCAAGACTCCCCCTTTTTTAGGGTTTCCCTTATCCCTAGGGGGTTGGCCGGCCTGGGCCTTGAGGTGTGGTGCGCCTGGTCCATTAGGGGTGGGCAGCACCCCCTCGGCTCATCTAGCCCTTCCCAGGGTTTTGGGCCCACCAGTGGCCCCCCGGAACCTTCTAGAAACTTTTTGGTCTTCCACCGAAAAATTCCCGAACTTTTCCGAACCCCGGAAAATAAATTTCCTTTATGAATCTTATTACGCTGACCATTATGGACCTCCTCGTGATGTCCTAGATCCCATCTGAGACTCCGAACAATATTCCGTCTCCATCTTTCCATACCTACTTAAACAACATCAAACCTTAAGTGTGTCACCCTAAGGTTCGCGAACTATGCAGACATGATCGAGACACCTCTCCGATCAATAACCAATAGCGGGACCTGGAGATCCATAATGGCTCCCACATATTCAATGATGACTTTGTGATCGAAAAACCATTAACATACGATATCGATTCCATTTGTCGCGCGATAATTTACTTATCCAAGGTCGGATCATCGGTATCTCCATACCTAGTTCAACCTCGTTACCGTAAGTACTCTTACTCATACCGTGACATGACATCCCTTGTGGCCTAGTAACATGCTTGCAAGCTAATTGGATGTCGTTCCACCGAGAGGGCCCATAGTATATTTATCTGTCATTTGGATGGATAAATCCCACTCTTGATCCATGCGCTTCAACTCATACTTTCAGAATACCCAATGCCACCTTTATAACCACCCAATTACGAAGTGGAGTTTTATGTCATCAAAGCATCCCTCCAGTGTTGGTGATTAACATGATCTCATGGTTCAAGGATTATGTTACTATGTATTTGAAAGCTTGTAGCAAAACAAACTTAATGACTTGATATTATGCTATGCTTACTATGGGTGTGTGTCCATCACATCATTCTCCTAATGATATGATCTGGTTATTAATAACATCCAATGTTCATGATTAGGAAACCATGATCATCTATTAATCAACAAGCTAGTTTAACAAGAGGCCTACTGGGGACTCTTTTATGTTTACAAAACACACAAGTATTAATGTTTCTGGTTAATACAATTATAGCATGGGATGCACACATTTATCATAAACACAAAGATATAATAATAACCACTTTATTATTGCCTCTTGGGTATATCTCCAACAGTCTCCCACTTGCACTAGAGTCAAGAATCTATATTACATGGTAATGTACCAAACACTTAGAACCCTACCATAGCTATGCCATTCACGCTTTACTATGTTTCTGCATATTTGATATGCTTGTCTTGGAGCAACTGCGAAGGTGCTTTGAACCTGACATCTGGTCATTCTTAATGCCAATTAACTTTATGTGGAAAACCTTGGCATTACAGTTATATTTATTCCGTACTCTAAATCTGAATTTCTGAATTTCTGAAATTCTTATCTCATGCAAAGCAACATCTATTTGGTTTTAATCTGATATCCAGTAAATATTAGCTTATTCATTTGGCAGCTCAAGTTTTTGTTATTTGAAACGAGCTGACTTGGACTTAAATGTGATATCTAAACACAGATTAAGGACAATGGATCAGGAGGATTAGAATTTCACCTGATGGCTGAGCCTAAAACGAAAGGCGTGTTGACCATGACTAGTGCACGCAAGAGAAGGACCTGCAGCGAGCCAGTATGTGCTTATTACATGTTTCATATCTTATCTTGTGCTTATTTCTGCTACATGCTGTTATCTAATGTACATTGCATAATACATGTTTGAATAGTTCATTGTTGTAACTATGTTTGCAATATTACCAGAATGTAATTGTAATGAAGCAGTCATCATTAGAACATAGGCGCCAAAAAAGGATCTGTAGCGAGCCTGTGCAACATTATAATGTAAGTATGTGCCTAGTACAAGTTCCATACATTATATTGTGCTTATTTCTTCAACTTGTTATTATCTTATATCTACATTTCATAATACATGTTTGAATAGCTCAATGTTGTAACTATGTTTGCAATATTACTAGAATGCAGTTGTAATGAAGCAGTCCTTAGAAGAAGATAGAGGGCAAAAAAAGTTCCGTAGTGAGCCTATGCAACGATATAATGTAAGTATGTGCTTAATACATATCGACAATGTTTAATACATGTTTGTGTAGTTCATCATTTAACTCTTTTTGCAATACATATCAGAATGCAGTTGTAATGAAGCAATCCTCATCAGAAGAGAGGCCCCCAAAAATTTCTGACCTTTCTTCTGATGCATCCTCTCATAGCGGTCAACCTAGACCATTCCTTTCAACAAATAGTAAATATATCAAGGTTGTACTGTATGAAAGACATGATGTTGCTGCTCTAAGATCTGTAGCTGATATGTTGAAAAAGAGTACGCAAGATTCAATCAAGGCGACCGCTAAATATCAGCGTGTTATTGATGATGCTAATAGAAGCCCTCCATGATTATATGTATTTTTTTATTTTGACACATTAATTATCTTGTTATTTTCCTAATTATTTTATTTTGGACAAAATGCTATAATATGTATGTAATTGGGCATATCATTATTACCAGCTTTTAACTTTAATTGGCTGCATGCCCATGAAATTTAATGGGCCTTCCCATATGCCTAACTAGGTCGGCCCATAATGCAAGTTGACTAGTCAAACGACCAAATGCCCTTGCACTTACTTAATGGGTCGACCCACTTACTGTAAGTGGGGCCCACTTTTATTTTGAGGGCCGACCCACTTACTTATTGGGCCGGCCCACTTGCTTTAAGGTGGACCCCACTTACTAACTGGGTCGGCCCAATAACAGGAAAGTGAGACCCACATGCTTATTGGGCCAACCCACTTGCTTTAAGGTGGACCCCACTTACTAACTAGGCCGGCCCAATAACAGGAAAGTGGGACCCACATGCTTATTGGGCCGGCCCGTTTATCTGTTGACCGATCAAACGAAACCTTCAGCCTGGCCCACATACTTATTGGGCCAGCCCGTTTGTCTGTTGACCGGTCAAACAAAGACATTTGGCCCGGCCCCACATGCTTATTGGGTCGGCCCGATTTGCATGTTGACCGGTCAAACAAAGATATTCGGCCCAGCCCACATGACTATTGGGCCAACCCATTTAATTGTTGACCAGTCAAACGGAAACATCCGGCCTGGCCCACTTGATCAGTGGGCTGGCCCACTCGTCCTTTTGACCGATCAAACGAAGGCATTCGGCCCAACCCACGTGCTTAGTGGGCTAGCCCATTGAAGTTTTGACCAGTCAACCTTAGAGGTTAGGCCCGGCCCACGTACCTACTAGCCCAGCAAAGTTATATAGTTGATCGGTCAACCTAAATTAGCTGTCCCAGCCCGCAAACTAAATGGGCCGGCCTGCTTAAGGCATGGCAGGCCTTGTGTGGGCTTACCATCTACCACGGGATTTTAGCCGGTTAACAGCGTTAACTGAGAGTTAACGGCGTCTGCCACGTATCAGTTTGCATGACGTCAGCAGTCAACGGCCTCCCGAAACCTCTTCTGCAATGGTCCGATTTTCCAAGGCCAAAGGGCGACCAAACGCGACGGACCGAAAAAATTTGTGGTAGGCCTTTGCGTGACGCTGTATTGACCACTGAACCCATATCGTCGGGTTAGGCCCATAGGCGACGAAAAAGGGGCCATACCTGACGAAAATTTGACGTTGAGGATCAGAACTTTTCTTGGTGTGACCCATGGCGTTCTGGTGTTGGTCATGTTTTACTCTAGGGAGAGGTTTAGTCAATGGATCTGCCACATTCAGATCTGTGTGTACTTTGCAAATCTTTATGTCTCCATCTTGGACATACTCACGAATAGAATGGAAATGTAACTTGATATGCTTCAGCTTCTTGTGTGACCTTGGCTCATGTGCATTGGCTATGTCACCCATGTTGTCACAATAGATGGTCATTGAGTCCAACGCATTGGGAACCACAAAAAGCTCAGTAATGAACTCCTTTATCCATATCGCTTCTTTTGAAGCCTCCGAAGCAGCTATGTATTCTAATTCAGTTGAAGACTTCACCACAACGCTTTGCTTGGCACTCCTCCAGCTCACTATTGCACCATTAAAAATAAATACGTATCCAAACTGAGACTTAGAGTCATCCGGATCGGTGTTCCAACTAGCATCGGTGTAACTGGTTACAACGAGCTCTTCGTCACCTCCATAAGAAGCTTAGTCCTCTTCAAGTACTTCAGTATGTTCTTGACTGTTGTCTAGTGTTCCAATCCAGGATCACTTTGATATATGCTGGTCAAACTAACAGCATGTGTGATATCCGGTCTTGTACACAACATGTCATACATAATAGAGCCTATCACTGAGGCATAGGGAATTTTACTCATCCTTTCTCTTTCTTTTGCCGTAGCTGGACCTTGATTTTTACTCAGGGTCTTTCCTGGAAACATGGGCAATAACCCTCTCTTGCTTTCTACCATTTTAAACCTTTTTAAAACTTTGTCCAGGTATGAACTCTATGAAAGCCCTATTAATCGTCTTGATTTATCTCTATAAATCTTGATGCCTAAAATGTATGTTGCTTCTCCAAGATCCTTCATTGAAAAACTATTGTTCAAATAGCCTTTGACACTTTCAAGAAGTTCTATATCATTCCCAATCAACAATATGTCATCCACATATAGTACCAGGAATGCTACAGAGCTCCCACTCACTTTCTTGTAAATACAAGCTTCTCCAAAAGTTTGTATAAATCCAAAGTTTTTTATCACCTTATCAAAATGTTGATTCCAGCTCCGGGATGCTAGCTTCAGTCCATAAATGGAGCGTTGAAGTTTGCATACCTTGTCAGCATCTTTAGGATCGACAAAACCTTTGGGTTGTACCATATACAACTCTTCCTCAATATCACCATTAAGGAATGCCGTTTTGACATCCATCTGCCAAATCTCATAATCGAAAAATGCAGCGATTGCTAACAAAATCCACATAGACTTTAGCTTTGCTACCGGATCTCATTGTAGTCAACTCCTTGAATTTTTTGGAACCCTATCGCGACAAGTCAACCTTTATAGACAATTATTACCATGAGCTTCTGTTTTATTTTTGAAAATCCATTTATTCTCGACAGTCTTGCGGCCATAAGGTAGGTCCACGAAAGTCCACACTTGGTTTTCGTACATGGATCCCATTTCGGATTCCATGGCTTATTTCCATTTGTTTGAATCCGGGCTCATCATCGCTTCCTCATATGCCGCAGGTTCGTCCGTGTTGTCCACCAACATGACATTCAAGACAGGGCCATACCAATCAGGAGTGGTACGAACCCTCGTCGACCTGTGAGGTTTAGTAGCAACTTCGTTCGAAGTTTCATGATTATCATCATTAGCTTCCTCTCTTATTGGTACAGGTGGAACATGAACATCTTCCAGTGCTGCGCTACTCTCAAATCCGAGAGAAGGTTCAATAACCTTGTTGAGTTCTACTTTCCTTCCGGTCACATCTTTCGAGAGAAACTCCTTTTCAAAAAAGGATCCATTCTTGGCAACGTAAATTTTGCCTTCAGATCCCTATGATAGAAGGTATACCCAATTGTTTCTTTAGGGTATCCTATGAAGACGCATTTTTCCGCTTTGGCTTCAAGCTTGTCAGGTTGTAACTTCTTTATATAAGGTTTGCAACCAAAGTTTAAGGAACGACAACTTAGGTTTCTTACCAAACCACAATTCATATGGTGTCGTTTCAATGGATTTAGATGGTCCCCCTATTTAAAGTGAATGCGGCTATCTCTAATGCATAACCCCAAAATGATAACGGTAAATCTATAAGAGACATCATAGACTGAACCATATCTAAGAGAGTTCGATTAGGACGTTCGGACACACCATTACGCTGTGGTGTTCCCAGCGGTGTCAACTGTGAAAGTATTCCACATTTCTTTAAATGCATGCCAAAATCATATCTCAGATATTGACCTCCGCGATGAGAACACGGTAACTTAATCTTCTTGTTACACTGATTTTCTACTTCACTTAGAAATTCCTTAAATTTCTCGAAAGTTTCAGACTTATGTTTCATAAGATATACCCATATCTACTCAAGTCATCAGTGAAAGTAAGAACATAACAATATCCACCGCGTGATGCTACACTCATTGGACCGCACACATCGGTATGTATTACTTCCAATAAGTCCGTAGCTCGCTCCATTATCCCAGAGAATTAAGTCTTTGTCATTTTACCCATTAGACATGATTTTCATCTTTCAAGTGATTCTAGAAGACCAACGGAATGGATTTTCTTCATGCGTTTCACTCCAATATGACCAAGATGACAGTCCCACATGTATGTAGAATTATCGTTCAAATTTATTCATTTAGCATCAATGTTATGAACATGTGTATCACTAATATCGAGATTTAATAAGAATAAATCATTCATCTCAGGTGCATGACCATAAAAGATATTACTCATACAAATAGAACAACCATTATTCTCAGACTTTAATGAATAACCGTCTTGCAATAAGCAAGATGCAGATATACTATGCATGCTTAACACAGTCACCAAATAAAAATTATTTATACTTAAAACTAATCTTGATGGTAGATGAAGAGGGAGCGTGTCGACGGCGATCACATCAACCTTGGAGCCATTTCCAACGCGCATCGTCACATCGTCCCTCGCTAGTCTTCATTTATTCCGCAGTTCTTGTTTCGAGTTCAAATGTGAGCAACCGAACCAGTATCAAATACCCAGGCTATACTATGATTACTAGTAAGATAACATTAATAACATGTATATCAAATATACCTTTCTTCTTGATGTTGCCGTTCTTCAGATCTATCAGGTACTTGGAGTAGGTCTGCTTCCAGTGCCCATCGCCCTTCTAGTAATAGCACACAGTATCAGGCTGAGGTATAGCCTTGGGCTTCTTAGGAGGTGATGAAACTTTCTTGCCACCCTTCTTGAATTTTCCCTTGTCCTTAGGCTTGCCCTGCTTCTTGAAATTGGTGGTCTTATTGACCATCAAAACTTGGTGCTCTTTCTTAGTCTCCACTTCAGCAGTTTTCAACATTGAGAAGAGTTCATGCAACGTCTTATTCATGCACTAGCTAGATATTGTAGTTCATCACGAAGTTCTTGTAACTAGGTGGAAGCGATTGGAGAACACGATGAATCCCCAGTGCATTAGGAACCATTATTCCCAAATCTTGGAGTTTGTTCGCGTGCCCAGGCATTTCAAGCATGTTCTCGCTAACGGAGCTGCCCTCTTCCATCTTACATTTAAAGAACTTATTAGAGGTTGCATAGCTTTCCACGGCTGCATGAGTTTCAAATATCATTTTGAGCTCATTGATAATATCATGTGGGTCGTGGTTCCCAAAGCGCTTCTGAAGCTCTGATTCTAAAACGTATAAGATGGCACACTGAACTGTGGAGTAATCATGTTTCCGAGTGAGGAAAGCATTTTTCACCTCATCGGGAGCATTCTCTGTAGGTGGGTCACCTAGCAATGCATCGAGTAGGTCTTTTGACCAGCACTGAGGACAATCCTAATGTTATGGAATCACTCCGTGAAGTTGCTTCCACTGTTTTTCAGCTTTTCTTTCTCTAGGAACGCATGAAAGTTGATGGTAGGGGTCGACATGATCTACAACATATTTGCAAATAATTTAGACTAATTTTATGATAAAATGAGTTCAGTTTAATTCTTAAATTAACTAGGTGAATTCCCACTCAAAACAACATCCCTCATGTTGCCTTAGTGATTATAGAACCAAATCCACTACACCAAGTCCGATCTTCACGAGAGAAGATGTAGCTTCAAAGGCGAACAATCAACATGTTCATCATATCATTCATATGACCCATGATTTACCTTTCGGTATTCCTGTTCCGAAGCCATGTTTGTACATGCTAGGCTCGTCAAGTTTAACCCAAGTATTCGCATGTGCAAATCTGGCTTGCACCCGTTGTATGCGCACGTAGAATCTATCACACCTGATCATCACGTGATGCTTTGAAACGATGAGTCTTAGCAACGGTGCATACTAAGGACGAACAGTTTATTATCTTGACATTTAGTGAGAGGGATCATCTTATAGTGCTACCGTCGCGATCTAAGCAATATAAGATGCATAAAGGATTAATATCACATGCAATTCATAATATATGACATGATATGGCCTTTCTTCTTGTGCATTAGATCTCCATCTCCAAAGCACGAACATGATCTCAATCATCACCAGCATGGCGTCAAGGTCAGTGGAGCCGCGTCATGGTTGTACATCACTAATAGCATTTATTACAACTACTTGAAATAAATTAAGCTATTACATGATGAATAGACACACATGTCTTAAAAAAATTAAAGACAACCATTAGGCTCCTACCGGTTGCCATATTACAATAATGATCATTTCATACATCAAATATAATCACAATCTTCATCATGGCCATATCACATCACATGCCCCTGCAAAAACAAGTTAGACACCTCTAATTTTCTTTGCATATTTTATGTGGCTTGGGGCTTTCAAATAAGAACCGTTATTACCTACGAACAAGAACTACAACGTTGATACAAGTATTGTCAATTGCAGATTGTAAATTGAATCATAAATATGGTGGGAGAGACAGACACCCGCAAAGCCACTTCTGCAATGCAAGTTGCACGTCAAGCGTGGAGCAGGTTTTATGTGCGCGGAAATGTAAGGTTAGTCCGGGCCGCTTCATCCCACCATCTCGCAAGATGCAAAGTACACAAAAATCAAACGACAACAAAAGCATCAACGCCCATAAAAACATTGTGTTCTACTCGTGCAATAGATCTACGCATAGATACGGCTCTGATACCACAGTAGGGTTCGTAGCATAGAAAACAAAAAAAATCTACCGCAAGAACGAAAAAACCAAGATCCAATCTATGGAAAATCCAAGATCTAATCTAGCATAAAGGTGCAATGAGATAGATGAGAACTAACCCTCGAAGATCCAAAGACTTAACGAGATCTGATCTCGTGGTTGATGAAGATGATCCTTCCGGTGTTGCGATCCGCAACACTTCCATACTTGGTCACACGTACGGAGTCGATGAATATGTTCTTCTCCCCATTCCAGTGGAGCAGCAGACGTAGTAGATACCCTTGGAATCCCAGCAGCACGACGACATGGTGGTGATGGTGGAGGAGAATTCCTGCAGGGCTTCGCCAAGCCTGCGCAGGAAGAAGGGAGTAGGGAGGAGAGGTGGCAGCTAGGGTTGGAGTGGAAGGGAGGTTGCGCCCCTGCCCCCTCCCCTCTTTATATAGGGGGAGGGCCGGCATAGGTTTCCTTGGCCCCTCCTCCAAGCCCTAGGGCCGATGCACCAAGGGAGAGGGGGGAAACTTGCCCCCCAAGACTCCCCTCTTTTTTAGGGTTTCCCTTATCCCTAGGGGGTTGGCTGGCCTGGGCCTTGAGGTGTGGTGCGCCTGGCCCATTAGGGCATCTCCAACGGGGCGACGCAAACGGACGTTTTTCGTCCACATGCATTTGCGCGGACAAAAAACGCGCTCCAGCGTCTAGATGCAAAACGTCTGCAGCGTCCGTTCTGACGCAAACGTGGACCAAATATGCGCCAGGAATGCGTCTGTGTGGACGCGTCCGCGCGTTTGTTTGCGTCCATTTGGGCTGCATGGCCTCTTCTCTCTCCTCCTAATGCAGGGAGGGCCCATGTGCTGGCCATTCCTAGCCACATAAATGGAATCTTTCCCTCTCTCTCCTCCCTAATCATGCATGGTAGGCCCTTACGGTCAAAAAAATGTGTCCCTGTCGCTGGAGAAGGGGCAGACGCATGCGGACATGTGGACATTTTTTATGTCCGTGCCCGACTCATACGGACATAAAAATGCATCGGGTGGATGGAGATGCCCTTAGGGCTGGGCAGCACCCCCTTGGCTCATGTGCCCCCTCCCGGGGTCATGGGCCAACCAGTGGCCCCTCCGGAACCTTCTAGAAACCTTTCGGTCTTCCACCGAAAAATTCTCGAAATTTTTTGAACTCCGGAAAATAACTTTCCTTATATGAATCTTATTCTCCGAACCATTCCGAACATTCTCGTGATGTCCTGGATCCCATCCGAGAGTCCGAACAATATTCAGTCTCCATCGCATATTCCATATCTACTTAAACAACATCGAACCTTAAGTGTGTCACCCAATAAACTATGCAGAGATGATCGAGACACCTCTCCGATCAATAACCAATAGCGGGACCTGGAGATCCATAATGGCCCCCACATATTCAACGGTGACTTTGTGATCAAAATAACCATTAACAAACGATACCGATTCCCTTTATCGTGCAATACTTTACTTATCTGAGGTTCGATCATTGGTATCTCCATACCTAGTTTAACCTCACTACTGATAAGTACTCTTTACTCATACCGTGACATGACATCCCTTGTGACCTAGTCACATGCTTGCAAGCTAATTGGATGACATTCCACCGAGAGGGCCTAGAGTATATCTATCCATCATTTGGATGGACAAATCCCACTCTTGATCCATGCGCTTCAACTCATACTTTCAGAATAGCCAATGCCACCTTTATAACCACCCAATTACGAACTGGCGTTTGATGTTATCAAAGCATCCCTCCGGTGTGTATGATTAACATGATCTCATGGTCGAAGGATTATGTTACTATGTATTTGAAAGCTTGTAGAAAAACGAACATAATGACTTGATTTTATGCTATGCTTACTATGGGTGTGTTTCCATCATATTATTCTCTTAATGATATGATCTTGTTATTAATAACATCCAATGTTCATGATCAAGAAACCACGATCATCTATTAATCAGCAAGCTATTTTAACAAGAGGATTACTAGGGACTCTTTTATGTTTACAAAACACACAAGTATTAATATTTCCAGTTAATACAATTATAGCATGTCATGCAAAAAAATTATCATAAACACAAAAATATAATAATAACCACTTTATTATTGCCTCTTGGACATATCTCCAACAGTAGTAGCGCAAGCGGGAAAAAAGTTGTCCAGCTCGAAGAACATGAAAAGAAATCGATCCCCCCGCTCAAGGTGTATTCCGATCAAAACTTACGCCTGGCTGATGTAGCGTACAAGGTCTTACTATTGATCAATTGATGGGCATCGATGATATGCCCAAGCTTGATGAACTAGCATGGAAATATGTCTGCGGGAAGTCTCTGGTCAGACGTGAGTAGATCCCACTCCTACTAACACAAATGCGAAAATTGCATCAGTGGTACGAGGAAATCAGAAAGGGAGATCGCAATTATCTCATGGTGGTAGTACAAAATGATAATTACTACCATGAAGACTCCATAGCTATTGAGCTTGAAGGATTGTTTCAGTTATTCAATCTAGACACTCTCGACAAATCTTTTGCTAGTTCTTATTGTTTGTAAGTGATTTATTTCTATAACTAAGTCTCTAGCTCACCTCGTTCATTATGTAGTTATTCATACTATATTCTTTTGTACGCCATTATGCAGATGGAAGATTTTTGAATGTAGAAGAAAGGCAGTATATGACATTAGATTCATTGACCCATATGTCGTTAATTGGGCTATGATGGAAAGTTATCCCAAGGACACAGAGTCCAACTTTATAATTTTTTAGTGAAACAAAATACATGTGGGTGCATATTATTTCCTTACAACTTTAAGTGAGTGCCATTGTCTTGTACACATATTCTATATTGCTTACTCGATGTTAAGTGTAACTGATGAGTTATGCATGCATGGTTCTAGAAAAGTTTATATCATGGACCCATTAGATAAAGACCATGAGGAGTACAATAGCCTAACTTACATGATCAACAGGTAATTTCAATCATTATCGCACTATATTAGCCTCTTTTGTTCATTTCCCTGATACCAAGTAATTAATAACTTCTTTATTCATTTTCTTTTGCCGGTCAGTTGTTCCAAAAGTGTTCATCACAAAGGTGACCGTTCAATGGCCACTGGCCCTGCGTTATGAAAGTCTTGAGGTAAGTAGATAGTACTAGCTAGCTCGTCTCATCGCTTTAATTCTAGTTTCAATATATATACCATTATCATGCTTGATTATTTTTTGATTGAATTCTATTCTCGTAAAGTGCGAGTGGCAGCCACAGGGGACCAATTTATGTGCATACTACGTTTTCAAGTTCATCAACATGACGATTAAGCGGCACGTAGATTACAAAAAAAATCGACTACGTAAAAATATTCACAATTATTTTTATGATAATTTGATATACACACAACTTACATATTCATATTTGATCTTATTCTTTATAGACAGAAGGCAGGCGGGGGAACGTCCTACCAAAGGCATGCCTACAACCAATTCAAGAGGGATTGTCAGAATTTTTGCTTATGGAGGTCATATCTGAAGCCGGAGAATACTATTACCCCTATGCCTCCTTGTAATTTAATGATCTTCATGTAATAAAATAGATGCATCATTGCATACGATTGTCGAGCTCCCATGGCCAGCAATTGTATATATATGTGTGATCGTAAGAGAAAATATGTTTTATATATATTCATCAACATGTGCAGTGTGTAGTAGTCTGCATCAATGTGTGCAATATATATGTATTAGTGTAGAATATGTATAAATGAAAAGGGATTGAATGAAAATGCAAAACACAAAATACAGGGGTTAGAGCCATAAACCCTAGCACGGACTTTAGTCCCGGTTGGTGTTACCAACCGGGACTAAAGGTTCCCCAGCCCGAACATTCTGCCGCGTCTACGTTGATGGTCTTTAGTCCCGATTTGTAACCTAACCGGGACTAAAGGTGGGGGCTTTAATCCTGTTGTGGCAGTCCCGGTTGGACAACCGAAACTAAAGGCCCTCCAAAACTGGGACAATAGCTCCATTTTCTACTAGTGGGAACAGGAGCTCGAGCCTTATGTGTTGGTGGGGGGTGACTTGTTGATGCTGAACTTGAACTTGCATGCGTTGTATTGTACTCTGATGTGTTGTATCTTTATTAAATTAAAGTTGGGCCATGGGCCTTATGTTTAAAATATAGGAGCTTGAGCCTTTTTATCCTAAAAAAAGACACTCACAACTTACAAGCTAAAAATAAGTGCCTATCCACTAGTAGAAACCAGGTCTTTCATCCAACACCCACGGGAGCTTTAGTCCGGTTCGTTTGGAACCTTTACCAACCGGGACTAAAGGGATGGAGGCAGGCTACATTCGGGGTGAAAGCCTTTAGTTCCGGTTGGTAATACCAACCGAGACTAAAGGCTCTGTACATATTTTGGCTCCCCGCGCACCTCCACCTCCCTCCCCCCGTGGATCACCTTTTTAACTTTGTAAAATATAAAACAAAATGATAGAAAATTCAAAAAATAAAATATTTTGAGATTCCTGTATGTTACGCAACCTACTATTAGAGTAAATTAACAAATTTGAATTTCGATTTTTTATGCAAAAAAAGGTTTGCAAAACGTTAAAATGGATTTTCTGGTTGCATACGACGTTGGAAAAAAACGTATAATATATCAAAATGATCGTGGGAAAAATTTACATCCGAATTCACCCGGGTTTACCCGTTAGCCAATTTTTTGATTCTTAAAATTCCAAATGGATATATGAAAGAAGATTTTATTTTTTTGCTAGAAATTCAAGATTTCATATTTTTGCAAATCTTAAATTAATAATTGCATCCTGCATAAATATTAATGTTACTTAACCATAAAGGAGGTTAGCCAATTTTTATATTTTCAAATTTTTAAGTTTTAGGTTTGACAAAAAAAACATTTAAAATAATAATTATAATACAAATTTAAAAACTTAATGTTTGTTTATTTATTCAAAATTATTGTTACATCATTAATTTTGTTTATTAAAATAATTATTTGGAATTCAAACGATAAACAAGTGTGACATCGACCAACATGCTAATAGAATTGATATCTAGTATCAATAACATGCGCCCGAAGCACTTGGAAGTGGGATGGGAATGAACTCAGAAGTTAAACATGCTAGTGCTGGAGTAGTGGGAGGATGGGTGATCAAGCGGAAAGTTTGACCATGAGTAACTAATTTAACTAGAGATTAAGTGTAGTTAGAGACTAAACTTGTCAAATAACAGAAATACTAGAAATTCTGAAAAATAAAAAAAAAAGGAGAGAGTGAAAAATAATTAGAAAAATGAATGGATTTCTTTTTTTACAAAATAGTCTTTAGTCCCTGTTTGTACTAAAAACCGGGACTAAAGATCATTTGCCCCGGCGCGGGCTAGCAGCCCACGTGGCGGATCATTTAGTCCCGGCTTATTTTACCACCGAGACTAAAGGGAAGAACCTTTAATCCCGAATGACTGGTTCCGGTTTTTGCAACCGAGACTAAAAGGTCTTATCAACCAGGACTGAATCCTCTTTTTCTACTAGTGATCCTCAAGTAAGCTAATGTCAGAGACGCTACCGTGAGCATTGCGTCACAACATGTTACAGAATGGAACCCACACAAAATATAGAAAATGAAAGTGTCAATCCTCCATGGGGCTTTCCTTTGAGTCTTGCCAACACCTTGTCATAGATCATGTGAACACAGTAGCCAGCCAGCCAGCTACGCCAGCCGATTTCACGTCTGCAAGTTGTTGATAGTCCACTCAAGGCTACAGTAAGACAAAATTTTAAGTGATGTTAAAGTCGCTGCCAAAGAACACGTTGAGTCGATCGCATCATGCACATGAGATACTGCTATGCCACTAGCTAGGCTGCCAACTTTGCCATCGTTCACCAAGGGAAAAAAACAATCAAGTTGAGCATTCGTTAGCTCAGATGATTGACAAAAACGGTACGCATCTACCGTTTCAGATATCAGAGGACCATCTGTTTTCTAAAAATAGTAACAAAAAAATTATCAGAACTCTCAAGTTGAAGAAAAAGAGTAGTGTACCCGGGAGAAAAGGAGAATTGGCATTCGATTTTCCTAATGCCAAGTTGCCCATTGTGTTTAGCTTAATGAGGATATGTCAACTCCTGTCTCGAATGGGCAAGTTCATTAGCTTAACTAAATATTGTACATAATACATTGTTTTAACTAATGGTTCCATCAGTTGCATGAAATGGGCAGCATGAGTTGTGTTCTGAAAGAAACATACCATCTGATGAGATGGGTTGGTGCCATAGAAGTGTAGCTCCTCTTGTCTCTTCTGAAGTTCGTAATTAACTACTCAAGATTTGTACTCTACTTTGTTTGATTGTAGCAGTTGTAATCAAATCATGGAAAGTAGCTAAATTTTCATGCGGCTTTGTAGCAATTATCCGGTCCAATAGTAGGGCATTCCTACAACTCCAATAAATAGAATAGAATTAACTCAATTTACAAGGATTAGTAGGAGGGAAAATACACACGCAAGTCCTTTTCAAGAAAACCACACAAAATCCTGACTACGAGCAAACCCCTTCGCTATTGTTGACGAGGGAGTATCCAACCAGGTAGGACCAGGGAGCACGATGCAATCGCTTCCCCGATGGGCTCGCTCGCAACGATCCAGATCGATTTGAAGGCCCAAACTACCCATAGAAAACTTCAAGGACAAACCAATGATCCAACAATGGTAGTCGACTTAGCTTATGGGCGAGATGCTTATATAACGCTTGGCTAGAGGAAGCGAACCCTATCTCACATTTGTCTACTCTTAGCCTCCATCTCCGCCTCTAAAGACTTGTAAACACATCATCAATACAATCAAAACAGGAGTAGGTCTTTACCTCCATCGAGAGAGGCCAATTCTAGGTACATCGTGTTTGTACCAATCTCATCCAAGACATCCAATGTTGCCAACTATCTCCACCTCATCTAAGCTACCGTAATAGAATATATCTCAACAATAAATCGACAATTTGAGACCTGGTTTCCAGAATGTCATAACGGCAAGGCAAGCCTCCATTAGAACCACTCTTGCCCAACAGAAGTGAACGTTTTGCGCCAAGGGAGCTCGGCAGACTTGGACCTCTCCAAACACAACTGGGACGGTGTAAAACAACTTGAAAAATGATGAGCTCCCAATTCCTAAAGACATAACCACTAGCCAGAACAAACGAGCTTCACAACATCATAGGTCAAACTCCGACGCATGACGAGGTCTCGAAGGCAATGCCTCAACACAGGACATGACATTGAGGGTCATCATGATCGGCCGAATTGGCACAACTAGATCTTATATCAATTTTGGCCTCGAGGACCACAGTTATTATTTTTTGAGAAAATTCAAGAGATTGATGGAGGAAAACATGGGGTTGCACAACTATGACACCTTGTTGTCAACTCCAAAAAGGTTGGAGCTAGGTTTTTAATCCACCACTGCCGACCCGGTCCCGGAGCTAATAAGAAGAGTTGGCCTTTTTTGGAGTCCCACTAACTTGCCGGCCTCCCTCGTTCTCTACATCTTCGCACTACATATTACACACTACAAACCCTTCCACTGCTAAAACCTCTCACTACCAAATCAAGCCGTCGTTATGTCCAACCCATTGCCGATGTACTTCTGCTCGCTAGATCAGATCCAGCCATAGCCATCGTGCTCCTGTCGCATGTGTGTCGGCCCCAAGCTACCAACGTGCATCGTGCATGTGCAGCCCACCGTCGGGAGGTGACGTCCCCATTGTCGTTCTACGGCTCTTTGGACTTGCGACCTCCTTTGGTAGCAACGGGGGCATGGGGTTGGGAGGGGGTGTGAAGGGGAGGTAGTGGGGGCTCACCTAGGGTTGAGTCGCCATCCATGTCACCCTGAGAGAGCAACACGGGGTCCTCTACAAGTGTGCATCTCAAAATAACCCAAAACATAAGTTGTTGCCACGGTGTGATGAACCATGAACCCACGGGCGACATATTACTCTAAACAATGATGGCAAATTGGATAAGAAAATAAAAATAGCTGGAAGTTGCACGTTCCGCGCACTCCAAAATAATGGTTCTGGTGCAATTCGTATCAATGCATTATTATGGCTGTTGCAACGTGCAAGTGTGAACGCCCGGTTGGTCCCGTGAAACGACTCTGGTTAATTTACGCGCCATTAGACGCGGTAGATGATCGAAGCGCGCGTTGGCCCAGCGCCTGGTCCGTATTCGGAACGGCGTGTGGGTCAATAGCCTCACTCTCGATCAATCGAGCTCACCTTGGCATGTGCTAGCTCTTCGGTCGTCGCTACTACGTAGTACTAGCTGGCAAACTCTGCAGATTAAGATGTATCTAAGCTCGGCCGCGAGTATAAATTGGCGCCACCTTTCCCACCGAAACCTCATCGAGCAAAAATCTTAGATCGAGAAGAGTAGCTAGCTAGAGACAACAAAAAAAAGTAAACAAGGCAAGCTCAGTCCTAGCTAGAGGAGGAGGAGAGGACATGGCAGCACTCGTCACCCCAGCTGCTTCCTTGGTGTCCGAGCTGATGGTGCAGGGCCGGCAGTCCGCCGCCGTCCTCGAGGCCCTGCTCCAGGACGCGCCCCCCACGGAGCACGCCGGGATCCGGGAGCTCGCCGCGGAGATCCTCCGCTGCTGCGACCGCGCGCTCGCCGCGCTCCACCACGGCGGCGTGGCCGACGACGGTGACGGCGGGAGGAAGCGCAAGTCGGGCGCAACCGCGCAGACGAGGCGGAACAAGAAGGCGCGCGCGAGCGGCGGAGAGGCGCCGGCGGCGGCGAAGAGAGTCGAGAAGAAGAGGACGGCGGAGGACGGCTTCATCTGGCGGAAGTACGGGCAGAAGGAGATCCTCAACAGCAGGCACCCGAGGCTCTACTTCAGGTGCACCTACAGGGACGACAGCGGCTGCAAGGCGACGAGGCAGGTCCAGATGTCGGAGGACGACCCTTCCCTATACGTCATCACCTACTTCGGCCACCACACCTGCTGCGCCGACGTCGCCGCCGCCGCCGCCGCAGCCTCCGAGGAGGTCAATGACCACGGGGAGACGCTTCCGTTCGTCATCAACTTCGGCTCCTCTTCCTCCTCGGACGATTACTGCGGTGGCCAGAGCGAGACCTCACGCTCGTCTTCGCGGGACGGGTGCTTGATGGAGGGAGGAAATGGGGAGGAGGAGGAGCTCCCAGCCAAGGTGGCCAAAGTTGAGGCGGCGTCACCAGATCTGCAGCCGGCGGCGGATCCGTGCTCGTCCGGCGACGCTTCCCCTTCCTCCCTTCTATGGGACTGGGATATCTTCAACGAGGCCTCGTTCGATGACGTCAGCGATTTTTTCCCATTTTGATGGCACTGCTTTGTACTAGTAGTTTGTACCAATATGAGGGTTTACTTTCTTCTCTGTGATAGGTGGCAGATATAATTTTGTGATGGGCGTGTTTCTATATTTTTATTGCAGCTGGTGATGAACATGAGCACGAAATGTGTGTATATTTCTGTGACAGCTTCGGACACCTTATATTTTTTGTGACATTTTCGTTCACCCCCAAGCCCTTTTATTAAAAAAAAATAGAGGAGCTTATGACGGCTTCTGCGTCTCTGATGTGGCCATCTTTAAAATTCCCAGCTGCCTGATGTTTCCGAGACCTTCAAATGTTTCTGTTTTCATCATGTTTCCCATCTTCATTGATGAGGACATCCCTACTACACAACTACCTCCGTCATTGATAAATGAAGATGAACCTGCTGTGAAGCTCAAGTCCAATGAAGTTCGGATTGGACCAATTACAAGGGCTCGCGCGAAGCTACTTAAACAACAGGTGAACTTGTTTCTAAACGGTACTTTGATTGATGAGAACTTTATACTGCTTAAGTCCTATTACTTATGTATCATCAGGTATCAAGAGGAGACGAGCGTCGCACGAGGAGTAGAGGAGCAGCTGGACATGAAGACGGACGTCAAGATGGACGTGAAGCTGGACATGGAGCTGAACATGTAGATATCTCATGGTCGCGCGAGGGAGGAGCGGGAGGCATGCGCGAGAGGAGAAGACAACGTCCAGGCCGGTCCAGCACCCGGTCAGACCGGCCTCCAGACCGGCCAGTCCGGTCCCTGACCCGGTTGACCGGTCGCCAACCGGTCGCCAACCGGAAGGGACGCATCGTACCGGGCAAAAACCGGAAAGTTGCGAGGTTTCCGGTTGCCGCCCGGTTGATCGGACGCCAGACCGGCCGACCCGGTCCCTGGCCCGGTTGACCGGATTCCAGACCGGATTCGTCCGAGTCAGTCTCGACCAAATCTATTCTGGGTCGGTTATTCTTGTATCTTTTCGACCAGAACTCGTCCCGGACACCTATATAAGTGCCCAGGACGCCCCCCTAGCTGCTTTAGACCACGTTTAAGATAAACACTAGTTCTTAGTTGTTTGCTCTAGCAAAACTATTGAATCCCTACACCATATTGCTTGATATTGTGTAGATCCTGAAAAAGTCTTGTGTGATCTGCTGTTCCATTGGGAATTAGACGGTTGCAACTTACCGCTTCGTGATCGGCGGCTACGTGCGCAAGTGTGTGGAGTTGCGAATATCTTGCAGGGTTGAGAGCTATTGCATTGGCGACAGGGACCAATCGAGAGATCTCGTTGCGTCATACAAGTTATCATCCACTTCATCATCGTGTTTCCCCGCTGCCATCATCCCGTGATCATTATCACCGCTATTGCTTACTGAGAAGATCGGGCCACCCCTTATCATCTTGGTATCAGATTTCTAGTTTTCCTCAGTAAGTCATCCACAATCCACCCCATCGTTGAGTTGTGAGTGTTTCCTATCCAGAAAGAGCCATAAAAAGTTAGGGTTAGGGTTTGCCATAGCCTTAGATTGCACTAATTTCGAGTTTTAGTTGCTTTTCGTAGTTGTTTTTGCGTATCTTTATCTTTCCTCTAGTAGAATTGTTAGGGTTTGTGTTTTCTCTCTCATCTAGTTTATCATAGTGTGTCAGTTTGTTACTCCGAGTCCACATAACATACAGTGTGCTTGTTCCCAACCATAGACACAGCCTTTCGATATAAAGTGACTAGGAACTTCCCCAGAAGAGACTAGTTTTACCGCTCGACAGGCTGCTCGTTAGGTTATCGGTGCTTTGCATATTTCTGTTGGCCGTGTTATCAAGGAGGTGTGTCATATATCAAAAAAAAGAGAAAATTGAAAAGAAGCAAAAAGAGCTACATAGCTGCGTGTGTTATACAAAAGAAAAATCCAAAAAGAAACGTGACGTGCTAGTTGAATCAAGTGAAGGCCTAAGTTTACTTTACTGCACCCGTAGTTGAGCAATCTTGTGCCTGTCTCGTTGAGCTTTGCTAGCGTCTCTCTTGTGCATTGCAACTTTTCCCACATATAGTTGCATTGCCCCATTATATCGCCTTGTGTGAGTATCATTGGTTGTCTACGGTCAGCGCTAGAGCTTGTTATTGGTGCAAATAGGTAGCCTACCTACAACCCCACATATACCCTGCTTTGTCGTGTGATTTGTTCTTATACCCTTGATATTCGCTTCGCTACATCCGTGCACTAGTTGTTACTACAAGTGGTAAGCAACACTAATTTACTTTGGAACGGTAAGATCTCCTTTTCTTATCAGTTTTGAGTGAATTGTGAGAGTACCACCATATATTTTTGATTTAGTGCACTAATCTACTAACGATGTCTGCTAGTGATCATAAACTTGTTAACCAGGAAAACAAGAGTGCTGCCGATATCATCACATGGAGGGAGTATGAGGCTCTTCGTAATGAGATGCGACGTGAATTCCGCGCTCAGGACGATGTGCTTAATGGGAAGGTTGAAGAGATCTCCCAAAAGCTGGATGCTACTCATGTGACCGTCACTACAATGCAAGATCAAATGACGGGTGTACAACGCAGTCTTGCTGATTTGCGTTTGGTTGTTGAGAATTTGACCGCGCAACAACACCAAGAAGATGACGAAGATCCTGAGCTTCAAGATGACGCCCACAATGCTCGTGGTGCGCCACGTGGTAATCGTCCTCGCGGTTGGGCCCCACTTGGCCGCAATGGTCGTGGACAAGATGAGGAAGATGGTTTGGGTAAGCCCAAGTTTTCTATACCCAAGTTTGAAGGAGGAGCTGATGTTGAAGAATACCTCACTTGGGAGCTGAAGATTGAGAAGTTGTGGAGCTTACATCCACATTATACTGAAGACCGGAAGATCAAGCTTGCTTCTTCCGAATTTGATGGCTACACTTTGCGTTGGTGGGATGCTTTTGTTCGTAACCGAGATGAGGATGGTGAGCAACATATACGCACATGGCGTGCCAAGGAGGCGATGACTTCTCGCTTTGTGCCTACAAATTACTTGCGGAATATATATGATAAGCTGACTCTATTGAGACAAGGTGTGAAGACTGTGGATGAATACTACATGGAGATGGAGATGCTTATGCAGCGTGGCCGTGTCCGTGAGTCTCTCGAGATGACAATGCAGCGTTTTCTCAACGGTTTGAAGTATGATATCAAAGGCATTGTTCGTCACTACAGCTACACCAATATGAATCAATTGTTACATCATGCAAGAGAAGCTGAATCACAGTTGGTTGACGAAGCAAAGATCAAAGGTCGCACTACAGGAGCTGGGCGTTTCACACCCCGCGCGGCACCATCTTCGGCGCCGGCGCCTTCGACGCGCTCCGCACCTTTCTCTGCTCCGCCTAGTAAGTCGGTATCCAATATGTCTAACACAAAGAAGTCTGAATCTGCTGCAAGTACGAGTGGCTCTAATGTGTCTACTGCGCGTAACCGTGATATGATTTGTCATACATGTGGTGGCAAGGGTCACTTCAAGAGAGATTTGTAGGATAACGTTGCATAGAAAACAAAAAATTTCCTACCGCGAACACGCAATCCAAGCCAAGATGCAATCTAGAAGACGGTAGCAACGAGGGGGTATCGAGTCTCACCCTTGAAGAGATTCCAAAGCCTACAAGATGAGGCTCTTGTTGCTGCGGTAGACGATCACTTGCCGCTTGCAAAAGCGCGTAGAAGATCTTGATCACGATCGGTTCCGGCGCCACGAACGGGCAGCACCTCCGTACTCGGTCACACGTTCGGTTGTTGATGAAGACGACGTCCACCTCCCCGTTCCAGCGGGCAGCGGAAGTAGTAGCTCCTCTTGAATCCGACAGCACGACGGCGTGGTGTCGGTGGCGGTGTAGAAGTCCGGCGGAGCTTCGCTAAGCTACGCGGGAAATATGAAGTGGAGGAGCAAAGCTAGGGTTTGGGAGGGGGTGGCCGGCCACTCAAGGGGGGCGGCCAAGCTATGGTCTTGGGGTGGCCGGCCCCCTCCCTTGGCCCCTCATTATATAGGTGGATCCCAAGTGTTGGTGTCCAAGTCTTCGAATAAGACCCGAAACCAAAACCTTCCATAGGAGGGGGCAAACCTAGCCCAACTAGGACTCCCACCCAAAGGTGGGATTCCCACCTCCCATGTGGGGGGTGGCCGGCCCCCTATGGTGGAGTCCACTTGGGACTCCACCCCCACTAGGGCTGGCCGGCCATGTAGGTGGAGTCCCTTGTGGACTCCACCTTCCTTGGTGGTTTCTTCCGGACTTTTCTAGAACCTTCTAGAACCTTCCATAGAACCTTCCGCGACATTTTATTTCACATAAAATGACATCCTATATATGAATCTTATTCTCCGGACCATTCCGGAACTCCTCGTGATGTCCGGGATCTCATCCGGGACTCCGAACAAATATTCGAACTCCATTCCATAATTCAAGAACTACCATTTCAACATCCAACTTTAAGTGTGTCACCCTACGGTTCGAGAACTATGCGGACATGGTTGAGTACTCACTCCGACCAATAACCAATAGCGGGATCTGGAGATCCATAATGGCTCCCACATATTCAACGATGACTTTAGTGATCGAATGAACCATACACATATATTACCAATTCCCTTTGTCTCGCGATATTTTACTTGTCCGAGGTTTGATCTTCGGTATCACTCTATACCTTGTTCAACCTTGTCTCCTGACAAGTACTCTTTACTCGTACCGTGGTATGTGGTCTCTTATGAACTCATTCATATGCTTGCAAGACATTAGACGACATTCCACCGAGAGGGCCCAGAGTATATCTATCCGTCATCGGGATGGACAAATCCCAATCGTGATCCATATGCCTCAACACATACTTTCCGGATACTTAATCCCACCTTTATAAGCACCCATTTACGCAGTGGTGTTTGATGTAATCAAAGTACCTTTACGGTATAAGTGATTTACATGATCTCATGGTCATAAGGACTAGGTAACTATGTATCGAAAGCTTATAGCAAATAACTTAATGACGAGATCTTATGCTACGCTTAATTGGGTGTGTCCATTATATCATTCACACAATGACATAACCTTGTTATTAATAACATCCAATGTTCATGATTATGAAACTAATCATCTATTAATCAACAAGCTAGTTTAAGAGGCATACTAGGGACTTCTTGTTTGTCTACATATCACACATGTACTAATGTTTCGGTTAATACAATTCTAGCATGATATATAAACATTTATCATAAACATAAAGATATAAATAATAACCACTTTATTATTGCCTCTAGGGCATATCTCCTTCAGTCTCCCACTTGCACTAGAGTCAATAATCTAGATTACATTGTAATATACCTAACACCCATGACATTCTGGTGTTGGTCATGCTTTGCCCTAGGGAGAGCTTTAGTCAACGGATCTGCTACATTCAGATCAGTGTGTACTTTGCAAATCTTTACTTCTCCATCTTCGATGTACTCGCGAATCGAGTGGTAACGCAGCTTGATATGCTTCAGCCTCTTGTGTGACCTTGGCTCTTGTGCATTGGCGATGGCACCCATGTTATCACAGTAAATGATTAATGGGTCCAATGCACTAGGAACCACACCGAGCTCTACAATGAACCTCTTCATCCATACCGCTTCTGATGAAGCCTCTGAAGCCGCTATGTACTCGATTCTGTTGAAGACTTCGCCACCGTGCACCGCTTCGAGCTTGCCCAGCCATCGCAAAGCACCATTCAATATAAACACGTACCCAGATTGTGACTTAGAGTCATCAGGATCAGTGTTCCAACTTGCATCGGTGTAACCGTTTACAACGAGCTCTTGGTCACCTCCATAACAAAGAAACATATCCTTAGTTCTTTTCAAGTACTTCAGAATATTCTTGACCGCTTGTCCAGTTGTTCCATTCTGGATCACTTTGATATCTGCGAGTCAAACTAACAGCATGTGCTATATCCGGTCTAGTACATAGCATGGCATACATGATAGATCCTACTGCCGAGGCATAGGGGATGTTACACATCCTTTCTCTTTCTTCTGCCGTAGCCGGTCCTTGAGTTTTACTCAATACCTTGCCTGGTAACATAGGTAAGAACCCTTTCTTACTTTCGTCCATTCTAAACTTCTTTAGAATCTTGTCCAGATATGTACTCTGTGATAGCCCTATTAGGCGTCTTGATCTATCTCTATAAATCTTGATGCCTAATATATACGATGCTTCACCAAGGTCTTTCATTGAAAAACTATTATTCAAATAACCCTTAACACTGCTTAATAGTTCTATATCATTTCCGATCAATAATATGTCATCTACATATAATATCAGGAATGCTACAGAGCTCCCACTCACTTTCTTGTAAATACAGGCCTCTCCATGACACTGTATAAACCCGAAGTCTTTGATCACCTTATCAAAGCGTCGGTTCCAACTTCTTGATGCTTGCTTCAGTCCATAGATTGAACGCTGAAGTTTGCATACTTTGTCAGCATTTTTAGGATCGACAAAACCTTTGGGTTGTACCATATACAACTCTTCCTCAATGTCTCCATTAAGGAACGCCGTTTTGACATCCATCTGCCAAATCTCATAATCGAAAAATGCAGCTATTGCTAACAAAATCCTCACAGATTTTAGCTTCGCTACAGGTGAGAAAGTCTCATCGTAGTCAACTCCTTGAATTTGTCGGAAACCCTTTGCGACAAGTCGAGCTTTATAGACAGTAATATTACCATCAGCATCTGTTTTTCTCTTGAAGATCCATTTATTCTCGACAGCCTTTCGGCTATCAGGTAAGTCTACCAAAGTCCATACTTTGTTATCATACATGGATCCCATTTCGGATTTCATGGCTTCTTGCCATTTGTTGGAATCTGGGCTCATCATCGCTTCTTCATACGTCGCAGGGTCCTCATCATTGTTATCTACAATCATGACATTTAGACAAGGATCATACCAATCAGGAGTGGCACGTTCCCTTGTCGATCTGCGAGGTTCAGTAGTTTCCTCGTTCGAAGTTTCATGATCATTATCATTAGCTTCCTCTGTTGCCGGTGTAGGCGGTACAGTACAACTTCCGGTACTGCGCTACTCTGATCAACGAGTATAGATTCATCAATCTCATCGAGTTCTACTTTTCTTCCAGTCACTTCTTTAGTGAGAAATTCTTTCTCAAGAAAGGTTCCGTTCTTAGCAACAAAGATTTTGCCTTCGGATCTGTGATAGAAAGTGTACCCTATAGTTTCCTTAGGGTATCCTATGAAGACGCATTTCTCCGCTTTGGGTTCTAGCTTGTCCGGTTGTAACTTCTTTACATAGGCTTCGCAACCCCAAACTTTCAGGAACGACAGCTTAGGTTTCTTATTAAACCATAATTCATACGGTGTCGTTTCTACGGATTTTGATGGTGCTCTATTTAAAGTGAATGCGGCTGTCTCTAATGCATAACTCCAAAATGATAACGGCAAATCAGTAAGAGACATCATACTACGAACCATATCTAAGAGAGTTCGATTACGACGTTCGGACACACCGTTTCGTTGAGGTGTTCCCGGCGGTGTCAATTGTGAAAGTATTCCGCATTTCTTTAAATGCATGCCAAACTCATAACTCAGATATTCACCTCCACGATCAGATCGTAGAAATTTGATCTTCTTGTTACGTTGATTTTCTACTTCACTTTAAAATTCCTTAAACTTCTCGAAAGTTTCGGATTTATGTTTCATGAAATAGATATACCCATATCTACTCAGATCATCTGTGAAGGTTAGAACATAACGATAACCACCGCGCGATGCTACGCTCATTGGTCCACATACATCGGTATGTATGATTTCTAATAAGTCAGTAGCTCGCTCCATCAGACCAGAAAATGGAGTCTTTGTCATTTTTCCCATTAGACATGCTTCGCATCTATCAAGTGATTCAAAGTCAAGTGATTCAAGTAATCCATCAGTATGGAGTTTCTTCATGCGTTTCACTCCAATATGACCAAGACGACAGTGCCACATATAAGTAGAATTATCATTAAGTTTAATTCGCTTAGCATCAATGTTATGTATGTGCGTATCACTACTATCGAGATCTAACAGAAATAAGCCATTCTTTTGTGGTGCTCGACCATAAAAGATATTATTCATAAAAATAGAACAACCATTATTCTCAGACTTGAATGAATAACCGTCTTGCATTAAACAAGATCCAGATATAATGTTCATGCTCAACGCAGGTACATAATAGCAATTATTTAGGCTTAAAACTAATCCCGAAGGTAGATGTAGAGGAAGTGTGCCGACTGCGATCACATTGACCTTGGATCCATTTCCAACGCGCATCGTCACTTCATCTTTCAGCAGTTTTCGTTTATTCTTTAGTTCCTGTTTCGAGTTACAAATATGAGCAACCGAACCAGTATCAAATACCCAGGTACTAGACCGAGAACTAGTGAGATAAACATCTATAACATGTATATCAGATATACCTTCTTTCTTCTTCTTGACAAGGCCGCTCTTCAGATCAGCCAGATACTTGGAGCAATTACGCTTCCAGTGTCCCTTCTCCTTGCAGTAATAGCACTCAGCATCAGGCTTAGGGCCGTTCTTAGGTTTCATAGGAGGCGTGGCAGCTTTCTTGCCACCCTTCTTGAATTTTCCCTTAGACTTGCCCTGTTTCTTGAAACTGGTGGTCTTGTTGACCATCATCACTTGGTGCTCTTTCTTGATCTCAATCTCAGCAGCTTTTAGCATGCCAAAAAGTTCAGGTAACTCCTTTTTCATGTTACGCATATTGTAGTTCATCACAAAGTTCTTGTAACTTGGTGGCGGTGATTGAAGGACACGATTAATCCCAGTCCGTTAGGAATCACTATTCCCAAGTCGAGTTTCTTCGCATGCCCGGTCATGGCGAGCATGTGCTCACTAACGGAGCTGCCTTCTTCCATCATACAGGTGAAGAAATGTTTCGATGCTTCATAGCATTCCATCGCCGCATGAGTCTCGAATATAGCTTTCAGCTCATTCATCAACTCATGAGGATCATGGTGCTCAAAACGTTTTTGAAGATCGGATTCCAGACTGCACAGGATGGCACACTGAACTTGAGAGTACCGAGTTTTCCGAGTCGCGTAAACAGCTTTTACTTCATCGGATTCATCTTCTGCAGGAGGGTCACCTAGCGGTGCATCAAGCACAAATTGCAGATTTCCGCCAGAGAGGAAGATCCTCACATGACGGAACCAGTCGGTGAAGTTGCTACCGTTGCTCTTAAGTTTCTCTTTCTCTAGGAACTGATTAAAATTGATTGGGGACGCCATCTCTACAACATATATTTGCAATAGTTTAGACTAAGTTTATGACATATTGAGTTCAAATTTTAATTCAACATAATTAAAAACCTAAGTGAACTCCCACTCAAAACAATATCCCTCGCATTGTCTTAGTGATCACACGAACCAAATCCACCGCACCTAAACCCGATCATCACGAGAAAAGGTGTGATTTCAATGGCGAACACTCAAAGTGTTCATCATATCAACCATATGATTCATGCTCTACCTTTCGGTATCACGTGTTCCGAGACCACGTCGGTACATGCTAGGCTCGTCAAGGCCACCTTAGTATCCGCATGTGCAAAACTGTCTTGCACCCGTTGTATGTACTTATCGAATCTATCACATCCGATCATCACGAGATGCTTCGAAACGATAAGACTTGATAACGGTGCTACTAAGGATGAACACTTTATTATCTTGAGATTTTAGTGAGAGATCATCTTATAATGCTACCGTCGCGATCTAAGCAAAATAAGATGCATAAAAGGATTAACATCACATGCAGTTCATATGTGATATGATATGGCCCTTTTGTCTTTGCGCCTTTGATCTTCATCTCCAAAGCACGGACATGATCTCCATCATCTTCGGGCATGATCTCCATCATCGTCGGCGAAGCACCAAGGTCAATGGCACCGTCTTCATGATTGTCCTCCATGTAGCAACTATTACAACTACTTTGAAATACTACTCAACATGAAATTTAAAGACAACCATAAGGCTCACGCCGGTTGCCACAATACAATAATGATCATCTCATACATATTCATCATCACATTATGGCCATATCACATCACCAAACCCTGCAAAAACAAGTTAGACGCTCTCTAATTTGGTTTGCATATTTTACGTGGTTTAGGGTTTTCGATATAGATCTAATCTACCTACGAACATGAACCACAACGTTGATACTAATGTTGTCAATAGAAGAGTAAATTGAATCTTTACTATAGTAGGAGAGACAGACACCATAAAGCCTCTTATGCAATACAAGTTGCATGTCGAACGAGGAACAAGTCTCATGAACGCGGTCATGTAAAGTTAGTCCGAGCCGCTTCATCCCACTATGCCATAAAGATGCAAAGTACTCAAACTAAAGATAACAAGAGCATCAACGCCCACAAACCATTGTGTTCTACTCGTGCAACCATCTATGCATAGACCTGGCTCTGATACCACTGTAGGATAACGTTGCATAGAAAACAAAAATTTTCCTACCGCGAACACGCAATCCAAGCCAAGATGCAATCTAGAAGACGGTAGCAACGAGGGGGTATCGAGTCTCACCCTTGAAGAGATTCCAAAGCCTACAAGATGAGGCTCTTGTTGCTGCGGTAGACGATCACTTGCCGCTTGCAAAAGCGCGTAGAAGATCTTGATCACGATCGGTTCCGGCGCCACGAACGGGCAGCACCTCCGTACTCGGTCACACGTTCGGTTGTTGATGAAGACGACGTCCACCTCCCCGTTCCAGCGGGCAGCGGAAGTAGTAGCTCCTCTTGAATCCGACAGCACGACGGCGTGGTGTCGGTGGCGGTGTAGAAGTCCGGCGGAGCTTCGCTAAGCTACGCGGGAAATATGAAGTGGAGGAGCAAAGCTAGGGTTTGGGAGGGGTGGCCGGCCACTCAAGGGGGGCGGCCAAGCTATGGTCTTGGGGTGGCCGGCCCCCTCCCTTGGCCCCTCATTATATAGGTGGATCCCAAGTGTTGGTGTCCAAGTCTTCGAATAAGACCCGAAACCAAAACCTTCCATAGGAGGGGGCAAACCTAGCCCAACTAGGACTCCCACCCAAAGGTGGGATTCCCACCTCCCATGTGGGGGGTGGCCGGCCCCCTATGGTGGAGTCCACTTGGGACTCCACCCCCACTAGGGCTGGCCGGCCATGTAGGTGGAGTCCCTTGTGGACTCCACCTTCCTTGGTGGTTTCTTCCGGACTTTTCTAGAACCTTCTAGAACCTTCCATAGAACCTTCCGCGATATTTTATTTCACATAAAATGACATCCTATATATGAATCTTATTCTCCGGACCATTCCGGAACTCCTCATGATGTCCGGGATCTCATCCGGGACTCCGAACAAATATTCGAACTCCATTCCATAATTCAAGAACTACCATTTCAACATCCAACTTTAAGTGTGTCACCCTACGGTTCGAGAACTATGCGGACATGGTTGAGTACTCACTCCGACCAATAACCAATAGCGGGATCTGGAGATCCATAATGGCTCCCACATATTCAACGATGACTTTAGTGATCGAATGAACCATACACATATATTACCAATTCCCTTTGTCTCTCGATATTTTACTTGTCCGAGGTTTGATCTTCGGTATCACTCTATACCTTGTTCAACCTTGTCTCCTGACAAGTACTCTTTACTCGTACCGTGGTATGTGGTCTCTTATGAACTCATTCATATGCTTGCAAGACATTAGACGACATTCCACCGAGAGGGCCCAGAGTATATCTATCCGTCATCGGGATGGACAAATCCCACTGTTGATCCATATGCCTCAACTCATACTTTCCGGATACTTAATCCCACCTTTATAGCCACCCATTTACGCAGTGGTGTTTGATGTAATCAAAGTACCTTTCTGGTATAAGTGATTTACATGATCTCATGGTCATAAGGACTAGGTAACTATGTATCGAAAGCTTATAGCAAATAACTTAATGACGAGATCTTATGCTACGCTTAATTGGGTGTGTCCATTATATCATTCACACAATGACATAACCTTGTTATTAATAACATCCAATGTTCATGATTATGAAACTAATCATCTATTAATCAATAAGCTAGTTTAAGAGGCATACTAGGGACTTCTTGTTTGTCTACATATCACACATGTACTAATGTTTCGGTTAATACAATTCTAGCATGATATATAAACATTTATCATAAACATAAAGATATAAATAATAACCACTTTATTATTGCCTCTAGGGCATATCTCCTTCAAGATTGTCCTAACCGCAAAGTCATGATTATCAATGAGGACAATGAATATGAGACTGGAGATGATGTTGACACTAGTAGGAAAAGCCTCATCAGTGGCGCACTAAAAATGGATTCTGTGGCGCATGGGGGGTGCGCCACAGAAACGTCGCCACAAAAATAAGGTTTCTGTGGCGCACCGACCCATGCGCCACAGAATTAAGGTTTTTGTGGCGCACGGGTGCTTGGGTGCGCCACAGAAAAGCGTGCGCCATGATACGTCTCCGACGTATCGATAATTTCTTATGTTCCATGCCACATTATTGACGTTATCTACATGTTTTATGCACACTTTATGTCATATTCGTGCATTTTCTGGAACTAACCTATTAACAAGATGCCGAAGTGCCAGTTGCTGTTTTCTGCTGTTTTTGGTTTCAGAAATCCTAGTAAGGAAATATTCTCGGAATTGGACGAAATCAAAGCCCAGGGGCCTATTTTCTCACGAAGCTTCCAGAAGTCCGAAGGAGAGACGAAGAGGGGCCACGGAGGGGCCACACTATAGGGCGGCGCGGCCCCCCCCTTGGCCGCGCGGCCCTGTGGTGTGGGGCCCCCGTGCCGCCTCTTGACCTGCCCTTTCGCCTATAAAAAGTCTCCGTGAAGAAAACCCCAGTACCGAGAACCACGATACGGAAAACCTTCCAGAGACGCCGCCGCCGCCGATCCCATCTCGGGGGATCCAGGAGATCGCCTCCGGCACCCTGCCGGAGAGGGGAATCATCTCCCGGAGGACTCTACGCCGCCATGGTCGCCTCCGGTGTGATGTGTGAGTAGTCTACCCCTGGACTATGGGTCCATAGCAGTAGCTAGATGGTTGTCTTCTCCCCATTGTGCTATCATTGTCGGATCTTGTGAGCTGCCTAACATGATCAAGATCATCTATCTGTAATTCTATATGTTGCGTTTGTTGGGATCCGATGAATAGAGAATACTTGTTATGTTGATTATCAAAGCTATGCTTATGTGTTGTTTATGATCTTGCATGCTCTCCGTTATTAGTAGATGCTCTGGCCAAGTTGATGCTAGTAACTCCAAGAGGGAGTATTTATGCTCGATAGTGGGTTCATGCCTCTGTGAATCTGGAGGAGTGACAAGAACCACTAAGGTTATGGATGTGCTGTTGCCACTAGGGATAAAACATTAGTGCTATGTTCAAGGATGTAGTCACTAGTTACATTACGCGCAATACTTAATGCAATTGTCTGTTGTTAGCAACTTAATACTTGGAGGGGTTCGGATGATAACACGAAGGTGGACTTTTAGGCATAGATGCAGTTGGATGACGGTCTATGTACTTTGTCGTAATGCCCAATTAAATCTCACTATACTCATCATGATATGTATGTGCATGGTCATGCTCTCTTTATTTGTCAATTGCCCAACTGTAATTTGTTCACCCAACATGCTGTTCGTCTTATGGGAGAGACACCTCTAGTGAACTGTGGACCCCGGTCCAATTCTCTTTACTGAAATACAATCCACTGCAATACTGTTCTACTGTTTTCTGCAAACAATCATCTTCCACACAATACGGTTAATCCTTTGTTACAGCAAGCCGGTGAGATTGACAACCTCACTGTTTCGTTGGGGCAAAGTACTTTGGTTGTGTTGTGCAGGTTCCACGTTGGCGCCGGAATCTCTGGTGTTGCGCCGCACTACATCCCGCCGCCATCAACCTTCAACGTGCTTCTTGGCTCCTCCTGGTTCGATAAACCTTGGTTTCTTTCTGAGGGAAAACTTGCTGCTGTGCGCATCATACCTTCCTCTTGGGGTTCCCAACGAACGTGTGAGTTACACGCCATCAAGCATATTTTCTGGCGCCGTTGCCGGGGATCTGAAGAAAAGTTACATCACAAAGATCTCTGACTCCCACGTCAACTACACGCCAGCATATTTTCTGGCGCCGTTGCCGGGGAGATCAAGACACGCTGCAAGGGGAGTCTCCACTTCTCAATCTCTTTACTTTGTTTTTGTCTTGCTTAGTTTTATTTACTACTTTGTTTGCTGCACTAAATCAAAATACAAAAAAATTAGTTGCTAGTTTTACTTTATTTGTTATCTTGTTTGCTATATCAAAAACACAAAAAAATTAGTTTACTTGCATTTACTTTACTTATTCATCATGTTTCCTTTTAATTTTACCACAAAAAACATACCGGTAGGACGTGGGTCTATAGTTGGGAGAAATAATATAGAAGAATTTTTCAATCATGTTAGTACTATTGAAAATTTTGAAGATAGACACTTGGTAGACCTTGCGCCTACTTATGAAATTGCTGCTGCACATTTAGTTCGCCTGTTGGAAACTAAATTTGTTAATCTTAATCCTATAATCCAACACATGTTCTTCACACTTGGCGATATGGAAGAAGGGGAAAAGAAAGATTTTGTATTAGAAACCCTTCTTAGAGAATTTGGTGGTCTAGCAAGAGAAGCTAGAAAGGTGTTTGCTAAATTTAATATGCTTGGTTCTCCTACTAATTTTGTTAGTCTCCTTAAAAAGATGGATATGGATAGAATAAGATACACTAATAATATTGATGATGGAGGGGAGATAAAAGCACCAATACCATGTAAGCTCTTAGCTATGAATGATGCATTAGAAAATAACTATGCTTGGCTAGTTCCTGAAAATTTGTTTGATGAGAGTAGCACGCCTAAGACTAATGAAAAGGGAGATGCTGAAACTTATGTATCCAATATACTATGCCTAGTTGAGAAAACTCCACACCCCGCTGAGAATGCATCACCCTTCGATAATACTTGATACACACTTTCTGCGCCTAGCTGAAAGGCGTTAAAGAAAAGCGCTTATGGGAGACAACCCATGTTTTTACCTACAGTACTTTGTTTTTATTTTGTGTCTTGGAAGTTGTTTACTACTGTAGCAACCTCTCCTTATCTTAGTTTTGTGTTTTGTTGTGCCAAGTTAAGCCGTTGATAGAAAAGTAAGTACTAGATTTGGATTACTGCACAGTTCCAGATTTCTTTGCTGTCACGAATCTGGGTCCACCTCCCTGTAGGTAACTCAGAAAATTAAGCCAATTTACGTGCATGATCCTCAGATATGTACGCAACTTTCATTCAATTTGAGCATTTTCATTTGAGCAAGTCTGGTGCCATTTTAAAATTCGTCAATACGAACTGTTCTGTTTTGACAGATTCTGCCTTTTATTTCGCATTGCCTCTTTCGCTATGTTGGATGAATTTCTTTGATCCACTAATGTCCAGTAGCATTATGCAATGTCCAGAAGTGTTAAGAATGATTGTGTCACCTCTGAATATGTCAATTTATAATGTGCACTAACCCTCTAATGAGTTGTTTCGAGTTTGGTGTGGAGGAAGTTTTCAAGGATCAAGAGAGGAGTATGATGCAACATGATCAAGGAGAGTGAAAACTCTAAGCTTGGGGATGCACCCGGTGGTTCACCCCTGCATATATCAAGAAGACTCAAGCGTCTAAGCTTGGGGATGCCCAAGGCATCCCCTTCTTCATCGACAACATTATCAGGTTCCTCCTGAAACTATATTTTTATTCCATCACATCTTATGTGCTTTTTCTTGGAGCGTCGGTTTGTTTTTGTTTTTGTTTTGTTTGAATAAAATGGATCCTAGCATTCACTTTATGGGAGAGAGACACGCTCCGCTGTAGCATATGGACAAGTATGTCCTTGGTTTCTACTCATAGTATTCATGGCGAAGTTTCTCCTTCGTTAAATTGTTATATGGTTGGAATTGGAAAATGATACATGTAGTAATTGCTATAAATGTCTTGGGTAATGTGATACTTGGCAATTGTTGTGCTCATGATTAAGCTCTTGCATCATATGCTTTGCACCCATTAATGAAGAAATACATAGAGCATGCTAAAATTTGGTTTGCATATTTGGTTTCTCTAAGGTCTAGATAATTTCTAGTATTAAGTTTGAACAACAAGGAAGACGGTGTAGAGTCTTATAATGTTTTCAATATGTCTTTTATGTGAGTTTTGCTGCACCGGTTCATCCTTGTGTTTGTTTCAAATAAGCCTTGCTAGCCTAAACCTTGTATCGAGAGGGAATACTTCTCATGCATCCAAAATACTTGAGCCAACCACTATGCCATTTGTGTCCACCATACCTACCTACTACATGGTATTTTCCGCCATTCCAAAGTAAATTGCTTGAGTGCTACCTTTAAAATTCCATCATTCACCTTTGCAATATATAGCTCATGGGACAAATAGCTTTAAACTATTGTGGTATTGAATATGTAATTATGCACTTTATCTCTTATTAAGTTGCTTGTTGTGCGATAACCATGTTTACTGGGGACGCCATCAACTACTCTTTGTTGAATTTCATGTGAGTTGCTATGCATGTTTGTCTTGTCTGAAGTAAGAGAGATCTACCACCATAGGGTTAAGCATGCATATGTTAGAGAAGAACATTGGGCCGCTAACTAAAGCCATGTTCCATGGTGGAAGTTTCAGTTTTGGACAACAATCCTCAAATCTCAAATGAGAAAATTATTAATTGTTGTTATATGCTTATGCATAAAAGAGGAGTCCATTATCTGTTGTCTATGTTGTCCCGGTATGGATGTCTAAGTTGAAGAATAATCAATAGCGAGAAATCCAATGCGAGCTTTCTCCTTAGACCTTTGTACAGGCGGCATAGAGGTACCCCTTTGTGACACTTGGTAAAAACAATGCATTGTGATGACCCGGTAGTCCAAGCTAATTAGGACAAGGTGCGGGCACTATTAGTATACTATGCATGAGGCTTGCAACTTGTAAGATATAATTTACATGATACATATGCTTTATTACTACCGTTGACAAAATTGTTTCATGTTTTCAAAATCAAAGCTCTAGCACAAATATAGCAATCGATGCTTTTCCTCTATGGAGGACCATTCTTTTACTTTCAATGTTGAGTCAGTTCACCTATTTCTCTCCACCTCAAGAAGCAAACACTTGTGTGAACTATGCATTGATTCCTACATACTTGCTTATTGCACTTATTATATTACTCTATGTTGACAATATCCATGAGATATACATGTTACAAGTTGAAAGCAACCGCTGAAACTTAATCTTCTTTTGTGTTGCTTCAATACCTTTACTTTGAATTATTGCTTTATGAGTTAACTCTTATGCAAGACTTATTGATGCTTGTCTTGAAGTGCTATTCATGAAAAGTCTTTGCTATATGATTCACTTGTTTACTCATGTCATATACATTGTTTTGATCGCTGCATTCACTACATATGCTTTACAAATAGTATGATCAAGATTATGATGGCATGTCACTCCAGAAATTATCTGTGTTATCGTTTTACCTGCTCGGGACGAGCATAACTAAGCTTGGGGATGCTGATACGTCTCCGACGTATCGATAATTTCTTATGTTCCATGCCACATTATTGACGTTATCTACATGTTTTATGCACACTTTATGTCATATTCGTGCATTTTCTGGAACTAACCTATTAACAAGATGCCGAAGTGCCGATTCTTTGTTTTCTGCTGTTTTTGGTTTCAGAAATCCTAGTAAGGCAATATTCTCGGAATTGGACTAAATAAAAGCCCCGGGGCCTATTTTCTCACGAAGCTTCCAGAAGTCCGAAGGAGAGACGAAGAGGGGCCACGGAGGGGCCACACTATAGGGCGGCGCGGCCCCCCCCCTTGGCCGCGCGGCCCTGTGGTGTGGGGCCCCCGTGCCGCCTCTTGACCTGCCCTTTCGCCTATAAAAGTCTCCGTGACGAAAACCCCAGCACGAGAACCACGATACGGAAAACCTTCCCGGAGACGCCGCCGCCGCCGATCCCATCTCGGGGATCCAGGAGATCGCCTCCGGCACCCTGCCGGAGAGGGGAATCATCTCCCGGAGGACTCTACGCCGCCATGGTCGCCTCCGGTGTGATGTGTGAGTAGTCTACCCCTGGACTATGGGTCCATAGCAGTAGCTAGATGGTTGTCTTCTCCCCATTGTGCTATCATTGTCGGATCTTGTGAGCTGCCTAACATGATCAAGATCATCTATCTGTAATTCTATATGTTGCGTTTGTTGGGATCCGATGAATAGAGAATACTTGTTATGTTGATTATCAAAGCTATGCTTATGTGTTGTTTATGATCTTGCATGCTCTCCGTTATTAGTAGATGCTCTGGCCAAGTTGATGCTAGTAACTCCAAGAGGGAGTATTTATGCTCGATAGTGGGTTCATGCCTCTGTGAATCTGGAGGAGTGACAAGAACCACTAAGGTTATGGATGTGCTGTTGCCACTAGGGATAAAACATTAGTGCTATGTTCAAGGATGTAGTCACTAGTTACATTACGCGCAATACTTAATGCAATTGTCTGTTGTTAGCAACTTAATACTGGAGGGGGTTCGGATGATAACCTGAAGGTGGACTTTTTAGGCATAGATGCAGTTGGATGACGGTCTATGTACTTTGTCGTAATGCCCAATTAAATCTCACTATACTCATCATGATATGTATGTGCATGGTCATGCTCTCTTTATTTGTCAATTGCCCAACTGTAATTTGTTCACCCAACATGCTGTTCGTCTTATGGGAGAGACACCTCTAGTGAACTGTGGACCCCGGTCCAATTCTCTTTACTGAAATACAATCTACTGCAATACTGTTCTACTGTTTTCTGCAAACAATCATCTTCCACACAATACGGTTAATCCTTTGTTACAGCAAGCCGGTGAGATTGACAACCTCACTGTTTCGTTGGGGCAAAGTACTTTGGTTGTGTTGTGCAGGTTCCACGTTGGCGCCGGAATCTCTGGTGTTGCGCCGCACTACATCCCGCCGCCATCAACCTTCAACGTGCTTCTTGGCTCCTCCTGGTTCGATAAACCTTGGTTTCTTTCTGAGGGAAAACTTGCTGCTGTGCGCATCATACCTTCCTCTTGGGGTTCCCAACGAACGTGTGAGTTACACGCCATCACGCCACATAATTGATTTTCAGTGCGCCACAGAACTTGCTTGTATTATACACGATTTTGTGCTGCCTGCTATACACATACAGTTTATAGACAGCAATATACAGGTTATATACAACAACATATAGAAATATGCAGATATAATATAAATAGCATGTACATTGCACATATATAATGTAGACATCATCATCACAGTACTTAGAGCCCGATCGAGATACATATATAGTGGCAAGTGTCAAATGTTTTGCATACAACTCTTAATTCATACAAAATTCACAATTTCGAGATACAAAGTAGTCTTCATCCGGTTCCTCCTTTGCTCCCTCCTCTCTATCCACCAGGCTCGCTTGCATCGGGGTCTTCATCCGGTTCCTACTATGATTAAAATGGAAGAAAGTGAGACCAACAAGTCCGATGCACAAGAGAAATGGAATAAATGCCTCATACATTGTTGGTCAACACAAGTCTTAACATTTAGGGATGGAGTAAGTGAGACCAAGTCCGATGCACAAGAGATTGATATTTGTGCTATCTTACCAGGCTCACTTACGCCACCCCCAAGTGTACGGTGACCAAACATTTTAATCATCGGCATTTTGAAAATACCAAAGCAAATGGAATAACAAAATGGAATAAGTGCCTCATACATTGTTGGTCAACACAAATATTAACATTCCGGGATGGCGTAAGCGAGACCAAGTCCGATGCACAAGAGATTGATATTTGTGCTATCTTACCAGGCTCACTTACGCCACCCCAGAGTGTACGGGGACCAAACATTTTAATCATCGGCATTTTGGAAATACCAAAGCAAATGGAATGACAAAATGGAATAAGTGCCTCATACATTGTTGGTCAACACAAATACTATGATCAGAAACCATAGTTGCAGTATACGCCGCAGTATACTTTGCAGAAGGGCCCCCTTTCCCCGGCCGCCATTCCGTGAACGGGTCCTTGACGAGACAACAACACCGATCTGCCTCTCCGGCGCAGAACCACGGCAGTCCCAGCCGCCTCCCTTGTGGCCGTGTGTCCCGCGTCCTGCACTGTTCGCCTTCTTGCCCGGTGAACCAATAGACTAATCGTTGGAATAAGGAAACCGATGACGGCCGGTCGCAAGATTAGATTGCGATCGGCCGTCATCGGCTTCCTTATTCCAACGATCAGTCTATTGTTCACTGGGCAAGAAGGCGAAGAGTGCATGGCGCAGGAGACGCGGCCACAAGAGAGGCGGCTGGGACTGGCGTGGTTCTGCGCCGGAGAGGCATGTCGGCGTTGTTGTCTCGTCAAAGACTCGCTCACGGAATGGCGGCCGGGGAAAGGGGTGCCCGTCTACAAAGTATATTGCGGCGTATAGGTGACCAAACATTCTAATCATCGGCACTAGAATGGAAGAAAGGCCAATGCAATTAAGAAGCAGCTAGTATGAACTAAATGGAATGCCTCATACTTTGTTGGTCGAAACAAATATTAACATCCAGGGATGGAGTAAGTGAGGCCAGGTAGGATGCACAAGATATTGATATTTGTGCCATCACACCAGGCTCACTTGCTCCACCCCCGAGTGTACGAGTGATATCGACCAACCATCTAATCATCGGCAAGTACAAAAACACCACCAAACCAGCAACCATGGTGACATAAGTCAAGATGCTCAAACACACATAGCATGCATGGAGCAGATGCTCCAAAGGGATTATTCATCACTTGGTATATAGACCAAGTGATGCTGGCAAAAGAGAGGCCAATCAAGAACCAGTAAATCCAGTAAGTGATAGATATGCCTAAACAAGCAACAACACATAGCATATCTGTTATCACCAGAATTTGACCGAGTCAGAGGTGGGCCGCGATCAAGATGGATTTAAAGAATATACATGGAAGAAATATGTGAATCGGCCTTTATATGCAAAGTGTGGGCTAGTTGGCCCGTGTATCTGTAACACATTAGGATACGTGTCGATTAGTTAGAGTTTTACCCGTGCACGGTTAGGTGCACGCCTAAATTAGAAAGTCCCCTGGACTATAAATATGTATCTAGGGTTTATGGAATAAACAACAACCAACGTTCAACCAACCAAATCAATCTCGGCGCATCGCCAACTCCTTCGTCTCGAGGGTTTCTACCGGTAAGCAACATGCTGCCTAGATCGCATCTTGCGATCTAGGCAGCACAAGCTTCATGTTGTTCATGCGTTGCTCGTACTGAAGCCTTTTTGATGGCGAGCAACGTAGTTATCATAGATATGTTAGGGTTAGCATTGTTCTTCGTATCATATGCTGTCGTAGTGCAACCCTTGCATATCTAGCCGCCCTTACACCTATCTTAGGTGTAGGGGCGGCACCCCGCTTGATCATTATTTAGTAGATCTGATCCGTTACGATTGCTCCTTGTTCTACAAGGATTAGTTTAATATCTGCAATAGTTAGGCCTTACAAAGGGGGGGAGGGTCCAGCGGCACGTAGGGTGTCGTTCGCTAGCCCTAAACAGGATGTTCCGGGGATCAACCTCGTGTTGGTTTTTAGGCCTTGTTTAGGATCGGTTTACGATCACCGTGCGTGGCCGCGAGGCCCAACCGTGAGTAGGATGATCCGATTATGCGGTGAAAACCCTAAATCGTCGTAGATCTCATTAGCTTTATCTTGATCAAGCAGGACCACCATATATTCGTGCACCCCGTACGAATCATGGGTGGATCGGCTCCTTGAGCCGATTCACAGGATAACCTGAGAGCCGATCGAGGCTCGTATTTAATGTTTACGTGTATGCCATGCAGGAAACTAAGCGAGGCATCTCCATCACCTTCCTGACCAGGTATAGGTCAGGTGGCACGCCCTTGCAATCAGCATCGGACGTGTGACCAGAAAGCTTTGCGGGCCGTCGCTCGGAGGGACCAGGGCCAGCCGCAGCCCAAAGTTGTTCCCGGCTCTACTGTGTTGCCCATCGCTGCCCGCCGGTGGGTTTTGACCGCAACACATTCTGGCACGCCCGGTGGGACAATCGTCTACATCAACCACATCGCCATCTACAACTAAGATGGCGGACGGCACGCCAGTCACGTACGAGGATCTGACCGACGAACTCAAGAAGAAGTATGACGAGGTCAAAACCATCCTCGAAGCCGACCTCATCGGCTCTTTTCACAGAACCCGTTCACATGGCATCAGGTGGAAGGGGTTCTCGCCTGATGGTGCACTCGATGGGATAGACCTCTCTGCCTCGTCAGAAGAACGCACCAGGTCCCTGCGGCAGGAGATCAACTACTTGGTGGCTCACTCGCTACACCGCCACTCTGAGAACCTGGTAAACACGTTGGAGCGTGTCGCTCTTCGGGTGATCCAGGAGATCATGAGGCACCAGTACTCGCCGTCAGGACCAGCTCTCGGGACGCATCAAGGAGAGTTGCCACTCCAGTCCCGTCCACCGCTGCCATTTGCGTTGGCAGCACCAGAAGTGCTGAATTCACCGGCATTCGTCGTCTACAAGATTGGTGGTGACCCTAGTGACTGCCAGTTCTTGCAGGAGGCGCCTAAGGAGATCCCCCACGGGTACGCGTGCACTTATGTGCTAGATTGCGGTAACTGGGCTCTCACGAACCAGGCCACAACATCAGGGACTCCGGCGAAAACAGGGGGGACGTCAGCGACAGATCTTGAGAAGCAGACGTGGCTAACTAAGTACGCCACCCCGACGAACCTCCAGAGCCCAGCTCCTGCAGTTGGCTCAGAGCTGGAAAAGCAAACATGGCTGGCTAAGTACGCCACCCCGGCGAACCTTCAGAGTTCAACTCCTGCAGCCAGCACAGCGGATCAGATCAGTACCATACTGAGAGACCAGTTTGGCATGGTGCCGAAAAGGAGGGCAATCGGCTATTCCAAGCCGTACCCCGACGACTACGAATTGATCCCGCTACCACCTAAATATCGGCTCCCTGATTTCTCCAAATTCAGTGGATCAGATGGTTCCAGCTCCATCGAGCACGTAGGCCGATATTTGGCACAGCTAGGAACGGCCTCAGTGTCGGATTCCCTGCGCGTGAGGTTCTTCTCACAGTCCCTCACGGGATCGGCTTTCGGGTGGTACACCTCGTTGCCACCAGACTCCATCCGGACTTGGAAGCAGTTGGAAGAACAGTTCCATATGCAGTACCATTCAGAGGCTTCCGAGTCCAGCATTGCCGATCTAGCACAACTACGTCAGAAGCGTGGAGAAACTATGACAGATTACATCCAGCGCTTCAGGAATCTTAGGAACCGATGTTATTCGGTTCGTATAACTGAAAAGGAAGCAGTCGAGTTGGCAGTAGCGGGCCTCGCAACACCGCTCAAGGACATGGCCTCCCAAGCAGACTACCCCTCACTGGCGCACATGGTTCAGAAACTGTCTGCATATGAACAGCGCCACCCGGACTTGTACCAGGACAAATTCAAGCGTGCAGTAGTCCTGGTCGAGGCAGAGGAAGACGAAGTTCCTGCGGGAGACCAAGAGGTAGCAGTGGCTGAATGGACTCGGGGGGCAACCCCCGTGTCCTGCAAATGGGTAAAGCCACCAGGCCCGCCCAGGGGGTTTGATTTTGACGTGACCAAGACTGAACAAATCTTCGACCTCCTACTCAAGGAAAAGCAGTTGAAGATACCCGAAGGTCTCAAATTCCCCACGGTACAGGAGCTGAATGGAAAGCCATACTGCAAATGGCATAACTCGCTCTCCCATGCCACCAACGACTGCAGGATTTGGCGTCAGCAGATCCAAATGGCGATAGAACAAGGACGTTTGATTTTCAACCAGTACGCCATGAAGGTCGACACCCAACCCTTCCCCGCCGTTAACATGGTGGAATGCACTTACCCTGAAGGTTGCCAGCCAGGATCCTTGTTCAGCATCAACATGGTAGGACTTGGACACCACGCTGGCAAAGATGGAGACGAGGGCAGCTGCTCTCGTAGCAAGGACACAGAGGAGGCCGCTCCACGCGATCGGCTCCGTCATGATGGCAAGCGCTACGTCACAGAGGGAGAAGTGAAGAACATGAGATATCAGCGACCCCTCTCTGATCACCTCCTCAACAAGTATGTGAGTCAGTATGACCAACGCCGACAATCCAGCGATGATGATGAAAGAGATCGTTTGGCTAGAGAAGCCAGAAGACATCGTCGGCACGATCGCGATGAGGAGGAGCACGAGCGCCGTGCAAAGGAAATATCAAGGGAGCAAGACGACAATGATAGGCACTGGGACTGCCCCTTCTTCAGACACTGCTGGGATTCAGGAATGAGCCGATTGCCCACAATCGGCAATTGCCCAGAATGCAACCGGAAGAAGAAGGAGGCAGCCAACGTGTCTGTGTTCAAGCGCCTGGGGCCTCTCCCGCCACAAAGCAAACGCGCTGAGTCCCCTCGTTGGGAAGATCTCGAGGATTCAGAAGACGAGGGACAAGAAGAAGAAGACAGGTACCACCGGCCAAGGTGGTGCCCTGATGGACTCAGCCGTTCACAAAAGCGCAGGGTTCAGCGATTGCGCGGCCTGGAGGAAGCCGAAAGGTTATACCTGCATACTTTAAGGAAGGCACGACCTGATCTGGCCGCGAAAGTTCAGCGGACCCTGGACGAAGAGGGTCGACCACGGAAAATGGAGTGGCGCCCAAAGCAAAGGAAAGCCGATGATGAAACATCGGCTGGCACAAACATGGTGCTTGTCCTTCCGACGGAGCTTAGTGCTCCACGATTACACGATGCACTCAAGATGGACGACAGCAAGCGCATAAGGTCAGAGGTTGGGCTGGTTTTATCCACCGGCCTAACCGAGTAGCAAGGACAAACCGATGAGCAAACGGGGTGAGGCTGATCCTCGTGATCGGCCCCAAAAAAATTACGAAGGGGCATTACAGGACCTTCAGTTAGCGCTTCAATCAACATGGCGGCCGATTTCAGCAATCGGCCAAAATTATCTTCACCACACGTTCTGCTTGTGTCCAACATCGATCTACTGGGCAGCGGTCACGTCGGCGGATGAAAGTCAACACGAATCCTCGCGGAGCCGACATGCAAGTACAGTGCCTTGGCTAACCACAAAGCCGATATCTGCAGTCACCTGGCAGATTCGGCTCGGGGGGCATATAGTTAGATGAATAGGTGCAGATAAACATGTGTAAACGTGTGAACAGCGGAACATTGGGGGCCGATAGGAAAAATCGGCCAATAAAAATTTTTACAGCCGATGCGAGGGCATCGACTTCAGAACTAAGGAACAAAGCCGATGCGTGGCCATCGACTCAGGAGGTACAGTTGAGCCTGATGGAGCAGTTGTTGAGTTATGAGGAGAGGCTCTAATGGATAAATTCCTTCTCAAGACTTCCAAACTCCTTCTGCAAATTCAGCATATCAAGGGGACGGCTTGATCGATGTCACTTTCAGAGATTGTTACGTCCAGAGTTCCAAGGGAACAGGTTTGCTGATCTTCCCAAAGCTTTCAGTGCGTCGACTCTTCTGGAAATCAAGAGGCCCAGGGGGCAGCCCACCCTGAAAGTTCTCTGCTCTGGGGAGCCGATTTTGTTGAAATCGGCTGGCTCTGCATTACGACTCGGAAGCCGATAGTGGCACATTTGGTTGGCTCACTGCTGTTCTCGCCTTGATGAAGGCTCGGGGGGCAACGGACTGCGTAGATATTTGGTTCTTAAGAAACCGATTGAGATTTTCATCGGCTGACCCTCCATCATGACCTCCTTCAAAGGGATTGGGCAGGTTTGAAGAGTATTGGCTTCAGCGTCGAGTCGTTTCAGCAGCGGTTCTGGGGCTCTTTTAAAGTGACCAAATTCACGATCACTCCGACGTCAAAGAAATGAAGAGCGGATTATGAGGAACCAATGCGTGGCAATCGGCTCGTTAAACATGGACCGAGTTGACAATCGGCTAAATTAAGCTCAAAGGAAATCGGCGAAATCAAATTGGGAAGAGTTCTTCATTGATAGGCGAGATTTCTTACATAAAGAGCTGATTGCTCTCAAAAGAAGGTGCTAGGGGATACATTGCCCCATCTACTGCTACTGGTCCTATGCTATAGGTCCTATCTACGGGCCGTCGCTGCCCTCGTCATCGCCGTCGTCGCCACTGTCGGCGCTGCTCCCGGCGGGCTCGTCGTCGCTCCAATGGCCGCCGACTGGGCCCTCATTGTCCTCGTCCTCATCGTCAGCGTCGTCGTCGTCGCTGTCGAAGTCGCTGAGGTTCCCCGGCCAGGGGCAGAACCGTTTGGCCGGCGGCTCGTCGGAGGAGGTGTCGTCCTCCTCCTCCTCCTCCTCTTCCTCCTCCTCCTCCTCAGGAGAGGTGAAGTCGCAGGAGAAGCGATCGTCGTCGCTCTCCTCCTCCGTTTCCCCGTCGGCGAGGAAGCGGAGGTCGCTTTCCCCGTCGGTCAGGGACTTGTCGTCCTCTGACCAGATGGAGAAGTCATGGCTAGACTCCTCCCCGGCTGCAATGGCACGGTGGGTGTTGGCCGCGTGAACCTCCGCCGGGTTGTACTCCGGCGTCGGCTCGCGAGAAGTGGAGGACTGGCTAGAAAGATCCGATGAAGCAGAGGAGGAAGAAGACATGGTGGCGCAGGAGGGCTTTTGGAGTGCTAATGCGAAGGAGATGCAGAAGAAAACTGTTCATAGCGGTTAAATAAAAGGGGATATAGTGGAAATTCAATGCCACAGCAGTTTCCGAGGAAGTGGTGCCTAAAAAAAAAACTGCCAGGTCACGCGGAGAAGTTGAGAAGGCAAGGCATCATGATGAAGGATACTGCAACGGTTCTGCCACGACATGACCCAACGAAGGAAAGCAGAGTGATTTTGGAATTACCAATTCCAAAACCAGGGGGGCATGTGTTATCACCAGAATTTGACCGAGTCAGAGGTGGGCCGCGATCAAGATGGATTTAAAGAATATACATGGAAGAAATATGTAAATCGGCCTTTATATGCAAAGTGTGGGCTAGTTGGCCCGTGTATCTGTAACATATTAGGATACGTGTCGATTAGTTAGAGTTTTACCCGTGCACGGTTAGGTGCACGCCTAAATTAGAAAGTCCCCTGGACTATAAATATGTATCTAGGGTTTATGGAATAAACAACAACCAACGTTCAACCAACCAAATCAATCTCGGCGCATCGCCAACTCCTTCGTCTCGAGGGTTTCTACCGGTAAGCAACATGCTGCCTAGATCGCATCTTGCGATCTAGGTAGCACAAGCTTCATGTTGTTCATGCGTTGCTCGTACTGAAGCCTTTTTGATGGCGAGCAACGTAGTTATCATAGATATGTTAGGGTTAGCATTGTTCTTCGTATCATATGCTGTCGTAGTGCAACCCTTGCATATCTAGCCGCCCTTACACCTATCTTAGGTGTAGGGGCGGCACCCCGCTTGATCATTATTTAGTAGATCTGATCTGTTACGATTGCTCCTTGTTCTACAAGGATTAGTTTAATATCTGCAATAGTTAGGCCTTACAAAGGGGGGGAGGATCCAGCGGCACGTAGGGTGTCGTTCGCTAGCCCTAAACAGGATGTTCCGGGGATCAACCTCGTGTTGGTTTTTAGGCCTTGTTTAGGATCGGCTTACGATCACCGTGCGTGGCCGCGAGGCCCAACCGTGAGTAGGATGATCCGATTATGCGGTGAAAACCCTAAATCGTCGTAGATCTCATTAGCTTTATCTTGATCAAGCAGGACCACCATATATTCGTGCACCCCGTACGAATCATGGGTGGATCGGCTCCTTGAGCCGATTCACAGGATAACCTGAGAGCCGATCGAGGCTCGTATTTAATGTTTACGTGTATGCCATGCAGGAAACTAAGCGAGGCATCTCCATCACCTTCCTGACCAGGTATAGGTCAGGTGGCACGCCCTTGCAATCAGCATCGGACGTGTGACCAGAAAGCTTTGCGGGCCGTCGCTCGGAGGGACCAGGGCCAGCCGCAGCCCTAAGTTGTTCCCGGCTCTACTGTGTTGCCCGTCGCTGCCCGCCGGTGGGTTTTGACCGCAACAATATCCCCACTAACTAGATGAGACAAGTCTTGGTAGCCAACTTAATCACCTAGCACCACCTAGCCTTTTAAAACCATCAGAAACAGTCCTTTTTCTTCAAAGGATACCACGGTGGCATTCATTTACATGATCCCCTACTGTGGATATCTCTATTTTCATCAAAACCAACAAGAAATATAAATTTATCATTACTCAGTTGAGTTCAAAACACCACCAAACCAGCAACCATGGTGACATAAGTCAAGATGCTCAAACACACATAGCATGCATGGAGCAGATGCTCCAAAGGGATTATTCATCACTTGGTATATAGACCAAGTGATGCTGGCAAAAGAGAGGCCAATCAAGAACCAGTAAATCCAGTAAGTGATAGATATGCCTAAACAAGCAACAACACATAGCATATCCCAGCTAACCAGATGAGACAAGTCTTGGTAGCCAACTTAATCACCTAGCACCACCTAGCCTTTTAAAACCATCAGAAACAGTCCATTTTCTTCAAAGGATACCACAGTGGCATTCATTTACATGATTCCCTAATGTGAATATATCTATTTTAGTATACCATCATAAGCATTCCATTTAAATCACACATTTTAGTATCTGTTCTTATCCAAGTTTTTGCCTCAGCCTTTGCATCATTGGCTGAGCCAAGACATCAAGCATCTGGCCAGGGAGCATTCTTTCTTTTTAGGAAACTATATGAACTATATGCACATGATCTAGTAAGCATCCCCACTAATCAGAGCATTATAAGCATAGTAGCATACCATAAGCTCACAACAATCCATCAAGTAAATCTTCACAAGGATACCACAGTAGCATAGTAGCATACCATAAGCTCACAAGAATCCATCATTTTCTTCACAAGGATACCACAGTAGCATACCATAGTAGCATTTCATGCATTTAAATGAACTAGTAGCATCAAAACCAACCAAATGTCCAACTAGCAAGCAATACCAAGTGAGCAAGTCTTCATTACCTTGTACAGGTTTAGACATGGATTTATTTCCAATAAAGGATGGAAATCAAATTAACATCATTGAATTAAATTGAATCATTACCATCACATGGTTCATCAATAACAATTAGGGGCAATGCATCCAGAGCAACAGCAGCAATGCATCCAGAGCAACAGCAGCAATGCATCCAGAACCACTACTGAGGTACATCAACCATGAGCAATGAGCCAGTAAGTAAATCACTAGCACATGATGATCATTTGACCATTTAGAGCATGGACACACAAGTAATAGCAACAGTATAGTTCACCAGGAATGGTGAGAAGCTGCAAGAGCATGCATCTAGCTGCAGCAACAATGACAACAAGCTAGGATAGATAGATCAATAGCAACAGCAGCCAGTACATCAACAACAACAGCAGCACAACCAGAGCATGCATCTAGCTGCAGCAACAATGACATCAAGCTAGGATAGATAGATAGATTGCATCCAGTAGCACATCAATAGCAACAGCAGCTAGCACAGCAACAGCAACAGCAGCACACGAGCATTTCGTTGAGCACTTTGTGCTCACGCGGGAGAGGAAGAGGGAGGGGAGGGGAGGGGAGGGGAGAGAGTTTACCGACGACAGGGGTGGAGGAGGAGGTTGACGACGACGGCAGCGGTGGAGGAGGAGGAGGACGCGGCGGCTCCTCCACCTTCACGCGACGGCGGCCCCTCCTCGTGGTGGCCCCTCCTCGCCGTAGCGGCAGCTTGTGCTGCAGGTGGCGGGGATGGGAGGACCGTGGCGGCATGCGGCCCTCGCGGAGGAAGGCGGCGGCGACGGCGATGGCGATGACCATGGCGGCGCGCGGCGGATCGGAGGAGAGGGGAGAGGGGAGGGGAGAGGGGAGAGGTGAACAGGCGTGGGGGAGGGCACGGGCGATTATATAAGTTACCTTAGTTCTGTGGCGCACCCGAACAAGTGCGCCACAGAATCAACTACTTCTGTGGCGCACCGAAGCACGTGCGCCACAGAAAGAGTTATTTCTGTGGCGCAGCACGCCATGTGCGCCACAGAAATACCTACACTAATAATTGGTGGTGGCAGGATGTGGGCCCCCTATAATTTCTGTGGCGCAATGTTCAGCAGTGCGCCACAAAATTAAGCTATTTCTGTGGCGCACCTAGCATGGTGCGCCACAAAATAACATTCTGTGGCGCATTTTTAGTGGTGCGCCACAGAACTAAGCTCCGCCTATAAGGGTTTTCCTACTAGTGTGATCCTAATGCTCCAGAAGATGATGACTATGACACTGATGGTGAAGATGCATATCCGTCTGATGCTCGCACCATTGTTGTGTCGCAGCGTGCTCTTAATGTGTTGCCTAGTGCATCTACTCAGCGCTGCAATTTGTTCCAAACAAAGGCTTTAGTTGGTCCTGACAAGGCTTGCAAGGTCATTATTGATGGCGGGAGTTGCCGCAATTTAGCAAGCAAGGAGTTATGTACCAAGCTGAAGTTGAAGTATCTACCGCACCCGCATCCATACTATATTCAGTGGTTGAGCGATAATGGTGAGATGAAGGTAAACCACATGGTGCGTGTTGAGTTTGCTATTGGACCGTATAAGGATTGCATTGATTTTGATGTCATTCCTATGACGGTGTGTCACCTACTATTGGGACGGCCTTGGCTCTATGACCGTTCTGTGCAACACAATGGCCGTGCTAATACATATCACTTGGAGTTCAAGGGCAAGAAAATCAATTTACAACCTATGACACCACAGCAAATTGTCAATGAGTCTCGTCAGAAAGTTGAAGTCAACTTGGAGGATGCTTCTTTAGATAGGCGAGAGAATTGTAATGTTGTGAGTGATATAACGAAAAGTGAGAGAGTGAATTCCTTAGTCTCATTAGCCACCAAAGAAGACATGAGAGAATTTAGTGAGGATCCTACAGCCATGCCTCTTGTGCTCTTGTACAGGGGTACGGTTTTGGTTTCTAACGACATGACCCCTCTTCCTTTTGGTGTTTCTAATGTTTTGCAGGAATTTGGCGACGTGTTTCCGGACGAGGTACCCGCAGGACTTCCACCATTGCGAGGTATTGAGCATCAAATCAACTTGATTCCCGGAGCTTCGCTACCCAATCGGGCACCATATAGAACGAACCCCGAAGAGACGAAGGAGATACAGAAGCAAGTACAAGCGCTACTCGATAAAGGTTATATCAGCATAAGCCTTAGTCCTTGTGCTGTTCCTGTTATTCTTGTTCCTAAGAAAGATGGTACATGGCGTATGTGCGTAGATTGTAGAGCGATAAATAACATTACTATTCGATATCGTCATCCTATTCCCCATTTAGAGGATATACTAGATGAATTGAGTGGTGCTGCTATTTTTACTAAAATTGATTTGCGTAGTGGTTATCATCAAATTAGGATGAAAGAAGGGGATGAGTGGAAAACCGCCTTTAAAACAAAATTTGGTTTATATGAGTGGTTAGTAATGCCTTTTGGTTTAACTAATGCACCTAGCACTTTCATGAGACTGATGAATCATGTTTTGCGTGATTTTATTGGCAAGTTTGTGGTTGTGTATTTTGATGACATATTAATTTACAGCCGCAATGAATCTTATCATATTATACATATTCGACATGTTTTGCAAGTGTTGCGTGATAGTAAACTCTATGGTAATCTTGAGAAGTGCACATTTTGCAAAAATAAGGTCATATTTCTGGGTTATGTTGTCTCTAAGCATGGAGTAGAAGTAGATGTGTCTAAAATTGAAGCTATTCAAAATTGGCCTACTCCCATGAATGTGAGTCAAGTAAGAAGTTTTCATGGTCTAGCTGGGTTTTATCGCCGTTTTGTGCCCAATTTTTCTACTATTGCTGCACATTTGAATGAATTGACTAAAAAGGGTGTTGCATTTGAGTGGGGCGTTGCCCAAGATCATGCTTTTGATGAACTGAAACGATTGTTAACTTCTGCACCGTTGCTTGCACTTCCTGATTTCAATAAGCAATTTGAGATTGAATGTGATGCTAGTGGCATTGGAATTGGTGGTGTGTTGATGCAAGAGGGTCGCCCAATTGCATATTTTTCTGAGAAACTTTCTGGTGCTAAGTTGAATTATGCAATATATGATAAAGAATTGTATGCTTTAATTAGAGTTCTTGAGGTTTGGCAACATTATTTGTGGCCAAAAGAATCTATCATACATTCTGATCATGAAGCTTTAAAATATCCGAAAGCCCAATCTACTTTGCATAGGAATCTTGCTAAGTGGGTTGAGTTCATTGAGTCTTTTCCATACATTATTAAGCATAAGAAAGGAAAAGATAATATTGTTGTTGATGCTCTATCTAGGAAGAATATGCTATTAACTCAACTTGATGTTAAAATTCCTGGATTAGAGGTGCTATGTGATTTGTATGCTACGGATCATGATTTTGCTGAACCATATCGCTTATGTGCTCTTGGTAAAGCATGGGATAAATATCACATACATGATGGGTTCTTGTTTAGAGCTAACAAACTATGTGTTCCAGAATCGTCTGTGCGTTTGCTCTTATTGCAGGAATCACATGTTGGAGGTTTGATGGGTCATTTTGGGCGTGAGAAGACGCTACTCATGCTCGCTGATCATTTTTATTGGCCAAAGATGAGGCGGGATGTGGATAGGTATGTGAAGAGGTGCATTACTTGCAACAAGTCCAAGTCCAAGCTGAAGCCTCACGGTTTGTATACTCCGTTACCGGCACCTACTACTCCTTGGGAAGATATTAGTATGGATTTTGTGTTGGGTTTGCCGCGTACTAAAAGAGGCCATGATCCTATATTTGTGGTAGTGGACAGATTTTCTAAAATGTCACACTTTATTGCCTGCCACAAAAGCGACGATGCGTCGCATATTGCTAACCTGTTTTTTAGGGAAATTGTTCGACTACATGGAGTCCCGAAGACTATTGTTTCTGATCGTGATGTGAAGTTCATGAGCTACTTCTGGAAGACACTTTGGGGAAAGCTGGGGACAAAGATACTGTTCAGTACTACTTTTCATCCCCAAACTGATGGTCAAACTGAGGTGGTGAATCGAACCTTGTCACAACTGTTGAGATCCATGATCAAGAAGAACCTGAAGGAGTGGGAAGAGTGTTTGCCGCATGTAGAGTTTGCTTACAACAGGGCGGTACATTCTACCACGGAGCTATGTCCTTTTGAGGTGGTGTATGGTTTCAAACCCATTACTCCACTTGACTTGTTGCCTTTGCCTATACATGAGAGAGTTAATATGGAGGCATCCAAGAGGGCAGATTTTGTGCGAAAAATCCATGTGATGACTAAAGAGTTGATAGAGAAGAAAGGCAAGAGCAATGCTGCAAGGATGAACAAGAAGCGCAAAGAGATGTTGTTCAAGCCTGGTGATATGGTCTGGGTACATTTTTGCAAGGATAGGTTCCCGAAGCTGCGGAAGTCTAAGTTGAAGGCTCGTGGTGCTGGTCCTTACAAAGTGCTTGCCAAGATCAGTGATAATGCATACTCGATAGATCTTCCATTTGATGAGTTTGGTGTCAGTAATTCTTTCAATGTTGCTGATTTGACACCATATGACGGAGAAGACCTTGGAGCGTCGAGGTCGACGCCTTTTGAAGGGGGGAGATGATGGGGACATCCCTACTACACCACTACCTCCGTCATTGATAAATGAAGATGAACCTGCTGTGAAGCTCAAGTCCAATGAAGTTCGGATTGGACCAATTACAAGGGCTCGTGCGAAGCTACTTAAACAACAGGTGAACTTGTTTCTAAACGGTACTTTGATTGATGAGAACTTTATACTGCATAAGTCCTATTACTTATGTATCATCAGGTATCAAGAGGAGACGAGCGTCGCACGAGGAGTAGAGGAGCAGCTGGACATGAAGACGGACGTCAAGATGGACGTGAAGCTGGACATGGAGCTGGACATGAAGATATCTCATGGTTGCGCGAGGGAGGAGCGGGAGGCATGCGCGAGAGGAGAAGACGACGTCTAGGCCGGTCCAGCACCCGGTCAGACCGGCCTCCAGACCGTCCAGTCCGGTCCCTGGCCCGGTTGACCGGTCGCCAACCGGTCGCCAACCGGAAGGGACGCATCGTACCGGGCAAAAACCGGAAAGTTGCGAGGTTTCCGGTTGCCGCCCGGTTGACCGGACGCCAGACTGGTCGACCCGGTCCCTGGCCCGGTTGACCGGATTCCAGACCGGATTCGTTCGAGTCTGTCTCGACCAGATCTATTCTGGGTCGGTTATTCTTGTATCTTTTCGACCAGAACTCGTCCCGGACACCTATATAAGTGCCCAGGACGCCTCCCTAGCTGCTTTAAACCACGTTTAAGATAAACCCTAGTGCTTAGTTGTTTGCTCTAGCAAAACTATTGAATCCCTACACCATATTGCTTGATATTGTGTAGATCCTGAAAAAGTCTTGTGTGATCTGCTGTTCCATTGGGAATTAGACGGTTGCAACTTACCGCTTCGTGGTCGGCGGCTACGTGCGCAAGTGTGTGGAGTTGCGAATATCTTGCAGGGTTGAGAGCTGTTGCATTGGCGACAGGGACCAATCGAGAGATCTCGTTGCGTCATACAAGTTATCATCCACTTCATCATCGTGTTTCCCCGCTGCCATCATCCCGTGATCATCATCACCATTGTTGCTTACTAAGAAGACCGGGCCACCCCTTATCATTCATTGTCCACTCCAGCGGCAATGAGAATGAGGGCAGACGGAAGCCATAGTTAATTAGCATGGAGGCTCTGCCAAGTCTATACCCTAGGCTTGCTGGGAGGAGTTCTCATTGGAGAACATGCACCTCCTAGGCTTATAAGGATAGTCGGCGGGGTTGCCGATGCGAGGGTAGCACCTGTGGGATGATGCGACGTGACACTTCTTGCTCCTCTCCTCCATGGGACCATTTGGCCGCCTCCTCGGTCTTGGATAATTTTAACGAGACCTTGTTCGATTATGTTAGTGTATCTTCAATTTTGATGGCATTGCTCGGTGTTTCGTAATTGTCCTATGCATGATAGTTCATAGATGGCAGATGTAATTTTGTGATGTATGTGTTTCAATATTTTTATTGCGGCTGGTGATGAACATGCTATGTGTCAATCACATTCACCTACCTGCAACTTTCAAGTGCCTAATATTTTCTATGCCTTCAAATGGCCGGGAAAGTCGTGATTGGAGCCTCCAAGTACCTACACTCACCTCATTTCAAGAGTATTTTGTGCCTTCAGTATTTACATAAAAACATCTTAGAATTATCAAGAGCGTAAGAAGACGAGACAGAGTCTATGTGTGGGCTCCACCAACTCTAGAGAGGTTTTAACACTCAGGACGGGGTTCTCATCGGAAAAAAGTCTTTCTTAGAAAAGCACTAACTTACCTCCAACGGGATCAGTTTGGGGAGAGTAGTTATGAGCATATAAATGGAGGCATCGAGGCCATGCGGTTAGTTAGCATGGCCATGGTGGAACTACCTATATCTATAGGAGAGCATATGTAGTGATGCCCCAGCTTATTTGATATCATGATACCAGTCTTAAAATTTAGATTGTAAGAGTCAGAAAATCCCGAAATAAATTTTTGGATGTTCACAAGATGTGTGTTTACATTATAATTTGCAAAATCAAATTCTTAATACTCCTATAGAAACAAGAAAAAGAGAAATCTAACATGAATAATGTCACTCAAAGACAAAAACACAAAATTAGACTATTCACATAGCAATTTGTATTTTTTTTTTGTTTCTCTCTTTGCATTTCAAATTTGGTTCTGTAAATTCCAAAGAATGTAAACACATACCTTGTGAACACCCACAGATTTGTCTTGAATTTTTTGGATACTTACAAAGTTGAATTTTGTTAAGTGTCATGGTATCATGTGAGGTGTGGTATCACTAGAATTTTTCTCTGTCCATAGTTGTCCAAAATGAGAGCACGAGGATAAGAATAGCAAGAGAAGAGGAGCTCTGAAGTATACTGGTGGGTGGCAGCACAAAGCTAGGGGAGAGAGAGATGTGGTTGTGTGATCAAACCCTTGGTAATAGGATTAAAATTTCGGTGTTGCTGCGTTCTGCCATTGGTGATTGTGTCAATCATGCTGCTCCGCGATCTAGTCCTTATTAGGGTTCATGTCGTGGTGTTGACATCTTTGTGTTTGCGTTGTACTACAACTTATACTAGGCGTTAAAAAAAACTAGAGACAGGAGGTGTGAGGGTGCTAGGTTTGATGAAATAATAAAGAACAACGTTGGATGGCTATTTAACCGTAAAATTGTAGGAAAGTCCACCTTCATCCTTATTAGTGATCCGCGGTAGATTTGCCACTTTTTGCAGATTGCCACGTTTTACTTCTTCTTCTGACATTTTGGCAACAATTAACCTCTATTGCCTTCCATAATCTGAAAGTTATATCTAACTGTTAGGGCAACATGAAAACTGACTATAGAGATAACTTGGGAGCGCACACAATAGGGTTCCACCAAATTATGTCAGTTTTCATAAAATTCAGTTGAAGGCTAGCAATACCAATGTATTCCTACGCCACATTGAATATACCCCTAGCAAATTAGGGCTTAAGTTTTTCGGCCAGTTTGCTTCCAAGTATAACACATGGGTATGTCTTCTTAGTTTGGAAATGATAACATCACAAAACTAAGAGTAAAATATGACAGTACATTTCAAATAGGATAAATATTTCACAAGATTGAAGTGGAATTTACTACTCCCTCCCATCCATAATAAGTGTCGGACCTTAAGTTCAATTCAGTTGAACTAAATCCGTCATACTCATTATGGATTGGAGGGAGCATAAAAAAATGGGACTGAAGGCACTATTGGTTTCAGGCAACTGAATACTTTCATCTGAACTTGATGTCGTGGTACTTTTACACAATTCATATACTCCCTCCGTCCCAAATTTTATACAAATTCATATACTCCAATGGAATTGAGAGATCGGAGAACATAGTAAATAGTGTCTAGATGCACTCAAATTTAGAGGAAGTTAAGATAATAAGTTTTATGCGCGACGGGTGGAGTACATCAAATAATTAAACTCCAATGGGATTGAGCGGGCGGACGGCCGTCCATATCTGCTGTGGTCAAACCCCTCTGGCTTCAGAATAATAATCCGGATCTGTTTTTAGATCATGCATGCCAAGTTTGCCACTATTAAATATGATCGCTGCCCTGGAGTTTCGGGACCAACTGCACCGGTTGAAGCCTGGATAGTGGATACAGCATTGCAGGAATGATACCTTACCTCACGATCGACAGTGAGGTATGCATACAGTATGCACTTATAAATTCAAGGTCATTATGTTATTATGACAGATAGATAGAGTATGAATATAACTACCCTCCGTGCAACCCATGAGGTGATATATACTTTGGGCATATGACGATGAAAGCCTTGGACAATGAACCGTTCCTGTGAGCGATTGCATGAGTCGCACTGACAAGGGTTTAACTTGTCAATGCCTATGGATTGTAGGCTAGGGTTTAGTTAGAAGTAGAGGGCAAGTAGATCTCGAAGGTTTCAGCCGAAAAGTACTCGACGACTATGAAAACTAAGGTTTGCAGACAATGATTCGATTGATTCTTTGTCCCTCGACTCCCCCTTATATATGAGGTGGAGCCGAGGGATTCGTGCTATACAAGTTTACAGAGTCCGGGACGGTTTCTAACTCATCCCGCCAGATTACAAACAACACTTCCTATTACAACTCTATCTTTCCTTAGTAAATCTTGGGCTCCCGAATCTTCTTATTCTTCGGGTATTGGGCCTCCAGTAAACCCCGGGTACCATCTTCGGCAGGCCCATTTGGGATGCCTATGTCAGTAGCCCCCGAGATTTTGCTTGAATCGTAGAGTCAGGGAAAATCTCCATTGTTTATTTTTACTCGAAAGCTTTAACCTTTTATATTTCTTCACATAAAATTCTATATTGTACAGGGATACTGGTAATTGGGGCTAGTTCATCTGACGGATCAGGTACTAGTTAACTGCTCTAGTGGCAATCCGCAAAAACCTACTTCAAAATCACGTCCCCGGACATGATCTCGGGATACTGGTGTAAACGTCGACAGGTGCCGCTTAAGGTCTTACCATTCTGTCGAGTCCCAGTCAAATTTATCGGGTACCTAACGCGTCCGTTAGGATTTTTCTTCGTATCTGTTGATACGGATAAAAGTAGCAGAGCGCAGTCTTTGGCGATGCCACGCCCAGCAGAACGGATCTGGGGTCTTACCTTCGCAAATTTTGCGGCATTCAGAAATTGATCGCAACTTCGGCGTTCTGAGAATATATTGTCGAGTGCTTTTCCGGCTGTTGGAATGGCACATTTTATCGAGTCATATATGACTTATATTGTTCTCCCGATGGGAGTATATGTAGAGTTAATTATAACTCGAAATATACTCTCTTGTTTTTCTATTTTTGTTAATTTCATCGGGCACGCGAACAGCGTTCCCGATGGGAGTAGCCCCCGAGGCTACAACCAAGAACTTGTGCTTGGTTGTAGGCTCAACATTTTAGTCCACCTTGTCGCTATATTTTCATTACTTCCCAATATGATCTCTTTCTTCTTCTCTCTTTTTTTTATCTCTCGGGTGCGCGAACAGCGCTCCCGATGGGAGTAGCCCCCGAGGCTACAGCCAAGGACTTGTGCTTGGTTGTAGGCTCCCGCAATTTCTATATTTGTCATACTCGAAAATTTACTTTTTTCTGAAGTAGCCCCCGAGCATTTGGGCAAAAACTTGTATTTGATCAAAGGCTCCCGAAGTATTGAATAATTCTTTCTGTCGTCACTTTTCTTTTATTTTTCTTGTCGACATACTTCCCTTAATCAAATTTACTTCATCCTTCTCGAATAGTCGTGAGTTCTCTGCCCTGTGGGTCCATTGCTTCGACTATGTTGACACGTCGTGCAAGTAGTGGACACACGTCCTCCGCTTTTCCTGGCGCACGTACGGTAACGCCTATTTCAGTAAAAATACTCTTTTGCCCTTGTGTCTAGAAGATCCATCCTCACCACACGATTTCTTCATCCAACGGCACACTGCTTCACCCGAATCTTATATAAACCCTTCTTCAACCTTCGTTCATCCCCTCGCTTGCGCCGCTCACCTGTTCCTCTTCGCATAACTTCCCCTGCGCCCAACTCTCTTCAATCTTCCGTACGCACATACATTGCTCTGCCCACTGCCGTTGATGCCACCGCGCACGCGTCTGACTCGCCACAGCACGCCGGAATCCAAGATGGCTGCCGAGGATCTTGAGTGGGAGAGATCCAAAATCTCCAACCAGGACACCAATATGCTGAAGAGGCTCGGCCTCATGACGAAGGAGGACGCCATCCGCTTTCCTAGCGAAGAAAGCTACCCCAAGCCTCCAATGGAGTATCGGGTTAGTTTTGTTGATCACCTGATCCGCGGCCTTTCAACCCCAATCCACGATTTCCTCCGCGGCCTTCTTTTTGTTTATGGGATTCAACTGCACCAGTTGACTCCCAATTCCATCCTTCACATTTCTATTTTTATCACACTTTGCGAATGCTTCCTCGGAATCACTCCCAATTGGGCTCTGTGGAAGCGCATTTTCTGCCTCCGCCGTAATGGCTCCCACAACGTCACTTATAACATAGGTGGCGTTGTTATCTGTGTTCGAACTGATGTCGATTATTTCGACGTCAAGTTTCCTGATTCTGTCCAAGGATGGCGCAAAAAGTGGCTCTACATCCACGAAGAAAGCGCCAATTCTGTGGAGCACAACATAGTTCCTTTCGACGGAAGTGCCAGGATTCAGCGTCGCCGTTCCTGGGATGCCGAAGCTTCTGAAGAAGAGAAAAAAGCGACAGAGGCGCTCATGGCTCGTATCCGTCATCTTCAAAACACTCGAGGCAAAGAGCTATCTGGTGTTCAAATTACTGCCTACTTCCTTAGGATTAGGGTGCAGCCTCTTCAGGCTCGCAAAAATCCCCTCTGGACGTATTCTGGTGAAAACGACGCCAATAGAATCTCCGACGATCTTTCTGCAAAGGACTTGGAGAAGTTGATCCGAAGAGTTTCCCGCTTGGCAAAAAAGGATCCTATTCCTTCCGCTTGTCGCGTGGAACCATACAGCTCCGCCAATCCTCTCCCCGAGGTATTTTGCCTTCTCGAGTTTCTATCTTGTTCCGAATTTGCCCTGTATCTCATTGTATTTGTGTCACTCTAATTTTTCTTTTGTCGCTGTTTTCTTGCAGAACCATCCTACTATGACTTCCCTTCCTCCTCTTCCTGAGGATGGAGAAGTCGAAGAACGGGGCATCGTTGCCGAAGATACCCCAGGTTCTTCTATTCCTGAAAGTGAAGTCGCGGGTTCCCACAAATCTGCGGCTTCCCATGAAAAGGAAGTTGAATCTGAGGCCAGTGAATCGACGCAATCCCTTCCTCCTGCAGTTTCCCCAAAGAACAAAAGGAAAAGGCATGATGCCGAGGATTCTGGCACTTCTAAGGCTGAAGAAGCTGGTCCTTCTAATCCGAAGGCAGCTTACGATCCTTATGTTGAATCCCTCATCAGCTCGTAAGTCACCTATCTCGCTATATTTTTGTACTCGAAATATTTATCTTGTCGTGCTTTTTATACTGCCGATTTTTTGATCAATCAGTGATGAGGAGGAAGAAGTACCAGTTACTGACGTGGCTCCTCGAACAAGCACGTCACGTACTGTACTTGCCTCAGACACACTAGTTGAAGGAGAAGAAACGTCGCCTCCTCAACAAGACGTCGTCACCACTACTCCGCCATCAAGCCCCCGAGTCCCTTCACCAAAAAGGGCAAGGGTTGAAAAGATTGTTGATCCTGCCCCTCAGTTGGGCAGTTCGTCGACTCTGCTCTTAGATGATGTAAGTCTGTCGACATCTATATTTTCCTTATTTTATTTTTTCCACCTTTTCTCTTTTTCATGCCGATGTTTCTTTTACTGTGTTCACGCTGAACAGCCTATGATCAAGGATCTTCTCCGCATCGGGTCCCAATTTATTGGGTACCGTGAATATGCCGCCAGAGCCGAAGGTAACGACTTTTATACTCGCTATTTTGCACTGACTTTCTATTCCTGTTGCTTGTCGCTATTTTTTGATCTTTCTTTTCTTTCTTTTTCATATCTCGACAGAAAAACTCTCAGAGGCCAACGAACGTGTCGACGCACTTGCTCAAAAACTCGAGCAAAGTGAGGCGGCTCGCAAGAAAGCTGAACTTGCTGCTAGCAAAGCCAAGGCCGAGGTTGATGAAGCCAAGGTGAAAGCTGCTAGTGTCGAGGAACTGCAGAGAAGGCTCAAAGATGCCGAATCTGCCTTAGATGAGCAGAAAACTGCACAAACTGTGCGTGAACAAGAGATCATCAAGCGTCTGAAGTCGCAAAGTCGGCGTACGCTGAGTAATATCATCAACCCCTTCTATTGTACTTCCTGTTTCTTGGTTTTTGACTAATGGTTTGTCTTGTGTGGCAGCCCAAACAAACCAAGATTTTGATCTGGAGAATCCCGTCAATGACCCTCTCCTTGATGCACTTTCTCTTCTGGAGTTCCATGGGCGCGAAATTCGTGAAGGCGTGGCCAATGCCAATGCGAGTTTGTCGGCGTTGTTCCCCTTCTTCTTCCCGAAGAAAGAGGAACCTTCAACTTTCCTTGCCCTTGCCAAGCTTTTCAATTCGTCGGAAGACCTGGGATTGAAGATGCGTCAGGAGAATATGAAGGTTGCTGTCGAGAGTACTGTTGCCCTGGTTGCTGACAGCCAACAGACGCTTGATTGGATGAAGGTTGGCGACACCAGCCAGATAGAGCATTCGAGATGGAGGTCGCTGATCAAGGCAGCCAAGCCCAACACGAAGAAGATCTTGGCGTATCTGGGGATCAAGCCAGCTTCGACTCCTAGCTCCTCGAGGCCGGAGGTCTAGTTGCATGCCTCCTTGTTTCCTTTTCTATTTCTTTTGCTTTTGTTGCCAAAGTAGTTGTTTTGGCGACATTCATTTCCTTAGCTCCACTGTAGTGCCCTTGTAATTATTCCAAGAAATTAATGAAAAACTCTTATCTGTCATTTGATGTTGTCTTGTCTAAATTTCAGTTGATATTTGATAACTATACTCCAACTTCCGCTCCTTCCAATGTATCGCCTTCTTCTCGTGCGAGGAGAGCTTTTGCTGATACTGCACCTGTCGACGATACCTTGTCGCAAGAACTGGATGAACTTCGGCAGCAACTTCAGTATGCGAAGAAGCAAACACTTGTGATGATGGAGCAATCTCGTAAGTCATCTGAAGCCGAAGAAATTGCTCTTCAACAAGCTCGCGAGGCTGTAGCTGCTAAGGAAATTGCTGCTTCCGAGGCTGAAAAGGCGACTATTCGAGAAAATTTCATGCTCGAATTAATGAATGAAGCCAGTGCAGATATGTCGGGTATGCCTGTTTCATCTGCTGATATCCTTTATCTGCATACTATTGTTTCTTTGAAGGTTTCCGTTTTTTTTGATAGGTGCCTTTACTGATGCTGCTGCCGAGGAAGAGAGGGTGAATGCTAGGACAACCCTCCTTGTTAATCTCTCCTTGGACCATGGTTCTTTGTTTTGGGCTACCCCGGAAAGGACCCGCCAAATTGTCAGATTTCAAGATCGCGCCTCTCAAACTCGTGATTTCCTCGACTTCTGTACCAAGACCTTGTCCATGGTTTACAACTCCATGTTTCCTCGGAACGTCCAACCAAAAACTCTTCCTGAATTGATGGAAAGGTTCAAGGATGCTCGCAGTATCCATGATTTTGTCAAAGCTCAACTAGTAGCTGGCGCCAGATTTGCTCTTATCATGCTCCAAATCTGCCACTCGAAGCTTGACCTTACCCAGGTTGTCGAGAAGGTTCACCAAAAAGTAAAACGTCGGAGAGTTGGTGTTGACAGGATTAACACGAAGGTTACGCCTATAGCCGAAGAAATGATTGAGGACCTACTTCGGATGGATGCCGACTTTTTTGCCGATGGCCATTATGCCGATTTTCTTGGTGCTGCTCCTGAGGAAAACAGGGTTACTCTTGATGACATATTGAATCAAGACTAGTTAGTTTCTTCTTGTAGATATTTCTTCTTTGTAATCCATGACTATATTGTAAAGCAATCATTATATTTCTCTGTTTGTTTAGCCCCCGAGTGTTTCGGTGACTCTTTACTATATTTGTATACTTGCGAGGTTTTGAACCAAGGCATTTATATATTTAAGGCGAATATGAGCCCCCAAGCTTTTTATTGAGCACTATTTTGTATTTTTGTTGACTCACGAGGTATTTGAATACCAAGGCAAGTTTTTCCTTTTGTCGATGAACTATATTGAAATTCGTCGGAGCGAAGACTTTGGTCATGTCGATAAGGAAGAAAAGTTATATTGTCACTATCTTTATTATATTGCAGCACCGCGAGCCCGCCTCATTAAAAACCTTCTCCGGCCCCACTCGGTGCCCCGAAAAAGGAAAAGAGTGCGTCTGAAAACTCGCGGGCGTTTCAGTACATTGAAGCTTTACAAAGACTATATTTTGACTCTAGGCGTAGAAACGCCTAAGTTGCGCCACGTTCCAGGGGTTTGGCTCCTCCACCCCTGTCTTCTTGTCCTTTATTCTGTATGCTCCTCCTCCAATTACTTCCGTGACAATGTAAGGGCCAAGCCATGGTGACTCGAGTTTTTCATGACTTTTTTGCGTGAGCCGAAGAACTAGGTCTCCCACCGAAAAGATCTTGGCCGCAAACGTCGACTGTGGTAATTCTTCAAGTCCTGTTGATATTTGGTTACCCGAGATAATACTTCATCTCGAGCTTCATCAAGTGCGTCGACGTCGTCTTCTAGCACTCTTCTCGACGTTTCTTCATCATATTCAGCGACACGTGGAGAGTTGTGCTCTATCTCGATTGGTAGTACCGCTCTGCTCCATGAACCGGGAAAAACGGAGTTTCCTGCGTTGTTGTGTTTGGTGTTGTTCGGATGCTCCACAACACGCTTGGTAGTTCTTCCGGCCAGGTATGTCGAGCTTTTTCCAAAGGGTCCTAACAAGCGCTTCTTGATACCATTGCAGATGATGCCATTGGCTTTCTCGACTTGCCCATTGGTTTGAGGATGTGCAACTGACGCAAAGTTCAGCTTAATACCCACCTCTTCGCAATAATCTTTGAATTCATGGGATGTGAAGTTACTGCCATTGTCTGTGACGATGCTGTGGGGCACTCCAAATCTGAAGACGAGGCCTTTTACGAATTTTACTGCGGATACTCCATCTGGTGAATTTATCGGCTTCGCTTCTATCCACTTTGTAAACTTATCGACAGCTACTAGCATGTACTCCTTTCCTCCTGGCCAGGATTTGTGTAACTTACCCACCATATCAAGTCCCCATTGAGCAAAGGGCCAAGACAATGGTATTGGTGCTAACTCTGCCGGAGAGTGAGGTTTTGCGGCGAACCTTTGACATGCGTCGCAAGTTCTTACTATGTCCTTGGCGTCCTCGATTGCTGTCAACCAGTAGAATCCTGCCCGAAAAACCTTGGCTGCGATAGCTCGACTACTTGCGTGGTGGCCACATATTCCTTCGTGTACATCCTTCAGGATTATTCTTCCTTCTTCGGGTGTAACGCACCTTTGCAAAACGCCTGAAATACTTCGCTTATACAATTCTCCCTTGACCACCGTAAAAGCTTTGGAGCGTCGAATTACTCGCCTTGCTTCAACTGGATCATCGGGTATTTCTTTCCTCATGATGTATGATATGTACGGCTGCATCCACGGTATCTGTATCACCATGACCAAGTCCTGATCCTCTTCTTCGTCCTCTTGCTTTTCCTTGGCAGCCCCCAAGGGTTTCTTCTCCTTCTTTTTTGACTTTGTTGGCTTAGTGGATCTCTCTGTTATCTCTTCCCAGAATACACCTGGCGGGATTGGAAGGCACTGTGACCCGATGTTTGCAAGAACGTCGGCTTCGTCGTTGCTCAACCTGCTAATATGATTTACTTCGCATCCATCGAATAACTTTTCAAGCTCGTTGTACACCTCCTTGTATGCCATCATGCTATCATTGATTGCATCACATTGGTTCATAACTTGCTGAGCCACCAACTGTGAGTCGCCAAAGATTTTTAATCGAGTTGCTCCGCAGGCTTTCGCCATCTTCATCCCGTGTATGAGAGCCTCATATTCTGCTTCATTGTTAGATGCGTTAAGGAACGTCATCCGGAGGATGTACTTCAATTTGTCGCCTTCAGGTGATATGAGTACTACTCCTGCGCCAGCTCCTTCTAGTCTCTTGGACCCATCAAAGTTCATGGTCCAAGTTCTCGATAAATCTGGAGGTCTGTATTTTGCAACTCCATCCATTCTGCGATGAAGTCCGGCGGTATTTGCGACTTTATTGCTTTTCTTTTTCATACGTGATGTCCCGAGGGAAAGTTCTATTCCCCAAAGGGAGACACGACCCGTAGCTTCTGGGTTATTCAGTATATTTGACAAGGGAGCTTCATTGACCACTATGATCGGGTGTGCCGAAAAATAGTGGCGCAATTTTCGTGCTGTCGTGAACACTCCATATGCTAGCTTTTGATACTGAGGGTACCTTTGTTTTGAAGGTGACAAGACTTCGCTCACGAAGTATACTGGCCGCTGCACTCCATGGATTTTCCCTTCTTCTTCTCTTTCGACAACTAATACCGTGCTAACCACCTGGGGCGTGGCTGCAATATATAGCAGGAGAGGTTCCTTTTCCTTTGGAGCCACCAGGATTGGTGGTGTCGAGATTTTTCGCTTCAGATCCTCGAAAGCTCTGTCGGCCTCTTCGTTCCACTGGAATTTATCTCCTTGTTTTATCAGCGCATAAAATGGTAACGCTTTTTCTCCTAACCTGGCGACGAACCTGCTCAAAGCTGCGACTCGCCCAGTTAGCTGCTGTATTTCTTTCAACTTTGTTGGCTTTCTCATTGTTACTATGGCTTGTATTTTGTCGGGATTTGCTTCAATCCCTCTTGCCGAAACTAGAAACCCCAGAAGTTCTCCTGCTGGGACGCCAAAAGAACACTTCGTCGGGTTCAGTTTGAGGCAGAATTTGTCGAGGTTGTCAAAAGTTTCTTTGAGATCTTCGATCAGCGTTATCCCCTTTTTTGATGTTATGACGACATCATCGATGTATACTTGCACGTTTTTCCCGATCTGTGTTGCTAAACACTTCTGCATCATCCTCTGATATGTTGCTCCCGCATTTTTTAGACCAAAGGGCATTGTTTTGTAGCAAAACACGCCGTAAGGTGTAATAAACGCTGTCTTGGCTTCATCATCCTCTTTTAATCTGATCTGGTTATAACCAGAGTATGCATCCAAGAAGGAAAGACGTTCGCAACCTGCCGTGGAGTCGATAATTTGATCGATCCTTGGGAGGGGAAAGTGATCCTTAGGACAATGTTTATTGAGACACGTAAAGTCGACGCACATGCGAAGGACTGTCGTGTTTTTCTTCGGCACCATCACTGGGTTAGCTACCCATGTGGCTTCTGTAGATATTTCTCTGATAAAACCAGCTTCTTCGAGTCGATTTATTTCTGAAAGCATGGCTTTGCGGTTTGGTTCCGAAAATCGCCGCAAAGGTTGTCTGATTGGTTTCGCTGTTGGATCCAAATTTAGGTGGTGCTCGGCAAGTTCCACAGGTACTCCTCGCATGGCATCTGTACACCATGCAAAGATTTTCAAGGTCTCACGGAGGAACTTTACTTGCTCGCTTTCCTATGCGATATCCATATCGTTTGCGATAGATGTCGTCTTTTTGGATCTGTCGGGTGAATACTGCACCTCCTTAGAATTTTTCTCTGTGTTGAAAGTTGATTCTTTATTTGGCCTTCCAACGTCCGCAAGACGTCGTAATCAGTCATGCTTTTTGACGCCAAGTACTCGGCTTGCATCCCGAAAGTTTCTGCCAACCTGTGAAAATCCTTGTCGCACGTATCGGCTAAGGCAAAGCTTCCCTTGACTGTGATTGGTCCTCTTGGTCCGGGCAACCTCCACAACAGGTATGTATAGTGTGGTACTGCCATAAATCTAGCATATGCTGGTCGTCCCAACAGAGCGTGGTATTGTGATGGAAAATCCACGACTTCAAATTCGAGCTTCTCGATTCTATAATTTTCTCGGGTCCCAAATTGAACATCGAGATTGATTTTTCCCAATGGATAACTTGGTTTCTCTGGTGTAATGCCGTGGAACCTTGTGTCTGTTGGTTTCAAGTTTGCTAAGGATATGTTCATCTTCCTCAATGTATCTGCATACATGAGGTTCAAGCTGCTGCCGCCGTCTATGAACACTCGAGAGACATCAAATCCTGCGATAACCGTCGTGCGAATAAGTGCTGACTGCCCTGGTCGAGGAACTTGCTGCGGATGATCTGCTATTGTGAAGCCGATATCTTGTCCTCGACCAATTAAGGTACTCAACTGTTGGTGGAGGCATTTTCTCTGCCATAAACACCTGTCGTGAGATTACTTTTTGAGCTCTATTGGACGGCCTTCCCTTCGAATCATCAACACCGCTCCGTTGGAATTAGGATCAACATAGGGTGGTGGTGCGGTGCTGCCGCTATTCTTAGCCGGTGTCGATTATCCTCTGTAATCGCGGGAGGTGGCGGGAGATGAACCTCGCTCCTAGGCTCCCGAGGGTTTCTCTCGTGCTGCTCGAGCGTGAGCATTTTCTCGCGTATCCGAACATTGCACGAAAATTTCGACAGTCTTTCTGCAGGTGCCCGACTGTCTTTTCCCGTTCTTTGTCGAGGAAGAAGTGCATCTGGCACGGTCCGTTCAGCATTTCCTCGGGGGACACGAAAGGTCTTGGAAACCTCGGCCCACTATTTTGCCTGTTGCGTGAATCATCCCTATTATCACCTCGCTGTTCACTGCTTCTCTGGTAATCATCTCTGTTGCCTCCTGTATTTGTCCGAAAACCTGCCGAAATTTGTCCTGGGGCGTCGTAGTTCTGGTACGTCCGAGGAAATCTTCGCCTCGGTTGATAGTTTCGACCACGGTCCTCCTCTCGGCGACTGTGTCGTTTGTTGTGGACAGCGTCTTCTCCATCTGCCCATTTATTTGCTATCTCCATTAACGCGGATACGTCCTTGGATTGGTCCTTCCCAAATCCTCGACAAAGTCTCCACGCCTGACTCCTGCGACAAACGCATCTATTGCTCTCTCGTCAGATATGTTTTCTGCCGAGTTTTTGATGATGTTCCACCTCTGGATGTACTTTCTCATTGGCTCATCTGGCTTTTGTCGACACGCTCTCAACTCCTCTAACGATGCGGGTTTTTTGCACGTGGATCTGAAGTTCTTGACGAACACGTCCTCGAAACTTTCCCTGTCGATGGATCTGGAGCGAGTTTTTTTATCCATGATCGTGCGGCACCACTCAGGTGCACTGGATGCTTTGCATGGCTGTTGCCCTAGTTCCTCTGTCGCCTTCACCGTCTCCGGATAGTCGACTAGCCAATCCTCTCGGATCTTGAAGGCCGTCGAATTTCTTGAAATTATCGGGTAACTTGAATCCCGAGGGGACTCGCGTTTTCGGACTCTCCTCGTGAAGCATGGTAAGCCGCACATATCTTCGTCGTTAAGTTCGGGGATTGCCGATGATCCCTTCGCTTTGCCGCGCTCCGTCGACTCTTGCTTGTGCTGCCGTGTCTCTTGCTCCACTTGGCCCTTCGAGTGCTTTGCCGTTTATTCTTGCTGCGGGTCGCGGACTATTTTGCCTTGCCACTCCTTCGGGAGGCGTTGATATAAACGCTGTCCCCATAGCTCCAACTCCTGCTACCGCCATATTGTACAGTGTTTCCCTTGGGTCACCCGGAGGTGGTTTAGATGCAAGGATAAAAGCATGTGTCGCCATATACCCAGCCTCTGGTGTCTTAGGGATGATGTTTCCTCTTGTATCTATCGACATAAAGGACATGTCGAGGTTTTGAACCAAGTGCTCTCTTTCCGCTTCGGGTATGTGTTGCAGTCTTGACCTTGCTCTGTTCCGCGCCTCCCGATGGCTATCACCCGTAGTTCTAGATTGTCGACTTAGATCTGCCCTTCTCCGCTCGGATGCGAAGCTGCCTCCTTTCTCTGTTCAACTCGGCCGTCTGTTTTCCAATTCCCTGGCAGCTCGTGCGAGCCTATATTGATATGCTTGCAATTCTTACGGTGTGGCTGTGGTAGCCATTGGTTACGTGCCGTTCATAGCTCTCGCAGCTACGTCCCACGCTGCTTGTGAAAGTTGAACTCTATCTCGCGGCTCGGCCCGACGTATTTGTTGCCCAAGCCTTGTCGCAGATTGGAGGGATCGACGTATGGATTTCCCAAACCGTCGAAAGCCTCGGATGTCTCCTCTTGACCTTCAATGGCGTAAATCTGATGATACCTTGTACTCAGATCTATGTTGGGTTTGGTGACATCATCGTTGAGATTGATGAAGACCTTGCCCACTGTGAGAGATTTGTCGATGAAGTCATGACTGTCGACATCGTTTGAGCCATCGCTTATATACGAGTCCGCAGATGACTCAAACGATATGTCGTTGAAGATCTTGGCGAGTTTCTCTCTTGCTCTGATACTGACGTAGTGTGTCGCCGAGGTTTCTTCTTCTCCTGACTCGTTTGACGATGCATAGCTTGAAAAATCGGAATCGGCCACTGATGATACCGACGAAATCGGAATTTCGACACGATACGATCCTTCCTTCTCGATGCGAAAGTGGAACCTTCCGAACGTCATCTCCATGGGCTCCGCCAGATACGCATATGCATCCAAACGGGAGGGTGGGTGAGGAACAAAATCGACAAGACCAGTAGCGATCTGTTTACCTCGATCCATTGTGTTGCTTGCGGTTGACGATGTCGAAGATCTTGAGCGTGCCATCGAGATCAGCTCCTTACGCCTCTAATTCCCACAGACGGCGCCAATTGACAAGGGTTTAACTTGTCAATGCCTATGGATTGTAGGCTAGGGTTTAGTTAGAAGTAGAGGGCAAGTAGATCTCGAAGGTTTCAGCCGAAAAGTACTCGACGACTATGAAAACTAAGGTTTGCAGACAATGATTCGATTGATTCTTTGTCCCTCGACTCCCCCTTATATATGAGGTGGAGCCGAGGGATTCGTGCTATACAAGTTTACAGAGTCCGGGACGGTTTCTAACTCATCCCGCCAGATTACAAACAACACTTCCTATTACAACTCTATCTTTCCTTAGTAAATCTTGGGCTTCCGAATCTTCTTATTCTTCGGGTATTGGGCCTCCAGTAAACCCCGGGTACCATCTTCGGCAGGCCCATTTGGGATGCCTATGTCACGCACCCTTGTAAATGTAGTAAATAAAGCAGCTAGAGCCGCTAGGTGGAAGAAGAGGGAGTCAACTCTAGCCTATGCGAATTACTATATGGAGTAGGTTATTGCTAGACTAATAAATTTGAATATTTTTAAAGGGGTACTACCCAGAAGGCTGGAAGGATATTTAAGTGGGGGCAATTGTATTTGTGCAGATTCAAAGAATATGAATATTTTTCTTAAGAATTTAAGAGGAGTTATAAAATTAAAGTGGGGCATAGCCCACACTCATGTCTTCTTGGCTCCACTCGAGAGATTTTTTTTCCTTCAGGGAAATGTCTTCAACAATTTATTTTAGGGGAAACAGCCACAACTTGTCTTCAAAAACCTACTCCCTCCGTTCCAAAATATAAGGCGTCTAAGAATTAGTTAAAAGTCGATGTTTTTAAAGTTTGACCAAGTTTATACATAAAAATATAAATATTTACAATACTAAATCATTATCAATAAATTCACCCTAAAGTATATTTTCTTAACATGTTGATTTAATATTATAGATGTAAATATTTTTTTCTAAATATTTGATCAAAGTTTGTAAGATTTGACTTTTAACTGATCTTTACACGCCTTACATTTTAAGACGGAGGGAGTATTTTAGAACCCTCTGTCTTCAAGAACTGATGCAGCGAAATGAAATGGGACTTGACTTGGCCTCCCGTTATCTGACCACCTCGCAGCCCCGGCCTTTTTGAGTCTTCTTCGTCTAGTGGGCTTGCATACACGGAGAGATGTGGTAGGCCCAGATGGCTGGGCAGGCCCAGAGTAACGGTGGAAAGCTGAACTGAAACTTAGGACAAATCCTATATGCTGATCAGGTCGGTGGCTACCGCGCGCCACACACCCCCGCGCGCGCGGTATGGGCCGGCCTGGTCGGCCCAGTTCGTGTTATTTTATGTTTTCTGTTTTATTTTTCTTTTCTGTTTTTTCTGTTTCTATTTCTATTTCTTATCTTTTCTATTTCTTTTTCGTTTTTGTTTTTTTTTTCGTTCTTAAGATTTATTTTTTAAAATTTTAATATATTTTTAAATGTAAAAATTTATATCTCAAATATTCGAGAAAAAATCAAATTTAAAAATTGTTCAAGTATATAAAAATTGTTCAAATACGAAAATTCTCAACTATAAAAATTGTTCAAATACGGAAATTGTTCAAATATAAAAATTATTCAAATTCAAAAATTGTTTAAGTATAAAAATTGTTGAAATACGAAAATTATTTAAATATGATATTTTTCAAATTCTAAATTGTTCAAATATAAAAATTATTCAAATTCGAAAATTGTTTAAATTTAAAAGTTGTTCAAATTTTTAAAATGTTCAAATTCAAAAATTGTTCATATACAAAACATAATAAATTTTGAAAAATTGTATGAATTTAAAAATTGTTCCAATCTGAAAAATATTCAAATTTTAAAAATAATTAAATTTCAAAACAAACTAAAATAATTTTAATAAATCGAGTCTAAAAAGAATCAGCTTTTAAAAACGTAAAAAGAAAAATAGAAAAGCAAAAACGAAAAAGCAAAAAAGCAAAAAAATAAAATAAAAATGAGTGGGAATGTTGTGCCGGTCCAACAACTAGTCTGGGGGTGTGCGGCGCCTGGTCCGGGCCGACCAGGTCACCGTACAGCACCCCGAAACTTAGTATGTAGTGACCGTGCAGGCAAGGCGGTGCCCCGCGCGAGCGGTCAACACCCGGATTTTTAAGTCCGAATGCCTATTATGTCATACATCGCAATCCCAGGAATATTGTTGTTGCGAGGCATAATAGTTAAGTATCACAGTCATCATTCATTACAAACCATAAGTCTTACAAATTTGGAATCACATGATCCATATTACACGAATAGTTGATCTATTGATCAACGAACAAACACAAGTTCATAGTTCAACATAGCGGAAGCGTAAGATACAAGGACTCTCTAGTCCACAGGCCAACGCTTGACGTCGGAAGGTGCTTAGTTGTCGTAGGCGTCCTGCTGGTCATCTCCTTGGTCATCTTCATACTCTGGCCATTTGAATAGCCAGGGACAAAGCCGTGAGTACTTTAAGTACTCGCAAACTAATACTAATGTAAGTGCTAGACATTCTAGTATGGTTTGCTAAGCTCTAGTTTATTTGCATAAAGCTAGTTTTAGTTCACAAAATTTGAGAAAAGCTTATTCAAGAGCTAACTAACTCAAGTGGGAACATTAGTGTCATTCCCACCATTCAAGTGGTGGTTTCAATTCAATTCACCACAAGTCATTTCACCATCATCTTTCAACATCATTTTCAAAGATATGACATTGGAAACTGTATGGCCTTTCCAACCGTCCGTAACCGTGGACGCGGCTATTCGAATAGGTTTACACTCTGCAGAGGTTGCACACTTGTGCCACAATATTTGATTTCATCCGTCGGGATTACCCCGAATCATCGTAACACAGTACGCGGATCATCAACCATAACCTTTCACTTACAAATCCTAGTATGAGCACCTCTCCCCATGAGCTTGGCCTCCCAGTGAAGACCAACTATCAACCTGGGAACTGCACAGGGCTTGGGCCGGACATTCACCTCATTTCGCATCATATCATATCATTTCCTTTGTGGTAGAGGCAGCTTTCGGCATAACCCCGATGACGCTTGTTTAGAGGGAACCCATACTAAGACGCATAAACTTCCAGTTAAGCCCTACCCATAATCATGTATTGTGGGGGTACTTGATAATTGGAAAGGTATCGCATTCAAACCAACACCATTGTTTTATCAAAAATCACTATCTTCTCTTGTTCACATTCACCTTCATAAATCATTCAATGGGATGCATCATCATTCCAAGGTTTCAAAATCATTTCAAAATCACATTGTTCCCATCTAGAGTAGTCAAGTTTAGTTCATTAGCACTAGCTCTAATTCATGAGGGGTGCTATCTTGCTTTGCTTGGAAGAGACTAACTCTCTACTCTAGTATCCAACTTGTACTTTGACCAAAGTCAACTATAAAAGTAACTCATTTAGAAAACAAGTAAAAACTTGTAAAGTAAAAACTTGGGATGGGTTCATATAAGAAAAGATAAGAAACATGGTGCCTTGCCCCAAGGGGCTTTGCACTTTGCAAGAATATTGGCTTGCCTTGGTAGTTCTCAAACTGTTCCTCCTCCTCCTCTTGGTAGCAACCTTCTTCTTCGGCGTACTCTCCGGTGCTACCGTCTAAATTTGAATACGAGTATAATTACTCACTCATTCAATGGCTATTCCATACATCACATATAAACACACAAACTATTCTATGCACACAAAATAATCTACTTAGGTGCATGGGTTGTGGGGTTTAAATAAAATTCACTTCTTTGTATTTTATATGTAAATGATAGTTTCCATAGGGTTCTTGAGAAATAATTTCCTCTCATTGAAATCTTCTTAAGATTTAATTTCTCAAACAATCATGTATGAACTCATATTGACCTAAGTCAAATGTTCATCACCATCATTTGGGAAAATGATTTAAATGAGGTAGATCACCTCATACTATTTAAATAACACTACATTTGATTTAAATCTCAAGTAATTCATATAAGAGATTTTGGACCAGAGGTACAAACATCCCATGAATTCATGTGAGACAAGTTTAAATGAAGTGTAATACTCCACATATTTTACTTTAATAGTTTTGGACAATATCAACTAGTTAAACTAGTCAAATGATCCACTAATTAAACTAGGGCATGATCATACAAAGTGACCACACCATTTTATTGCATAAACAATTAGTGTAAGTCAAATGTGAGCTATTAGAGTTGGAATTAACTTAATATCTATTTTGGTTGATTTTTAAGAATTATTTGAATAGGGAAAAGTCCCTGTCTTGTTATTTTTCTCACATTCATTCTACAAAGAATCTGGCCATGGGACCAGTGGCATGTTGTAGAGAATTTCAGTAGCTTTCCAACAACATAAAATTCATTAAATTTGGTTTAGCCAATTGGAAACTATTTAATTTCAAAGTTTGTGCTGTGAGGAAATTGTTTGGGAATTATTTGAATCGAATTTGAATTAAAGGGCCGGCGGGAAAGCTAGGTGGGCTCAAAGATTCAAAAACGGCCCAAGGCCAGCCCAGCCACGGTCCAGTGCCGCGCGGGCTGCCTGACAGCGGGGGCCACCCGTTAGTGGGTGTTCAAACCCGAAACGGTATGGGCGAAGCTGGGGCGTAGGATTAGATTGAGATCTAACGGCCGAGGTTCATCGTCCCGCCGGCGAGAGGGGAGTTCACCGGCGGCTCAGGTAGGGGGTGGGAGAGCTTACGGCGGCTCCAGCAAGGGATGGCAATATGCTCGAGGTAGATGTGGACGACGGCGGTTCTCCTGGTACCGGCGGCTCGTCCTGGGGCGGCTCCAATCGACGGCGAGCTTCGGCGGCGATCACGGCCAGTGGTGTAGCAATTGAGCGGCGGCGGTGGCTAATCGAGGCAGTGGAGTGGCTCAGGTGGTCGAGTGAGACGAGGGGAAGACGATGGTGTGCTCAGATGGCTCAGAGGAGTGCTCTATTTATAGCGACGCGAGGGTGCTGCGGGGCAGGGACGAAGTCGACACGCGCGCGGCGTCTCCGGCGTGCTGTCGAGCTAGGCGGCGATGCTGTCGGGTTCTCCTCGTCCAGGCGAAGCTAATGGTGGCGACAGCGTGGTCGGGGAGGGCCTGGTTATGTCGCGTTGCTTCCGTGTCTGTCGCGCCCGCGGCGGACCAGGGTTGGCTTCTCCGGCGACGGCGGGTGCGGGTCGTGGTCGAGGGCGTGTCCAACGGCGTCGCGGTGTCACGGTGAGGCTCAAGGTGCTCGCAGGGGGTCCAGGGGCTGCGTGAGCGCGTGGGATGGCGCGTGTGCTGAGCGTGTCCACGCGCGACACGAACGGCATACTGGCGGTCCTGGGCGTGTGCTGGGCGCGCGCGTTTCGGGCGTTGTCGTCGTCCTCGTCGACCAGGGCGGTGCTAGGCGGCGCTAGGGTGGTGCGGTGGTGAGCTTGGGCACCAGGGCCAGTAAGGGAGATGAAGGAGAGGAGAGGGAGAAGAACATGGCCGGCATGGGCCGGCATGGCCATGTCTTTGCCTCCTTAGGGTTCCTCCTAGGGTTCCTATGCGGTGAGAGAGAGAGAGGGGACCAGGGGACCAGTAGAGTGCAGTTGGGGTGGTTAGGGTAGGTTAGATCACTATTTGCAATAGTGGCAAATAGTGCCCAAATTTGGAATTTACAAATTTGTCTAAATTGAAAATAATTAAAAAGGTGAACCCTTTTGAAATGTTTGTGTTGAGATAAGTTGTATTTGACCAGAGGTGATTTGAGGTGGTGGTGGAATTTTTAGAATTCAAAAATTTGCCAAAATGGCTAAGTGGGGAATGTTGCATATGTGAGAAAGTTGAAACTTTGGATGAGCCTTGCTCATGATCAAAGATGATTTTGGCCTGGTGATCTTCATCAAAGTTGTTCACCTTGATGTTGACTTTGAGATGGTGCAAAGAGTTAGCAAGAGTTGGTTTGGGAAAAATGAATGGCAAGGGCTCAAAGTGGTGATCAGACTAGAATTGTCAAAATTGACCATTATCATATGTGAGTGGGATTTGTGTTTGAAATCCATTTGAATTGTGAATCTTTGATTCCAAAAGTTGTAGTAAGTGTTTAATAACATTACTCAACTAATGGTGAAGACCAAATAGGTCTAGGGTCAAAATTTATAAAAATGCCATAGTGCATATGTGAGGGTTTTTAGGGTTTTCCATTTAAGGGGATTTCTTCCTCTTTGATTTATTTGGTTGGTGATCTTCATATGATCACACTAGGGTTTTAGAGCACATCAAATACAAGTAAAAGCAATCATCATGGCATATCACTCAAATGCACAAGTCCTATGCATGGTACTATATGCAAATCGAAAAGTTTTTGTTGGTTTGAAATTTTGTTTTCTGGAATTCTCTAACTTTCTTTTTATTGAAATTTGGGGTGTTACAAACCCTTCCCCCTTTCAAAAGATCTCGTCCCGAGATCGAAAAGAAAGTTAGGTACTAAAGAGATCTGGGTACTCCTTCTTCATGAAGTCTTCGCGTTCCCATGTGTCTTCATCCTCGGTATGATTGCTCCATTGGATCTTCAGAAACTTGATGCTTCGGGTGCGGGTGGTTCGGTAAGCTTCTTCCAGGATGCGAATCGGCACTTCGCAGTAAGTCAGATCCTTGTTGATATCCACCGATCGGTGATCGATGTTCTTGAACACTTCGGTCTTCTCCGGGACTTCAAGGCACTTCCGGAGAAGTGAGATGTGAAACACGTCGTGCACAGCCGACATTTCTTCAGGCAACTCCAGTTGATAAGATACTTCACCTCGGCGGCTGAGGACTTGGAAAGGTCCAACATACCGGGGTGCAAGCTTTCCTTTCAGCTGGAACCTCTGCATTCCTTTCAAGGGGGATACCTTGAGATAGACAAAATCTCCGATCTCAAAGGTCATCTCCCGACGTCTCTTGTCGGCGTAGCTCTTCTGTCTGTATTGCGCAGTCTTGAGGTACTCTCAGATCTTGTGGACTTTCTCTTCGGCTTCCCGAAGAACATCTGGGCCGAAAACTTGGCTCTCTCCGACTTCTGACCAGTTCAGGGGGGTACGGCACTTCCTTCCGTACAAGGCTTCAAAGGGGGCCATCTGTAGGCTGGCTTGGTAGCTATTGTTGTAAGAGAATTCTGCGTAAGGTAGGCAGTCTTCCCACTTGGATCCGTATTCCAGTACGCATGCTCTAAGCATGTCTTCCAAGATCTGGTTTACTCTCTCGATCTGTCCCGTCGGTCTGAGGGTGATAGGCGGTGCTGAAATTTAGGCGAGTGCCTAGTCCTTCATGCACTTTCTGCCAGAACCTTGAGGTGAACTGTGATCCTCTATCTGACACTATCGATTTGGGGGTTCCGTGCAGAGCGACTATTCTGGAGATGTAAAGTTCAGCTAGCTTTGGGCCTTGGTAGGTGGTTTTGACGGCGATGAAATGGGCGACTTTGGTCAATCTATCGACAACTACCCATATGGAATCATTGCCTTTACTGGATTTGGGCAGTCCGGTGATAAAGTCCATTCCTACGGAGTCCCATTTCCATTCCGGAATCTGGAGGGGTTGTAACAGTCCGGCGGGTCGTTGGTGTTCTGCCTTGACTCTCTGACAGATGTCACACTTAGCGATATAGCTACCGATCTCTCTCTTCATTCCGTGCCACCAAAATTGTTCTTTTAGGTCTTGGTACATCTTGGTACCTCCGGGGTGGATTGAGTAAAGGGTGTCATGGGCTTCTTGCAGGATGACTTGTTTCAAGTCAGAGTCCGATGGTACGCAGAGACGTTCTTTGTACGAAAGAATTCCGGCTTCATCTATGGTGAATCCGGGGGCTTTTCCTGCGGCTATCTGTTTCTTGATTCCGTCAATGCTAGCGTTGTCTTTCCGGGCTTCCTTGATTTGACCAACCAAGGTGGGTTGCAGTTCTATGCTGGCTAGGAATCCTTCACTAACAAGTTCAAGTCTGAACTGTTCAAACTCTTGATGCAAGCTGGGCTGTTCGGTTGCGAGCATGGAGTTCAACTGACACGGCAGTCTACTCAAAGCATCCGCTACCACATTGGCCTTGCCGGGGTGGTAGTGAATCTCCATGTCGTAATCCTTGATCAATTCGATCCATCGGCGTTGTCTCATGTTCAACTCTTTCTGGGTGAATATGTATTTGAGGCTTTTGTGGTCGGAGTAGATCTCGCATCGATTACCCATGAGGTAGTGACGCCAAACTTTCAGGGCTAAGACCACGACTGCAAGCTCGAGGTCATGGGTTGGGTAGTTCTGTTCATGTTGCTTGAGTTGTCTTGAAAGGTAGGACACAACCTTGCCTTCTTGCATAAGCACGCATCCAAGTCCAGTCTTGGAGGCGTCGCAATATACGTCAAAGGGCTTTGCGATATCTGGCATGATCAGGATTGGGGCTGTTGTCAGTCTACTCTTGAGTTGTTGAAAGCTCTCTTCGCATTTGTCGGTCCACTCAAACTTTCTGTCCTTTTTCAGCAGTTGGGTCATTGGGCGAGCGATGCTCGAAAAACCTTCTACAAATCTGCGGTAGTATCCGGCTAATCCAAGAAAAGCGCGGACCTCAGTTTGTGTGGTTGGGGCTTGCCATTCCATAACAGTTTTGATTTTGGCGGGATCTACGGCAATTCCTCCTGCAGACAAGATGTGTCCGAGGAATCCAACTTCTTCCAGCCAAAACTCACACTTGCTAAACTTGGCATACAACTTGTGCTGTCTAAGGGTTTCTAGGACAATCTCCAAATGCTGTTCATGTTCCTCTTCGGACTTGGAGTAGACGAGAATGTCGTCGATGAAAACAACGACAAACTTGTCCAAAAAGTTCATGAAGATCTTATTCATGAGATTCATGAAATAAGCGGGGGCATTGGTCAGTCCAAACGACATGACGTTGTACTCATACAACCCATATCTGGTGGTAAAGGAAGTTTTTGGAATGTCGGTGGCTCGGATCTTCAGTTGATGGTATCCAGTTCTAAGATCAATCTTGGAGAAAACTCGGGATCCGGTGAGTTGGTCAAACAAGTCTTCGATCTTGGGTAAGGGGTATTTGTTTTTGATGGTGACATCGTTAAGCTTACGATAGTCCGTGCATAAACGATTTGCACCATCCTTCTTGTCGACAAACAAGACGGGGGATCTCCAGGGGGATGCACTTGGTCTAATCAAACCTTTGGCTAACATGTCATCAATTTGCTTCTTCAGCTCCACAAGCTCGGTTGCGTTCATGCTGTAGGCTCTCTGGGCGATGGGTCCAGTTCCGGGGATTAACTCGATGATAAACTCGATATCCCGATCCGGGGGCATACCGGGTAGATCATCCGGAAACACATCAGGGTAGCGACAAACGACCCTGATTTGATCCAGAGTTGGCTTGGATACACTTTGGTTGCAGGTGAATTTTCTGGGTAGTTTTTCAGAGACGTGCTCAACTACGATACCGGTGCTGCTAGTCATGGTTATGGCTTTCTTGGCGCAGTCTATCAATCCATTGTGTTTGGACATCCAGTCCATTCCTAGGACAACTTCCAAACCCTTGGTTCCAAGTATGATTATATTTGCAAAGAAATCTACATCATGGATTTTGATTGGCACATTTTTGCAAAATTTTCTGGCTTTGGTGGTTGATCCGGGGATTTGGACTATCATAACATGCTTCAAACTGAGGGGTTGAATTTTACTTGTTGATGCAAAGTCTTCGGTGACAAAGGAATGAGATGCTCCGGAACCAAACAACACTCTGGCAGGGATGTGGTTGACAGAAAACATACCCAGTACAACATCTGGTGCTTCCTGGGCTTCTTCGGCGTTCATGTGGTAGAGGCGGCCGTTGCGGTTGTTGGGGTTGTTGGGGGCGAACTTCTTGCCGGTGGAGACACGGCGTTGCTGATGAGCAGGTGCAGCGGTGTTGCCGGCGAGCTTGGCAAGACGCTTGGGACACTCGTTGGAGTAGTGCCCCACTACACCACACTCATAACAAGTGGTAGTGGTCTTGTCCTGCTTGTTCGCAACGGGAACGGCATTGCTTCCGGTTCTGGGAGCGGTGTTGGTGTTGGTGTGGTTGTTGTTAGGGGCTCGGGGTGGAGCGCGGTTGTAGTAGTTGTTGTTGTTGTAGTTGTTGTAGCCTCCTGGCTTGGAGTTTCCTCCACTCCGGTTATGATAACCGGGGCGGGAGTTCTGTATCTGTGGCTTGTTGTTTCTCGGAGTGAAACCTCCGCTTGAGCTAGGGCGAAACTTTTGGGGGTGGCTTGATCCACTCTGATTCGCCATGCGGCGCTTGCGGTTCTCATTGGCTTGGTTTAACTTGCCCTCCATCTGGATGGCGGAGTCAACAAGGGCTTCGAGGTCAGCGAAGGGGATGTTGACGAGGACAGTCTGCATCTCATCATGCAGTCCGTTCAGGAATCTCTCCTTCCTCTTCTCAACAGTGTCGGTCTCATCAGGGGCATACCTCGACAAAGTGAGAAACTTGTCGCGGTATTCAACCACCGTCATGCGACCTTGTTTCAGCTCACGGAATTCATCCCTCATCTTCTTGATAAGACCCGGGGGTACATGGTACTTGCTGAACTTCAGCTTGAAATCCTCCCAAGTCATGAATTGGCCTCCGTTCATGGCACGGGTGCTTGTCCACCAAGCGCGGGCTGGTCCAGCGAGATAATGAGTGGCGAACAAAACCTTCTCGTTGGCTTCCACTCCGGCTACCTCCAGATTGTTCTCCATAGTCTGGAGCCAATCGTCGGCATCGAGGGGTTCTTCGGTCTTGCTAAATACCGGAGGGTTGGTGTTTTGGAAGTTCTTGAGCTTGGATCCGGGGTGGTCATGATTTCCATGGCCTTGGTTGGCGATGTTCTGCAAGGCGGTGAGGTTGGCTTGGCGTTCGGCTCGTTCTGTCTCCCGGTCAGCTAGCAGGGTTTGCAGTAGTTGCATCATGGCATCGTTGTTGCGATTGGGAGGGGCCATCTGAACATAGAGAAGATCATGAGATAAGAGGGAAATTTCTATGGTTTGTTTTGAATAAGCTTGAAAACATGTGAAAACTTGTAATCTTTTCATGACAAACATAACATTCATTCATTCATTCAACACACATTACAAACTAGCACTTAACACTTCCCATGGTTTTAAGAACCATTCTCATGCTACGATACAAAGGACGGGATACAACTCACACCTACATAAGTGAGACTAGTGCAACTACTCCTCATCATCGACATCTATCGGGACATAGTCGCCGGGTCCTGCCTCCAGGAACTCGTAGTCCTCCTCCTCGGTGTTCTCGTCATCCTCAAAGTCGTCGTCGTCGCTCAGGAAGGCGTCTCCTCCCTGAATGTCGATGCCTCCATCGTCATCCTCCAGCTGGCGAATCTGATCCTCCTGGGCCTTGACAGTGGCCTCAAGTGACGCGATCCGGGCACGAAGGTGACGAATCGTAGCGTCCTTCTTGGCACGCTGCTGGCGAAGGCTCTTGCGGTCGTGGTTGAGTAGCTTGATCGCCTCACCCTGCTCGGTGATGTGAGCATGGGTCTGGTTCGCGTAAGCGCGGGAGGCGTCGAGGTCCTTCTGAGTCTGGTAGAGCATGAAGTCCAGGTGCTCAGCATGGTGCCTCAACTCCGGGTGCGGCTGCAGCTCCATGGGCACTCCCGTAGCATCACGCCTCACAAGGTGGGCGTAGCGAGAGGCGAGGATGCGCACCACGTTCTGTCCACAGAGGCGCGCAAGTGCCTCCTGTAGGCCACGTGCGAGTCCATCGAGCCAGTTGCTCTCGCGGAAGGAGAAGAGGATCCTCTCCGAAGTGGGAGGCTCCATCTTGCCCCTCAAGTCGGTAGTGATCACCCACTGCAACTCTCCTCCGGGCGTGTCGTCCAGCTGAACCCCGTGAAACTCGGGGTGTGGGCACCCAAGGAAGTCAGAGACGGCGTTGAGGTCGCGCTCGAAGATCAAGCTTCCTCCGTTCCCAAGCTGGTAAAACTTGGTGTTGATGGGTTCATTCGGCTCCATCTGAAAGAGAATTGGATGAGTAAGTTAGAGAGTGCAAAGTGTGGCAAAATTTTAAGTTGATTCAAATAAGATAGAACATGATTCATCAGATTTTGGCAAAGTCTCAAAGACAAGAGAGTAGTAAATTTTCACAAATAGTTTCTTTCATTTGATTTCAAAGTTAAGTTTTTTTAGAACGCCCATTCTAACTAAGGTCTTCTAAGGTCAAACAATGGCTCTGATACCAACTTGTCAACACCCGGATTTTTATGTCCGAATGCCTATTATGTCATACATCGCAATCCCAGGAATATTGTTGTTGCGAGGCATAATAGTTAAGTATCACAGTCATCATTCATTACAAACCATAAGTCTTACAAATTTGGAATCACATGATCCATATTACACGAATAGTTGATCTATTGATCAACGAACAAACACAAGTTCATAGTTCAACATAGCGGAAGCGTAAGATACAAGGACTCTCTAGTCCACAGGCCAACGCTTGACGTCGGAAGGCGCTTAGTTGTCGTAGGCGTCCTGCTGGTCATCTCCTTGGTCATCTTCATACTCTGGCCATTTGAATAGCCAGGGACAAAGCCGCGAGTACTTTAAGTACTCGCAAACTAATACTAATGTAAGTGCTAGACATTCTAGTATGGTTTGCTAAGCTCTAGTTTATTTGCATAAAGCTAGTTTTAGTTCACAAAATTTGAGAAAAGCTTATTCAAGAGCTAACTAACTCAAGTGGGAACATTAGTGTCATTCCCACCATTCAAGTGGTGATTTCAATTCAATTCACCACAAGTCATTTCACCATCATCTTTCAACATCATTTTCAAAGATATGACATTGGAAACTGTATGGCCTTTCCAACCGTCCGTAACCGTGGACGCGGCTATTCGAATAGGTTTACACTCTGCAGAGGTTGCACACTTGTGCCACAACATTTGATTTCATCCGTCGGGATTACCCCGAATCATCGTAACACAGTACGCGGATCATCAACCATAACCTTTCACTTACAAATCCTAGTATGAGCACCTCTCCCCATGAGCTTGGCCTCCCAGTGAAGACCAACTGTCAACCTGGGAACTGCACAGGGCTTGGGCCGGACATTCACCTCATTTCGCATCATATCATATCATTTCCTTTGTGGTAGAGGCAGCTTTCGGCATAACCCCGATGACGCTTGTTTAGAGGGAACCCATACTAAGACGCATAAACTTCCAGTTAAGCCATACCCATAATCAGGTATTGTGGGGGTACTTGATAATTGGAAAGGTATCGCATTCAAACCAACACCATTGTTTTATCAAAAATCACTATCTTCTCTTGTTCACATTCACCTTCATAAATCATTCAATGGGATGCATCATCATTCCAAGGTTTCAAAATCATTTCAAAATCACATTGTTCCCATCTAGAGTAGTCAAGTTTAGTTCATTAGCACTAGCTCTAATTCATGAGGGGTGCTATCTTGCTTTGCTTGGAAGAGACTAACTCTCTACTCTAGCATCCAACTTGTACTTTGACCAAAGTCAACTATAAAAGTAACTCATTTAGAAAACAAGTAAAAACTTGTAAAGTAAAAACTTGGGATGGGTTCATATAAGAAAAGATAAGAAACATGGTGCCTTGCCCCAAGGGGCTTTGCACTTTGCAAGAATATTGGCTTGCCTTGGTAGTTCTCAAACTGTTCCTCCTCCTCCTCTTGGTAGCAACCTTCTTCTTCGGCGTACTCTCCGGTGCTACCGTCTAAATTTGAATACGAGTATAATTACTCACTCATTCAATGGCTATTCCATACATCACATATAAACACACAAACTATTCTATGCACACAAAATAATCTACTTAGGTGCATGGGTTGTGGGGTTTAAATAAAATTCACTTCTTTGTATTTTATATGTAAATGATAGTTTCCATAGGGTTCTTGAGAAATAATTTCCTCTCATTGAAATCTTCTTAAGATTTAATTTCTCAAACAATCATGTATGAACTCATATTGACCTAAGTCAAATGTTCATCACCATCATTTGGGAAAATGATTTAAATGAGGTAGATCACCTCATACTATTTAAATAACACTACATTTGATTTAAATCTCAAGTAATTCATATAAGAGATTTTGGACCAGAGGTACAAACATCCCATGAATTCATGTGAGACAAGTTTAAATGAAGTGTAATACTCCACATATTTTACTTTAATAGTTTTGGACAATATCAACTAGTTAAACTAGTCAAATGATCCACTAATTAAACTAGGGCATGATCATACAAAGTGACCACACCATTTTATTGCATAAACAATTAGTGTAAGTCAAATGTGAGCTATTAGAGTTGGAATTAACTTAATATCTATTTTGGTTGATATTTAAGAATTATTTGAATAGGGAAAAGTCCCTGTCTTGTTATTTTTCTCACATTCATTCTACAAAGAATCTGGCCATGGGACCAGTGGCATGTTGTAGAGAATTTCAGTAGCTTTCCAACAACATAAAATTCATTAAATTTGGTTTAGCCAATTGGAAACTATTTAATTTCAAAGTTTGTGCTGTGAGGAAATTGTTTGGGAATTATTTGAATCGAATTTGAATTAAAGGGCCGGCGGGAAAGCTAGGTGGTCTCAAAGATTCAAAAACGGCCCAAGGCCAGCCCAGCCACGGTCCAGTGCCGCGCGGGCTGCCTGACAGCGGGGGCCACCCATCAGTGGGTGTTCAAACCCGAAACGGTATGGGCGAAGCTGGGGCGTAGGATTAGATTGAGATCTAACGGCCGAGGTTCATCGTCCCGCCGGCGAGAGGGGAGTTCACCGGCGGCTCAGGTAGGGGGTGGGAGAGCTTACAGCGGCTCCAGCAAGGGATGGCAATATGCTCGAGGTAGATGTGGACGACGGCGGTTCTCCTGGTACCGGCGGCTCGTCCTGGGGCGGCTCCAATCGACGGCGAGCTTCGGCGGCGATCACGGGCAGTGGTGTAGCAATTGAGCGGCGGCGGTGGCTAATCGAGGCAGTGGAGTGGCTCAGGTGGTCGAGTGAGACGAGGGGAAGACGATGGTGTGCTCAGATGGCTCAGGGGAGTCCTCTATTTATAGCGACGCGAGGGTGCTGCGGGGCAGGGACGAAGTCGACACGCGCGCGGCGTCTCCGGCGTGCTGTCGACCTAGGCGGCGATGCTGTCGGGTTCTCCTCGTCCAGGCGAAGCTAATGGTGGCGACAGCGTGGTCGGGGAGGGCCTGGTTATGTCGCGTTGCTTCCGTGTCTGTCGCGCCCGCGGCGGACCAGGGTTGGCTTCTCCGGCGACGGCGGGTGCGGGTCGTGGTCGAGGGCGTGTCCAACGGCGTCGCGGTGTCACGGTGAGGCTCAAGGTGCTCGCAGGGGGTCCAGGGGCTGCGTGAGCGCGTGGTATGGCGCGTGTGCTGAGCGTGTCCACGCGCGACACGAACGGCATACTGGCGGTCCTGGGCGTGTGCTGGGCGCGCGCGTTCCGGGCGTTGTCGTCGTCCTCGTCGACCAGGGCGGTGCTAGGCGGCGCTAGGGTGGTGCGGTGGTGAGCTTGGGCACCAGGGCCAGTAAGGGAGATGAAGGAGAGGAGAGGGAGAAGAACATGGCCGGCATGGGCCGGCATGGCCATGTCTTTGCCTCCTTAGGGTTCCTCCTAGGGTTCCTATGCAGTGGTGAGAGAGAGAGGGGACCAGGGGACCAGTAGAGTGCAGTTGGGGTGGTTAGGGTAGGTTAGATCACTATTTGCAATAGTGGCAAATAGTGCCCAAATTTGGAATTTACAAATTTGTCTAAATTGAAAATAATTAAAAAGGTGAACCCTTTTGAAATGTTTGTGTTGAGATAAGTTGTATTTGACCAGAGGTGATTTGAGGTGGTGGTGGAATTTTTAGAATTCAAAAATTTGCCAAAATGGCTAAGTGGGGAATGTTGCATATGTGAGAAAGTTGAAACTTTGGATGAGCCTTGCTCATGATCAAAGATGATTTTGGCCTGGTGATCTTCATCAAAGTTGTTCACCTTGATGTTGACTTTGAGATGGTGCAAAGAGTTAGCAAGAGTTGGTTTGGGAAAAATGAATGGCAAGGGTTCAAAGTGGTGATCAGACTAGAATTGTCAAAATTGACCATTATCATATGTGAGTGGGATTTGTGTTTGAAATCCATTTGAATTGTGAATCTTTGATTCCAAAAGTTGTAGTAAGTGTTTAATAACATTACTCAACTAATGGTGAAGACCAAATAGGTCTAGGGTCAAAATTTATAAAAATGCCATAGGGCATATGTGAGGGTTTTTAGGGTTTTCCATTTAAGGGGATTTCTTCCTCTTTGATTTATTTGGTTGGTGATCTTCATATGATCACACTAGGTTTTAGAGCACATCAAATACAAGTAAAAGCAATCATCATGGCATATCACTCAAATGCACAAGTCCTATGCATGGTACTATATGCAAATCGAAAAGTTTTTGTTGGTTTGAAATTTTGTTTTCTGAAATTCTCTAACTTTCTTTTTATTGAAATTTGGGGTGTTACAGAGCCGTCCCGCAGATTCACCCGTGCAAGTCCGCGCTCCAACCACAGAGAAGTACTCCCTCCGTCCACAAATAAGTGGACGTGCGGGATTTTCAAGGTAAATTAGTAAAAAGAGAGAAAAATTGCATTGGGAAGATGCAACCAACATCTCCCTCCTCTTTAATTATTTCATCTCCAATAGGCTAAGTGCATGTACAAAATTAAGATAACATGTGTTGAATATTATTGGGTTTGATTTCCATGCGATGAGAGAGAAATAACTTTTGCTAATTTAAAGTGCATTGGGAACATAGAAATACACTCTTTCATGGACAAAGTTTGGGGCTAGATGTCCACTTATTTAAGGACGGAGGGAGTACTCCCGCGCGCACCGCTCGCGTCGCGAGTCCACCACGTGCAAGTATAGCTCGTGCCACAAGTACGCATAAGCTAAAAGCATGCAAAAACTGGATGGATCGAGCAAAACTCCAAATTAGGGAGCTAGCTTACGATGTAGTAATCCATGGAATATAAAGCTACGTACAAAAATATCCAGGGTGGACACACATTTCTATTTTCTATTTTTCCTGCTCATATGTGATTAAAATTTGCTTAAATAACTAAATATAAAACGTTCTCTTAAAATTCTAGGTGGGCCACTGCCCACCCGGCCACCCTTGTACGTACGCCCCTGAGCTAGCTTACCACGTGCTGTGGTGCGTGCTTTTTTCTTTGTCAAAACACAGGTAACTACAATTGTCAGGTATAGTTACGCACGACACACGAGTATAGTTACATACGCGAGTGAGTACAACAACAACTATACACACGAGCGAGTACAGTTACGTATGATACACGCGAGTACCATTGCATATACAACACGAATACAGTTACATACACAAGCAAGTACAACTACAACTATACACACGAACTGAGTACAATTATGTATGACACACACGAGTACCATTGTGTATATAATACGAGTACAGTTACGTACACGAGCGAGTACAAGTACCGCCTCACAAACGAACGAGTACAGTTACGTTCGAGACACGACGGTTACGCACACGAGCAAGTACAGGTACAGGCGTACAGCCGCACACACGAGCAAGTACGATTGACGAGTAAAGGAAAAAACTACATCAAATATACTAGAAAACATAAGTACTTATCAGGTTAAGCACGAGTACAGTTAGTCACACACCGCAAGTACAAGCATACTAGTATTGGGAGTAACGGAAAAAAAATCCCAAAACATATCAACATAGAACCTAGTTTTGAAGATCTCGACGCGAGGATCTCAAAAGTGAAAACGGATCGTAATTTGAACTTACGGTTCTCAAGATATTTCATTTTGAAAAAACAAATCTAGAAAATAAAGGGAAAAACTAACACAACCCATCCCCCTATGTCTTCTCTCTCCTCTCTCATCCCGCGTTGCTTCCCCTTGCGACACGTGGCGAGCAGAGAGACCACTTCTCAGGAATTTTCTGACACCACAGTGCGACATTTATCACGTGCGGAGCGAGTTGTCTTCCCTTCGCGAAGCTAACGATTTCAACTTCTTTTTCGATAAAGGGGATATATTAATATCAGAAGATTGTGTCTCAAAATTTTTAAAACTTGACCAACTTTATAGAAGGAGTAACATCATATATGGCATCAAAATGATATACTCTGTCTAGAAAAGGACATCAGAGATTTGACTAAATTCAAATGTATATATACACTAAAAAGTGTCTACATACATTCGAATTTCAATAGATATTCAACATCCTTTTATAGACAGGGGTACGTAGTATTATGAAACTACATTGCAAGAAAATCTGGTGATACTAATTTGGTGTCATAAATGGTGCTACGTTTTCTTATAAAGTTAGTGAAACTTCAAAATGCCTAACTTTCGACAAAGAATAGAAGTAGACTTATTTGTGGACCGAGGGAGTAGCCAAAGATAGATGAAAATGTCTAACTTTCGACAAAGAATAGAAGTACACTTATTTGTGGACCGAGGGAGTAGCCAAAGATAGATGTTGTACTGCGCTAGATTGAAAACTCAGGAGCAACCTAGTTGGCCAAAGCCAGCTACAGGTGAAAATTAAAAGAACATAACCAGCAGCGCCTACGCAAAGCACGGTTTTCGTGTAAGATATAGATCAACTTTGATGGTCAGAATCTGAGGTTACATAATAAGACTGAGCCATGACAACTCCATGAGGTACAGCTGATGCAAGTAGGGTTGATGTGATGGACACTAGGGTGGTCAGGTGTGGTTTAAACTTAGGGACTGGTTCAACAAAATTTAAATCATCAAAGACTTCAGTCAATTCAGAGAAGAGCCCAGTCCTTGCCCATGAACAGATCGGATTCACAGTCAAAATATCAGAGCAGAGTCCTATGACTCATGTTCCTTGAACAGATCAGGTTCAGTCAAAATAACATGAATTGAATACAGGTACATCCCTGATGCAGGAGAGTGGGCACGTGCAGTATCCAGAAGGGAAATAATAACTAAGACAAAGGAGGAAAAAAGAAAAAGGCAATCCTGGTGCTGGGATTGGTGACTCGGTACTAGCAACTGCTTCTGCAAACACCAAGTGTCGAAGCTATCTCCAACACAATTCACAACGCTCGACCAAGAATGCACATTACATAGTACTACCTCAAATGACAGCCTATTAAGAATCTATACATCCAAGCTGTCCCGGTAGATATTCCACAGCACAGATTGAGTGATGGGACATGTACGTCGTTGCTTGGAACTCAGGAGTAGTATCCAGCATGAAAACTATCATGAGAAAAAGAATGATATACCTCTCCAAAAGAATAGCGTAAGTGTGTACGGTCATGTAACTAAAGCTATGATATTACAGCCAAAAAAGTACAACTTGTACCACTAGTTTGTGTATCAGCTCAGAACAAAAGTAGTACCGGAACATTAACTTGTGCAAACCATATGAATACAAACAAGCCTATGGTTTTCCAGGATAAGGGTCACCTTGTCAAGGACACATCCTCCAAGTTTCAGGTTAAGTTGGCTCTTGTATTTTGCCTCAAGCCATTGAGATGGACTTATCTTCTCATATTTCACAAGGATAGATTTTCAACATTCTGTTGTAGCTTAGTCATCCCAATCTACATCCCAACCGTCCTTGCTCTTGGTTTGAGATCTTGAAGAAAGGCCATTTGCTGAGATGCTTCCAGCAGGTGCATTCTCTGAAGGTCTTGCAGGTGCTTCTTCATCATCCCAGTCATCATCCCAGCCCTCGTCCCAGCCATCTACTGTGCTTGTAGTGTTGTTTGCACCTGATGGGTCAGGAGCCTGAGATCCCATCTCAAGCTGCTGATATGGGACTCCTTCATCACGCTTTCTCCCTGCAAACTTGCAACAAGCATATATACCCCCAACCAAGACAACAGTGAAAACAAAGAAGTAGGCTCCATAGATCGGCTTCATTGTTGTTGCATAAACTGCAAGCTGCTGGAATTGTTGTTGCCAATCATAAACTGGCTGCCCGATGCGCAAGGAACAAGGCTCTGTGCCAACATTTAGTGTAATCTCTCCACCATTCAGATTGCTATAGCTAATGTTGACCTGGTAATATGAATTGACAGTAAGTTTCAGGAAATCCATACGAGTTGAGAATAGCAGTTGACCAAACTACCATGCACGCTAAGAGAAACACATATCACTAAGGTTAAAACAAATTAAAGTTGCGTACCCTTTTAGATTCACCCTTGCTGAGACTGAGGGGTGGCAACTTCTGCTTAATACTTATATCTGATGTTGCTTTCACATTAACAGTTATGGTATTCTGGCCTGTATTCTTGACTATAAAAAATTGTTCACTTGAAGCTGCAAGAATAAACAAACATGAAGCTTTCTCAGACTAGCGGAACTGAAGGTCATACCAGATACCCATATTATGAAGTATAACCATTTTGAACTGTCAGAGAAAACAAACGTAACCTTTCTTCAGATAAAGTAAAGTGAAGGCAACGCTAGGCAGTCCATGCTATGATTTTAGCTAGGAGAAATGAAACATGTGCGCATCAAATTTTTTGTCAAATTACTTGCGTGCTATTATCTGGAGATTCTCAATCTCTACATCAATATTGCCTTCACTAAAAAAGGTAACCAGTATGTCCTCTTATGCAATAACCGCTGTACAAATTGCACTAATCGAATCCCTGTGATTCTTTATGCAGCAAGAAGATGAGTTCCTTCAAGCACAATGTACCACGTCACCATCTTACTGTACCACCAGAATGAGCCGTAATCACGCAATTATAACAAGGAAGACCACACTGCTTAAGTTTCTAACTGTGCAACGCACTAAGAAGATAAAAATGGGGAACAACCATAATGAATCCATTTACACAGGACAGAACCATCTTGTTGACCTTGCTGTATAATTGGTTGAACCCCCTCTTTTATTCACAAATGGAGTACGATCTTGAAATTTTCAGAGACCACAGCTTAAGATATCAACTTCTGGACACAAACTTATAACTGGTCTCAGGTTTGATTTAAAGGGAACGGCGTGTATGCTATGATATATTCAACAGATTGCAGTGTCAAAGTAGCAGCTTGTTCCAAATAAAAGCACAAGAAATCAGTTTCAGCAACTATCTACATTCTCAGTAAAATTTGCAGAGATTCCATTCTGGCTTTGCAATTGAAGGCAAATATCTAGGGTCAATGTTTCGCACTACCTACGGCTCATGCCAACGCTCATATCCACATTTATGACTAACACATCAATGTCGAAGTTACAGGAAACATGTTTGCATCATCACACTAAGTGACACAGAGAATGAACCCTGGAAAATCTCTAGCATGGACATATGTATCGAAATAAATAACTCAGTGACTTGAAGCTTGAAGTGTAAGGATAACTAACTAGAAAAATTACCTGACTTGGATATCTGAAGGCAAGCAAACAATTTCCCATCGATTGAACATGTGTCTACCGGGTCAATACACTTCTCCACCACCTCTTGTGGTTTATCTGGCTTCTTCTTCCCAGGACTTCCTCCTTCACCGTCCGGCCCGCCAGTCGATTCAGGACCTCCTGGAGGGGGGCTCGCCTTGGGCACCTTCGTCGATGGCACCGGCTGTCCGGAGACCTGCGCTTCACCCCCTTGCTGCCCCTTATCCTCTGGCGCAGCTGATGGCGGCGGTGGAGAATCCTTTGGTGTTTGTGTGGTTTCTGGTGGTGGCGGTGATTTCTGGTGCTGTTTATCGGCCACAGGATTCTGCACTGCAGTTGATGACTGCCCCGATTCTTTCGAAATGGGACTCTTCTCAGATCCGCCCGTGCCAGCGGTAGGTGCAGGCGCTCCCTGGACAGATCAAAACAACAGCAAAATCTATAGCTCGCGTCCTTTTTTTTTTCCTCCGAATAACACTAGCCCATTCCAGTAATTGATAACTCGAGCAGCTGCGATTCCTCACCTCGCTGGAGCGGGGCTTCTCGCCCTGCAAAACCCTAGCCGCCTCAGGGCGAGGAAGCAGGGCGAAAGCGAGGAGGAGCGCGGCGAGCGCGGCGAATCCGAAGGAACCCATCGAATTGCGCAGGAGCGGGGGGCGTCAGCCGGTCCGTCGTGGAATCCGGCGGCGCGGGGGCGGCGTGGATCGCATCGGCGGGGGATCGGGATCTGGAGGGGACCGGATCGCCGCGTGCGTGTTGAGACCTCCGCCGGGTCGAGATCTCGGTGGAGTTAGAGCGCGCGCTTCGATCGATGCACGCGCGGCGCGGCGCGGAGGAGGTGGGCTTGTGGGACGAAGAAGAGGACAGGAGGAGGAGGAAGAAGAGTTGCTCCGACGCCAAACTCGCGCAAAGTACAAGAGAGACTTTGGACAGCCGCCCACTCGCGCCGAAGTGTTCTGGTCGCAGTTGACTCGAGATTTTTTCCTGGTGGATTTGGTTCCGTTTGGGGAAATTTGGCTAAATTTCACTGTCAATCCATAACAACCCTTTTTTTTTTTTGCCATTCTGAAATGCAAAATAGGGCAACTTGTTTGCGAAAAGCATAACTGATCCCGGGCACAAATGAACATGCTTCCTAGACCGTCCATTAGCGCCAAGATCGGTGGTACCTTAGAGCGTCTCCCTTTGTTCGCGTCCGCCGGGCCGAAAAATCTCCAACGGGGCGACGCAAATGAACGCTAAGCGACCGTTTGCGTCCGCCGGTCCGAAAAATGCATCTGGTACCACATGCAGCGGGCGACGCAAAGTGATCGGGCGGTTCGCGGCGACGCAAACTGGCCCAATTATGCTCCTCGGATGCGTCTGTGCGGACGCGCAAGGTGTCCGCTCGCGTCTGGCGGACTTTTCGTCAGGCCCGCCTGGCAGTGACCCTGCGTCGATGCGTCTTCTCAGGCGCGCCAGCGACTGGCGCCGAGGCGTCGCTTCGGCAGTCTGCGACACGTTAATGGCGATGCTTCGGCTGCCGAGCGGCTGCCGCCCACCTCCGCCAACGCAGTAAAGGCAACGCCACGCGTCCCGCGGCCGTCTCCTGCCTCTGGCCTATATAAAGAGGGTGCACGTTCTTCTTCCTCATCCACTCCTTGAAGCAAATCCTACCCGCCACAAGCTCCATTGTAGCGCCGCCTAGTTCTTCCTGCGACGCAGCCAGGCACGCAAGGAAGTCCATGGCGGGTCCTGGTGGCCTGCGAGGCAGTCGAGGCCACGGGCCTGGGCGCCCCCAGGGCCGTGGCCGGGGCAGGGGCCGCCGTGATGGAGCAGCTACGGCCACACGATCGGCTTCGCCTGCGTCCTCCTCGTCTTCGCAGGAGGAGCGCTGCTTCGAGTTCCTTCTCCGCATCGACGACAACCCACTCGGTATCAAGCGGCGATAGCGTGTATACACACGTCCGTTGGGAACCCCAAGAGGAAGGTGTGATACGTATAGAAGCAAGTTTTCCCTCAGTAAGAAACCAAGGTTATCGAACCAGTAGGAGCCAAGAAGCACGTTGAAGGTTGATGGCGGCGGAGTGTAGTGCGACGCAACACCAGGAATTCCGGCGCCAACGTGAAACCTGCACAACACGACCAAATTATTTTGCTCCAACGTAACAGTGAGGTTGTCAATCTCACTGGCTTGATGTAACAAAGGATTAGATGTATAGTGTGGAAGATGATGTTTGCAGAAAACAGAAAAGCGAGTATTTCAGTAGATTGTATTCGATGTAAAAGAATGGACCGGGGTCCACAGTTCACTAGAGGTGTCTCTCCCATAAGAAATAGCATATTGGGTAAACAAATTACAGTTGGGCAATTGACAAATAAAGAGAGCATAACAATGCACATACATGATATGATGAGTAGTGTGAGATTTAATTGGGCATTACGACAAAGTACATAGACCGCTATCCAGCATGCATCTATGCCTAAAAAGTCCACCTTCAGGTTATAATCCGAACCCCCTCCTGTATTAAGTTGCAAACAACAGACAATTGCATTAAGTATGGTGCGTAATGTAATCAACAAATACATCCTTAGATATATAATTGATGTTTTATCCCTAGTGGCAACAGCACATCCACAACCTTAGAGGTTGCTGTCACTCCCCCAGATTCAATGGAGGCATGAACCCACTATCGATCATAAATACTCCCTCTTGGAGTTACAAGCAATGACTTGGCCAGAGCCTCTACTAACAACGGAGAGCATGCAAGATCATAAACGACACATAGATAGATTGATAATCAACATAGCATAGTATTCATTATTCATCGGATCCCAACAAACGCACATGTAGCATTACAGATAGATGATCTTGATCATCTTAGGCAGCTCACAAGATCATACAATGATAGCACAATGAGGAGAAGAAGACCATCTAGCTACTGCTATGGACCCATAGTCCAGGGGTGAACTACTCACACATCAATCCGGAGGCGACCATGGCGGTGTAGAGTCCTCCGGGAGATGATTCCCCTCTCCGGCAGGGTGCCGGAGGCGATCTCCTGAATCCCCCGAGATGGGATTGGCGACGGCGGCGTCTCTGGAAGGTTTTCCGTATCGTGGCTCTCGGTACTGGGGCTATTATCGACGAAGGCTTAAGTAGGCGAAGAGGTAGGTCAGGGGGCGTCACGAGGGGCCCAGACGCCAGGGCCACCCAGCCAGGGTCCAGGCCGCGCCGCCCTATTGTCTGGCCACCTCGTGGCCCCACTTCGTTTCTCCCTCGGTCTTCTGGAAGCTTCGTGGAAAAATAGGACCCTGGGCGTTGATTTCGTCCAATTCCGAGAATATTTCCTTACTAGGATTTCTGAAACCAAAAACAGCAGAAAACAAAGAATCGGCTCTTCGGCATCTCGTTAATAGGTTAGTGCCGGAAAATGCATAATAATGACATATAATGTGTATAAAACATGTGAGTATCATCATAAAAGTAGCATGGAACATAAGAAATTATAGATACGTTTGAGACGTATCAAGCATCCCCAAGCTTAGTTCCTACTCGTCCCGAGTAGGTAAACGATAACAAAGATAATTTCTTAAGTGATATGCTATCATAATCTTGATCAATACTATTGTAAGCACATGTAATGAATGCAGCGATCCGAAACAATGGTTAATGTAATGAGTAAACAACTGAATCATATAGCAAAGACTTTTCATGAATAGTACTTTCAAGACAAGCATCAATAAGTCTTGCATAAGAGTTAACTCATAAAGCAATAGTTTCATAGTAGAAAGCATTGAAGCAACACAAAGGAAGATATAAGTTTTAGCGGTTGCTTTCAACTTGTAACATGTATATCTCATGGATATTGTCAACATAAAGTAATATAACAAGTGCAATATGCAAGTATGTAGGAATCAATGCACAGTTAACACAAGTGTTTGCTTCTAAGATAAAAGGAAATGGGTAAACTGACCCAACAATAGAAGTAGAAGAAAGGCCCTTCGCAGAGGGAAGCATGGATTGCTATATTTGTGCTAGAGCTTTTATTTTGAAAACAAGAAACAATTTTGTCAACGGTAGTAATAAAGCATATGTGTTATGTAAATTATATCCTACAAGTTGCAAGCCTCATGCATAGTATACCAATAGTGCCCGCACCTTGTCCTAATTAGCTCGGATTACCTGGATTATCATCGCAATACATATGTTTTAACCAAGTGTCACAATGGGGTACCTCTATGCCGCCTGTACAAAGGTCTAAGGAGAAAGTTCGCATTAGATTTCTCGCTTTTGATTATTCTCAACTTAGACATCCATACCGGGACAACATAGACAACAGATAATGGACTCCTCTTTAATGCATAAGCATTTAGCAACAAATAATATTCTCATATGAGATTGAGGATAGTTGTCCAAAACTGAAACTTCCACCATGAATCATGGCTTTAGTTAGCGGCCCAATGTTCTTCTCTAACAATATGCATACTCAAACCATTCAACTCATGGTAAATCGCCCTTACTTCAGACAAGACGAACATGCATAGCAACTCACATGATATTCAACAAAGAAATAGTTGATGGCGTCCCCAGGAACATGATTATCGCACAACAAGCAACTTATAAGAAATAAGACACATAAGTACATATTCAATACCACGATAGTTTTTAAGCTATTTGTCCCATGAGCTATATATTGCAAAGATAAAGAATGGAAATTTTAAAGGTAGCACTCAAGCAATTTACTTTGGAATGGCGGAGAAATACCATGTAGTAGGTAGGTATGGTGGACACAAATGGCATAGTGTTTGGCTCAAGGATTTTGGATGCATGAGAAGTATTCCCTCTCGATACAAGGTTTAGGCTAGCAAGATTGTTTAAAGCAAACACAAGTATGAACCGGTACAACAAAACTCACATAAAAGACATATTGTAAGTATCATAAGACTCTATACCGTCTTTCTTGTTGTTCGACCTTTACTAGAAAATATCTAGACCTTAGAGAGACCAATTATGCAAACCAAATTTTAGCAAGCTCTATGTATTTCTTCATTAATAGGTGCAAAGTATATGATGCAAGAGCTTAAACATGAGCACAACAATTGCCAAGTATCACATTATTCAAGATATTATACCAATTACCACATGTAGCATTTTCCGTTTCCAACCATATAACAATTTAACGAAGCAGTTCAACGTTCGCCATGAATATTATGAGTAAAGCCTAAGGACATATGTGTCCATATGCAACAGCGGAGCGTGTCTCTCTCCCACACAATGAATGCTAGGATCCAAATTTATTCAAACAAAACAAAAACAAAAATATACAGACGCTCCAAGTAAAGCATATAAGATGTGATGGAATAAAAATATAGTTTCACTAGAGGAACCTGATAGTATTGTCGATGAAGAAGGGGATGCCTTGGGCATCCCCAAGCTTAGACGCTTGAGTCTTCTTGAAATATGCAGGGATGAACCACCGGGGCATCCCCAAGCTTAGAGCTTTCACTCTCCTTGATCATATTGTATCATCCTCCTCTCTTGATCCTTGAAAACTTCCTCCACACCAAACTCAAAACAAACTCATTAGAGGGTTAGTGCATAACCAAAAATTCACATGTTCAGAGGTGACACAATCATTATTAACACTTCTGGATATTGCACAAAGCTACTGAAAGTTAATGGAACAAAGAAATCCATCAAACATAGCAAAACAGGCAATGCTAAATAAAAGGCAGAATCTGTCAAAACAGAACAGTCCGTAAAGACTTATTTTTCTGCGGCACCAGACTTGCTCAAATGAGAAAACTCAAAACTAATGAAAGTTGCGTACATATCTGAGGATCACGCACGTAAATTGGCATAATTTTCTGAGTTACCTACAGAGACTACTGTACAAATTCGTGACAGCAAGAAATCTGTTTCTGCGCAGTAATCCAAATCTAGTATCAACTTTATCATTAAAGACTTTACTTGGCACAACAATGCAATAAAACTAAGATAAAGAGAGGTTGCTACAGTAGTAACAACTTCCAAGACTCAAATATAAAATAAAAGTACTGTAGTAAAATAATGGGTTGTCTCCCATAAGCGCTTTTCTTTAACGCCTTTCAGCTAGGCGCAGAAAGTGTGTATCAAGTATTATCAAGAAATGAAGCATTAGCAGTCTTACCAGGGGCTTTGCACCTACCCTTCTTACTCTTTGGTTTAGGAAATATATGATGGCATCCAGGTATGGAGGAACTTAGAGTGCCTTTTTCCACATCTATGATTGCTCCGAAGAGATTTAGCAGGGATCTTCCAAGTGTGATTTGTCCTGTACCTACACATTCAATAACGAGATAATTAGTGGATACCGTTTTTCCAAGAAGGTTTGTGAATACTCCTTCAGCTATTCCCTTGGGAAGTATAACAGTGTTATCAGTGAGAGTTATTCCTTCTCCTCCTTCGGTAAGTCCCCAGAGTGTCAAAGATTTATAAATACTTTCAGGCATAAGGCAAAATTCAGTCATAATATCACAACGAGCATCAAAAATTTTACCATCAATAGTAACTTTAATAGTGGGGTCCCACATTGATGGTTCAGAGTTTATTGGAACATAATCAAAGTGCTCACGAATCCGACCATACCCTTCTTTCAGGCAAGATACATGTGTCTCAAGAGTATTCAATCTATTATAGATACTTACAAGGGATGGATCATAATTATTAGTGGAGCTAGATGATGCAACCAATTTTTTTATGGCATTAAAAGCTTGATCCCCATCACAGTGAAGGAAATCTCCTCCCACTACAGCATCTAAGGCATATCTATAGCGAAGAATAAGCCCAAAATAAAAATTACTAAGAAGCAAACTTAGCGTCGTTTTAGGTTCAGTTTTACTATAAGAATCAAAAATTCTCGACCAAGCTTCTTTAAAACTCTCTTCACCTCCTTGTTTAAAAGTGAAAATCGATTCCTCAAGTGATAGAGTAACAACTACAGGACTAGTCATGGTAACAAAAATAAGGTAAATGCAAGTAACTAATTTTTTGTGTGTTTTTAATAGAGAATGCAAACAAGATAGTAAATAAAGTAAAACTAGCAACTAATTTTTTTGTGTTTTGTTTTAGTGCAGCAAACAAAGTAGTAAATAAAAGTAAAGCAAGACAAAAACAAAATAAAGAGATTGGAAGTGGAGACTCCCCTTGCAGCGTGTCTTGATCTCCCCGGCAACGGCGCCAGAAAAAGAGCTTGATAGCGTGTATACACACGTCCGTTGGGAACCCCAAGAGGAAGGTGTGATGCGTATAGAAGCAAGTTTTTCCTCAGTAAGAAACCAAGGTTATCGAACCAGTAGGAGCCAAGAAGCACGTTGAAGGTTGATGGCGGCGGAGTGTAGTGCGGCGCAACACCAGGGATTCCGGCGCCAACGTGGAACCTGCACAACACAACCAAATTACTTTGCCCCAACGTAACAGTGAGGTTGTCAATCTCACTGGCTTGCTGTAACAAAGGATTAGATGTATAGTGTGGAAGATGATGTTTGCAGAAAACAGTAAAGCGAGTATTTCAGTAGATTGTATTCGATGTAAAAGAATGGACCAGGGTCCACAGTTCACTAGAGGTGTTTCTCCCATAAGAAATAACATATTGGGTAAACAAATTACAGTTGGGCAATTGAAAAATAAAGAGAGCATAACAATGCACATACATGATATGATGAGTAGTGTGAGATTTAATTGGGCATTACGACAAAGTACATAGACCCTGCTATCCAGCATGCATCTATGCCTAAAAAGTCCACCTTCAGGTTATCATCCGAACCCCCTCCAGTATTAAGTTGCAAACAACAGACAATTGCATTAAGTATGGTGCGTAATGTAATCAACAAATACATCCTTAGATATAGTATTGATGTTTTATCCCTAGTGGCAACAGCACATCCACAACCTTAGAGGTTGCTGTCACTCCCCCAGATTCAATGGAGGCATGAACCCACTATCGAGCATAAATACTCCCTCTTGGAGTTACAAGCAATGACTTGGCCAGAGCCTCTACTAGCAACGGAGAACATGCAAGATCATAAATGACACATAGATAGATTGATAATCAACATAGCATAGTATTCATTATTCATCGGATCCCAACAAACACACATGTAGCATTACAGATAGATGATCTTGATCATGTTAGGCAGCTCACAAGATCAGACAATGATAGCACAATGAGGAGAAGATGACCATCTAGCTACTGCTATGGACCCATAGTCCAGGGGTGAACTACTCACACATCAATCCGGAGGCGACCATGGCGGTGTAGAGTCCTCCGGGAGATGATTCCCCTCTCCGGCAGGGTGCCGGAGGCGATCTCCTGAATCCCCCGAGATGGGATTGGCGGTGGCGGTGTCTCTGGAAGGTTTTCCATATCGTGCCTCTCGGCCATGGGGCTATTATCGACGAAGGCTTAAGTAGGCGAAGAGGTAGGTCAGGGGGCGTCACGAGGGGCCCAGACGCCAGGGCCGCGCGGCCAGGGTCCAGGCCGCGCCGCCCTATTGTCTGGCCACCTCGTGGCTGATACGTCCAAAACGTATCACTTTCCCGAACACTTTTGCTATTGTTTTGCCTCTAATTTGTGTATTTTGGATGCCACTAACACGGACTAACGCTGTTTTCAGCAGAACTGCTCTGGTGTCTCGTTTTTGTGCAGAAATCCAACTTTCAGGAAAATCCTCGGAATTTATGCAGAAGGCCCTATTTTCCCAGAATACTGATGGAGCCAGAAGGACAAGTCAGGTGGAGGCCTGAGGGCCCCACACCATAGGGCGGCGCGGCCCAAGGGGGCCCGCGCGGCCATGTGGTGTGGCCCCCTCGGTCGGCCTCCGACGCCCTCCTTCGGACTACTTATTGCCTTCGACCTAAAAAGCACGAGGAGAAGTCGAAGTCGCCAGAAACCCTCCAGAACGCCGCCACATCGCGAAACTCCGTCTCGGGAGCCAGAAGTCTCCGTTCTGGCACTCCGCCGGGACGGGGAATTGGAGGAGATCATCGCCGCCATCACCACCGACGCTTCTCCATCAACCAGCAATGTTTCCCCCATCCATGTGTGAGTAATTCCCCCGCTGTAGGCTGAAGGGGATGGTAGGGATTGGATGAGATTGGTCATGTAATAGCATTAGATTGTTAGGGCATAGTGCCTAGTGTCCGTAATTGGTACTTTGATGATATTGTTGCAACTTGTTATGCTTAATGCTTGTCACTAGGGCCCGAGTGCCATGATCTCAGATTTGAACATGTTATTATTTCATCATGATATTCATTGTTTATGGTCTTACCTGCAAGTTGTATACACATGTCGCTGTCCGGAACCAATGGCCCCGAAGTGACAGAAATCGGGACAACCGGAGGGGATGGTAGTGACGTGAGGATCACATGTGTTCACGGAGTGTTAATGCTTTGCTCCGGTACTCTATTAAAAGGAGTACCTTAATATCCAGTAGATTCCCCTGAGGCCCGGCTGCCACCGGCTGGTAGGACAAAAGATGTTGTGCAAGTTTCTCATTGCGAGCACGTACGACTATAATTGGAACACATGCCTATTGATTGCTTTGTACTTCGACACCGTTTTATTATTATCTGCAAATGCCCTGCTATGATTGTTACATGAGTTTCTCTCATCCATGCAACGCCCGTTATCCGTCCCCGTGCCTACAGTATTTTAATCCTGCTGTTTACTATAATAACTACTGCTGTCTTTGTTACTCTGCTGCTGTTATTCTACTACTGCTACTGTTATAAAACTGTTACTACTGATAAACTCTTGCGAGCAAGTCTGTTTCCAGGTGCAGCTGAATTGACAACTCCGCTGTTAAGGCTTCCAAGTATTCTTTGTCTCCCCTTGTGTCGAATCAATAAATTAGGTTTTACTACCCGCGGAGACTGCTGCGATCCCCTATACTTGTGGGTTATCAAGACTGTTTTCTAGCGCCGTTGCCGGGGAGCATAGCTTTATTTGGAAGTTCACTTGGATTGATATTGTTCACTGCAAATTCTCCATCATGGGTAAAACTCGCGATCCTAAAGTCGCCATATTACCATCCACTACAAGAAAAGGTACAACTCTGAGTACCTCTGCTACACTTGATTCACCATCTGTGATAAGTCAACTTGTTTCACCGCCGCAAGCTTCACTTGCTGGTACTTCTGCTGAATCTGAAAACTCTCATAATATTGATAATATTTCTGTTGTGCTTGATGATAGTGGTTCATTGGGATCCTTTCTAGATGCTACAATTGTTAGGTCTAGACAAATTGAAAATGCTGAAACTCCTAATGTTGCTACACCTATTAAATCACCTGAACTTGATTATTCTAGTGATGATCCTGATGAGGATTATGTGGAGCTTAATGATGATTTTATTAATAGATGCAATGCTACTACTGATGCAAGAAAAATTAAAAAGTTTCTTGCACAATATACTGTTAGACATAAGTTATCTCCTGATCCTGAATTTGCCACATCTCCTATATGCATTAAGGATAAAGATTATGATTTTTCTCTTGATCTATCTCATATAGCTATTGTAGAGAAAACACCCTTTTGTGGTACTGAAAAAGAAAGTGCTGTAGAACACATGATTGAACTTTCTTCTATGAGTAGCTTGTTTTCTGATGATGTCAAGATGCGTACTTACTTTGTCGCTAAAATTTTTCCTTTCTCATTAAAGGATGATGCTAAAACTTGGTATAATAATTTGCCTCCTGGTTCTATTAAAAGTCCAACTGAGCTGCGTGATGTTTTCTTTCGAAAATACTTTCCTGCTAGTGCTCAACATATTGCTTTACAGAAAATTTATAGGTTTGACCAGGGAGATGAAGAGAAATTGCCTGAGGCTTGGACAAGATTTTGTTCTCTTATCAGAGCTCGACCTAGACATGATTTAGAAAAGAATGATCTACTTGATATATTTTATAGTGGACTAACCATTGAATCTAGAGCATATTTGGATAGTTGTGCTGGTTGTGTTTTCAGGAAAAGAACTCCAGACGAAGCTGAATAATTATTGGCTAGAATAAGCCAGAATTATGATGATTGGAATATACCTGAACCAACTCCAACGCCAATATTGAAGAAGAGGGGTTTAATTGAATTGAATGATGAAGATATGAGGGAAGCTAAGAAGTCTCTCAAGGAAAAAGGTATTAAATCCGAAGATGTGAAGAATCTACCTCCCATAGAAGATATATGTGAGATAATTCCCCCTTCATCCATGATCGAGGTAAACTCCTGATACGTCTCAAACGTATCTATAATTTCTTATGTTCCATGCTACTTTTATGATGATACTCACATGTTTTATACACATTATATGTTATTATTATGCATTTTCCGGCACTAACCTATTAACGAGATGCCGAAGAGCCAGTTGCTGTTTTCTGCTGTTTTTGGTTTCAGAAATCCTAGTAAAGAAATATTCTCGGAATTGGACGAAATCAAAGCCCAGGGTCCTATTTTTGCACGAAGCTTCCAGAAGACCGAGGGGGAAAGGAAGTGGGGCCACGAGGTGGCCACACCACAGGGCGGCGCGGCCCAGCCCCTGGCCACGCCGACCTAGTGTGTGGGCCCCTCGTGTGGCCCCCCGCGCTGCCCTTCCGCCTACTTAAAGCCTCCGTCGCGAAACCCCCAGTACCGAGAGCCACGATACGGAAAACCTTACTGAGACGCCGCCGCCGCCAATCCCATCTCGGGGGATTCAGGAGATCGCCTCCGGCACCCTGCCGGAGAGGGGAATCATCTCCCGGAGGACTCTACACCGCCATGGTCGCCTCCGGATTGATGAGTGAGTAGTTCACCCCTGGACTATGGGTCCATAGCAGTAGCTAGATGGTTGTCTTCTCCTCATGTGTTTCATTGTCGGATCTTGTGAGCTGCCTAACATGATCAAGATCATCTATCTGTAATGCTATATGTTGTGTTTGTTGGGATCCGATGAATAGAGAATACTATGTTATGTTGATTATCAATCTATTACCTATGTGTTGTTTATGATCTTGCATGCTCTCCGTTGTTAGTAGAGGCTCTGGCCAAGTTTTTGCTAGTAACTCCAAGAGGGAGTATTTATGCTCGATAGTGGGTTCATGCCTCCATTAAATCTGGGACAGTGACAGAAAGTTCTAAGGTTGTGGATGTGCTGTTGCCACTAGGGATAAAACATTGATGCTATGTTCGAGGATATAGTTATTGATTACATTACGCACCATACTTAATGCAATTGTCTGTTGCTTGCAACTTAATACCGGAAGGGGTTCGGATGATAACCTGAAAGTGGACTTTTTAGGCATAGATGCATGCTGGATAGCGGTCTATGTACTTTGTCGTAATGCCCAATTGAATCTCACAATATTCATCATGTCATGTATGTGCATTGTCATGCCCTCTCTATTTGTCAATTGCCCAACTGTAATTTGTTCACCCAACATGCTATTTATCTTATGGGAGAGACACCTCTAGTGAACTGTGAACCCCGGTCCATTCTTTTAATCGAATACAATCTACTGCAATACTTGTTCTACTGTTCTCTGCAAACAATCATCATCCACACTATACATCTAATCCTTTGTTACAGCAAGCCGGTGAGATTGACAACCTCACTGTTTCGTTGGGGCAAAGTACTTTGGTTGTGTTGTGCAGGTTCCACGTTGGCACCGGAATCCCTGGTGTTGCGCCGCACTACATCTCGCCGCCATCAACCTTCAACGTGCTTCTTGGCTCCTACTGGTTCGATAAACCTTGGTTTCTTTCTGAGGGAAAACTTGCTGCTGTGCGCATCATACCTTCCTCTTGGGGTTCCCAACGAACGTGTGAGTTACACGCCATCAAGCTCTTTTTCTGGCGCCGTTGCCGGGGAGATCAAGACACGCTGCAAGGGGAGTCTTCACAATCCAATCTCTTTACTTTGTTTTTGTCTTGCTTTATTTTATTTACTACTTTGTTTGCTGCACTAAATTAAAACACAAAAAAAATTAGTTGCTAGTTTTACTTTATTTACTATCTTGTTCGCTATATCAAAAACACAAAAAATTAGTTACTTGCATTTACTTTATGTAGTTTACTTTATTTACTATTGCTAAAATGAATACTGCTGAGAATACTAAGTTGTGTGACTTCACAACCACAAATAATAATGATTTCTTATGCACACCTATTGCTCCACCCGCTACCACAGCGGAATTCTTTGAAATTAAACCTGCTTTACTGAATCTTGTTATGCGAGAGCAATTTTCTGGTATTAGTTCTAATGATGCTGCTGCCCATCTCAATAATTTTGTTGAACTTTGTGAAATGCAAAAGTATAAAGATGTAGATGGTGACATAATAAAATTAAAATTGTTCCCTTTCTCATTAAGAGGAAGAGCTAAAGATTGGTTGCTATCTCTGCCTAAGAATAGTATTGATTCATGGACTAAATGCAAGGATGCTTTTATTGGTAGATATTATCCCCCTGCTAAAATTATATCTTTGAGGAGTAGCATAATGAATTTTAAACAATTGGATACTGAGCATGTTGCACAAGCATGGGAAAGAATGAAATCTTTGGTTAAAAATTGCCGAACCCATGGACTGACTACTTGGATGATCATCCAAACCTTTTATGCAGGACTGAATTTTTCTTCGCGGAACCTATTGGATTCAGCTGCTGGAGGTACCTTTATGTCCATCACTCTTGGTGAAGCAACAAAGCTTCTTAATAATATGATGATTAATTACTCTGAATGGCACACGGAAAGAGCTCCACAAGGTAAGAAGGTAGATTCTGTCGAAGAAACCTCTTCCTTGAGTGATAAGATTGATGCTATTATGTCTATGCTTGTGAATGATAGGACAAATATTGATCCTAATAATGTTCCATTAGCTTCATTGGTTCCACAAGAAGAACATGTTGATGTAAACTACATTAAAAATAATAATTTCAACAACAATGCTTACCGGAACAATTCTAGTAACAACTATAGGCCATATCCTTATAATAATGGCAACAGCTATGGTAATTCTTATGGGAATTCCTACAACAATAATAGGAACACACCCCCTGGACTTGAAGCTATGCTTAAACAAATTTATTAGTACACAAACTGCTTTTAACAAATCTGTTGAAGAAAAGCTTGGGAAAATTGATATACTTGCTTCTAAAGTTGATAGTCTTGCTGCTGATGTTGATCTTTTGAAATTGAAAGTTATGCCTAATAGGGATAATGAAAATAAAATTGTTACTACAGCAAATGCCATCCAACTTAGAATTAATGAGAATATAAGATTAATGGCTGAACTGCATGCTAGGTGGGAAAGAGAAGAAAATGAAAAACTAGCTAAAGAGAATAATATAGCTAAAGTTTGGACCATTACCACCACTAGTAATGCTAATTCTACACAAGTTGCTACACCTCCTACTAATAATAATAAAATAATTGGTGTTAGCAATGTTTCCACTTCTAATGCAAAGCGCGAAAAACTGCCTGAAACTGCTAAAACTACTGAAACTGCCTGTGATAAAACTGCTGAATTTTTTTCCAATATTGGGGATAATGATCCCATTGCTTTAGATTATAATGGTTTGGATTTTGATGATTGTCATATCTCTGAAGTTATAAAGTTCTTACAAAAACTTGCTAAGAGTCCTAATGCTAGTGCTATAAATTTGGCTTTCACGAAACATATTACAAATGCTCTCATAAAAGCTAGAGAAGAGAAACTAAATCGCGAAGCTTCTATTCCTAGGAAGCTAGAGGATGGTTGGGATCCCATCATTAAGATGAAGGTCAATGACTTTGATTGTTATGCTTTATGTGATCTTGGTGCAAGTATTTCTGTTTTGCCTAAGAAAATTTATAATACGCTTGACTTGCCACCATTGAAAAATTGTTATTTGGATGTTAATCTTGCTGATAACTCTACAAAGAAACCTTTGGGGAAAGTTGATAATGTTCGTATTATGGTTAACAATAACCTTGTCCCCGTTGATTTTGTTGTCTTGGATATTGAATGCAATGCATCTTGTCCCATTATATTGGGAAGACCTTTTCTTCGAACTGTTGGTGCTACCATTGATATGAAGGAAGGTAATATTAAATATCAATTTCCTCTCAAGAAAGGTATGGAACACTTCTCTAGAAAGAGAATGAAGTTACCTTTTGATTATATTATTAGAACAAATTATGATGTTGATGCCTCATCTCTTGATAATACTTGATACACACTTTCTGCGCCTAGCTGAAAGGCGTTAAAGAAAAGCGCTTATGGGAGACAACCCATGTTTTTACTACAGTATTTTTGTTTTTATATTTGAGTCTTGGAAGTTGTTTACTACTGTAGCAACCTCTCCTTATCTTAGTTTTATTGCATTGTTGTGCCAAGTAAAGTCTCTAATAGAAGTAAGATACTAGATTTGGATTACTGCGCAGAAACAGTTTTTTTGCTGTCACGAATCTGGGTAAAATTCTCTGTAGGTAACTCAGAAAATTATGCCAATTTACGTGAGTGATCCTCAGATATGTACGCAACTTTCATTAGTTTTAAGTTTTCTCATCTGAGCAAGTCTGGTGCCTGTTAAAAATTCGTCTTTACGAACTGTTCTGTTTTGACAGATTCTGCCTTTTATTTTGCATTGCCTGTTTTGCTATGTTAGATGGATTTCTTTGTTCCATTGACTTTCAGTAGCTTTGTGCAATGTCCAGAAGTATAAAGAATGATTGTGTCACCTCTGAACATGTGAGTTTTTGATTATGCACTAACCTTCTAATGAGTTTATTTCGAGTTTGGTGTGGAGGAAGTTTTCAAGGATCAAGAGAGGAGGATGATATACACTATGATCAAGGAGAGTGAAAGCTCTAAGCTTGGGGATGCCCCGGTGGTTCACCCCTACATACATCAAGAAGACTCAAGCGTCTAAGCTTGGGGATGCCCAAGGCATCCCCTTCTTCATCGACAACATTATCAGGTTCCTCTAGTGAAACTATATTTTTATTCCATCACATCTTATGTACTTTACTTGGAGCGTCTGTTTGTTTTTGTTTTTGTTTTTGTTTGAATAAAATGGATCCTAGCATTCATTGTGTGGGAGAGAGACACGCTCCGCTGTTGCATATGGACAAATATGTCCTTAGGCTTTACTCATAGTATTCATGGCGAAAGTTTCTTCTTCGTTAAATTGTTATATGGTTGGAATCGGAAAATGATATATGTGGTAATTGGTATAACATCTTGAATAATGTGATACTTGGCAATTGTTGTGCTCATGTTTAAGCTCTTGCATCATATACTTTGCACTTATTAATGAAGAAATACATAGAGCATGCTAAAATCTGATTTGCATGTTTGGTTTCTCTAAGGTCTAGATAATTTCTAGTATTGAGTTTGAACAACAAGGAAGACGGTGTAGAATCTTATAATGTTTACAATATATCTTTTATGTAAGTTTTGCTGTACCGGTTCATCCTTGTGTTTGTTTCAAATAACCTTGCTAGCCTAAACCTTGTATCGAGAGGGAATACTTCTCATGCATCCAAAATCCTTGAGCCAACCACTATGCCATTTGTGTCCACCATACCTACCTACCACATGGTATTTCTCCGCCATTCCAAAGTAAATTGCTTGAGTGCTTGATACGTCTCCGACGTATCGATAATTTCTTATGTTCCATGCCACATTATTGATGTTATCTACATGTTTTATGCACACTTTATGTCATATTCGTGCATTTTCTGGAACTAACCTATTAACAAGATGCCGAAGTGCCAGTGGCTGTTTTCTGCTGTTTTTGGTTTCAGAAATCCTAGTAAGGAAATATTCTCGGAATTGGACGAAATCAAAGCCCAGGGGCCTATTTTCTCACGAAGCTTCCAGAAGTCCGAAGGAGAGACGAAGAGGGGCCACGGAGGGGCCACACTATAGGGCGGCGCGGCCCCCCTTGGCCGCGCCGGCCTGTAGTGTGGGGCCCCCGTGCCGCCTCTTGACCTGCCCTTCCGCCTATAAAAAGTCTCCGTGACGAAACCCCCAGTACCGAGAACCACGATACGGAAAACCTTCCAGAGACGCCGCCGCCGCCGATCCCATCTCGGGGGATCCAGGAGATCGCCTCCGGCACCCTGCCGGAGAGGGGAATCATCTCCCGGAGGACTCTACGCTGCCATGGTCGCCTCCGGTGTGATGTGTGAGTAGTCTACCCCTGGACTATGGGTCCATAGCAGTAGCTAGATGGTTGTCTTCTCCCCATTGTGCTATCATTGTCGGATCTTGTGAGCTGCCTAACATGATCAAGATCATCTATCTGTAATTCTATATGTTGCGTTTGTTGGGATCCGATGAATAGAGAATACTTGTTATGTTGATTATCAAAGTTATGCTTATGTGTTGTTTATGATCTTGCATGCTCTCCGTTACTAGTAGATGCTCTGGCCAAGTAGATGCTTGTAACTCCAAGAGGGAGTACTTATGCTCGATAGTGGGTTCATGCCTGCATTGACACAGGACGATGTGAGAAAGTTCTAAGGTTGTGTAGTGCTGTGGCCACTAGCAATAAAACAGTAGTGCTATGTTCAAGGATGTAGTCACAAGTTACATTACGCACCATACTTAATGCAATTGTATGTTGTTCGGAACTTAATACTGGAGGGTTCGGATGATAACCTGAAGGTGGACTTTTTAGGCATAGATGCAGTTGGATGGCGGTCTATGTACTTTGTCATAATGCCCAATTAAATCTCACTATACTCATCATGATATGTATGTGCATGGTCATGCTCTCTTTATTTGTCAATTGCCCAACTGTAATTTGTTCACCCAACATGCTGTTCGTCTTATGGGAGAGACACCTCGAGGGAACTGGGCACCCCGGGCCAATTCTCATTCCTCAACTACAATCTACTGCACTACTTCTTCGACTGGTTTCTGCAAACAATCATCTTCCACACAATACGGTTAACTCTTTGTTACAGCAAGCCGGTGAGATTGACAACCTCACTTTGTTCGTTGGGGCAAAGTACTTTGGTTGTGTTGTGCAGGTTCCACGTTGGCGCCGGAATCCCTGGTGTTGCGCCGCACTACATCCCGCCGCCATCAACCTTCAACGTGCTTCTTGGCTCCTCCTGGTTCGATAAACCTTGGTTTCTTTCTGAGGGAAAACTTGCTGCTGTGCGCATCATACCTTCCTCTTGGGGTTGCCCAACGAACGTGTGAAATACACGCCATCAAGCTCTTTTTCTGGCGCCGTTGCCGGGGAGATCAAGACACGCTGCAAGGGGAGTCTCCACTTCTCAATCTCTTTACTTTGTTTTTGTCTTGCTTAGTTTTATTTACTACTTTGTTTGCTGCACTAAATCAAAATACAAAAAAATTAGTTGCTAGTTTTACTTTATTTGCTATCTTGTTTGCTATATCTAAAACACAAAAAATTAGTTTACTTGCATTTACTTTATCTAGTTTGCTTTATTTACTGTTGCTAAAATGGCCAACGCTGAAAACACTAAGTTGTGTGACTTCACAACCACAAATAATAATGATTTCTTATGCACACCTATTGCTCCACCTGCTACTACAGCAGAATTCTTTGAAATTAAACCTGCTTTACTGAATCTTGTTATGCGAGAGCAATTTTCTGCTGTTAGTTCTGATGATGCTGCTGCCCATCTTAATAATTTTGTTGAACTATGTGAAATGCAAAAATATAAAGATGTAGATGGTGATATTATTAAATTAAAATTGTTCCCTTTCTCATTAAGAGGAAGAGCTAAAGATTGGTTGCTATCTCTGCCTAAGAATAGTATTGATTCATGGACTAAATGCAAGGATGCTTTTATTGGTAGATATTATCCCCTGCTAAAATTATATCTTTGAGGAGTAGCATAATGAATTTTAAACAATTAGATACTGAACATGTTGCTCAAGCTTGGGAAAGAATGAAATCTCTGGTTAAAAATTGCCCAACCCATGGACTGACTACTTGGATGATCATCCAAACCTTCTATGCAGGACTAAATTTTTCTTCACGGAATTTATTGGATTCAGCTGCTGGAGGTACCTTTATGTCCATCACTCTTGGTGAAGCAACAAAGCTTCTTGATAATATGATGATCAACTACTCTGAATGGCACACGGAAAGAGCTCCACAAGGTAAGAAGGTAAATTCGCCGAAGAAACCTCTTCCTTGAGTGATAAGATTGATGCTATTATGTCTATGCTTGTGAATGATAGGACTAATATTGATCCTAATAATGTTCCGTTAGCTTCATTGGTTGCACAAGAAGAACATGTTGATGTAAACTTCATTAAAAATAATAATTTCAACAACAATGCTTACCGGAACAATTCTAGTAACAACTATAGGCCATATCCTTATAATAATGGCAACGGCTATGGTAATTCTTATGGGAATTCTTACAACAATAATAGGAGTTCACCCCTGGACTTGAAGCCATGCTTAAAGAATTTATTAGTACACAAACTGCTTTTAACAAATCTGTTGAAGAAAAAGCTTGGGAAAATTGATATACTTGCTTCTAAAGTCGATAGTCTTGCTGCTGATGTTGATCTTTTGAAATCAAAAGTTTTGCCTAATGAGAATCATCATAATAAAATTACTACTACAGCAAATGCCATTCAAGTTAGAATTAATGAGAATATAAGATTAATGGCTGAACTGCGTGCTAGGTGGGATAGAGAAGAAAATGAAAAACTAGCTAAAGAAAAGAATATAGCTAAAGTTTGGACTATTACCACCACTAGTAATGCTAATGCTACACATGTTGCTGCACCTCCTACTCATACTAATAAAAGAATTGGTGTTAGCAATGTTTCCACTTCTAATGCAAAGCGCGAAAAACTCACTAAATCGCTAAAAGCTTGAAATCGCTGTGATAAAGCTGCTGAAATTTTTTCCAACATTGGGGATGATGATCCCATTGCTTTAGATTATAATGGTTTGAATTTTGATGATTGCCAAATCTCTGAAGTTATAAAGTTCTTGCAAAAACTTGCTAAAAGTCCTAATGCTAGTGCTATAAATTTGGCTTTCACGCAACATATTACAAATGCTCTCATAAAAGCTAGAGAAGAGAAACTAGAGCGTGAAGCCTCTATTCCTAAAAAGCTAGAGGATGGTTGGGAGCCCATCATTAAGATGAAGGTTAAAGATTTTGATTGTAATGCTTTATGTGATCTTGGTGCAAGTATTTCTGTTATGCCTAAGAAAATTTATAATATGCTTGACTTGCCACCGCTGAAAAATTGTTATTTGGATGTTAATCTTGCTGATCATTCTACAAAGAAACCTTTGGGGAAAGTTGATAATGTTCGCATTACCGTTAACAATAACCTTGTTCCCGTTGATTTTGTTGTCTTGGATATTGAATGCAATGCATCTTGTCCCATTATATTGGGAAGACCTTTTCTTCGAACTGTTGGTGCTATTATTGATATGAAGGAAGGTAATATAAAATATCAATTTCATCTCAAGAAAGGTATGGAACACTTCCCTAGAAAGAGAATGAAGGTACCTTTTGATTCTATTATGAGAACAAATTATGATGTTGACACTTCGTCTCTTGATAATACTTGATACACACTTTCTGCGCCTAGCTGAAAGGCGTTAAAGAAAAGCGCTTATGGGAGACAACCCATGTTTTTACCTACAGTACTTTGTTTTATTTTGTGTCTTGGAAGTTGTTTACTACTGTAGCAACCTCTCCTTATCTTAGTTTTGTGTTTTGTTGTGCCAAGTTAAGCCGTTGATAGAAAAGTAAGTACTAGATTTGGATTACTGCACAGTTCCAGATTTCTTTGCTGTCACGAATCTGGGTCCACCTCCCTGTAGGTAGCTCAGAAAATTAAGCCAATTTACGTGCATGATCCTCAGATATGTACGCAACTTTCATTCAATTTGAGCATTTTCATTTGAGCAAGTCTGGTGCCATTTTAAAATTCGTCAATACGAACTGTTCTGTTTTGACAGATTCTGCCTTTTATTTCGCATTGCCTCTTTCGCTATGTTGGATGAATTTCTTTGATCCACTAATGTCCAGTAGCATTATGCAATGTCCAGAAGTGTTAAGAATGATTGTGTCACCTCTGAATATGTCAATTTATATTGTGCACTAACCCTCTAATGAGTTGTTTCGAGTTTGGTGTGGAGGAAGTTTTCAAGGATCAAGAGAGGAGTATGATGCAACATGATCAAGGAGAGTGAAAGCTCTAAGCTTGGGGATGCACCCGGTGGTTCACCCCTGCATATATCAAGAAGACTCAAGCGTCTAAGCTTGGGGATGCCCAAGGCACCCCTTCTTCATCGACAACATTATCAGGTTCCTCCCTGAAACTATATTTTTATTCCATCACATCTTATGTGCTTTTTCTTGGAGCGTCGGTTTGTTTTTGTTTTTTGTTTTGTTTGAATAAAATGGATCCTAGCATTCACTTTATGGGAGAGAGACACGCTCCGCTGTAGCATATGGACAAGTATGTCCTTGGTTTCTACTCATAGTATTCATGGCGAAGTTTCTCCTTCGTTAAATTGTTATATGGTTGGAATTGGAAAATGATACATGTAGTAATTGCTATAAATGTTTTGGGTAATGTGATACTTGGCAATTGTTGTGCTCATGATTAAGCTCTTGCATCATATGCTTTGCACCCATTAATGAAGAAATACATAGAGCATGCTAAAATTTGGTTTGCATATTTGGTTTCTCTAAGGTCTAGATAATTTCTAGTTTTGAGTTTGAACAACAAGGAAGACGGTGTAGAGTCTTATAATGTTTTCAATATGTCTTTTATGTGAGTTTTGCTGCACCGGTTCATCCTTGTGTTTGTTTCAAATAAGCCTTGCTAGCCTAAACCTTGTATCGAGAGGGAATACTTCTCATGCATCCAAAATACTTGAGCCAACCACTATGCCATTTGTGTCCACCATACCTACCTACTACATGGTATTTCTCCGCCATTCCAAAGTAAATTGCTTGAGTGCTACCTTTAAAATTCCATCATTCACCTTTGCAATATATAGCTCATGGGACAAATAGCTTAAAAACTATTGTGGTATTGAATATGTAATTATGCACTTTATCTCTTATTAAGTTGCTTGTTGTGCGATAACCATGTTCATGGGACGCCATCAACTTTTCATTGTTGAATTTCATGTGAGTTGCTATGCATGTTCGTCTTGTCTGAAGCAAGAGAGATCTACCACCATATGGTTAAGCATGCATATGTTAGAGAAGAACATCGGGCCGCTAACTAAAGCCATGCTCCATGGTGGAAGTTTCAGTTTTGGACAACAATCCTCAAATCTCAAATGAGAAAATTATTAATTGTTGGTATATGCTTATGCATAAAAGAGGAGTCCATTATCTGTTGTCTATGTTGTCCCGGTATGGATGTCTAAGTTGAAGAATAATCAATAGCGAGAAATCCAATGCGAGCTTTCTCCTTAGACCTTTGTACAAAGTGCATAGAGGTACCCCTTTGTGACACTTGGTAAAAACAATGCATTGTGATGACCCGGTAGTCCAAGCTAATTAGGACAAGGTGCGGGCACTATTAGTACGCTATGCATGAGGCTTGCAACTTATAAGATATAATTTACATGATGCATATGCTTTATTACTACCGGTGACAAAATTGTTTCATGTTTTCAAAATCAAAGCTCTAGCACAAATATAGCAATCGATGCTTTTCCTCTATGGAGGACTATTCTTTTACTTTCAATGTTGAGTCAGTTCACCTATCTCTCTCCACCTCAAGAAGCAAACACTTGTGTGAACTGTGCATTGATTCCTACATACTTGCTTATTGCACTTATTATATTACTCTATGTTGACAATATCCATGAGATATACATGTTACAAGTTGAAAGCAACCGCTGAAACTTAATCTTCTTTTGTGTTGCTTCAATGCCTTTACTTTGAATTATTGCTTTATGAGTTAACTCTTATGCAAGACTTATTGATGCTTGTCTTGAAGTGCTATTCATGAAAAGTCTTTGCTTTATGATTCACTTGTTTACTCATGTCATATACATTGTTTTGATCGCTGCATTCACTACATATGCTTTACAAATAGTATGATCAAGATTATGATGGCATGTCACTCCAGAAATTATCTGTGTTATCGTTTTACCTGCTCGGGACGAGCAGAACTAAGCTTGGGGATGCTGATACGTCTCCGACGTATCGATAATTTCTTATGTTCCATGCCACATTATTGATGTTATCTACATGTTTTATGCACACTTTATGTCATATTCGTGCATTTTCTGGAACTAACCTATTAACAAGATGCCGAAGTGCCAGTTGCTGTTTTCTGCTGTTTTTGGTTTCAGAAATCCTAGTAAAGAAATATTCTCGGAATTGGACGAAATCAAAGCCCAGGGGCCTATTTTCTCACGAAGCTTCCAGAAGTCCGAAGGAGAGACGAAGAGGGGCCACGGAGGGGCCACACTATAGGCGGCGCGGCCCCCTTGGCCGCGCCGGCCTGTAGTGTGGGGCCCCGTGCCGCCTCTTGACCTGCCCTTCCGCCTATAAAAGTCTCCGTGACGAAACCCCGCACCGAGAACCACGATACGGAAAACCTTCAATTGACGCCGCCTCCGCCGATCCCATCTCTGGGGATAAATGAGATCGCATCCGTCACCCTGCCGGAGAGGTGAATCATCTCCCTGAGGACTCTACGCCGCCATGGTCGCCTCCGGTGTGATGTGTGAGTAGTCTACCCCTGGACTATGGGTCCATAGCAGTAGCTAGATGGTTGTCTTCTCCCCATTGTGCTATCATTGTCGGATCTTGTGAGCTGCCTAACATGATCAAGATCATCTATCTGTAATTCTATATGTTGCGTTTGTTGGGATCCGATGAATAGAGAATACTTGTTATGTTGATTATCAAAGTTATGCTTATGTGTTGTTTATGATCTTGCATGCTCTCCGTTACTAGTAGATGCTCTGGCCAAGTAGATGCTTGTAACTCCAAGAGGGAGTACTTATGCTCGATAGTGGGTTCATGCCTCGCATTGACACAGGGACAAAGGATGAAAATTCTAAGGTTGTGTTGTCTTTGTTGCCACTAGGGATAAAACATTAGTGCTATGTTCAAGGATGTAGTCACTAGTTACATTACGCACCATACTTAATGCAATTGTCTGTTGTTAGCAACTTAATACCGGAGGGTTCGGATGATAACTTTGAAGGTGGACTTTTTAGGCATAGATGCAGTTGGATGGCGGTCTATGTACTTTGTCGTAATGCCCAATTAAATCTCACTATACTCATCATGATATGTATGTGCATGGTCATGCTCTCTTTATTTGTCAATTGCCCAACTGTAATTTGTTCACCCAACATGTTGTTCGTCTTATGGGAGAGACATCTCTAGTGAACTGTGGACCCCGGTCCAATTCTCTTTACTGAAATACAATCTACTGCAATACTTGTTCTACTGTTTTCTGCAAACAATCATCTTCCACACAATACGGTTAACTCTTTGTTACAGCAAGCCGGTGAGATTGACAACCTCACTGTTTCGTTGGGGCAAAGTACTTTGGTTGTGTTGTGCAGGTTCCACGTTGGCGCCGGAATCCCTGGTGTTGCGCCGCACTACATCCCGCCGCCATCAACCTTCAACGTGCTTCTTGGCTCCTCCTGGTTCGATAAACCTTGGTTTCTTTCTGAGGGAAAACTTGCTGCTGTGCGCATCATACCTTCCTCTTGGGGTTGCCCAACGAACGTGTGAAATACACGCCATCAGTGCTACCTTTAAAATTTCCATTCTTTACCTTTACAATATATAGCTCATGGGACAAATAGCTTAAAAACTATTGTGGTATTGAATATGTACTTATGCACTTTATCTCTTATTAAGTTGCTTGTTGTGCGATAACCATGTTCCTGGGGACGCCATCAACTATTTCTTTGTTGAATATCATGTGAGTTGCTATGCATGTTCGTCTTGTCTGAAGTAAGAGCGATCTACCACCTTATGGTTAGAGCATGCATATTGTTAGAGAAGAACATTGGGCCGCTAACTAAAGCCATGATCCATGGTGGAAGTTTCAGTTTTGGACATATATCCTCAATCTCATATGAGAAAAATAATTGTTGCTACATGCTTATGCATAAAAGAGGAGTCCATTATCTGTTGTCTATGTTGTCCCGGTATGGATGTCTAAGTTGAGAATAACCAATAGCGAGAAATCCAATGCGAGCTTTCTCCTTAGACCTTTGTACAGGCGGCATGGAGGTACCCCTTTGTGACACTTGGTTAAAACATGTGCATTGCGATAATCCCTGTAGTCCAAGCTAATTAGAACAAGGTGCGGGCACTATTAGTATACTATGCATGAGGCTTGCAACTTGTAAGATATAATTTACATAACACATATGCTTTATTACTACCGTTGACAAAATTGTTTCTTGTTTTCAAAACCAAAACTCTAGCACAAATATAGCAATCAATGCTTCCCTCTGCGAAGGGCCATTCTTTTACTTTTATGTTGAGTCAGTTCACCTATTTCTCTCCACCTCAAGAAGCAAACACTTGTGTGAACTGTGCATTGATTCCTACATACTTGCATATTGCACTTGTTATATTACTTTACATTGACAATATCCATGAGATATACATGTTACAAGTTGAAAGCAACCGCTGAAACTTCATCTTCCTTTGTGTTGCTTCAATACCTTTACTTTGAATTATTGCTTTATGAGTTAACTCTTATGCAAGACTTATTGATGCTTGTCTTTAAGTACTATTCATGAAAAGTCTTTGCTTTATGATTCAATTGTTTACTCATGTCATTTACCATTGTTTCAAATCGCTGCATTCATTACATGTGCTTACAATAGTATTGATCAAGATTATGTTGGTAGCATTGTCACTAAGAAATTATCTTTGTTATCGTTTACCTACTCGGGACGAGTAGGAACTAAGCTTGGGGATGCTTGATACGTCTCAAACATATCTATAATTTCTTATGTTCCATGCTACTTTTATGATGATACTCACATGTTTTATACACATTATATGTCACTATTATGCATTTTCCGGCACTAACCTATTAACGAGATGCCGAAGAGCCAGTTGCTGTTTTCTGCTGTTTTTGGTTTCAGAAATCCTAGTAAAGAAATATTCTCGGAATTGGATGAAATCAAAGCCCAGGGTCCTATTTTTGCACGAAGCTTCCAGAAGACCGAGGGGGAAAGGAAGTGGGGCCACGAGGTGGCCACACCACAGGGCGGCGCGGCCCAGCCCCTGGCCGCGCCGACCTAGTGTGTGGGCCCCTCGTGTGGCCCCCCACGTTGCCCTTCCGCCTACTTAAAGCCTCTGTCGCGAAACTCCCAGTACCGAGAGCCACGATACGGAAAACCTTACTGAGACGCCGCCGCTGCCAATCCCATCTCGGGGGATTCAGGAGATCGCCTCCGGCACCCTGCCGGAGAGGGGAATCATCTCCCGGAGGACTCTACACCGCCATGGTCGCCTCTGGATTGATGAGTGAGTAGTTCACCCCTGGACTATGGGTCCACAACAGTAGCTAGATGGTTGTCTTCTCCTCATGTGTTTCATTGTCGGATCTTGTGAGCTGCCTAACATGATCAAGATCATCTATCTGTAATGCTATATGTTGTGTTTGTTGGGATCCGATGAATAGAGAATACTATGTTATGTTGATTATCAATCTATTACCTATGTGTTGTTTATGATCTTGCATGCTCTCCGTTGTTAGTAGAGGCTCTGGCCAAGTTTTTGCTAGTAACTCCAAGAGGGAGTATTTATGCTCGCTAGTGGGTTCATGCCTCCATTAAATGCAGGACGATGTGACGAGAAAGTTCTAAGGTTGTGGATGTGTTGTTGCCACTAGGGATAAAACATTGATGCTATGTTCGAGGATATAGTTATTGATTACATTACGCACCATACTTAATGCAATTGTCTGTTGCTTGCAACTTAATACCGGAAGGGGTTCGGATGATAACCTGAAAGTGGACTTTTTAGGCATAGATGCATGCTGGATAGCGGTCTATGTACTTTGTCGTAATGCCCAATTGAATCTCACAATATTCATCATGTCATGTATGTGCATTGTCATGCCCTCTCTATTTGTCAATTGCCCAACTGTAATTTGTTCACCCAACATGCTATTTATCTTATGGGAGAGACACCTCTAGTGAACTGTGGACCCCGGTTCATTCTTTTAATCGAATACAATCTACTGCAATACTTCTTCTACTGTTCTCTGCAAACAATCATCATCCACACTATACATCTAATCCTTTGTTACAGCAAGCCGGTGAGATTGACAACCTCACTGTTTCGTTGGGGCAAAGTACTTTGGTTGTGTTGTGCAGATTCCACGTTGGCACCGGAATCCCTAGTGTTGCGCCGCACTACATCTCGCCGCCATCAACCTTCAACGTGCTTCTTGGCTCCTACTGGTTCGATAAACCTTGGTTTCTTTCTGAGGGAAAACTTGCTGCTGTACGCATCATACCTTCCTCTTGGGGTTCCCAACGAACGTGCGAGTTACACGCCATCAACTCCCTTCAACGCTTTACTAGGGAAGATATTCCGTATTCAAAACCTCCTGCTCAATGCTTAGATGAGTTTGATAATTATATTGTTAAGCAAGAAAATTTTAATATGAGAGTGGAGAATCATCTAATGGAAAATTATCAAGCTATTAGTGAATTGAATGATATTGTGGAGAGAACCTCCAATGATGTTAAGATGCTTGTTAAACATTTTCAAATGGTTCAAACTCAAATTGATCAACTCAGTAAAGTTCAAAATGACTTGTTAAAAAATAATTCTAAAGAGAAACATGCTTATGAAGTAACAACTAGAGGTGGTGTTGTTATCACCAGAAATTGACCGAGTCAGAGGTGGGCCGCGATCAAGATGGGCTTGAAGAATATACATGGAAGAAATACGTGAATCGGCCTTATATGCAAAGTTTGGGCTAGTTTGCCCTTGTATCTGTAACATAGTAGGATACGTGTCGGTTAGTTAGAATTTGTCTCGTGCACGGTTGGGATTAGTCCCACGTTAGAAAGTCTACGGACTATAAATATGTATCTAGGGTTTATGAAATAAACAACAATCACGTTCACCACAAATCAATCTAGGCGCATCGCCAACTCCCTTGTCTCGAGGGTTTCTTCCGGGTAAGCATCATGCTGCCTAGATCGCATCTTGCGATCTAGGCAGTACAAGTTTATTCGTTGTTCATGCGTTGCTCGTACTGAAGCCTTTTTGATGGCGAGCAACGTAGTTATCTTAGATGTGTTAGGGTTAGCATGGTTCTTCGTATCATATGCTGTCGTAGTGCAACCCTTAGACATCTAGCCGCCCTTACACCTATCTTAGGTGTAGGGGCGGCACCCCGCTTGATCATTATTTAGTAGATCCGATCCGTTACGGTTGCTCCTTGTTCTTCAAGGATTAGTTTAATATCTGCAATAGTTAGGCCTTACAAAGGGTTGGAAGATCCAGCGGCGCGTAGGGTGTAGTTCGCTAGCCCTAGACAGGATGTTCCGGGGATCAACCTCGTGTTGGTTTTTAGGCCTTGTCTAGGATCGGCTTACGATCACCGTGCGTGGCCGCGAGGCCCAATCACGAGTAGGATGATCCGATTATGCGGTGAAAACCCCAAATCGTCGTAGATCATTTTAGCTTTATCTTGATCAAGCAGGACCACCATATATTCGTACACCTCGTGCGAATCATGGGTGGATCAGCTCCTTGAGCCGATTCACAGGACAACCTGAGAGCCGATCGAGGCTCGTATTTAATGTTTACGTGTATGCCATGCAGGAAACTAAGCGAGGCATCTCCATCACCTTCCTGACCAGGTATAGGTCAGGTGGCACGCCTTTGCACCAGCATCGGACGTGCGTGCCGGAGTCTTTGCGGGCCGTTGCTCGGAGGGACCAGGGCCAGCCGCAGCCCTAAGTTGCTCCCGGCTCTCCTGTGTTGCCCGTCGCTGCTCGCCGGTGGGTTTCTGACCGCAACACATTCTGGCACGCCCGGTGGGACTATCTTCGACATCAACCACATCGCCATCTACATCTGAGATGGCGGACGGCACCCCAGTCACGTACGAGGATTTGACCGAGGAGCTCAAGAAGAAGTATGACGAGGTCAAAGCGATCCTCGAAGCCGACCTCATCGGCTCTTTTCACAGAACCCGTTCACATGGCATCAGGTGGAAAGGGTTCTCGCCTGAAGGTGCGCTCGATGGAATAGACCTGTCCGCCCCGTCAGAAGAACGCACCAGGTCCCTGCGTCAGGAGATTAACTACATGGTGGCTCACTCGCTGCACCGCCACTCTGAGAACCTGGTGAACACTTTGGAGCGTGTCGCCCTTCGGGTGATCCAGGAGATCATGAGGCACCAGTACTCTCCGTCAGGACCAGCTCTCGGGACATACCAAGGAGAGATGCCACTCTAGTCCCGTCCACCGCTGCCATTCGCGTTGGCAGCACCAGAAGTGCCGAATTCACCGGCATTCGTCGTCTACAAGATCGGTGGTGACCCTAGTGACTACCAGTTCTTGCACGAGGCGCCTAAGGAGATCCCTCACGGATACACGTGCACATACGTGCTAGACTGCGGTAACTGGGCGCTCACAAACCAGGCCGCAACAGCAGGGACTTCTAGAAAAGCAGGAGGAATGTCAGCGACAGATCTTGAGAAGCAGACGTGGCTAGCTAAATATGCCACTCCGACAAACCTCCAGAGCTCAGCTCCTGCAGTTGGCTCAGAGCTGGAAAAGCAAGCATGGCTGGCTAAGTATGCCACTCCGGCGAATCTTCAGAGTTCGACTCCTGCAGCCAGCACCGCGGATCAAATCAGTACCATACTGAGAGACCAGTTCGGCATGGTGCCGAAAAGGAGGACAATCGGCTATTCCAAGCCGTACCCCAACGAGTACGAGTTGATCCCGCTACCACCCAAATATCAGCTCCCTGATTTCTCCAAGTTCAATGGATCAGATGGTTCCAGCTCCATCGAGCATGTAAGCCGATACTTGGCACAGCTGGGCACGATCTCAGCAGCAGATGAGCTACGTGTGAGGTTCTTCGCACAGTCCCTCACAGGATCGGCTTTCGGGTGGTACACTTCGTTGCCACCAGACTCGATCCGGACTTGGAAGCAGTTGGAAGAACAGTTCCACATGCAGTATCACTCAGAGGCTTCCGAGTCTGGCCTTGCCGATCTCGCACAAATACGTCAGAAGCGTGGAGAAACTGTGGCAGAATACGTCCAGCGCTTCAGAAATCTTAGGAACCGATGTTATTCGGCTCGTGTGACTGAAAAGGAAGCAGTCGAGTTGGCAGTGGTGGGCCTTGCATCACCAATCAAGGACATGGCCTCCCAAGCAGACTACCCTTCACTGGCGCACATGGTTCAGAAACTGTCGTTATATGAACAGCGCCACCCGGACTTGTACCAGGACAAATTCAAGCGTGCGGTAGTCCTGGTTGAGGCAGATGAAGACGAAGGTTCTGTGGGAGATCAAGAGGTGGCAGTGGCTGAATGGACTCGGGGGGCAACCCCCGTGTCCTGCAAATGGGTTAAGCCACCAGGTCCGCCCAGAGGGTTCGATTTTGACGTGACTAAAACTGAGAAAATCTTCGACCTCCTACTCAAGGAGAAGCAGTTGAAGTTACCCGAAGGCCTCAAAATCCCCACGGTACAGGAGCTGAACGGAAAGCCATACTGCAAATGGCATAACTCGTTCTCCCATGCCACCAACGACTGCAGGGTGTGGCGTCAGCAGATCCAAATGGCGATAGAGCAAGGACGTCTGATTTTCAACCAGTACGCCATGAAGGTCGACACCCACCCCTTCCCCGCCGTTAACATGGTGGAGTGCACTTACCCTGAAGGTTGCCAGCCAGGATTCTCGTTCAACATCAACATGGTAGGACCTGGGCACCACTCTGGCAAGGATGGAGACGAGGGCAGCTGCTCTCGTAGCAAGGACACGGAGGAGGCCGCTCCACGCGATCGGCTCCGTCACGATGGCAAGCGCTACATTACAGAGGGAGAAGTGAAGAATGTAAGATATCAGCGACCTCTCTCCGATCACCTCCTCAACAAGTACGTGAGTCAATATAGCCAACGCCGACAATCCAGCGACGATGATGATAGAGACCGTCTGGCTAGGGACGCCAGGAGACATCGTCGGCATGATCGCGACGAGGAGGAGTAAGAGCGCCGTGCCAAGGAAGAATCGAGGAAGCAAGACGACGAGGATAGGCACTGGGACTGCCCCTTCTTCAGACACTGCTGGGATTCAGGAATGAGCCGATTGCCTACAATCGGCAACTGCCCAGAATGTAGACAGAAGAGGAAGGATGCAGCTAACGTGTCCGTGTTCAAACATCTAGGGCCTCTCCCACCTCGAAGCAAACGCGCTGAGTCCCCTCGGGTGGAAGATCTCGAGGATTTGGAAGGCGATGAAGAAGAAGAAGAAGACAAGTACCACCGGCCAAGGTGGTGCCCTGATGGACTCAGCCGTTCCCAAAAGCGTAGGGTTCAGCGATTGCGCGGCTTGGAGGAAGCCGAAAGGTTATACCTGCACACGCTAAGGAAGGCGCGGCCTGATCTGGCCGCGAAAATTCAGCGAACCCTGGATGAAGAGGGTCGACCACAAAAAATGGAGTGGCGCCCCAAGCAAAGGAAAGCCGATGATGAAACATCGGCTGGCACAAACATGGTGTTCATCCTTCCTACGGAGTTCAGCGCTCCAGGATTAGACGAGGCACCTGTAGCACAACTTGACTGCGGCCCACGGCCGGTTATCTTTGAGAAGCCACGAGAAAGAAGCTACAGACATCTGAAGGCCCTGTACCTGCGAGGTTATATCGATGGGAGGACTGTCAACAAGATGCTAGTGGACACCGGAGCGGCAGTCAACATTATGCCATACTCTATGCTACGACGGTTGGGACGCTCTAGCTCGGATCTGATCAAGACCAACGTGACATTGAGCGATTTCAACGGCCAAGCGTCTGACGCACAAGGTGTTCTGAACGTGGATCTGACCGTAGGAAGGAAAACTATCCCTACGACGTTCTTCATCGTCGATAGCAAGAGCACCTATCTTTGTTACGCTAGGAAGAGATTGGATCCACGCCAACTGTTGCATTCCCTCCACGATGCACCAATGCGTAATACAGTGGGATGGAGATGAGGTAGAGGTCGTCCAGGCCGATGACTCAGCCGAGATTTCAACGGCTGGCATGAACGCTTGGAAAACAGCAGGCCAAGAGCCACTCTCAGGTATCAATTTGGACGACTGCGAGCGCATCGACGTGACGAAGGGCAGGGTTAGGCTGGTCTTATCCACTGGCCTGACCGTGTAGCAAGAACAAACCGATGAGCAAACGCGGCGAGACCGATCCTTGGGATCGGCCCCAAAGATCTATGAAGGAACATTACAAAACCTTTATTGAGCGCTTCGATCAATATGGAGGCCGATTCCAGCAATCGGCCAAAATTATCCTCACCACATGTTCTGTTTGTGTTCAACATCGATCTACTTGGCAGCGGTTCTACGTCGGCTGATGAGTTAGGAAAAATCAACATTGGTCCTACCGGAGCCGACGTGCAAATACAGTGCCTTGGCTGACTACAGAGCCGATATCTGCAGTTACCTGACAGATTCGGCTCGGGGGGCACCTAATCAGACGAACATGTGCAGATGAACATGTGTGCAGTGAAGTGTTGGGGGCCGATAGAAAAATATCGGCCAGTAAATTTTTTTTTTCATGATATACAGCCGATGCAAGGACATCGACTTTAGAACTAAGAAACGAAGCCGATGCACAGCCATCGACTCTAGTACAATTACACAGGATCTACCTGCTGCGTGTTCAAGACACGGATTTCGACCAGGTCGGTTTTCAGTCCAGTTGTGATACCTTCTGCTTCCTCGAGGGAGTAAACAATGAGCCGATTTTGGGTACCTGAACCTTCTCTTCGAGGACTTCCAACCCTTTGCGACAGTTCAGCAGTACTGGCAGAGACGTCAGTTTTGGCACAAGGCAACCCTTTGCTCTTTAAGCCATTGGTACTTCATCTGCAATATCGGCTTTCAAAGGAAGAAGGGTGATCGGCTCTGATGCGTCTACAAGTTGGCTATTTTCCTAGCTACGTTCGTAGACATGATTAGGACCTCTGCATGGTGGCCGTCTCAATTTGCCCGAGTTCAGGGCCCTTGGACTGAATTGTGTATCCTCGCCACTATTCTCACTTTGACTGAGGCTCGGGGGGCAGCTGATTTGATGGACACTCTGTTTTTGGGAGCCGATTGGAGTTGCATCGGCTGACCCTGACCCTGCACCATAACCTTCTCCGAAAGCGGTGAGTCGTTGCAGAAGCATACTGCTAGAGCTACGGAGAGGAGCCTGAAAGGGAAGCCGTCGTCATCTACAGGTTTTGGACCGTCCTGTTACTGCAAGAAAATGAAGGAGACTGGATTCTCAAAACAGCCGATGAACAGCCATCGGCTGTAGCATTGCGAAATATTATGGTCAGATATCAAATCACAGTCTGAATTTGAGAAGTGCTTGACTGACGGTCTGATCGGTATCTGAGTCTGGCTTCATGGGCAGATATAAAAAAATCCGATACGTTGCTATCGGTCTTGGTGTGGCGAGCGGAAGGCTTGACATTGGATTAATTGAAAGTTAAATTGGAAGAACAATTCTTATTAATTCAAAGGAGCGGCTTTACAAGAAAGAGCCGATGGCTCTCAAAAGGGGGATCTGATGCCTAGTGCACTGCTACTGCTAGCCCTACACTAATTTGCCCCTGTTCTAGGGGTCGTCGCTGTCCTCATCGTCGCCATTGTAGCTGCCGTCGGCGCTGCTTCCAGGGAGTTCCTCGTCACTGCTGCCCCAGCCCTCGGCCGGAGCTTCTTCTTCCTCGTCATCGTCATCATCCTCGCTGTCCGCCCAAGAGCGGAAGCGCTTTGCCGGCGGATATCCGGCGGAGGAGGAGGATTCATCCTCCTCCTTTTCCTCTTCCTCCTCGTCATCATCATCGTCCTCGCTGTTCGCCCAAGCGCGGAATCGCTTTGCCGGTGGATGCTTAGCGGGGGAGGAGGAATCATCCTCCTCCTTTTCCTCTTCTTCCTCTACTTCTTCTTCTTCCTCCTTCCCGTTGGAGGAGGTGGGTTTCACCCAGGGATGGAGGTCGTCTTCGCTTTCGCTTATCAGCTCCCCTTCGATGAGGAACTTGAGGTCGTCTTCCCCATCGGTCAGAGGCAGGTCGCCATCTGACCCGACGAGTGCTTCGGGTGGGCCGTCTGGCACATGATCAAAGTTCCACTCCGGCTCGCTCGAGGAGGAAGACTGGAGGGAGAGTCCGGAGGAGACAGAGGAAGAGGAAGACATTGCTACAGGGAAAGAGGGTTTTTTCGGTGCCGATAGCCAGGACAGAGGAAGGGGATGAAGAGAGCTAATCAATCGGCACAGTTAAATAAGGAGGAGCCTAGTGGAGATTTAATGCCATTGCAGTTTCTGAGGAAGTGATGCTAAAGCTGTCAAATTTTGCAGAGAAGTTGAGAAGACAAGGCATCATGATGAAGGGTACTGCGACGGTTCTGCTCTGCCACAACATGACCCGACGAAGAAAAAGCAGAGTGATTTTGGAATTATCAATTCCAAAACCAGGGGGGCATGTGTTATCACCAGAAATTGACCGAGTCAGAGGTGGGCCGCGATCAAGATGGGCTTGAAGAATATACATGGAAGAAATACGTGAATCGGCCTTATATGCAAAGTTTGGGCTAGTTTGCCCTTGTATCTGTAACATAGTAGGATACGTGTCGGTTAGTTAGAATTTGTCTCGTGCACGGTTGGGATTAGTCCCACGTTAGAAAGTCTACGGACTATAAATATGTATCTAGGGTTTATGAAATAAACAACAATCACGTTCACCACAAATCAATCTAGGCGCATCGCCAACTCCCTTGTCTCGAGGGTTTCTTCCGGGTAAGCATCCTTCTAAGAAAAAGAAAAAGAAACATAAAAATGTTGTAGAATCCTCTGAACCTGTTAATGATCCTAATAGTATTTCTATTTCTGACGCTGAAACTGAAAGTGGTAATGAACATGATAATGGTAATGATAATGATAAGAATGACGCTTCTGATAAAGAAGAAGTTGAAGATGAACCTGAAAAGCATGCTAAAAATAAAAAGTATACTAAAGAAGATTTTATTGCTAAGAAACATGGTAATGAAAGGGAACCTTGGGTTCAAAAGCAAATGCCATTTCCTGCTAAGAAACTAAAATCAATGGAAGAAGAACACTATAATAAATTCTGTGATTGGATGAAACCTTTATTCTTGCAAATCCCTTTGACTAATGCTATTAAATTGCCTCCTTATTCAAAGTATATGAAATATATTGTTACTAATAAAAGGAAAATCCCCAATGAGGAAATTTCCACCATGCTTACTAATTACTCTTTCAATGGCAAAGTTCCAAAGAAGTTGGGCGACCCAGGTATACCTACTATTCCTTGTTCTATTAAGAATAATTATGTTAAAACTGCTCTATGTGACTTGGGAGCCGGTGTTAGTGTTATGCCTTTTTCTCTTTATAAGAGACTTTATTTAGATAAATTGATACCTACTGATATATCTTTGCAAATGGCTGATAAATCTACTGCTATTCCTGTTGGTATATGTGAGGATGTTCCTGTTCAAGTTACTACTAACTGCTTGATATTAACTGATTTTGTTGTGTTGGAAATGCCTGAAGATGATAATATGTCTATTATTCTTGGGAGACCTTTTCTTAACACCGCAGGGGCTGTTATTGATTGCAACAAAGGGAAGGTTACTTTCAATGTTGATGATAAGGAGCATACCGTCTATTTCCCCAAGAGGATTGATAAAGTATGTGGAGTCAATACTATTTCTAATGTGAGAACTATCAAAATTGGAACTATTGATTGTCCTATATATGAGCCTAAAGAAGGATATCAAAATCTTATGATTGGATCCATATCAATACAATTCAAGGTAACATGATTGATTTGAGGTTTATTTCTTCTTATGCTATGTAAAATTTATTTGGTGGCAAGACTTGATCAACCTTGTTAACAAATACTTTTTAAATGCATAGAGGAGGTAAACAACATCTCTTTCTTCCTCCACTTGTTTTACTCGCTGTAGCAATACCTTTGTATCTTTACTTTATTGCATTATTGTGCCAAGTGAAGTCTCTAATAGAAGGTTGATACTAGATTTGGATTTCTGCGCAGAAACAGATTTCTATCTGTCACGTATTTGAGTATGTCTCTCTGTAGGTAACTTAGAAAAATCTGCCAATTTACGTGAGTTATCCTCAGATATGTACGCAACTTTCATTAGTTTTGAGTTTTCTTATTTGAGCAACGGAAGTACCTCTTAAAAATTCGTCTTTACTGGCTGTTCTGTTTTGGCAGATTCTGTCTCTGTTTTTTGCATTGTCTATTGTAGACTTTAAGTAAGGCTTTCCAGACGTGGAGAGCTGTAGCTAATGTTTTATTGAGTTCTTGCAATGTGTCACTATAGGACTAAAGTAGATTAAAGTTTTTGAGTACTAACCCCTCTAATGAAGTTTATGAGAAGTTTGGTGTGGCAGAAGTTTTCAAAGGTCAAGAGAGAAGGGTGATATAATGTGATCAAGAAGAGCCAAAAGCCTAAGCTTGGGGGGAGCATGACTCCACCAGCAGCATGACTCCGAGGACGCCGAGCCCTCCTATGACTACACCGTCACGTATCCGGGTGCTTCTTCCAGCACATACCCGGAATATGATCCATCTTCGTCGTACTACGGAGGTGCTACTTCATGGGCACCATGAGATTGATCTCCACTTAGGCCAAAAGCCTAAGCTTGGGGGGAGGTATACCGGCATCACTCATTCTTTGCATATTATGATTGCTGGATACTTGTATATACTTGTTTAGTTTGTTTGAGTGGTTTTCTAATGAGAGAAAGATGATATTTGGGGAAGTGCTGATTGAAAACAGATTCTGGGCTGTCACCATAAAAATTTTCAAAAACAGCCAGAACGTTATTTTGCAAAGCCAATTTTTGAGCATGTTCACCAGGTTGTTATCTAACTTCCATTAGTTGAACACTTTTCGATTTGAGCAGCGGAAGAATTTCTTAAAAATCGAGTACTGTACTGCTGTCAAGTTTGACGAATTTCTGCTGCTTTGTGTTTATGTGACTTTTCTAGTTTTCATTTTCTAATTTTTGTTTTGTTTCTTTCCTAAAACACAAAAAGACCAAAAATATTTCTGTTGTTTCTCATCACCATTTGTTTATTTTGGTTTCTTGCTTTTACTTTGCTTTATTTGCTATCGTTGGTTTGCTATAAGAAAATCTAAAAAGATTTTGCTTTGTTCGCTTGTTTCCTCTTGTTCTTGTTTCCAATTCGAAAACACCAAAAATATTTGTTGTTCTTCTTTGGTTTGTAAAGTTCATTTTGAGTTCAATGGTCTTCGGTGGCTGGAGCGTGGTTTTCATTTCATATTATCCAAGCTACACAAGTGAAAGGCAATAATGACGATCTACGACAATTGGATTGTGGTGAGAGGCTGGTATGAACTCTATTTGTTTTCATTTTTGTACATATACTCATCCATGTGAGCATGCTTAGTTGGTTCATGTGAGGTATATGTCATTTGACAAAGTCTAGTAGTTCATGATCTCTCATTTTTAGCTCCAATTTATTAATATGAGTAGCATGTCATGGATGTTTGCTTGCATTGTTTTATTCATAAATAGGTATGACATTGTGGTATCCTCCTCTGAATAATTCATTTATATCGACTTGGCACGTGCTCACGCATGCATATGACTGAACAAAAGTCAACTAAGCCTCGATGATTTAATTTGCTTCAGAGTTCTTGTATCACTTTTATGCCTCAGTTAATTTATTTTGCCGCAAGCATGATTATGACAGTTATTGCTCTCTTGATTTGTCGCTCCCCAGTCTATTGCTAGCCTTCACTTGTACTGAGCGGGAACACCGCTCGTGCTTCCAAATACCTGAAAACCAAGTTGTTCCAAAGTGTCCACCATAAATACATATGCATGGCATTTCAAACCATTCCAAGTAAATTCTCATGCGCTACCTTTAAAACCTTCAAAATGCTTCTCAATTTGTGTTAATGTTTCATAGCTCATGAGGAAGTATGTGGTGTTTAATTTTCAACCTTGTCATTTACTCTTGATGGACTTTCATTATGGACTAGTGGCACATCCGCTTATGCAATAATTTTGCAAAAAGAGCTGGCAATGGGGTTCCCAGCCCCGATTAATCAAACTTCATTAATAATTCTCTTCACATGTTTTGCTCTGATTCATCAGTAAGCAACTTAATTTTGCAAATAGACACTCCTCCATGGTATGTGATTGATGGAAGGCACCCGAGGATTCGGTTAGCCATGGCTTGTGTAAGCAAAGGTTGGGGGGAGTGTCACCTATAATAAAACTAAAATACGTGTGTAAACAAAAGAGAAGAGGGATGATCTACCTTGCTGGTAGAGATAACGTCCTTCATGGGAGCCGCTCTTGAAAGTCTGGTTGGCAAGGTAGTTGGTGTACCCATTACCATTTGTTGACAACAACAAACACCTCTCAAAATAATTTTACTCTTGTTTTAAAAATGAAAAGCTCTAGCGCATGTTAATCCCTGCTTCCCTCTGCGAAGGGTCAATCTTTTACTTTTATGTTGTATCTCCATCCTTTCTTTGAGCACTTTCTTGAGAGCACAACTGTCATTCTTAGTACAATATGCTTGTCTCAAAATATGATTGATTGTAGTATAACTTTGATGCTTTTATCTTTGACAATCACTATTTCTAGTCTTTCTATGAACTTCAGAGGTGCCTGAGCATTTATGTTTTGCTGATCAAATATGGGCAAGCGAGATACCACTTTATCATACTCTTTTATGAATATTGCAATCCTGCTTATAGACATGATTTATGATGCTTATTATTAATTGTTGGTACCTCTCCATGATTGACATAGCTGTTAGATGATCTTATTTGCATGCATCTTATTATGAACTGCCTAAGTGTTAGCCATAGCATGAGAATATATACATCATATGAACAAATGTGTTCGTGAAAGTTCTTTTATCGCATCAGTTGTTAACTGAATTGCTTGAGGACAAGCAATAAGCTAATCTTGGGGGGAGTTGATACGTCCAAAACGTATCTACTTTCCCGAACACTTTTGCTATTGTTTTGCCTCTAATTTGTGTATTTTGGATGCAACTAACACGGACTAACGCTGTTTTCAGCAGAACTGCTCTGGTGTCTCGTTTTTGTGCAGAAATCCAACTTTCAGGAAAATCCTCGGAATTTATGCAGAAGGCCCTATTTTCCCAGAATGCGACGGAGCCGAAGGACAAGTCGGGTGGAGGCTCGAGGGCCCCACACCATAGGCGGCGCGGCCAGGGGGCCCGCGCGGCCATGTGGTGTGGCCCCCTCGGTCGGCCTCCGACGCCCTCCTTCGGACTACTTATTGCCTTCGACCTAAAAACGCACGGGGAGAAGTCGAAGTCGCCAGAAACCCTCCAGAACGCCGCCACATCGCGAAACTCCGTCTCGGGAGCCAGAAGTCTCCGTTCTGGCACTCCGCCGGGACGGGGAATTGGAGAAGATCATCGCCGCCATCACCACCGACGCTTCTCCATCAACCAGCAATGTTTCCCCCATCCATGTGTGAGTAATTCCCCCGCTGTAGGCTGAAGGGGATGGTAGAGATTGGATGAGATTGGTCATGTAATAGCATTAGATTGTTAGGGCATAGTGCCTAGTGTCCGTAATTGGTACTTTGATGATATTGTTGCAACTTGTTATGCTTAATGCTTGTCACTAGGGCCCGAGTGCCATGATCTCAGATCTGAACATGTTATTATTTCATCATGATATTCATTGTTTATGGTCTTACCTGCAAGTTGTATACACATGTCGCTGTCCGGAACCAATGGCCCCGAAGTGACAGAAATCGGGACAACCGGAGGGGATGGTAGTGACGTGAGGATCACATGTGTTCACGGAGTGTTAATGCTTTGCTCCGGTACTCTATTAAAAGGAGTACCTTAATATCCAGTAGATTCCCTTGAGGCCCGGCTGCCACCGGCTGGTAGGACAAAAGATGTTGTGCAAGTTTCTCATTGCGAGCACGTACGACTATAATTGGAACACATGCCTATTGATTGCTTTGTACTTCGACACCGTTTTATTATTATCTGCAAATGCCCTGCTATGATTGTTACATGAGTTTCTCTCATCCATGCAACACCCGTTATCCGTCCCCGTGCCTACAGTATTTTAATCCTGCTGTTTACTATAATTACTGCTGCTGTCTTTGTTACTCTGCTGCTGTTATTCTACTATCACTCTTGTTATAAAGCATTACTACTGATAAACTCTTGCGAGCAAGTCTATTTCCAGGTGCAGCTGAATTGACAACTCCGCTGTTAAGGCTTCCAAGTATTCTTTGTCTCCCCTTGTGTCGAATCAATAAATTGGGTTTTACTACCCGCGAAGATTGCTGCGATCCCCTATACTTGTGGGTTATCAGTGGCCCCACTTCGTTTCTCCCTCGGTCTTCTGGAAGCTTCGTGAAAAAATAGGACCCTGAGCGTTGATTTCGTCCAATTCCGAGAATATTTCCTTACTAGGATTTCTGAAACCAAAACAGCAGAAAACATCAACTGGCTCTTCGGCATCTCGTTAATAGGTTAGTGCCGGAAAATGCATAATAATGACATATAATGTGTATAAAACATGTGAGTATCATCATAAAAGTAGTATGGAACATAAGAAATTATAGATACGTTTGAGACGTATCAAGCGGCTCCCGAACAAGTTTCCGAGTTCGTCGATGGCGTCGATCCGGCGCACTTGCAGCTACGGGAGGCCAGCTGCAACTTCTGCCGGTGGACTTTCAAGGTCTTATTCGACGGGCAGGGCAAGATGTACCTGCACACGGGGTAGGACAAGTTCGTCCACGACCTCGCGCTCGAGCCCCGGCTGCCAGCTCACCTTCCTCTATGAGGGGGATGGCGAGATGATCGTCAAGGTATTTGACGACACAGCCTACCGCAGGCACTACCACACCGGCGAATCCAGCTTGGACACCGATAGTTAAAATTTAGAGTGTTCTTTCTTTGCAGCAGATATGGCTACGGGCCAGTTGAATTCAGTAGTGAAGGTTTCTGGATGTTGTTCCTCGAAAGAACCAACAGGGGTACTGTCACCAGCTGAATTTTCCAGTTTGGGTGACTGAGAGTGCCTGAGAGTGTTCTTTCTTGGCAGCGAACATACGGAACCAACACTACTGGCTTTCTTCATTTTTTAATGTTTTAATTTGTGTTAATCATGGTTCAAACTATGTATTTGTTTGTGTAAACCATGTTCCAAACTATGTATTAGTTTGTGTAAAACCATGTGCCTAACTATGTATTAGTTTGTTTAAAACCATGTTCCCAATTATGTGTTAGTTCGTGTAATGTTTGGAACTATGTTTAAATAAAAAAAGAAAAATAGTTGAAAAAATACATCGGCCCGCTGGAGACACCCCAGACGCAAACGGACGTGCGGAAAGAAACGGTCACTTTCGCGTCCACCAGACGATGCAAGCGGACATTTTGCTTGTCAGATATGCCTCGCCCCGCTGAAGATGCCCTTAGTAGCTAGGTCTATGGGTGATGTTCGGGTGCCTGTCATTAATTTATGACGGCAGCATGTTTCTACGATTATTTTTTGAATGTTCATCATTTTTTGTTCAAGTGGCCCATTCTAGGATCGATTTTCATTACTAAACAATAAGATAATGGCGTCCAAATTACTGCGGACATAAGATAATTTAACAGCTAGAGTGATTGTGGTGACCGTACGGACCTCTATTGGTTGTGTAATGTTAAACCGAACCTCTTTTATGGAGGTGTACGCGGTTCGGGGCGGAGCCAGTGGCGGACGCAGAAATAAATTGATGGTGGGCACATTTCAAAAAATAATCTCAATAACCCATGCGTGATATTTTTTTACCAAATAACATTTCCATAGATTTAGCTAGATTATTCTCTATTTATAGTGAAACTCTCAAAGAAACAATTTTTCAAGATATGACCCTTTTATTATTCATGAAAAAATTGATGTGTAAATATTTTGTAAACATCCATGAAACAAAATTTAAAGTGTGAACCATTTTTTAAGTCATGTAACTTTTTTAACTACATGAAAAAAATTAAGATCCGCACACCAATTTTTGAACAACGACTCCGTGGTTTTCAAGACATTAACCTTTTTGACATCCGTGAAAAAAAATATATATTTTTGGATCATGAACCATTTTTTCACAAGACATGAACCTTTTTTTTGTTTGTAATCAGAAACATTTTTTACCATCAATGAACCCTCTTTTAATAACCATTGTCATTATGTGAGGGGTGAAGAAGAAATAGTTAAACGGGAAGAATGAATTGACCAGATAAGAGCCATGAACGGCAGTCGAATATATTGCGGCAAGCAAGAAAAACTGATATTTTTGGGTTCGTGTTGGCACCTTTTGTTTAGAATGTATTGGCACCTAGCTAATAACTCACCGATAGCGGCGATTTGGAAAAAATATGGCCCGGGCAGGTATCTCACATGGGCCACTAGCATGAAGCCAATGTAGAAACGCGCTTTATCTCTGCGTCAATTTGCTCGTCCGGCCGCGCTTGCTCGCATGTGCGAGAAACAGAGAGCCATTTCAGCCTTCAGTCCGAACCAGTATGCAAAAAAAGTTCTTCAAAAAATCTGGGTGGGCCACAGCCCCCTCAGCCCACCCGCTGGGTACACCCATGGGCGGAGCTTCCCAGGAACTCGAAACCGACCTCGAGTAGCCTACTTAAAGGAGGGGAAAGCCACCACCAAGAACCAATCTCAATTTGCGTCTCCATGACGGAGCCGTGCTGCCTCCACCATCAAGATCTCCACACCATCATCATTTAAAACAAGAGGAGAATAAGGATTGGGACAAGGAGGCCTTGATATCAACCTTCTTCATCATCATCATCTTATACGCACTCCGCCAACGATTCATACATAGATCGCGTTGTAATCCAACTCTACCATGGATCTCCCTACGTGCGGGTATCATTTTGTTCCCTCGTCCATTATCAGCATATAATGCCTTGTACCCTTGTACTTGAGTAGTTTAGTTGGGGATATGGATAAACCCTAGAATTACTATGAATTGAAATAAAGGTTAAAATGTATTCTCTTGTATGTGTGTAGTGTTATTCTTCAACAATATTTTCTGAATCTAGCCACATAATAATTTGCCCATTTGAGTCGTTGGAGTAGCTTTGAAGGTGGAAGTGAGAGAAACCTATCACATCCCATCAACTACTGTCAATGAGGGTATAACAGAGATCTTAGAACTCTATCAGTAACCATAGAGTAATTGGAAACGGAGGAAGTAGCAACCATATTAAATAGGAAGGGGGCAAAGGGATCACCATACTTCACACCTTTATAGCTACCAAAGTAAGGTCGCACCACATCATTAACTTTTACACTAAGAGCAAGTCCAATAAATCCTAGTCAGCTGGCTATAAGAATTGAAATAGTATATTATTGTTTAGTTGGAGGAGGAGAGAGAAGAACAGTGGGCTCTTACGCAAGAGCCATCTCTATCACGTGCTCCTAGGCACTTTGTGAGAGTGAAAGTTGGGCCATACATTGATAAAGTACTATATTTTTATAGCTACTATTGTATAGTATATTGATTGTAAGTTGACTGTAGATTGTTAGATGTATATATCTATATTGTAGTTTCCCCATATGTTAGGGGGCTTCCTGCATATTTGCACCTGTACATGTACTATATATTGTGGCATTTAGCCCCCTGGTAATACAACAAGTATATTGCCCTAACATGGTATCAGAGCGAAAATTGGTCCAATACTAGTCCGTGGCCGTCCTTGTTGCTTGTTCCGGCCGTCTCCCTCCGTCCGCCGCCGGTCGCCCGTCCTCCTTGCCGGCCGCTCCTCCTCCTCCCCGGCCGCCGGCTGTTCTCCTCCTCGCCGGCTGTTCCTTCTTCTCCCAGGCCGCCTGCTGCTTGATACGTCTCCAACGTATCGATAATTTCTTATGTTCCATGCCACATTATTGATGTTATCTACATGTTTTATGCACACTTTATGTCATATTCGTGCATTTTCTGGAACTAACCTATTAACAAGATGCCGAAGTGCCAGTTCCTGTTTTCTGCTGTTTTTGGTTTCAGAAATCCTAGTAACGAAATATTCTCGGAATCGGACGAAATCAACGCCCAGGTTCCTATTTTACCCGGAAGCATCCAGAACACACGAGAACCGCCAGAGAAGGGAGGCAGGGCCACCACACCACACCCCGGCGCGGCCTAGGGTGTGGGCCCCCCTTCGACCTTCCTGCGCCGCCTCTTCGCCTATAAGAAGCCCCTGGATCAGAAAACCCTACAACAATTGACGAAACCCACAGAAACCTTCCAGAGCCGCCGCCATCGCGAAGCCAAGATCTGGGGGACAGGAGTCTCTGTTCCGGCACCCTGCCGGAGCGGGGAAGTGCCCCCGGAAGGCTTCTCCATCGACACCGCTGCCATCTCCACCGCCATCTTCATCACCGCTGCTGCTCCCATGAGGAGGGAGTAGTTCTCCATCGAGGCTCGGGGCTGTACCGGTAGCTATGTGGTTAATCTCTCTCCTATGTACCTCAATACAATGATCTCATGAGCTGCTTTACATGATTGAGATTCATCTGAGTTTTGTATCACTACTATCTATGTGCTACTCTAGTGATGTGTTATTAAAGTAGTTCTATTCCTCCTGCACGTGTGTAAAGGTGACAGTGTGTGCACCGTGTTAGTACTTGGTTTATGCTATGATCATGATCTCTTGTAGATTATGGAGTTAACTATTGCTATGATATTATTGATGTGATCTATTCCTCCTACATATGCATGAAGGTGACAGTGTGCATGCTATGCTAGTACTCGGTTTAGTCTGTTGATCTATCTTACACTAAAGGTTACTTAAACATGAGCATTATTGTGGAGCTTGTTAACTCCGGCATTGAGGGTTCGTGTAATCCTACGCAATGTGTTCATCATCCAACAAAAGTGTAGAGTATGCATTTATCTGTTCTGTTATGTGATCAATGTTGAGAGTGTCCACTAGTGAAAGTGTAATCCCTAGGCCTTGTTCCTAAATACTGCTGAGTTACTACTGCTTGTTTACTGTTTTACTGTGTTACTACTGCTGCAATACCACCACCATCAATTACGCGCCAAGCACTTTTCTGGCACCGTTGCTACTGCTCATACTTATTCATACCACCTGTATTTCACTATCTCTTCGCCGAACTAGTGCACCTATTAGGTGTGTTGGGGACACAAGAGACTTCTTGCTTTGTGGTTGCAGGGTTGCATGAGAGGGATATCTTTGACCTCTTCCTCCCTGAGTTCGATAAACCTTGGGTATCCACTTAAGGGAAACTTGCTGCTGTTCTACAAACCTCTGCTCTTGGAGGCCCAACAACATCTCTGAGAAAGGAGGGGGAACGTAGACATCAAGCACTTTTCTGGCGCCGTTGCCGGGGAGGAAAGGTAAAAGGCTCTCATACTACGGTCCCAGGTAAAGTATTTTTCTGGCGCCGTTGTGTGTGTGCTCAAAGCTATTTCCTTTAGATCCTGCAATTGCATCTTGTTGTTTCTTGTTTACACTAGTTTGGCATAATGTACAAGAGTGAGCTTCTTGTTCTATTTCCTGATTTAAAACATGGATTGTTTGATGCGAAAATTAAAAAACCTATTAAATCTTGTTTGCATGCTGGTAGTAATATTAGTATGAACGCTTTGAACACCATTGTTGATAATAATATAGAAAGTTCTAAGCTTGGGGAAGCTGGTTTTCATGATCTTTTTAGTCCCCCAAGCATTGAGGAGAAAATTTTCTTTGATGATACTTTGCCTCCTATATATGATGATTATAATGATAGTGGTCTTTTGGTGCCACCTACTATGGAGAGTGAATTTGATTATGATTACAATATGCCTCCTATATTTGATGATGAGAATAATAATGATAGCTACTTTGTTGAATTTGCTCCCACTACAACTAATAAAATTGATTATGCCTATGTGGAGAGTAATAACTTTATGCATGAGACTCATGATAAGAATGTTTCATTTGATAGTTATATTGTTGAGTTTGCTCATGATGCTACTGAAAGTTATTATGAGAGAGGAAAATATGGTTGTAGAAATTTTCATGTTACTAAAACACCTCTCTATGTGCTGAAATTTTTGAAGTTACACTTGTTTTATCTTCCTATGCTTGTTACTTTGCTCTTCATGAACTTGTTTATTTACAAGATTCCTATGCATAGGAAGCATGTTAGACTTAAATGTGTTTTGTATTTGCCTCTTGATGCCCTCTTTTGCTTCAAATACTATTTCTTGCGAGTGCATCATTAAAACTGCTGAGCCCATCTTAATGGCTATAAAGAAAAGAACTTCTTGGGAGATAACCCATGTGTTATTTTGCTACAGTACTTTGTTTTATATTTGTGTCTTGGAAGTTGTTTACTACTGTAGCAACCTCTCCTTATCTTAGTTTTGTGTTTTGTTGTGCCAAGTAAAGCCGTTGATAGAAAAGTAAGTACTAGATTTGGATTACTGCACAGTTCCAGATTTCTTTGCTGTCACGAATCTGGGTCCACCTCCCTGTAGGTAGCTCAGAAAATTAAGCCAATTTACGTGCATGATCCTCAGATATGTACGCAACTTTCATTCAATTTGAGCATTTTCATTTGAGCAAGTCTGGTGCCATTTTAAAATTCGTCAATACGAACTGTTCTGTTTTGACAGATTCTGCCTTTTATTTCGCATTGCCTCTTTCGCTATGTTGGATGAATTTCTTTGATCCACTAATGTCCAGTAGCATTATGCAATGTCCAGAAGTGTTAAGAATGATTGTGTCACCTCTGAACATGTGAGTTTTTGATTGTGCACTAACCCTCTAATGAGTTGTTTCGAGTTTGGTGTGGAGGAAGTTTTCAAGGATCAAGAGAGGAGTATGATGCAACATGATCAAGAAGAGTGAAAGCTCTAAGCTTGGGGATGCCCCGGTGGTTCACCCCTACATATATCAAGAAGACTCAAGCGTCTAAGCTTGGGGATGCCCAAGGCATCCCCTTCTTCATCGACAAATTATCAGGTTCCTTCTCTTGAAACTATATTTTTATTCGGTCACATCTTATGTGCTTTACTTGGAGCGTCTGTTTGCTTTTGTTTTTGTTTGTGTTTGAATAAATTGGATTACATCATGCTTGTGTGGGAGAGAGACACGCTCCGCTGGTTCGTATGAACACATGTGTTCTTAGCTTTTAGTATTCATGGCGAAGTTTCTTCTTCGTTAAATTGTTATATGGTTGGAATTGGAAAATGATACATGTAGTAATTGCTATTAATGTCTTGGGTAATGTGATACTTGGCAATTGTTGTGCTCATGTTTAAGCTCTTGCATCATATGCTTTGCACCCATTAATGAAGAAATACATAGAGCATGCTATAATTTGGTTTGCATATTTGGTTTCTCTAAGGTCTAGATAATTTCTAGTAAAGAGTTTGAACAACAAGGAAGACGGTGTAGAGTCTTATAATGTTTTCAATATGTCTTTTATGTGAGTTTTGCTGCACCGGTTCATCCTTGTGTTTGTTTCAAATAAGCCTTGCTAGCCTAAACCATTGTATCGAGAGGGAATACTTCTCATGCATCCAAAATACTTGAGCCAACCACTATGCCATTTGTGTCCACCATACCTACCTACTACATGGTATTTTCCAGCCATTCCAAAGTAAATTGCTTGAGTGCTACCTTTAAAATTCCATCATTCACCTTTGCAATATATAGCTCATGGGACAAATAGCTTAAAAACTATTGTGGTATTGAATATGTAATTATGCACTTTATCTCTTATTAAGTTGCTTGTTGTGCGATAACCATGTTCTTGGGGACGCCATCAACTATTCATTGTTGAATTTCATGTGAGTTGCTATGCATGTTCGTCTTGTCTGAAGTAAGGGCGATCTACACTGAGTTGAATGGTTTGAGCATGCATATTGTGAGAGAAGAACATTGGGCCGCTAACTAAAGCCATGATCCATGGTGGAAGTTTCAGTTTTGGACAAACATCCTCAAATCTCTAATGAGAAAAGAATTAATTGTTGTTGAATGCTTAAAGCATTAAAAGAGGAGTCCATTATCTGTTGTCTATGTTGTCCCGGTATGGATGTCTAAGTTGAGAATAATCAAAAGCGAGAAATCCAAATGCGAGCTTTCTCCTTAGACCTTTGTACAGGCGGCATAGAGGTACCCCTTTGTGATACTTGGTTAAAGCATATGTATTGCGGTGATAATCCAGGTAGTCCAAGCTAATTAGGACAAGGTGCGGGCACTATTGGTACACTATGCATGAGGCTTGCAACTTATAAGATATAATTTACATGATGCATATGCTTTATTACTACCGTTGACAAAATTGTTTCATGTTTTCAAAATCAAAGCTCTAGCACAAATATAGCAATCGATGCTTTTCCTCTTTGAAGGACAATTCTTTTACTTTCAATGTTGAGTCAGTTTACCTATTTCTCTCCACCTCAAGAAGCAAACACTTGTGTGAACTGTGCATTGATTCCTACATATTTGCTTATTGCATTTGTTATATTACTCTATGTTGACAATATCTATGAGATATACATGTTATAAGTTGAAAGCAACCGCTGAAACTTAATCTTCTTTTATGTTGCTTCAATACCTTTACTTTGAATTATTGCTTTATGAGTTAACTCTTATGCAAGACTTATTGATGCTTGTCTTGAAGTGCTATTCATGAAAAGTCTTTGCTTTATGATTCACTTGTTTACTCATGTCATATACATTGTTTTGATCGCTGCATTCACTACATATGCTTTACAAATAGTATGATCAAGGTTATGATGGCATGTCACTCCAGAAATTATCTGTGTTATCGTTTTACCTGCTCGGGACGAGCAGAACTAAGCTTGGGGATGCTGATACGTTTCCAACGTATCGATAATTTCTTATGTTCCATGCCACATTATTGATGTTATCTACATGTTTTATGCACACTTTATGTCATATTCGTGCATTTTCTGGAACTAACCTATTAACAAGATGCCGAAGTGCCAGTTCCTGTTTTCTGCTGTTTTTGGTTTCAGAAATCCTAGTAACGAAATATTCTCGGAATCGGACGAAATCAACGCCCAGGTTCCTATTTTACCCGGAAGCATCCAGAACACACGAGAACCGCCAGAGAAGGGAGGCAGGGCCACCACACCACACCCCGGCGCGGCCTAGGGGGGGGGGCGCGCCCCCCTAGGGTGTGGGCCCCCCTTCGACCTTCCTGCGTCGCCTCTTCGCCTATAAGAAGCCCCTGGATCAGAAAACCCTACAACAATTGACGAAACCCACAGAAACCTTCCAGAGCCGCCGCCATCGCGAAGCCAAGATGCGGGGACAGAGTCTCTGTTCCGGCACCCTGCCGGAGCGGGGAAGTGCCCCCGGAAGGCTTCTCCATCGACACCGCTGCCATCTCCACCGCCATCTTCATCACCGCTGCTGCTCCCATGAGGAGGGAGTAGTTCTCCATCGAGGCTCGGGGCTGTACCGGTAGCTATGTGGTTAATCTCTCTCCTATGTACCTCAATACAATGATCTCATGAGCTGCTTTACATGATTGAGATTCATCTGAGTTTTGTATCACTACTATCTATGTGCTACTCTAGTGATGTGTTATTAAAGTAGTTCTATTCCTCCTGCACGTGTGTAAAGGTGACAGTGTGTGCACCGTGTTAGTACTTGGTTTATGCTATGATCATGATCTCTTGTAGATTATGGAGTTAACTATTGCTATGATATTATTGATGTGATCTATTCCTCCTACATATGCATGAAGGTGACAGTGTGCATGCTATGCTAGTACTCGGTTTAGTCTGTTGATCTATCTTACACTAAAGGTTACTTAAACATGAGCATTATTGTGGAGCTTGTTAACTCCGGCATTGAGGGTTCGTGTAATCCTACGCAATGTGTTCATCATCCAACAAAAGTGTAGAGTATGCATTTATCTGTTCTGTTATGTGATCAATGTTGAGAGTGTCCACTAGTGAAAGTGTAATCCCTAGGCCTTGTTCCTAAATACTGCTGAGTTACTACTGCTTGTTTACTGTTTTACTGTGTTACTACTGCTGCAATACCACCACCATCAATTACGCGCCAAGCACTTTTCTGGCACCGTTGCTACTGCTCATACTTATTCATACCACCTGTATTTCACTATCTCTTCGCCGAACTAGTGCACCTATTAGGTGTGTTGGGGACACAAGAGACTTCTTGCTTTGTGGTTGCAGGGTTGCATGAGAGGGATATCTTTGACCTCTTCCTCCCTGAGTTCGATAAACCTTGGGTATCCACTTAAGGGAAACTTGCTGCTGTTCTACAAACCTCTGCTCTTGGAGGCCCAACACTGTCTACAGGAAAGGAGGGGGAACGTAGACATCACTGCTCCATCCTCCTCTGGTTGTCCGCCGCCTACTGCCGTTCGCCGCCGGCCGCTCCGTCGCCGGCCGTTCCCCCGCCCTCCGCCCATAGTGGCTCGTGGTTTTCAGCAGGAGCATGGCCGTGACTATGATGAGACTTTTGCCCCTGTGGCTCATATGACCATTGTGCGTACTCTTCTTGCTGTTGCTTCTGTTCGACCCTGGTCTCTGTCCCAGCTCGATGTTCAGAATTCTTTTCTTAATGGCGAGTTGAGTGAGGAGGTTTACATGCAGCCTCCTCCTGGGTATTCTGTTCCCGATGGGATGGTTTGTCGTCTTCGACGTTCTCTCTATGGTCTCAAACAGGCCCCTCGTGCCTGGTTTGAGCGTTTCGCCTCTGTGGTGACTGCTGCTGGTTTCTCTCCTAGTTTTCATGATCCAGCACTTTTCGTTCACACTTCTTCTCGTGGACGCACTCTTCTTCTCTATGTTGATGATATGATCATTACTGGTGATGATCCTGAGTATATTGCCTTTGTCAAGGCTCGTCTTCGAGATTAGTTTCTTATGACTGATCTTGGTCCTCTTCGCTGTTTTCTTGGCATTGAGGTTTCTTCCACTTCTGATGTCTTTTCTATCTCTCAGGAAAAGTATATTCAGGATCTTCTTGCCCGTGCTGTTCTTGGGGATGAGCGCACGGTTGATACTCCTATGGAGCTTAATGTTAAGCTTCGTCCTACTGATGGTGATCCTCTTCCTGATCCCACTCGTTATCGCCATCTTGTTGGGAGTCTTGTTTATCTTGCTGTCACTCGTCCTGATATTTCTTATCCTGTTCATATTCTGAGTCAGTTTGTCTCAGCTCCTACCACTGTTCACTACAGTCATCTCCTCTGAAGGGATTCGTAGCATAGAAAACAAAAAAATTCTACCGCGAGAACGAAAAACAAGCCAAGATGCAATCTAGAAGATGGGAGCAACGAGAAGATCATGAGACTAACCCTCGAAGATTTCCAAAGCCTACGAGATTAGATCTTGTTGTTGCTGTAGTCGATCACTTGCCGCTTTCGAAAGCGCGTAGAAGATCTTGACGGTGCCACAGTCGGGCAGCACCTCCGTACTCGGTCACACGTTCGGTGTTGATGACGACGTCCTTCTCCCCGTTCCAGCGGGCAGCGGAAGTAGTAGATCCTCCTCGGAATCCCGGCAGCACGACGGCGTGGTGGCGGTGGTGGTGGAGATCTCCGGCAGGGCTTCGCCTAAGCGTTTGCGGGAGAGGTGGAGGAGGAGGGGCGGCTAGGGTTTGTGAGAGGGGACGCCGGCTAGGGCAGCCTTGAGGGGTGCGGCCAACTCATGGCTTGGAGTGGCCGGCCCCCTCCCCTTGTTCTTCATTATATAGGTGGAAATCCCCAAGTGTTGGTATCCAAATCTTAGAATAAGACCCGAAACCAAAACCTACCAAAGGGACAAAACCTACCCAAGGGGGGAATCCTACTCAAGGTGGGACTCCCACCCCTTCCTTGGGGGGGGGGGGGGGGGTTAGCCGGCCACCTTTGGGGAGTCCACCTGGGACTCCTCCTCCTTAGGGTTGGCCGGCCATGCAAGGTGGAGTCCCTCCGGGACTCCACTTTCCATGGTGATTTCTTCCGGACTTTTCTAGAACCTTCCATAAATGCACCGGATCATTTTCAAACTTATAAAATGACTTCCTATATATGAATCTTATTCTCCGGACCATTCCGGAACTCCTCGTGATGTCCTGGATCCCATCCGAGATTCCGAACAAAACTTTGAACTCCATTCCATATTCCATATCTACTTAAACGACATCAAACCTTAAGTGTGTCACCCTACGGTTCGTGAACTATGCAGACATGGTTGAGACTTCTCTCCGACCAATAACCAATAGCGGGATCTGGAGATCCATAATGGCTCCCACATATTCAACGATAACTTAGTGATCGATTGAACCATTTACATACGATACCGATTCCCTTTGTCACGCGATATTTTACTTGTCCGAGGTTTGATCATCGGTATCTCTATACCTCGTTCAACCTTGTCTCCTGACAAGTACTCTTTACTCGTACCGTGGTATGTCATCTCTTATGAACCATTCATATGCTTGCAAGCTAATTAGACGACATTCCACCGAGAGGGCCCAGAGTATATCTATCCGTCATTGGGATGGACAATATCCCACTCTTGATCCATATGCCTCAACTCATACTTTCCGAATACTTAATCCCACCTTTATAACCACCGATTTACGCAGTGGTGTTTGATGTAATCAAAGTACCCTTCCGGCATAAGTGATTTACATGATCTCATGGTCGAAGGACTAGGTAACTATGTATCGAAAGCTTATAGCAAATGAACTTAATGACGTGATCTTATGCTACGCTTAATTGGGTGTGTCCATTACATCATTCATCAATGACATAACCTTGTTATTAATAACATCCAATGTTCATGATCATGAAACGATGATCATCTATTAATCAACAAGCTAGTTATACAAGAGGCTTACTAGGGACTCCTTGTTGTTCACATAACACACATGTATCAATGTTTCGGTTAATACAATTATAGCATGGTATGTAAACATTATCATAAACACAAAGATATATTATAATAACCATTTTATTATTGCCTCTTGGGCATATCTCCAACATCCTCCGTGTTCTTCGTTATCTTCGTGACACGATCACTCGTCGCCTTTTCTCTCCCCGTTCCAGCTCTCTCCAGCTCCAGTGCTACTCGAATGCTACGTGGGCGAGTGATCCTACGGATCGTCGTTCACTTTCTGCTTACTGTGTGTTTCTTGGTGGTTCGCTTGTTGCTTGGAAGACGAAGAAACAGGTAGCAGTTTCCCGTTCGAGTGTTGAGGCTGAGTTGCGGGCTATGACTTTGTTGATTGCTGAGGTGACCTGGTTACGGTGGTTGCTTGCAGATTTTGGGGTCTCTGTTACGACACCCACTCCACTTTTGTCTGACAGTACAGGTGCTATCAGTATTGCACGTGATCCGGTACAGCATGAGCTGACCAAGCATATTGGTGTTGATGCTTTTTATACACGTGCTCAGGTGCAGGATGAGGTTGTTGCGGTTCATTATGTGCCTTCAGATTTGCAGTTGGCGGATTTTTTACGAAGGCACAGACTTGAGCGCATCATGACTTCTTACTCTCCAAACTCAGTGTTGTGGATCCACCATGAGTTTGAGGGGAGGTGTTAGATGTATATATCTGTATTATAGTTTCCTCATATCTTAGGGGGCTTCCTGCATATTTGCACCTGTACATGTACTATATATTGTGGCCTTTGCCCCCTGATAATATAACAAGTATATTGTCCTAACATAGATGATATGGCACTTGGCTTATAGCCAGCAGCTGGCTACACTATTGAAATTGCTCTAATAGCCCCCATGATTCTTTATCAATTAACTGGGCAATCAAAACTTTTTATTCAGAAATAAGCAATCTATTGTCTTGTTATAAAAAATAGAGTTCAGAGTTTTCAAAAAAAAAAAAACCCTTCATGTTTTTTACCTAAAAAAAATAGAGTTCAGAGTTGAGCAGATTGCTTGCAGCTTCTCCCTCTGCACTCTAACTTTAATGAGTAAAGTATGCTTTTTGCAGAAGCAAATGGAATTTTCTCTGTTGGGCAACTAAAGCGCGGGAGCCAGAATCTCGAACGACACAATTATGGTGCAAAGCTCCGTCCCTTTAACAAGGAGACGCTTTGTTCCTTGCGTATGGCTCCTCGAAGCACACAGTAAACGACCTAGTGCCTGGACCATCAATAGTGCCGTACGTCCTCTTCGTCGGAGGCCGGCACAACGACTTTGCCATGCATGCATGATACACGCATACGTGCTTCCGTTTACACGATCCGTACCGAACAAGCTCGACCGGCGGCGATCCTTGCCGTCGCTCCGACGCCAAACTCGCACAAACTTTCGCCCAGAATAATGGCGTAGCCCCGGGAAGGGGAGGACCACCACGCTGGCCAGTGCCCACTACATACCGTCGCTAGCATGCCTAAATACAGTGGCAATGTCATTCGCGCGTACAGGCGGCGCGATAATACTGTAGTGCTGCAATGGAGAGCTCGAGAGAAATCGTCGACGGTGGCGGAAACGACGACGACGTGGGTGACGTACTGGCGCGATACAGCCTCGACGTGAGCGCCGGCTGCGGCGGGCGGCGGAGCACGCTGCTGGACGAGTACGAGCGGCTGGCGTTCGAGGCGCAACTCAACAGCGCCATCTTGCGCCGGTGCTACTCCGAGCCCAGCCCGGTCAGGTTCGCCCATCCTTCCGCCGGCGTGTCGCCGGCGGCGCCGGCTCAGTGGACCGGAGGAGAGGCGCAACGGGATGAGCCTGCGGCCGCCGGGAAGTCGTGGCGTCTCCTCGAGCTGGTGGCTAAGTGGCTCGAGATGTTGAAGACGGTGCTCTGGTGGCTCGGGAGCGTGTGGGAGCGGCGCCGTTGGAAGGAGCAGGACACGCGACGACGCCCGCCAGCGACGGTGCCACGGGTTCAGTTGCAGGACTACCTGTGTTAGTGCTTTCTTTTGAACAAGTAGTTACACTTACACTGTCTTGTCTCTGAAAGTGCCTGTGTACGATTTTTTCCTTTTTCTGTTGTTATTTGAAAGAGATTTCTTTTTCGGTTCGTATATCTTAGAACGGAACTGTGGAACTTCGTTTGCCTACTTGAATGCCCGTGCATTTCTATGCGCATTTCTATGGCCTCTATTTTATTATGCAACACCTCAGTATAATAAATGGAAAAATTATATGTATGAAACTAGATCAGCAATATATTTCTAAGAGCCCACAGGATTGTACCTCATTTGAAATATTTTTCAACAAAATACATCGATTGAATGTGAAAATAAGCAGTCGACCAGTTTTTTTATCAACTAATATCTATCCTTGATGCTTCTTAGATATTGTCGTACATAGTGATATTGTCTTCTGCTTCAGTGGTGGAGCTCTATTCGGCGGCAGGAGATGGAGGAGGTGGCGTAGAGAAGGGGATGGTAGTCGAGCCCATTTGTAAATTAGGCCGGTAGTTGTAAAGATCTTTGTTAGTGTTGGACGTGAGTTACAGTACCCTGTCTCAAATTAGATCAAATTTGTCTTATACATTAAAACATGTAAACATGTATATAAGCGTATGTAGATAAATCTGGGACATGTAATTGAGACAGAGTATATCTGCCATGGGTAGACCGGCCCGGCCAGCTCGGCCCAAAAAATCCGGGCTTGGGCCAGCATGTAGGCTAGGCCTGTGCCTGATTTTCGCGGAACATGATTCACAAAACACGATGCAACCATGATAGATGTTTTTTTTCGATCAAGGAGCATAACTCCAGCCTCTGCATCCAAAAGATGCACGATGTGAGCGGGGGATGAGGTGGGGTGCGCATGAACTCGTTCTCTTTTCACTCAGGGCTTGTTTGATTCGCAGGATTTAACAAACGTAGGAATAGGAAAAAAATACATGAATAAGATATGAATGTACGAGGTGTAATCCTATAGAGTTTTCAAAGCACAAGAATTTCTGAAGTTGAATGTTTGATTCACAGGAATAGGAAAAACACAGGAATCCTTAAAACCATAATTAAAATAAATGTAAAAGTAAGATTAGATCATTATGATGCAACTTATGACATTTTTCTTGTTCTTTGTATGTAGGAATGTAAAAAGAGGTTTGGGTGGACTGTGGAATTCCTTTGATTTCCCTATAAAACCTAAACTAAAGGAATAATTCCTACACTTTTCCTACACTCTATTCCTTTGAATCAAATAGATGAATAGTGGCACCAAAGGAAAATTTTCTATTCCTACGATTTTCCTCCAATATTCCAATGAATAAAACAGGTCCTTGTTAGAGTTAGAACAACAATCCTTATAAGCTGCTCCAACTTTCTCAACTTGTAATGTGAGACTAAGCTTTGTCTTTCACAGCTTCCAAGTTACCGTAAAAGATAAGCCTTGAGATTTAATATATTGTAGGCTATATGGACTATTTTTTGTTGGCTACATGCCGTGTACATCAACACAATTGTCCTTGTCCATACCATTGGCATCAGGATCGAGTACCAGTTTGAGCTAGACATTCCAATCAACCACTACTAGAAAAGAGAGCTTCCGTTCGGAGGCTCTGCGAGCATCAGTCTCGGCCGCGTTACGAAACGGGACTAATGTGAGTATTAGTCATGGTTCGAACGGCTAGGACGCCGCACGGGATCAGGTTAGCATCAGTCCTGATTTGAATGGAACTTTTAGTTTCGGTTGGAGACACCAACCAGGACTAAAGGTATGGTACGAATTAGGATGGCGCACGAGGGTAGGCGCAACACCCTTTAGTCCCAGTTGGTCCGCTCGAGCCGAGCCCAGCCACGTGAAGACATTTTAATCCCAGTTTGCAACACAACTGAGAATAGAAGGGGCCTTTAGTCCCGATTGAACAGTTCCGATTGCGTAACTGTTAAAAGCATTTACCGACCGGTCCATTTTTCTACTAGTGAACACAATGTATAAGTCATGATTGGATAGGTAAAGAGTCACGTGTGTAGGTGCTTTGGTGCCATGTGGAACAGGAACTCGTCTTTGCCTTTGCCGGTTGCTGCACCAACATGAGAAAGTCATGCAGCAGTCCATGGCGATCTTTTCCCCTGGAAGATGGTCGTGGCGAAACTTGAGCTCCTGAGATAGTCGGCAAATGAAAGCAGAGCCGGACGAAACTGACGGGGAACTTATTCAGTTCCATCCAAGTGGTTGAACTGAACCGTCAGTCGTCCTCTACCCATCGTCGTCATCGGCCACACTCACGGTGCGAGGGCAGCTACCTGGATACAATGAGGATGAGAGGATGCGTGATTCGGGTGCGCACCGGGCGACGGCGACGGAGCTGCCGTCCGCCCGTGCAGCTAGACGTGGCGATCGTGGGGCGTTGGCGCGTCGGGGTGATCTCGGCGGTTCAACCGCCGACGCGATCGCCGTCGCGTGCGGGCGAAGGCACGCGCACGTCGCCCTGGTGGTTGGCTCGCTTGTGGATCGGTGTAGGCGCCCACGTGTCGAGGTGCCATGCCCAAGCACCAGGCAACCGGCCGACATCCGCGACCCCGGGCATGCAAGCCGCCGCGCGCCGGCGACGAAAATTCAGCAAAGCTTGTTGCTCACAGTATGTCAGTACTATGTTTTGCGGCGTCGAATCCTTACAGTGTGAGCGATCATACATTTGACGCGCGCGGCAAGTGGAGCGCCTGACGAACTGACAATCATGCATGGCAAGCCATCGCCGGAAAAATCGACATGAGCTTGCGCGCGCGGAACTGTGCTGCTGGTACCTTGTGATGCTGTAGCACCGGCAAAGGCGTTGGAAAAATCTCGGCTGCTCGATCGACCAGCTCACACGATGACCACGGCGATCGTGTCGGTCTCCGCGGGACGCTGGCTCCGTCCGCCGCCGCCCTTCGCGGGCGCGCCCTCGATGACCGGCCGCCGGCACGTGGGGCACGAGCCGTGGGACACGAGCCAGGCGTCGACGCACCGGACGTGGAACCCGTGGCCGCAGCGCGGCAGCACGCGCACCTTCTCGCCGTCCACGAACTCGCCGAGGCAGATGGCGCACACGTCGTCGATGTCCTCCCCGCCGCCCGCGCCGTACACCTCCACGGGGAGGCTCCTCAGCGCGCGCCTCTTGATGCCGCCGCTGCCGCTTCCGCGCCGCGCGGACGCGCCGCCCGCGCCGGTAGCCGCTGCCGCCGCGGCTGCCCCCCGGCTGCCGTACCGGAGCGCGCACCGGGCCAGGGAGTTGAGCCCGATGGCGAAGAGCAGCGCGAAGAAGAGCGCCGCGAGGATGATCACCACGTTGGTGTCGAACGCCGAGCCGCCTCCCGCCGCGGGGCCTCCGCCGTGGTCGTCGAAGCCCAGCCCAGCCGTGCCGACGCTCGACGGTGCCGGTGCCTCCGAATCAGGACGACCCATAGTTGATGAAGCTAATTCGTGGCGATGCTCGACCGATCAGAGTTCGCCCTGCGGCCGATTGATCGATGCTTCGAGCTATTTGCGATCGACTGATGACCACCCAGCTCGCTCGATGGATGCTTTCAAGCTATTCGACTGGATTGATTCCTGCGCTATCCTTGTGAGCGTGCCTGTCACTCTCTGCTCTGTTCGTGGAGTATATATAAGAGGGCGCCTACACCATTGTTTCTGGCGTTGTTGCGCGAATGTGTGTACTTTGCAAAAGGGCGCTCCGTCCGGCACCAAGTTGCACCCTGCTACTGGGTGAGTTGTTGCAGGGATAGGGACACGCGCGCTCGTAGATAAGCGGATACTGCGGCCGCACATACGCCTTTTGGTTGCTTTCGAGGCCGAGTTAAGATATTTTCTTTCTTTGTCCCCCCTCCATCCATAAAGAGATGCCGGTGATTTGTCTAAATTCAAATGTGGAAATTCAATCCATCTCCCGGGTGTGTATGTTCCCTCTACAAAAAAAGTATTTTAAAATGTTGAAATTTTTTGACAATTTTTTGACATGTACATCTTCATGATATATATACGTTCGTCAAGTTTCACGAGGAATTAATATTTTTTGTGGTCTATGTAAAAAAGAAAAAAAAATTCCTCTGAAAAACCTTATTTTTAGCATTGAATGTTGTTTTTTACGCACGCTACATGGCAAGTCGATTTTTCATGAAACAACTTTATAAACGTGTAGCACGTGAAGATATACATGCGATTTTTTTGTTTCAATTTTTAAAATTTCAAAATATGTCTAACATGTATTTCAAAATAAAGGGAGCATATGCTCCCATGTGCCAAAACAACACTCTCATTCAAATATGTTTATACAGTAAATAATGTTTAGATATACTTAAATTTAGATAAGTTTGTGACATTCTTTTATGAATAGAGATAGTATATTATAGAAAAGCAAAATGCTTAGGTTGTGTTTATCAAAATAAACTCGTTTTATACAAGCTCGTTGGTGCTTATTTATACAAATAACCACCGGGGATTAACACAAGTACTATACTTGGTTTATTTTTTGTATAGTATATCCTAAACAATTTGCGGATACTGGCACGTACACCCTTTAAGTGGGTGTTCATCAAAATAAATCGGTTTTTATTTAAGCAATGATGTTTTTTATGCTCTACATCTCTATTATACAAATAAACACTAGTGCTAGACAAAATACTTGATTTATTATCGCGAGCAGTCTACTAAGAACTTTGCATTGTACATGACCTTCTGCGAGCTTTTGTTGCCTGTATGGGGGCAACACGGACCTTATGTCTGGATAGCAAACTCGCCGTCTGCCGGCGAACAAAAGCTTTAGTGCAAGTTCAGTGAGGCAATTTTCGATGACTGCTATCACTTGTCGATAGAGTTCATGAAAATCTATTGAAATACAGTCACCGAGAGTCAATACTATAGCTGATGAGTTAGCTAGGGTAGCCAAAGGTTTAATCCAAAATGATTGGACACATAAACCACCTGATGCTATTATACCTCTTCTGGTTTCAGATGTAACACATATCTCCAATGAAAAAAAGAGATGTAATTTATATTGAAAAAAGAAGATTTAGGGCAATTTCAGTTAGGCGAGACCTGTCCATTCACCAAATTTGTGGAACTGACGTGTATGTATGGACAACGAGCTGATAGCGTGAGTGTCCGCCAGACATTTGTAAATAGATGATGCATCATTAAAGTTTAGACATCCATCTACAAAAAGGCGCACACCTAAAATAACAAAAATTAAAAGAGACGACCTCTACTGTTGGCCGACCTACGTCCACTCCTCGTTGTTGCCAAGGCCTCTGTTGCCGGCGGGTTCGGCGTCATCGATCGCCGCCCGCAGCCCAAATAGCACGTTCCTATCTGCGTTGCATGGCGGCCAAGTGGCAGCGGTCGGCGGTGCGCACCTCCTTCTAGACCCACTCGGCCCACGACGGGCCAATGTGGTGTCGATCTTCGCCGCCCATTGCTCCCTCCTCCCCTGCTCCATGATCCGCTCCGCCTGTGCTGCAGCGAGCTTCATCGTCTGGCGTGGCGCCGACACTTCCTCGTCACGCTTCTGAGTTCTGATGACCGCGTTCACGTGTCCTTGCCGTGGAGCTGCATTGCATCCTGTGCAGTTGCCAGAGGCCCTCCCCATGGCTAGGCATCGACGACTCGCTTGGTCCGGCGTCGTGCACCAGGAAGTTCACCTCCTCTTCGTCCTTCTCCTTTTCCAGCAGTCCCCAAGCCATAGCCACGATTGCCGCCTCTGCCACACGGTCCTCCTCCGCTGCATTGTCATCGATGTCGCACAAGGAGATGGAGGAGGCAGCAGCGCACGAGAAGACCGACTGCGCCCCCCTCCGCTGCATTGGTGTGCTGAAGATCATGCACGACGATGTTAGCGTCCTTGTGCGCCACCGCCTTCAACATTTCCATGGCCACCTTGTGGTGAATCTCACGCACGGTCACGCGACAGCCTCCTTTGCCACCGCCCCCTTCGCCGCGACGCTATGAATCTGGCGCACCGTGACTTGGGTGCCCTCTTGCGTCGCCCGCCTCAACCCCTCCTCTACAGCCTGCTAAGCCACCGCGCCTTCGCGCTCAAAGCCGGCCACCTTGTCCTCCGTGTACGGCTGAATTAGATATATGTCCCGCAGGTCGTCATCCTTGTCATAGGCCTGCGGGAGCGATCGAGGCACATCTTCTTGGGCGATCTTAAGGCGAGGCATAGATGATTTTGGTGTTTGCTGTCGACTGGGTGGTGCTCCTCGCCGCGCCGAGGGCATTTTTATAGACCACAACCTAGGCGGGAAACTGCTGGCCAGGCGCGTGCGCGGGAAAGATGAGCCAACGAGGGTGGGAACCCCATGTCGGGCCCCTTCGCGCGATTGCTGAACGGGCGCGCCTCGCGCCACGTTGGATGGAAGCCCCTCAGGCCCGCTTTGGTAGCAGCTGAAGTGATGAGTGGTCACCGTAATTAATGACCTAGCGATGCGTGCCAGAAATTAATGGATCCACTGTCCACCTACCTTCGCTTATATACGACCAAGCAGTAAATGCGCACCATAGCCCCCACGCCTGCCTCCGGGTATAAAATGGGGTACTCGAGCACCGTCTCCTCCTGAAACAAACCCTAGCATTGCCGTCCACCTCGTCACCACGCGATCTAGGGCCGGTTCTAAGGGCCGCGGTCATGGCTGCCATGGCCGGGGCCCGGAAGCAGGATCCCCCCCCCCCCCCGCCTGAACGCTCGTCGTCGTTGGACTGCTTCCACCTCGAGTTCTTCGAGTTCATCATGTTCACCAAGGAGGACCCTTTGAGTTCAAAAAGGCACCCGAAGAAGTTCTTGCAATATCTAGTCGCCCGCTCCAGGAAGCCAACTGCGGCTTTTGCCGGTGGCCTGTCAATGTGTTGTTGCACGGGAAAGGCCACATGTTCCTCCACACTAGATGGGAGAAATTTGCCAACGCCCACAACCTGGAGGTCGGCTGCTTGGTGGACTTCATGGGAATGCGACAACGAGCAGAGGGTGAATGTGTTTGCCGACACATACTGGCACTACCATGGTGACAACAACGACGACAACAACAATGGCAACAATGATGAGCATAAGCCCATCGTTTAGGTTTCCAAATGTAGTATTTCCATCGCAATTTTTTTTTGTATTATTTACAATCTTTTGAGGACTTCTTATCGAGGTCGCCGGTGTGTCTAACCTCTCTCCAAATTGGGGAACAGGTGCCGGTGCCTCCCATAGTGCACCGCTGGCACCTCGCGCCCTTGAAGATGCTCTAAATGAACAATTAATTGTCCGTAGCCCGACCCAAATGAACCAAAACTCTTTATCGAAAAAAAATGAACCAAAACTGATCGAATGGGTGTAAGTGGACGCTGAAGATGCCCTAAAGTAGACAGTGATAGTTAGTGCTACTTGTGCGTCCCCAATTTGTTTATGTGTACTTTGTTTGGTATCTTGCATCCAAGGTTCTGAATGGGAGTGCGCATGGAGCTATCGTAGATTGATTGGCCGTGTGAAGTTCTTGGCGTCGCTTTGGCCGAGAGATTCCAAAGATACTGATTTGTTTTGTAAACTATCATGATTCATGAACATAGTAAATAACTTAGGTTATCCGTCCGTAAAGATACGCATACGCCGAGCAATTAATAAACCTTCGAGGGGAAGAGAACAAGTGCAACAAAGAAGTAGTATGTTGCTCGGAGCGTAGAGCGTACTTTTAAATAACGATTTAGATCAGAGTAGTTCAAGTATGCACTAGTAGCTAATATCTTCCTAGTCACACACATGCACCAGCAAAGCGAATAGTAGTATCTTCTTTTGCAAATATCTTGCTCATAACACACTATGCCTTTTGGAAAACAAGGTTAATATATAGCTGTGCCAAATATCTTTGTCTTCAGATATTTATTTTCAAACTCAAGAGTTGTGCAAAGTTAATCCTCTATTAAAGTTGCACACTTGCACTAGCAGAAAATATCTCCCTTTGTAAATATCTTACATTGGGCAACTATTGGTTTATTAAATGGTTCACCTTGGGCCGCATAACCTCGCCCAACACCTCGTCCACCAGCTCACAATTCTTCTCTCTGACCGAAACCCTTCAAGATTGCATATGTGGAGATACTTGGAAGAAAACATCAGCAGGGTTACCAATGGTCTTGCCTTCTATAGTTAGTTTGTTTCGAATAAACCATAGAGTCTAATATTAGGCCGCAAAGGTAAACCTATAGGGTTTGGGCAATGACATGGAAGTTCCTAGCCCCTGCTAGGTTCCAGTACGTCGTAGTGTAGGAGTTGGCTGGGTTCCAATCGAAGTGTAGGAGTTACCTAAATCCCACCCACAATAAACGAGCAATTGGGTAAGTAAAGAAGACATGGTTAGAATTCTCAATCTCCCCGCACAGAGAGCAAGTGTTGTTTGAAAGCCCATGTCTCTTAGCCACTTGCTGGCAAGAGGGCAACCGTCCCTTAATCAGTTACCACCAAAAAAAACTTAATCTTGGGAGACATCCCTGTGCGCCATACCTCTTTGAAGCTGGTAACAGCCGCACCACGAGAGAGGCAGTGATACATAGATCGCACGGAGAATTCTCCGGACGCCTCAAGCGACCAGGAGATAACGCCCTCCGGTAGCGCCTGGATCTCCCTATGTAGGTTGTCCCACTCCACCGTCTCGTCTAACCCAAACTGACTCCAAAACCATATTGTCTACTCCCCTTGGAGAACCTCTCTGGTCCGTGTTTCGTCAACAGTGATGATAGTATCAGCACAACACCCAACTAATTAAAGGGAAGTGCTCATGTAGCGGAACCGATCCCGTCACCAGTCCAACCTAAAATATGTGTGTTCCCCATTGAGCACTTTGTGCTTTGGTCCCAACTTGAAGAACCACTTGATCTTTTGAATGGTCTTCTAAAATTAGGAACCATATGGAGTGGTTTACCTCGCAAATAAATCGTGACCCCCCCACCCCGGTATTTAGCATGAATAAGGTCCGCCCAGTGCCCTTTACCGTTTTGATATATCTTCCAAATCCATTTGAGTATGAGGGCAAACGTTATATCACATAGATGAGATATCATTTCTTATTAGACAGTGTGTATAGTCAGATGTCCTTGTTGGTATTTCAAACGAACTTTTTCGTAATCCCCGGTAGAAAAAAAATGCTTTCTTCATCACAACAGACGCTGCAAGCTTCAAAAGCATGGCAAAACCATGGTGGCAATTGATCTACGGAAAAAAAAAACGTTTGCAATGCTTGTGGACGAGCTGTTCCTTGGTCACATTGTTATTTTTTTCTAACTTACAAACATTTGTATTTAAGTTTCAAACTTGGCACCGACATACATGCATACATTATATACACGAAAAAATTATTTCATATTTGTTTCACTTTATTTACTATTTATTTTTATTTTACCGTTCACTTCGACATCAGGAGTATCTTTTTTTTTCTGAGAATTACATCAAGAGTATCTAGGTTCTGAAGTTTTGAGTCTAGCTTTTCACCTAGTCTGGTGGTATTTACGGTTCGGCCTTCGGAGAGGAAGCGATTGGTGGATCATGAAGGGTTTCTAGTGCAAGGGCCTGCACTTTTAGCGGTAGCCTTGGTGCCCGGTGGCTGACATTCCACCATCTTAGGGCATGTCCAATCGAAGACGCTTAACTAGATGCTTGGGTGGGGGAAAATAACATGGATTAATCCGGGCGTCCATTGATACAGTCAAAGCTCCAACGCAGGTCCACTAGTTTGAGGCGCTTATTTCTTCAACTGAACCATCCCGATTTTTATGCGCCAGGCTAAATTCTATCAAAGCGACGGACGCAATGTTTTGCGTTGAGACGAGAAATTAAGCGCCCAGACGCTAGGATCCTACGAGGTAACTGCTCATTGGCCAGGAAATAGATCCTAGCGTCTGATCTTAGCGCCTCCCGTTGTACATGCTCTTATATTCAGAAAATTATAGAAACTAATCGACATAGTCAAACTGTTTAGGAAAAAGATAGGCTACATTGAACAGAAAGTTCTCTTGCCGCGAAAGCTCACATGTGCGGCTACTGTGCGGGTGTATGTGGTGTGTGTCCCCACTGCCTGTTATAAAATTAGACCAAATATAATATTATTGCATTAGCCAACTATGTCAAAAATCCGAAATAATGGAAAAAAAACTAGGTAGTATATTTATATTTAACATTATTTCTCACATCTATTCTATTTTAGTTCTTAGCCTGTGTTCGGTGTAGAATATTGCTTGAGCAGGATTTTAAACTTGAGATCTTTTATCTCTGATACCATATTAAATTGTTGCTCTAGCCAAGTATCACAAATTTGAAAGAGCGTTGGACTTCTTGCTGTATAGACCATAGACTCTCGTGAAAAGCTCACCCGTGTGTGCGTTAGGCCATGTTTACTTCTCAGGTTTTATTGGGGTTGGGAGGGGAAATTTTCGGCCCACGACCAAATCCTGAATGTTGCCGAATGACCCCTTTACTTCTCAAGTATATTTTGGCAGGGGTTGGAAAATGTGGGGAAATGTAGGGATTTGGTGAAATGGGAAGTTTCACCAATTCCCCTCCCATCCCCAAACCCCTTGTGGAAATACCCTAGGAGTAAACAAGACCTTTTTTCGATAAAAAGAATCTATTAATATAAAAATACCAATTATATCCAGCCTCTGCAACAACGCACAACTCTAATGACAGTACGGATGCACACAACCAAAAAAGAGAAAAGAAAACTAAGAAATGAAAGTCCCGTCACAGTATCTCATGCCTAGTAACAGCAGTGCATCCACCACCAAGTAAATACTTAAAATACAGACTTTCCAAAACCGACGCCTCCAAGAAGAGAACAGTGCATCATCGCCGTCATCGCCCGATCAAAGATCTTAGGTTTTCACCCTGAAGATAGTCCCGGCTCTCAAAACAATGCCTCCAACAAGGTCATTGCGAGACACAACCAGTTAAGCTCAGACCTTGGGTTTTCACTCTGAAATGTAAGACTCTGAACTTCACCTGTGTTGTCGGTCCCACTTTCATACCACTGTTACGAATCCCGGAACACCAAGCAAGGTCCTCAACATCGCGAAGATTTGAACCTTCTTTAGCTAATCCCCAAATCCTGCCTTCATGATATTCTCTGCTTCTGACTTCACCATGGACCGAAAGTCTCTTGATGTCAACACAGAACAGAGCTTCACGCCGCTCTCTCCGGAACTAAACGGTCAGAATAAAAGCATTAGTGCGCGCGACCGAATACCACCCGATCCTGTGAACTCCAAGCAAAAGATGCACTGTTACATTCGCTGTCGGAGCCTTCCGCCGGCTTGATGAAGAAAGATCGACATCCGGAACATCTTCATCTTCGTGAAAGAAGAACCCTAGGACCACCACCATGAAAGCCGGAACGGCCGGCCCCCATGCCGCCGCCATGGTTTGGAACCATGGTCCATCTTCCTCCTCCAACCCGGCCGGTGGAGGCAGGCAGCCATCGGGATAGCGGCTACGCACGCCCACGATGCGGAGACGGCCGGCTGCTGCCCGCCAGGAAAGCCTGGCCGAGCCTCAATGCCGCCGCCTCGCGACCATGTACCTTGCCACCGCTGCCCGATCCCGCTGCCACCCTTCCTTCCCGCCAAAATCGGCCACACCACCGCGTCCCCCGCCATGATCTGGGTGATGAGCCAAAGGCCATCACCACCAGACCCGCCGTCCACCGTCACCGCCCCTGAAGGACCCCGCCTCCGCGCGAAGGGGAGTCCATGGGCGCGCCACCATCGCCCCTGCGTTTGGCAGCCGGACGCGGCCACCACCGCCGACCTTGACGGCGGCGGTGGCTAGGAGGAGGGAGATCGGCCGGCCTTTGGCTAGGATTTGGGTCGTCGCCCGGAGCCGCCTCGCGCGAGACGACCCGGGGCGAAGTCGGATGGAGAGGGAGGAGAGGGGTCGGTGGTGGAGGGTGGGCGCCGGCGCCGGAAGAGAGGGTGGCCGCCGGCTAGAGTGGAGGGGCGGCTAGGGTGGAGGGGCGGCTAGGGAGATCGGCCGGCCTCTTCCCGTACGGACGGTTTCTCAGGTCTTACGTACGGTGGCTAGGGTGGAGGTTCTGAAGTAGTGCTTCTACGCTCTCTCTCTCTCTCTCTCTCTCTCTCTCTCTCTCTCTCTCTCACAGCAGTTGTGTAAACAAGACCATAGTGGCGAGTGTGCGTGTACGTGGTGCATGTCCCCACGTCCTGATGAAAATTGAGCAAAAGCGCATGCTTTTCTTCCACCCGGATAGACTATGAACAAGGTTCTCTCCGTTCGCATGGTGACTGACGCCGAGCTGGCAAGCTCTAGGTGGTCTCTAATCAAGTCGGCATCCCTGTAGGGAGTTAATAATTAGCGTACGCTTTCTAAGAATTAATATGACTAGTCGCTAGTGCGTGCTCTAAAGCAGACAGTGACAGTGTTAGTACCACTTGTGCGCCACTCTTTTATTTATTTCTTCTTTGTTTGGTATCTTGCATCCAAGGTTTTGGATGAAAGTGCGCATGGAGGTACTGTATATTGATTGGCCGCGTCAAGCTCCTGGCGCCGATTTACTGGCGAGCGCCGAGAGATTCGGATGATACTAGTTGTTAGTTTTCTAAGCGATAGGTTATTTAGGTTATCCGTCTCGTAGATGTTGCGCCGAGCATTAACGAGAACCAAAGTGCTCCAAAGTATCTTGCTCCGAGCTTACATTTGAAACAGCGATTTACAGCAGAGCAGTTCAGGTATACGACTAGCATATCTTCCTAGTCACAGAGATGCACCAGCAAAGAAAATATCTCCTGGAAATATCTTACTCTTAACATACTGTTCTTTTTTTTATAGAAACGATTGAGGACAAGATCAACATCTACTTGTGCCAAATATCTTTGCCTTAGCATACTTAATATCAAACCCTTCAGTGCAAGAGTTGTTCAAAGTTACATTCTCCTAATGTTAAACACTTGCCCTAGCAAATATCTCCCTCATGTACTTTTGCCAAATACTAGTTTCACAACAAAGTTATGTTTCTCCTGAACGTTGGCGAAATAGTTTTGTTACCTAAGGTTAATGAGGTGGAAGGATCCATCAGTACAGACTTATTTGTCTTCTTAGCTTTCTTAAGTTTTTACGAAAATTGCAACAATTAGTCTGAACACGTGATACGTCTCAAACGTATCTATAATTTCTTATGTTCCATACTAGTTTTATGACAATACTCACATGTTTTATATACATTTTATATCATTTTTATGCATTTTCCGGCACTAACCTATTAACAAGATGCCGAAGCGCCAGTTCCTGTTTTCTGCTGTTTTTGGTTTCAGAAATCCTACACAGGAAATATTCTCGGAATTGGACGAAACAAAAGCCCACGGTCTTATTTTGCACGGAGCCTTCCAGAAGTCCGAAGAAGAGACGAAGAGGGGCGACGAGGCGGCCACACCCTAGGGGGGCGTGGCCCCACCCTTGGGCGCGCCGCCCTATGGGGTGGGCTCCTCGGGCGCCTCCCGACTCCGCCCCTTCGCCTATATAATCTCTCCGTCGCGAAAACCCTATCACCGAGAGCCACGATACTAGAAAAGTTCCAGAGACGCCGCCGCCGCCAATCCCATCTCGGGGGATTCAGGAGATCGCCTCCGGCACCCTGCCGGAGAGGGGAATCATCACCGGAGGACTCTACATCACCATGCCCGCCTCCGGACTGATGCGTGAGTAGTTCATCCTTGGACTATGGGTCCATAGCAGTAGCTAGATGGTTGTCTTCTCCTCTTGTGCTATCATGTTGTTGCGGTCAGAAACCCACCGGCGGGCAGCGACGGGCAACACAGTAGAGCCGGGAACAACTTAGGGCTGCGGTTGGCCCTGGTCCCTCCGAGCGACGGCCCGCAAAGCCTCTGGTACACACGTCCGATGCTAGTGCAAGGGCGTGCCACCTGACCTATACCTGGTCAGGAAGGTGATGGAGATGCCTCGCTTAGTTTCCTGCATGGCATACACGTAAACATTAAATACGAGCCTCGATCGGCTCTCAGGTTATCCTGTGAATCGGCCCAAGGAGCCGATCCACCCATGATTCGTACGAGGTGCACGAATATATGGTGGTCCTGCTTGATCAAAATAAAGCTAAAACAATCTACGACGATTTAGGGTTTTCACCGCATAATCGGATCATCCTACTCACGATTGGGCCTCGCGGCCACGCACGGTGATCGTAAGCCAATCCTAGATAGGGCCTAAAAACCAACACGAGGTTGATCCTCGGAACATCCTGTCTAGGACTGGCAAACGACACCCTACGTGCCGCTGGATCCTCCAACCCTTTGTAAGGCCTAACTATTGCAGATATTAAACTAATCCTTGAAGAAACAAGGAGCAACCGTAACGGATCGGATCTACTAAATAATGATCAAGCGGGGTGCCGCCCCTACACCTAAGATAGGTGTAAGGGCGGCTAGATGCGTAAGGGTTGCACTACGACAGCATATGACACGAAGAACAATGCTAACCCTAACACATCTAAGATAACTACGTTGCTCGCCATCAAAAAGGCTTCAGCACGAGCAACGCATGAACAACAAGAAGCTTGTGCTGCCTAGATCGCAAGATGCGATCTAGGCAGCATGATGCTTACCGGTAGAAACCCTCGAGACGAAGGAGTTGGCGATGCGCCGAGATTGATTTGGGGTGAACGTTGGTTGTTGTTTATTTCATAAACCCTAGATACATATTTATAGTCCAGGGGACTTTCTAATTTAGGCGTGCACCTAACCGTGCACGGGTAAAACTCTATCTCTTAATCTAAGATGCGATCTACTATATTACAGATACACGGGCACGCTAGCCCAAACGTCGCGCATAAGGCCGATTCATGTATATTCTTCCATGTATAATCTTTAAGTCCATCTTGATCGCGGCCCACCTCTGACTCGGTCAAATTCTGGTGATAACACATGCCCCCCTGGTTTTGGTAATGATAATTTCAAAACCACTCTGTTTTTTCTTCGAAGGGTCATGTCGTGGCAGATCAGAACCGTCGCAGTATTCTTCATCATGATGACTTGCCTTCTCATCTTCTCTGCATGATTTGACAATTTTGGCTCCATCTCCTGCAATGGCATTAAATCTCCACTAGGCTCCTCATTATTTAACCGTGCCGATTGATTAGCCCTCTTCATCCCCTTCCTCTGTTCTAGCTATCGGCACCAAAAAACCCTCTTTCCCTGTAGCAATGTCTTTCTCTTCCTCCGTCTCCTCCGGCCTCTCCCTCCAGTCTTTCTCTTCGAGCGAGCCGGAGTGGAACTTCGACCATGTGCCAGACGGTCCACCCGAAGCACTCGTCGGGTCAGATGGCGACCTGCCTCTGACCGATGGGGAAGACGACCTCAAGTTCCTCATCGAAGGGGAGCTGATAAGCGAGAGCGAAGACGACCTCCATCCCTGGGTGAAACCCACCTCCCCCAACGGGAAGGGGGAAGAAGAAGAAGTAAAGGAAGAAGAGGAGAAGAAGGAGGATGATTCCTCCTCCCCCGCTAAGCATCCGCCGGCCAAGCGATTCCGCGCTTGGGCGGACAGCGAAGACGATGATGATGACGAGGAGGAAGAGGAGGAGGATGAATCCTCCTCCTCCATCGGATACCCGCCGACAAAGCGCTTCCGCTCTTGGGCGGACAACGAGGATGATGATGATGACGAGGAAGAAGAAGCTCCAGCCGAGGGCTGGGGCAACAGCGACGAGGAGCTTCCTGGGAGCAGCGCCGACGGCATCGACGACGGCGACGACGAGGACAGCGACAACTAGTAGAGTAGGACTGGTAGTAGCAGTGCACTAGGCACCAGATCCCCCTTTTGAGAGCCATCGGCTCTTTCCTGTAAAGCCGCTCCTTTGAATTAATGAGAACTGTTCTTCCAATTTATCTTTCAATTAATCCAATTTCAATCCTTCCGCTTGCCACACCAAGACCGATAGCAACGTATCGGATTCTTTTTCCTAAGACGCCCATGAAGCCGGACTCAGATATCGATTAGACCGTCAGTTAAGCACTTCTTAAATTCAGACTGCGATTTGATACCTGACCATAATATTTCGCAATCCCATAGCCGATGACCATTCATCGGCTATTTTGAGAATCCAGTCTCTTTCCTTTTCTTGCAGCAACAAGACGGTTCAAACCCCGTAAAAGCCGACATCTCTCTTTTCCGGCTCCTCTTCGTAGCTTTAGCAGTCTTCTTCTGCAACACCTCACCGCCTTCGGAGAAGATTACGATGCAGGGTCAGCCGATGCAACTCCAATCGGATCCAAAAATAGAGCATCTACCAAGTTAGTTGCCCCCCGAGCCTTAATCAAGGCGAGATTACCGGCGAGGATGCACATGTCAAACAAAAAAGCTTTGACCTCAGGTAATCTGGTAATCCAAGATAGCCACCATGAAGAGTCAGCCAAACTTGCCCCCATTGATCAGCTTTCTTCCACTGAACGCCGATGTTGTAGATGAAACACCAACAGCTTAACTGGCGCAAAGGGTTGTCGGCTCATTGCAGCCGAGGCTGCTCTCATTGTACATTCCCTTCAAGGAAACAGAAGTTCTTGAAGCCGAACTGAAAACCATCTTGGCGAAAATGTGAGCCTTGAGCACATAGCCGGCAGGTCTTGTGTAATTGTACTAGAGTCGATGGCCGCGCATCGGCTTAAATTTTTTTTTACTGGCCGATTTTTTTCTAATCGGCCCCCAATGTTTTACTGCACACATGTTCACCTGCACATGTTCACATGTTCATCTGGTTTAGGTGCCCCCCGAGCCGAATCTGTCAGGTAACTGCAGATATCGGCTCTGTAGTTTAGCCAAGGCACGGTATTTGCACGTCGGCTTCGGTAGGACCAATGTTGATTTTCCCTGACTCATCAGCCGACGTAAACCGCCGCCCAGTAGATCGACGTTGCACACAAGCAGAACATGTGGTGAGGATAATTTTGGCCGATTGCTGGAATCGGCCTCCATATTGATCGAAGTGTTCAATGAAGGCGTTGTGCTTTTCCTTCATATACCTTTGGGGGCCGATCCCAAGGATCGGCCTCGCCACATTTGCTCATCGGTTTGCTCTTGCTACACGGTCAGGCCAGTGGCTAAGACCAACCTAACCCCATCCTGTATCACGTTGATGTGCTCGCAGTCGTCCAAATTGGGTGCCTCGTGTAATCCTGGAGCACTAAGCTCCGTCGGAAGGACGAGCACCATGTTTGTGCCAGCCGATGTATCATCATCGGCTTTCCTTTGCTTAGGGCGCCACTCCATTTTCCGTGGTCGATCCTCTTCATACAGGGTTCACTGAATCTTCGCGGCCAGATCAGGCCGCGCCTTCCTTAGCATGTGCAGATATAACCTTTCGGCTTCCTCCAAGCCGCGCAATCGCTGAACCCTACGCTTTTGGGAACGGCTGAGTCCATCAGGGCACCACCTTGGCCGGTGGTACCTGTCTTCTTCTTCTTCTCCCTCGTCTTCCAGATCCTCGAGATCTTCCATCCGAGGGGACTCAGCGTGTTTGCTTCGAGGCGGGAGAGGCCCTAAGCGTTGGAACACGGACACGTTGGCTGCCTCCTTCTTCTTCTAGTCACATTCTGGGCAATTGCCGATTGTAGGCAATCGGCTCATTCCTGAATCCCAGCAGTGTCTGAAGAAGGGGCAGTCCCAGTGCCTATCTTCGTCGTCCTGTTCCCTTGATTTTTCTTTGGCACGGCGCTCGTACTCCTCCCCATCGCGATCATGCCGACGATGTCTCCTGGCGTCCCTAGCCAGACGGTCTCTATCATCATCGTCGCTGGATCGTCGGCGTTGGCTATATTGACTTACATACTTATTGAGGAGGTGATCAGAGAGGGGTCGCTGATATCTTATGTTTTTCACTTCTCCCTCTGTGACGTAGAGCTTGCCATCATGACGAAGCCGATCGCGTGGAGCGGCCTCCTCTGTGTCCTTGCTACGAGAGCAGCTGCCCTCGTCTCCATCCTTGCCAGAGTGGTGCCCAGGTCCTACCATATTGATGCTGAACGAGGATCCTGGCTGGCAACCTTCAGGGTAAGTGCACTCCACCATGTTAACGGCGGGGAAGGGGTGAGTGTCGACCTTCATGGCGTACTAGTTGAAAATCAGACGTCCTTGTTCTATCGCCATTTGGATCTGCTGACGCCACACCCTGCAGTCGTTGGTGGCATGGGAGACCGAGTTATGCCATTTGCAGTATGGCTTTCCGTTCAGCTCCTGTACCGTGGGGATTTTGAGGCCTTCGGGTATCTTCAACTGCTTCTCCTTGAGTAGGAGGTCAAAGATTTGCTCAGTTTTGGTCACGTCAAAATCAAACCCTCTGGGCGGACCTGGTGGCTTGACCCATTTGCAGGACACGGGGGTTGCCCCCCGAATCCATTCAGCCATTGCTACTTCTTGATCTCCCACAGAGCCTTCATCTTCGTCTGCCTCAACCAGGACTACCGCACGCTTGAATTTATCCTGGTACAAGTCCAGGTGGCGTTGTTCATATGCCGACAGTTTCTGAACCATGTGCGCCATTGAAGGGTAGTCTGCTTGAGAGGCCATGTCCTTGATTTGTGATGCAAGGCCCACCACTGCCAACTCGACTGCTTCCTTTTCAGTCACACGAACCGAATAACATCGGTTCCTAAGATTTCTGAAGCGCTGGACGTACTCTGCCACAGTTTCTCCACGCTTCTGACGTATTTGTGCTAGATCGGCAAGGCCAGACTCGGAAGCGTCTGAGTGATACTGCATGTGGAACTGTTCTTCCAACTGCTTCTAAGTCCGGATCGAGTCTGGTGGCAACGAAGTGTACCACCCGAAAGCCGACCCCGTGAGGGACTGTGCGAAGAACCTCACGCGTAGTGGATCCGACGCTGAGGCCGTTCCTAGCTGTGCCAAATATCGGCTCACATGCTCGATGGAGCTGGAACCATCTGATCCACTGAACTTGGAGAAATCAGGGAGCCGATATTTGGGTGGTAGCGGGACCAATTCGTACTCGTCGGGGTACGGCTTGGAATAGCCGATTGTCCTCCTTTTCGGCACCATGCCGAACTGGTCTCTCAGGATCGTACTGATTTGATCCGCGGTGCTGGCTACAGGAGTCGAACTCTGAAGATTCGCCGGGGTGGCGTACTTAGCCAGCCATGCTTGCTTTTCCAGCTCTGAGCCAACTGCAGGAGCTGCGCTCTGGAGGTTTGTCGGAGTGGCATATTTAGCTAGCCACGTCTGTTTCTCAAGATCTGTTGCTGACGTTCCTCCTGCTTTCCCAGAAGTCCCTGCTGTCGCGGCCTGGTTTGTGAGCGCCCAGTTACCGCAGTCTGGCACGTATGTGCACATGTACCCGTGAGGGATCTCCTTAGGCGCCTCATGCAAGAACTGGCAGTCACTAGGGTCACCACCGATCTTGTAGACGACGAATGCCGGTGAATTCGGCACTTCTGGTGCTGCCAACGCAAATGGCAGCGGTGGACGGGACTGGAGTGGCATCTCTCCTTGGTGTCTCCCGAGAGCTGGTCCTGACGGATAGTATTGACGACTCATGATCTCCTGGATCACTCGAAGAGCAACACGCTCCAAAGTGTTCACCAGGTTCTCAGAGTGGCGGTGTAGCGAGTGAGCCACCATGTAGTTAATCTCCTGACGAAGGGACCTGGTGCGTTCTTCTAATGGGGCAGACAGGTCTATTCCATCGAGCGCACCTTGAGGTGAGAACCCTTTCCACCTGATGCCATGTGAACGGGTCCTGTGAAACGAGCCGATGAGGTCGGCTTCGAGGATCGTTTTGACCTCGTCATACTTCTTCTTGAGCTCCTCGGTCAGATCCTCGTACGTGACTGGGGTGCCGTCCGCCATCTCAGATGTAGATGGCGATGTGGTTGATGTCGAAGCTTGTCCCACCGGGCGTGCCAGAATGTGTTGCGGTCAGAAACCCACCGGCGGGCAGCGACGGGCAACACAGTAGAGCCGAGAACAACTTAGGGCTGCGGCTGGCCCTGCTCCCTCCGAGCGACGGCCCGCAAAGCCTCTGGTACACACGTCCGATGCTAGTGCAAGGGCGTGCCACCTGACCTATACCTGGTCAGGAAGGTGATGGAGATGCCTCGCTTAGTTTCCTGCATGGCATACACGTAAACATTAAATACGAGCCTCGATCGGCTCTCAGGTTATCCTGTGAATCGGCCCAAGGAGCCGATCCACCCATGATTCGTACGAGGTGCACGAATATATGGTGGTCCTGCTTGATCAAAATAAAGCTAAAACAATCTACGACGATTTAGGGTTTTCACCGCATAATCGGATCATCCTACTCACGATTGGGCCTCGCGGCCACGCACGGTGATCGTAAGCCGATCCTAGATAGGGCCTAAAAACCAACACGAGGTTGATCCTCGGAACATCCTGTCTAGGACTGGCAAACGACACCCTACGTGCCGCTGGATCCTCCAACCCTTTGTAAGGCCTAACTATTGCAGATATTAAACTAATCCTTGAAGAAACAAGGAGCAACCGTAACGGATCGGATCTACTAAATAATGATCAAGCGGGGTGCCGCCCCTACACCTAAGATAGGTGTAAGGGCGGCTAGATGCGTAAGGGTTGCACTACGACAGCATATGACACGAAGAACAATGCTAACCCTAACACATCTAAGATAACTACGTTGCTCGCCATCAAAAAGGCTTCAGCACGAGCAACGCATGAACAACAAGAAGCTTGTGCTGCCTAGATCGCATGCGATCTAGGCAGCATGATGCTTACCGGTAGAAACCCTCGAGACGAAGGAGTTGGCGATGCGCCGAGATTGATTTGGGGTGAACGTTGGTTGTTGTTTATTTCATAAACCCTAGATACATATTTATAGTCCAGGGGACTTTCTAATTTAGGCGTGCACCTAACCGTGCACGGGTAAAACTCTATCTCTTAATCTAAGATGCGATCTACTATATTACAGATACACGGGCACGCTAGCCCAAACGTCGCGCATAAGGCCGATTCATGTATATTCTTCCATGTATAATCTTTAAGTCCATCTTGATCGCGGCCCACCTCTGACTCGGTCAAATTCTGGTGATAACACATGTTTAGATCTTGTGAGCTGCCTATCATGATCAAGATCGTCTATTTGTAATGCTACATGTTGCGTTTGTTGGGATCCGATGAATATTGAATACTATGTCAAGTTGATTATCAATCTATCATATATGTGTTGTTTATGTTCTTGCATGCTCTCCGTTGCTAGTAGAGGCTCTGACCAAGTTGATACTTGTAACTCCAAGAGGGAGTATTTATGCTCGATAGTGGGTTCATGCCTCCATTGAATGCAGGACGGTGACAGAAAGTTCTAAGGTTGTGGATGTCTTGTTGCCACTAGGGATAAAACATCAATGCTTTGTCTAAGGATATTTGTGTTGATTACATTACGCACAGTACTTAATGCAATTGTCTGTTGTTTGCAACTTAATACTGGAAGGGGTGCGGATGCTAACCCGAAGGTGGACTTTTTAGGCATAGATGCATGCTGGATAGCGGTCTATGTTATTTGTCGTAATGCCCTAATTAAATCTCATAGTAGTCATCATGATATATGTATGTGCATCTCTATTTGTCAATTGCCCAACTGTAATTTGTTCACCCAACATGCTATTTATCTTATTGGAGAGACACCACTAGTGAACTGTGGACCCCGGTCCATTCTTTTACATCTGAAATACAATCTACTGCAATCTCTATTCTCTGTTGTTCATCGCAAGCAAACATCATTCTCCACACCATACGTTTAATCCTTTGTTTTCAGCAAGCCGGTGAGATTGACAACCTCACTGTTAAGTTGGGGCAAAGTATTGTGATTGTGTTGTGCAGGTTCCACATTGGCGCCGGAATCCCTGGTGTTGCGCCGCACTACACTCCTTCACCAACAACCTTCACGTGACCTTCATCTCCTACTGGTTCGATAACCTCGGTTTCTTTCTGAGGGAAAACTTGTTGTTGTACGCATCACACCTTCCTCTTGGGGTTCCCAACGGGCGTGTGCTTCACGCGCATCAACACATCGGCAGACCATGTAGTTTGTCATTCTCAGACCACGTTCATGCAAGGAAGAAGTATTCTAGATGGGTGGTCATTCTTAATGAAACGGTTCACGAATTATAGCGAAAAAAGTTGAATGGGGTGATCCTTAGGACCAACTTTCAAAAAACTTTGTGTCTCAAGGTAGCCGGCCATTAAATCAATGATGATATTTGCAGATACTTCCAGACGAAGAAAGGTCTTTGACAAGATGATCCATTATCACCAATGCTATTTAATATAGTGGTTAATATGTTAGCCACCGTGATTGAGCGTGCAAAGGTTGATGGTCAAATTTAGGGCGTGACTCCTCATCTTGTTGATGGCGGACTTTCTATCCTTCAATATGCCGATGATACAATCCTATTTATGGAACATGACATGGAAAATCAAGGAATCTGGAAGTAATTTTATTAGCTTTCGAGCAACTTTTGGGTCTGAAAATAAAATTCCATAAGAGCAAACTATTTTGTTTTGAAGAGGCTCAAGACGAGGCTAATCATTATATATTTTCAAAGACTTATAAATGCTGAATGGAAAATTGTTGAGTAGAGACTACAAAATAATTTAAATAGTTTGAAAGGTAAATTACTATCTTCGGGTGGAAAATGTATTAAGCATTTCGTTACTAAGTAATATGGTACTATATATCATCCCATTCTTTGAGCTTCCCAAATGAGTGTAAAAATGATTGAATTATTTCCGATCAAAACTCTTTTGTCAAGGACATATTGAGAAAACATAATTACGAATAGATAGGTTGAGTGTGGTTTGTCGTCCCAAAGACCAAGGTGGGCTAGGTATTGTTGATATTGAGGTCAAATATATTGCCTTGTTCTTGTTGAGTAAATGGCCTTTTAAGCTACTTACCGAGGATGATATTTGTCGAACCCTCCTAAAAAAGTATGTTTGCTCGAATGCTATTTTCCAAATATACTGGAATTAGCCTGGAGACTCACATTTTTGGGCTATTCTAATTGCCATGAAGAAATATTTCTTCCTCTTTGGATCATTTTCTATTAAGAATGGGTCAGAAATACTTTTTCATGAGGATAAGTGGCTAGGTAATACTGGTCTCTAGGAACGTACCCTGCTTTGTATAGTATTGTTTGTCCCAAGAGAAATACAATTTCCACGCTCTTGGAGTCCTTCCCGCTGAATGTGACGTTCAGAAGACATTTAGTTGGTCCTAGCCCAACATCTTGGAATGCCTTACTTTGGTAGTTAGTTGTGGTCCAACACCCGCGAGGGACCGGAAAATTTCGGTGAAACTTACTGGAGAGTGGTAAATCCTCCTTTGATTCCATTTACAAGGATTTAGTCCTACCTGATATACCAGTCCATAACAATAGAAAAATTTGGAAGATGAAAATACCACTAAAAAATAAAATCTTAGCATGGTATCTTCATCGAGAAGTCATTCTAACCAAAGGAAACCTTGTAAGGATGAATTGGCATGAAAGCACAAAGTGCTTAAATTTTTCATCACGACGATACAATTTTTTTTGACATGGTACAGTAGGGCAAAAACCCAACTGCTTGTCGATTTTTATATTATAATGGGTGAATAAATGTACAGGCGATGTGAGGATCACTAGTCTAGCAATTTACAAGGTATCAATCCAGGAAGTCATGCCTTCCTTCAAACTGGGTCTAGCCCTAAGAAGATTAGAGACACAGATGGCTTTAAAAAAAGAAAAGCATGGTGTGAAAGACGGAGGAATGTCTCTGTATCACGACGATATAATTAAACATTAATTCTTTTATTGCAAGTTTTCCCGTTCTATATGGTCAGTCATCCAAGTAGCTTCGAACTTCTCTCAACCTCGTAGTATTACCAATGTTTTTTGGGTAATGGGCTACATGGTATAGATCACAAGTTTAGAATACTTCTATGGGTGGGAGAGCTTGCTGTTATTTGGTCGCTATGACTAAGTGTTTAACAATAAAAGCTCTTCTCTTATGCAGGTTATCCATTTATGGTGGTATCAACAACGTGTGGCTCATTGTGTCCCGCTTATGGAGGTGTCTACATAGCTGGAGGACGTGGCTATGTATACCTTTACCCAACATGGATGGCAGCATAATCTGAAGATAGGCCCTCCAGCACCTTTTGCGTTATGCATTTTCTCATCTTTGATATGCATTTCATATTTTTTGAGTTCCTAGACTTGGTAAGGCTATGTGCATCATTTCTATGCAGAGACCGGGTGTAATGCTGAAAAGTATCCTTTATCAAAAAAATCAGCTTCAAAACTATATTTATCAATGCCAACGGTCCATGTTACGCACGTATGTAGTGAATGGAGGTAGAGTGGTATGGTTCTACCTTTATGCATGTAGCAGATTGTGCATCACCACAATTCATCGCATCGTTGATATATTATTTCTTATTAGACAATGTCTTGTATTGTCTTGTATAGTTAGTTGTATCTTGTTGGTATCTTGATGTACTTTGGTAATCACCAACAGAAAATATGCTTTCTTCATTACAACAAACCCTCCTACAAGCTTGGGAAGAATGGCAAAACCAGGTATGACCATTGGGCTCTGGCGCACTTGTACTATTCCACACTGGCGGAGCTTTGTTGGGGCAAAACTGGACCACGGCCCGCCCAGGTTTTTGGCAAAACATACTTTGACTTGTATGCATCTAAAGCCCACACCATTAGCACACTTGTATATCTTGTTCGCTCGACACTCCCCGTCTTGTTCTATCGAGAGACAGAAAGCACGACCATGGAGATGTGGAGGCTCCTCACTACAATTAGGTATAGTCATTTAGCCAAAAGAAACATGGGTAATCGGAGGAGGGATCAATAAAGGGCACATGATTACCCGAGGAAGCAGTGAAGCAAGGCTGCGCTGCTACCTGCAGCCAGGGGACAACCAGGGAGACGCTCCAGCGGCAGCCTACAGGTACACGACCACAGAGCGTGGCGCACCGGCCGTAGATGCAGCAACCGATGCTACCGAGCAAATTGAGCCCTTCTCTTCTCCATTGTCCTTGCCCAAGTACTTTCAGCAATTTGATAACATGGACGATTGTCAACCAAAATTGTTCTTCTATTTTGCAAATTGCAACAGGCCAACATCCATGGGAAAGTCCACTCAAAGATGAATTAATGTTATCTTAAAAGAAAAAGAGATGACATAAGCAAAGTTGAAGAAGAGTTTTCAGCACTAGAATTTTGTGTGTGTAGAGAAGTAGTGTGTTTGAACAACAAATTTTGTGTTTCCTTTAGCTTGGCCCATCCATGTTTTTTCTTCAAGCTCTGCCATCTGTTGGGATGTTTGTCTGTATAGTATAAAGCCTCCCGGTCCAGATGTCCCTTACTTCAAGGTTCACGTCTCCTGTGACTATAAGGACTACTGCTTCCACATCGACTCTTTTACCATCCAAGAACAAGTCTCAAGATGAAGAAGCACTTGCCCGACGTGGGCTTCAACTAAAGAGGCCCAACCCAAAGTATGCCAGTGGGCTCTGAAGACTGTGATGCTTGTCTACTAGCTACTAATATCGGGCATGTGTGATCCAAGTTGTAGAGGAATATAGGAACATAATGGTTATGTTGAAATATTGGGCCCACTTTTAGTGGCCTAAATTAGATTTCAGTTTTTCCTATAAATCTCAAAGCCCACATAGTGGCAGCCTTGTGAGTTTGAGCCCAAGTTGGTGGCAGCTCACTAGGGAGTGGCAAGAGGTGGGAAGTTTAGTCCCACATGGAAAGTTGGGAGGAAGTTAGACCACCTTATAAGGTGGGTTGTTCCACCACTAGCAAGTGAGTGAGAATAGGAGTGCTACACACGCGCTCCTCCTCCTCCTCGCTCGCTCGTCTCGACACGACACGCGCCGTGCTCGTGGTGAGTGGATTGAGCCGAGACTTTCCTTACTTTTTACAGCTCAGGAAAACGAACAGAGTCCTAGACGGACGCGTCGCAGTTAGTCGGTTCGGGTCGCTCCCGGATCGTGGGCTATCTGTAACCGACTCGAAACGTTCGTGCGACATGGGCGTGGCCCACGTTGCCTAGGGTTTCCCGAGCCTATATAATCTCCTGCCGGCTACCGCAGAAACACATCCAATACACGAGTTAGGGTTTCCACCTCTCTCTGCTTGCGCCACCATCGTAGCCTACTCCATCCCGCGAGCCGACGTGCATCGGCGAACGGGAGAGCAGGTCTCCGGAACCGCTCGTCCTTGCGATCCTGTACGGGAGAGGGCGAATTAGGTTTTTGGGAAGTGCTCTGCGCGACTGCTCAAGCTCTTCATCACGGGTCGCCTTCCGTCCAAGTCGGGCGGTGCTGCCTAGCGTCGTCTTCAACGCCGTCTACTTCGACCCGTCGTCCCCGTCGTCAACAACGTTGTCATCAACAACGTTACTGCTGCAACATCATCTGCTACACCTCCACCGCCACCTCCACCAGATCGGTACGTGCGACATATCTCGATCTGTTTAGCGATGGATGCTTTACCGTTTGCGCTGCTGCTACTCATGTTGATTAATGCATCTAGTATGTTTGAGTTTCACATGTTAGTAGTTGCTGCCATCATGTTTTATATTCTGGAATTAATCATGGAAATTGTGCCTAATTATCCAACAATCCAAAAACCTAATTGTAGGCAATTTCCTGAGTTAACAATGGCTGGTTTTGCTGATGCACTGAGGCCGGATAAGTTTACCGGTGTGCACTTTAAGAGGTGGCAGGTTAAGGCCACGCTCTGGCTTACTCATCTGAAAGTGTTCGAAGTTAGTGATGGTTTACTGTGGTGACCCGGCATACCACTGCATGGTGTAGTATGCAAGTCTGATATAACACCAATGAAACACCGTTCCACGGGTATTATATCGCTCAGAGTGGTACAACAGAAACATATGCGGGTCCAAGGTATGTCTATAGAATTACAACATCGACTCTGTTACATAAGATCATCACAGCCTCCTACTTTACAATGAGGTAAAACTGTAAATAAGCTCCAGAAGAATGACTCGTAGTCTAGTCTTATCACGAACTCTATTTGTAGAGTATTTCACTAACTACAGAGGCTAAGAATAGACTCTAGCTAAATAGGAGCTAGGTTTAGGAAGCTAGTTCCCTTCTATGGCTAAACTAGGTTTTCTCCTTGTTGGGTGTGGTATCTGACTCCTCTGACAGGGTCCTGTCTCGTGAAGTAGTTGTTGACTCCTCGGCCTTCGAGTTGCACTGTAGATCCTCCTTCGATGCCTCCATATCTAAGCAGGGAATTTAAGAGTGGGATGAGTACGAGCGTACTCAACAAGTTCATTATAGGAAAGAGGTGTTTAATGCACTAGCTACGGCATTAGACCAGAAAGTCTAATACCAATGCAAGTTTTCATAACCATTTCTTCAAAAGGTTGCTTTTATTCAGAAGAACTATGTCCGTCAGCCTTCACCGGTTTACTAGAACTTCATGGAGCTCCTTTCCGGCCGCGTTCGCGATTCCATATCCGGAACAGGGAGTGACAGGTCACGGTTCTTTACACTCTGCAGAGGTGTGTTGCTTTACCCATAAGAGATCTTAACCTTGGTGCCAACCGGGCATATTCCCCGTCCACACTTCCCATGGTGTGAGGCCCGGTATAAGGTCTAGCCAATCATGTTCCTCCGCTACCTCGAACACCCACCCTTTGTTGCATACTCCGACCCTGGGTCCACGCCGGCCCCATTATTCCCATAGATTTCAGGGTGGACTCCGACCACGACGTCAATGCAGGGCTCTACCATACATTCCTACGCCAGCAGATGCAACCCATCATAGACCTCATTACCGTTGGGACTTCTACGGGTTCCCACCCCTGCATCAAGTCTCGCAAGATCATGAGCACCCGGTAATGAGCATCCGTTGATGAACGAGAGGTGGAAACACTTTTGACTACTCCGTCCCACTCCGGATCTTATGGTTAACACGGGTATTACGGCAAAAGAATCACTGGCGACATTTGTTGTTTAATCCTAGATGGATATAACCCTTGCAATGGAACCTCCACCATATCAACACAATCCATGGTTCCATTGCCCACCACATAGTCATATTCATAGTTATGAAAATAGTGGTTTTGGTTTTTATGCAATAGTGATAACCATAATACTTTGCAAGTAATTTGATAGAAATACTCAAATGACATGAGCAAGTGATGAACTTGCCTTTCTTGACTGCAAGATTATGCAGGCAAGGTCTTCGGTACGCAATAACTCCAAATTCTGAAATAGCATCATCGTCCGGTAAGGACGATGTTTAAAAGATTGGCAGGGATGCAATAATGCATAAGAATGAGATGCAATCGCTCTAAGCGTGACCTAACCCCGATGATTTCGGATTAGTGAGTTGTAATGATTGGTTTAGGGTGTGTTGCACTTTTAGAGTGTTTCACATACAAGGTTCTTATTCCGGTGTGATTACTTGGTATTATAAACAGGTGGATAATAAAGCATAATAATCAATTGAGCACACAAGGAATGATAATTGGCATAATGTTAACATGTATAGAACAGTTGTTAGTTTTAGTACTAGATGGCATGGTTAATGATTAATTATCATCTACTTCAAAAGAATAACTTTTGAAGAACATTTTCTTTAATAAAGAACAAGTATGATAATTAGGGTGATGGGGTTCTATGGTTGACTATGGTTTCATTTAGATTCTGGAGTAAGTATTAGATGTATCCAAACAATGTTGGATTCATCAACACCTAGGGCTGGTAAGGTTGAGTTAAGCCTAGGCATCCTAAGCAATTATTCATACAAGGTTGCTATCAAGGTTAATTTACCTGGCTGGTGATTGCTAGCTAGGGTTTATAGGTTCTTATAAGCAGGGTTGATGATGATTCTTTATTTACTTCAAAAGAATAACTTTTGAAGAACATACTTCTTAAGTAATAAGAAGTATATCAGTTAGGGTTGAGGTGGCCTAGGTTTTACTGTTGGTTCTGGTAAGTAAGGAATAATTGGCTCCTAAATAGGATGGTTGATAATTAGTATCCAACACTAGTAGGGTTTAGTGGAGTAGGGAATGTAATACATAATAGTAGGTGTAGTTGCTATTAGGGTTCATCACAATGGTGTGATGCTAGTTATGGATAACTAAGAATGTGGTCTTTGGAATAGGAACTAGGGTTTTGTATTTGGTTGACCCTACTTGATTAGTTAGGTCTGATGAGGATGAACACATGGGATACCCATATATTAGTGATGGGTTTCTACATTTTATGTGGCCAAGACAAGTATTTATTTACTACTTTGGTTCTATGATTTGGAAGTAGGTACCATGATCACATATTCTAACCTAGGATTTAGGTTAGAAGCAATTTAAGTTTCATATGAAATAATGGAATTGGGTTTCCTAATGGAGTTAGGGTTTTAGGGTTTCACATTAAATGATGAATTCCTGGTTCTATTACTTATGAAATTAGGGTTTTTTAAATACCCTAAAGTTCTTGAATTAATAACTTCACTTTAAGGTTGAAGTTATTAATAACTTAGAAATAAAATTAATATTGGATTTGGCATTTTTCTATTTTTAAAGATTTTAATATTTAGGGTAATTATTAATCAGGGTTTAATTCCTATTAATAAAGATTTAATAAGTTCTAAATAAAGAAAATTAGTTTTTATGTTTTCTTTATTTATTTTACTGGTTTTTAATTAATTTGGAAAGTTTTCCTAATTATTGAATTTTAATTGAATTTAGAACTAATAAACAAGGCTTAAATAACAATTATTAAATAATTGAATTTTCATTAAAAATAAAAATTTGATTTTATATTTTTATTGGATAGATTTTTCTTTTCTAAGAATTTTGATATCTTATTTGTATTTTTCCGAGTTAATATGAATTTTATATAAATTCTCAAAGTTGCAGTAATTATTGAATTGAAATAAAAATAAAGAAAATCATTTGGTACCGTGGCAGAACCTAGCACTAGACACTGACCAGTGGGGCCAGTGCCACGTAGGCTGCCACGCGAGCGGAGACTGGTCATGTTTGACCCGTGCGTTTGACTCTACCGGCGGTTAAACGCCGGCGAGTCCGCGTGCGGTGGCGCCGCCGATTTACGGCGCCCCAGGACGCACGAGTAGGTTTTTCCGGACCCTCTCAACGCACTGAGGCTGCTGGTGGTGTTGGTTGTGCGAAGGGGCCACCGGAACATCGTCGGCGACCACCCTCCGCGGCGGCGAGCTCCGGCCAACAATCAAACACGAGCTACAGGACGCGCAAGGATGTGATATATAGCTCGGGAGATGCGCAAGAATACCAGGAACGCGATGATGAGGTCGGAGAAGCTCGCCGTGGTCTGGTTCGCCGGAATTTGGTGTTGCCGGCCTTCGGGAAGATGAGCTCGTCGGCGTCGATTTCGTGCATCCCAGCTCGATTCCTCCCGTGTACTGGGCTTGTCGACGATGGCGGTCACGGTGGTATGCTTCGTTTGGCTCGGGGTGGCTTCGTTCGCCGGCGGTAAGGTGGAGTGGTGCGGCAGGGTTTCGGCAAGAGGGGAGAAATGGAGCAAGGAGGAAGAAATCCGAAGCTAGGTGTCGATCAGAAGCTTTTATACGACGCAGGTGGACGCCTCGTCACGGACTCAGTCGAGGGGAGGACGCCAGCGCGAGGAGAAGCTCACCACGGCGTCGCGGTGGCCTCCATGCGCCAGGAAGGGATGAGGACGACCTTCTCCTTGTTATTTTTAACGAAAGGGTACTTGGGCTGCTAGGTGGGTCGGTTCTAGGCTGCTGCTGGGCTGCCTTGTTGGGCTCCTTCGGCTGGCAGGGTCCAGGTAAGTTTTTCCCTGTTTTTCTTTTCTGTTTTTATTTTCCTGTTTTATATTTATCCATTGAAATTCATATTTGGGTTTGGTTTACTTTTGCAGATCTTTTTATTATGCAAATTTCAATCAGGATTTAGTTTCCTGTCTTTCATACCAGGATTCTATTGGAATAATTATTTTAGATGAGATTATGTTGCATATTAGTGACTTATTCAAAATAACCCTTAATCATGAATTTTATATGTTCCCTTTAATTCTCATTTTGCTATGCAATCAATTCTGTTTAGAATTATGAGAGTGATACTTCCAACTCAAAGTATTTGAGGGATTGTTATTAAGACTTAGTTTCCATTTGGGAAGTGATCTCTTGTTTATTATTTGATGTGCATAATTATGTGTTAATAAATTGGAATATAAGGTTTACTCTATGGACAATTTTAGGTTCCAATACTATTAACCTAATGACACATGGGTTGGAACTCAAATGTGGATTGGGTTTATAGTTTTGTAATCTCCATAGTGATACACAAACTACTGTTGAGATATAATTCTAGGTGGTAGATATGAGATGACACCATTTTGCATTGGTTAGGTTTACTCTCCCCAATGCATGATAAATTGGTTATTTGCTTAATCTATCATGTGCTCCTTTAGTTACTAAGGACTTGAGAATTGGTTTTATTTACTACCAATTGACTTCTATTATTACCCCCACTTATAATTAAAGTAACTACATTGATTATAGTTCTTTTTATAGTTAACTTTGGTCATATGGATGTATGGTTTCTTACCATATGAGGTATAGTGTTTAACTCTAAGGTTTTCTTAGGTTCATTAATTTATGAAATATAGATATGGTATGATTCTACTTATGATCACCAAGTGGTTCACAAGTTAGGGTTGGGATATAAGCCTAGGTTTGCTTACCAGTTACCTCCCTATGATTTCATGTAGTGAATGATATCTTCTTATCCTATTAGGATTTAACTTATCCTTACATAACTCAAGAGCATGATCATGGTTAAACATGATCAACTTGTTCTTGATATCTCTACCTCAATTTCATAGGGTTTATGATCATTACACAATTTATAATGATCAAAGTTTGGCTTCCTAAGTTATTACTAAAAATATTTAGATATGGTTGTACCAATTACCCCTCTCAATCCACAAGGACTTGGACTATAATCTAGGTTTCTACTCAAGGGATGATGATATGATTATCTAAGCATGTGGTCTGCCTAAGAATTCTACCTTGCTATCTTCTGTAGCTTGTTCTTCAGAATTTCGATAAACCTGCATCTTGTGGCATGCCTCCACCTCCTAGCTGCTTCATCTTGATCATAAATATTTTATGGAGTGGCTCAATGTGTTGGTTTTCTTGCATCATGGTGTAAGATGATGGAATGAATGGAATGTGAGGCTCCTTTTATAGGCTTGGGCATGCTCTAGTATCATGACACATAGGTGGATGACTCTTGCTTTGATTTGATGAGTAAGGTGCTTGGGTGTCATGCTCTTATGCATAGTAATCCCTTAAGCATAAGGTGGCATTGCTTAGGATGCAAGCTATGTAGATATTTTCATCCTATGTGGCATGGTATTATCCTCTCATGTGATTTGTTTTTGGATAGCCAAGTGGCTTTTGTTACTACATATCTTGAGAATGATCTTATGCTTATGGTTGAGTCACTATATCATATGTGATTGTATTTATATTATAATTGGGATCAAAATGTCAAGAATAAGGATTATACCCCAATTTTGAATGATGATTTTGATTACACCAAGGCATGATCATATAAGTTTCAAAGTACTCATAGTTTATTTTATTCAAATAGTTTGAACTATAATTCGTAATGTAAACGAATTTAGTTTTGTAATATTCCACATATTTAATAAGTTATGATTGCAATAAGAATGTGTGGATTTTATGCACTTAGGTCCTTGTGTTTTGCTATATTTGGTATTTAGTTTTAAAGTGAATTCCATTGTACCTCAATGTAGTTGCTTAACTTTTAAGTGTTAATAATTTAGAGTTTGCTTCTTATCTCTTTGTTGGTTATATACCTCTCCCATCTCTAGGGTTTAATGATAAGCTTTTGTTGGTGTTAAGTTCAAAGGTTTGGTTCAAGAAACACCATGTTATGATCTTTAATAAGATCAAGTAGTTGATCCTTAATTAGTATTTTCTTGTGTTGGTTTTAATTCCATTTGATCTAACCCCTTAGATCAAATCATCTTTTCCCAAACAAGGTTTTAACAAAGTCACATTGAGGTTTATAGAACTTGACTTGATGATCTACTTCAATTCCATCAAGGTCAAGTGAAACTTCAGTTACTGTGACTGTTTTACTTTAAAGCGCGAAAATTCCCTGGATTTTCTATGCATGAATGCAATGCACAACTCTATTTACTCTATTTTTGTAACCCCAATACCTGGGATATTACAGTCTCTACCCCTTAAACTAAACTTCGTCCTCGAAGTTTGATCTCTCTCACGTTTCGGAGTATGGATCTGACTTGTGCAGACTACAACATTTCTCGAACTCCGTGGTGATCTCGCTAGATATAATTGAATATATCTCTTATCCAGATTCTTCCTGGAATCCAATAGTGTTTGTCTCTGGGCCATGGCTTCTTACTTCAATTCCATGATTTTTTTCAATATCATAATCTTGTTTCCTTCCTCATTGAAGATTCAATGATTGGGACTTCTTCTGGTGCTGCTAATCTTAACTGAGGACTAATTTGATACATTCTCCTAATTGATAAAATAGGTCTTTGTTTTCCCTTACTACCAAAACTGCAATAATGGTACTTGGTAAGGTACTTACCATGGAAATGGTCGTGATGGTTTATTTCCCTAAGAATGGATTAGACTCATTTAGTCCATCCAATCTTGGTTTATGGTTGATACCTATAACTATTTTGGATTCTTTAGGTTCCATGAAAGGAATCATTCTATTAGTCTGTGGTTCTGATATGGTCAAACTTCTTCGGTCTTTGGCCTTTTTAAAGCTTTGTTTGGTCTTCGGTATTTCCTTCGTCCAACTTCATTAACTTTAGTTTACTTGAGCTATCGTACTTCTGAGTAAATATTACTCACTTTCTCAAGTTATAGTCCACTTCTTACTTCCTCGAGGTATGAACCTCGGCTTCTGGTCTGACATCCTTTTGAAAGTAGTGTTCAACAATCTTATGAAAATAAGATCGAACTTCCTCTCAGTTCAGACCTTCTTCATCTATCTTGCTCAAATTATTGAGTTATTGTACATCCAACTCAATCTTTACTCTACCCCTTAGAGTTTTCTTATGGTCTTCAACTCCTTTTCTTCCAACCATTAGACTTATGATTAGAATATTGGTCTGGGTCTAGTTTATGGTTTGTACTCTTCTAAGGTTCTGCGAAGAATATCTGTGGTGTATCCACTCAATTGTGGACCTCCAATGTGAATCCTTCGACTAAATGATTATAGGTCATTGTTATTTGGCTGACAAAATTTTATTTGTTCACAACTTCTTGGTACAAATAATCCAATGGTGGACTACTGGGTACCAATTGTGGCTATTTGTTATCTAAAAATGGATTCTATTTTAGGTTATGATCAACTGGACGAGACATCTTCTACTTTATCTCGCAGTATTGATCCTATACCACAACTGTGGTCTTCTGATACCAACTATGGTCTCCTTATATTTTCTATGGTTTCATAAGTCATCTTCCGTTTTCGAGGGTTCATTGGTGCAAGAAAACCACTAGCTGACACTATGATTATAGTATCCTAAGTGATTTCCCATGCATTCCCTCTTCTATGTTGACTATGGATCTGCTTGAGCTTCACCATAATCACCAGATTTCTCACCTTCCTGCTTCTCCCGTACTAAAGTACTTCTCTGTTGAGGTAAAGTATGAGTTTTGATTGGTACTATCTTCAGAGTATTGTGGTTACTTCCCACAACTTTGCTTCCTTTCTTTGATGATCCTTCATCTTGTATTCAGAATATTCCGAATTTGTCACTTCCTCACACGAATACCGTTACCCTCTAGATCTATAGCATCAAGTAATGACTTGATACTGCAACATGCATTTGCATATCAAAGTCAAACTTCATGTATGGATCTAGTCAAACAATGAAAATCCAATAAAATCCAAGAAGATTCAGCTTTGTGTTTATAATACACACCATCATAAGCCTGAGTATACTAGTTGAGTAAGACATCTCTAAACATCAGACTGAGATGTGTAGTATATAACACCACATAAGATAGGTTTATATCGTGATACTTAGCACGAGTATATGGGATCCTACTATTTGTCTCAACATTTACCTTAATTGCACATTTGCAATGAGATAAACTTGAAACAAAGTGGTCTAGAATAGTTGTGGTTGACCTAAAGTTCTTTGGAAGAATTAACTTAGCTTCCATTTTGTTGAGGACTACTTCACATGATATATCTAAGTTCTAACTTTGCGATTCTAAACACATAATTATGGACATATATCTCCTATACTTCCATAAGTTCTTACCATATAACTAGGGTTCTGTTATACTGGACACAGTTCCCATGGTTTTGGAACACAAATCTTACTCTATTGTTTCGCGTCTAACTTCTTATCAAACTCCTCCTAAGTTTTGATGATATTCTAGTCCATCACATAACGATTCTCAGGTGAATCATATATGATTTCAGTCTCTACCATGTAAGTAGGCATATTTTATTCCTATCTCTCTTCCTTATCTCCCATGATTGACTCATCATGATCTATATTACTTCATCTGACTCATAGTTATCACTTACTATCAATGGTTTCACAAGTTTGGATAATTTACTTACTCATTACTTAACTTGGTCTATATTTTCTACTAGGATATCTTAATTATCTTCATCACTTGATATTACTCCTTATTACATGTTTGGATAACTCTTACTTAACCATAACATGTGTTGGTACACATCTTCCAATAGGATATCTTCCTTATGGTTGTATCCTCTCTTTGGACTACCATGTATTGTATACCAACTGTGATCTACTCATCTATTGTTTTAAGGATTTAATGATGTACTACATGTTTGGAATTAGCTAACTAACTTTACTTAGGAAAGATAGATAAAAAATTGACTCAAGTGTGTCAGGATTATTCTCAAGTGAATATCCATCTCAAGTCATATATAGTATTTGGTTTGACTAAGACAACTTCCTATAGACACTACCAATCCTATAGGTCTCCTTTAAAGGGTTTCAATCCTAGGGTCAAAGCATTTGCTCTGATACCAACTGTGGTGACCCGGCATACCACTGCATGGTGTAGTATGCAAGTCTGATATAACACCAATGAAACACCGTTCCACGGGTATTATATCGCTCAGAGTGGTACAACAGAAACATATGCGGGTCCAAGGTATGTCTATAGAATTACAACATCGACTCTGTTACATAAGATCATCACAGCCTCCTACTTTACAATGAGGTAAAACTGTAAATAAACTCCAGAAGAATGACTCGTAGTCTAGTCTTATCACGAACTCTATTTGTAGAGTATTTCACTAACTACAGAGGCTAAGAATAGACTCTAGCTAAATAGGAGCTAGGTTTAGGAAGCTAGTTCCCTTCTATGGCTAAACTAGGTTTTCTCCTTGTTGGGTGTGGTATCTGACTCCTCTGACAGGGTCCTGTCTCGTGAAGTAGTTGTTGACTCCTCGGCCTTCGAGTTGCACTGTAGATCCTCCTTCGATGCCTCCATATCTAAGCAGGGAATTTAAGAGTGGGATGAGTACGAGCGTACTCAACAAGTTCATTATAGGAAAGAGGTGTTTAATGCACTAGCTACGGCATTAGACCAGAAAGTCTAATACCAATGCAAGTTTTCATAACCATTTCTTCAAAAGGTTGCTTTTATTCAGAAGAACTATGTCCGTCAGCCTTCACCGGTTTACTAGAACTTCATGGAGCTCCTTTCCGGCCGCGTTCGCAGTTCCATATCCCGGAACAGGGAGTGACAGGTCACGGTTCTTTACACTCTGCAGAGGTGTGTTGCTTTACCCATAAGAGATCTTAACCTTGGTGCCAACCGGGCATATTCCCCGTCCACACTTCCTATGGTGTGAGGCCCGGTATAAGGTCTAGCCAATCATGTTCCTCCGCTACCTCGAACACCCACCCTTTGTTGCATACTCCGACCCTGGGTCCACGCCGGCCCCATTATTCCCATAGATTTCAGGGTGGACTCCGACCACGACGTCAATGCAGGGCTCTACCATACATTCCTACGCCAGCAGATGCAACCCATCATAGACCTCATTACCGTTGGGACTTCTACGGGTTCCCACCCCTGCATCAAGTCTCGCAAGATCATGAGCACCCGGTAATGAGCATCCGTTGATGAACGAGAGGTGGAAACACTTTTGACTACTCCGTCCCACTCCGGATCTTATGGTTAACACGGGTATTACGGCACAAGAATCACTGGCGACATTTGTTGTTTAATCCTAGATGGATATAACCCTTGCAATGGAACCTCCACCATATCAACACAATCCATGGTTCCATTGCCCACCACATAGTCATATTCATAGTTATGAAAATAGTGGTTTTGGTTTTTATGCAATAGTGATAACCATAATACTTTGCAAGTAATTTGATAGAAATACTCAAATGACATGAGCAAGTGATGAACTTGCCTTTCTTGACTGCAAGATTATGCAGGCAAGGTCTTCGGTACGCAATAACTCCAAATTCTGAAATAGCATCATCGTCCGGTAAGGACGATGTTTAAAAGATTGGCAGGGATGCAATAATGCATAAGAATGAGATGCAATCGCTCTAAGCGTGACCTAACCCCGATGATTTCGGATTAGTGAGTTGTAATGATTGGTTTAGGGTGTGTTGCACTTTTAGAGTGTTTCACATACAAGGTTCTTATTCCGGTGTGATTACTTGGTATTATAAACAGGTGGATAATAAAGCATAATAATCAATTGAGCACACAAGGAATGATAATTGGCATAATGTTAACATGTATAGAACAGTTGTTAGTTTTAGTACTAGATGGCATGGTTAATGATTAATTATCATCTACTTCAAAAGAATAACTTTTGAAGAACATTTTCTTTAATAAAGAACAAGTATGATAATTAGGGTGATGGGGTTCTATGGTTGACTATGGTTTCATTTAGATTCTGGAGTAAGTATTAGATGTATCCAAACAATGTTGGATTCATCAACACCTAGGGCTGGTAAGGTTGAGTTAAGCCTAGGCATCCTAAGCAATTATTCATACAAGGTTGCTATCAAGGTTAATTTACCTGGCTGGTGATTGCTAGCTTGGGTTTATAGGTTCTTATAAGCAGGGTTGATGATGATTCTTTATTTACTTCAAAAGAATAACTTTTGAAGAACATACTTCTTAAGTAATAAGAAGTATATCAGTTAGGGTTGAGGTGGCCTAGGTTTTACTGTTGGTTCTGGTAAGTAAGGAATAATTGGCTCCTAAATAGGATGGTTGATAATTAGTATCCAACACTAGTAGGGTTTAGTGGAGTAGGGAATGTAATACATAATAGTAGGTGTAGTTGCTATTAGGGTTCATCACAATGGTGTGATGCTAGTTATGGATAACTAAGAATGTGGTCTTTGGAATAGGAACTAGGGTTTTGTATTTGGTTGACCCTACTTGATTAGTTAGGTCTGATGAGGATGAACACATGGGATACCCATATATTAGTGATGGGTTTCTACATTTTATGTGGCCAAGACAAGTATTTATTTACTACTTTGGTTCTATGATTTGGAAGTAGGTACCATGATCACATATTCTAACCTAGGATTTAGGTTAGAAGCAATTTAAGTTTCATATGAAATAATGGAATTGGGTTTCCTAATGGAGTTAGGGTTTTAGGGTTTCACATTAAATGATGAATTCCTGGTTCTATTACTTATGAAATTAGGGTTTTTTAAATACCCTAAAGTTCTTGAATTAATAACTTCACTTTAAGGTTGAAGTTATTAATAACTTAGAAATAAAATTAATATTGGATTTGGCATTTTTCTATTTTTAAAGATTTTAATATTTAGGGTAATTATTAATCAGGGTTTAATTCCTATTAATAAAGATTTAATAAGTTCTAAATAAAGAAAATTAGTTTTTATGTTTTCTTTATTTATTTTACTGGTTTTTAATTAATTTGGAAAGTTTTCCTAATTATTGAATTTTAATTGAATTTAGAACTAATAAACAAGGCTTAAATAACAATTATTAAATAATTGAATTTTCATTAAAAATAAAAATTTGATTTTATATTTTTATTGGATAGATTTTTCTTTTCTAAGAATTTTGATATCTTATTTGTATTTTTCCGAGTTAATATGAATTTTATATAAATTCTCAAAGTTGCAGTAATTATTGAATTGAAATAAAAATAAAGAAAACTGTTTGGTACCGTGGCAGAACCTAGCACTAGACACTGACCAGTGGGGCCAGTGCCACGTAGGCTGCCACGCGAGCGGAGACTGGTCATGTTTGACCCGTGCGTTTGACTCTACCGGCGGTTAAACGCCGGCGAGTCCGCGTGCGGTGGCGCCGCCGATTTACGGCGCCCCAGGACGCACGAGTAGGTTTTTCCGGACCCTCTCAACGCACTGAGGCTGCTGGTGGTGTTGGTTGTGCGAAGGGGCCACCGGAACATCGTCGGCGACCACCCTCCGCGGCGGCGAGCTCCGGCCAACAATCAAACACGAGCTACAGGACGCGCAAGGATGTGATATATAGCTCGGGAGATGCGCAAGAATACCAGGAACGCGATGATGAGGTCGGAGAAGCTCGCCGTGGTCTGGTTCGCCGGAATTTGGTGTTGCCGGCCTTCGGGAAGATGAGCTCGTCGGCGTCGATTTCGTGCATCCCAGCTCGATTCCTCCCGTGTACTGGGCTTGTCGACGATGGCGGTCACGGTGGTATGCTTCGTTTGGCTCGGGGTGGCTTCGTTCGCCAGCGGTAAGGTGGAGTGGTGCGGCAGGGTTTCGGCAAGAGGGGAGAAATGGAGCAAGGAGGAAGAAATCCGAAGCTAGGTGTCGATCAGAAGCTTTTATACGACGCAGGTGGACGCCTCGTCACGGACTCGGTCGAGGGGAGGACGCCAGCGCGAGGAGAAGCTCACCACGGCGTCGCGGTGGCCTCCATGCGCCAGGAAGGGATGAGGACGACCTTCTCCTTGTTATTTTTAATGAAAGGGTACTTGGGCTGCTAGGTGGGTCGGTTCTAGGCTGCTGCTGGGCTGCCTTGTTGGGCTCCTTCGGCTGGCAGGGTCCAGGTAAGTTTTTCCCTGTTTTTCTTTTCTGTTTTTATTTTCCTGTTTTATATTTATCCATTGAAATTCATATTTGGGTTTGGTTTACTTTTGCAGATCTTTTTATTATGCAAATTTCAATCAGGATTTAGTTTCCTGTCTTTCATACCAGGATTCTATTGGAATAATTATTTTAGATGAGATTATGTTGCATATTAGTGACTTATTCAAAATAACCCTTAATCATGAATTTTATATGTTCCCTTTAATTCTCATTTTGCTATGCAATCAATTCTGTTTAGAATTATGAGAGTGATACTTCCAACTCAAAGTATTTGAGGGATTGTTATTAAGACTTAGTTTCCATTTGGGAAGTGATCTCTTGTTTATTATTTGATGTGCATAATTATGTGTTAATAAATTGGAATATAAGGTTTACTCTATGGACAATTTTAGGTTCCAATACTATTAACCTAATGACACATGGGTTGGAACTCAAATGTGGATTGGGTTTATAGTTTTGTAATCTCCATAGTGATACACAAACTACTGTTGAGATATAATTCTAGGTGGTAGATATGAGATGACACCATTTTGCATTGGTTAGGTTTACTCTCCCCAATGCATGATAAATTGGTTATTTGCTTAATCTATCATGTGCTCCTTTAGTTACTAAGGACTTGAGAATTGGTTTTATTTACTACCAATTGACTTCTATTATTACCCCCACTTATAATTAAAGTAACTACATTGATTATAGTTCTTTTTATAGTTAACTTTGGTCATATGGATGTATGGTTTCTTACCATATGAGGTATAGTGTTTAACTCTAAGGTTTTCTTAGGTTCATTAATTTATGAAATATAGATATGGTATGATTCTACTTATGATCACCAAGTGGTTCACAAGTTAGGGTTGGGATATAAGCCTAGGTTTGCTTACCAGTTACCTCCCTATGATTTCATGTAGTGAATGATATCTTCTTATCCTATTAGGATTTAACTTATCCTTACATAACTCAAGAGCATGATCATGGTTAAACATGATCAACTTGTTCTTGATATCTCTACCTCAATTTCATAGGGTTTATGATCATTACACAATTTATAATGATCAAAGTTTGGCTTCCTAAGTTATTACTAAAAATATTTAGATATGGTTGTACCAATTACCCCTCTCAATCCACAAGGACTTGGACTATAATCTAGGTTTCTACTCAAGGGATGATGATATGATTATCTAAGCATGTGGTCTGCCTAAGAATTCTACCTTGCTATCTTCTGTAGCTTGTTCTTCAGGAATTCTGATAAACCTGCATCTTGTGGCATGCCTCCACCTCCTAGCTGCTTCATCTTGATCATAAATATTTTATGGAGTGGCTCAATGTGTTGGTTTTCTTGCATCATGGTGTAAGATGATGGAATGAATGGAATGTGAGGCTCCTTTTATAGGCTTGGGCATGCTCTAGTATCATGACACATAGGTGGATGACTCTTGCTTTGATTTGATGAGTAAGGTGCTTGGGTGTCATGCTCTTATGCATAGTAATCCCTTAAGCATAAGGTGGCATTGCTTAGGATGCAAGCTATGTAGATATTTTCATCCTATGTGGCATGGTATTATCCTCTCATGTGATTTGTTTTTGGATAGCCAAGTGGCTTTTGTTACTACATATCTTGAGAATGATCTTATGCTTATGGTTGAGTCACTATATCATATGTGATTGTATTTATATTATAATTGGGATCAAAATGTCAAGAATAAGGATTATACCCCAATTTTGAATGATGATTTTGATTACACCAAGGCATGATCATATAAGTTTCAAAGTACTCATAGTTTATTTTATTCAAATAGTTTGAACTATAATTCGTAATGTAAACGAATTTAGTTTTGTAATATTCCACATATTTAATAAGTTATGATTGCAATAAGAATGTGTGGATTTTATGCACTTAGGTCCTTGTGTTTTGCTATATTTGGTATTTAGTTTTAAAGTGAATTCCATTGTACCTCAATGTAGTTGCTTAACTTTTAAGTGTTAATAATTTAGAGTTTGCTTCTTATCTCTTTGTTGGTTATATACCTCTCCCATCTCTAGGGTTTAATGATAAGCTTTTGTTGGTGTTAAGTTCAAAGGTTTGGTTCAAGAAACACCATGTTATGATCTTTAATAAGATCAAGTAGTTGATCCTTAATAAGTATTTTCTTGTGTTGGTTTTAATTCCATTTGATCTAACCCCTTAGATCAAATCATCTTTTCCCAAACAAGGTTTTAACAAAGTCACATTGAGGTTTATAGAACTTGACTTGATGATCTACTTCAATTCCATCAAGGTCAAGTGAAACTTCAGTTACTGTGACTGTTTTACTTTAAAGCGCGAAAATTCCCTGGATTTTCTATGCATGAATGCAATGCACAACTCTATTTACTCTATTTTTGTAACCCCAATACCTGGGATATTACATTTACCTGAAGGAACTATATCTGACCAAGATCAGAACAAGTTCAAGGAAAACAATACTCTCTTCGTCGGATGCGTTCTGAGTATTCTTGCTGATCGTCTGTGTGATGTGTACATGTACATAACAGATGGTAAAGAGCTCTGGGATGCACTGAATGCTAAATTCGGTGCAACCGATGCAGGCAGTGAACTGTACATCATGGAGAGCTTCCATGACATCAGGATGGTAAACAACCGTTCTGTAGTCGAACAAGCTCATGAGATACAGTGCATTGCGAAAGAGCTCGAACTCCTTAAGTGTGCCTTACCTGACAAGTTTGTGGCTGGATGCATCATTGCTAAGTTGCCCCCTTCATGGAGGAACTTTGCCACAACCCTCAAACACAAGAGACAGGAGATATCAGTTGAAAATCTGATAGTGTCTCTTGATGTTGAGGAGAAAGCTCGGGCTAAGGATAATACTGAGAAAGGAGAGGGTCAGTCTAGCGCCAACATGGTGCAGAAGAAACCCTACAGCAAGAACAAAGGGAATAACAAGCCCTCCTTCAATAAGCCTATGAAGACTACAACCTTCAAGAAGAAGAAGATGATAAACAAAGCAGATCTGAGCTGCTTTACCTGTGGAGAGGCTGGCCACTTTTCTAAGGACTGTCCAGAGAGGGCAGACCGCAAGAAAAAGGGGAGGCAAGTCAACACGGTGACCGCTAGCAATGCTGATGGGTACGGTAATCTCTTTACTGTTCTTTCGGTATTTCAATCTCCATGTTGGTGGATTGATACAGGTGCTAATGTTCATGTGTGTGCTGACATATCCATGTTCACTTCTTACCAGGTCGCCCGGGATTCTTCCGTCTTGATGGGGAATGGGTCACATGCTTCTGTTCGTGGTGTTGGCACGGTAGATCTGAAGTTCACTTCGGGGAAGATCGTGCAGCTGAGGAACGTGCAGCATGTCCCTACTATGAACAAGAATCTCGTTAGCGGCTCCCTTCTATGCAGAGATGGGTTTAAGGTTGTTTTAGAGTCGAATAAAGTAGTTGTTTCCAAGTTTGGACAATTTATTGGTAAAGGCTATGAGTGCGGAGGCTTGTTCCGCTTTTCGCTTTCTGATTTCAGTAATAAGTCTGTGAACCATATTTGTGGCAATGTTAGTGATGATACCAGTGTTTGGCATTCTCGTTTATGTCACATTAATTTTGGTTTAATGTCTCGGCTATCCAGTTTAAGTTTAATTCCGAATTTCACCATTGCCAAAGGTTCTAAGTGCCATAGTTGTGTGCAATCAAAGCAACCTCGGAAGCCTCACAAGGCGACCGAGGAGAGAAACCTGGCACCTCTAGAACTCATACATTCTGATCTATGCGAGATGAATGGTGTGTTGACAAAAGGTGGAAAGAGATATTTCATGACATTGATTGATGATGCGACTAGATTCTGCTATGTTTATTTGTTGCGAACTAAAGATGAAGCTTTAGACTACTTTAAAATTTATAAAGCCGAAGTTGAAAATCAACTAGAGAGAAAGATCAAGCGTCTTAGGTCGGATCATGGTGGCGAATATTTTCCTAAAATCTTTGATAAATTCTGTGAGGAACATGGCATTATTCATGAGAGGACGCCTCCCTATTCACCCCAATCAAACGGGGTTGCCGAGAGGAAAAACCGCACGCTGACTGACTTGGTGAATTCCATGTTAGCCACTGCTGGTTTATCAAAGGCATGGTGGGGGGAGGCTTTGCTGACTTCATGTCATGTCCTGAATAGAGTTCCTAACAAGAATAAAGATAAAACCCCTTACGAGGAGTGGGCTGGGAGAAAACCATCACTTTCGTATTTGCGCACATGGGGATGTTTGGCGAAAGTCAATATTCCAATTACTAAGAAGCGCAAACTTGGACCAAAGACAGTGGATTGTATCTTTCTAGGTTATGCTCATGGAGTGTAGGATATAGATTTTTAGTAGTTCAATCCGAGGTACACGATATGCATGTTGATACTATTATGGAATCTCGTGATGCAACATTTTTTGAGAATATGTTTCCTATGAAAGATATGCATAGCATTGCTAGAATTTCTACTGAGATAATTCACGAGTCCAAGACATCTAATGAGTATTTTGAACAATCACATGAGAATGTTACTGAGAAGGATGACAATGAAGCTCCTAAACGGAGCAAGAGACGAAGGATTGAAAAATCCTTTGGTGATGATTTCATTGTGTACCTTGTGGATGATACTCCCACGTCCATTGCAGAGGCATATGCATCTCCAGATGCAGATGACTGGAAAGAAGCTGTCCATAATGAGATGGACTCGATTCTTTCTAATGGAACTTGGGAGTTGTCAGAACGACCCCATGGATGCAAGCCAGGAGGCGGCAACGGGGTGTTCAAGACGAAGCTAAGACCTGATGGTACTATTGAAAAGTACAAGGCACGGCTTGTAGCGAAAGGCTACACACAGAGAGAAGGCGAAGATTACTTCGACACCTATTCACCTGTCGCCAGACTTACCACCATTTGAGTACTACTATCCATGGCTGCCTCCTATGGTCTTATCGTTCATCAAATGGACGTAAAGACAGCTTTCCTTAATGGAGAGTTGGAAGAGGAAATCTATATGGATCAGCCTGATGGGTTTGTAGTAAAAGGTGTAGAAAGAAAGGTGTGCAAGTTGCTGAAATCTTTATATCGCCTAAAACAAGCACCTAAGCAATGGCATGAGAAGTTTGACAGAACTTTAACTTCTGTAGGCTTTGTTGTCAATGAGGCTGACAAGTGCGTTTACTATCGCCATGGTGGGGGCGAAGGTGTTATACTATGTTTGTATGTGGATGATATTCTGATCTTTGGTACAAACATGAAAGTAATACACGAGGTCAAGTATTTCTTGTCAAAGAGCTTTGATATGAAAGATCTGGGAGAAGCTGATGTGATTGTGAACATCAAGCTGATTAAGAACGAGAGTGGGATTACTCTAACGCAATCCCATTATGTTGAGAAGATCTTGAGCCGGTTCGGCTATATTGATAGCAAGCCTTCTTCAACACCTTATGATCCCAGTGTGACACTAAGCAAGAACCGGAGGATTGCCATAGATCAATTGAGATATTCTCAGATCGTTGGCTCACTCATGTACTTAGCGAGCGCGACTAGACCCGACATCTCTTTTGCTGTTAGCAAGTTGAGTAGGTTCATGTCAAACCCGGGTACTGATCATTGGCATGCACTTGATAGGGTCATGCGCTACCTATGTGGTACAATGAGTTATGGGATTCACTATTCAGGGCACCCAGCTGTGCTTGAAGGATATAGTGATTCGAATTGGATCTCAGATGTAGCTGATCTGTACGCCACAAGTGGGTATGTATTTACCTTTGGAGGTGGCGCAATGTCATGGAGATCTTGTAAGCAAACCATATTGACGAGGTCAACTATGGAAGCAGAACTTACTGCTTTAGACACAACCACTGTTGAATCAGAATGGTTGCGTGAGCTCTTGATGGACTTGCCTGTGGTTGAAAAACCTGTTCCGGCAATCCTTTTGAATTGTGACAATCAAACTGTAATTGTCAAAGTGAACAATTCTAAGGATAACGCGAAGTCATCAAGACACGTCAAGAGACGTTTGAAGTCTATCAGGAAATTGCGAAACTCCGGAGTAATAACTGTTACATATATTCAAACAGACAAAAACCTGGCAGATCCCTTTACAAAGGGACTATCACGTAATGTGATAGAAAGTGCATCGAGGGAGATGGGTTTGAGACCCGTTGATGTTACGCCATAGTGGTAACCCAACCTTTGTGATCGGAGATCCCGTGAATTAGGACCTGGGAAGAACAAACTAGTGGTTTAATTGAGGAGAGTATTATGTAACCCTCTCTATGTGAAGATGCACAACTCTCGATTCTTTGTAAGGCAGGTTGGCAACAAGCCTTAATGTGTTTATGTTGGCTATTTTAGCAAAGATGCTGTCCTACAGAGCATTCTTGAAATAACACACCTATATGAATCCGATTGTTAAACGTTGCAATCTATGAGATTTGGGTGATCTCTAGTAAACTCATGAAGAGACCATGAAGTATGACGCATATGCTTCACCCGCGGGGTAGGCTACTGGCAGCCATGTACTGGTCATGACTTTGAGTGAAACCCTGTTCACGCAAAACTTGCAATTCAAGGCTTAGTCCATTGTTCAAGTGTGAGTGGATGTAGCTTAAGGTTCTAGGCGGAAGTTCAACTTAACAGTCTCCGCTGAAACACTGGTATATAAACAAGCAGCGAGTATTGGTAAATCTCTAAATGGGGATTTGAGATCTGGTGGGGGATTTTTGAAATATTGGGCCCACTTTTAGTGGCCCAAATTAGATTTCAGTTTTTTCTATAAATCTCAAAGCCCACATAGTGGCAGCCTTGTGAGTTTGAGCCCAAGTTGGTGGCAGCACACTAGGGAGTGGCAAGAGGTGAGAAGTTTAGTCCCACATGGAAAGTTGGGAGGAAGTTAGACCACCTTATAAGGTGGGTTGTTCCACCACTAGCAAGTGAGTGAGAATAGGAGTGCTACACGCGCGCTCCTCCTCCTCCTCCTCCTCGCTCGCTCGTCTCGACTCGGCACGTCACGACGCGACGCGACGCGCGCCGCACTCGTGGTGAGTGGATTGAGCCTCGAGCCGAGACTTTCCTTACTTTTTGCAGCTCAGGAAAACGAACAGAGTCCTAGACGGACGCGTCGCAGTTAGTCGGTTCGGGTCGCTCCCGGATCGTGGGCTATCTGTAACCGACTCGAAACGTTCGTGCGACATGGGCGTGGCCCACGTTGCCTAGGGTTTCCCGAGCCTATATAATCTCCTGCCGGCTACCGCAGAAACACATCCAATACACGAGTTAGGGTTTCCACCTCTCTCTGCTTGCGCCGCCATCGTAGCCTACTCCATCCCGCGAGCCGACGTGCATCGGCGAACGGGAGAGCAGGTCTCCGGAACCGCTCGTCCTTGCGATTCTGTACGGGAGAGGGCGAATTAGGTTTTTGGGAAGTGCTCTGCGCGACTGCTCAAGCTCTTCATCACGGGTCGCCTTCCGTCCAAGTCGGGCGGTGCTGCCTACCGTCGTCTTCAACGCCGTCTACTTCGACCCGTCGTCAACAACGTTGTCATCAACAACGTTACTGCTGCGACATCATCTGCTACACCTCCACCGCCACCTCCACCAGATCGGTACGTGCGATATATCTCGATCTGTTTAGCGATGGATGCTTTACCGTTTGCGCTGCTGCTACTCATGTTGATTAATGCATCTAGTATGTTTGAGTTTCACATGTTAGTAGTTGCTGCCATCATGTTTTATATTCTGAAATTAATCATGGAAATTGTGCCTAATTATCCAACAGGTTACGGCGGCAACTCTCCTAGAAACCCCATTTCTGTAGAGCCCTAGCCTGTATCACTACTCTTCCCATGTGAATCTACATACGTAACAATAGTTTCTTCTTATGAAGATCTTCGTGATAGTTTCATGTGAATCCTGGTCTTCAATCCGCCAGTACACCTTAAGAAATGATCGGAGCGAGTACACATTCCAAGGAGGTGGGTGCCAACGTACTCATACTCTTAGTCCACATGCTTGTCACTCTCATCCTATATGATCATGTTATTAAGGATCAAATAATATATCAATGTGATATATCTCTGGAATATATTTAATAAATATGAAACTATAATGAAATATTGATACTATTTTAAAAATATTATACATAGATTCCACACATATTTGGGTAATTTCAGTTATATTTCATTAAGTTACAGAGAATCTCGGTTCTTAAATTTTTTTTCGACAGGATCTCATTGTGATTTGATTTAGATTTTAAAAAATATCACATTGATACGAAACAAGACACATACTACAAGACACATCAAGACGAATCACAATGCACTTTTAAATCCTGACTGGTAGGAGCAGCTCGGCTCTATGAGAAAAATCAGGTTCTACTCTATCTCAAGTGTATAAATAAAGTATAAATAAATACTTTCAAGCATCTCTCGTCACAGGCTTGCTTCACCATTGCCAAAAGCCTTGTTATGTGTTTGGCTTTTTGTTGTCTTTGGCTTTAGTTACCCTATGCAAAGGTCGAGACATCACCTTTTGAATAAAAGGCCTCGAAAATGGTCTCCACAAATTTCCTACTCTGACCCATAATACTTGTCGCTAACATCCGATAAACACATTAAAATATGTTTCCGCAACAAGTATTATAAATTAGAGGGAGTAGTAGACATTAGATTTGTCTTTTCCTCAATGCGAAAGTGTTCATCGGCGTGAACACATGAACGCCATATGCGAACACTCACGGTGCTGGCCGCTGATATACCTCCTAAAATTCACTAAACCCGAGATCAATAGTTGTACTCCTCCCTCGGCGTGAAGGTTAGCTTTTTTTTTTTTGGAGCAACCGGCAGGAGCACTGCCTATTCATTAAGAAGGGGAAAATTTGCCAGTTTATAAGGGAAACTGGCCGAAAACCGTACAACCCAAACACCACACACCGACCCCGAGGCCACGCACCACACGAGCCGACAACACTCCCGCCCTAGCAAGAAGTGGCACCAACCGAGAGCACCAACCGAAGTGGATGCAGTGCTTTCGCGCGGAGTTCACCCAAACCCAAGTCGTTGAAGCCTATCCACGAAGGCGGCGAAGAAGACATGCCTGCATTGCAGCCCACCGCCGCCACACGAAGCCGAACCTGAGACGGCGCTTCACGCAGTCATGTCCTGCCGCCCGCACGGCCAGGGTAGAGCAGCAAAAACCTCCATGTCCCGGAGCCGCCGCCCCGGTCTCCATGCGCAGCAGCAGAGCAAACACCTCAAGTCGACTCGTCGCTCGCCTCGGGGCACCAGTCAGCACCCCGACCACCAGAGAAGCGGCGCCGCCGCGCCGCCATCCAAGCACCATGGCACACCTCAACCATGGCCCACAGGTGGCACAACCGCCGGGACGCCGCAAAACTGGGGGCAGCCACCACGCGACCGCCGCGCCGAGGCACCCGCCAGATCCATGGACCTCCACGCAACCACTGCGTCAAGGCACCGCCCGGCCGCCAACCACCCACGCGCAGTCCGGACGCCGCAGCCGGCGAGGCGAGGACGCGCACCCGGGGCCGCCGCCCCGGCATCCCCAACTCCGGCAGAACATGCCAGCACCGGGCACCTCCTCCACCTCCACCCTACACGAGCAGCACCTCCTCCTGTTCGAGCCCGCCAAGGCCCAGAAACGGCCCGCCCGGGCAAACACCAGCGCGCCGCCATCCGCCGTCGCACGCAGCATCACGCCGGCCGCCGCACGCAGCACGCCCGCCGCCGCGCCATCGTGGCCGCCCGTAGCAGCCCCCAACGACCGCCGAGCAGCCGTGGCCTCCAGCAGCGGCCCGCCCGCCGCCGTAAACACGCCGCGCGCGCGAGGATGCGCCGAAGAACCGCCTTCCGGGGCCGCCGCCCGGCGTCCGCGCCGTATCCGGCCGCGCCGACCCCAGCCAGCCCGGCAGCTCCCGCCGCCGAGGGCCGAAGGCGCCGCCGCCGCGCCTAGCGCCCACCCCCGCGCCGCGACGCGAGACGAGGTCCCCGCCGCCGCCCACAGCCGGGCTTCCATAAAAAACAAGGGCGTGAACTGAAACTGCCCCCGCGTCGTCCCGCTCGGGCGACTCGGGTGGCGAAACCCTAGCCGCCGGGCTAAGCCGCCCCCTCCGCCTCCCTCCCCTCCGCCGCCGCCGGAGTGAAGGTTAGCTTCAATAGCATTGCCAATGCGAAGTTGCGAACAAGGTGCTACGGGAGCAAATTCGGCAAAAAAATGTTTACTCATTTGCGCCGTGGAATCTGTACATTGAGCAATTGGTCGAGCAGTTCTCCAGTGTTTAGATCAGTCGACCAGGCCAGACAAGTATCGCCGGAAAATTCCGGAAGAGATATGGATGAGCTCGCGCTCAGGCCAGGGCAGAGCAGGGCTGCCTTGTTGTGCTTGTACCGGCACAGGTAGGCATGCTTCAGCATGCTTCAACTCGATCGGTTGGTTACCTCACACGATGACCACGGCGATCATGTCGGTCTCCGCTGGACGCTGGCTCAGGCCGCCGTCCTTTGCGGGCGCCCCTTCCATCACGGGCTGCCGGCACGTCGGGCAGGAGCCGTGGGACACAAGCCAGGCGTCCACGCAGCGGACGTGGAACCCGTGGCCGCACCGCGGCAGCACGCGCACCTTCTCGCCGTCGACGAACTCGCCGAGGCAGATGGCGCAGACGTCGTCGATTACTTCCCCACAGCCGTACACCTCCACCGGCAGGCTCCTCAGCGCGCGCATCTTGATGCCATCGCCGGCGCGGCGTGCCGCACGCGCCGACGCCGCGGCCTCGTCGGCGGCGACCGCGGCAGCGCCGCGTCCTCTACACCGGAGCACGCACCGCGCCAGGGAGTTGAGCCCGATGGCGAATAGCAGCGCGAAGAAGAGCGCCGCGAGGATGATAACCACGTTGGTTTCGAAGGCCGAGTGGCCTCCCGCCGGCGCTGGCGCCACCGCCGCGCCTCCGCCGTGGGCGTTGGTGTGGTCGTGGAAGCCCAGCACCGCAGCGACAATGGACGCCGCCGGGGCTTCGGAATCAGGACGACCCATGCTTGATGAAGCTAGTTGGAAAGATGTCCACCAAGCTCTCGATCAGAGTTCGCCCGGCAGCCAGTGGGGTGGATGCTCTTGGAGTTATTTGGACTCGATGGATGCCTGTGTTATCCGTATTTGTGTGTCACTCTCTGCTCTGTTCGTGGTATATATAGACGGAGTGGTCGCGGCGCCCACCATTATTCAGGTTTTGTTGTGCGAGTGTGTACTTTGCAAAAGGGCGGTCGTCCGGCACCAAGATGCACCCCTGCTGCTAGGAGTAGGAGGCAGGTGAGCTGTTGCAGGGATAGGGACACGCGCGCGCGTAGATAAGTTCATAAGCAGATGGCGCAGGAGAAATGCACTTCTCCTATACACTTAGTGACGAATCTACTGCTCCCTTGATCCCTATTACAGAGGGCATCTCCAGCGGCCCGGCCCGGGTCTAAAAATAGGGCCGCACCCCTGCTAGAGGCCCAAGCAAATTGATCGGCCTGGCCGCGAGGACCAAACAAGGCCCCAGTTGCGCCGCAGATGTGTTTGTGCGGATGCGTCGCGAACGCGGCGCCTGTTCACGCCCTGTCATCACGGGGCCGCTTGTCAGCGGGTGCGGGCCTCGCACCCGCTTTCGCCACTACCGCGTGCCGCAACTTTCACCGTCAATGGCGCCTCTTCTTCAGAGGCCGTGCTAGGTCTGGCGCTATGTCACCATCAATAGCACATGCCTTCATGTCCCGCGTCCTCCTTAAAAGGGCACCGGCAACATCCTGCCATCACCCACACCTCAATGGCCACGCTTGCACCCAACACACCGACAACCACAACACGCCGCCGCAATGCCATGGGCAAGAAGAGGAACGACCACGAGCCATGATTGTCGAGGGGGCTAAGGAGGAGAAACCTCTTCGAGCACCCGCCAGACGCTGGCTAGGTCTCGTGGCATTAGCCACCACCTCCAGCTGCTCCGCCCATGGCTGCCCCTTCCTTCGCCCCGTCCTCCGTCAACAGGAAGCGCGCGGGCAAGCACCTCGGCGCCGTTGATGCTTCCTGGCCGTCCCCATAGGTGCGGTGCGGCCCCGACTGCCCCGACCGCCCACGCAGGTGCTGCCCCGCCGGGCGCGGAAAAGGCACGCGCTATATCCAACGCGAAGAAGCCAGGGGAGGGTGTGAAGAGGAAGCCAAGCGTTCACTGCCACGCTATTCTTCGCGCTGCTCCGCCAGTTGTCGAGATCGTCAACTCGCAGGAGGTCTTGCTTGAGCTTCCTTCTATGTCGTGTTGGTCAATAGTGCGTAAAAATATTTTACATTTATTTTGGATTAGTTTATTAGCGAACTATGCTGTCAAACTATGTGGTACCGTTGCTTTTGTTGTCGAAACCGTAGGAACTCTCATATTCAATGTTTACGGTTCACCTTTTTCGCGCAGCGACGCCGATCAGGTCCCGTATAGCAGAACTGTAAAAATACATATTCAGCGCTGAACGCGATCTCAAAAATCGCATTTGCCGTGCCCCTTACTGGCGAGTTAAATGCCAAGATTTAAGAGATCGCCTAGAGTTGCTCTAACCAGGTTCAAATATCCGTGGCAAAAAAAAAAAAAAAAAAAACAGGCACACTATAGGGCATGGGACATTTTAAATTGCTGCCCGTACATGGTGATAGTTCACTCTGAGAGCGCTAGTGGCATAAGACTACTCATAGTCTTTGCTATTATATTGGAGTTGGTCGTAGGTCGTACAACGCGTTTGGTGAAGGAGATTGAAAACATCTGGACCGTTCAATCGTCCCCCTCCGTACCGGATACACCCAGTCCGTCCGATCGCCCTTTCACATCGCGCTGCGACGGAACGATCTCACCCATCTCGTCTCCGTCATTCTCTCGCCTTAGGGTTCCTCACGCCTCGCTTTCCCTCCGCCACCGATTCTCCCGTGAGTCCATCCTTCCTCTCAAGTTCTCCATGCAAGTACAAAGATGGCGGCGGCACGGGCGGTCCTCCAAGCGATAACTGCGGCTGGGTATGAGGGGTTCGTTGTGGAGGCGGTGCAGGGTGTGCGGCGTCGGGGACATCGGGGCTTGGTCTTCCAGTAAAGGTTCCTTTCAAGTTGCCTGACCTCATCGCGGTCGCGTCTGCCGCCCCTCGGCTCTGGCCACTAGAGCTCAGCCTACTAGGCATGGAGTTGGGCGGCGGCGGAGGATCTGGGGGTTTCATCGTCAGCCATTCGACTGATACGTCGTTTCCCTTCTTGATCGAGCAGATTCCCGCCAGAATGGGGCTCCCAACGATGGGAGCGCTGCCGCCCCCGATCTGAAGTGTCGACCTCCCCGAGATCCCGCTGGTGGTTGCTTGGCGGAGCTGCTGCAGCCGGACTCCTCCCCGATCTGATGTTGCCGCCCGTCCCACACGTTGACCATCGTCCGTGCGCAGCCATCCAGCAGATCCCCTCGTGCCGCCCCATCGTCCGTCCGGTTCTGTATCTGCGGAGATTTATTGAGCGCAGTCTGATACTTGAGAGGTAAACAAAGCGCTCTACTCTCAATTAGATATATGTAAATGTTGTACAGCTATGCTTTTGACTCAGAAGGACTACTATTCTGGAAACCACATGATGGTTCCTATCGGTAGATTGATTCATTGTCTGCAATCTGGAAAGCAAGTGATTTGTTTTAGCACCGAATATTACAGTCTTGATTCGAACATGATATATCACTTGTCCGCAGTAGATATATCACATGATATATTACAGGCATATTCAATGATTAGTGTTATTGCAACCACTTCTGGCATTTGAAGGATTAGGTTTTGATGCTTGAGTTCTACAGTCTACAGGCCACTGCTCACTCGCTTGTCATGTATCATAGAGTGCTTTGCTATTTAATTTTAATGTAAGTTATTCAGTAGACTTGGCATGCCTAGCTCAATCTTATTTGCACATCTTGCAGACAAAATCTTATTTACAAAGCAATATGCAAGTACGTAAGAAGCAATTGCCGTAATTGCGAGAGGTCATCTTGTGGTATCGTCGATTGATCAACTCGAGTCTAGCCCTAATTATTTTAAAGGATAAACTGAAGGCTTTGTAAATTTTGGATCGTTGCAAAATTTTGGACTACATGAGTAGTCAGATATTATCTTTTAGTAGGTTACTTCATTGAGCTTATTTTGTCAGAGATCATCTTTTAAGGCCTCAATGGACTCCCTGAGCCGAGATTTTGATAGAATGACGACTAGGAGCTGGGGAGAAGGGCGTTCAAGGGAAGAGGATATGTGCGTCGCTGACTCCGATCAATGGTAAGTTTTCTTCCTTTTCATTTGAATTAGTGATGTGTGCAATTTGTGCTTGTTAAGTTTTCTTCCTTTTCATTTTAATTGCTGAGCTGGGGGCATGTGTTGTTAGATCAATACAAATTCGCATCACCAAGATAAGATGGTTCCATTTGTCTGAATTTTCATTGATCCCAACCATTACTTAACAAATTCAACCATGCTTCCAGTAAATGCTAATATATCTTATTAGGCCCATCAGTGTGTATCACAATGTTAGTTTCTTATTAGGCGTGTTTACCTGTATTTCTATCGCTTTCCTGCATGATAGGTGATGATTGTGTCTGTAGCCTTTGAGGGGCCTGAATCTAAATTCAGAGATTGTCATTTATAATATATCTTTTACCAGACATCCCATTGACGGTATTCAGACATCACAAGGTTTATTATACATCACATTGCTGTCCAATGCTATTAGTATTAGCTTGCATGTCTATCAGGTTCCTTTCAGTTTAATCTTTCTGTTACCATGAAATACGTGGCAGCACAATTTACCAGTATCTTGAACTATCATATGTACTGAAGTGCACTTCTTAGTTGTATTGTGCAAACAATGAAACTTTAGAGTTTATGCGTAGCACCCAAGAGACCCAAAAGTAGAGTCTAACTCTTAAGGCCACATGACTGGTTTGATCCTGACCTAAAAGTATTGTCCAATCTCAATCTGTTCTCTTATGTGTGACTTGTAGAAATGAATGTTTAGTTGTACAGACCATCATTCTTTTTTTCATAAATGATAAACCTAATGAATATGTTTGAGGCTTTATTTAAAAAGCATTCATCCAAAAAGCATTTGTGCCCTGTGTTACAACATTGCAGAGCTCTATCTTTCATTTTTATGTTTCAAAGATATATGTTTTTCCAGCTTAATCCATATACATTAAGATTATGTATTTTGTGTGACATGGATGAAGTATAATTCTCTTTTTGACACAAAATTTGAGTTTGAATATGGTGCAAAATTTCCTGGAGACCTCCATCTAGCAAAATCTGGTTAGGTCTTGGATACATGTAGAGAGAAGGAAGATATGAGTAATCAGCTGTAGATAGCAGTAACATCTATTTTTAAAGATTGCTCACATGGAACTTACTTTCCGTTCCAGGGTTCATCAAGTAGCGCTTCTGAGCTATCCACTGTGGGTGCATATTCAAGCTAAAATATCATATGTTTACAACAGAAATATTGTACCATGGTAAAGTTTCTATCAGTTTTATTGCTCTGAAGGACGTACCCAGTGCTGAGAGTTTATTGGTCTGAAGAATATATGTAAAACATAAAGTTTTCTCGTACTTACTATTCCTTTCCAGGTTTTTTCCAGAAAGTTTCTGTCAGTTTTGTTAGACTGAATAATACGTGTATACGGAAAGTTTGCTGCTACTTGTTGTTCATGTTGGGAAGGTCGGCCTCTAACTAAACCTATGTATACCCTTACCAAGTGAAGTTATCCCTTACCAAGTGAAGTTGTCGTTTCATAATAATTTTCCTATGTGAGTTTGCTGATACATATAATATGGAAAAATCAGCATGAATTTTTGCACGTCACTCCTTTGAAAGTTAAACTTGGTTGTTTGCTTCTAACATGCACCTTGATTGCTGTGATTACCGTGGTTATCTGCCGGAAAAGCATGTCCGGTGCTAACATGAATATTTGAAGCTTGCGAGTGGATGCTCTTTATTATATAACTTGATTGTTGTGATTACTTTGGTTATCTGCTGGAATAGCACGTCCCTACTATAAGTGCGAACATGAATATTTGAAGCTTGTGAGTGGATGCTCTTGACTATATAAACCCATGTACTTTATCTTTGTGGAAAAAAATGTACTATATTGATTGGGACTCTTAGTCATTCAGGAGATGATGTCCTTATTACTTAGTGCAGATAACCACATTGAGAATCATACACACGCCTCCTTTGTTTGCAAATATTCTTTTGGACCGGCTTAATGCTCTCGTTATTGTTATCCTTTAGAAGAAATGGTTTACCATCTTAATGCTCTCGTTATTCTTATCCACAAGAGGAATCGGTTTACCTGTCGATTCTTGGATTGGTCTCCCTGATTTTGTTGTTATCAAAGTAAAAGTTTTCAATACCTATATGTTATTTCTCTTGATGTTGTAACACCGAAGTATGATCTTTGGCAGTGTTGGATCTCCTAAGTGCGTTGGAAGCTATAGGAAGATCTAATAGCTGAAATGGTTAGCTGAGAAAGTAAGCTGAAAGAAAGTAGTCTGCCCGCTAAAACAAGCTCATCATGGCTTGTTTCTTGCAAGAGCTTTTTCCTCTAATCCCAAGGACCAAAAAAGGTATTTACCTGATTATTTAGTGGAAAGATCAGTCAGGCAATGACAAGAGAGAGATGGTATGCCTCACTTCCTCAGAAGTCGGTCTGCTAAATGATCGATAGAATTTCAATTTGATTAAATTTGTTGTTTGTAACACATGGTCACGCTGAAGAGAATGAGAATGAGAGGTGAAGAAAAATGTGTAGTGCTAATTATTCTGCCAATGCATAGATAATTGTCTTGGTAAGAGTTATCTTCTATGGAAAGTATCCAGCTTCATGTTTTAGTATAGACCGTGGTCAATGATTTTGCATAGTTGCTAATGCCAATTAGAAGTTCCTCATTTCTGCACTATACAAATGTACATATTCAAAATCAGTATTTGTGTTGTACTATATTCAAGTTAAATTTGAGAAATTTAGAAATTATACTTAACTTTCTTCTCTTGTTGGATTGTTCTTTCTATTTATACACATGCATCCATAGAAAGATGATAATAATTCGGCTAAGTAAACAAGGTTCATTGTATTTACCTCATCTGATATGCACATATGCTTTTATGTTCCTTTCATTGCATATAATAGGCGGAAATTTATAAATAAAATTGTATCTGATGATTGTATTGATCAAATCGGACTCCCTCTATATTGTACTGTTTACTATGGTGTACTTGCTGAAGTTTTGCCAAGTATTGTTGATCATTTGTTTCTTGTTGTGCATATACAGGTTGACATGGAACTTTTGTCAATATTTTTTCTGCTTTTGATCGATATGGGGGTTATCATGGTACATGTAACTAATCAATAAATTAATATATTCCAATTTGGTGAGGTGCAACACTAGCTACCGATGATTAAAAATTAATGTGTTGGTGCGACAAAGTAAGAAAATTAAGGTAGAATTTTATTGTATTGGAATATTGTATTGCTATCTTTTTGAAACATGTGAGTTTTATGTACTCCCTCTGTCTGTAAAAAAGGGGCTTAACTTTGTCATATGGGTATATATTTAGACAGATTTTAGTTATAGATACATCTGTATCTAGAAAAGGTTGAGTAGTTATTTAAAATGGGGAGTATATAATGTCTACATGCATGATAAGAAAATTACTTGGGCCGTAGCAACGCACGGGCATTCAACTAGTGGGAGTAACATAGCAAGTAACATCACACACCTCAAAGCATTTTGGTGACATGGCATGATAATAAATGAAGAAAGAGAGGGAGGTGGTAACTAGCTACGTATGTTACCATAACATCACACTTCTCAAAACAAGATGAGTCTACAATCTAATAAATATAACATGCATGATACCACATATAAGTAACTATCCACTATGGAGGTAGTAACATAGGGTAGTAACATGCATCATGTTACTACTCTATGTTACTCCCCACTATGACTAGTCTAAGCGTGCGTGTACGTTCTGCACATCCCCACTGTGTCCTAAGATATTACTATGGCAAGATTTCACTTATTTGCAACGAAAGAGTGTGTTTACGTGCTGCACGGCCCCCACCGTATCCACAAGAAAAGTGGGGCAAAACTGCGCACTTTGATTTCCACCAAGAGACTGAGGAAAAAGGAAGATATCGATCACATCCATGCATAAGTTCCTTTTGCTCGCACCCTACATGGCATCAGCGACGCCGACGTGGAATGCTCTTTCTTGGAATGTATGGCCAGCATACCCTCTGGGGTATTGATCACTATCGTACACTTTGCACCAGAGAGCCGGAGAGTGGGTAAGATGATAATTAGCTAGTGTGTGCACACGCTAAAGCAGAAGAGAAGTCGTTGTGATGATACGAGAAAAAAAATATGTAAATTCATAGTAGAAAATAGGTGCTATATATGCCATGCTACAACGGAAGGAGAAAATAAAGCTCCTAGGTGTCATGCCATTTATGATGTTTTTCGCACTGGCACAGTGGCACTCGGAAATGTAAGAGCAGCACCTGAATATGTCAAGAAACCTTTTTATTCATGGTTCTATAGAATTTTATATTAAGTGATTAGAATTAATATTGATCTATAGACAACAACTCACCATAGATATTATTCTAAATAAAAAAAAACCCACTTGTGCGAGATACATCTTTCCTCACCTGTAATTTGTGGGAAAATAGTTAATCCTGCCACCAAAAAGAGCATTCAATATTATATGTGCCTTTTGTACGTGGTGATATAAGATTAGTCCACATAATTAAGCATATATTGCAAGCTAGGATGTAGTGTTTGTTACTTCATTGTGGGGTTAGATCTTATGCTTGCCAACTTTTGATCGATTTAGAGTAAAAAAGCCAATATATTGTTGTGTAAACAATAATTTCTGGGCTAATAACGACTATATAGTAAATGAGATCAATTAGTCAAAGATTTTTTTAACAAATATATAAGATTAAAGGTCTGAATTTTTAACAAAGATATCTGATTACTTAGAAAAGAGTTCATATATGCCATGCTCCAACTGAGTGAGAAAAAAGGCTCCTTGGTGTCATGCCATTTTTGATGGTTTTTCACATGTGTTCTAGGATTTTCCCATCAACTTCACCCTTTTTGGTGCCGAGGTGGGAGGACTACTGATCAACGATAGAACTAGGCACATAAAGTTTCTACTAAGCTAGGTTGTTGCATCGTTGGCAACATTACCTCGATGATAAAGGCAGACACCCAAAATGATGTCGCGGTAAAGACTTGAAAAACAAGGGTGTTTTAGTGTGTGGTAGATTCTTATGAAAGACTTGCATTATTTCAGTGATGGAGGCACTCCTTCAGCTCGCACTAGTGTATGCAGTCATTTCTAGGTGGTCTAAAATCCTTTTTGTAATTTATATTACTTTTTTAACGTTCTTTGTGCTACTATGATTATCAATAGATTGGTGGATTTTGTTTTCAAAAAATAATTTGACAGAAAATTATCTCGCGGCGAATGTTCAGTTGTACGCCGTTAGTGGCGAGTGCGTGGGTATACGTGCTGCGTGTCCCCACTGTGTTCTATTAAAAATAGAGCAAAAATTAAAAGGACGTTCAGCTTGTTGCTCGGTAGAGATAATAGTCTACCATGGCGAAAGCTCACTTGTGTGTGCGTACACATCGAGCCCGTCCCCACCGCGTGCTATGAAAAAATGAGCAAAAGCGCACCCGGCCCGCTGGATAAGACCATGAACAAGGTTCTCTCCTCATGACAACGTCAGTTGGTTTGAAAAGATATCCTACATGGCGTCGTGACTGACAAGCTCTGTGTGGTTCTAATCAAGTCGGCATCCCTGTGGGGAGTTTATTAGCGTACGGTTTTGACTCAGATGACATGTAGATAGTGCGTGCACGCTCTAAAGCACACTCTGTTGTTTAACTGCACTTTGTTGGTATATCTTGCATCCAAGGTTTTGGAGGCATCAGAGATTGATTGGCCGCGTCAAGTTCCAGGCGCCGCTTTAGCTGAGAGATTCGGAAGATACTACTGAGTAATAAGTTTTCTAAACGAGTTGATTGTTTAGGTTATCTATGCCGTAAAAGTTTCACCGAGCCATTGAGCCTCAGCGGGACAAGGAAGAAACGCACCAAAGTGTGTATAGTGCCCTGGGCGCACTTTGTAATAGCGATTTAGAGCAGAACGCAGTTCAGGTATGCACTATTAGCTAACCTCTTCCTAGTCACACTGATGCACTCGCGAGCAGATATCTTCTTCTGCAATTATCTTTGCTCTCAACATACCATTCTTTTTTCAGAAACCATTTAGAACAGAACTGCTCCAAAGTACCTTGCTCTGAGCGCACTTTTTAACAGCGATTCACAGCGGAGCAGTTCAGGTACCAGCAAGCAAATATCTTCTTTTGCAAATATTTTCCTAGTCACGGAGATGCACCAGCAAGCAACCATCTTCTTTGGCAAATATCTTGCTCTTAACATAATGTTCTTTTGAAGAAAAAATTGTTGAGAACCAGCCGAAAATGTTAAGATCATCTTCCTGTACCAAATATGTTTATCTTATAACATACCTATTTTCAACGGTTTTGCTACGTCAGATTTTCTTAAGTCTAAGTCACTTACAAGAAAGTGCTTTGAGTTGCACCTTTCTGTTAAAAAAATGTGGAACTGGACCGAGTTGCACTTTTCATTGAACTACTGTTGCACTTTTCTGAGGCGACTGAGACTTAAGAAAATCTCAGTCAACTGACACATAGACACACCCTATTTTCAAACCCTTTGGTGCAGGAGTTGTTCAAAGTTAACATTCTTGAACACTCACATTATTTCAAAATGATTAATAGGAGAGCTGTTTGACTTATCTTCCCATATAGATGTAACAAGCAAATAACGTCATTTCAGTATTTTTGTTTGAAATAAAGGTTAAATCCTTACCTTCTGCATCAAAATAATCCAGGTAACCTTTCTCACTCCAGTATATGAGTTCCAATGGTCAATGATAGTCATTTGGCGATTCTGGTGAATTAACGGCAATGTCACATGCTTCTGTCAATATGTTAGTTTGTGCACCGACGAGATTTTTGTCATATATTGGAGTAGTTCTAATATGTTCTAGCAAGTTGTTACTTCGTGAATATTTCGATTGTACCTCCGTTATCTCTGGGCGTCCAAAATGTCTCATGCATTCTCCACCAAATGTCTCACTTAGGTAAACTCTAGCATGTATTCTTTATAAAGAGCCTTTATCGAAAATCCTTGAGGGGCTCTTAAAAACCATCTTAGAAGCTTTGAGGCAATGTCCTTTTTCATATTTTGTAAAACTGCAGGCTTTATAATGTCCCCTCTCTTATTTTTCTTAATATGTGTGTACATGAATTTCATTCTTCAATTGCATCAATATAATCCAATTTTTATAGCTTTCAACATTACATGATTCAAGAAAAATTTAAATGTTCAAATCCAAATTCAAACATGAAATTTTGTCCAAGTGTACAAACGATCCAAATAAAATATGAATAAACACGAGCAGTCACAATGGCTTGGTGCCAACATATCCAATCTGGTAGTCATCCCCCATGTCCGTCTCATCCTCCATGAACATATTATGGAGGATCACACAAAATGCCATAATGTTTTCTAAGGTCCTTCTAGAGCATGACCTCGGACAATTGAAACTGAGCTTGTAAGACACCATAACAATCTTCCAATGTCTTTTCGACAATCTTCTTGAGTCTTGACAAAGTGGATTCTCTTCTCACACCGAGGATTTGGAATTGTCTTGATAAATGTTGGCCGCACATGATGTATAGCATCTACTAGTACCACTAGCACATATCATAATGATGGTCATTGGCATTTAAGTTAGGCACCAGATCATCCCCATTTTCAACCTTTCGCCGCCGTTACCTTCTGAAAAGCACTAAACTTAAGCTCTCTAGTTACATTCATTCGCCAACGCCGAAGGCTTTTTTTATAAGGAGTATATATTAATATCGCGGAGATACCAATTACACTAAGCCTCTGTAACAACGCTTTGCCCTAGCGGCATTATAGATGCACACATCTAGAAAAAAGAGAGAAGAATTACAAAAAAGAAAAGTCCCGCAACAATAATTAGTTCCTTGAAACATCAGTCCAAACACCACCAGGACAACACCAGAAGTTCAAATTCTTCAAAAGCGACACCTCCAAAAAGGGAAATGGCACAAGCACCGTCGTCGCCCGATCATAGATCTTAGGTTTTCACCCTGAAGAAAGTCTCAGAACAATGCCTTCAACAAGGACATTACCAGGCACAACCAACTAAGGACAGACCTTGAATTTTCATCCTGAAATATAAGACTATGAACTTCTCATGTGCAGTCGTCCCTGGTATCATGTCTTTGGTCCAAGTCATGAAACACCAAGCCAGTTCCCCATCGCCGCCCAGACTTGAACCGTCATTGCCATACCTCAGATTTTGACTTCGATGACATTCTCCGCCAGCACCATGAAACGAGAACATGCCCCACGATATTAACAGCCAGCAGAGTTTCAAAACGTTCCCTCTGAAACCAAACAACCAGAGTAAAACATGGGTGCGCACGACCGAATTCCTTACGAACCAACAAACTTCAGTCATGATGCGCCTAGTGGAGCTCGTCGGCGAAGCCTTGCGAAACACGACACTTCAGCCAGATCGATGATGACAAGTATCCAACAGATCATCACCGACGCGAAGTACATAATTTGGTTAATACGCAATGCGCACTAGGAGTAGGAGCTAGGGGTGCAAATTCAGCAAAACTGTTGATTCATAGTATGTCAGTACAATGTTTAATTTGCGCCGCGGAATCTGTACAGTGAGCAATTGTCCGAGCAGTCCCCGATCATCCGATCGGGCCTGGCAAGTATGGCAACCATCGCCGGAAAATTCCCCAAGAGGGAGAGGCCGATGAGCTCGCGCGTAGGCCAGGGACGAACAGGGCTACCTTGTTGTGCTTCTACCGGCACAGGCAGGCATGCCTCAACTCGAGCGGTTGGTCTGGTCACCTTACACTCACAGGCTCACACGATGACCACGGCGATCATGTCGGTCTCCGCGGGAAGTTGGCTCCGGCCACCGCCCTTCGCGGGCGCCACCTCGATCACGGGCTGCCGGCACGTCGGGCAGGAGCCGTGGAACACGAGCCAGGCGTCGACACACCGGACGTGGAACCCGTGGCCGCACCGCGGCAGCACGCGCACCTTCTCGCCGTCGACGAACTCGCCGAGGCAGATGGCGCAGACGTCGTCGATTACTTCCCCGCAGCCGTACACCTCCACGGGCAGGCTCCTCAGCGCGCACCTCTTAATGCCGCGACCGCTGCGGCTTGCCGCACGCGCCGTCGCACCGGCCTCGACATCAGCGGCCACGGCGGCCCCGCGGCCCCTGTACCGGAGCACGCACCGCGCCAGCGAGTTGAGCCCGATGGCGAAGATCACCGCGAAGAAGAGCGCGGCCAGGATGATCACCACGTTTGTGTCGAACGCCGAGTCGTCCCCCGCGGGCGCCGCCGCCGCAACTCCGCCTTGGTCGCTGCCGTTGTCGTGGAAGCCCAGCGCCGCGGCGACAATGGACGCCGCAGGTGCTTCCGAATCAAGACGACCCATGGCTGATGAAGCTAGTTCGAAAGATGTTCACCAAGCTCTCGATGGATGTTCTTCGAGTTATTTGGACTGGATGGATGCCTGTGCTATTCGAATTTGTCTGTCGTTCTCTGCTCTGTTCGTGGCGTATATATAGATGGAGTGGTGGCGGCGCCCACCATTATTCTGGTGTTTTTGTGTGACAGTACGAGTGTGTGTACTTTGTAATTGTAAAGGGGCTCAAGTTGCATCCCTGCTGCTAGGAGGCAGGTGAGTTGTTGCAGTGACACGGACACGCGCGCACAGATAAGTTCATAAGCTGATGGTGCGGCCGCACACACATACACCTTTTGGTCTCTTTGGAGCCGGAGTTTGGATCTCTACCTTCCGCCTTGTGTCTTACTGTCTTGTTTATTTTCACTACTCTCTGTTTTAAATCAAGTATCACAGCTTTTATAAATGAGCAAATCTACTCGCAAAAATACGAGTTTGATACATGCGTATCTACACCAAATCTTACCAGCTAATGATTAATATGAAACAAACGAAGTAGCATATTCATGTTACTCCCTCTGTCTCACAAAAGATATCTCAACTTCTGATTAACAAGGGTGAGAAAGCAATATCATGTTACTTCCTCCATCTCACAAAAGATATCTCAATTTTATCTAAATAAATTTGAATGTATCTTTTATGGGACGGGTGAGTATGTGTGGTCGTGATACATTCACCTTTTGCATCCCCAAATTGTACGAGAAAAACAGAGTGTTTGCAATCGTTGGGTTCACCTGCACCCAAATCTTTCTATTCTTAATAGGTGATCCCGTTTCTCTTCACATGCAGCCTATCCACCTCATCAAGCATCTCTGACCAATCATAACTTGCCATATCATTTAAGCCTCCCACATCATTTCCACCACGTCATCCCACCACTTACTCTTCCTATTCTCCATTAATCTCCATGACCTTGCAATCTCTTCCTCTCCTCCATGATCTGCGGGATAAATAATGGTACAGGAAACCAATCTAAGCGGTCCTCTTCACCTCCTCCATTTATTGGTCTTTCCGTCTCATCCACTATGCAGTACGCATTTACAGACTTCTTCATCGGATCCCCATCGTCTTCATCTCCCTGTCGATATGCTCAAGCATGGCAAACGTTTCCTTTTTTTTCACGAATCTGAGCTTTTCTTCCACCATGTTCCCTCTTGGTCCAGGGCATCAGGCTCAGCGCGTGGATGACAGCATCTCTGTAGGGCGTCAACGCGGGGCTTGGGGGCGCCCATGAATATTCAGGTGGGTCGGGGTCAAGATCTCATCCGGGTTTGCAACCTGCCATGGCCTGTCGTTCAACATCGATGCTGATTTGGGGTTCTGGAACTCGCTCCTAAAGAGGTCATCAATTATCAGTTGGCTTTATATTTTGGAGATGAAGAGAGAGTTTCTTGAAAGTGCATACTACAATTCGTAATGGTATGTGTGAATCGTGCATTATTCATGCTACAGTATTAATTATTGTTCAAATTTTAGATTGTATACATTGATCATGTAAGTTATCTTGATCGCCATTTGGTCCACATGCCTCGGCTTGCAGTATTGCAAATCAATCTCCATAATTTCTATTGCTGAATAATTTGGATTCTCAGTTTTAGTATTTGAGATTGGAAGCAAATTCTCTGCAGATCAGCTAGCAGATCAATCTAAAAGGATTTAAGGTTTGGTTGCCTCCTTACTCTTCCCCTCATAGGTTGCTTCTTTGGGAGAAACTGGTAGGTTTGTCAACCCTGCCTTCATTGTGCCAATTTTATTCTCTTAAATCACTATGATGGCAATAGCGTAACTCCACATGCAGCAACTATGCATCAGATGTGCATCGGTGAAACAACTAGGGTCTGCAGACAATCATATCAATTTCGTCCTTTTAACTCGAAGCCTCTATAGCCATGTAAGTTTTTTTTTTGCATCTGTTTCTCTAGCCATTTGGTATGCTTCACTCCTTGCTCTTCGCAAACACGATAAGATCACATGTGAGCAGATTAATGTTTAGACTTCAGTGTTTGCACAATGTGATTAGTTTCTTTATGATTTGATTTTACGAAGTGTACATGGCCTACTAAGTATGCAAACCAAGCACGAGTAATCATTTGTGTTGAAACCCAGAAATGTTAAAAGAAGACACTTTGTATCACACGTGCATGGGAGAACAGGGCTGATGCAACCAAGGTCATGGAAGACTATGACCCTTCCTGCCCATCCAGGTATTTTTCTTTTGCTCCTTTGTATCACCGGTATTCAATGCAGTATTAGGGCATATTTATATGATTTTTCTACTTCTTAAATGTAGAATCACCTTTGTGTGTTTATACTCATGTTTTGCTATTTACTTCCCTTGACTACAAAGTCGGAGGTTTTTGTTTTGGGTGATTAAAAAATTGGCCCAACTTTCTGTAGTTTTGCTGTGCCTATCTCTTTGATTAATTTTCACACTATTGTTAGTTTGTTTTGTTTACATGTGTGGACATCCTTATCTATTTGCATTGCCCAAATAGAGAAGTTACTCTTTATGATACACAAATTAGGAATGTAAGTCATTACTATATGCTCATATTTCAACTCATCTGATGGTTTGTTCAATTGCAGAATTGATGTCATCAACATAATTTTTTTAGGAGGCTGATAGACATGATTTAGCTTTAATGACTCTTCTGTCATAAACATCTAGGCTCTGCGCCTTGAACCAAGATCGGGAACAACATTACTGTCCTTTATAAGGTATGTGGCTGGACCAACTAAATTGAAAACCATGATGTTTTGCCACTTTTTAAAGAACTTTTAGATTGCTAAAAGATGTTTTTCCTCTTGAAGTGTCCAATAAGAGATTTTATAATCTTCTTAGTGATGGTTCAGCTTTCGACTTTGCTACCTCTTAGTGTTGCCATGCTAATGTTCCGGCCAGTACATTGTTACTTAATCAAGAGTTATATTAATTTTACATGAGCGACTCTCCTTGGTGCGCATAAAAGATATAAATTACAAGAGGGTTTTCCAGTATTTGATTGGAAGAGCCAGAATGGTATATGCTCAAAGTATCTGTCCAACATATCCTTTGTTACCATGTCCGTATCAGAATCAGGTGAAACAAACAAGTATATCTGGATATACCTTATTCTGGTATTCTCCAATTCTTCAATCTTTGTGTTTTCTTTGTCAATGCAAGCATTTAATTAGCTGCAACTGAATTTGTACACAGTTACAAAATGTTGTACTATTTCCTGCGGTACTTCTTAAATAAATCCATGTATTTTCTCGATTGATATACACAACAATGTTGTAAGTCATTTATTTCTAAATGAACGATTGCACACTTCTAATATTCTTAAGATCCGTTTCAAAAAATATCTTACTAAGAAGTATTGTATTGTTTAAGCATTTTGATCTTATTTAAGATTTAACGATCCCATATAATATGTCCATGTGTTCACACTACTCCTTACTTTGCAACAATTTTACTATTGCTCTATTCTTATAATCTTTTTGTTCAACCAAAATTATGAAGTATGATACACAAAAATTGTTACTAAATTAACCAGGTTCTAATATCACAACACGACATGTTTTAAATTCCTGTTCGTAGGTACTTCTTCCTTTTTATTTACTTCGCGTTATAGGTTTAGTAAAAGTAATATTTGATCAAGTTTGACTAACAATATAGGAGAAATATTAGCATTCGTAATACCAAATGCATATTATATTAAAACATGCTTTATGATGATTTCTATGATATAGGTTTTACATTGTACATGTTATTTTTAAAATATTTGATCAAATTTGATAAAGTTAATTTTAACTATGAACATCGGGATTAGTGAAAAGCTCGTGCTGAGGCTGGCCATAATGGTAAGTATCATGTAGTAGTATCATGCATATGATACTTTTGTATGGTACTATCTCTATAGTGGTAAGTATCATAAAATAGTATCATAGTCATGTTATATTTATTACTTTTTAGAATCTCAATGCAAATTTGTGCACAAGATTTATTTGGCATTAATTTTTCTCATGACATGCGCTATGATATAGTATCCACCTATGTTACTCTAATATCCTCTTTCCTCCTTAATTTACTGCCACATCACCATTTTTGTGAGACCAATATGCATGATACTACTCCCTCCGTCCTAGAGTGTAAGTCATATTCTCAAAAACTATTTGTCTCATAACCCCCATATCTAAGGCATAATTTTATTTAATGAGGGAGAGAAAGGAGTTGCATGCACCAATGAGGAAGAGAAAGAGAATGCATGCACCAATGAGAGAGAGAAAGGGGCTGCATGCACCAATGAGAGAGAGAAAATGAGACCCAATCAGCTAGTACATTGGACCAAGATATTCAAAAATTGTGATTTACAAACTAGGACGGAGGGAGTAGTTATAATACTAGCACTATGACTATCCTGAGAGCGATAGTGGCATACACGTGCGTGTACGTGCTGCACCATGATGCGTGTCCGCACCATGTCCTAAAAATAACTATGGCAAGTGTTAATGCACTATTTGCAACACAAAAGAGTGTGTTTACGTGCTGCACGGCCCCACCGTATCCACAAGAAAAGTGGGGCAAAAGTGTGCACTTTGATTTCCACCAGGAGACTCAAGAAAAGGAAGATATCGATCCCATCCATGAATAAGTTGCTTTTGCTCGCTTCCTACATGGCATCGATGACGCTGACCTGGAATGCTCTTTCTTCGTATGTATGGTCATCCTACCTGTGGGGTGTTCGTTATCGTGCACTTTGTACCAGAGAGTTAGAGAGTGTGCTTAGGATGATAGTTAGCTTGTGTGTGGACACGCTAAAGCAAAAGAGAATTCTTTGTGATGATATTAGAAAAACAAAAGTATATAAGTTTGCAGTAGAAAATAGACGTCATATATGCCATGCTCCAACGGAAGGAGAGAAAAAGGCTCCTAAGTGTCGTGTCATTTGTGATGTTTTCACATGTGTTCTAGGATTTTCTCATCGAAGTTATCATTTCCCGTGCGGAGGGATCAACTGATAGAGATAGGCACATAATCTATCTACGAAGCTAGCTTGGTGCATCGTTGGCAACATCACTTTGATGATAAAAGCAGCCACCCTAGATGATGTCGCGGTAAAGACTTGTCAACAAGGGTGTTTTATTGTGTGGTAGATTCTTCAAATACTTGCACTATTTGATGAACATCTTAGAGCATCTCTAACCGATCCTCAATAAATGGTTAGAGGACTAAAAATAGTCCTCTAAGTGACGCGGCCGCACCTAGCCGAAAGCCAATAACCACTTAGAGGATATAAAGTAGGATACCTCCCCCTAAAATCCACCCCCTCCTCCTTTATTTGGCCAGCCACCAAAGCTATGACATAATTTTCCTCCTCCCGCCGAGTCGCCGACCCTCCAACCCAAATTAGCCGGCAGTCTTCGCCGGAACCACCAACCACCCCTCCGATGGCCAGAATGTCGCCGGATCTCAATGCCGCCGCCCCGCCAGATTTTCCCACCGACGCTATGCCGCCAGAATCGACTCCCACGACGGTGTCGGTGCCGCGAAAGCGGTTGGGCGTCACCGGCGCAGTTCGGGCAACGCGAGCGGCCGCCAAGACCACCGGCAAGTCACCTGCCATTGGAGGAAAGTTTGCACTGCCACCCCTAGCGCCGGCGTTGATCGGCCCCCAAGCGTGGAAGCCGACGGAGGCCATGAAGGCCCTTTCCAAGGCGTCGGAGGCGAAGAAGAAGAGGAAGTCCACGGTCGGTACCTTGTCAGAAAACCGCAAGGCCAACCCGTCCTCGGCCTCCTCAACCCCCAAGTAATCTTCCTCCTCCATGGCCTCCGTCGCAGCTAGCGCCTGAGTCGCCGCTCACGAGGTGGTTGACGAAATGCCGGAGACTCAAGTGAGTGTCACCAAGCTCAATCGTCGCTGAATTCATGTCATAGTTGGATTTGTCGACGATCTCGCTTGTTGATCTCTACTACGGTGACACCTATCAATCGCCTGCGGAAGAGGAGGTGGTAGAGGAAGATGAACCCGAGGAAGATGTTACCGAGGTGGATGATGAGCGCAGATTGCACAACGTTAGGGAACCCCAAGAGAAAGGTATGATGAGCACAATAGCAAGTTTTTCCTCAGTAAGAAACCAAGGTTTAATCGACCAGTAGAAGAAAGGTGTGACTTCTGACGGTGTTGCTAGATGACTTGTGGCAGGGCGCACTACCGACATTAGCAAGAACGTGGAACCTGCACACAACACAACCAAAATACTTTGCCCAACTTACAGTGAGGTTGTCAATCTCACCGGTTTTGCTGAAAACAAAGGATTAACCGTATAGTATGGAAAAAGATGTTTGTTTGCAGTGAAATTAAAGAGAACATTGTTTGTAGTAAGTAAACAGAACATGATAATTTTATCAGTGTAAAAGGTAGGACTGGGGTCCACAGTTCACTAGAGGTGTCTCTCCATAAAGATAGATAACATGCTGGGTGAACAAATTACAGCTGGACAATTGATAGAATGAAGACCATACATGACAAGATGATTACTACGAGATTCATTTAGGCATTACAACATAATACATACACCGGAATCCAACTGCGTCTATGAATAATAATCCACCTTCCGGTTATCATCAGAACCCTTCTAGTATTAAGTTGCAACCAACAAATTATCGCATTAAGCAATGTGTGTAAAGTAAACAATAGAATTATCCTTAGACAAAGTATTGTTGTTTTCTCCCTAGTAGCAACAACACATCTACAATCTTAGAAGTTATTGTCACTCTTCCAGATTACTAGAGGCATGAACCCACTATCGAGCACAAATACTTTCTCTTGGAGTTAGAAACATTTTTACTTGGCCAAAGCATCTACTAGCAACGGAGAGCATGCAAGATCACAAATAACATATGACAAGTATATAATCGATCTCAACCATAGTATTTAATATTCATCGGATCTCAGCAAACACAACATGTAGCATTACATAAAGATTCTCTTGATCATGGTAGGCAACTCACAAGATCTAAACATGAAGCATAAATTGGATAATACAACTATCTAGCTACTGCTATGGACCCGTAGTCCAGAGATGAACTACTCACGCATCACTTCAGAGGCGGGCATGGCGATGAAGAGGCCTTCGGTGATGATCTCCCTCTCCGGCAGGGTGCCAGGAAGATCTTCAGAACCCTCCCGAGCTAGGGTCGGTGTTGCCGGCCAAGACGGAACTTTTCGTGGATGGAGGCTCAGGTGTATAGGTTTTTCTCGAGATCTTCAATAAATAGGTGGAAGGGAGAGGTCGGTGGGTGCCGGGGGGGGGGGGACACCACCCCATGGCGTGGCCAGGGCTTGGGCCGCGGAAGGGCAGGTGAGGCCGCCCCGTGGCGCTTCTCCGTCTCTCCTCTGGACTCTGTCTTCGTTACAGTAAAATAGTAACTTCGACTTTTGTTTCGTCCAATTCCGAGAATATTTGCTGTACAACTTTTCTGAAATACAAAACATCAGAAAACGGGAAACTGACACAGTGGCATCTTGTCAATAGGTTAGTGCCAGAAAATGTATAAAAGTGCAACGAATGGTAAACAAAATATATATAAATTGGTGTAAAACAAATATGAAACATCAAAAATTATAGATACGTTTGCAACGTATCAGTGGATGCGCCAACTCAAGTCAAAGAAAAGTTGGCAAAGGGCAAGAAGTCCGCCAGCTACTCTGAATAAGAAGACATAGTGTTGTGCCACGCTTGGATAAATGTCTCACTTGATGCATCCGTTGGCACCAATCAATCCAAGGAAAAGTTTTGGGAAATCGAAGATTGCTACCACAAGGTGGCCGAGATGTCGCCAACATAAACTTGCTATGTTGCGCTTTTAGATCAAACTTGATCAATTATATGTATTTTGGATGATATATTATGCATGTAAGGATTACGTGGATTCAAAAATGATGTTAGCGTTTTTCAGTCCTTGAAGTTTTAGGGTATCGGTTATAGCGGCTTCCGGTTAGAGGACTATAAATTATAGTTGCCACCAAAGGGTGGGGGGAGTCCTCTAAGGAAAAGGGTTAGAGATGCTCTTACAACCCTACCACCTACCTGGTATAGTATCCACGGGCCACCTTTTTGACGGTTCTTAATTCCTCACATTTCTTTCTTTTGCATTTCTAAAAATACAATTGTCCCTTTTCTACGTGACTACGTAATGTGCATCTTCTCGATACTAATTTTTTTTAAACAACAGTTCGACAACCTACCTTGCAAAAGGTGTGCCCACCGCACTGTGTTCAACAATCCTAGCTTCTCACGTACTAGGGAAGTATTTAGGTTCGTTGTGCAAGACCCTACATTTGAGAGGTGGAGGTGGTGCCTGGGCGGCTGACATTCCACCTTCACCACCAATACCAATTGGTATTCAAAAAAGTGCAGAGATTAATCAATAGAATCAGTGTTTCAAGGATCGTGTGGTTTCAGTTTTAGCTCTTCCGATTTATGTGTTTTGTATTTTGTGAAGTTTGCTGCTCTGGTGCGATGATCCTTTAGGATCTTAACATGACGACTTTCTGTTCATCTACTACAACAAGCTCTAAAACGACAAGTTTTATCTGGCTTCGGTTCTGGAGGAGCGATAACGGCGGCACTCCTTCAACTCACGCTAGTGTATGTAGTCGTCGCTAGATGGCCTAAGAACCTATTTATAAATAATTGATTATCAATAGATAGAAAATTCTCTCACGGCAAATGCTCAGTTAGTGGCGAGTGTGTGGGTATACGTGGTGCGTGTCCCCACTGCATTTTATAAAAATTAGAGCAAAATTAAAAGGACGTTCAACTTGTTGTTGCTCGGTAGAGACAATAGTCTCTCATGGCGAAAGCTCACTTGTCTGTGCGTACACGTCGAGCCCGTTCCCACCGCGTGCTATGAAAAATTGAGCAAAAGCGCAACCCGCTGGATAAGACCATGAATAAGATGTCCTACGTGACATCGTGACTAACAAGATCTGTGTGGTTCTAATGAAGTCGGCATCCCTGTGGGAGTTTATAATTAGCGTACGCTTTTGTCTCAGATATAGTGCCGAAGATGACAAGTACGTAGTGCGTGCACGCTCTAAAGCAGACTGTTGTTTATGTGCACTTTGTTGGTATACCTTGCATCCAAGGTTTTGGAGGTATCATAGATTGATTGGCCGCGTGAAGTTCCTGGCGCCACTTTAGCAGAGAGATTCGAAGATACTAATCAGTTTTCTAAACGATCCAGAACAGAGTTTATTGTCTAGGTTATCTATGCCGTAAAAGTTCCACCCAGCAATTAAACCTCAGAAGGACGAGGAGAAAACGCACCAAAGTGTGTATGCTGCCCTGAGCGCACTTTGTAATAGCGATTTAGAGCGGAACCACTAGGCGTGAACGCAGTTCAGGTATGCACTGCTAGCTAATCTATTCCTAGTCACACAGATACACTCGCAACTCCCAAGGCAGATATCTTTTTCTGCAAATATATTTGATCTTAACATAATGTTTTTTTTTCGAACAATACAGAAGAGCTGCATGTACTGTATTAAGAGATAAGGAGAAACATCCCAGTCGAGAGTGCAAACGACCGCAGATTACAAATCAGCAATCACAAACATGAGGCTCTGCCAGGTAAACCGACAGAGAGAAAGAAACGACTAGAGGCTAGGAGACGAAAACTACTCCAAGCAGCGACAGAGGCACTATGCTAAACGCCCGACTTACCGTTGCCTCTGCTGACCCTACGACACCTTGAAGGGAAAAATAAAACAGCCAACGCATCTGTTTTAATTTGCTCGATGACACTTTGGATTAGCTTGTAGATGCTGTCTAGTGCCCGATCGAATAGGCGACCAAGATGATGGATCTGAAGCTTTTCCTGTCATTCTTCTAAAGTTCTCGTTCTGCTGAAAATTCTAAGATTTCAGAGAAAAAGGAGATTACCTGACGAAAAGGCACACAACCTACAGAGTGAAACGGCTATTGCTTGCTATCGCCCACAGCCTAGCCTCCGACTTGATTTGATCAATGATGTGGGTATATGTAACAACCCAAAAATTTCAAAACAAACAAAATGAATTTCCCTAGTTCCAAATTTTGGAACCAACAAAATTTTTTATTAAAATGAGATTTATACATATAGATCTTGTTCAAATCTTGTGTTTTACCATGATGAGTGTTATTATGCTGATGTGCTAAACCCTAAAACCCCAAAGTGATCAAGTGAAGATCACCAACCCAATAAAACAAAAGAGAAAGAAATCAACTAAGAAAAAAAAAACTTAAACCCTAATCTTCTCCAAAAATCATTTGGATCTATTTTGAGAAACCCAAAATAAAATAAAGGACATATGGGGGCATATAACCCCAATAGGTAAATCTTGAACCCTACCTTTATTAATTATGCTAAATGGGGGTGAACCATGGTGAACCCCACTAAACCCTAAACCTCACCCCTCTTTTCACCACTACTAGTTAAAATGAAATAAAAAGAAATTAAATAAGAAAAAGGTATATGTGCCTATGGCTATTTTTATAAAACTTTACCCTAAGCCTTTCTACTTTGCTTAGAGGTTTGGAAAACCTTCATACACCTTACCTAGTACCTACCAAACCATTTCCAAGTGGTTTCCAAAGAAAATAAAAAGAAGCTAAAAATGCCATAGAGGCATATGTGAGAAAAGTGCAAATTTGTGAATTTGAGAAGATTGACCCTAGGACTTGTTGTGAATGGATGGATCACTTCCATATACCATTTCAACACTCAACAACATCAAATGGGCCAAGAACACTCAAATCAAAAATCAAATGCAACATATGCATAGAGGCATATGAGACACATAGCCATTTCACCAAACTTTGACCTAGGGCTTTAAACCTTGACCAAATGATGGGAAACCATCTCTCAACCTATTATAACCCTAAAGTGACCCTAACCCATGTCCAAGTAAAGCAAGGTGAACCCTTTTCAAAAATAATAAAACTTAACACATCACCTCTTATGTGTTATGGCCATTTTTGCAAATCTTTGACCAAGACCCTTTTAATTAGTTTCAATGGTTTGAAAATGTTTCTAAACTAATAAGAACCACATTAGAGTCAACAAAAGTCAAAACAAATGGAGAGAAATCAAATAGGGAGAAAATCCCCAAAATTCACTCCCATACATTTAGCCATTTTTGCAAATCTACAAGCAAGGCCACCATGGCTTGATCTATTGTTTGTAAAACTCTTATATATGATAAACAAACACAATTGCATCAAAGAAACAAGAATCCAATCAAAGGAAATCTCAAATTCAATTCACATATGATAATGGTCATATGTCACTTTTATATTTTCTTCCCCACTTTGCACCCCTGGTTTGGACTTTTCCTAAACCAAACTTGACCAACTCTCTCCATGTCATCCAAGACAATGTCAAGGTGAACAACTTTCATGTTGACCACCATACCCAATGTTGACCAGGTTGACCAGTATAGTGTTGGCAAGTGGAGACTTTGAATTAAAGAGAAGATGATCCACTTTTTGAATTCTTGCAAACCTACACCAAATTGACCACCACCACCACCATTCTATCTCTAAGATTATATGAATGAGATCCACCAAAGGAATTTCAAAATTTTGAAAACTTTTCTCTTTCGGCCATTTTTACAAACACCTTGTGGGCAGAGTGAATGTTGAAGCCCATACTGATTTTTGGCATGGACTTGGTCCAACCCTGGCCCTCCTCAGATGCTCTGGCACCTCCTCTCACCTTTCAACACTAGTGCCACCACTTGCCTGCCCTGGCATTGGACCATTTTTGACCAGAACCCAACCATGCCGGCCTCATGTCACTCCCCATGCTCTTCCACTCTCCTCTCACATCCATCTCCCCTCACCATGTCAGCTGCCCTCCCCTGACCCTCCTGAAGCTGACCATGCACGCGCTGACCCCAGGAGACGCTGGCACCGCCGTAACGCGACGCGCCCAGACACGCCCTGTGACGCCAGCATGCGCATGGTGGCAACGCAGAGCACGCCAGAGCGTCGCTTGCCCCCGTCGTTGCTGACCTCCCCTCGTCCTCTCCATCTCTCCTACGCACTCACCCGGTCACCTGCTCCCTCCTGGACAACCCCACTGGCCCGCGCAAGCCCTGTAGCCGACGACTTCGTCGCCGACCGCCGCCACTGTTCCGCAGGACGCCGCACTATGCACCAAGCCCGTCCCCTCCCGCTGTTCTCGAGACCACCGTGACGACCGCCGCACCATGCTGCACCGCTCGCCCTCGCCCGTGACGCTAGACGCCCGTAGCCTCGCCTCCATGCTCGACCTGCCCCGCTCCACCACGGCCACCACGCGCCGCTATAAAAAGAGACCCTCCCACCTCGATTTCTTCACACCGCCGCCTCCACTCCCTCTTCTCACTCGCCTCGCTCACTCCCCTTGCTCGATTAGCCGCCGACGCCGTCCAATTGCAACGTCGGAGCCGCGGAGGTGCTGAGAGGCTCGCCGTCGATTGCGTCCTCCTCAAGCTCTCCCTCGACCACCGTTCGACTCGCCGTCCTCGACAACATCGAACGCCGCCGACGCCCAGTCTCGCCGGAGCTCAGGTGAGCCGCCCACCTCCGACTAGCGCCGCCAGTAACCCTGCCCCTCGCCGTCGACGATGACGACTGTGGACCGTCGATCCCAACTCTAATCCTACGGCCTCCATTCGCGTACCGCTTCGGCGTTTTAAAACGCCCTGACGGTGGACCCCATCGTCGCGGCCCGCCCGCATCGCGCCGTAGCTGGGCCGGCCCAATTAAGTTTCCCGCCCCCGTTTGAATTCAAACTTGTTCTTTTCTTTTTCATTTAAATTGCAATCTGAAGCTAGTTTCAAATTTGAATAGGGACAATTCTACTGAGCCAAATTTTACAAATTTTATATTTTTAGAAAGCTAATGAAAGACCCCATCCAACCCCACTGGATTCAAATCAAAATATGTTGTAGAATTTGAATAGTAAAAATAACAAGGCAGGTACTTTTCTGCCTAAGAATAATTCTTAAAAATCAACCCTTTTGAATTTTGAAGTGTTTCCACCTCTCAAAATTTACATTTCACAAACTCTAATTGATTATGTAAAAATATGATATGGGTACTGTATATGATCATGGGTTAGAATCAAATAATGGCTATGTAGCCATTACTAGCCCATTTAAAGTTGTCCAAATTTAAGATTTCAAATCTATGAGGTATAGCACCTCATTTAAATCATCTTTTCAAGTTGTATGAAGTAATGTGATGACCCTGGTTGCTTGGTCTCATAATTGCTCACTTAAGAATATTAAATGTTTGCCATAGTAGCATTTAAATTGTCCCAACAAATTATTAAATCTTATGGGAGTGTTTCTCTCATTTAAATCTTGTCATGAACAATTCAAAATGAGGTAGAGACTCTGGTCATTTAGGTCTCATATGAATTGTTGATGATATTAAATCTTTACCATGTTAGGATTAAATGGTATGAGGTATCCCTACCTCATTTAAATCATTTTCTCAAATGATGATGATGAATGGTTGACTTAGGTCAACATAAATTCATGTGTGATGGTTTGAGAAATTAAATCTTAAAGAAGATTCAATGAGAGGGAATTATTCCTCAAGAACTATATGGAAACTATATTTTACATATAAAATGAAAGGAAATTATTCTTCCGCAAAGCAAGACCACCAATGCACCAAATTGTATTAATTGTGTGAATAGATTAGTTTGTGTGAATTTGTGATGTTTGGAATAGCCAATGAATTGTTTGGTGATTGTATCCTCGTATTCGTATTTTAGACGCTAGTACCGAAGAGTATCAAGAGGAGGAGGAGATCTACTTCCAAGGAGAGGAAGACCACTTTGCTCACCTCAACCACCAAGGCAAGCTATATTATTGCAAGCTAACACCATTGCAAGCTAATATTCTTGCTAAGTGCAAGGCTCTACAAGAGCAAGGCACCACCACTTTTTACTTTATGATTATGACCCTATTTCCCAGTTTTACTTTACAAGCTTTATTTACTTTTGTTTTATCAAAGTACTTTTTGATTTATGATTCACTTGGTTAGTATTAGATTAGCACAAGAGTATCAAAGTTAGCCTAGAGGCAAAGCAAAATACTTAGCACCCCTCATCCTTAGATGCTAGTGCTAAATTGAAAATGACTACTCTAGTTGGGAACTTGTGAAATGAAATGACTTTGAAAACCTTGGAATGGTGAGTCATTCTATTGAAAGATTTTGAAGGTGAATATGACTGGTGAATGACTTGGTGAATTTTAACAAAACTGATGGTTGGGTTCGGATGCGATACCATTCCAACTTTGCAAGTACCCCCACAATACCTGATATGGGTAGGGCTTAACTAAAAGTTTATGTATCTTAGTATGGGTTCCCTCTAAACAAGCGTCATCGGGGTTATGCTGGAGGCTGCCTCTACAAAAGTGAAGTGATATGAAATGACGTGAAATGAGGTGAATGTCCGGCCCAAGCCTCGTGCAGTTCCTCAGCCGACAGTTTGTCTTCACTGGGAGGCCAAGCTCTTGGGGAGAGGTGCCTATACTAGGGTATGTAAATGAAAGGTTATGGTTGGTAGTCCGCACACGGAGTGTGGTAAATCAGGGCCAGTTAACCTTGACGGATTATTGCAAATGTTGTGGCACAAGTGTACGACCTCTGCAGAGTGTAGATCTATTCGAATAGCCGCGTCCACGGTTATGGACGGTTGGAAAGGCCATACCGTTCCGTCATCAGACCATTTTTTTTAAAATGTGACATGTGAAGGGTGACTTGTGACTTGAACTTGAAAAGGGTGACTTGTGACTTGAACTTGAAAAGGGTGAATGGTGAACTTGACTTGAATCACAACTGAGTTGTGGGAATGACACTAGTGTTCTCACTTGAGTTGGTTAGCAAATGAAGAGGCTTTTACTAAATGTTTATGAAATAAAACTGGCTTTATGCAAATGAAACTAGAGCTTAGCATCCCCTTCCATAGTTGATAATACTTACCTTAGTATTAGTTTGCGAGTACTTTAAAGTACTCATGGCTTTGTCCCTGGCTATTCAAATGGCCAGACTATGAAGAGGAGTACCAGAACCCGGAAGAAGGACAGCAGGACGTCTACGACAACTAGGATCACTCCTGACGTCAACAGTTGCCTGTGGAATAGATGGACTACTACTACGCTACTTCGCTTCCGCTATGTGTTTTGTAATTGATCAATAGATCATCTACTATTGTAATGAGACTGGATCATGTGATCCTTTGTTGTAAGACAATTACGATGTCGTAATGAATGATGTTACGTGATATCAAATCTATTATGTCTCGCAAAAACAATATTCCTGGGATTGCGATGAATGGCATAATAGGCATCTGGATTTAAAAATCCGGGTGTTGACAAGTTGGTATCAGAGCCATTGTTTGACCTTAGGAGACCCTAGTTAGAATGGACGTCTGCAAAACTTAGCTTCAAAAACCAAAGAAGTGAATAATTGTGAAAAACTTATTCTCACTCTTATCCTTGAAATCTTTTTCAAAATGAGAAATTCATACTCTACTTTCTTTGCAAGCCTACATAAAATTTTGCACACTTGACTACTTCTTAACTTACTTATCCTAATTGCTCACAGATGAAGTACCAATGGGAGTCCTATCAGCTTGGTCCCGGAAGCAACCAAGGGTTTGAAAAGGAATTGAAGCAACTAGTGGACTATCTGGGACACCCGTATCCCGAGTTCTTCGGAATACCCCTCAAAGCTCAGTTAGGAGAACCACCTCGGTGGGACGTTTCTACTGATCTACGAAGGAAGCTTGATGCCCCGGTATGGGAAACCATATGGTTTTCTGTAACGGGAAACACTTGGAAGGAAGGACTAGACAAAGCTATGCAAGAAGCAATTTCCCGTCTGTGTGGACAAAATGAGGACAAGATCAAGAACACTCGTTTCATCTACTACCCAAGACATGACTCCATGGGAAGACCGATGACCATGCCCCCACCACAACCGAAGATGAACCCCTATGAAGCACCTCAGGACTTCAGGCAGTACAAAACCCGCAGAGATTTGGACAACGCCCTCGCCTCTCGCCAAGCACCTCACCCGTGAAGACGAAGAAATCCCCCCTCTGAAGAGTAGTATCATTTAAGCACTTAAGTAGGTGTGAGTTGTATCAGGATCCCCCTTGTATCGTAGAACGATGAATGGTTCTTCAAACCAACGGTGTGTTAGCTTTGTAATGTATGATGCTTGGTATGAATGAAAAAGTGTTGTTGGTTTTTACCCCCGCAACACTACTCAAATTTTTCAATTTGTGAACTTTTAAAAATTTAACAAAACAAACCATAGAACTTTCCCTCTTATCTTATCATCTACCTCAATGTTCAGATGGCCCCACCAACCCGCAACACCACCCAGGATACCATGATGCAAATCGCAGACGATGATGGCAGACCGGGAAGCCGAGAGAGCTGAAAGACAAGCCAACATTGCAGCCCTTCAACAGCTTGCCAACAACAATCCAGGCCATCATGATCACCCAGGATCAAAGCTAAAGAACTTTCAGAACACCAACCCACCTATTTTCAACAAGACTGAAGAACCCCTAGATGCTGATGACTGGCTCCAGACAATGGAGAACAACCTCGAAGTTGCGCAAGTTGAAGCCGCAGAAAAAGTACTGTTTGCCACGCACTACTTAGCAGGACCAGCCGTAGCTTGGTGGACAAGTGCCCGTGCAATGAATGCGGGATGATGATGACCTGGGAAGACTTCAAGCTAAAGTTTAGCAAGTACCATGTGCCCCAAGGACTGATCAAGAAAATGAGAGACGAGTTCCGTGAACTCAAGCAAGGAAGAATGTCCGTGGTGGAATACCGCGATGTGTTTCTTACTCTGTCAAGGTACGCCCCGGATGAGACCGACACCAACGAGAAGAGAAAGGAAAGATTTACGAACGGACCGCATGACGAGATGCAGATCGTGTTAGTGAACATTCCGTTCGCTGACTTAGAAGCCCTTGTAGACTCAGCCATACGGATGGAAGGAAAGCTACATCAAGCCAATGAGAACCGCAAACGCCGGATGATGAACCGTAATGGACCCCACCATAATCAGAAGTATCGCAATAACTCCTCCTGGAGGATTCACCCCAAGATACAACAAGCCCCCGCCCGTAATTATCGCCCCAACTACACCAACAACAACGGAGGACCCCGAAGCCCGGAGGGAACAACAACAACAACAACAACAACCGCCCCAACAACAACAACAACAATGGAAACAACAACAACCCCAATATCGCCCCAAGGATCGGAAGCAACGCTGTTCTGTCAACCCCAAAGACAAGTCCACCGTCAATCGCTACGAATGTGGAGTTGTGGGTCACTTCTCCAATGAGTGCCCCAAGAAGCTTGCCAGATTGCCGCCAATACCACCGCACCTGCTCAGCAACAGCGCCGCTTTGCCGGAAGAAAGAATCAGAACAACAACAACGGCCGTCTCTACCACATGATCGCCATCGAAGCTCAGGAAGCACCCCAGACCATGCCAAGTATGTCCTCCTGTTAATAAAATGCTCAATCTCTCTTAGGAACCTAACTTTTCTTAAAATCTCGGGACGAGATTTGTTTAAGGGGGAAGGGTTTGTAACAACCCAAAAATTTCAAAACAAACAAAATGAATTTCCCTAGTTCCAAATTTTGGAACCAACAAAAACTTTTATTAAAATGAGATTTATACATATAGATCTTGTTCAAATCTTGTGTTTTACCATGATGAGTGTTATTATGCTGATGTGCTAAACCCTAAAACCCCAAAGTGATCAAGTGAAGATCACCAACCCAATAAAACAAAAGAGAAAGAAATCAACTAAGAAAAAAACTTAAACCCTAATCTTCTCCAAAAATCATTTGGATCTATTTTGAGAAACCCAAAATAAAATAAAGGACATATGGGGGCATATAACCCCAATAGGTAAATCTTGAACCCTACCTTTATTAATTATGCTAAATGGGGGTGAACCATGGTGAACCCCACTAAACCCTAAACCTCACCCCTCTTTTCACCACTACTAGTTAAAATGAAATAAAAAGAAATTAAATAAGAAAAAGGTATATGTGCCTATGGCTATTTTTATAAAACTTTACCCTAAGCCTTTCTACTTTGCTTAGAGGTTTGGAAAACCTTCATACACCTTACCTAGTACCTACCAAACCATTTCCAAGTGGTTTCCAAAGAAAATAAAAAGAAGCTAAAAATGCCATAGAGGCATATGTGAGAAAAGTGCAAATTTGTGAATTTGAGAAGATTGACCCTAGGACTTGTTGTGAATGGATGGATCACTTCCATATACCATTTCAACACTCAACAACATCAAATGGGCCAAGAACACTCAAATCAAAAATCAAATGCAACATATGCATAGAGGCATATGAGACACATAGCCATTTCACCAAACTTTGACCTAGGGCTTTAAACCTTGACCAAATGATGGGAAACCATCTCTCAACCTATTATAACCCTAAAGTGACCCTAACCCATGTCCAAGTAAAGCAAGGTGAACCCTTTTCAAAAATAATAAAACTTAACACATCACCTCTTATGTGTTATGGCCATTTTTGCAAATCTTTGACCAAGACCCTTTTAATTAGTTTCAATGGTTTGAAAATGTTTCTAAACTAATAAGAACCACATTAGAGTCAACAAAAGTCAAAACAAATGGAGAGAAATCAAATAGGGAGAAAATCCCCAAAATTCACTCCCATACATTTAGCCATTTTTGCAAATCTACAAGCAAGGCCACCATGGCTTGATCTATTGTTTGTAAAACTCTTATATATGATAAACAAACACAATTGCATCAAAGAAACAAGAATCCAATCAAAGGAAATCTCAAATTCAATTCACATATGATAATGGTCATATGTCACTTTTATATTTTCTTCCCCACTTTGCACCCCTGGTTTGGACTTTTCCTAAACCAAACTTGACCAACTCTCTCCATGTCATCCAAGACAATGTCAAGGTGAACAACTTTCATGTTGACCACCATACCCAATGTTGACCAGGTTGACCAGTATAGTGTTGGCAAGTGGAGACTTTGAATTAAAGAGAAGATGATCCACTTTTTGAATTCTTGCAAACCTACACCAAATTGACCACCACCACCACCATTCTATCTCTAAGATTATATGAATGAGATCCACCAAAGGAATTTCAAATTTTGAAAACTTTTCTCTTTCGGCCATTTTTACAAACACCTTGTGGGCAGAGTGAATGTTGAAGCCCATACTGATTTTTGGCATGGACTTGGTCCAACCCTGGCCCTCCTCAGATGCTCTGGCACCTCCTCTCACCTTTCAACACTAGTGCCACCACTTGCCTGCCCTGGCATTGGACCATTTTTGACCAGAACCCCACCATGCCGGCCTCATGTCACTCCCCATGCTCTTCCACTCTCCTCTCACATCCATCTCCCCTCACCATGTCAGCTGCCCTCCCCTGACCCTCCTGAAGCTGACCATGCACGCGCTGACCCCAGGAGACGCTGGCACTGGCCAGAACGCGACGCGCCCAGACACGCCCTGTGACGCCAGCATGCGCATGGTGGCAACGCAGAGCACGCCAGAGCGTCGCTTGCCCCCGTCGTTGCTGACCTCCCCTCGTCCTCTCCCTCTCTCCTACGCACTCACCCGGTCACCTGCTCCCTCCTGGACAACCCCACTGGCCCGCGCAAGCCCTGTAGCCGACGACTTCGTCGCCGACCGCCGCCATCGTTCCGCAGGACGCCGCACTATGCGTACCAAGCCCGTCCCCCTCCCGCTGTTCTCGAGACCACCGTGACGACCGCCGCACCATGCTGCACCGCCTCGCCCTCGCCCGTGACGCTAGACGCCTGTAGCCTCGCCTCCATGCTCGACCTGCCCCGCTCCACCACGGCCACCACGCGCCGCTATAAAAAGAGACCCTCCCACCTCGATTTCTTCACACCGCCAGTCTCCACTCCCTCTTCTCACTCGCCTCGCTCACTCCCCTTGCTCGATTAGCCGCCGACGCCGTCCAATTGCAACGTCGGAGCCGCGGAGGTGCTGAGAGGCTCGCCGTCGATTGCGTCCTCCTCAAGCTCTCCCTCGACCACCGTTCGACTCGCCGTCCTCGACAACGTCGAACGCCGCCGACGCCCAGTCTCGCCGGAGCTCAGGTGAGCCGCCCACCTCCGACTAGCGCCGCCAGTAACCCTGCCCCTCGCCGTCGACGATGACGACTGTGGACCGTCGATCCCAACTCTAATCCTACGGCCTCCATTCGCGTACCGCTTCGGCGTTTTAAAACGCCCTGACAGTGGACCCCACTGTCAGGCGGCCCGCCCGCATCGCCAGCGTAGCTGGGCCGGCCCAATTAAGTTTCCCGCCCCCGTTTGAATTCAAACTTGTTCTTTTCTTTTTCATTTAAATTGTAATCTGAAGCTAGTTTCAAATTTGAATAGGGACAATTCTACTGAGCCAAATTTTACAAATTTTATATTTTTAGAAAGCTAATGAAAGATCCCATTCAACCCCACTGGATTCAAATCAAAATATGTTGTAGAATTTGAATAGTAAAAATAACAAGGCAGGTACTTTTCTGCCTAAGAATAATTCTTAAAAATCAACCCTTTTGAATTTTGAAGTGTTTCCACCTCTCAAAATTTACATTTCACAAACTCTAATTGATTATGTAAAAATATGATATGGGTACTGTATATATGGGTTAGAATCAAATAATGGCTATGTAGCCATTACTAGCCCATTTAAATTTGTCCAAATTTAAGATTTCAAATCTATGAGGTATAGCACCTCATTTAAATCATCTTTTCAAGTTGTATGAAGTAATGTGATGACCCTGGTTGCTTGGTCTCATAATTGCTCACTTAAGAATATTAAATGTTTGCCATAGTAGCATTTAAATTGTCCCAACAAATTATTAAATCTTATGGGAGTGTTTCTCTCATTTAAATCTTGTCATGAACAATTCAAAATGAGGTAGAGACTCTGGTCATTTAGGTCTCATATGAATTGTTGATGATATTAAATCTTTACCATGTTAGGATTAAATGGTATGAGGTATCCCTACCTCATTTAAATCATTTTCTCAAATGATGATGATGAATGGTTGACTTAGGTCAACATAAATTCATGTGTGATGGTTTGAGAAATTAAATCTTAAAGAAGATTCAATGAGAGGGAATTATTCCTCAAGAACTATATGGAAACTATATTTTACATATAAAATGAAAGGAAATTATTCTTCCGCAAAGCAAGACCACCAATGCACCAAATTGTATTAATTGTGTGAATAGATTAGTTTGTGTGAATTTGTGATGTTTGGAATAGCCAATGAATTGTTTGGTGATTGTATCCTCGTATTCGTATTTTAGACGCTAGTACTGAAGAGTATCAAGAGGAGGAGGAGATCTACTTCCAAGGAGAGGAAGACCACTTTGCTCACCTCAACCACCAAGGCAAGCTATATTATTGCAAGCTAACACCATTGCAAGCTAATATTCTTGCTAAGTGCAAGGCTCTACAAGAGCAAGGCACCACCACTTTTTACTTTATGATTATGACCCTATTTCCCAGTTTTACTTTACAAGCTTTATTTACTTTTGTTTTATCAAAGTACTTTTTGATTTATGATTCACTTGGTTAGTATTAGATTAGCACAAGAGTATCAAAGTTAGCCTAGAGGCAAAGCAAAATACTTAGCACCCCTCATCCTTAGATGCTAGTGCTAAATTGAAAATGACTACTCTAGTTGGGAACTTGTGAAATGAAATGACTTTGAAAACCTTGGAATGGTGAGTCATTCTATTGAAAGATTTTGAAGGTGAATATGACTGGTGAATGACTTGGTGAATTTTAACAAAACTGATGGTTGGGTTCGGATGCGATACCATTCCAACTTTGCAAGTACCCCCACAATACCTGATATGGGTAGGGCTTAACTAAAAGTTTATGTATCTTAGTATGGGTTCCCTCTAAACAAGCGTCATCGGGGTTATGCTGGAGGCTGCCTCTACAAAAGTGAAGTGATATGAAATGACGTGAAATGAGGTGAATGTCCGGCCCAAGCCCTGTGCAGTTCCTCAGTGACAGTTTGTCTTCACTGGGAGGCCAAGCTCATGGGGAGAGGTGCCTATACTAGGGTATGTAAATGAAAGGTTATGGTTGGTAGTCCGCACACGGAGTGTGGTAAATCAGGGCCAGTTAACCTTGACGGATTATTGCAAATGTTGTGGCACAAGTGTACGACCTCTGCAGAGTGTAGATCTATTCGAATAGCCGCGTTCACGGTTATGGACGGTTGGAAAGGCCATACCGTTCCGTCATCAGACCATTTTTTTTAAAATGTGACATGTGAAGGGTGACTTGTGACTTGAACTTGAAAAGGGTGACTTGTGACTTGAACTTGAAAAGGGTGAATGGTGAACTTGACTTGAATCACAACTGAGTTGTGGGAATGACACTAATGTTCTCACTTGAGTTGGTTAGCAAATGAAGAGGCTTTTACTAAATGTTTATGAAATAAAACTGGCTTTATGCAAATGAAACTAGAGCTTAGCATCCCCTTCCATAGTTGATAATACTTACCTTAGTATTAGTTTGCGAGTACTTTAAAGTACTCATGGCTTTGTCCCTGGCTATTCAAATGGCCAGACTATGAAGAGGAGTACCAGAACCCGGAAGAAGGACAGCAGGACGTCTACGACAACTAGGATCACTCCTGACGTCAACGAGCTGTGGAATAGATGGACTACTACTACGCTACTTCGCTTCCGCTATGTGTTTTGTAATTGATCAATAGATCATCTACTATTGTAATGAGACTGGATCATGTGATCCTTTGTTGTAAGACAATTACGATGCTGTAATGAATGATGTTCTGTGATATCAAATCTATTATGTCTCGCAAAAACAATATTCCTGGGATTGCGATGAATGGCATAATAGGCATCTGGATTTAAAAATCCGGGTGTTGACAAGTTGGTATCAGAGCCATTGTTTGACCTTAGGAGACCCTAGTTAGAATGGACGTCTGCAAAACTTAGCTTCAAAAACCAAAGAAGTGAATAATTGTGAAAAACTTATTCTCACTCTTATCCTTGAAATCTTTTTCAAAATGAGAAATTCATACTCTACTTTCTTTGCAAGCCTACATAAAATTTTGCACACTTGACTACTTCTTAACTTACTTATCCTAATTGCTCACAGATGAAGTACCAATGGGAGTCCTATCAGCTTGGTCCCGGAAGCAACCAAGGGTTTGAAAAGGAATTGAAGCAACTAGTGGACTATCTGGGACACCCGTATCCCGAGTTCTTCGGAATACCCCTCAAAGCTCAGTTAGGAGAACCACCTCGGTGGGACGTTTCTACTGATCTACGAAGGAAGCTTGATGCCCCGGTATGGGAAACCATATGGTTTTCTGTAACGGGAAACACTTGGAAGGAAGGACTAGACAAAGCTATGCAAGAAGCAATTTCCCGTCTGTGTGGACAAAATGAGGACAAGATCAAGAACACTCGTTTCATCTACTACCCAAGACATGACTCCATGGGAAGACCGATGACCATGCCCCCACCACAACCGAAGATGAACCCCTATGAAGCACCTCAGGACTTCAGGCAGTACAAAACCCGCAGAGATTTGGACAACGCCCTCGCCTCTCGCCAAGCACCTCACCCGTGAAGACGAAGAAATCCCCCCTCTGAAGAGTAGTATCATTTAAGCACTTAAGTAGGTGTGAGTTGTATCAGGATCCCCCTTGTATCGTAGAACGATGAATGGTTCTTCAAACCAACGGTGTGTTAGCTTTGTAATGTATGATGCTTGGTATGAATGAAAAAGTGTTGTTGGTTTTTACCCCCGCAACACTACTCAAATTTTTCAATTTGTGAACTTTTAAAAATTTAACAAAACAAACCATAGAACTTTCCCTCTTATCTTATCATCTACCTCAATGTTCAGATGGCCCCACCAACCCGCAACACCACCCAGGATACCATGATGCAACTGCTGTAGACGATGATGGCAGACCGGGAAGCCGAGAGAGCTGAAAGACAAGCCAACATTGCAGCCCTTCAACAGCTTGCCAACAACAATCCAGGCCATCATGATCACCCAGGATCAAAGCTAAAGAACTTTCAGAACACCAACCCACCTATTTTCAACAAGACTGAAGAACCCCTAGATGCTGATGACTGGCTCCAGACAATGGAGAACAACCTCGAAGTTGCGCAAGTTGAAGCCGCAGAAAAAGTACTGTTTGCCACGCACTACTTAGCAGGACCAGCCAGAGCTTGGTGGACAAGTGCCCGTGCAATGAATGCGGGACAGATGATGACCTGGGAAGACTTCAAGCTAAAGTTTAGCAAGTACCATGTGCCCCAAGGACTGATCAAGAAAATGAGAGACGAGTTCCGTGAACTCAAGCAAGGAAGAATGTCCGTGGTGGAATACCGCGACAGGTTTCTTACTCTGTCAAGGTACGCCCCGGATGAGACCGACACCAACGAGAAGAGAAAGGAAAGATTTCTGAACGGACTGCATGACGAGATGCAGACTGTGTTAGTGAACATTCCGTTCGCTGACTTAGAAGCCCTTGTAGACTCAGCCATACAGATGGAAGGAAAGCTACATCAAGCCAATGAGAACCGCAAACGCCAGATGATGAACCAGAATGGACCCCACCATAATCAGAAGTATCGCAATAACTCCTCTGGAGGATTCACCCCAAGATACAACAAGCCCCCTGCCCAGAATTATCGCCCCAACTACACCAACAACAACGGAGGACCCCCGAAGCCCGGAGGGAACAACAACAACAACAACAACAACCGCCCCAACAACAACAACAACAATGGAAACAACAACAACCCCAATACTGCCCCAAGGACTGGAAGCAACGCTGTTCCTGTCAACCCCAAAGACAAGTCCACCGTCAACTGCTACGAATGTGGAGTTGTGGGTCACTTCTCCAATGAGTGCCCCAAGAAGCTTGCCAGGATTGCCGCCAATACCACCGCACCTGCTCAGCAACAGCGCCGCTTTGCCGGAAGAAAGAATCAGAACAACAACAACGGCCGTCTCTACCACATGACTGCCACTGAAGCTCAGGAAGCACCCCAGACCATGCCAAGTATGTCCTCCTGTTAATAAAATGCTCAATCTCTCTTAGGAACCTAACTTTTCTTAAAATCTCGGGACGAGATTTGTTTAAGGGGGAAGGGTTTGTAACAACCCAAAAATTTCAAAACAAACAAAATGAATTTCCCTAGTTCCAAATTTTGGAACCAACAAAAACTTTTATTAAAATGAGATTTATACATATAGATCTTGTTCAAATCTTGTGTTTTACCATGATGAGTGTTATTATGCTGATGTGCTAAACCCTAAAACCCCAAAGTGATCAAGTGAAGATCACCAACCCAATAAAACAAAAGAGAAAGAAATCAACTAAGAAAAAAAAAACTTAAACCCTAATCTTCTCCAAAAATCATTTGGATCTATTTTGAGAAACCCAAAATAAAATAAAGGACATATGGGGGCATATAACCCCAATAGGTAAATCTTGAACCCTACCTTTATTAATTATGCTAAATGGGGGTGAACCATGGTGAACCCCACTAAACCCTAAACCTCACCCCTCTTTTCACCACTACTAGTTAAAATGAAATAAAAAGAAATTAAATAAGAAAAAGGTATATGTGCCTATGGCTATTTTTATAAAACTTTACCCTAAGCCTTTCTACTTTGCTTAGAGGTTTGGAAAACCTTCATACACCTTACCTAGTACCTACCAAACCATTTCCAAGTGGTTTCCAAAGAAAATAAAAAGAAGCTAAAAATGCCATAGAGGCATATGTGAGAAAAGTGCAAATTTGTGAATTTGAGAAGATTGACCCTAGGACTTGTTGTGAATGGATGGATCACTTCCATATACCATTTCAACACTCAACAACATCAAATGGGCCAAGAACACTCAAATCAAAAATCAAATGCAACATATGCATAGAGGCATATGAGACACATAGCCATTTCACCAAACTTTGACCTAGGGCTTTAAACCTTGACCAAATGATGGGAAACCATCTCTCAACCTATTATAACCCTAAAGTGACCCTAACCCATGTCCAAGTAAAGCAAGGTGAACCCTTTTCAAAAATAATAAAACTTAACACATCACCTCTTATGTGTTATGGCCATTTTTGCAAATCTTTGACCAAGACCCTTTTAATTAGTTTCAATGGTTTGAAAATGTTTCTAAACTAATAAGAACCACATTAGAGTCAACAAAAGTCAAAACAAATGGAGAGAAATCAAATAGGGAGAAAATCCCCAAAATTCACTCCCATACATTTAGCCAATTTTGCAAATCTACAAGCAAGGCCACCATGGCTTGATCTATTGTTTGTAAAACTCTTATATATGATAAACAAACACAATTGCATCAAAGAAACAAGAATCCAATCAAAGGAAATCTCAAATTCAATTCACATATGATAATGGTCATATGTCACTTTTATATTTTCTTCCCCACTTTGCACCCCTGGTTTGGACTTTTCCTAAACCAAACTTGACCAACTCTCTCCATGTCATCCAAGACAATGTCAAGGTGAACAACTTTCATGTTGACCACCATACCCAATGTTGACCAGGTTGACCAGTATAGTGTTGGCAAGTGGAGACTTTGAATTAAAGAGAAGATGATCCACTTTTTGAATTCTTGCAAACCTACACCAAATTAACCACCACCACCACCATTCTATCTCTAAGATTATATGAATGAGATCCACCAAAGGAATTTCAAATTTTGAAAACTTTTCTCTTTCGGCCATTTTTACAAACACCTTGTGGGCAGAGTGAATGTTGAAGCCCATACTGATTTTTGGCATGGACTTGGTCCAACCCTGGCCCTCCTCAGATGCTCTGGCACCTCCTCTCACCTTTCAACACTAGTGCCACCACTTGCCTGCCCTGGCATTGGACCATTTTTGACCAGAACCCCACCATGCCGGCCTCATGTCACTCCCCATGCTCTTCCACTCTCCTCTCACATCCATCTCCCCTCACCATGTCAGCTGCCCTCCCCTGACCCTCCTGAAGCTGACCATGCACGCGCTGACCCCAGGAGACGCTGGCACTGGCCAGAACGCGACGCGCCCAGACACGCCCTGTGACGCCAGCATGCGCATGGTGGCAACGCAGAGCACGCCAGAGCGTCGCTTGCCCCCGTCGTTGCTGACCTCTCCTCGTCCTCTCCCTCTCTCCTACGCACTCACCCGGTCACCTGCTCCCTCCTGGACAACCCCACTGGCCCGCGCAAGCCCTGTAGCCGACGACTTCGTCGCCGACCGCCGCCACTGTTCCGCAGGACGCCGCACTATGCAGACCAAGCCCGTCCCCCTCCCGCTGTTCTGAGACCACCGTGACGACCGCCAGACCATGCTGCACTGCCCTGCCCCCTCGCCCGTGACGCTAGACGCCTGTAGCCTCGCCTCCATGCTCGACCTGCCCCGCTCCACCACGGCCACCACGCGCCGCTATAAAAAGAGACCCTCCCACCTCGATTTCTTCACACCGCCAGTCTCCACTCCCTCTTCTCACTCGCCTCGCTCACTCCCCTTGCTCGATTAGCCGCCGACGCCGTCCAATTGCAACGTCGGAGCCGCGGAGGTGCTGAGAGGCTCGCCGTCGATTGCGTCCTCCTCAAGCTCTCCCTCGACCACCGTTCGACTCGCCGTCCTCGACAACGTCGAACGCCGCCGACGCCCAGTCTCGCCGGAGCTCAGGTGAGCCGCCCACCTCCGACTAGCGCCGCCAGTAACCCTGCCCCTCGCCGTCGACGATGACGACTGTGGACCGTCGATCCCAACTCTAATCCTACGGCCTCCATTCGCGTACCGCTTCGGCGTTTTAAACGCCCGACAGTGGACCCCACTGTCAGGCGGCCCGCCCGCATCGCCAGCGTAGCTGGGCCGGCCCAATTAAGTTTCCCGCCCCCGTTTGAATTCAAACTTGTTCTTTTCTTTTTCATTTAAATTGCAATCTGAAGCTAGTTTCAAATTTGAATAGGGACAATTCTACTGAGCCAAATTTTACAAATTTTATATTTTTAGAAAGCTAATGAAAGATCCCATTCAACCCCACTGGATTCAAATCAAAATATGTTGTAGAATTTGAATAGTAAAAATAACAAGGCAGGTACTTTTCTGCCTAAGAATAATTCTTAAAAATCAACCCTTTTGAATTTTGAAGTGTTTCCACCTCTCAAAATTTACATTTCACAAACTCTAATTGATTATGTAAAAATATGATATGGGTACTGTATATATGGGTTAGAATCAAATAATGGCTATGTAGCCATTACTAGCCCATTTAAATTTGTCCAAATTTAAGATTTCAAATCTATGAGGTATAGCACCTCATTTAAATCATCTTTTCAAGTTGTATGAAGTAATGTGATGACCCTGGTTGCTTGGTCTCATAATTGCTCACTTAAGAATATTAAATGTTTGCCATAGTAGCATTTAAATTGTCCCAACAAATTATTAAATCTTATGGGAGTGTTTCTCTCATTTAAATCTTGTCATGAACAATTCAAAATGAGGTAGAGACTCTGGTCATTTAGGTCTCATATGAATTGTTGATGATATTAAATCTTTACCATGTTAGGATTAAATGGTATGAGGTATCCCTACCTCATTTAAATCATTTTCTCAAATGATGATGATGAATGGTTGACTTAGGTCAACATAAATTCATGTGTGATGGTTTGAGAAATTAAATCTTAAAGAAGATTCAATGAGAGGGAATTATTCCTCAAGAACTATATGGAAACTATATTTTACATATAAAATGAAAGGAAATTATTCTTCCGCAAAGCAAGACCACCAATGCACCAAATTGTATTAATTGTGTGAATAGATTAGTTTGTGTGAATTTGTGATGTTTGGAATAGCCAATGAATTGTTTGGTGATTGTATCCTCGTATTCGTATTTTAGACGCTAGTACTGAAGAGTATCAAGAGGAGGAGGAGATCTACTTCCAAGGAGAGGAAGACCACTTTGCTCACCTCAACCACCAAGGCAAGCTATATTATTGCAAGCTAACACCATTGCAAGCTAATATTCTTGCTAAGTGCAAGGCTCTACAAGAGCAAGGCACCACCACTTTTTACTTTATGATTATGACCCTATTTCCCAGTTTTACTTTACAAGCTTTATTTACTTTTGTTTTATCAAAGTACTTTTTGATTTATGATTCACTTGGTTAGTATTAGATTAGCACAAGAGTATCAAAGTTAGCCTAGAGGCAAAGCAAAATACTTAGCACCCCTCATCCTTAGATGCTAGTGCTAAATTGAAAATGACTACTCTAGTTGGGAACTTGTGAAATGAAATGACTTTGAAAACCTTGGAATGGTGAGTCATTCTATTGAAAGATTTTGAAGGTGAATATGACTGGTGAATGACTTGGTGAATTTTAACAAAACTGATGGTTGGGTTCGGATGCGATACCATTCCAACTTTGCAAGTACCCCCACAATACCTGATATGTGTAGGGCTTAACTAAAAGTTTATGTATCTTAGTATGGGTTCCCTCTAAACAAGCGTCATCGGGGTTATGCTGGAGGCTGCCTCTACAAAAGTGAAGTGATATGAAATGACGTGAAATGAGGTGAATGTCCGGCCCAAGCCCTGTGCAGTTCCCAGGCTGACAGTTTGTCTTCACTGGGAGGCCAAGCTCATGGGGAGAGGTGCCTATACTAGGGTATGTAAATGAAAGGTTATGGTTGGTAGTCCGCACACGGAGTGTGGTAAATCAGGGCCAGTTAACCCTGACGGATTATTGCAAATGTTGTGGCACAAGTGTACGACCTCTGCAGAGTGTAGATCTATTCGAATAGCCGCGTCCACGGTTATGGACGGTTGGAAAGGCCATACTGTTCCGTCATCAGACCATTTTTTTTAAAATGTGACATGTGAAGGGTGACTTGTGACTTGAACTTGAAAAGGGTGACTTGTGACTTGAACTTGAAAAGGGTGAATGGTGAACTTGACTTGAATCACAACTGAGTTGTGGGAATGACACTAATGTTCTCACTTGAGTTGGTTAGCAAATGAAGAGGCTTTTACTAAATGTTTATGAAATAAAACTGGCTTTATGCAAATGAAACTAGAGCTTAGCATCCCCTTCCATAGTTGATAATACTTACCTTAGTATTAGTTTGCGAGTACTTTAAAGTACTCATGGCTTTGTCCCTGGCTATTCAAATGGCCAGACTATGAAGAGGAGTACCAGAACCCGGAAGAAGGACAGCAGGACGTCTACGACAACTAGGATCACTCCTGACGTCAACAGTTGCCTGTGGAATAGATGGACTACTACTACGCTACTTCGCTTCCGCTATGTGTTTTGTAATTGATCAATAGATCATCTACTATTGTAATGAGACTGGATCATGTGATCCTTTGTTGTAAGACAATTACGATGCTGTAATGAATGATGTTCTGTGATATCAAATCTATTATGTCTCGCAAAAACAATATTCCTGGGATTGCGATGAATGGCATAATAGGCATCTGGATTTAAAAATCCGGGTGTTGACAGTATAGCTCTTCAGGTATCCATGGTTAATCTACCTGGTGCGGCTTAATTAGAGGCCTACCTAATGATCTGCTAAGGATCACGAAGCCCAAAATAAATTGGCAACTGCGCAGCTTCAAAGGCCCAGATTCCTGGTGTACGGGATAAGGACAAGGACAAGCCCAAAAAAAAGAAATTCTAGGGTTCGTCTCTATCACCTAACCACCTCACTCACGGTCAGGGTACGTGAGTCCTGGCCTCCTATATAAAAGCTACGAGGGGTCGCCGGGCGAAAACAATACACAAACTCACCAACTCGTGCACAATCTACCCTAGACAAGATCCGGTCTACACCACCATAGCCATTACGGTGATGTTGTAATCTTTATTAATATTCAAGATCAGACAAGCAACAAATAGGGTATTACCCTTCGGGAGCCTGAACCTGCGTAAACCTCGCCTCCTCCATTGCTTCATAGCCAACGAATCTACTAGCGCACCTCTTTTCCGAAATCTAAAGTCCATCATCAATGGGTATTGCCGTAGATATATCACGTCAATAGGCTTGTAGACCTTTTCAAACACCCCATTGTTCCTTTGTCACGAAGTCGACCAAGAGACTAGGATGATTAGACTGTTTTTAGCTTCTTCCTATTAATGCTCTGGACATTGTTGCCACCAAAGTATAAAGCTTTGGTTGTTGACCAGGGTAGCCTGGGTAAATCTAGGCCATCTCAAAATCGAGTCGAGATGATGCTGATCACTGTACAACCAATGAACAGGTGTTGGGGATCTTCTTCAGCCGCTTTGCAGAAAACACATTTCTTTTTGTGAGGAAGGCCTCGTTTTGCAGGTCAGTTTGCAGTCCATACCCTTTTTGTGACAAATAACGAACCAGCTATTTTGCATCGTAAAGGCGCCCAAGGTTTTCATATTTGTTTAGCCATGCCACACTGGGTAGCGGAGGCGCCGGACGCATAGTGTGCCATGCATACCGATTTAGATGTGAAGGATCCATTGCCATTCCATGTTCAGGTCCAAACATCATCAGTTTCTTTGTTTAGGTGTATATCAGTAAGTTCTTCGGATAATGGCAACGACCTGAAAAAAACAACCCTGGAATTTCAGAGGTTTCTTCTAGCCTTTGTTAAGGGGTTATCAGTTGATAAATGTTTGGTGCAATCTCCTCAATCGTTCTTCCATTTATCCATTTATCTGTCCAAAAGAAACATCTTTTACCGTTGCCCACGACAACATTAGCTGCAACATTAAAGATATGTTTTTTTTTCAAAATGGGGGTATACCCCGGCTTCTGCATCATGACGATGCACACGGCCATTTATTAGAATAAGGTTCAACAAAGTATCGTTTACAACTCACGCATCACCGAGGATTGATACAGAAATCAACCATCGAAACAACACATACTATGACTACACATCAACATAGCCTTCTAGTATGTCGCCAGCCAGCCAGGCACAAGATGTCCTGAGCGATCATCAGGAGCCTTGTGCAGCCAGAAGCCATGAAATCCCGCTGCCCCTCCGGAGAGAGTAGGGCCCAAAGCTGGACCCAATGGGAGACCATATGGACAACCTGCAAGAAATGAAAAAGAGACTTTTTTAATTAAAAATTATATCATTTCTGATCCTCCAAATAGACCAACATAAAGCAGAAATTCCAATCCGGATAAAAGCTCTTTTGATTGTCTATCTACTCCATTTAACCAATGACCGAACATATTAGTAATATTGGTCGGAGGTGGAAGATCATAAATGAAATAAACAGTACGCCATAAGAGCTTAGCTAAAGGGCATTCAATAAAAAGGTGTTGAATGGTCTCCTGTTCCCCACAGAAAATATATTTTGTACACCCATTCAAATGACATTTAGCTAAATTATCCTTAGTTAACAAAACTTTATTACTCAAAAACCACATGAAAATCTTAATCTTAAGCGGAATTTAACCTTCCATAGATACTTTCTCAAAAAAGTGGTATGGTCACACATAAGATCTTCATACCTCGACTTCACGGTAAACAAACCATTATATGACAACTTCCAAACAAAACGATCATCCCCATCATTCAAATTAACCATCATGAGTTTCCGACATAATTGTAACCATGAAGTCCATTTGTTACCAGTCAACACCCTTCGGAATGTAATATTCAGCGGCGTTTGGGCGAACACCTGTGCAACTGTGACATTCTTATGATGTACAATATTATACAAGGACGGATACTGTTGAGCCAATGAAGTATTTCCTAACCAGGTATCTTCCCAGAAGCGAATACTCATGCCATTACCCATTTTGAAAAAACCCCTTGAAAAAACTCCTGTTTGACCCCCATCAATCCTTTTCAGAAAGGGGAATCAGTAGGCCTAGCTTGCACTTCCGATAATGTCTTCTATCTTAGGTATTTATTATGTAGCAATTCTTGCCACACCCCGTCTTCATTAAGAAGTTTAAAGAGCCATTTACTCAATAAGCATTTGTTTTTTTTATTTCGAGAACCTCAATACCTAAGCTCCCTTGGTCTTTGGGACGGCAAACAATGTTCCATTTGTAAGCTAGTATTTTCTTTTGTTTTCGTCGGACTGCCAAAAGAACCTAGACCTATAGAAGTCCAAATGTTTTCTTACCCCAACAGGTATTTGCAAGAAAGACAACATAAACATCGGTAAGCTAGTTAATACTGAATTAATAAGGACTAACCTATCACCATAGGATAGTTACTTCCCTTTTCAGCATCCTAATTTACTCTCAAACCGTGTTTCCACCGGATACCAATCCGAGTTCCTGAGTTTTTTTGTAATGTATTGGAATACTCAAGTATCTAAAGGGGAGTTGTCCAGCATCACATCCAAATATCTGCTTATACTGGTCCTCCTCCTCCTTTGCCTTTCCAAAACAAAAAATATCACTTTTATGAAAGTTAATCTTAAGCCTCGATAACTCTTCAAAGAGGCATAAAATTAATTTTATATTAACAGCTTTGTTAAGGTCATGTTCCAAAAAGAGGATAGCATCATCTGCGTATTGTAGTATAGAGAGTCCTCCCTCAACTAAATGTGGAGTTAACCCTCCGACTTGGCCATCCTCTTTAGCTCGTTCAATTAAGATGGCAAGCATATCCACTACAATATTAAAAAGCATTGGAGCTAGAGGGTCCCCTTGCCTTAGACCTTTTTTTGTCTAGAAATAATGACCAATATCATCATTCACCTTCACTCCAACACTACCCCCTTGGACAAACTGTTGCACTAATCTACCCCATTCTGGAGCAAAGCCCTTCATCCGCAATGTTTGTTGTAAAAAAGCCATTTCACCTTATCGTATGCTTTCTCGAAGTCAATTTTAAAAAAACACCACATCCATTTTCTTAGTATGTAATTCATGGATTGTTTCATGAAGTATGACTACCCCTTACAAAATATTTCTACATGGCATAAAGGCTGATTGAGTTGGCTTTATAACTCTTGGGGCAATCCCCGAGATGCGGTTTGTACCAACTTTAGTGAATATCTTAAAACATACATTTAGCAAACAAATAGGTCTATATTGTTGAATTTGGACCGCATTCTCTTTCTGAGGTAATATTGTGATAACACCAAAATTTAGTTAATAAAGGGCAAATCCCCTTCGGTAAGCTGTGAAAACAAAGCCATCAAATCATCCTTTATTACTTTCCAATTTTTTTTGATAGAACTCAGCTGGAAAACCATCTGGTCCAGGAGCTTTATTCAGTTCCATCTGAGAAATTGCCTCAAAAACCTCCTCTTCCGTAAAAGGGGCCGTCAAGATCTCATTCTCAATTGATGAAATTTGCGTGATATCATGGATTTCCTCTTCAACTAAAGAAATATTGGTTGGTGCCGGTGCCCCAAACAATTTCTTATAGAATTCAGTAATATAAACCTTCAAATTACCTTCCCCAACAATAGTCCCCTCTTGTTGCTCAATTGGAAAATTTTCTTTTTTCGGTGTTTACCATTCGCTATTAAGTGGACATATCTTGTATTATTCCCCCCTTCTTGAATATTCTTAACTTTCGCTCTTTGGGCCATTTTAGACTCTTCTTCTTTTATTAATTTGTTCAGACTATCATTTGCCTTTTTTAATTCCTCCCTTTCATTTGTATTCAATACATTTGTTTCCGCTTTCAAATCAAGATTATCAATGATATTTAACAGTCTCTCTTTTTCTTTTTTATACTTTCCACTTTGATTTTTTGCCCAGCCCTTAAGAAATCTTCTTATGTCTCAACTTATTCAACCAAACCTCCATTGTACTATCTCCACCTACAATTGATTTCCACTCCTTTACTATCATGTCAAAAATACCTTTTGTCGCAACCAATGTAACTCAAAAGAGAATTTTTCTTGGTTACCCAGGTGTGCTTTCACCCCTGAATCAATAAGTATTGGAGTATGATCAGAATCATCTCTAGTTAAAGCTCTTACCGTCACCAATGGAAATTTTTGTTCCCACGAGATTAATGTTAGTACTCTATCTAGCTTCTCATATGTATGTTCTTCTCTCCTACTTGCCCATGTAAATTACCGTCCAGTTAGAGCAATTTCCCGCAAGTTCAAATCCTCAATGATTGCATTAAAAACAAAGGGCCAACATGCTTTGAAATTATTATTATTTTATCCTCCCTATTGCGAATAATATTGAAATCACCCTCTACCAACATAGGTAATGATTCGGATTCACAAGTTCGCACTAACTCTGCCAAAAAATCTGCTTTGTGTATGTCTTGGGCAGCCCCATAGACCGGCACCAGAATCCACTCAAAACCATCTCTCATGCATTTAATATGAAGCTTAACACAGAAATCTCATGTGCTTACTTTTAACACTTGGAGTGTATCGGAGTTTATTTCCACTAGAATACCCCCCGAGTGTCCATGTGGCGGTAAAAAAACCAAGAGAAGTTATACCCCGCAGCTAATTGATTCAAAACAAAGGAATAGAGAAATTAGATCTCCCAGTCTTCAATAAGGCTATGAAGTCTAGTTTACGTTTCCTGATTGCCTCTTTGACAAACAAATGCTTAGCAGTATCACCAAAACCCCTGGATTCCAGTTAATTTCTTTTATATTATGCATTATGAAAATTGTTTTTTACTCCTTTTCCTAGTACTTTTGCGAATATTACTAGTATCATACATTTTTCTTTGTCTATTTTTGTTTACCTTGACAACTGGTTTAAGATGTTTCAAACGATCATCTAAATCCAGTGAGATATCATCATCCTCACACAAATCCTCACAAAGGGTTGATACTTTTGACAATACAAGAGTCTCTAGACCTTCCTCTCTATTCTCAACATCAATCTCATTTTTCTTCAAAATTGTTAAAATTCTTTCCTCTTCTACCATTTTAATACCTTTAATAGAATTTCCTATCTCTCCTTGTGAGTTTCCTAAGGATACACCTAATCGATCCGCTCTCTTAACTATCTCAGAATCTGAAATATTAACAATAGAGTATTTGGGGGTTGCAAACTGACCTGTATTAAGAAAATCATCATGTAGTTGTGCATTCTTCATCGCCTTCTCCAATAGAGGCATGTCAGCTTTAGGCTGGCTACCCAGCCGGGAGCTAGACCTCACTCCAAGAGTAGGCTTTGGAATTCCTCAAATGCAATAACCTCCTCTGTAGAAGGATAATGGGACACATAGTCATCCTCAATTACAGACAAAGAACATGAAGTATTTGGAATTTTAGATGGAACCGATGTTGCACCAAAATCCATACCATTAGTCCGCGGAGATGAGGCAACCCCCATCGATCCCGACCTGTACCCGCCTCCTTTGTTACATTCACCATTGAACCATCCACTATTCCATCCTTAACCTTCCTTGCCACCCCTAAATCACACGTGTTCCCCTCGTTAAGCACATGAATAGAGTTGATAGTTGGTGTAGAAAGCTCACCGAAATTTACATATGAGGATATTAATTTTTTTGAATTCTGTCCCATACCATTTGCTGCAGCTGAGACAACCACAGAAGATCCTCCAGGAGCCCTCGATGATTGAAAATCATTGCCTCATGATTAGGTGCATCATGTGTGTGCAGTCCGGGCCCTCCTTCTTTTCCCAGCCGGATCCTCTGCGGCGACGACTCTCTGCTTGCCGCGAAAGGCATCGCACCGGCATCCGCATACAATCCCGCCTCGGTTCTCTCCCGGCCGACAGGAGCACATGGCGCATGCAGTGGCAGACCACTGCTGCTCCTCTCCCCAGCGAGCTTCGCACACGCGGCATACGCCGGTTGGCTGTCGCTGTGATGCTCCCGCTGCGTCGACCAGCCACTGCCCCTTTGTCCAGCGACCTGGCGTGGCGGACAGCGATTGGCTGCGGCTGTACTGCTCCCGCAGCTCCGACCCGCAGCACAGCGCAGATGCTGGCTGGCTGCTGCCCCGCGCTGTGGCTCTCTGCACGCACACATCCCGAGGCCTGACTGGGCTCAATCCCAATGCAGATCCCCTATGCACCAAATCTGTATGGAAATCAGTGTATTGTCATTTTCTATCAGATTTTCAACATGAAATAAAGACTTAAAAGGTGAATCAGATTTTCAACATTGAAGATATGTATGTCTTGTTCTTCCACAGGTGCAGCCAACGTGCACTAGCTAGGGTTTCAGCTTGCCGGCTTGCAGATTCCTAGCCCAACGAACACACATGACTGTGTTCATCATTTTTTTTTTTGAAATGAATCAGAACACAAATAATATCTTCTGGTGCAAAATATCTTCTGGTGCAAACCAGAAAAAACCACGATCTTGGGTGGGAAAAAGCTAAAAAACTTCTACTATAACCCTATACATTTTTCCCTTCACTATTTTTCTTAAAGCTGGGGGCGGTGGCCAACCTCACTTTTATATAGCTTCGCCAGTAACCAGGGTAAACTAGCTCCGGCGGCGGCATTGATACAACAGCTGAGGCGTGATTTCACGCCACGGATAGAGAAAAAGGGTATACATATTGATTAACTTTTTACACTGTAAAACATTTGGAATCTAACCACAACACTACCCTTGTACGAAATTAGCAACTCACCCTTGGACTTAACATTGGCCCAATAATTTTAGCCGTCCGATTAGTCTACTACACGCTTAAATGTCTAGTATGATGCAAGTTAACATCTCTCCAAGTAAACCTTCTCCTGAAGTTGCACCAGATAATATCTTCCTCTAGGCAAATATCTTCCGCTTAAATGTATTCTAAAAATAAACCCTTCTAAAATGAGAAAAATGGTGGATCCTCACTATCTAGGTGTCCAACTGACCATCACCGGCGCGCATGCATCTGCACCGGATTGCCTCGGCCACGCGCGAGACGAGGGCAAGTGAACTTGATGGGTTGCCATGCACCGTCCTACAGTTGCACAAGCGCGTCGGCGAGGAAGCCCGACGTGTCGGCATGTTTTGTTGGTAGAGGGAGCCCTCGCATCGACGAGGATGGGCTGACGGTGTCGATCGGACGCAGGAGAACGGCGGCCTTTGAACTGGGATCAGAAGGGGTAGGGTTCTGGACTTCCAGCGCAGCGCCGGCGAGTTTGCATCGAAGAGGTGGGTGAGGGTAGGTTGGGTGCGGCAAGCGTACGAGAAGTGGATCGAGGGAGTGGGTGTGTCTCCTTACTTGTTTTCCTTTTTTTTCTTTTTTTCATGAGGGAAACTATAGTCCTGTACTCCTGTTGGTGTCCGGATGTAGGTTGGAACGAAGATAGAATAGGGTGGACTGCGGTGCAAGGACGTTTTTGTAAAGTGGCATGTCCGAAACTTTTTTAGGATCAAATGGAGTAGTGTGCTTTGTCGCCGACCTCGGTCATCCCTGCCCTCGCCCCTATCGTGAAGCTCATGGTAAGCTCCCGCTGTGCCAGCTCCATCTTCCTATCTCTCACACCCACTTAGGCCTCGTTCGATTACAAGTGGGCCAAATCCCACGTGGATCTAACCCGGGGAGTAATCGGGTGAACCCCAACCACCACCCTAATCCCCCACTAACCACGTTCCCCATATCCATGCTTCATATTCTCGTTCGGTTAATCACCCGCACGCCCACAAGTAGCAGCAGAGAAACAACGGGGAGGAGCGCGGCGAGGAGCTCCGACGGGGCCAGCTCGAACATGTCGAGGAACGCGTCGAGGAAGACTACGCCCCTGGCCTCGGCGAGCTTCTTCCAGAGCGGGTACCGGGGCGTGGCGCCCCTGGTGGCGACCCCGCCGAAATAGAAGTGCGGCACGGTGCCCTCCGCGGGGGACAGCTGGGCAGGTGAGCGGGTCGGGGGCTAGAAGGGCTGGAGGACCCGCGCGGCGGAGCGGAGGGAGCGGGCGGCGATCTTGGAGTCGCGGAGCCGCGCGAGCGCGCCAGGGCGGAGGAAGCGGTGGTGGTGAGAGCCACTGTCGGCGTCGAGGAAGGGCGTCGTCCGCGTCGAGGAGCTCTCCTCCTCCAGCCGGGCACCGTTTAGTCACCGCCGTTGTCCCCTCCGACCCTCCGTTCCAGTCACCGCCACCGCTATCGGGAGAGCCGAGAGGGAGCGCCGCTTCGTCGCGTCACGCTCGGGATCCTGTCCACGGGTCTACTCGAGCGTTTCTAAAAACCGGTAAAATCGGGGGGAGGGGGGTGTTTCAGGCAAAATCGGACAAAGTAAAAAAAAAAACCCGGCATGGTTTATCCGAACACGTCTCAGGCGCGGGCCGGTATCTAAACCCGAGGGCCCAACACCGGTGTAACCATGTGGAATTCGGCCCAATACCGGCCGGGTTGGGAGCAACCGAACAAGGCCTAATTCTCCCCGCCCTTCCCTGTTCCGGCCATCGATGAGGTGGCCGCAGGACCCACTTATCAGCCTAACGAATTTAAATAGTGAAAACATGAAAGCTATGACAGCAGGTGCCAAAGTCCCATTTGTAATAGAGCAAGATGGAAATGATGGAATATAATTGATCGAGCATTCTATCATACATTTGACGCGGCAAATGGCATAGGCAGCACGTGGCACATGACAAGCATGGCAACCATCGCCGGAAAAATTCTACAAGAGCTTTCGCATGCAGAACTGAGCTGGTGCCTTGTCGTGCTATACCGGCAATGGTATGGGCGCTTCGATGCTCTCGACCAACTCACACGATAACCACGGCGATGGTGTCGGTCTCCGCGGGACGCCGACTTTGGCCGCAACCGTCGCCCTTCGCGGGCGCGCCCTCGATCACCAGCCGCCGGCACGTCGGGCACGAGCCGTGGGAGACGAGCCAGGCGTCGACGCACCGGACGTGGAACCCGTGGCCGCACCGCGGCAGCACGCGCACCTTCTCGCCGTCCACGAACTCGCCGAGGCAGATGGCGCACACGTCGTCGATGCCCTCCCCTCCGCCGCCGTACACCTCGACGGGGAGGCTCCTCAGCACGCGCCTCTTGATGCCGCCTCCGCCGCCGCGGCGGGACGCCCTCGCTGACGCCACACCGTCGCCTTCAGCGGCCGCGGCTCCCCCGCGGCCACCGCACCGGAGCGCGCACCGCGCCAGCGAGTTGAGGCCGATGACACATATCAGCGCGAAGAAGAGCGCCGCGAGGATGATCACCACGTTGGTGTCGAACGCTGAGTCGTCCGCCGCCGGCGCCGGTGCCGCGTCAACTCTGCCGCCTCCGTGGGCGTGGCCGTGGACGGCCCGCCACGCCGCGACGCTCGACGGCGGCGCGTCCGTGTCAGGACGACCCATGATCGATGAAGTTAACTTGAGAGATGCCCACCTAGACCCAGCTCGCTCGAATACCCGATCGATGCTTCAGGTCATTCGAACTCGATTGATCCCTGTGCTATCCTTGTGAGCGCGTCTGTCACTCTCTGCTCTGTTCCTGGAGAAGGCGCGGTCGCGGTGCCCACCATTATATATCCTGGCGTTCCTTTGCTGCTAGTGCATTTTGCAGAAAAGGTCGCTCCTTTGCCAATTTGCAGTGCACCATTGCAGCTGAGCTGTTGCAGGGATAGCGAATTAGGGACACGCGCGTGACAGCGAAGGCAGTGCGGCCGCATGCACATACGCTTTTTCGTGGCTTTTGGAGTTTGGAGGTGGGGTTTAGGATCTTTTGTTGCGTGCGTGCATGGGTAGCACGAACTTGGGGGGTATTCTCTTGTCTGGATAGCGAACTCGCCGTGCGCTGCTCGGCGAACAAACGCTTTTATGTGAGCTTAATGAGCCGATAGCATCGTCGCAACCGTCCGTCCTTCTCTTTGCACCGGCCACCGGGAGTCCGGGACAGCTTGGTCCAAAACAAGGACGCCGATGACCGAACTTGATCAGGGTTCACATGTAGCTTGACGACAACTTTGAGAGCTACCTCATATCGGATGGTGGAATTGTGAAAGGAAGATATGGAGGTAATGTTTTAACGGCACCTCGGCACGTGCTAGAAGTCGGCCGGACTAGATGCCCCACCATCGGAGAGGAAAATCTAGGTCGCCCCGCCACCCTTGAAACATATCTTCCCCATGCAACAACGCAACAGTGTATTTCTATTGCAACACAGTATGTCAAAAACGGATAAATAACATCACATGATTACAAAAACATCCATACAACCATATTTTCGGGTATGCATCAAATCCCAAGAGGTGGTTGCGATTCCTCAAGAAAAAAATAACCACACATATGAAACATGGAAGACCAACGTTTGGAGCACCCTATAATTTTTTAAACAGTAGATACCCATAATTGTTGCGGCATCTCGTTTGTGTGGTTTCAGTAAAACATACATGAGTCTACAACACGCCAGTCAAGTTATTAAATCATTTACCATGTTTTAATTTCAAGAATTTACATGAGGTATTTTTCACAATTACTAAATCACTTTTGTTACTAAAGGGAAGTTGGTGGTTGCTCATCCACAAATCCTATGTGGCCATCTCCACAAAATAGCTATGCGTGTGAGCTTTTTCCCACACCCACATCAAGTCAAGTTACAAATCCTCTTTCTTATAACCAAATATTGCTTTCTAAAGAGAAGCATACCTTATAACTGATACTATTCAAGTAAAACATATCCATGTATACAAAGAAAACCACATGCCTGCTAGTCAATATGGTTTTTAGTTTCCAATTGGCTATTATTATCTTCTTTCTGAAATTGTTTGTTCACCTTCTCGGCCCATGACCACAAAAAGTTGTACGATTGCAACTTAATGTCAGTTTAATTTATGCATCACATGTTTTTTCTTGAACTTTCCATGTGTCAAGGTGTATGCCATAGAAAGTATTTATGTGTCGGTGTTCCTTTGAATCTTACAAACATGGCTAGTGAGTTGAGAGAGTAAAACCAAAGTTAATTAAACAATGAAATATAACAACATTGAATACTATGCAGCTAATTAATGGTGGGAAAACATGGTAATAATCAATAGAGGTACCATATATATCATGTGTTTTTATTGCAATATATTTAGTTGGATTCGAAAGAATGTTGTTGTTTTATTTTTTTTCCATTTTCAATTTCTTAGTTTTGAGTGATGGAATCTATACATGTTGCAGGTTTCATGCTCGCTCTATTGACTGTAAGCACGAAAGATCCATCAATAACACTACATCTGTAAAACTCCATAGATATTGGAAGACAAACAATATTGTAAATTTTTCATATTCATTTTTGTAAAAAAAATATTGCATGTTTGTTTCTTTACTGATTTATTCTTGCATTGAGAGAAATAAGGATAAAAAACAACGGGTTTCGTTGTGACGGGTCAAGCATCACAAAATTGCATTGCCAACGACACAAAGATCCCCAAAATAGAAAGCTAAGTTAAATTTTGCATCATGGACATTTTACTTGTTATCATGTACCAACAGGCAGTGATGCAAAAGTATTTATAGTACAAAAGAATATTACTAACATGGCACTATAAGTGAGTAGGGGTACAAAGATATGGCTATATTATATCGAGAACAAGTTCGGGAGTAGAATTTACATAGAGTTTTGTTTGTGGTAGCCCAACACTAGAATTGGTGGATCGGTGTATGTTTGGCGTAGAGTCTAGGCAAGACTTTGATCTAGTGCATGACAACTGCAGCAAAGTAGGGTGGCGCAACACGCCGTCACACAATTACACACCTCAATACCTTGTCTTAGTGTAGATTCTAGCCGTGAAAGGCTCAGAGATCACAACTTCTCGGTGCACACTGAGAACAAGCTTCAATGCATCTCGAGAGTAAGCGTAGGCTTAGGTACGAGTTGTTGGGAATATATCCTAGAGGTGATTATAGATTATGCAATTTTTTTATGTATTAATAAAATAAAGTTTTTCTTGCCTGAACATTTATATGTATCATCAAATTAGTGATTTGCATGTGGAACTATGTATTCATAGTTTTAATATTAGAATTTTATTAGTCATCAGAAGTTGTGTCAGACACAACTTAGACGGATATGCAAGTCGGTTGATAACCCGGAACCTCTAATCATGGGCAGGGTGATGTCAATTCGACTTACACTGCCTTGGTAAAGTGTTTAGCGAGGCAGGCTGGCCCATATTGAGACATGATTAGAAAATTTTCATTTTTCTGTCTCAATCAAGTTGTGGATCCAACCAACTTAGGTTCTGCCAAATGTGCTTCTTCAACGGGGCAATTACAAAGGTAGAGTTTGGGCCTGCTAAGTATCAAGCTATGTGATGTTGAAAACTAATATTGGATATGTCCCCTTCTACTAGAGAGATATTCTTTCGGCCCTTTTGATTTGGAAGCACGACCATTCACGACTCAGGTAAGTGTTAACCGAGTCAGTCGACTAGTCGAATGGAATCATATATCATGGATCGAGAAGAGAGTTGACGTATTAAAGGGACGACAATTACTTGCCTATAACTTAACAAGGTATTTCAATGGGCAAACATGACTTGGATGAAAGTCACAATAAAAATGGTTTGTCTGATGACTCTATGGTACTTGGGAGTCAACATGTTCTTTTAGGAGGCGTCGGTGACTGATGTTTTGCAAGTCAGATTTCGACATTGTGTTGAGTCACCGTGAGCCTGTGGGGTCGCACAGTTGAGGGATGGAGCCATGCGGATGTGATCTAAGTAACAGTGAACTGGTTTGGTTGGACCTAAACCTAACATCAACTTAATCAGTGGGTTTGGACCCAAGACCAATATATTAGGGTTTATGTAATTGAGCCGCAAGTGGTGCGAGCTCCACACTTACTCATCTATGTATAGAGGAGTGGCATTCCAAGGGCGATGATTAGACCATTTTAAGTGTTGGAAACCAAGCCACCTACCTCTACAAGTCGTGGAACCGGATGAACAAATCCATCAATTTCCGCCGATGCTCCTCCTCATATGTGTGGATACCGACAAAGGTGTTGTGTGATCGTACTTTGACATGTTGCTGAGATCGATCATGGATGCACTGCCAAAATGTGTTTCACTGAGTTCCGCAGCCACACGTCTAGTGGAAATCCTTGTGACCTTCTACCTCGGCTTGATCTTGGGTTCACCACGTAGGATTTTTTTGTTGCAAGTGTAAAATCTCTATGTGGCCCAACACCAGTGACACAACACTTCACACATAATTGGAGATGAAGAACTGATGTGGTGGTTGATTCAGTTTTTGAACTAGGATGCCTCCTGGTTGCTTATAGTAGCACCCCACATCAACCATAAGTAAGACCATTGACTATTATTATAATCACCACATAACTTGTCAATATTACTCATGTCTAGGTTTACATTTCAGTCGGTTGATGGTTTTTGTATCGACTTACTTCTTTGTTTGCTTTTGTTCTGGTGTTCATCTTACCTATGAAGAGGCTGGGAGTAATGCTTAAACTTTTTAAGTAATAAAATATCTTTTATCAAAAAATTACTCACTACTAGCGGAATAACTGAAAAAGTGTGGTTAATTTGTGCAATAACTTTCACTACAGGAATGGCACGATGTGCCGCTGGCCTGGCTGTACACCGACGGCCAAATATCGGGGCCGTCGGCATACAAGCCGGCCAACCCAGCCTCTCGGATACCCCTCGGTGTACAGTTGCCCTCAGCGTACTCGTCGCTACGCCGACGGTGACCCTCGGCGTACACCTGGCCGTCGGCATAGCCACGAGTAGCTGGCCCTGCTTGACCGTGCCCCAACGGCCCTGTGACGTCGTCACGTCTACGCCGAGGGTCACCGTCGGAGTAGCTATTTGTCAGCTATTTTCCATTTTACCACATTAATCTTGAAAAATCATAACTAAATCATTATAATTCAGAAAAATGCAAATAATATATCAAAATTTTCAGAAAAATAAGATCTATCTTGGAAAAATATCAAACTTGGAACATTACAAATATCTCAAAAAACCTTCTCAAAAATGAGCTATCATGTCCGATGTTTCATGGCTTTCACGCCAAACAATCAATGTTATGGATAGAATTGTTGCATAGTTTGTGATAATGTGTCCATAGTGTGCACACATGTGCATGTTGGGATGTCCTACGATGTTACAGGAGGAAGTTTTCCTTTTCTTCGCACGAAAAACCATTTTCTATTTTTGAGGTGCCGAAAACGGGGTGTTTTGTGAAGCAACCACCAAATTAAAGTTTCACATTGGTGCCAACATATTTTTCAAAAATACTAGACCACCTAAGATGGATAATTTCTCAACCGGTATATCTGGAACCTTTCCGTCCACCCCTCATGAAAAAGACAAATTCCTGCCGAATCAGGAGGAGGCCGGCCATATTTGAACTACAGGTACATGGTATAATGCTCAAGATTTTTTGTAAAAATCATTTTTTAAGTTCACAACATGCTATTTCATCAGAGATCCAGTGCAAGTTTACCGAGGGTCATCCCCGGGCAAAGGATCTTCATGCCCGCTGTTTTGAATATAGTTTGAAACGGGAATAAAAAATTCAAGAAAGATCCAGACAATGTGAAACCTTCAAGTGGTGTCATATTATGTGTCATAGTTGCAAGGAAAAATATTAAACTTGTAAAATTGCAAATATTACAAAAAATCCTTCACAAAATGAGCTATCATGTTCAAGGTTTCATGGCATTTAGGTCAAACGATCAATATTATGGATAGAATCGCGGCATATTTTATGATAATAGGCCCATATTATGCACACATGTGCATCTTGGGATGTCTTACGATGTTACACGAGAAAGTTTTCCTTTTCATCGCACAAAAAAAACTATTTTCCATTTTTGAGGTGCCGAAAATAGGGTGTTTTGTGAAGCAACCACCAAATTAAAGTTTCAAATTGGTACCAACATATTTTACAAAAATAATAGACCACCTAAGATGGAAAATTTCTCAACCAGTATATCTGGAATCTTTCCGTACACCCCTCATGAAAAAGACAAATTCCTGCCAAATGAGCAGGAGGTCGGCCATATTTGAACTACAGGTACATGGTATGTGCTCAAGATTTTTTGTAAAAATTAATTTTAAGTTCACAACATGCTATTTCATCAGTGATCCAGTGCAAGTTTACCGAGGGTAATCCCCGGGCAAAGGATCTTCATGCCCACCATTTTGAATATAGTTTGAAACGGACATAACAAGTTCAAGAATGATCCAAACAATATGAAACCTTCGAGTGGTGTCATATTATGTGTCATAGTTGCAAGGAAAAATATTAAACTTGTAAAATTGCAAACATTACAAAAAATCCTTCACAAAATGAGCTATCATGTTCAAGATTTCGTGGCATTTAGGTCAAACGACCAATGTTATGGATAGAATCGCGGCATATTTTATGATATAATATGCTCATATTGTGCACACATGTGAATCTTGGGATGTCTTACGATGTTGCAGGAGAAAGTTTTCCTTTTCATCGCACGAAAAAACCATTTTCCATTTTTGAGGTGTCGAAACGGGGTGTTTTGTGAAGCAACCACCAAATTAAAGTTTCACATTGGTACCAACAAATTTTACAAAATTAATAGAACACCTAAGATGGATAATTTCTCAACTGATATATCTGGAACCTTTTTGTACACCCCTCATGAAAAAGATAAATTCCTGCCAAATCAGTAGGAGGCCGACTATATTTGAACTACATGTACATAGTATAATGCTCAAGATTTTTTGTAAAAATCATTTTTAAGTTCACAACATGTTATTTCATCAGAGATCCAGTGCAAGTTTACCGAGTGTCATCCCCGGGCAAAGGAAGTTCATGCCCGCCGTTTTGTATATAGTTTGAAACGAACATAACAATTTCAAGAACGATCCAAACAATATGAAACCTTCGAATGGTGTCATATTATGTGTCATAATTGCAAAGTAAAATATTAAACTTGTAAAATTGCAAACATTATAAAAAATCCTTCACAAAATGAGCTATCATGTTCAAGGTTTCATGGTATTTAGGTCAAACGACCAATGTTACGGATAGAATCGCGGCATATTTTGTGATAATGTGCCTATATTGTGCACACATGTGCATATTGGGATGTCTAATGTTGTTGCACGAGGATGTTTTCCTTTTCATCTCACGAAAAAACCATTTTTCATTTTTGAGGTGCCGAAAACGGGGTATTTTGTGAAGCAACCACCAAATTAAAGTTTCACATTGGTACCAACACATTTTACAAAAATAATAGACCATCTAAGATGGACAATTTCTCAACTGGTATATCTGGAACCTTTCCGTCCACCCCTCATGAAAAAGACAAATTCCTGTCGAATCGGGATGATTTTGTATTTTTTATTTTTTTAAAAAAATTAAATCAATAATTGCATCCTCGGTAGAGATTATTATTGCTTAACCATTGATGTTTATTTAAATAATTATTAAAAATTCAAAATAATAAAGAGTTGTGATATCACGATCTAAGGGTTAATAGAAGATGGAAGTTTAACCCGAAGGAACCAAGATGTTAAGCGTGCTAGAGGTGGAGTAGTTTGAGGATGGGTGACCCGTTGGGAAGTTTGACTATGAGGGGTAATTTGACCTAAGATTAAGTGTAGTGTTCGAATTAAAATGATCAACGTGTGAGATTAAGAATTTTTTAAAAAAATTGATTTTTTTTGAATTTTTTTGAAGTTAACGGACGGGATGACGTGGCCTGCGCCGACGGCTTAGACGCTGACAGTCACCATTGGAGTATCATAGCTACGCCGAGGGCCATGTCTACACCGATGACACACGTGGCTCTGCCGAGGCGGATCTTGCCCGAGGAGCTATGGCGACGGTGACCCTCAGCGTAGCATACACTGACGGCCTTTTAAGGCTACGCCAAGGGCCCGCGGCCGTCGGCACCTCTGTAGATTCCTGTAGTGTTTGGTTAATTCGAGCAATATTAGTATCGTGATTTCTGCACATGAGAATTGCACAATTTTTTTTAAGTTGCATATGAAACTGAGTGACGTCATCCGATCGAGAATTAAGTTAGTTTTAGATCGATCGAGAACTAGCCGTGTCCTTTTGTGGAACCTTGAGGTAATAAGAAATGTCAAAACCAATGAAGAAAAAAAGTTTGGCAACACCTAGAAGCCATTGGACCGAAGAAGCAATCATTGGGCTCGCCTTCAGATTATGGTCTCGCTAGTGCGAGGCAACCTAGTCACCAAAGCCTAGTGTACAACGCTGTACCTGGATTTCTTATCGCTTTATCTTGCTAGTAAAAAGGCAGGGTACATGATGCTGAGATAGTAAAATATGTCATCTGAGATGAGTGCACTCTAGTGGCGACTGTCAAGTGTGAGGGTTTGCGTGGTGCGTGTCCCCAGTCGTTACTACCCTGTCCTACAAAATACAGCAAAAGCGGGCGCTTTGTTTTCCACCGCAGTGACTGAAAAAGGAGATATGTATCCCATGAATGCAAAAGCTTCCCCGCAGGTATGAAAGAATCTTCCATTCGAGGGTTGCTCCGATGCTCCCCTCTAAATGTAAATTGAAAAGTCATAGTTAGTTTTTTTCGTGTGTTAGGTTCACCGAAACCCATATCCAACCCTTGATATAGTATGTATACGTCGCGTAAGAAGGAAAAAAGAGGTCACATGACCAGTTAACGATCTCATATGTCTAAGTACTGCTTCACATCGTGGATCTTTTGTTTTGAAATCGTAGATAGGTACAAAAAAGAGATATGACACGACGTAGGCCATACAGGCATGTATAGAACTGTATGGACGGTAGACCTACACTAAAATTATGATCTTACCCCCGCTTACAAACAGATATGGAAAGATCTCCACCGTTATGGTGTTTGACGCTCCCAGATTTTTTCCAAGGGAGGAGCACCGGAGCAGAAGTGCTTCCATTCATCCTGTGTGGCATGGTCACGCGGCGACGTCGTCCTGGCTCCTTATTTTGTGTGGATTCCTTAACAAGAATTGGCATCCCTGTTGGTGAGTTTATTATCTCAAGCTTTTGTTTCAGAGATGACAAGTAGTATCTACCTAGCTAAAGAGGACATCGATAGTTTAGTCTTGGTAGTGCTCGGCTTTAATTATGTGCGCTTTCTAGGTATCTTGTGTATCCAAGGTTTTGGATGGAAGTGCGTGTGGAGGTATCGTAGATTTATTGGCCGTGTCAAGTTTCTCATGACTAATCAGCTTTCCAAGCATCAAGAACAGAGTGAATTGTTTAGGTTATCTTTGCCGCAAAGATGCGCCAAGCAATAAACCTCATAGGGGACGAGAAAAAGTGCACCGTACCAAAGCGAAAATGTTGCTATGGGCGGACTTTTTGCCAACAATTGTAGATCAGAGTTCTTCAGGTATGCACTATACTAGTTAATATCTTCTTAGTCACATAGGCACCGGCAACAGGATATCTTCTTTTTGCAAATATCTTGCTCTTAACATACTGTTCTTTTCGAAACGCTCTAGTGCAGAGTTAATATCTTCCTGAGCCAAAATATCTTTCTCAATAAATATTACTTCTTTTTAAAGGCTTCAGAACAAGAGTGGTTTTAGTTAACCTTCTCCTAAAGTTGCAACAACAAATATCTCCATATGCAAATATCTTCCTTTGGACCAATACTAGTTTCTTAATGATTCAAACCAGGGTTATTAAGGTTATCTTTCTTACAGAGTTGCACCAAGCAAATATCAGTATATCACCATCGTAACCTATCACCCTCGACCGCAAATGCTACATCATTTCAGCTCATAATTGTTGCCATCAGGGAATGGAGGTGGAGGATATGGTTCTACCGAGATATATATGGGGTGGATTGTGCATTGCCAGTGCATAACATCGGCGAGATATTGTTCTTATTAGACAGTGTCTTGTGTAATGTGTAGTCTTTTTTTTTTGCGAAAGACAGTACAAACAAAGACACTCACACATACGTGCACACACTCACTCCTATGAACGCACACACGCACACCCAACCCCTATGAGCAACTTCAAGAGACTGCGTCGAAGAACTGATCCGGCGGGTCTTGAGATTGACGAAGTCACCACATGCGTCTCGCTGTCGACGGGAACGTCGCCTCCCACTGAAGAATATTTCGCCTTTATGAGACACCAAAGTGTCAAATCTAGGATTTGAATTCTGATGGGCTTGGGATGCCACTGCTCTCCTAACCATCCAATCACAGGTCGGTTCTCATGTAATGTGTAGTCAGCTGAGGTCTTTGCCACACCGTGGGTAACCCACTCCACAAAAATATGTTTCTTCACCACAAGAAACTGCAAGGGCACGCCAACGCCAGATTTATGTATGGCCATTGCCACATGGGCTCCAGCCCAGTAGCCCAGGGAGTAAGTGAGTTCGATACTTTTTTGAACATTATAATCATCTGGGCGCCATGTTTGGTTTTCTTTTATGGATCCTTCGGTCTCCACACTACGGATCATCTTTCTATACCCGTGTGTCTCAAAAAAAAAATCTTTCTATACCCGTGAGCATTAATCAATGAATCTTTTGATGTTCTCTCGAAAATAAAAATGAGTACAGTAGCGAAAAAAGAAATCGAGGCAGCAAGCCTTTGTTGTGCTTTGTGCATTACAACAATGCTCTAAAAGAATTCAAAACAGTATTTCTAGAACACCGATTCTATTTTTTTCTCGGGCACCAAAAATAAAATTTCTTCACAAAATTTTGCACATACATAGATTGTGAGCATGTTTGTTCAGAGTGTATAAGTACTTCCTCCGTCACTAAAAGACTGCTCAACTTTATTTAAATATGAAGATATATAAACGTATTTTAGTTATACATGTATCTATATCTTAAAGAATTTGGGCATTTTTTAAGAAACGGAGGGAGTAATATTTTGTAGGAACTAGCCATGCCAATTATTTATCATGTTTGTTTCTCCTGTGTGGTGCACTATATTGCTCAGTGTTGTATATTTCTCGTGTAGATAAGATTTATATTTTTCATTTTGAACATAAACTAAGTTCGATGAAGTAACAAAAAATAATGAAATAGTTACTATATAATTAATAATAAATGGGTAATTTTCTTCGTCGCCCGCTTGCCCCGTTTGCCCATCTGGCCCTACTTGTATATTTCCTAATCCACTACTCACTTCGGACGTAATAAAGTGACGCTAGCAGTGCACACCAAATGGCCTACTTATGTACATTTGTCACGTCGATTAAAGGTGATCGGAGTGAGTAGTTATTTATTTTTCATTGTATTTTGTTACTATCTTAGATGATATACTCCCTTCATTTAAAAATAAGTGTCTCCACTTTTCGTAGTAATGAAAGTACCTACAACTAAAGTTTATCTACATACATCAATATCTAAAGAAAAGTAAGACACTTATTTTCGGATGGAGGTAGTACTCATTCTGTTTATACAAAATATAATCTTATCAACTTTATCTAGATGCGAAAGCATATAAAGATGCGAAAGGTATATCCGTATCTTGAAAAAGTTAAGAAACTTTTTTTTGGAATGGAGGGAATATTATTCTAGCCTCATTGATTTTGGTGGTTCTCTTCATTAGTTTTAGTACAATTATGAAAATGGAGTCATTAGTTTTACTTTGTTCTGATCTTCATTAGTTTTACAATTATGAAAATGGAGTTGTTTTAAATGTTCTTCGTTCAAGGCAGTAAACATAGATTTCTTAGAGTTTCTTTTCAGAATCAAGTTCCGCAATCTACCCTCCTTGGATTGATCATAGCATGATGTTGCTTCTTTTTAGAGGCATCACTTTTGAAGAATCTGGATGTTACCAAGGGCGGTGGCTGATGTCGTTTAGTGGTTTGATTAGTTCTTGATGTCGTGTCATTTCGGATGTGTGTTTGGTATTTGCTATAGATACAGTTTATCGATAATAAACGATATTGTGTTCCTTTGAAATGTGGAAATAGCATTCCAGTTGAGACGATGAGACGATCAGTCGATCACAGTCGTAATAAAGTTGGACGATTATTCAGTTAGACGATTATTCACCATTGCATAAATACAGTTGGACGATTATTCACCATCGTCTACAGATGGATTGCGCAGTATAGTCGCATAGAAACGATCCAGTAGAAACAACGTCCCACGGACAGTGTGGAGTTTATACTCCGACGAAGAGCACTCCTCAGTTCATATCCTGCACAAAACTGCAACGTTAAAAACGTATATATGACGAAAACTTATGTGAACCGATCGAGTACAGATCCAGTTTGGGTTTTGATGTGTCACGTACGAGTAACAGTTGACGTTGGGGCTTATCTTGTAGGGCAGCTGGACGCCGCACCTCCCGGGAAGCCCCGCGGCGCGGCTGAGGTACGGCCCGGCACCGACGCCGCGAGCGACGTTCTTGAGGCAGGTGCAGGCAGCGCGGCGGTCGGTCGTGGAGCTCGCCGTGGCCACGATGTTCTTGATCCCACCGCAGCACGCCTGCGGCACCTCGCCGCCAGACTCCACGTACCCGAGGCACGGCATCAGCGTGTTGTACACCGTGGAGCACGACAGCGCCGCGCTCGCCCCTCGCGGCGCGAGCGCCACCACCGCCATTAACGACGCCATGGCGAGCAGCGCCGGCGCGAGCGAGCGGCCACCCTTGTTTGCCGGAGAAGCCATCGATCCCAAGCTCTGGAGCAAAATAGCAGCGTCGCTGGATGGGTGAGTAAAGCGAATGGTGATCTCAGACAAGTGGGTGTGGTGAGCAGGCAGAGCGCATATATAGGCAGCTAGGGAGGCGACGAGGTAGGTAGGTAGGTAGTTGGCATAGTGGCGTAGAAAGCTAGAAACGCATCAGTTTTTTTTTGAGAACAGAAACGCATCAGTTGTGTTGCCAAGTGGAAACCTGCATGCTGCGAGTGTGCGACAGTTGTGTTGGCTCTTGCCATGTGTTATGCTGGTGCAGATCGACGTGCAGCATCGAAGTTCCAACACGCATGCAGGTGTCTTGCGCCATGTGTGGACATCAGGTGAGGGAAGGGGAACACTCGATCGATCGTGAACGCAACGGGGCCGTAGACCAGCATGACTCTTTTTTTAATCAGACACATCTGCCCATCAATTTAACTTAATAATTAATGGCAGCCAATGGATCTTATGAAAAAATAAAGTTAGATCGGATAATCAGCTCAACCACCAGTGCTTTGTTTACTGGGAGAAAAGGCGCAAACAGCCGTACACCAGAGCAGCAGTACACCTCACCTTACACGTTCTTCTTGTTGGGATTGGGAGAGAGGCAACAGATTGGGAAGGATGTCTTGCTCTCGCGACTCGCCTGGTGACTCGCCTGGCGGCGCGCGCGCCCTCTGCCGTCGCTGCCCACCAGCCTCCGTTGCTGCTCGTCCAGAGCACCAGCGCCACCCCACCTGTGCGCCGGCCAGACCCAGCCGTGCTCACGCTCTCCGTTGCTGATCCTCTCCCTGTCGGCTCTCTCCCGGAAGGTCCCTCCTCGGAGGGTGGCGGCGCCATTGTCAACCGCCGCTCCCGTCTCGCTGCTTGGTCTCCAGGTAAGGTTTTCCAGGACTATGTCCTGTCGAGGTTCTCGTCGCTTCCCTCCCACAATCCAGTCCATCCCTGTCCCTCCGGCGAGATCTGGGTAACTCCGCCCTTCCTCTCCCCTTGTTTCTCTGCCGCCTCTTTGAGCTCCATCCTCTCCTTCTTCTTCAGCGGCCCTGAGCTTGGCTTGGTCGCCACTGCTGTCGAGGATGGGATTTTCCACGTCGTTGTTGGGTCGCCGGCGGTGGCTCGTTTCATCGTGGACGCCACTGCGTTCGTTTTCGGCTAGGGTTTCACCACGGCCTACCCCACGCTCGTGCCTGCGCTGCTAAGCTGTCTGCTCAGGCCCCACCTGTCATGCTCTCCAAGCGACGTCATGGGCGTCGCCCTTTGCCCGCCTGGTCGCGCATGCCCGCATCTTCCTCTGGGTTCGGTGGGAGAGGATTAATTCCTCTTCCTCGCGCTCGTTTTGGGGAGGGAAGCGCGCCGCAGTTGCCTGTCGCGTCTGCCGTCGCCTCCTCCTTCAAGGATAACGCGTCTGCGCCCCTATCTCCTACCTCCGGAGCTCCGCGCCCATGCTGCCCTCGAGCCCTGAGCCCCCGCCAACGGTGCTCCCGGTTCTCCGGCCGCTCACCCACCTGCGATCAATGCTGCCTGCTCGCCGCTCCCTCGCTCTTATCTGGACGCTGCGTGCTGCCCTCCCCTTCCCTCTCCAAAAACACCCTCCGCGCCTTTCAAAAACCTTAGTCTCGACGGCTGTTTCCGTTGCCTCTCTGTCCGCCACCAAGTCCGTTCGTGTAGAGACCCGATTCGCTGCCGCGGGTGTGGTCGCTCCGGCCACCGCTTGAAGGAGTGCACCATGCCTTTCCCCCAGCCTACCTTTGTCCCCGTGCGCTCGTCCCCACGCCCGGCCAACCCTTCTGCTGCCCCGCGCCGTCCTGCCACCCCCTACCCCGCCTCGCTGCTCACTCCTTTGTCGCCGCTCTACAGCGCGCTTCGTGCCCGCTCCTCCTCTCCACCTCGCCGCATGGGTTCGCTCTTTGAAGTGGGGGAGTCGTCACAGGCCCCCGCCCCGCCTGCTGTTGAGCGGATCATTGGCGTGGTCGAGCCCGTGCCTCCCCCCCGTGCGCCCTCCCCCTCCTCTCTGGCTGAGGATGAAGAGGAAGTGGAGTCTGACGACGTGTCCGACGACGCTGCCCCTCCTCTGGAGGTTTTCATGCCGCCAGGGGACATGGAGGCGGCGCGTCGCATGGCGGTGGTCTACATAGACTCTCTTCCTCCCTTCTCCTCGCCTGCTGGAGCTTGTGCGGAGGCCATCTTCGCTGAGCTGCCGGGCCTGCATGTCACCATGGTGGGCTCCTCTCTGGGCGACGTTTACGCCCGCTTCCTCTCTGAAGAGGACAGGGAGCTGGCCCTCCTCCATCAGCTGTTCCACTGCGATGGGGCCACCTTTCGCCTCGTTCCGGAGGAAGCCGCGGACCGCATCCCCAGCAACCTGAAGTGGGTCGCCCTTGTCCTCGCTCGCCGTGTCCCTGTTGAGCACTTGAGACACCTGAATGTCGCGGCCGCGTTCAGCTGTTTCGGTGAGACGCTGGAAGTTGATGCTGCTTCTCTCTCTGGCACGGACTGTGCTGCTGTCCGCGCTGTGGTGCGTCTGCGCCACGCCCAGTTCGTCCCCGCGGAGATCTTGCTCACGCGGGAACCTTGGGGTTCCCGTCTGATCACGCTTCGAAAGGTGCGGGCTTGGCGCGTCGAGGACTCCTACAACGGCGAGGGAGAGTACATTCCGTTCTCCAGTCCCGTTCCGCCGCCTCTTTTCAACCGCATGCTGGGGCGGCTCCCGCTCGTGCCTGGCCGCCTGCCGCCAGCCCCTGCTGCTGACAACGGCTTACGCGGCGACCGTGACATCGACAACATCGACGGGGCTCTCCTTCCTCACGAGGCGCTGCTCGCCTTCCTGGACAGTGTCGCGAGCTCTCCCCCATGCTCGGCCCCCTCCTTCGGTTCCTCCCGCTCCTCGTCGCTCACTCTCACGTGGGATGCGGGTGCTGGGTCGTCGTCCGCCTCCAGGGAGTTGGGATCTGGCCCTCCCCTTGCCCTGTCCGTGCGCCGTGGCGTGGTGATCACGGAAGTCGTTGATGCTGCTCCCGTGGTCGCGCCACCCGCCGTCGTGCCTGTGACACGAGCCCGTCCGTCTCGCGTTGTTCCCGAGGCGGGTCCTGTCAAGCGCAGCTCCCGTCTTGCCTCCAAGGAGCCCCAGCTCTACGAGCCGATCGAGGTGCGCGCGGTCAAGCTGCGTGGCCTCAAAGACGCGCTGGGCGGGTGCACTGAAGCCCTGCAGCGCCAAGTGCAGAAACATGGAGCTCTTGGCGCTGTCACCAAGCCCCTCCGTAAGCGTGCCGTCGATGCGTTCGCCGCTGCCATCTGTTCCTCATCGGTGCCTTCCGGTGCCGATGATTAGGCGCCCCTTCTGCTCTCTGGCGCGCCGGCGCCGTTGCCTCCTGTGGATGGCCTGTGTTCCTGTTCTCCCCCGCCCTAGTTTCGTCGTCCCTCTCCCTGCGTTCAGTTGTTTGTGCGTGCGTGTGCGTGTGTGTTCTCTCCTCTGTATCCCCTGTAATTCTTCCGGTGTTTGCCGTTTCGATGATTAAACACCTCCGTGATGTTAAGATCGTTTCGTGGAACACGCAAGGGTTAGGCTGTTTGAAAAAATGCCCCATTGTTCGTGACGCGATCTCTTCAGCCGCCCCCTCGATGTTCTGTATCCAGGAAACCAAACTCGCCTCCATGGATAGCTTTGTTGCTGCGTCTATCCTCACCTCCGGCCTCACCTCTTTCGAATCTCTCGACGCCATCGGGAGCTCTAGAGGGATTCTCACCGCTTGGGATCACCGCCAGTTCTCGCTGTCCTCGGTTCGTCGGGACCGTTTCTCTCTCTCCACTTCCCTCTCGGACCTAAACCTGGTTATCACTAACGTCTACGCGCCTGCCGACCACTCCCTGACGCATGCGTTTCTCGCGGAGCTTGAGTCCCTCGGCCCGCTCTTCCCTGTCCCCTGGCTCGTCATTGGTGACTTTAACCTTGTGCGTGATCCGAGCGACAAAAACAACGATAATTTCAACCTCGCGCTTACGTCTTCCTTTAACGACTCCATCCAGAACTTGGCCTTGTTTGAGCTTCCCTTGCTTGATCGCCGTTACACGTGGTCTAACAAACGAGACTCCCCCGTCCTCGCTCGTCTCGATCGGGCTCTTTTTAACTAGGACTGGAACCTAGCTCTTCCCAACTCTTCCCTCTCCTCCCTCCCCCGCCCCACCTCTGATCACGTCCCTCTCTTGGTCACCGCCTCCACCTCTGTCCCCCGTGCGTCTGGCTTTCGTTTTGAGAATGCTTGGCTCCTGGACCCTCTCTTCCTCCCCACAACCCTCCCTTCCTGGTCTCGACCTGCAGCTAAGACTGACGCGGCGGGAGACATTGCTGCTCGCCTCAAATCCTTCCGCTCTGCCGCCAAGGTTTGGAGACGCTCGCACCGCTTTAACCCCAAATTTGAAAATAACTGCTCCTTTCTTATTGATCTACTTGATCTGTTTGAGGAGTCTCGCCCTCTCTCCATGGACGAGCTCCAGCTGCGCTGTCTGTGCAGGTCGACGCTCGAACGCCTCGTGCTCCAACGTGCCGCGCGTTGGAAGCAACGGGGGAAATTTCGGGCGATCAAGGAAGGGGATGAAAATTCCCGTTTCTTCCACGCCCGTGCCTCCCAGCGCCTGCGCCGCAACTCCATCCGCGTCCTCGACGTGGGCGGCGTGGTTGTGGCCACGCACGACGCCAAGGCCGCCGCCCTCTACTCCTTCTACAACAACCTGCTCGGGCGGCGGACAGAGATCGCCTGGGATTTCGACATCGACGCTCTCTACCGCGGTTGCCCGCGCATCGACGGCGATGGCCTTGTTGGGCCATTTTCGGCCCACGAGATCGCGGAGGCGGTGAACTCCCTCGACCGCTCAAGCGCTCCTGGCCCCGATGGGCTTGGGCCTGGCTTCTACCGGGCGGCCTGGAGCTGCGTTGGGCCTGCACTTCTTCGTCTGTTTGAACAATTCCACTCCCGCGCCGCCGACCTCCTCCGCATCAACATGGCTCACATCGCCCTCATCCAAAAGCTCGCCGGCACCCTTTCCCCCGCCTCGTTTCGGCCGGTCTCCTTGCAAAACTGCTCCATCAAAAGCATCTGCAAGGCTCTCACCTCCCGGCTGCAACGAAGGATCGGGGCCATCATCGACGTGGACCAGACGGGCTTCCTCACAGGCCGGAGCATCTCGGAAAACTTCGTCTACGCCACCGAGCTCGTTCAGACCTGCTACCGCCGCCGCGCTCCGTGCATCGTCCTCAATCTGGATTTTGCCAAGGCTTTCGACTCCGTCAGCTGGGCCAGCCTCCGGCGGATCATGATCGCGCGCGGGTTTCCCGTCCTCTGGTGCGATTGGATGGATGACATCTTCTCTTCCTCGCGCTCCGCCGTCCTCCTCAATAACGTCCCTGGCAAGTGGGTCCGCTGCATGCGTGGGCTCCGGCAGGGGGACCCCGTATCCCCCTACCTCTTCCTCATCACGGCGGATGTGCTGCAGCACCTGATCCGTTGCGACGACGTGCTCCAGCACCCTATCGTGGACGGCGCCCCCTGCCCCGTGCTTCAATATGCCAACGACACGCTGATTATCCTCCGGGCGGAGGTTGGGGCTGCACGGCGGCTTCGGCGCCTCCTTCACCAATTCGAGCGCGCCACCGGCCTGTGCATCAACTACTCCAAGAGTACCATCGTCCCCATGCACATCGCTCCGGAGGTCCTTAATGGCATCAGGGCTAAGCTCCAGTGCCGCATCGAGGGTTTCCCCCAGACTTACCTGGGTCTGCCCCTCTCTGCTGAAAAACTCCGCCTCGCCGCATTTGCGCCGCTCATCTCGAAGGCCGACAAGTACCTCTCTGGGTGGAGAGCCCTCCTCCTCTCGTCGGGTGGCCGGCTGGTCCTTTTGAATGCCGTTCTTGATGCTCTCCCCACTTTCGCCATGGGTGCCATGGAGTTACCCCTCGGAGTGGTCGCCGCTCTGGATCGTCTCCGCCGTGCCTTCCTTTGGGCTGGCTCCGATCGCGTGTCTGGGGCCCAATGTATGGTGGCCTGGGACCTGGTGTGCAGGACTAAGGAAGAAGGAGGTCTGGGAGTGTGCTCCCTTCCTGAACAAAACGCCTGCCTCCAGATCAAGCTGTTTCATCGTCTTCACGTGGAGCCCGGTGCCTCCTGGCCGCGTTGGGTCTGGGCCGCCATCGGCGACGCGTCGCTGGATTCGCTGGGACGCTCCGCCCTGGTCTGCGGCACCCACTGGGCCTCCCTCCTCCGGCTCCTTCCGCTCTACCGCAGCATCTCGCGGGTTGAGATCGGGGACGGAGCGCGCACTTCTTTCTGGTGGGATGCGTGGACGCCATCCGGCCCCCTCGCTGCTGCGATGCCCGAGCTCCTCTCGCATTGCACTGCCCTTGGCGCCACGATGCGCCAGATGATGGCCACCGGGCTCGATGACAACCTGGTGCCCCGCCTCTCCGCCACCGCTGCTGCCCAGAAGGACGCGCTCCACCACTTGCTGAGCAGCGTCCAACTCTGCACCGCGCCGGATCGCCGCTCCCTTCCCCTCTGCGGCAAAGGTGCCGGTGGGCTACGAACCTCTGCTCTCTACAAGCTCTGCGTCTTTGGCGGCATAAAGGATGCGAACTTTGCTTTCGTCTGGTAGAATCGCGCGCCGTCCAGGGTGCGCTTCTTCGCCTGGTTACTGGTGCGCGGGCGCATCCAATGCCGTGCCAACCTGCATCGGAAGAAAATTCTGGACCTCTCGGCGAGTGGCTGCCCTCTTTGCCCCGCCCCGCTGGAGACCGCCGCGCACATTATGTTCGGCTATCCCTTTGCCCAGCGCTTTTGGGCGGCCATGGGCGCTCGCCCTGCTCCGGAGCTGCCTGTGGCCGATGCCGCTAACTGCGCGCTCCCTCCTTCGGCCCCGACTGACACTGCTGCTACTCTCCGCCTCCTCTGTCTCTGGCACCTTTGGAAGCACAGGAATGGGGTCGTCTTCGAGCAGCTCCCTCCCTCTCTCTCTATGCTCCGCAAACGGTGCAGAGATGATGCCATCCTCTGGCGTGCTAGGCTTCCTTTAGAGCAACGGTCTGACGTTGACCTCTGGCTTACTTACTTCCTCCCGGAGCGGCCGTAGTCCCTGGCCGTCGATCTTGAGCCCGCCCCCTTGTTGCGTTGGGCGGTGCCTCCCCCTCTCCTGTATGTTGCTATCAGTTTGTTGAAGTATGAAATATATTCAGGCGAGAGCTTTTGCTCTCCCCGGTGAAACGTCAAAAAAAAAGTTACAAAAATTTACCCACCAATGCCATCAAGAGACATTTTTTTGACAAGTGCCATTCCGAGACTTTTTGAGAAACGTAGTACAAACGAAGATGCTCACATACACGCCCATACACTCACTCCTATGAACGTACACACGCACACTCTACCCTTATGAACACCTTCGGAAGACTGAGCCGGCGGACTGGATCTTGAAATTGACCCCTTCCATTGGTAACCGAACCTAAAAATAGCCCAATGGGCTTTTGGTTTAACCCTAAAATGCTATAGATTATTTAGGTTTGAACCGCTTTTGTCAAAGGTTATTGGGATTTCTATTTTCGTGCCCCCGCTTCGTTAGTTGTACTCAGTTTTCCCCAGCCCCTTAGTTTTTCCTCAGTTTTCCCCAAGCCTATGTCTGAAACCCGCAGAAGGAGCTCAGACGGAAGGAATCCGTCTATTTGGATGTTCTGTGCTGACGTGTTGCGCCACGTCGTCTGTGGGGCCGCGTGGGGCCGCGTCGCGTGGGGCTGGTAGAAAGGGACCGCGTGGGACAGGACGAGAAGCGTTTGGTTGCACGTGAGCAGGAGCTGGGTTTTGTCTCTCTCGGCCCAAATTGGCATTTTTAAGAGCACCTTTTCCCCTCTTTCTCTCTCTGTATTTTTCACTAAATTAGTATCAAATCTAGAGAAGCTTCTATTTCTGTCTTTCTTCAATATGGCAGCAAATCTAGTAGCAAATCTCTGGGGTTATTTATGCCTTTTGGCCCTCGTTTTTTGCCCAATATGGCAGCAAATCTAGAAGCTAGTATATGATAAATTCACAACAGCATAATCAGAAAACTAAGTATAATACATAAACTGCATACAGCAGCCAAAAGCAGCCAATAACGTTGTTAATGCTAACGACAAACTAAACTGAAAAATATACAAGACGCACGCAATGTATGGACAACAAGAAGATTAGGATAGGGACCCCAGGATGAATGAATTTGTTCTTCATTCCTCCCCATATATTTCTTCCTCCCTCCATTCGTGCATTACCACAAGGAAATATGCATTGAACTCCTTCCGTCTGCAGTGTGAGGCCAATACATCCTCCAAACGGTATGTCCTGTGTTCATTTCTCAAACCGTAGAGTCCTATTCTATCCACACGTAGTGGCCACTCATCCCAGGCATTTGTGTCATGAGAGTACTCTCTGATATAACCCAAATCCGTGTAGTAGATGCTGCCAGGTTGAAGTGTCGGGTACACTCTGGTGTCGACGGAGATACACGGGATATAATTCACGAAGAAGGCATTACTGCCAATGTTACTGACCGGATGGAGAGAGCGGCTCTGAGTGTCCACACGGTACACCAATGGTTTGCTCGCCAAAGCCTCGCTAACCAACAACACAAGCAGCAGATCACCATCCGACTTCACAAGGTAGAAATTCTGACGTCCAAGTTCTGGAAATGAAATTAGTGTCTCCATCTTGACAGTGCTCGCGCGCTGCTGCAACTGTACATTGGTGCACACTATTCTTCCGATCTCAAAATTGTCCGCAGCTACTGCATACAGTTCACCATTGAACAGGGTAATGCAACGCAAACAATGGTTCTTGATCGAAAATCTTCCTTCTCCCCAATCTTCATTTATATCCTTAGTTGGAGTGCTCTCATCGACCCAACCAATTTCCGGCGGGTAATTTGTGGCAACGAAGACCATAGTCGGGGATTTGATAACAGCGACTGATTTCAGAAAAACAGATGGCATCTGCGCCTCAAACATAGTGTTCGATTTCTTTGTGAGTGGGTTCATCAGCCGTATCTTGTGCGGCGGGTTCTTCTGGGCAAGCACGATGACGCCACGGCAAAAGCCGACGAAGTAGTATCTAAAATATATTGATGAAGATAACATTCAGCACTAAGATGTTTAAGATTGAAAATAAAAAGGTAGATATGGAGGAATTTGAACCTTGTATGAACTTCCGATAGATCTATGGTGACGTAGCGTGATGTGCCGAGTTGGAGGAAGGTGAACTCAGCGACGCGTGGAAGGGCGTGGTCTAGCATGATCCATTCATCCAGGTGCACGTCGGGCTCAGGCAAACCTGAGCGCCAATTTCTCTGAGACTTGCCTCATAGCAGAGTAGGTGTCGGCGTACTCCTCGTTCGCCGAAGCATTCACCGATCTTGTGAAGTGGTCCATCAGCCGAGAGAGGCCCGGTTCATGGAGGCGCCGCGCTTGGATGCGCCGCCCTCGGCGGCGACGCGCTCGGCGGCGACGGGCTCGGCGGCGACGGGCTCGGAGGCGGCGGGCTCGGCGGCGACGGGCTCGGAGGCGACGGGCGCGGAGGCGACGGGCTCGGAGGCGATGACCGCCGGCGCATTCTTCTTCTCCATCGCCGGCAGGGTAGCGTGCGTACGGCGGTTGGGGTTTTTTCGATTTGGAGAAGTTGATGGGAAGTGAGAGGGGTGGTTTCGTGCGTGAGCGAGAATGAGACGACTGTGTGCAGAGGGAGGGAGGGAGGGGCTTACGCGTCCTAAATGCGACCCGCGTCCTACGCATCCACTATTTGCACGTCTGCACCGCGACACGCGTCAACAATGGCACGTCTTCCACTTCTGCATCGCAACACGCGTCCTCGGGTCTAACCCTGGAAATTTAGATATACTCAGGTATACCCTCGAGTCATATACTAGCATTTTTTATGTGCTCAGTTTTCCCCTTGAGTGCTAATACTGGCTAGTGCAATATACTCAGTTTTACCCTCAAGTGGCTGGTCAACAGAGAGTCAACAAATGGGATTAACTAGTTAAATGAGTTATTTAATGTGCAAAAAATTCCGAAAAAGAGTGCCACTTACTCATTGAGTCTTTACCACAAATTGCCACTTCTCAAATCATAGATAAATCATAGATAAATCAAGTTTCACCACAAATTGCCACTTCTCAAATCACCTAGTAGCTATGAAGGTGCATGGTTTTCCATAATAAGCCCTACCCAAAACAGCTTTCCCCAAAACATACTTTGTCTGAATGAGGCCATAATTTTCACACTCATGTAGATTTGTATTGCAAATAGTTTGAGGTAGGCCAAGATGGGTTTCATTGTACAAAACACGCATTTTCCATTTTTTAAATCTCATATTTGAATCCCCTAGTCTGTTTACTACTCACTTGCCCTTGGTTTCTTGATACTACTCAGTTTTGCCCTCTCCCTTCACAAACTCTCACAGACACCCAATATTGCCCTGATTGGTCTAGCCCATGTCACGCGGATCGTGCCTGATACGTCTCCGACGTATCGATAATTTCTTATGTTCCATGCCACATTATTGATGTTATCTACATGTTTTATGCACACTTTATGTCATATTCGTGCATTTTCTGAAACTAACCTATTAACAAGATGCCGAAGTGCCAGTTGATGTTTTCTGCTGTTTTTGGTTTCAGAAATCCTAGTAACGAAATATTCTCGGAATTGGACGAAATCAACGCCCAGGGTCCTATTTTGCCACGAAGCTTCCAGAAGACCGAAGAGGAGACGAAGTGGGGCCACAAGGTGGCCACACCCTAGGGCGGCGCGGCCCCCCCCCTTGGCCGCGCGGCCCTGTGGTGTGGGCCCCTCGTGCCGCCTCCTGACCTGCCCTTCCGCCTACTTAAAGCCTCCGTCACGAAACCCCCAGTACCGAGAGCCACGATACGGAAAACCTTCCAGAGACGCCGCCGCCGCCGATCCCATCTCGGGGGATCCAGGAGATCGCCTCCGGCACCCTGCCGGAGAGGGGATTCATCTCCCGGAGGACTCTACGCCGCCATGGTCGCCTCCGGAGTGATGTGTGAGTAGTCTACCCCTGGACTATGGGTCCATAGCAGTAGCTAGATGGTTGTCTTCTCCCCATTGTGCTTCATTGTCAGATCTTGTGAGCTGCCTAACATGATCAAGATCATCTATCTGTAATCCTATATGTTGCGTTTGTTGGGATCCGATGAATAGAGAATACTTGTTATGTTGATTATCAAAGTTATGTCTATGTGTTGTTTATAATCTTGCATGCTCTCCGTTACTAGTAGATGCTCTGGCCAAGTAGATGCTTGTAACTCCAAGAGGGAGTATTTATGCTCGATAGTGGGTTCATGCCTCCATTGATATACGGGACGATGTGAGAAAGTTCTAAGGTTGTGGATGTGCTGTTGCCACTAGGGATAAAACATTGGTGCTATGTTCAAGGATGTAGTTACTGATTACATTACGCGCAATACTTAATGCAATAGTCTGTATTTAGCAACATAATACACGAGGGGGTTCGGATGATAACACGAAGGTGGACTTTTTAGGCATAGATGCATCCGGATGGCGGTCTATGTACTTTGTCGTAATGCCCAATTAAATCTCACTATACTCATCATGATATGTATGTGCATGGTCATGCCCTCTTTATTTGTCAATTGCCCAACTGTAATTTGTTCACCCAACATGTTGTTTATCTTATGGGAGAGACACCTCTAGTGAACTGTGGACCCCGGTCCAATTCTCTATACTGAAATACAATCTACTGCAATATTGTTCTACTGTTTTCTGCAAACAATCATCTTCCACACAATACGGTTAATCCTTTGTTACAGCAAGCCGGTGAGATTGACAACCTCACTGTTTCGTTGGGGCAAAGTACTTTGGTTGTGTTGTGCAGGTTCCACGTTGGCGCCGGAATCCCTGGTGTTGCGCCGCACTACATCCCGCCGCCATCAACCTTCAACGTGCTTCTTGGCTCCTCCTGGTTCGATAAACCTTGGTTTCTTTCTGGGGGAAAACTTGCTGCTGTGCGCATCATACCTTCCTCTTGGGGTTCCCAACGAACGTGTGATTTACACGCCATCAAGCTCTTTTTCTGGCGCCGTTGCCGGGGAGATCAAGACACGCTGCAAGGGGAGTCTCCACATCCCAATCTCTTTACTTTGTTTTTGTCTTGCTTAGTTTTATTTACTACTTTGTTTGCTGCACTAAATCAAAATACAAAAAAATTAGTTGCTAGTTTTACTTTATTTGCTATCTTGTTTGCTATATCAAAAACACAAAAAAATTAGTTACTTGCATTTACTTTACTTGATTCATCATGTTTCCTTTTAATTTACCACGAAAAACATACCGGTAGGACGTGGGTCTATAGTTGGGAGAAATAATATAGAAGAATTTTTCAATCATGTTAGTACCATTGAAGGTTTTGAAGATAGACACTTGGTAGACCTTGCGCCTACTTATGAAATTGCTGCTGCCTCTTTAGTTCACATGTTGGAAACTAAATTTGTTAATCTTAATCATATAATCCAACACATGTTTCTTACACTCGGTGATATGGAAGAAGGGGAAAAGAAAGATTTTGTTTTAGAAACCCTTCTTAGAGAATTTGGTGGTATAGCAAGAGAGGCTAGAAAGGTCTTTGCTAAATATGATATGCTTGGTTCATATACCAATTTTGTTAGTCTCTTTGAAAAGATGGATACTGATAGAATAAAGTACACTAATAATATTAATGATGGAGGGGAGATCAAAGCACCAATACCATGTAAACTCCTAGCTATGAATGATGCACTAGAAAATAACTATGCTTGGCTTGTTCCTGAAAATTTGTTTGATGAGAGTAGCACGCCTAAGACTAATGAAAAGGGAGATGCTAAAACTTATGTATCTAATATACTATGCCTGGTTGAGAAAACTCCACACCCCGCTGAGAATGCACCACCCTTCGATAATACTTGATACACACTTTCTGCGCCTAGCTGAAAGGCGTTAAAGAAAAGCGCTTATGGGAGACAACCCATGGTTTTTACCTACAGTACTTTGTTTTTATTTTGTGTCTTGGAAGTTGTTTACTACTGTAGCAACCTCTTCTTATCTTAGTTTAGTGTTTTGTTGTGCCAAGTAAAGTCGTTGATAGAAAAGTTCATACTAGATTTGGATTACTGCGCAGAAACAGATTTCTTTGCTGTCACGAATCTGGGCTGTTTTCTCTGTAGGTAACTCAGAAAATTATGCCAATTTACGTGAGTGATCCTCAGATATGTACGCAACTTTCATTCAATTTGAGCATTTTCATTTGAGCAAGTCTGGTGCCTCGATAAAATTCGTCAATACGAACTGTTCTGTTTTGACAGATTCTGCCTTTTATTTCGCATTGCCTCTTTTGCTATGTTGGATGAATTTCTTTGATCCATGAATGTCCAGTAGCTTTATGCAATGTCCAGAAGTGTTAAGAATGATTGTGTCACCTCTGAACATGTTAATTTTTAATGTCGCTAACCCTCTAATGAGTTGTTCTAAGTTTGGTGTGGAGGAAGTTTTCAAGGATCAAGAGAGGAGTATGATGCAACATGATCAAGGAGAGTGAAAGCTCTAAGCTTGGGGATGCCCCGGTGGTTCACCCCTGCATATTCTAAGAAGACTCAAGCGTCTAAGCTTGGGGATGCCCAAGGCATCCCCTTCTTCATCGACAACATTATCACGTTCCTCCCCTGAAACTATATTTTTATTCCATCACATCTTATGTGCTTTGCTTGGAGCGTCGGTTTGTTTTTGCTTTTGTTTTGTTTGAACAAAATGGATCCTAGCATTCACTTTATGGGAGAGAGACACGCTCCGCTGTAGCATATGGACAAGTATGTCCTTAGTTTCTACTCATAGTATTCATGGCGAAGTTTCTTCTTCGTTAAATTGTTATATGGTTGGAATTGGAAAATGATACATGTAGTAAATTGCTATAATGTCTTGGGTAATGTGATACTTGGCAATTGTTGTGCTCATGTTTAAGCTCTTTGCATCATATGCTTTACACCCATTAATGAAGAAATACATAGAGCATGCTAAAATTTGGTTTGCATATTTGGTTTCTCTAAGGTCTAGATAATTTCTAGTATTGAGTTTGAACAACAAGGAAGACGGTGTGGAGTCTTATAATGTTTTCAATATGTCTTTTATGTGAGTTTTGCTGCACCGGTTCATCCTTGTGTTTGTTTCAAATAAGCCTTGCTAGCCTAAACCTTGTATCGAGAGGGAATACTTCTCATGCATCCAAAATACTTGAGCCAACCACTATGCCATTTGTGTCCACCATACCTACCTACTACATGGTATTTCTCCGCCATTCCAAAGTAAATTGCTTGAGTGCTACCTTTAAAATTCCATCATTCACCTTTGCAATATATAGCTCATGGGACAAATAGCTTAAAAACTATTGTGGTATTGAATATGTACTTATGCACTTTATCTCTTACTAGCAGAAGTGCCCGTGCGTTGCACCGGGAGAAGCGAAAACTCGAACGATCGAATGAATCATTAGTGATGATATTTCTTCTCTGTTTCATCATGGATGAAGGTTGTCACATTTTCTCCTATTCATGAATCATGATAAACATGTTTAATCACAAGAAGATGAGCTTGTGAGGCTCTCGCTGCACCGAAATATAATGTCGTAGATGGTTGTCATCACCACCCCTATATATGTAATTTAAACTTGTTCTATGCTCCATTCCGCATTGTAATTAATTCTGCAGACTTTTTATGATGGTTTGCGACACTCATGTCCAATCTACACTCCGTGTTGCGGAACAAAGGTCGTTGTATAGAAAAGCATGGATCGAGAATTTTAAAATTGGTATTTTGAAAACATTATAACTACTCGAAGTTTGGATCAAAGTCCCTTGATCGGCCTAACTGAATTCCCATGGTTGGCATGGACTTTCTATATCTTATATTTTAACACAATACATGAAATCCAAACGTAATGGCATCAGGTGCTATGTGTTTTTTTTTTGAATCATCATCTTTTGACAACTTGAGATCCACATAATTAAAACATATTTTGAAGTGATATGTATCCATAACATATGCACTACTTTTGATATTATACAATAAAAAGGAGCACAATATATGTTAATACAAAAACAATGAAGAAATGAATTAAAGCAGAAACATGGGTATTGAGGTTCTTCCATCAAGTATCAGATTGGGACGAAAAATTGCAGGATGAATTTTTTTTCTTACCTGATCAGGATGAACTATTGCAAGAAAACCAAAAAAAAAATGAGAAAATGCATGTTGAAGAATTCATGCTGGAGCTCCCTTCACAGGCAAACAAAAGTATAATATTAGCAAACGTTATACACACACGTACTAAAATATGAATATGTTAAGCAACCAAAAATGATAGAAATTATTATCCTATAATGGATGCGACTCTGAGACGATTTGCGTCTTGACAGCACCAATACACATAATAATGTTACTGCTATGATGTAACCTTATAACAACGAATTTTAGGCCCAAATTACAATAGTAGAACCTTTTGAACTCAATGATAGTTTGAGTAAAGATTTTGGAGGAGGCATGATTTGTAACAAAATTATCTGCAAGTAATAAAGTTTAATATATTTAATCAATAGGAAGTAGAACTTGTTGAATGGCTCCCATCCATGTCAGCGGGGATCCAGCGTGGCTGCCCATTTAGGTCGGTTAACTACACGCCGATCCACGGTAGAATCTTCAGAGTACGTAACTTAAAAATAAAATTATCCTTAAATATAAATTGTTAACGAAGAACAACTAATTATCCTAGTTAGTGAGTAGTAAGGTAGATAATAACAGAAGGAAGAATGTGAAGTGGAGGCTAGTTATATTATGTGATCGCTCCCAACCTATACTTACCTACACAAATGATATTCATAAATGTTGGCTGTTAATACAGAGCCTTTGGAGCACAATGCAGGGAAGTGCATCAATTTTGGAGCAAAAATATGACAGGATTCATAAATGATGGTTGTTAATACAGAGCTTTTGGAGCACAATGCAGGGAAATGCATCAATTTTAAACTCACCCTCACAGAGTGAACTAAAGGCCAACATTTTTACGCTGAACACCTTGAGTTGAATGACCTGAAAATATGGAAGATCATTTATCGGCATATGCATGTATGCGTAAGAGAACTTTGATCCAACATAATAAGATAATTTCGCCCTACCTAGCCTAATTCTGAATGTTGGACTGCAGAACCATTATAACAGATATTTTTAAGATCCTTATAAGAATCTCTTGCTATACCTGTAATCTTTCTTTAACCCCTCAACAGTTGTCAGACTTTGTCTTCTGTTCCGCTGTTGTACGTGTAGATGCACTGATCCACAACCTGCCTTGCTGCTTCGTCTGCGTGTCGAACATCTGCACGTATGTCAGCGGCGACACTACCATTGACGCTGCAGAGCGGTCAGTTCCTGATGTTCTGCTGCATATACCTGAGGCGACCATAGTGCGCAGAGCCACGCAGCTCGCTCCATGGGATTGAGAAGATGGACGTTTTCGCTGTCGCCTGGCTGTACATTGTGTCAACACCGTAATGTGTAGATCATGATCAAAGTGACGGGCGATAGTTGATCGGGTCGGCGCCTTGATGGTGGATGCTCGATGGACGATGGCTCTTAGGAGGCTAAACGTAGGCTGCCAGGATACAAAATCGTCTTCTGGCGGTGGTTGTCTACTCGCATTATTTTGAGGAGAGGAGGAGACGTCGGCACAATGCTGAAGCGGTGCGTGCAAACTTAACCCGCCGGTGAGGAGGGATCAAATACGTCCCATGCAGGCCCCGATCCGGCGGGCTTGCCGTCGAACCAGAACAACCGATCCCGTCGATCATGTTCAAGAAGTCTGCTTCCTGCTCTGCGTGCTATGTATAGCTGGCCTTGTGCTCCTCTTGCACCACCACCGGACGGTGCACAGGCGCTGGAGAAGCCTTGGTGGCTTCATGTCGAACTCTTCAGCCTCTGGCTCTGGACTGGGCAGCTTCGGTGACGGCGGCGGCAGCCTATGCTGCGACTCGATCTCGATCAGCTCGCCGTTGTAGTTGACTGTGTAATCATCTTGCCGTTCTCGTTTATGATCCCGCCGATCTTGCTTCCATCTGTCGTGGTTGTGCCTCTGATAGCTTGAAAACCCTTAACCAGACTGGGCAGCTTAGATGACAGCGGTAGCATCCTATGGTACGGCTCGGCCCCGAAGCGCTCGCCATGGCAGCAGACCTTGTGATCACTTTGTTGTTCTTGTCCACGATCTCGTCGCCATTGCTTCAGTCTGTCGTCGATCGATCTTGTCATCCGTCTGCTGTCGATCGATCTCATCGACCTTGTTCCCGTTTGATGTTGATCAATCTCGTCCACTTTTATTCCGTCTACCGTCGAATCGCTCCCATATAATTTTTTCCGATAACATCGACCACTTCCATATTTATTGGCTTGGAGAGGCAAGTTAGAAGAGAACGTGTTTAATGGGGATACGGCAAGAAAAGGACTCGTGTTAGATTGGGATACCCAAGTCTAGCTTTTCCGGTTTAGATTGGTTCCCTGCTGGGACACGGTAGAAACGTGGTGAAGTCCATACGAAAGGGAAGGGTGGACGACGGACGACGGAAACGTTTGACGGACCAAACCACGGAAACGCTTCTCTCTTTATTATTAGGTATAGATTAAGTTGCTTGTTGTGCGATAACCATGTTCACTGGGGACGCCATCAACTACTCTTTGTTGAATTTCATGTGAGTTGCTATGCATGTTCGTCTTGTCTGAAGTAAGAGCGATCTACCACCTTATGGTTAAGCATGCATATTGTTAGAGAAGAACATTGGGCCGCTAACTAAAGCCATGATCCATGGTGGAAGTTTCAGTTTTGGACATATATCATCAATCTCATATGAGAAAATTATTAATTGTTGTTACATGCTTATGCATAAAAGAGGAGTCCATTATCTGTTGTCTATGTTGTCCTGGTATGGATGTCTAAGTTGAGAATAATCAATAGCGAGAAATCCAATGCGAGCTTTCTCCTTAGACCTTTGTACAGGCGGCATAGAGGTACCCCTTTGTGACACTTGGTTAAAACATGTGCATTGTGATGATCCGGTAGTCCAAGCTAATTAGGACAAGGTGCGGGCACTATTAGTATACTATGCATGAGGCTTGCAACTTGTAAGATATAATTTACATGATACATATGCTTTATTACTACCGTTGACAAAATTGTTTCATGTTTTCAAAATCAAAGCTCTAGCACAAATATAGCAATCGATGCTTTTCCTCTATGGAGGACAATTCTTTTACTTTCAATGTTGAGTCAGTTCACCTATTTCTCTCCACCTCAAGAAGCAAACACTTGTGTGAACTGTGCATTGATTCCTACATACTTGCTTATTGCACTTATTATATTACTCTATGTTGACAATATCCATGAGATATACATATTACAAGTTGAAAGCAACCGCTGAAACTTAATCTTCCTTTGTGTTGCTTCAATGCTTTTACTTTGAATTATTGCTTTATGAGTTAACTCTTATGCAAGACTTATTGATGCTTGCCTTGAAGTGCTATTCATGAAAAGTCTTTGCTTTATGATTCACTTGTTTACTCATGTCATATACATTGTTTTGATCGCTGCATTCACTACATATGCTTTACAAATAGTATGATCAAGGTTATGATGGCATGTCACTCCAGAAATTATCTATGTTATCGTTTTACCTGCTCGGGACGAGCAGAACTAAGCTTGGGGATGCTGATACGTCTCCGACGTATCGATAATTTCTTATGTTCCATGCCACATTATTGATGTTATCTACATGTTTTATGCACACTTTATGTCATATTCGTGCATTTTCTGGAACTAACCTATTAACAAGATGCCGAAGTGCCAGTTGCTGTTTTCTGCTGTTTTTGGTTTCAGAAATCCTAGTAACGAAATATTCTCGGAATTGGACGAAATCAACGCCCAGGGTCCTATTTTGCCACGAAGCTTCCAGAAGACCGAAGAGGAGACGAAGTGGGGCCACGAGGTGGCCACACCCTAGGGCGGCGCGGCCCCCCCCTTGGTCGCGCGGCCCTGTGGTGTGGGCCCCTCGTGCCGCCTCCTGACCTGCCCTTCCGCCTACTTAAAGCCTCCGTCACGAAACCCCCAGTACCGAGAGCCACGATACGGAAAACCTTCCAGAGACGCCGCCGCCGCCGATCCCATCTCGGGGGATCCAGGAGATCGCCTCCGGCACCCTGCCGGAGAGGGGATTCATCTCCTGGAGGACTCTACGCCGCCATGGTCGCCTCCGGAGTGATGTGTGAGTAGTCTACCCCTGGACTATGGGTCCATAGCAGTAGCTAGATGGTTGTCTTCTCCCCATTGTGCTTCATTGTCGGATCTTGTGAGCTGCCTAACATGATCAAGATCATCTATCTGTAATCCTATATGTTGCGTTTGTTGGGATCCGATGAATAGAGAATACTTGTTATGTTGATTATCAAAGTTATGTCTATGTGTTGTTTATGATCTTGCATGCTCTCCGTTACTAGTAGATGCTCTGGCCAAGTAGATGCTTGTAACTCCAAGAGGGAGTATTTATGCTCGATAGTGGGTTCATGCCTCCATTGATATCTCGGGACGGTGATGAAAGTTCTAAGGTTGTGGATGTGCTGTTGCCACTAGGGATAAAACATTGGTGCTATGTTCAAGGATGTAGTTACTGATTACATTACGCGCAATACTTAATGCAATTGTCTGTTGTTAGCAACTTAATACTGGAGGGGGTTCGGATGATAACCTGAAGGTGGACTTTTTAGGCATAGATGCATGCTGGATGGCGGTCTATGTACTTTGTCGTAATGCCCAATTAAATCTCACTATACTCATCATGATATGTATGTGCATGGTCATGCCCTCTTTATTTGTCAATTGCCCAACTGTAATTTGTTCACCCAACATGCTGTTTATCTTATGGGAGAGACACCTCTAGTGAACTGTGGACCCCGGTCCAATTCTCTATACTGAAATACAATCTACTGCAATATTGTTCTACTGTTTTCTGCAAACAATCATCTTCCACACAATACGGTTAATCCTTTGTTACAGCAAGCCGGTGAGATTGACAACCTCACTGTTTCATTGGGGCAAAGTACTTTGGTTGTGTTGTGCAGGTTCCACGTTGGCGCCGGAATCCCTGGTGTTGCGCCGCACTACATCCCGCCGCCATCAACCTTCAACGTGCTTCTTGGCTCCTCCTGGTTCGATAAACCTTGGTTTCTTTCTGAGGGAAAACTTGCTGCTGTGCGCATCATACCTTCCTCTTGGGGTTCCCAACGAACGTGTGAGTTACACGCCATCAGTGCCCGCCGACCGTTGATCGTATGATCTAACAGGCAGGATAACCCCTATCTCTCTCTCTGGTCGGGGCCACCACCCTCTCTCTCTCTGTCGTCGGTTAGCTTCACGCAAAGTTTGGTTTTCTGCATTATTTTTCACGAGCTAAATTATAAACTCTTTTTAGGCATTACGTTTCACGCAAAAAATGATAAACCATCACCGATTTGTTGTAGCCATTACTTTTCACGCAAAAAAATGATACACCATAACCGATTTGTTGTAGCCATTACTTTTCACGTAAAAAACGATAAATCATCACCGATTTTGTTGTAGCCATTACTTTTCACGCAAAAAATGATACACCATCACCCATTTCTTGTAGCCATTACTTTTCACGCAAAAAACGATAAACCATCACCGATTTTGTTGTAGCCATTACTTTTCACGCAAAATGATACACCATCACCCATTTCTTGTAGCCATTACTTTTCACGGAAAAAAACGATAAACCATCACCGATTTTGTTGTAGACATTACTTTTCACGCAAAAAATGATACACCATCACACATTTCTTGTAGCCATTACTTTTCACGCAAAAAACGATAAACCATCACCGATTTTGTTGTAGCCATTACTTGTCACGCAAAAAATGATACACCATCACCCATTTCTTGTAGCCATTACTTTTCACGCAAAAAATGATAAACCATCAACGATTTATTGTAGCCATTACGGTAAATGATAAACTATCACAAATTACCATTTCTTTTAGGCATTATTTTTCACGGTAAAATGATAAACTATATCACGAAGTTCCATTTCCATCAAGATAGTCCGCATTACTTTTTAATTTTGTTGAGATATATACCCCCACAACGGTCGTCTCCTCCTTAATTTATTGTGTAAACCCCCACAACGGTCATCTCCTCCTTAATTTATTGTGTAAACCCCCACCAACGTTCACCTCCTCCTTATTTTATTGTGTAAACCCCTACAACGGTCATCTCTCCCTTATAAACACCCACACGGTCATCCCTTGTGTCAATAGGTTCTGCCTCTCTCTTCTTCGTTCACATACACTTGATCCATTGCCATGGCTTCCACGTCTCGGACGCGGACCGGAAGGGGAAGGGGAAGGGGAAGGGGAAGGGGAAGGGAAGTGGATCATCATCATTGCCACCACCACCGTCAACACTGCCATTGATCATAGAGGAGTTCTTCATCGTCGTCTATGAAGACCCTTTGGTCAAGAAGGTACGTACGCGTTCCCACATATATGATGCATGTGATTAATTATGGGCATGTTCTAAAAAACCTTTAATTTCAAACGATCGGTGCTCGATCTCTTTGCAGGCTCTCCCAAAAAAGTTTGCGGACTATCTTGACGGCCAGGAGCCAGCTAAGGTGTATCTGCGAGCAGCTGACTGTGGTCCTCGTCTCTGGACCGTGGAGGTCCTATTTGACGGTCAAGGCCGGATGTACCTCGACAAGGGCTGGGAGAAATTCGCCATCGCGCACGGTGTGGATTTCGGCTGCTTCGTACACTTCAAATATGAAGGCGATGATGTGCTCACAGTGAAGGTGTTCGACGGAACAATGTGCAGGAAGTACTACTACTCGGACGACGAAGATACTGACGATGAAAGCGACGACGACGTGAAGCCATGTATCCATCCCCTTTAGATAAGGGGATTATGACCAAGAATATATATGTAGCTTCATATGCATCGATTTAGAGATCTAACTATTTTCTATATATTATGCACATGTAAAAGATAATGTCGCATTTCCACTATTATTCGAGCACCACATCCTCCAAACGATGCCGATGCCGATGCCGATATCGGCATGGTCAGAACGGCTATGCTCGCCGCCACTGCTAGGTCAACGTCGGGATGCACAATGTTTAGCATAAGAGTCACTTTAGATTAAGCTGCGAAAATAGTCACCTGCCACAGCGGTCATTGGCTGCGGAGGCCCCACAGAGCGGCAATATAATTTTCTATAAATAAATAGACGACCCACTGGTCATTGGCTGCGGCAGCCCCATAGAGCGGCCCCATTTGTCATTGGCAGCACCGTGTATACAATCAGGAAATAAAACGATCCACGCGTCAACGGTAGATGGATGGCTACCCGTCAGCACGAGACGGTCAGAGAGGAACTGCCCTCTATGCAGCCCCACCTCTGTGCAGCCCCACCCGTCAGATTAACGGTAACGGTAAGGCCTCTGACCCGACGGCAACCCGCGTCTTCGAGGGGTTTCAAATTAGAGGGAGGGGAAAGCTGAGGAAAAACTAACGAGCTGGGGAAAACTGAGTACAACTAACGAAGCAGGGGCACGAAAATAGAAATCCCAAGGTTATTTGTCCCTGCACCTGATCCCGAGCATGGTTGTCCTCCTCTTGATTTCCGATTGACCACGGCATGCCAGCTTCCACCGTGCTAATGAGGCACCCATCTTCTCCTCGTGTTTGTCCCGCTCCCTGATATCTCGCTCAATTTCATCATCTTGCGATGGGTGATATCCGCTACCACGCCATCAGTGTCCACCAACCAGGCTCAGAGATTGACCACCACGCCGTGCTCCCGCCGGACGGCCCACATCATGATTTATCGGGATCTGGAGGATTCAGTTGTCGCTGCCAAAGCAATCGTTTTATGTACAGAGATGCACATGTGACTGAGTGATCTGTTCTTAGTCAAAAACAATTATGATACTCAATTTTTTTTTAGGAGTTTTGCTTCGTCGAGCTTGGCCGGTGATCATGCACCTGACTGAAAATGGCGAGTCAGTTTGGCACCGAAGACTCGTGAAGATGGAAACTGCCAACAATCTGCATATGCGACCGTACAAGACTCGGGGTTTGTGTGCTAATGTGAAGTCGAGAGCTTGCTAGCTTTTTTTGTAAAGAAAATATATATTAATATAATGAAAATATGAATTACACTCAACGTACATAACAAGATGTCTAAAGACATCAAAGATATAAGCAAACAAGAAAAAAGAAAAAGAAAAAGGCACATCGCGATGATCAAACACACACAAGAGCAGCACTCTAACCACCAACAAAGATAATAGCCGGATTACAAAAGAGATTCTTCAAAACAGGACACCAATAAGGAAACAATACACAAGTGATATTGTCGCTCGATCGAAGATCTTTTTTTAAAGCAATTGTAGTTTTTTTTTACCATGAAGATCTTAGAGTTTCACCGTGGAGAAAATCAAGTTCTCAAAACAATATCTTTAGCAAAGCCATCGTTAGATACAACCAATAAAGGCAGACCTTCGACTTTCACCCTAGGTATCGTGGCTCAGTACTTAAGGAGCATGACCAAAAATGTAATCTTCTTATGTGACATTATATGATGCTCGTTCCGTGATGATATAGTGAAAACAAAATGTTAGAAAATAGTCAAATTTTCACAAAATGTGATGTTTTTTAACCGAATCTTCATGGAATGAGCATCATATAATGTCATATCTGTTGTACCCTACTGATTAAGTCTTATATTAGTATCTTTTATAAGCATTCATTAGTTTTTAGGGCTTAATGGCAATCATACCGTAGTTACTACTGTACAACTAATCCTCCAAGATTTGATGTGGACGGTGTTAGAAATAGTATTTGAGTCGGTTGTTTAGACTCGTATGTATTTCGGACTTCTCTCTCTCCCTCTTGATGTACTCCTATATAAACCAAGACAGAAATACAAACTCGGTTATCCGAGTAGAATCAACCCTACCTGATCTTTTACATGGTTTCAGGCCGGCCTCTTCGCCGATGAAACTGATCGCCGAAACCCTACGATTCATCCCCTACCTCGCCGCCGCCCCGATCGTCTCTGGTCGTCGTCTCCATGGCGTCGCCCTCGTCGTTACAGCCCATCAATCTGGGACAGCCGCCGTCCGACAAACTGACGCGCGCCAACTACACAGGGTGGCGAGCCCAAGTCCTTCCGCCGATCCGGGGTGCTTGCCTCTTCGGTCTCCTTGATGGCAGCGATGCTGCTCCGCCGGAGATGCTTGAGGTCGCGCCCACTGACAAGGAAGCTACGGATCAAACTCCCAAGAAGATCAATAACCCGGCCTATGACTCGTGGATCTCACGGGATCAGATTGTGCTCGGGTATCTCCTTCAGTCGATTGGATCTGAGGTTCTGCCTCACGTTCAGAGAATCGAGACCGCCGCCGGTGTCTGGCAAGCGGTTGAGGAGATGTTTTCCTCGCAGTGTCAGACCGAAGTCACGAACTTGCGGATCGAACTGGCAAACACCAAGAAATTAAAGATGTCTACCGATGCGTTCCTCACCAAGATACACCGCATAGTCGATGCCATTGCTGCTGCTGGCGAGCCCATCCGCACCAGGGAGCACATCTCCTTCATCATGGCAGGTCTTGGGGCGCCCCACAATGCGCTGGTCGCCGCCCTCGGTGCGGTCACCACACCACTCACGCTCCCCTCGCTCTATGCTCAGCTTCGGGCTTATGACCAACGCCAGGAGATGCTCAGTGGTCCTGCTGCCTCCGAGTTTGAGACTTCCGCCAACTACACGCAACGTGGCGGACGCAGACGCTACAACAACCGGTCTCGCAGTGACTATGGTGACCGCGGTGACCGCGGTGATCACGGTGACTACGATCGCCGTGAAGCGTGCAGGGAGGATAGGCGAGACGATCGCCGTGATGATCAACAGTCGCGTCAAGGACGCGGTGGCGTGCGTGCACCTCCTGGCGGGGGCCGTGGCCGTGGACGTGGAAGGCGTCGCACTACGCCATGGGTTAACACCACCTACCAAATCTGCAACAAAGAGGGTCATGCCACCAAAGACTGCTGGTGGCGTTTTCAGGACGATGATGACGACTCCGATGACAAGGAAGCTCATATCGCCTCCTATGGTGTGGACACCAACTGGTACCAGGACAGCGGTGCCACTAATCATATATCACCAGCGAACTCAACAACATGACAGTTCGGGACAAGTATCGTGGCACTGATAGGGTCAACACCGCCGCTGGTCATGGTATGCCTATTTCACATGTTGGTCATTCAATTGTTCGTACCCCTGCAAAAAAATTTCATCTTAACAATGTTCTACATGTCCCACATGCATCGAAAAATCTTTTGTCTGTCCATCGGTTTACCCTTGACAATCGCGTGTTCATTGAGTTTCACCCCTTCTTCTTTTTGATCAAGGACCAGGTCACGCGGAGAATTCTTCATAGAGGGTGCTGTGTGGGTGGGCTTTACCCACTCATATCTTCATTGATGTCTTCCTCATCCTCCAAGCATGCATGTGTTGCCGCCAAGCCCTCACAAGCAAGGTGGCACAGTCGTCTAGGGCATCCATCTCTAGCCATAGTTAGACAAATTATTAGCAAGAATAAACTTCACATTATTAAGGAGTCTAGTTTAGAGTCAGTGTGTGATTCGTGTCAGCAAGCTAAAAGTCATCAATTGCCATATCCTATATCCACAAGTGTATCCACTTCTCCCCTTCAGTTAGTTTGCTCTGGTGTATGGGGTCCTGCGCCTACATCTGTGGGTCGCCATGATTACTATGTAATCTTCATTGATGATTATAGCAAGTTTACGTGGATTTATTTTCTTACAAAAAATCTGATGCATATTCTGCATTTGTTAACTTTCAAAAGCTTGTTAAACGCAAACTTAACACCAAGATCCTTACTGTTCAGTCAGATTGGGGTGGAGAATATGAGAAGTTGAATTCTCTTTTTCAATCCCAAGGCATCTCACACCATGTCTCCTGTCCTCATGCACATCAACAAAACGGTGCTGCCGAAAGAAAGCATCGTCACATTGTCGAAGTTGGTCTAGCTCTTCTTGCTCATGCACATATGCCCTTAAAATTTTGGGATGAAGCCTTTCTCACTGCCACCTATCTCATCAATATGCTACCTAGAAAAGTCATTAACAATGACACGCCTGTTCATCGCCTCTTAGGAACAAAGCCAGACTACAAGTCTCTTTGTGTGTTTGGCTGTGCTTGCTGGCCCAGCTTGCGTCCCTACAATAAACGCAAGCTCGCTTTTCGCTCTACACAATGTGTCTTCCTTGGTTATAGTCCTCGCCATAAAGGGGTTAAATGTCTTGAGGTTAACACATGCCATGTCTATATTTCCAGAGATGTTGTTTTTGACGAGGTTGTTTTCCCTTTTCAGAATATGCATCCAAATGTTGGAGCCCTGCGCCGCAAGGACATCCTTTTACTTGACCCTTTTTTGCATAATTTTGAGCATGGGAACGTTTCAATTGATGATCTACATGATGATAATACTCATACTGTTAACCCTGGTTCCAGTGTTCCTTTTGATGCTCCACAGATTACTACAGGTCCAAATTCGGATGCCCCAGAAAATTCGGTCGAAAACGGTGCTCAAACCAGCTCAAATAGTTCTTCACATGAAATAACAGGCACAGGGACAAACAGCACAAGATCTTCCTATGGATCGGTGCGATCCTCCTCGGATCCTGCGTCCTCGGATCGGACACCGATAGCCTCTGCGCGCCAATCATCGTCTGTGTCAGTGCGCAGGTCGCCTGCCGCGACTGCCAGCGACAGCGGGAGCAGCACGTCGTCACCTGGATCTTCTGTGCCGCCGTCTTCTTCCTCGTCTGGCACACACTCGCCCACAGGATCAAATGCGGACTCTGCGGCGTCAGATGCAGCACATGCTGCCGGATCCAATGATGGCCATGGTGGATCTTCTGCGCCCCTGTCTCCTGTGCGCCCTCCTGCCACACGTGTTTCGCAGCGCCCTCGTCGCCCTAAATAGTATACTGATGGCACGGTACGATGGCTCTTGTCCACTACTACAGATGAACCTGTTAATCTGCAGGCTGCCCTTGATGATCCACTCTGGAAAGCAGCCATGGATGAAGAATTTTGAGCTCTTCAGAATAATCAAACGTGGAGACTTGTTCCTCCGCGGGTAGGCACCAATGTTATTGACTGTCGATGGGTTTACAAAGTAAAGCGCAAAGCTGATGGTTCTGTTGATCGTTACAAAGCTTGTCTTGTTGCCAAGGGATTCAAACAACGATATGGTATTGACTATGAGGATACTTTCAGTCCAGTTGTTAAAATTGCCACAGTTAGACTTGTCCTTGCTATTGTTGTATCTAGGGGATGGAGTTTGCAACAGTTGGACGTCAAGAATGCGTTTCTACATGGTGTTCTTGAAGAGGAAGTTTATATGAGACAGCCACCTGATTATGAAGATAAAGGAAAACTAAACTATGTCTGCAGACTTGACAAGGCATTGTATGGACTGAAGCAAGCACCAAGAGCATGGTACTCTAGATTGAGTTCTCAGCTTATTCAGTATGGTTTTGTTGCTTCTAAATCAGATACTTCGTTGTTCATCTATCACAAGCCTCGAGTCACCATCTATATGTTGATCTATGTGGATGATATTATAGTTGTCAGTTCTTCTTCTGCTGCTACAGATGCACTTCTGAAGGCTCTTAGTGGAGAGTTTGCATTAAAAGATCTTGGAAATCTTCAATATTTCTTAGGTATTGAAGTTCATCAGGTTGATGATGGTATAGTACTCAGTCAAGCTAAGTATGCTCAAGATGTTCTCAGTAGAGTTGGCATGACACATTGTTCAGGTTCCCCTACACCTCTGTCCTCTTCTGAGAAGATTACAGCCAGAGAGGGAGACATGTTGGGACCTGAAGATATCACAAACTACCGCAGCATGGTAGGTGCTTTACAGTACTTGACTCTTACGAGACCTGATATTTCTTATACTGTCAACAAGGTGTGTCAGTATTTACATGTTCTACTACTGTGCACTGGACTGCTGCAAAGCGTATATTAAGATATGTGAAGCATACACTCAACATGGGTCTCACTTTTGTGAGGTCTAGTTCTACTTTGGTTAGTGCTTTCTCAGATACAGACTGGGCTGGCTGTGTAGATGATAGAAGATCTACTGGAGGATTTGCTGTGTACTTTGGACCAAATCTGATTTCTTGGAGTGCTAAGAAACAGGCTACAGTATCTAGGTCAAGTACAGAGGCAGAATATAAGTCTGTGGCAAATGCAATGGCTGAGATAATTTGGGTACAGTCTCTTCTTGCAGAACTTGGAATCAAGTTATTTCAGAAGTCGTGTCTATGGTGTGACAATTTAGGAGCCACATATTTGTCAGCAAACCCGATTTTCCATGCAAGAGCTAAACACATTGAGATTGACTTTCATTTTGTTAGAGAAAGAGTGATGAAAAAGCAGCTTGACATAAGGTTCATTCCTTCCAAAGATCAAGTTGCTGATGGGTTCACAAAGCCGCTTCCTGTAAGAAATTTTGAGGAGTTTAGATTTAATCTCAACTTGAGAAAGTTGTGATTAAGGGAGGGTGTTAGAAATAGTATTTGAGTCGGTTGTTTAGACTCGTATGTATTCCGGACTTCTCTCTCTCCCTCTTGATGTACTCCTATATAAACCAAGACAGAAATACAAACTCGGTTATCTGAGTAGAATCAACCCTACCTGATCTTTTACAGACGGCTGATCGCTTTCAACGGTATGGTTGGCTAAATTGCAGCCTTTGCCAACTTAGGAAAAGGGAGGACAAATTCGAGGTTCACCTCTTCTTCAAATGCCACTACACCTTTCGGATTTGGAATACGGCCATCACTTGGTTTGTGATTCCTTCGGTGGACATAGTCTTGTTGGTCATTCTTCACCTCGGTTAAAAAGTGGTGATCGATTATCATCAATAATGAAACTAGGAGAAATTTTTTTGGTGTTCCTCGTCGTGCAAATTTCTTTAGAAGTTCTAGAATGAAAGAAATGCAAGGATATTTTGCAAAGTATCCACCGTACCTACCTCGGTTATACCTAAAGATTAAGTTAGAGACCATAGCTGTCAAGTGTTGCGGTGTGAAACACTATGGGTTAGATCATGCCGCGAGAGTAGGATTCTTTATTTCAATTTTTCTGCTCTGTCGAACTTCATCGTAATCAATAAGAGAGGCAGAACAAAACTGTTGCTCTAAACATCCAACGATTTTATTCATAAATAGAGTATTTCTTAAGTGTAATACAGTTAGACGATTATTCGCCATCTAGTAAACTCATCGATCGCAGTAGTACTGCACATGTAGGGTACGTTCGTGATTCACAACGGCTCATATATACGTTGCAGCGAAACAACATCCTTCATGTATCGTGGAGAGCAGTCCTCAGTTTACCCTGCACACAAAAACCCTCCCGTTATTTAGAGGCATCGGAAACTTTATCTAAAACATGCATGTCTCGGAAGGGTTTTGATAATGTCACGTACGAGTTGCAGTTCACGTCGGGGCTGATCTTGAATGGCGGCTGGACGTTGCACCTCCCGGGAAGCCCCTCGGCACGGCTGAGGTACGGCCCGCCGCCGGCACGGGCGGCGATGCTCTTGAGGCAGGAGCAGGCGGCGCGGCGGTCGGGCGTGGAGCCTGCCCTGGACACGAGGTTCTTGATCCCCGCGCAGCACGTCGGCGGCACCTTGCCGCCCGACTGCACGTACCCGAGGCACGGCAACAGCGTGGTGTACACCGTGGAGCACGACAGCGCCGCGCTCGCGCCCCGCGGCGCGAACGCCACCACCGCCAGTAGCGCCGCCACGACGAGCAGAGCCGCCGGCGCAACCGCGCGGCCGCCTCGGATGGTCGCAGGAGCCATTGGTCGGTCGTCGAGCGAGCGAAGTGTAGTGTGGCTAGATCGGCAAGTATAGATGGAGTAGCTACTTGTGTGATCTCAGAGAGGTGGTGACTGAGGAGAAGCAGGTAGAGGACATATATGTAGGGAGGTGACGAGTGACGAGGTAGGCTGGTGGTTGGAAAAACCTGCCAGTGGGCGACAATTGTGTTTGTCCTCGCAATGCTGTGTCATGCGCCATGTGTGGACATCGGCTAGCTAGCCGGAGGTTTCCTGGCTGAGGCGTGGAAGAAGGGGAAGGGAACAATGGCATGACCGCTCGATCGTGGACTAGGAGCGGTAGACCAGCAGGAGACTTGGGATTGAGGCTCGGTCGTCTTGTACACGGTGATGCAAATGAGACGTCAGCGCGCGCGGTCTATTCTTAGTCAATTATCTTTCCAAGAGCCTAACTTGGTCGATCTTGCCCGGTAGTCACGCACCTGACTCAGATGGCTAGTCAATTCGCCGTTCAAGACAAGGCCAAAGGCAGAAACAACTCTAGGCATCTCCCAAACGGACTTGCAGTAAATTGTTTGTTTCCGTGTGGATAAAAAATATAGAAAAATTCCAGCAACCGGCTTGAATGCGTCAGCGTAGACATGGCGCAGTCAGCGTAATTGTCCGCACCCTTATTTCTCAGGCCCATCTGCTAACGATCACGCCTACTTCGCCTTCTGCATGCTAGACTGGTGGTCGGCGTTGCTGCAGCTTTCTGCGACGCGTTAGTGGCGCTGCCTCGCCTTCTGCTCACGAGTGCTGGCGCGGGCGGGGCCGGGCATCCACACCAGGCACTGAAGGAAAGGCCGCACCCTAGCCCTAAGGGGAGTAGACTGCCTCTGTTCTGGCCGCCACTGCCCACACCCAAATCTATCGAGCACGATCTACATGGGTAAGGGATGGACTTTCTACAAGACGAAGCACGCCCACAAGGCGGACTCGTCTTGTGGCGGCAAAAGGATTGTGTGGCTCGTCTCGTGGCGGCAAAATGATTGTGTGGGAGCGCCACTATGTCCCGGTGGACTACGTACGCCAGCTCTACTAGGAGAACCAACCGACGCTTTTTCGGGGGTGTGAGTTTGTCGGCTGGCCGGCGTCTCAATTATCGGCGTGTTCTGGTGCCTTCGGTGCCGCGCGAGGCACGCGACCGCCGTGAAAAGATCCGCTGTTGTTGCTTCATCATGTCACCGGATCTGCGTGACGATTCCGCGTCCTCAACTCCTACAACTAGATCACGTTCGAGACCTTGGAGTTTGACCTGGGCTGCAGTGACGTGTACTTGTTCAACTGGGAGTGCGACATCTACCTTGACAACGATGAGGATGACAAAGACAAAGGCCACTACGATGAGGAGGACATGCCCTTTTTGACAACACAATGACCCTAGGTTACGTGGACCAGGAGGTCCAGCCAGCGGATCTCACGGAGAAGCATGCCATCGAAATGGCCATCTCCCAGAGCGAGCTCACCTAGTGTGGGATTGCCTCTCCGTTCAATTGCATGAGTACATGTTGGCTCAAGGGAGGGCGGTAACTCCTCCATTCATGCCTTGGCTCAACCAGGCGCACGCCCCGCCGATGACAGAGCCAGCTTTGTATTGGTCGTGGCCTTGGGCGCCTTCGGTCTTCATTGAAAAAAAGCTTCAGGCCCATCGAAAAAAAGGCTCGGGCCGCTGGGCAGACCCCGACTGAAACGAACAAGCGCTGAAAACTGGCATTTTTCGTGTCCACGACCCAATGCAAAATAGATCAAAACAGTCACTTTCCGTGTCAGAAATGCTTAGGCTCATTGGAGATGCCCTTAGACTTAATTCTTTAGGGAGTATAATGCATGAATATTTCTTGAAATTTTCATCGTGGCTTGAATTGATCACTCTCGTACATTAGGAATACCATTTTACGATCACTAAAGACAACAAGTGTGATTTCTAGGAGCTGATGTGAATTCGTCGACGTGAAAAAAGCGAGACCCACTTCAAAGTGAAGCGAGCATTGAGTTAAAGAGGACCCACATGTAGGATAGTGCGGTGACCCAGGATACCACTGCATGTTGTAGTATGCAAGTCATTGACATAACACCAGTCACCAGGGCACAGGGCACATGGTCCGAAGTTGTCATTGCCAAAGAGTATGCTGAAGTGTTGGGGAAAGAATTGGTCCAAGAAAAGGAAGAAAATAACCAATTTCACATCTGAAGTAGGGGAGTGTCTTGCATGTTACTCCAGGTATTTTTTCTACCTTTTAAAGGAATTTCAATGAGACCTAATTGACTGATAACATCATTGAAGAGCAATGTCTCATTTAGATTTCCTCCTGGATTTATTCCTATTAGAGGGATATCTTACTAAATTGAAATCTCTAACAATTAGGCAGACAACATCCTGGGACTTGAATATTACTATACCAGGAAAGAAACTGAAGTTGTGGCATTTGCTGACAGGGAGCATAAACATTCGTTAGAGCCCAGCAGATGTGAGATTTGGTGGATTGCATCTCCACATAAAGAGCATATTTTTTGTTGAAAACACAATGACCCGAGAAAACAGAACTATCCCAAACTGTAAAGATACCCCTAAATCGGCCAAGTGAGGGTTGATAATCAAACACATCAAAGTTTCAGGGACAAAATTTTATGTTGAAAACAATATCAATGTGTTCTCATTTGGTTTCTTGAAATAAAATAATGTGCCACCCACTCTCCCTAGTTTAGTATTTTCCACTCATCCTTATCATTCAAACCTTGAATATTTCAGTTTTGTATTTTTCCAACACTGTCTAATCATTGGGTAAAAAGGAGGGACCCTCTTGGCAAATCTTGGCAACAAAAATTTGAAGCCATTCAACAGAGGAAAAACAAGAATAAATGACAGTTACTATACCAAACTTGTTTTAGATTTTAGGCACCACCTTTTTCTTTATCTAGGGAGTAGGATCAACACATGCCATGCAATTTTTTTATTATCAAAAACAAGTTTTGATCTTAAGACCCTTGGATGGAGCTAAAATTCTCTCAGTGCTTCTCATTACGAAACAACTAGGGGGCTTCTTCCCCCTCTTTAAGAGATAGACAACAAAAGTGGAAGGAGGAATATCTAGAGCAGTAAATCTCCTTGGAGCCCGAGGAGAGGAACAACCTTTTGCAATTTCTTCACAATTAAGCTAGAGCAAGACTACATTGAGGAGCACTCTTGGAAGGACACCTTGTTGGCAAAGCGAACTACCTGAAATCTTCCTCATAATCAGAGGCAATGATTTCCCAAATTTTTTATATGAACATTGATCTAGCCCACTTAGAATCATCATGGCACATTAACTTAGAGGTCAGAAAATTGGACCAAGAAGCAGACAATGAGATGCTATTAATAGAATCAATAGCTAGCTTGAAGGAAGAGTCCCAAGCAATAGTTCCTTCCTTCGATAAAGTAAGAGGCCAACTGAGGATTGGGCCCATCTAGGTGATGGAGAAAAACATTTCCTATATGAAGATTCTGGACAAAGTGGCCATTGTCACCTGGCTCACCATTGACAAATCGGTGGTTGATTCCCTATAATCCTGGCCATCGGGACGGCCAGACAAGGCTCGCGAGCATGCATAGTGAAAGGCACGACCCATCATGACACGACCCAATGCGGCCCAGATTCCTTTAGTGTCAGGCTAAGCCAGCCCACGTGCCCTGAGTTGGAAAAAGCACGACACGAGTGCTTTATGTGCCTGGCCCGACGGTCTGAAATCCCGCTGAAGCACGACCAGAGGCAAGGAGTTATGCTGTCCATGGCGAGGCAGGGCATTGGGGGGCGAGGAGGTGAGCGGGCGAAGCTGGGGAGAGATACAAGGGGAGAGGGAGAGAGCTAGAGGGGACAAAGGCGATTGATTGGGGATGGACTCGATGGTTTCGCGTCGCGAGCAGGATGACTCAAGCGACTCACATGTAGCGGTACCAGCGTTCCTAACTTCATGGTGACAATCCCTATTCCACGATTCCCAAGAACATTAGATACATGTGGTCTTCAGAAGGTAGAGGATGATCAGGGACGAAGAAGATGGCGTCAGAAGAAGAGGGTAGGTGACCTTGAGGAAGAATAGGGCCAAGCCATCACCAGAGGAGGGGACGACATAGCTAGCCGCGACATCACCGACGAGGGTGAGGGAGAAAACTTAGGTTTATGGTCGAGTGTGGTGCGGGTGGGTGCGGGGTGCTGACCGATGACAAAATCTTAAGGTTTGGGCTGCGGGGCGGGGGTGGGGGATCGCTCGTGTTGGAAACAGGAGGATAGGGAGGTTAACGGGAGGGCGCGAGCGGCGAGGCAGCACGGGAGCGGTGCCAGCCGCGACTGGTGGCGACAGGTTGCCTAACCGATGATGGAGGTGGGGGAATTAAGGAGCTGGTCGTGTGGTTGGTTGGAGGAAGAAGGGGAGAAAGATGACCACATCCTGTTGTTCTTAGGCCTGGCCCGTGGTGCTCTCTATGTGGGCGTCATCAGGCTTTGCGACGCGTGAGGTGTGAAATAGGACCACCCCTTCATGGGGGACTGCTATACGCCGACCTGGTCGGCGCGTGCGGGGTGCCGCACACCCCAGCGACCAGGTCGGTAGTTTGGGCCGCGGCCCATTAGCTCAGGTACGTTTTTTTTCTTTTTTTCTTCTTCTCTTTCTTCTGTTTTTTTTTCTGTTATTGATATTTTTTTTTCAAAATCTAACATTTTTTATGAAATTATTTTTCAAGATTTTTTTCAAAATATGAACATTTTTAAATTCAACAGTTTTAAAATTTGAACGATTTTATATTTTGAATATTTTTCAAAAAATTATATTTTCAAAATTTGAACAATTTTCATGTTTGAACGGTTTTTTAATTTGAACGGTTTTTAAATTTGAACATTTTTCATGTTTGAACAATTTTCAAGTTTGAACGATTTTAAAATTTGAACATTGTTCATGTTTGAACAATTTTCATTATTGAACGATTTTTAAATTTGAACGGTTTTCAGATTTTGAACGGTTTTTATATTTGAACATTTTTTAATTTATTTTTTAAAAATATTTCTATTTTTCGAATCTGAAAAATAAAAGTAAAAAAAAGGAAACAGAAAAAACGAAAGAAAAACGAAAACAGAAAACAGAAAAAATAAAACAGGAAAAAAAGAAACAGAAAATAAGAAACAAAAAAGAAAAGAAAAATCGAAAAAGGAGGCAGCCCGCACCTAACTGGGCCGGCCCGTACCGTGCGCGGGGTGTGCGGCGCGCGGTACGCGCCGACCTGGTCGGTGTATAGGGTTTGCCCCCTTCATGGTGCTATTTCATTCAATGCCTGGGCCAGCCCGTGTCCGTGTGCGTGGAAGCTGAAAAAAGTCCGGCCCGCTGCAAGCTTCATCCCTAGCACGGCCCGATAAGCCCATGCCGTGTGTCATGGTTTGGGCCCGTGCCTTGAGTCCGAAATAAGCCGGCCCGATGACCAGGATTAGTTCCCCTTCTTGGTTTGCCACCCGCACCACCGCCTGCCGGCGTCGGAGCCGCCGTCACCATGGGAAGCACCGCCGCCACTGTCTCTCTCCATAGCTCCTCTCTCTCCACCAATTATTGAACGCCTCCTCCGACCTCTTTGGTTGATCTCCACCTCTACCTCCACCTGGCTCCTCTCTCTCCCGGCCGCCATGGTGTATACTCGCGCCCTTCCGGCCCCGTGCCGATCTCCGGAGCTGCAGCGCTGCCTGGATACTCCGAGGCGCCGTCCGGACCACCCAGCGCCGTTCGGATGCCGCTGGAGGGCGAGCTGTTCGCGGTAATGTGCGGCCCGACGGCCCCGACCTCCTAGCACTGCCCCGGATCCTTCTGGAAGGCGAGCTGTTCGCGATGATGGGCCTCGGCGGCTCTGCGTGCTCGACGGAATCGAGAAGGAGAGCACCCAAGGCGATGTCACGCTCAAGGGAGAATTTTCATGACCACCGCCTCCGTAGCATCTTGGTTTTCGTGGGCGCTCGAGGCAAGGCCAGCGGTCGGCATACAACAGCTGCTTCTCGCTTTCTTCAGTTTCTGGTGACAGCGTTCATGTGGCATCACCGTCAGCAGATAAGGTAATCAAAGTGTCTTCCTTTGGAGGTTTGCTGCTCTTTTCCCTGTTCTTCGATGTGGTATTTTGGTTTTTACCTCAAGTTATTTTTTGTTCCATGACTTTTGTTCAGCTATTTTTGTTAGTGGCAGGCGTAGGCACGCCATGGTTCAATCAACAGCGACATATACCTCTGTGGTGTTCATCTCATGTGACTGGTTTGGATGATTGTTGGAGACGTTCTTACTCTAGCATGCTTAAACCAGAGTTCTGATGCATGCCAGGGTTGGTCCTCTGAATATCTTATTTTCTTTGGATTGATCAGCCCAGGCGTGTTTGGTTGACAATGCAAATACTTCGAGGATCTACAAAGTTTGTTAAACAAATATAAGTTTGTACGAATGTAGGTACCTGTTGGGACGTGTCACTGCATCAATACTCACCGTATGTTCCAAGCTACTTTTTACCCTCAGGCACAATTCTTTTGAGAAGTGATTATGGAATATATAGCCTATACGAAACTTTATTCAGCTGTACTATATGTGAATTGATAAATATATTGATTTCTTCCTGCGGTTAGGGTATTGTTTTTTTGCATGACATTCATATAAAGGGATACTTAATGATATGCCTAAGCTTAATTTTTTTCTCAACTGAACTAGGAGTATTTTGTAGCTGCAGTTCCTTTTTTGTTTTCTCCCTACGATCTACATCCATGTTTCTCAAATAGGAGTATTTTCTTGGCCATCTGGATTCAGTTGCTAATTAACATGCCATTTTCGTTGCTACATAATTTCTATTAACTACCATTCGCAGTACTATTTTGCTATAAATGAACAATGCAGTTTGTGCCCATTTAAGCTTCCGTTAGTTTGTTATATGATATTTCCTGGGTACTTTAGTCTGTTCACCTGAAGAGCATTGATGATCTTGACCTGAACCTTCGCTAGCACTCTTTATCATCCGACAACAACATGAAGATGAGCTACCAAGGTCGCATGATCCGAAGTTGTGGAACTAACTTAGGACCTTAGTGCGGTTCCATCAAAGTATGGAGCACATGAGAACATAATCATCTAATTTATGATCCCGTGCTTCTGTTTGTTAGACTATTTGTGCAAACCTACAAAGTAGTAGTGTTAGTTAATGACCAGATCCCTGAGCGCTGGCTATTCTTCTGGAATTAGCTTTTAATCTCTGAATTCATGAGCTGATATCCTTTATGGGAAACATATCAGTATCAGATTGTCTTGCGGGAATTCATGAGCTGGAATTGGCATTTGCATTCTCGTGCAGCAGAGGTGTTGTCTTGGCAGATGTGGCATCGGGGTGACACCCTGTTATCATTTGCAGTTAGGAACTAGACAAGTTGTGTGTACAGGAAATCTGTGGAAGATAGACCTGATGACTACCAACTTTAATTTTTCTGTACTGCAAACGTGTTTCTACTGAAAAATTACTATATCTGGTTCATCTAATATATGCCAGTTATATGTATACTGTATAGGATATGTGCGTACACTCATGGTTGAGTTTTTTTTAGTGCAATGCTTTCCAATATTGAAGTTGAGGGTTGTGGTGAGTTGTTTGTACAAAGATCTGGCAAATCTGTTAGACATTAATTAATTTGTTTAGATATAAAATGGTCGTTCCATCTACTTTCAACTTCCTCAGGAAATAAGCCATATGTGTCACAGTTGATAATATTTGATTTTCGGAACTGGCATGTGCATGAAGATTCTTTGAATCTATAATTATCCTCCTGATCTCATATGTATCTTTTTGACATTTCAGTTACATTGATTTCAGCATAGTTTGGAGACTATTACTCTTCTCCTTGCACTGAAGGTAGTAAATATGTGCAGTTCAGGTTGTATATCCTCATAATGGACATTTGATTCGAGGGAATCTGTATGATAAATTGTATATATTAGACCCTCATATTTCTGTGAGTTCTGCAGTATATATTCGGTTATACCCTGTAGTAAATTAGCTGTAATCTACCTTCTGTTATACCCTGTTTAAGCTAGACTATTCTGCTATACCCTGTTTAAGCTAGACTTTTCTGTAATCTACCTTCTGTTATATCTTCGATGTTTTTTTTTATCAGAGACTAACACTTCAGCTTTCGTTCGTTGAATGGCCACTACCCCGGCAACAAAATAAACACATCCTTACTGCAACGACAGCATTACTTAGTGAAAGAGCATGGCGACACAACTTAGCCTGATAAATTATATTTCTCTGTGCAAATATATTCCCAAAATGATCAGCCATGCTTATTTCTCTGAACTAGGAGTATTTTCTCCCTACAATCTACATCCAGTACTAGTTAATTGTACAACTATAAAACTTATGCAAACAACAATATCCACCCATGGACGCGGCGTGCCGCCACTCTTAAACTTCCTAGTATATTTTTTGCATCTGCTATTACAACAAATGATCACCCATGCTTTTCGTTGATTATTCATTGTCGTGTTCGCAGCTCGATCTGTTAGTTTCTTGTCAAATTTTAATAATACTTTATCATGACTTAACAGTATAGCATTTTTTGTTCTTACATGTTGCCTTTGGTTGTGTTATGATTATGTGGATCTTTATGTTGTTAATTCCTATGCCATCAGGACGTATCAAACACACATAGGATAAGGAACCCAAGGATAAAGGTACTGTATGACAGCTTTTCTTCCACATTTCAAAAACCACGAAAGCTCATTGAATTGTACTGTACTTGACTAATCAAATAGGTGTTCATTCAATTAATATTACGGAGAAAGCTCATCTAGCTTTGAGATGAGTGGTATCCAAGTGATTACAAACAAAGTCGTTGACTAGTGATCCATTGACTGACTGAATGACAGTTACAATATACAAGATCCATGGATCTATTACAACTGGACCAACTCGGACCAAAAACCTCTACAGCTCTATGGCCAGGTGTTCTTTGTGCTGCACAAACTCACAAGAACACACGTAGCTATAGTACGGTGGTATGAGGGATCTCCAGCGCAAGACTTCAAATTTTCCCTGTGGGATAGCGCTCCAGGTCCTGAATATAAGATCCACCGTCGTTATCCTTGGAAGTTCGTCGTGAGCAGCAGGCCCTTTTTGGTGGATATGATGTAACAGAAATACCTTATGATCATCGGAACCTCGTTGTGTTTCAGCAATTCTCCAAGCGTACCGAGACATACGATCCTCATTATATTCACCGGGCACGAAGTTATTCTTCTGCCTGAATTCCCTAAGCATTCTGAGAACCCTGCACCAGAACCGAACACTTGTATTTGCTCTAAGTAAGGTGGCAACACTAGATGCAAATATAAAAGATCCACACATCTCAAGGGCTAGCTCCATGGCTATGGATGTTAACTTCGGGTGCTCCTCCGGATCCGTGCTACCAAACAAAAGCATCTTGAGGAAATACCAGTAAGCTTCTTTAGACAAACATCTTAGCATGATGGCTTCTGTTGTTCCAACACTAGCCATGTTTTCTGAACGGCTAGTGATTATGATTTTACTCCCATATGCCATGCATCTTTCATAAGTCTGCAACAATCTCTTCCACGCCCCTTCGTCCACGTCCCCTAACAACTCGATGACAACCAACGACCTTTCTTCACCGGAAGCACTATTTTGATGTTTGATCACACAATGATCTCTAAAAGTTGTTTCTGTTTCACTCTTAAGGTCATTTCCTTCGTACCGCAAGATCAAGGAGAAGTGATTGCGCACACGCTCATCGTCGCAGACATGTTCCACAAGAGTGCTCTTCCCAATTAGTCCAGGACCAACAATTGGTAGGACACCCAAATTTTCACCTCCTAGAGGCTCAGCTTGTAGCAAGAAGCTAATGGCTTGTTCCCTCTCCATTTGCCGACCAAACATATACTTGTCTAAATATAAATATGCACCATAAGGTTGGCGGTACATCCGAGGGTAGCTCATCAGAAATATAGCAAACTCCTTCATATCAGTAACCATATTCTCTAGGACAAGAATAATTTGCTTCAAATCCTTACTGTTGTCTCTACCAATTACTATGCTCTCAATTTGAGGGCTACTAGAAAGGAGGCGAAAGCGCTTAGCAGGATTAAATTTGGATGGAGCAAATGAGGAGCGACTCACCTCCTCATCATTGGTCTTCTTCTGTATGCACTTGAAAGAGTCGAGAAGGTAGTACCCTCTGAACATTTGCTTTATCATGATGCTAATCTGACGGATCATCCCTTGGTTTGAGATGCACCGCCCCTCAGCCTCCTCGACGACTGTAGATATCCTCATAAGTAGTTGGTGCAGCCTCTGCAGATCCTCCTCAGCGGTCGTCTGCCGGCAGGACTTCTCCACCATGATTGATATGGCTCTGCTGATAATATCACCAAGAACTGCAGAGATAAGAGCCTCCATTGGCACCAGGAACGTGCTCACTAGCAAGATGGTGCTCTCAGCTTGAAGAAGTTTGGCTGTTGATTAGACGACATTGAACTGTCTGCTGAAAGCTTACAAAGTCATGTGTTATGTGTTTCAGAAAAGGGGGTTTCCCTTCCTAGTCTTTGTAGACTCATCCAACGAAGGCGACATATTTGTTTGTGTCAGAAGAAAAGTATCTGTTTTTGATTTAGCAGTCAACACTGTGGAAACTTGTGGCTGAATGTTCCCCCATTGGGATTAACAACCATATTACTCATATTATTCTCCCCGTCTTACAAAAGATATCACAACTTTGTCTAAATTTGGATATATCTAGACGCGATTGGTGTATTTCAGAACGGAGGGAGTAAATTACAAACGCAAGTAGTAATTAAGAAGCCACATGGGATTTCGCTACCGTAAGGTTAACGGTACATCTGAGGATAGCTCATCAGAAATGTAGCAAAGTCCTTCATATCAGCAAACATGTTCTCTATACCAAGAATAATCTGCCTTGATGTCTCTACCAATTATCATACTCTCAGTTTGAGTGTTGCTAGAGAGGAGGCCAAAGCGCTTAGCTGGATTAAATTTGGATTGAGCAAGACTCATCTCTTTGTCCTATTTTTTTCTTCTCTCTGTACCTAAAGGTGCCAAGAAGGAAGTACCCTCTGAAAATTGCTCTCATGGTGCTAATCTGAAGCATCATCCCTCAGGTTTGTTACACACCGCCTGTCAGCCTCCTCCGTGAGTGACGAATATTCTCAGAAGCAGTTGGTGCAGCCCCTGCAGATCTTCCTCTACATTTGTCTGCTCTCTGTACTTCTTGACCATGAAAGCTTACAAAGTCATGTGTTATGTGTTTCAGAAAAGGGGGTTTCCCCTCCTAGTCTTTCTAGACTCATCCAACAAAGGTGACATATTTGTTGTGTCAGAAGAAAAGTATCTGTTTTTGATTTAGCAGTCAACATTGTGGAAACTTGGGGCTGAATGTTCCCCGTTGGGATTAATAACCATATTATTCTCTCCGTGACGAGGTGGCTCCTCGGCAATGCCCACCATGATGGGCTTAGGTTGATGGAATCCTGCAAGTTAGCACGAGACATCGGATACCAGGCAAGCAAAGAGTGAGATTTACGTAGGTTCGGGACCCTCGATGAGGTACTACTCTTACTCCTACATGTCTGATCTTGATTATAGGTGAAATCGATTACAATGAGGCAGACGATGGACTACGTGGTGGTGATCTCGCCGAGAGGCAAGGTTTTTAGGGTTTTTGGCGCGTGTGTGGTTATATGCGATTATGAGATTGGATTCGGCAGGCCCTCTCGTCCCGATAGTCCTGCACGGGTTCGACTACGATACAATTAGATTCAATCTAATTCTTTCCTTATACGACGTCTCCTTGACTTGTTCATCAAGAATCCGTCTCCTATTTTTTCACCGTGCAACCGATGTATTGGTCCATCTTAGGCTGCGGTACTTCACATGGGCCCCTTGTTAGGTCAGAGGAGGGGTACCCGAAGGGTAATGCCCACATCACTCCGTCTTACAAAAGGTATCATAACTTTTTCTAAATTTGGATATATCTAAACGTGATTAGTGTATTTCAGAACGGAGGGAGTAAATTACAAATACAAGTAGTAATTAAGAAGTCACACAGGATTTTGCTACCGTAAGGTTGACGGTACATCCGAGGATAGCTCATCAGAAATGTAGCGAACTCCTTCATATCATAAATGGACGAAGTCGTTGAGGCTATTCTTCAAATGGAAAAAAACAAGGCTCCGGGTCCTGATGGATTTCCAGCTGAATTCTATCAGCGATTCTGGAATGTTATAAAAAAAGACTTTATGGCTATGTTCGCTAGTTTTAAAAAAGGAGATTTGCCTTTATTTCATCTAAATATTGGAACTATCATTTTATTTCCTAAAAAGGAAAATGCTACTAAAATTCAACAATACCATCCAATTTGTCTCCTTAATGTTAGTTTTAAGATATTCACAAAAGTTGGGACAAATTGTGCAACTGGTATTGCAAAGAGTGTTGTTCAGCCAACACAAACCACTTTTATGCCAGGGAGATACATCCTAGAGGGTGTAGTTATTCTTCATGAGACCATTCATGAACTTCATAGGAAGAAATTGGATGGGGTTCTTTTTAAGATTGATTTCAAAAAGGCTTATGATAAAGTTAATTGGAATTTTTTGCAACAAACAATGCGTATGAAAGGTTTCGATCCGATTTGGTGTAATTGGGTCCAGTGATATATTGAGAAGGGGAGTGTCGGTATTAGGGTAAATGACGACATAGGCCATTATTTCCAGACAAAAAGAGGGCTTCGCCAGGGTGATCCGCTTTCCCCTATTCTTTTTAACTTTGTTGCGGACATGCTGGCAATAATGATTGAGCAAGCAAAAAATGATGGTCAAGTTGGTGGGCTCATTCCACATTTAGTTGATGGTGGGATTTCTATTTTACAATATGCTGATGATACCATCCTTTTCATGGAGCATGATTTAGATATAGCTCTTAATATGAAGCTCGTTCTGTGCATTTTTGAGCAGCTATCTGGGCTCAAAATAAATTTTCATAAGAGTGAAATTTTTTGCTTTGGAAAAGCTAAAGAGATGGAGGATGATTACAAGATTCTCTTTGGTTGTGATATAGGTTCATTTCCTTTTAGGTATCTTGGGATTCCAATTCATTTTCGGAAGTTGAGAAATGGGGAGTGGAAACCAATTGAAGATCGATTTGAAAAAAAGCTCAGTAGCTGGGTTGGCAAGATGCTATCCTATGGAGATCGTTTAATTCTTATAAATTCTATACTTACGAGCTTGCCAATGTTTATGTTATCATTCTTAGAGATTCCAGTGGGGGTTAGGAAAAGACTAGATTTTTTCAGATCCCGTTTTTTTTGGCAAAGTGATGGCCATAAGAAAAAGTATAGACTCACGAAATGGTATATAATCTGTAGACCAAAGGATCAAGGTGGTCTAGGAATTGAGGTGTTGGAATTAAAAAATAAGAGTCTACTTAGCAAATGCTTATTTAGGCTTATGAATGAACAAGGTGTCTGGCAAGAACTCCTACAAAATAAGTACTTAAAATCGAAAACTTTATTCCAGGTTTCAGCAAAACCGACGGATTCCCCGTTTTGGAAAGGGTTGATGAATGTAAAAGATGATTTTTTCATGAGAGGCTCAATGGAATTAGGTAATGGTCAGAATACTCGATTTTGGGAAGATAGTTGGCTAGGGGATAGGCCGAATTGTGATCAATACCCATCGTTATATCGTATAGTTAATCATCCTAACGTGACGGTGGCTGGCGTTATGGGTTCAAGTCCGTTAAACATAGGTTTTAGGAGGATTTTATCGGGTAATCTATGGGATAGATGGGTTCATCTAGTTTTGAGACTTATGAGGGTTCAACTCTCTGATACAGATGATAAATTTCGATGGAAACTTACTTCATCTGGCTTTTTTTCTGTCAAGTCCATGTATCTTGACCTACTTGACGGTCATACAGCTTTTTTAAAGAAGTACATTTGGAAAATCAAGGTCCCACTTAAAATCAGAATTTTTATGTGGTTCCTTAATAAGAAGGTGATTCTTACTAAGGATAATCTGAAAAAACGAAATTGGCAGGGTTGCTCTAAATGTTGTTTTTGTGATCAAGATGAGACAATACAACATCTTTTCTTTTCGTGTCCTTTTGTTAAAATAGTGTGGCGTATTGTATACATGACTTTTAATATTCCTCCACCAACAAATATCACAAATATGTTTGGTAATTGGTTAAATGGAGTTACAAAGAAAGATAAGGGACACATTAGAGTTGGTGTGTGCGCCTTATTATGGGCTGTATGGACGGTCCGCAATGATGTTATCTTTAACAGAAAAAGTTTCCTATCTTTTATGCAGGTTATTCCTTTGGCTACCCACTGGATCCATATGTGGTCCTATCTCCAGCCGGAGGATGTGCGCCAGAACATGGATATTAGGTGCAACCGTTTGGCGATGGTAGGACGGGATTTATTCAACCGGTGCGGCTGGCGTTCTGAGAGGCGACTCACATGAAGATCTTATGGCGCCTAGTGTTCTCGTTCATTTTTCTTTGGCTTGTTTTTGTTGAGACTTTGAGTGATCCATGATTTGTAGCACTTTATGCAACTTAGATTTTTAATAATATAATAAAAAGCCGTATGCATCGATTGATGCAGAAGCTGGGGCTTTCCCCATTTCGAAAAAAAAAAATCAGTAAACATGTTCTCTATACCAAGAATAACCTACGTTAACTCCTTTATGCTGTCTCTACCAATTATCATACTCTCAGTTTGAGTGTTGCTAGAGAGGAGGCCAAAGCGCTTAGCTGGATTAAATTTGGATTGAGCAAGGCTCATCTCTCTGTTCTATGTTTTCTTCTCTCTGTACCTAAAGGCGCCGAGAAGGAAGTACCCTCTGAAAATTTCCTCTTTCATGGTGCTAATCTGAAGCATCATCCCCAGGTTTGTTACACACCGCCCGCCAGCCTCCTCCGTGACTGACGAATATGCTCAGAAGCAGTTGGTGTAGCCCCTGCAGATCCTCCTCTGCGTTTGTCTGCTATCGGTACTTCTCGACCATGATGGATATGGCTCTGCTGATAATATCACCAAGAACCGATAAGGGCTTCCATTGTCACCAGGAAGTAGGAACAGGAAACACTCCAGGATTCTCACTAGCAAGATGGCGCCCTGGGCTTTAAGGAGTGGAGCAGCTGCTTACTCTGTGACATTAAACTGTCAGCTAGAAGCTGAAGAAGCCAATTGTGCTACGTGTTTCAGAAATGGGGGTTCTCAAACCACCTAATGACCTAAGACTAGTCACAATGGGGAGTATCATATAGTAGTATCATGCATACGGAAATAACTTTGTACACGCAAGTATGGGTGAGGAAGCAATCCTTACCGTTCACACTAGCAGGTTGCTTTGAGATCCGGAGAAAATAGAAGATGGAGGAAGTCCTTTGTGCACCTTTGTTGCATTTTCTAAAAGGAGTGGCAGCGCCATGAGACACGGAATAAAGGCAGTCAGGTTTGCCAGAGATTCCCTAGAGGCCTACACAGCGGGTAGGCACACAGAATTCCCGGGACGTGCTTTTCTCCTTATCATCTCCTTCCTCCATCCTTTCTCCGGATCAGCTCTTCCATCGCCTCCTCTTTCCTGCTTTCTCTTCCTGTTTTCTTATTCCGGTGATGTCAGTTGACCCTGATCGGTCTTCTCTCCACTTTACCATGCTTCTCCGGTCCTCCCTAATATTGCACGGTGGACAATTTTCTCTAGGTGAGTGGTCAAAGCATACAGGGGCATGCTGTCCGTCCGGCATGGGTTCACCTACATGCTTCAGATTCCATTGGAGACAGGGAGAGAGACTTCTGACCACACCAAACCGATTATATCTCTCTTCCCCTCATTTCTCTCCTCTCTCACACCAGAGTTGGCCGACGCCATGGATCCGAGCAGCCGGAAGAAACCAGACAGCGGCGCCGTGTGCTTGGAATGCAGTGACCGTAATCAGCCTGTCTTCAAAAAGAGGCACATCATATCCGATTGTCTTCCACTTGGGTCGTTCTAGTGACTGTAATCAGCTTAAGAAGGAGAACAGGATAATCAACATCGGTGGAAAAAATATATTACAATTGCCATTGATTGGTACATGACTAGATTTCTTGCTAGGAGTCATCGGCCAAAAAGGTTCCAACACAAACATCTCAGACTATTTGCCAGGTAACGACCAAATTAGGATAACCCCAGCTAGCTGAACCCGACGAGTAACTGCACTCTGGCGACCAAAAGAAAACACCTCGCTAACTGACAGAATAAAATGCTAACTGACGACAAACTACGGTCTGGTGACCAAACCACAATCAGACGAGCCGAGCGCGGACCCGTCGCTGCATGAGGTTCCGGACGCCATCGCCGGCGAAACCACGATGGGGGCTGAGCAGTGAGCACCTCGTCGCCGCCATCTTAGTGCTCGTGTGTGGCCTGGTACCCAGCGTCTGAAGACGAGTCGCCGTCCGGGACCATCACGGCTGCAAAGTCGACGACGCCGGCCCCCATGTTCTCCGCAACCTGCTCGTCACCGACTCCGTGGCCAGCAGCACCCTGCGTTTTTTTTTTGTATGTTCTCGAATCAAGATTATGTATGAAGTCGGAAAACAGCGACTTGTTAATTTCAATTTTGAATCCATGTAAATATCAAACTCATCTCATCGGGTGCAAAGAGCAGGTCCCCTTCGTTCTCCGCTCTGATGGCAGCAGTTGATTGCCCAGGGTTGCCGGCCACCGTATCCAACGCTGTCCTCGTCGTCCGCATCGTAACCTGAGTCCCCTCGGCGGATCTAAAGAGTAGCAACACTAGGCGTCAGAAAGACCGGGAAAAGTGGACCACGATCGAGATGCAGCGTGCATGATACAGATTTCAGCCCTCAAAACTCAAAACGTAATGACCATTGACATGATTTCTAAAGGTAGTTAACTCTCTGGAACAGAGTAGGGAAATTGGACAATAATTTTCTGCCTCCTTACCTGTATCCGACACCAGCTGACCAGCGTCGCCTCTACCGCGGCTCCCATCTTGGGCGACATCGTTGCCGAAGCCACTATCCAAATCGTGCGCGCCGCCGGCGATGCTTCCTTACTCTTCGACACAGCGGTCGTCGATGGTGCTGCCCCTTTCTTGTGCGCCGCCGTCGTCGTGGATGCTGCCAAGTCCTTGGTCGTCTCCTTCATCGACGCTGCTACTGCCGCTGCTGCCTTCTTGGGGCCCGACGAAGTAAGAAGCTTCCTTCCGTTCATCCCAACGCTCCACCACAAACCGGTCGAAGGATACCGGCGCATCGGCAGGAGGGATCAGGGAGGCTACGTACTCGGGCAGCGGGTAGAAATCATCGGTGGATACAGCCCCCTCGAAGAACTCGGGGAGAGGTCGTTCTCCCTGGACTTGCCCCGCCGGACATTGACTGCAAGAGGCCCAAGGCCGCCAGCCTGATGGAGAGGACGGGGTGGAGGAGAAACCGCTCCGGGAGAAGGGGGCGCGAACGGGAGAAGGCGGGAGACGGAGCAGCCGCGCAGCCAGAAGAAGGGGGCGCCGAGCGGAGAGGGCGGGAGACGGAGCATCCGTGGCGACGGCGACAGAGGATTTGGAGCGAGATTTTTTTAGGGGAGATGGGCAGTGGTGGCCGCGGAAGTTGCTAGCTTTGTCTGGTGGCCGTGTCGAGCGCAGCAAAGCCCGGGGAAAAGTAACGCCTGACGCAACTAAATAAATGCACGCAAATGATACTCCTCCTTTTCTTTTCTCCGGATCTCAAAGCAACCTGCTATCCTGTACGGTACAGATTACTTCCTCACCCATACCTGCGTGTACAAAATCCACACTCTGCATGCATATGGTACTAGTGTGATACTATCTTCACAATGCATAGTATCATGTAGTAGTATCATAGATTACTTATATTTAGTGATTTGTAGAATCTCAATGCAAAAGTGTGTACAAGATTGCTTTGACATTAATTTTTCTAGTTCTACGTGCTATGATACAGTATCTACCTATGATACTACTACCATCTCTTTCTTCATTTATTGATGTGACACATCAGCTTTTTGCATGTATGTGATGCATAATACTAGCTATGATACTCCCATTGTGGGTAGTCTAAACCAAGGCGACATAAAGAAAAGTATTTGTTTTTTATTTTAAGCTGATCATGGTAAAAACTTGGCGCGGCGTGCCACTACTCTTAAACTTCCTATTATATTTTTATGCGACTGCTATTACAATAAATCAATAAATAATCATGCTTTCCGTTGATTATTCATTGTTGTGTTCACAACTCTGGCCTGTTAGTTTCTTATTATATTTTGATACTACTTTGTCATGCATGTGCTTACCAGTATAGCAATTTTTGTTCTTACATGTTGCATATGGTTGTGGTATGATTATGGGGATAGTGCTGCTGTTAATTAATATGCCACCAGGGCACCAGGACATGTCAAACACACAGAGGATAAGGAAACCAAGGACGAGAAGGTAATGTATCACAGCTTTCCTTCCACATTTCACAAACAACGAAAGCTCATTGAATTGTACTGCACTTAACTAATCAAACAGATGTTCATTTATTTAGTATTCCTGAGAAAGATCAACTAGCTTTGAGATGAATAGTACGCAGATGCGATTACAAACACAGTCGGTGGCTACTGACTAATGATCTATGGACTGACTGAACGACGTTACAATACACAAGTTCCATGGGTCTATTACAACTTGACCAACTCGAACCAAAAACCACCTCTACGACTCTATGTCCTGGTGTTCTGTGTGCTGCACAAACTCACAAGAACACACGTTGCTATAGTATGGAGGTATGAGCGATCTCCAGCACAATACTTCAAATTTGCCCTGCGGAACAGCACTCCAGGCCCTGAATATAAGATCCACTATTGTTATCCTCGGAACTTTGTCACGAGCAGCAGGCTCTTTTTGGTGGCTATAATGTATCAGAAATACCTTTGATCATTGGAACCTCGCGGTGTTTCAGCAATGCCCTAAGCATACCTAGACATGCGATCTCCATTATATTCACCGCACACGAAGATGGTGCCCTGGGCTTTAAGAAGTGGAGCAGTTGCTTACTCTGTGACATTATACTGTCAGCTGGAAGCTGAAAAAGACAATTGTGCTACTTGTCTCAGAAAATGGGGTTCTCCACCCATCTAACGAAGGCGACATAAAGATTTTTTTTTTCAATTTATCATGGTGGAAAATGGAAACTTATGTCCCCACCGTTGAAATCAACAGCCCAACAGACCACGTTTTTGTTCCTTTCTTTGTAATATCTCCACAATATGGCAGTGGTTGTGTTTGCTGAAATATTTGTGCTGACTTTGACTTGTGGTGCTCATCTTTGTAGCACAGATTATCTTGACTGTTCTTTTTTCTGCTAGTTGAAGCTCCAGAAAGCAATTGTGCATAAACTTCAACAAAGATACGGTACTGTTAGGACCAAATAAAATTACTTGTTTTACATTTTTTAAGTGATGGGAACTTGATAGCTGCATGTTTCCCCAGTTGTGAGATCATATTCGAAAAAAAAAAATCGCTGTTTCGTTCTTTCCAGCACCTGCACAATCACGTGGTGGTGTTTGCTCACTATATGGTGTTTCAGCTGTTGCTTCATCTTGCTATCACGAATTTTTCACTTGCGCTAGTGCTCTTGATAGCTAGGACGAGCCGACAGGGATCAGCTGCGTGAGGCGAGCATCCTTGATTGCGGTGGTACAAGAGGCCGAGGAGGAAGTGGTCGGCGGAGGGAGACGCCGTAGGCGGCGTCACTGCACAATGGTAAGCTTCCTGAGGCCTTGTTCGTTTCGTCCCAACCCGGCCGGAATTGGGCCGAAATCCCCGTGAGACGGCCTCGTTCGGTTGCTGAATGGGCTGAATGATCCCAGTAAGGTAGCACTGGCGAAGCCGCAGAAGCCCGCTCTGAATCTTCATAGGCCAGAATAAATAAGCTCGCGGGCGGCCAGCCGGAATCCTATTTTCCTTTTTTTTTCTTTTTCTTCATTTTTTCTTCTACCTTTCTTTTTCATTTCTTTTATTCATTTCTAATTAAAAAAGGTTTCTATGTGTAACAAAAATTATATATATTTTTAAAAAAATAGTGTTCATACTAAAAGGAAGTTCAGTGGATACGAGAGAAATGTGATATAGAAAAATATCGAACCGATTCTAAAAAATATTTGTGGTGGCTCAGAATAAAAAGTATGGCTTCAAAATAAATTATTTTTATATTTTACTAAATAGAACATATAAACAAAAGTAAATGGGCGTGTTTTCAAATTTTATTTATATATTTTACTTTATTCAAAAAATGTTACTTGTTAATGGGTCGCGATAATGTGGCCTTCGCACAACTCACGCCAACATGCGAGCAGTCTACATTCTACACGTGTTGGCTAGAAGTCAGGGTTACAGCGCTGGGTTTCTTCTTTTTGGGAGACACGTCACTTGTTTTTGGTATGTCCTGGTAGGCAAGAGTTGAACATGGTTTTTTCCTTTTGATATTTAAATTTTCAAAATCTAATAGGTTTTTTAAGGTGTCTACAAATCATGAACGACTTACACGGTTGATATTCTCGTAATGCAATTTCCTTCTTTATAAATATTATAATGATGTAAGGGACCGTACTGTAGTCCTGTGCTACAACAAACTGTGGATGATCTTGGCTCTTGGGTAAGGACATCTCCACTAGCAGGCCCCAAAGCTCCCCCATATACGTTATGGGGGTGCTGGATAAAACTGTGTCGACGGCATGGGCAGCTTGTTATTGTGTCTGACATTACCGTGCCGGATCCAACGTGCAGGGTTTGGTATGCGCCCCCTTAGAAGAGGCACAAAATGGAACCTATACCACTTTCCCCTTCCCCAAATTTGATGTGTGCTGAAGTGGCACAAACCCCAACGAGCCCGAACAGGCAGAACGGGTTGTGACCAATGACCCGCCACCCTCCATTTCACCTCTATCTATCATTGGTTTGTAATATAGTGGCCAGACTTTGTTGGCGTTTTGGTAACCAGCTTCATGGCTCGTGAATTTGAACTTTATCTGAATATGGTCGCCTTTTTGGCTGACTTTGAACTTTCATTTGCGCTGAATTATTTGCATTTTTGTTATAACGAAAATATTTTGGGTGGCCGGTAGCGGGAGGATTGAATAGCGACATTAATTTCTAACGGAATCCCAAAACGCTTGTTCGACACTGTTGCTGAGCAATATATGAGAGGCGAGGTGAAGATGTCCCCTGTTGCCCGAAAATAGGTGTTGGCACCTAGGTTCCATGGAAACCAAAACGATGTAGCACCCCAAAATTCATATTTCTGGATCTCAACAAAATTTAAATAAATTTTGTGCATGAAGATGCACATATGTATGTGCGTGCCTTTTTTTTGTACCCAAATTTAAAGTACGTAGCTTAGGAAATTCCCTTACATGTTGCCCATGTTGCCAGATAACGCAGCGACGCTGAAAGATAGCGAAAGCTAGCTAGAGAACAATCTGAGACAGCCCGGGATTGAAGGCTTCACATGAACGTGCCTTTCATGGCTATGCGCGTCTTTAAGTTTGGGCGATCGACGCGGCATCGCCTCGTTCCAGTGCGTGCCCCGTCCACATCAGCCACAGGTCAGCTGTTCACGCGGACCAGGGATACGTACGTACATTACCCGGCGGGAACGGACGTACGGTCGCTCACTCGGCCAGGACCAGCGATACGCGCACAATAATACACACTATACGCAGCATGGTGGTAGTACAGTATCATTCCCCTGTATACGTTATGCTGCGCAACCCGATCCAGCTTGTCATAGAGATACGCAGACAGTGAGGCGCACGAACGATCGATCCGTTCCACCAACCGATCGATCGGGTTTCAGAAGATACACGACATTCCGAAGGAAGCATCATAAATTTAGCAGCGCGCTTCGGTAGCGTGATAGCGTCCATCCACCAGAAGTTTTTCAGCAGTGTTGCTTCCTGTACAGGTATGCCAGGTATATATGTCCATCCATATGCGGAAAAAAACAAAAAATGTACTCCCTCCACAAAATATTCACTGGTGTAAAGATCTTTTGCTCTCCTGGGCCGAAAATATTTGTCGCGGTTCGGGGCATAGACATATTTTAGGCTTTTTTTTTCTAAACTTGCCACAAGTATTCAGGGCTGGAAGGAGTAGCTTTTTCGTGAATCATTTTTCGTAAATGCATGCATCCAGCCATGTTTTAGTGTGTATGCTCACTCACTTTGATTCGTATCTAATTGAATTTAAAATATCTAAAAGATCTTACACCAATAAGCAAAGGAAGTATTAGTGAGAAAATAGGATTTTTTTCTCCAAAATAGACGAGCAAAGAATATTGTTGGCAATCATGACCAGTGCGTGCGTGCAGCTCTGGAAAGGTTGGCCAGCAGCAGTACCCTTACACCTGTGTAACGAATCAAGGCATGATCGTCTGATGATACGTATGTTGCATGCAAATGAGGGAGATGATGGGCACATGATTAAATTCCGAGTGAATTTCACTTTTTAGCTTGACCTTTTGTATGTGTCACACATATTATCCCACATAGTGGTATTTCTAAAAAAAAACTGTTTAGAAAACTTTACATATGGTTTAACCCCTATTTAGCATTTTGCTCGTTATTGTTAGGTACGACATGCATGATACGTCTATGTGGTGCTACAAAATGTGTAGAAAACGGAGGGTGTCATCGACGATGATGCCCACACTTCTTTTATCCATATGATCCATTTCAGACACCGATCATAAGGTGACACCTTGTTGAAGTCGTAGTCACCTTGCCGATGTGGTGGCCTCCATTGGTTGCTCTTGGCTTTTCATATAGATTTGGCCATGGCGGCGCGAGGACTTGTTTTACTTCTTGAAAAGGCATTGCTGCGGAAGAAGTTGACATAGCCGTAGGTGTTAATTTTATATCTTCTAATGGTCGTGCCATAGTTATCTATGTTATGTACTTTACCTGTTGATGGCATCGGCCTCATTGGCTTGCTTCAACTTTAATAATTAAAAAAAAAGGTTGTGAGCAATCTGATTTTGAGGCCTGGGTTTCAGCCTCCATTTCAAAACAGCTGACACCTTGCCTAATTGAAAGCCCTCAGAAAACGAGGGTCCAATTTTTTTAAAAGATTATTATCTACACGATGTTTTACTCACATTAGATTCACACACAAATGCATTACAGAGGAAAAAAGAAGTGAAATTCCGGATACCCTCACCTAGCATGCACGGTGTTTCACTCTTATTTTTTTCGGGATCATTTTTTCACAGAGCTCTCAATCCGTTTTGGAGCCGAGCACCAGGGGGCGTGCATCAGGGCACGATCCTGCTATTTTTTTCTTGTGTCCGCCCACATGGCTCTTGCATTCATCTCACCGCCACATGAGTGTCACTGTCATAATCTTCAGGTACAACAGCGCCGCTACGCCACACCGTCATGTTCTGTTCCTACACATGGCCTGTAAGCAAACTACATTTTCTTTCGCGGTTCTCAACACTTGCTGCTGTTCCACTTCGTTATACTTCCACCTGTTTATCTTTTAGAATCCAGATCATCAGTGTATGGAGAAACTGAGGATAAGATGTTACTAGCATCTCGTGGACCTGCATTTTCTGTACCAGACACTAGGTACGTACATAGGACGGGGCAAGGAGGGAGCACCACAATTGAGCATGCAGCAACTGGTCGGAGCGCGACGGGTCCATGAGATGAGAGAGCGGGGGCTGGCGAGTTAGTGACAGGAGATTAGCCGTGATGGCCGGGCGGTCATGTGCAGCTAACATGGCATGGGGCCGGTCACCGGCGGCAAGCGCTGGCCCTGGGGAACTGTTGCTTTCCTGAAACTGAAGCCGGAGCAGAGCCGCTAGCCTGTTGGCCACCGCGCTCTGCGGCGGCGCCATGTTAGCCTTGGAAAGCATCAGCGCCTTTGCAGGCTAGGATCGAAGAGTGGGTCAGCATAGAAAATTTGTAATAGCCGCCGAGGCCGATTGATGTGTAATTTAAGGAGCATGAATTTGTCAGGCATTCCTGCATCATGTGGATAGCAGCCTTGTTTGGAAGCTGTTGGAACTATATACTGCGGTCTCGCTCTCACCTACACAGGGTCGTCCCATGTTACGTGTCCCATTCACGTGAGCGGCGCAGCATGTGACCGAGCATATGAGCGCCTTCTCCTACCGCCGGCGAGGAGCCCACGGCCGGGATCGAGGGGTTTGCCCTGTTCAAACCTTAACTAACCATCAACCTTAAACCTTGCGCTAATCATTGGATGCCCGTAATAAGCTAACTAGTTAATTGCTTCTTCTAGACTCGTAGTCTGCTCGCGCTTGATGATTCCATCCGTGCGGGTGGTGTGTTGCATGGCCTCACTGGGGGCAGCTTCATGTGCCGATGTGCGTTGTGCCCCCGACAAATCCACGCTTCCCTTTTTGCGTCTGCTGATGGTCCAATGTGTACCCTTCGGAAGGACTATACATATAGCTAAGCCGAGATTAACTGTTCATTTGGTAGCCGACGCCGATCTTCTGCCGTCAGTAATCCTCTTTCCTGCTTCACTTTACTGAGGAAAGTTTAAATCGTATATTCACTCTACCTCAATAGCAAAACACGCTATCATGGTGAGTCAAGGGTTCCTTTGATTAATAGGATAGAAAAATTGTAGAAATAGAAAAAAAATATAAGATTTCAATGTCATACCTACTTAAATTCTATAGAAAGATGAAGTATATTTGATTGTAGCCAAAAAAAAATCTATGAAGTGTGACCTAATATTTTTTACCTATAGGATTTACAGTACAAAATTTTCATTGGATAATTTTATATAGTATATGTTTCTATGAATTAAACAACTTGTGCAGGAAAATTTTCTACTGGATTCAAATCCTACATAATTTCCTATACAAATTCTATGAATCAAAGAAGTGATAAATTGGATTCCGATAAAAGCTTCCAAGCAAGGGCCATGAGTGACCCATTGGTAAAGTTGTGACAACCATGGGGTTAGTGGAGGTGCTAGTGTCCCAAGGGTTAAGTGTCCGGCCATTTTGAATTTTCGAGGCATGAATGTTAGAAGTGGCGCACCATGGGGTGGTGACATTGCTATATTTTTCTCTTTTTTTGAAATTTTTGTCTAAAATCTAAAACCTGAAAAAGTTCCTGTTTCCTTTTTGATTTTGGGGAATCTAAAAAAATTATAAACGCCCAAATGGCGTTGAAATCAGATGTAAAATGTCGCGTAGATACATTTGCATATAAAAAACTTTTACATCAGAGGTCGTATGCAACTAGAAAAGCCGTTTTACCGAAACATGACACCATTTAGCAAAAAAACAATTTCGAAATTCATATTTGTTAATTTTTATTAAAACTAGATGACATAATACATGGGCATCTCGAAGGATTCTATTTTTTAAATCTTCTATCTATTTCTTTTACTTTTTTCAAAACCGAAAAGGCGATCCACGGGGGTGTGATGGAAATTTTGGCGCACATATATGTGGTGTGCCACTGGTAACTCCTTCCCATCTATACCATCAGCCCCACACCTAGAAATGGCGCCACTGCTACCTCAAATAGCAGTGGCGCACTGATACGTCTCAAACGTATATATAATTTCTTATGTTCCATGCTAGTTATATGACAATACTCACATGTTTTATATACACTTTATATCATTTTGATGCATTTTCCGGCACTAACCTATTAACAAGATGCCGAAGCGCCAGTTCATGTTTTCTGCTGTTTTTGGTTTCAGAAATCCTACACAGGAAATATTCTCGGAATTGGACGAAACAAAAGCCCACGGTCTTATTTTCCACGGAGCCTTCCAGAAGTCCGAAGAGTAGACGAAGAGGGGCGACGAGGCGGCCACACCCTAGTGGGGCGCGGCCCCACCCCTGGCCGCGCCACCCTATGGGGTGGGCCGCTCGAGCGTCCCCCGACTCGGCCCCTTCGCCTATATAATCTCTCCGTCGCGAAAACCCTATGACAGAGAGCCACGATACGAGAAAAGTTACTGAGACACCGCCGCCGTCAATCCCATCTCGGGGGATTCTGGAGATCGCCTTCGGCACCATGCGGGAGAGGGGAATCATCACCGGAGGGCTCTACACCACCATGCCCGTCTCCGGACTGATGCGTGAGTAGTTCATCCTTGGACTATGGGTCCATAGCAGTAGCTAGATGGTTGTCTTCTCCTCTTGTGCTATCATGTTTAGATCTTGTGAGCTGCCTATCATGATCAAGATCATCTATTTGTAATGCTACATGTTGTGTTTGTTGGGATCCGATGAATATGGAATACTATGTCAAGTTGATTATCAATCTATCATATATGTGTTGTTTATGATCTTGCATGCTCTCCGTTGCTAGTAGAGGTTCTGGTCATGTTGATACTTGTGACTCCAAGAGGGAGTATTTATGCTCGATAGTGGGTTCATGCCGCAATTGAATCTGCGACAGTGACAGAAAGTTCTAAGGTTGTGGATGTGCTGTTGCCACTAGGGATAAAACATCAATGCTTTATCTAAGGATATTTGTAATGATTACATTACGCACAGTACTTAATGCAATTATCTGTTGTTTGCAACTTAATACTGGAAGGGGTGCGGATGCTAACCCGAAGGTGAACTTTTTAGGCATAGATGCATGCTGGATAGCGGTCTATGTTCTTTGTCGTAATGCCCTAAGTAAATCTCATAGTAGTCATCATGATATGTATGTGCATTGTTATGCCCTCTCTATTTGTCAATTGCCCAACTGTAATTTGTTCACCCAACATGCTATTTATCTTATTGGAGAGACACCACTAGTGAACTGTGGACCTCGGTCCATTCTTTTACATATGAAATACAATCTACTGCAATCTCTGTCTCTGTTGTTCTTCGCAAACAAACATCATTTCTCCACACCATACGTTTAATCCTTTGTTTACAGCAAGCCGGTGAGATTGACAACGTCACTGTTAAGTTGGGGCAAAGTATTTTGATTGTGTTGTGCAGGTTCCACGTTGGCGCCGGAATCCCTGGTGTTGCGCCGCACTACACTCCTTCACCAACAACCTTCACGTGGCCTTCATCTCCTACTGGTTCGATAACCTTGGTTTCTTACTGAGGGAAAACTTGCTGCTGTACGCATCACACCTTCCTCTTGGTGTTCCCAACGGACGTGTGCTTCACGCGTTATCAAGCTCTTTTTCTGACGCCGTTGTCGGGGAGGTAAGGTAAAAGGTATTCACATCCTCCGACTACTAAGTTATTTCCTAGCACTGTTGCCGGTGTGTGAGTGCTTGAAGGTATCTCCTTTAGATTCTGCAATTTTATCTTTTTGTCTCTTGTTTTTATTTTTACTAGTTAGGCTTAATGAAAAACAATAAAAAAATTAGAGATCTTTATGAACTTTATCTTGAATTAGGACATGATGTGTTTGAAGAGAAAATTAAAAACCTATGGAACTTTATATGAATGCTAATGGCAATGTTATTAGTATGAATGCTTTGAACACCATTGTTGCTAATGCTATGGAAAATTCTAAGCTTGGGGAAGCTGGTTTTGAGGAGCATGATATTTTTAGTCCCGCAAGCATGGAGGAGAAAATTTACTTTGATGATACTTTACCTCCTATATATGATGATTACAATGATGACTATCATATTTTCAGTCCACCTACTATTGAGAAGAAAATTAATTATGATTACAATATGCCTCCTATATATGATGATTATGGTGATGAGAATAATAATGATAGCTATCTTATTGAATTTGCTCCCACTATAATTAATAGTAATGACTATGCTTATGTGGAGAGTAATGACTATGCTTATGTCGAGGGTGCTCCTCGGCAATGCCCTCCGATAGGGGCTTAGGGTTGATGGAATCCTGCAAGCTGACACGAGACATCGGTACACAGACAAGCGGGGAGAGCGATTTACCCAGGTTCGGGGCCCTCGATGAGGTAAAACCCTTACGTCCTGCCTGTCTGTTCTTTGATTATGATGAAAATAGATTACAATGGGGTGCCGAATAGTTCGGCTGTGATCTCGTCGAGATGCTAGTTGCTAGGGTAACCTGGTTCTAAGCTTCTGTTGGCTATTGCTGCTAAGATTGATTGTGTCCCTCGGCAGGCCCTCTCCTGGCCTTTATATAGGAGGCCAGGTCTCAAGGGTCCTACCCGAGGACGACTAGGTTTACAGTAGATTAGATCTAATCTTTCCTTGTTTGTCCGTTTCCTGATCTTGTCCGCCAAGGAACCTTCTGACGCACCGGCCTAGTGGCCCATCTCGCCTTCTAGTAGCTTCATGGGCCTCCAACTTGTCAATATCAGATAGGGCAATACTGGTTACCCGAAGGGTAATGCCCACGTCAGTAGCCCCCGAGTGTCTAGCCGAAAATAATTCGGGTAGAGACTGATGCATGTTTTCTTCTCCTTCACTGTTCTTGCTCATCTTTAATTGTGCTTCATCTTCTTCTTATCGGGTGCGCGTCAGCGCTCCCGATGGGAGTAGCCCCCGAGTCTAGGTACGGATGCTTGCAATCCGTGCGTAGACTCAAGTTGTACCACTCGAATGCTTTCCTCTGCCGAGGTCTTCATAAATCATCCGATATATTTTCTTTATGCAAAGGATAATGAGTAACGTGCCCAACTGTTGTTTGGTTAACTGCCGATGGCAAAACACCGTTACCCTACACAGAATCAAGTCCCCGGGCATGATCCTGGAGTGCAAAAAACTTCTATCAGGTATGCATCACGAGCTCCCGATGGGAGTAATAGCCCCCGAGTGCCTGGGTGCACGCGCTTTGCAACCGAGTGCTGACTCAAACCTTCTTCCTTCGACTGCCCATTTTGTCGAGTCTTTATTTTATCGGGTGCGCGTCAGCGCTCCCGATGGGAGTAGCCCCCGAGTCTAGGTACGGATGCTTGTAATCCGTGCGTGGACTCGAATCCTTCATCCGATAACTTTTTATGTTTCCTTCGAATGCTTCCAAATTATGACGTCATTGCTGACGTGTAACTGCTGCAGGCTGATTTGACGGGCCCATCATGACGAGCTAGCCCTAGCCCTGCTCAATCAGTTTTTTAGGGCTTGACCACTATACGCGTAACGACCGAGGTGGCTCCTCGATTTTCGCGCAATCGTGGGCGTAGTGGGCCGTCAATTCCTTCCCTTCCTCAAGCGCCACGTGCTTACTTCAATTTTTCCTTGAAATCTCCAAGGGACAAAAAGTTCTCAATTTTCTCCACGGTTCCCGCAGCATCTCCTCATTCTCCCTCTTCTTCCTTCTTTCGCCATTGTTGCGCCGCCACCACAGTTTCAATCTTCCTCAGATCTCGCAATGGTGAAGAAGAAGAACACCGCCGCCGCTGCTAGTTCCACCAGCGGAGGTGCCGCTGCCAAGTCCTCCTCTTCTCTTCCGAAGGGGAGCGCTCCAAACGCCCCTCCCCCAGCTCCGGCGCCGCCAGCGCCGTCGGGCTCGATGGCCAAACCTGGGGACTGGGTAGCTTCAACCGTCACCAAGCGCGACGAAAAGAGGTCTCAAAGCTTAGGATTGATATCCTCCGACGCGGGAGATGTGATCCTTCCAGGTGCGATCTCTCGGCCTGATCCTCCTGCTGGATTTTCTGTGATGTTCTTATCTTTTCTTCATCGAGGCCTTTCACTCCCCACTCATGGATTCCTCCTCCATCTCTTGCGGACGTATGAAATCCAATTGTGGCAACTTACCCCCAACTCAATCCTCCATGTTGCTGTGTTCATCACCCTTTGCGAGGCGTTTTTGGGCATTGAACCTCATTTCGGGCTGTGGAAGAAGATCTTCTATGTGAAAACATACAGCAGTAGTAATGGGTACTTTGTCACCGGAGGAGTAGGTTTTGTTGCTCGCTCAGAAGTTAATTACTTTAATTTTCCAATGAGAGAGTCTGTGCAAGGATGGAGGTTGAAATGGTTTTACGTTAAAGATTCCTCGTCACCCGAATGTCGACTCCCCTGCTATGCCGACGTTACTGAAGCCAAGCCCAAGGACTCTTGGAAGAACATCCTCTCAGCCGACGAAAGGACCTCAGCCGAAGAATTGTTCGCCAAATTCCTTCGAATCAAAGAGGCCGACGGCCAAACTATGATTGGTACGGAGGTGGCAGCAGTTTTCCTGAAGCGCCGAATCCAACCAGTCATGGCCAGAGTTCACCCGATGTGGTTGTACTCAGGTCCAAAGGATGAGACCAGGATCAATGCTGCCGATCTATCAGAAAAAGAGCTGCTTGACGAAGTTCGTCGTCTTACTTCCTTCAACCAGGAAGATTCGATTCCGCTGATCTCTTCTTATGCTCCCCTTGACGTTGATCATCCACCATCAGGGGTATTTTCCTTTTTTCACATCTCTATTATAGCTCCTTGCTTAGCCGACATGATTACCTTTGTTCTTACTTGTCATTCTTCTTTGCAGATCCCTATAGCTTCGAAAATACACGCGATTCACCGGGTGATACCTACGAGGGGAAAGGCTCCTCAATCCCAGAGATTTCCACACCATCGATCAAACAGGTTTAGAGGATGAATATAATGGTCCAATGAATCTTGAAGTTGCCCGCGCTGATCTTCCCTCCTCACCGATAATACGTGTATCGCAGATGGATCGATGCGTAACGTCGACAACGATCGTGATACATTTGTTGATGCAATGCGGATGGGGTCGAAGCTTCTCTGCGAAGAGATCAACCGGCGGTTTTGCCGATGAAGATGATCTCTTCGACATGTAAGTAGTTCCTTTCTCGAAAGTTATACCGTGCCTTTTTTACCTTCCATACTGTTATAATCACAATGATCGTTTACTTTTGCAAAGGATTTGAGGGCTTTATCGAGCCTCCTCCTAAAAAGGCCAAATCTGATCTTTGTTTCGCCGGTCGTGGTGGCTTCGAAGCTTCGGCTCCTAAGGCTGCCCCCATGGCTCAAGCATCGGCTGCGTCTTCCCTTTCCAAAGGGAAGGATATTTCTCCAAGCTGCCATCTGCGGCTCCTTTTTCTGTAAGTCCTCTTCTGATCTTAATACAAATTCCTTGGAGCGTGCCCTGTTTAATTGTTTTTCTTTCTCTCTTTAAGGACCTGCGTGGCGTTATCTCCTCTCTGGAGGTTTTCGCCTCTCGATTCACTTCTCTAGAGGCTGACAAAGTTCGGCTGCGAAAAGAAGTCGAATCTTCCTCCTCAAAACTGGATGGCGCAGTCAAGATAGCTGCCGCGGCTCGCCAAGAGATTGATTCTCTGAAGGAGGAGCTGGCCAAACTGAAAGGGAAGCTGAAGGAAGAAGAAGCATCCAGGCTGGTAGCTGAGGCTCGAGCAGCCGAAAAGGATGAAGTCCTTCGTCACTCTTCTTTGGCCTTGCTTGGTAATCTCTAACATACTTTTGTCGGGAGACGTTCTTATGATTTAAACTTTTTGTCAATGACTGAATTTTTTCCTTCTTTTGTGTTGCAGAGGCAGCAAACATTCCTGTCGATGCCCTGGAAAGAGTTCCAAATAATTCCCCGGCGAACGCGGTGTCAACGATTCTCGCTTCTCACCAGCTTACACAAGAGCTTTTTGTGAAGGGGAAGGGTGCTCTGGCGCGGATGCACTCGATGATCTTCCCCAAGATTAAACAAGAGAAGACCCTGGGACAGCTGATCGATACCTTCGCGGTTAACACCAAGGAGGTCATCGAGGTATTCAAGCGACATCGCGCACTTTTGGTGCTGTCCTAGCCTTCCAGCTTATGATGGGTTACGGCTTTAAGGGTGACATCGAGGAAATGACTAAGGGGCTTCCAAAAGGGCAAGACGGGCAGCCTGTTGATTTAAGCACCTTTAAGGCATCTGCTCTTACTTGTGCCCGTCAGCTTCTTGAACTGGTTTCATCAAGGAAATCATCGACTGGCCCTAGTTCATCGACTCAAACACAGCTTCCTTGATTCTTGTACCAAACTTGTGCCTTGAGTTGATGCGAAACATTGCTCTGCCGCCAAACTCATGTTTTTGTAATAAACTTCGTGCTAGCATTTGTTGTAGGCCCAGTTTTGCTATGATATCACTTTCTTGCACTTCTCCCGATGGGAGTTATTTTGGACGTTGGGCTGTACCATATCCATCACTTTTTTATAGCCAGTACTTCTTGCAGGTCTTCCCAGTGCCCTCATTTGCAGACGACTCGTCGGGTGCGCTTCCTGAAAGCGATCGGATCCAGCGCATGAAAGACCGAATAACACAGATGGAGAAGGATTTACGCAGCACTTATGCCTTAGCTGCCATCGTCAATAAAAAGAGCGAGATTGCAGCCGACGTGGAGCGGTACATTCTTGGCGAGCTGCATAAGGCTACCGAAAGTTTAAACTGTAAGTTTCTTGATCCTTTTGCCTGCTTGCTAGCAACTTCTTGTCTGAGTCTTTTACTAATTCTTTCGGCAGTCATAGCGTTGAACCCTGCGGAAGAGAACAAGCGGATACACGAGCGGGTGCATGCTTTGACTCAGCTTTCCTCATCCGAAGAGATTTTCTGGCGGGAACACTCGAAGGCTTCGGCCGTCGTCAAATTTCAAGATCGAGTGCAACAGGTCCACCAGTTCTTCGACAAGTGCTACAAGGCCATGAGGGTAGTTTGGAAAACAATGTTTCCTCTCAATGCAGTTCCCCCTACCCTTTTGACTTTGATGTCTGAATTTGGAAGTGCCAAGAAGGTTCGGGAGCTAGTAAGATCTCAAGTCTTTGCAGGGGCCAAATGTACGCTTGCCCTTGTGCTTGCTTGTTATCCTTCAGCTTGCTTGCTGTCTATTGCCAACGCAACTGGTGATTTCGAGGAGCTGTACCCGAAGGTTTTAGCTCCTGCTCATGTAATTGTCGACAGGCTTGAGGAGATGTCAAAGGTACCTGAGGAAAAGGAAACTCCGCAAGGGTGATGTAAAGGTGTAAAGTTACTTTTGTAAATTGTATTGGCTAATTCATCCGAGTGTTCGGGTTTTTTGGGCCAAAAACTTCTTATCTGGTTGGTACATGAATGTGTACTTTTACCATGCCGTTGGCAAATATTTAAAGGGGCGAAGCTTAATTGCCCGTTGGATGTATGAGTACTAGTTGGTTAGCAAATCATTATGAGTGATCAGCTCGTGTTGCAGGTTTTGCTAAACCTGTTGTATGCGCAACTTTGCTTTCAACCGTTTGTAAATTTCGACAGTCATTCCCGAATTTTTCGGGTGTAATGGTTCTGCCGATAAGCCCGTTGCTCTCTGATATTTCCATAAGTGAAATATCGAGCGTGGGTTGTGTGTAAGTTTTTCCAAACTCTTGCTTTATACGGCACTCGTAGAGGCATCTGAAGCAGAGGGAAAGGTGACGTCATTGTAGCACTCGTAGAGGCTTTTTGGAGCACGATCTTCCGCCCTGTACTATGTTTGCATAGTGATGGGGCTTAGAAGTTTCTAGTTACTGCAATGCTTAACAAGAATCGAAGCTTTAAGTTCTTATTAATAAGGTAAGCACGATGCTAGAGGGCGAAAAGAGGAAGGCCCTGTTTATAATGAAGGGAAAGAAAGAAAGTAAAAGCTGGTAAACTGCTTAGTCAAGGAAGGGGTTCTTTTCTTCTTCTGGCTTCTTCTCCGCGTTAGTGATTGCTGCAGTGTTGCTGGTTTCATCAGGGGTTTGAGCGGTGGTTGCCAGCGTCTTGCTTTCTCCTAAACCTTCTGTGCCATCAACTGCCGAACCCTTTGCTGCCGAAGCTTTAAGGGCGAGAACGGCTGGCTGCTTCTTTATTTCCCGGCCATCTTTTTCTTCCTTGATCTCTCGTAAAGACAGCTTGGGCGGAAGGTCGATGATTTCTTGCTGTTTCCCGAACTTCGCAGCAATCCTCTGAAAGTCGCAATCACAATTATCCGAGCGCGAAAAACTTCCATAGACTGTGATGTTTGTCCCATTATTCCCAGGCATTTTCAGCTTGAGGTATGCATAATGTGGTACAGCCATGAACTTGGCATACGCTGGTCTCCCGAGTATAGCGTGATACTGCGACTCCCAGTTCACCACTTCAAACTCGATTTTTTCCTTCCTGAAATTATCGGCTCTACCGAAGATAACATTCAGGTAAACTTTGCCAAGAGAGTGGCCCGGTGCGGTTGGAAGGATCCCGAGGAAGCAGGTGTCTGTTTCTTCCATCATGCTCATGGTGATCCCCATGCTTCTGATTGTGTCGACGAATATCAGGTTTAGTCCGCTTCCACCATCCATGAAGACTTTGCTCATCTTGAACCCCCCAATTTGTGCTTCGACTACCAATGCGGCGTGTCCGGGTTTTGGTATGGTCATCGGGTGATCTGCTCGACTAAATGTAATGTTCTGAGAAGACCAATCGACGTATTCAGGGATATTTGCCATGATGCTTTCTGCCAAGTTGATCTCTCGGGTGAGCTTCTTCATCTCCCTTTTTGAAACACCTGTCCTGTGGATCATGCTCATCTGCCCACGTGGTGGTGGAAACGCCTCGTTGGGTTGATGGGTTTGAGCCTGCTGGACTTGATGCTGCGGTGGAGGTGGGGGTGGTGGTGGTAGCTGTTGCTGACCTGATCTTTGGATGAGTTTGTGCATGTCAAGGAACTGCCGACAGTCCCTCAGCAGGTGACTTGACTTCGTCTTGCCGTCTTTGGAATCGACATACGAATGTAGGTAACAGGGGGCGTTGACCTGTTCGGCGTAAGGTAGTTCGGGAGTTCTCTGCTGTCGTGGTTTATAGTTACCACGGTTCCCAGAGTTGTTCCGGTTACCATCGTGCCTGTCGTCTCGATCGTCCTGCCGATCGGAATACCCTGCGGCTACCAGATTGTTGTCATCGTAGTTGCGGTTTTTCCTTCTCTTGTGATGATCCCTTCGGCCACCCGAGTCGTGCTTCGGCTGTTCATCGTCTTCGTCATCACTACGCTGCCGTGGCCTTCGTACGTTATCCTCACCATCAGCCCAGCTGTTGGCGATTTCCATTAGCTTGGTTATGGTTTTTGGCTTTTTGCGCCCGAGTTCTTCTATGTAACTTTCCCGCTGAACGCCGTCGCTGAAAGCGTCGATTGCTCTGTCGACAGATACGTCTTCGGCGGCGTTGAGGAGCTTCGTGAATCTCCCGATGTATGAACGCATTGACTCCTTCGGCTTCTGCCGACAGTTCCGTAGCTCTTCGATCCCGACGGGCCTCTTGTATGTTGCTTGGAAATTGGCAACGAAGGCGTCTACTAGGTCGTCCCATGATTTGACAGAACCTTTCGGCAGCCCCCTTAGCCAGGCCCGTGCTGAATCTTTCAAGTAGAGCTGTAAACACTGCATTGCCGCTATCTGGTTTCCTTTGTGCAAGATCACAGTCTGCAAGTAGTCGTCTATCCATGATCTTGGTTCTTGCTGCCCATCGTATTTGGCAGCGTCGGTAGGAGTAGGCTTAAACTTTTTGGGCTGCATTGCTTCGCGGATCTTGTAACTTAGACAATCGGCTCCCCTGAGTTCGCCGTCGTACTCCTGGTCTTCATCCGAAGAATCACTGTCATCGTCCTTTCTAGCGGCGCGTTGCCGCCTTGCTTTGTCGATCTTGCTCTGAGTGATTTCGTCCTGAGCATCCCTCGCATGATGTTTCGACCCACTGCCTTGGTAGGTGGTCTTTTCCTTTGACGGGACTAGGTTGTTCCCCAATATTGCGAGGCTTTCCAGGGCGCCTCGATGAGCTTGAGCCATGGGTCCTTCGGGGCGCTGGTTGATGAGGTAAGCGGCGAGGTTGGCCGTTGCTCCTGCAACGGTTTTTGGCCGTGGCATGCCCGCGGTATCCGTAGTCATAAAGGATTTAGTCAGATTCGATGTTATCTCTCTGGCGTCATCTTCCGAAAGCCTCGATATCCTTGACCGGTGCTTGCCTGCTCCCTGAGTGTTTCGGGAGGCACTCCCTTGTGAGCCCCTTCGTCGTTCGCTGGATCGATCCGCTGCAGATAAGCGTCTCTCGAAGGAGGCTTGCTCTTTCGACAGGTGCTCCCGGTTCTTCTCTAGTATGGAGCGATAAGCATTGAGGGTTCCAACCGAAGTCCCCGCGGGGAGCGGCGTATTGTTAAGTACTGCTGCCCTTGCTGCTGCCCACTCCTCATCCGCGATGGTGTAATCGCTGTCACGGTTGCTGGCGCTGTTCTCAAAACTCGCCCTTCTACTGGAACGAGGGGTATGGTCCTCGTCACCTCTACGCCTTATGTTTCCCGTGTTATTGGCGACATAAACCTGATGGTGTGCCGGTCTTCGGGTGATTCCCTGGACGGTGCTGTCGATACTGTCCTCTCCCGACGAATATTGGGCGTTGCAGATGAACGGCGTGTCACTCGATCCCAGCCCGTGCTTGGTGTCGCAGTTCAGGCAGTAGTACGAGGTTAATTCCGAAGATGTGAGATCGTCAGACCCTACCGACATGGAGGATACCGAGCGGGGAGTCGAGGGCGCTGGTGAGCACGTTGATTCTGTCAGACCAGCCGACAGATCGGGTGATGATGGTGCGCTTGACCTCGTCGATCCGGAGGTGGGAGATTCCAGCAATCGAAGGATTCCTTCAGCGTTGACGTTGTAGTGGACGCTGCCGAAGGTCATCTCCATGTTCCCTTGTAGATCTGAAAAGTTCGAGCGGGAGGAATCACTGTGTGGAGTAAACTCGTAGGAGCCGAATCGAATCGGGCTTCCCAGGATTGGCGACGATGGAGTCGACGAAGTCGCCGATGGAGTTGCCGGCGAATTTGCCGGCGAAACGACCGATGTCATGATCGGAGCTGCCGATGTCCTGCCTTGTGCCGACAGGCTTCCCACAGACGGCGCCAATTGTCGAGGGTGCTCCTCGGCAATGCCCTCCGATAGGGGCTTAGGGTTGATGGAATCCTGCAAGCTGACACGAGACATCGGTACACAGACAAGCGGGGAGAGCGATTTACCCAGGTTCGGGGCCCTCGATGAGGTAAAACCCTTACGTCCTGCCTGTCTGTTCTTTGATTATGATGAAAATAGATTACAATGGGGTGCCGAATAGTTCGGCTGTGATCTCGTCGAGATGCTAGTTGCTAGGGTAACCTGGTTCTAAGCTTCTGTTGGCTATTGCTGCTAAGATTGATTGTGTCCCTCGGCAGGCCCTCTCCTGGCCTTTATATAGGAGGCCAGGTCTCAAGGGTCCTACCCGAGGACGACTAGGTTTACAGTAGATTAGATCTAATCTTTCCTTGTTTGTCCGTTTCCTGATCTTGTCCGCCAAGGAACCTTCTGACGCACCGGCCTAGTGGCCCATCTCGCCTTCTAGTAGCTTCATGGGCCTCCAACTTGTCAATATCAGATAGGGCAATACTGGTTACCCGAAGGGTAATGCCCACGTCAGCTATCTTATTGAATTTGCTCCCACTATAATTAATAGTAATGACTATGTTTATGTGGAGAGTAATAATTTTACGCATGTACCTCATGATAAGAATGTTTCATGTGATAGTTATATTGTTGAATTTGTTCATGATGCTACTGAAAATCGTTATGAGAGAGGACAATATGGTTGTAGGGATTTTCATGTTACTAAAACACCTCTCTTTTTGCTTAAAATCTTGAAGTTACGTTTGTCTTGTTTTCTATGCTTATTGCATTATGCTTTGTTTATTTACAAGATTCCTTTTCATAGGAAGTGGGTTCGATTTAAAAGTTATTTCTTATTTGCTTTTGATGCTCTCTTTTGCTTCAACTCTTATTTCTTGCGAGAGCATCATTAAAATTACTGAGCCCATCTTAATGGCTATAAAGAAAACACTTCTTGGGAGATAACCCATGTTTTTATTTTTGCTACTGTTTTGTTGTGTCTTGGAAGTTGTTACTACTATAGCAACCTCCTCTTATAATGTTTATTTCATTGTTGTGCCAAGTAAAGTCTTTGATAGAAAGTTGATACTAGATTTAGATTTCTGCGCAGAAACAGATTTTTAGCTGTCACGAATTTGAGTTGATCTCTCTTTAGGAAACTCGTAAAATCCTGAAAAAATTCATGCGTGATCCTCAGATATGTACGCAACTTTCGTTCAACTGGAGCTTTTCTATCTGAGCCTGTTAAGTGCCTCGAAAAAATTCGTCTTTACGGACTGTTCTGTTTTGACAGATTCTGCCTTTTATTTCGAATTGCCTCTTTTACTGTGTTGAGTGGATTTCTTTGCTCCATTAAATTTCAGTAGCCTTGGGTAATGTCCAGAAGTGTTGGGAATGATTGTGTCCTTGCTGAACATGTGAATTTTTGATTATGCACTAAACCTCTAATGAGATTGCTTTGAGTTTGGTGTGAAGGAAGTTTTCAAGGATCAAGAGAGGAGGATGATATAATATGATCAAGAAAAGTGAAAAGTCTAAGCTTGGGGATGCCCCCGTGGTTCATCCCTGCATATTTCGAGAAGACTCAAGCGTCTAAGCTTGGGGATGTCCAAGGCATCCCCTTCTTCATCAACAACTTATCAGGTCACTTCTAGTGAAACTATATTTTAATTCCGTTACATCTTATGTGCTTTACTTGGAGCGTCTGTGTGCTTTTATTTTCATTTTGTTATTTTCATTCTCTGAATAAATTCGGATCCTAGCAATCCTTGTGTGGGAGAGAGACACGCTCCGCTTTTTCATTTGAACACGTGTGTTCTTAATTCATGTTCATGGCGAAAGCTGAAAGGCGCAGCACTTATTGTTATTTTGTTGGAAACAGGAAATGCTTCATGTGGTAATTGGTATATTGTCTTGAATAATTTGATACTTGGTAATTGTTTTGAGCTCTCAAGTAGATCATGTTTAAGCTCTTGCATCATGTAGTTTAAATCTATTAATGGAGAACTACTATAGAGCTTGTTGAAATTTGGTTTGCATGATTGGTCTCTCTAAGGTCTAGATATTTTCTGGTAAAGTGTTTGAACAACAAGGAAGTCAGTGTAGAGTCTTATAATGCTTGCAATATGTTCTTATGTAAGTTTTGTTGTACCGGTTTATACTTGTGTTTGCTTCAAACAACCTTGCTAGCCAAAGCCTTGTACTGAGAGGGAATGCTTCTCGTGCATCCAAAACCTTGAGCCAAAACCTATGCCATTTGTGTCCACCATAATTATCAACTATGTGGTATTTTTTCTGCGATTCCAAAGTAAATTGCTTGCGTGCTACCTTTAAAAAATTCATTCCTTGTCTTTGCAATACATAGCTCATGGGAAAGTAGCCTAAAAAACTATTGTGGTAATGAATATGTTGCTTATGTATTTTAGTTCTTATAAGTTGCTTGTTGAGCGGTAACCATGTTATCTGGGGACGCCATCAACCTGTTACACCTTTGTTGAATATCATGTGAGTTGCTATGCATGTTCGTCTTGTCTGAAGTAAGGGAGATTTGCCATGAGTTGAAATGGTTTGAGTATGCATATTGTTAGAGACGAACATTGGGCCGCCAACCAAAGCCATGTATCATGGTGGAAGTTTCAGCTTGAACATTAATCCTCAAATCTCTTATGAGAATATTATCTGCTGTTGAAGGCTTAAAGCATAAAAGAGGAGTCCATTATCTGTTTTCTATGTTGTTCCTGTATGGATGTCCTCAAGTTGAGATCTATCAAAATCGAGAAATCAAATGCGATTTATCTCCTTGGACCTTTGTACAGGTGGCATAGAGGTACCCCTTTGTGACACTTGGTTGAAACATATGTAATGCAATGATAATCCATGGAAGTTCGAGCTAATTAGGACAAGGTGCGGGCACTATTAGTATTCGATGCATGAGGCTTGCAACTTATAGGAAGTTTTATGCATAACCCATATGAATTATTACTACCGTTGACACAATTGTTTCCATATTTTCAAAATAAAAAGCTCTAGCACATGAGTAATCCCTGCTTCACTCTGCGAAGGGCCCTTCTTTTACTTTATGTTGAGTCAGTTTACCTACTTCTTTCTATCTTAGAAGCAAACACTTGTGTTAACTGTGTTACATGTTTACTTATTGCACTTGTTATATTACTTTGTGTTGACAATTATCCATGAGATATACATGTTGAAAGTTGAAAGCAACTGCTGAAACTTAAATCTTCCTTTGTGTTGCTTCGAAACCTTCTACTAAGAATCTATTGCTTTATGAGTTAACTCTTATGCAAGACTTTTTGATGCTTGTCTTGAAAGTACTATTCATGAAAAGTCTTTGCTATATGATTCAGTTGTTTAGTCATTATCTAGATCATTGCTTTGAATCACTTCATTCATCTCATATGCTTTACAATAGTATTGATCAAGATTATGATAGTAGCATGTCACTTCAGAAATTATCCTTGTTATCGTTTACCTACTCGAGGGCGAGTAGGAACTAAGCTTGGGGATGCTTGATACGTCTCAAACGTATCTATAATTTCTTATGTTCCATGCTAGTTATATGACAATACTCACATGTTTTATATACACTTTATATCATGTTGATGCATTTTCCGGCACTAACCTATTAACAAGATGTCGAAGCGTCAGTTCCTGTTTTCTGCTGTTTTTGGTTTCAGAAATCCTACACAGGAAATATTCTCGGAATTGGATGAAACAAAAGCCCACGGTCTTATTTTCCACGGAGCCTTCCAGAAGTCCGTAAGAGTAGACGAAGAGGGGCGACGAGGTGGCCACACCCTAGGGGGGCGCGGCCCCACCCCTGGCTGCGTCGCCCTATGGGGTGGGCCCCTCGAGCGTCCCCCGACTCGGCCCCTTCGCCTATATAATATCTCCATCGCGAAAACCCTATGACAGAGAGCCACGATACGAGAAAAGTTACTGAGACGCCGCCGCCAATCCCATCTCGGGGGATTCTGGAGATCGCCTCCGGCACCCTGCCGGAGAGGGGAATCATCACCGGAGGGCTCTACACCACCATGCCCGCCTCCGGACTGATGCGTGAGTAGTTCATCCTTGAACTATGGGTCCATAGCAGTAGCTAGATGGTTTGTCTTCTCCTCTTGTGCTATCATGTTTAGATCTTGTGAGCTGCCTATTATGATCAAGATCATCTATTTGTAATGCTACATGTTGTGTTTGTTGGGATCCGATGAATATGGAATACTATGTCAAGTTGATTATCAATCTATCATATATGTGTTGTTTATGATCTTGCATGCTCTCCGTTGCTAGTAGAGGCTCTGGCCAAGTTGATACTTGTGACTCCAAGAGGGAGTATTTATGCTCGATAGTGGGTTCATGCCTCCATTGAATCTGGGACAGTGACAGAAAGTTCTAAGGTTGTGGATGTGTTGTTGCCACTAGGGATAAAACATCAATGCTTTGTCTAAGAATATTTGTATTGATTATATTACGCATAATACTTAATGCAATTGTCTGTTGTTTGCAACTTAATACTGGAAGGGGTGCGGATGCTAACCCGAAGGTGGAATTTTTAGGCATAGATGCATGCTGGATAGCGGTCTATGTTCTTTGTTGTAATGCCCTAAGTAAATCTCATAGTAGTCATCATGATATGTATGCGCATTGTTATGCCCTCTCTATTTGTCAATTGCCCAACTGTAATTTGTTCACCCAACATGCTATTTATCTTATTGGAGAGACACCACTAGTGAACTGTGGACCCCGGTCCATTCTTTTACATCTGAAATACAATCTACTGCAATCTCTGTTCTCTGTTGTTCTTCGCAAACAAACATCATTCTCTACACCATACTTTTAATCCTTTGTTTACAGCAAGCCGGTGAGATTGACAACCTCACTGTTAAGTTGGGGCAAAATATTTTGATTGTGTTGTGCAGGTTCCACGTTGGCGCCGGAATCCCTGGTGTTGCGCCGCACTACACTCCTTCACCAACAACCTTCACGTGACCTTCATCTCCTACTGGTTCGATAACCTTGGTTTCTTACTGAGGGAAAACTTGCTGCTGTACGCATCACACCTTCCTCTTGGGGTTCCCAACGGACGTGTGCTTCACGCGTTATTACGCACCTATACGTGGTGCGCCATTTCTAAGTGTGGGGGGTTGTCAAACCATGGCCACCCATAGTGGTGACGCATTGCTCACCGGATGCGCCACTCGTAGCATGGCTAGCAGTGGAGCACCTCTTTGTGGTGCACCAGTATAGTGGTGCGCCACTCCTAATCATCCTACGGCTAGGATTTTTTCTAGTAGTGTTGCGTTATCTAAGATAGATCATTGATCGCCTTATCTAATTGAATTAGGACTAACTTAAATATTCAGTTCCAAGAGAGGGTGGGCAAGCAAGAAGAATTGAACGACCAAGCTCAGGATGAGGCCAATTTTTTTTTCTCAAAGCAAGGAGGGGGGATTTCCTAGGGGTCTCCATCAATATGATGCAAGTTATTCATAGTTTAAGACATGTAGCTTACCCTGATGATAATGGGGATGATGAGATGTTTAATCATATTGATGAGGATGAGGACGAGGAGGAGGATGCACAAAACTTTTATCAATTTTAATATGTAGTGTTTAACCATGTATAGTATTTTAGTTAGTGTTCTCCGTTGGTAATTGTTGTCTTCCAACATGTTTACCCTTTGCAAGTGTTTAAAGGACAAGAGGGACTCAACACACCCAGTTTTATATCTCAACTATCTATTACCTCACCTCTAGATCTCACAGCCATTTTTATATCTCAACCTTATCTATTAACTCACCTCTAGATCTCACGGCAAACCCTCACGTACCCTCACCTCTCACCCTCTCCGCGGCGGTGCGCACATCCCTGGTGCCCTTGATCGTGTGTGTGGGCACCACTCCGATGAAAACAACCATGGTTGCGGGCACCACTCTGATGCGCTCAACCATGGTGCGCGCACCTTGCCGCTGATATGTACAACCTTCCCTCGAGCACATCTCCGACTTTACTAGTATGATTATTAGGCCATTGGTCACAAAACTTAAGATTATTAATGGTGTCCGATGATTAAATAGTCTCAATCTGAAAAAGACATGTCTATGTTAGTTCAATTGGCCGATGATAGTGACAGATGTACTTAGAGTTTTAAGATTAAAAATAATATAAAAAAGTATGTTAGGAACTTCCGATTCCTTGCAATGTCATTAAACTAGCTATGGACAACGCGTGTGACAAGGTACTTTGTTCTCATCCGCATGTGCCCCCCACCATATGAGGTAAACTTGTGTGACTTATATGATGTAATAACATGTACATGTATGTATGTAAAATTATATAACTATTGAGAGTTAGTTTCAGCTCCATATTTCTGATTTGCCAATAGATATAGCCTGCGTTATAGGTTTTGCAATGCTATTAACATGATTAGATTAAGAAGGAGAAATCTAACACGCACAATTAGAAGATACATGCTCCAGATCCTTTACTACGTACGTCTGCACCATGAATAAGACTACCATCGGCAAACAAAATGGTAGCTTCAATTCCTTTGAATTCCAATCATCCTACTGCATTCATAATATTACTATCCGTACTTACTACAGCTAATAGTTGTTTCTTATTTTTATCTAGTACTTTGTATGCCCTTTTGCCTGGAGTTTTTGGTGTGGAGCATGGAAATTATGGTAATATAGTTTTGACGTACAATTTTTCGATAAAGAAAATATATTAATATTAGGAAGATCAATTACATCCAGCTTCTGCAACTATGCAATACCCTAATGGTAGTACGGATACACTCAACCAAAAAATAAAAAATAAAACTAAGAAACAAAAAGTTCCGCTACGGTGTTTCAGCCTAGCTGCAACAATACATCCACCACCATGACAACAACTGAACTCCAGACTCTCCAAAAAGCGACGGCTCCAAGAAGGAAACAGTGCACCAATGTCATCATCGCTCGATCAAAAGATTTTAGGTTTTCACCCTGAAGATAGTCCCCAATCTTAAAACAATGCCTTCAACAAGGTCATTCCTAGGCACAACCAGTTAAAGCCAGACCTTGGATTTTCACCCTGAAAGGTAAGACTCTGAATTTCACCTATGCTGCCGTCCCCACTTGCATATTGCTGCTGCGAACCTCAGAACTCCAAGCAAGCCCCTCAACAATACAGAGACTCGAACCTCCATTGCTAGTCCTCCAATCCGGCCTTCATGATATTCCCTGCCTCTGATTTCACCATGTACCAGAGTGTCATCTGATGGCAACATAGAACAGAGCTTCACGTTGTTCCCTCCATAACCAAACGGCTGAAATAAAAGCATGGGTGCGCACGACCGAATAGAACCCGATCCAGCAAACTTTAGACAAAAGATGCACTGTTCCATTCGCTGGAGGAGCTTTCCAGAACTCATCACTCCAGCCAGATCAAGACAGACATGCCTCAGGTAGGTCTTCATCTTCTCATAAGAGTGACCCGAGGATCACCACCATTATTCAGGTTGGGCCTAGCGCCGAGCAGACTACGTTGATCAGGGCAATCTGCACGGAGGAAGGAGATATTTGTGCATTCGATTTTGAAACAAAAAAAGGTATTTGTCCTTGAAAGTGCATAAAACCTTATATAGTGAGAACGAATTAACTAAAGCAATTAAGCCTGTTGTCTACCCAGCGTGGAGAGGGTGCCACCGCGCGCTCTTTCTGGACTGTACGACCGTGGCTGTCAACGATCAGGATCATGAGCTGGGGTAGATAGAAGGGAGTTACCTATACCCCTTTTATATGTCTGCCGTCACTGACATATTGGCCCCGCGTTACGTTGGCCGTTGCATCGTTTCTGGGGTAGGGTGCACTCCGGTAAAAAATAAAGGGTGTCAAATATCTCCCGCACCGGTCAACCTTTTTCTTCCCCGAACCCAAACCCTTGATTCCCCAGCAACCACCGCCATCGTGCTCCCATCCACGACCTCCGTCACCGGCCCACTCCACCTCCTGCGTGTTGGCTGCCGCTCCCCCACCTCCTCCCGTCGTTGGGGACCCTCGCGCCGCCTCCCGGCTTCCTGCAAGCTGGCCGCGGCCCTCCGCCAGCCGCTGCTGGCGCCCCCTGCGCCGCCCCCAATCTCCTGTGCGCCGGTGGCGGACACCCGTCATGAATCGCACTTGCGCACCTCCGCTGATCCAGGACGAGATGGATGCTGAGTTTAATTGATAGCTATGATATTTGGCAGATGTATGTGAACTTGAGACTGGGCTACAATGAAGTACTTTACGTATAACTATGTGTATTACATATTGCGTGCTTTGATCTTCTGTGTGTTATGAATTGTATATCATGGTGTGCTATGAGCTTTATTATATGATTTATACCATATGTTTACAAGTATACCGTACAGGTATGAGGTTCAGTATATTATACGATAATGTGTCAATAGATAGTATACGGGGCACTATGTAGGTGCCATCGTAGCACGTAATGGCGTGACTTATAATTTGCACCGCAAGTCCATGTAACGCGGCGTTGGACCCACTACGGGAACCCGCCGACGTGCCGACGGCCAGAATCTCGGCACAGCCTCGCTCGCCGTCAGCCCAGCAAAGTAGCCGTCGGCACAGCCTGGCCATCGGCACAGAACCACCAGAGCCGACGGCCGCCGTCGGCACACTTTGGCCGTCGGCACAAACCCAGTCTGTGCCGACGGCACGTAGCCTAGCCGTCGGCACATGGACATATGGTGGGGCCACAGACAGCCACCGACAACGGCGTCAGGTGGCAAACGGCGTGATGTGGGCCGACGGCCAGGCCGTCGGCACAGCTTCCCCGCCAAATTTTCCTTCTTCCCGCCCTTATTCGCGCCATTTTTTTCGCGCCACTTCCTATGTAGGCCGACGGCCAGGCCGTCGGCACAGGTTCCCGCCATTTTTCCCCGCTCCTTCCCTCCCGCCATTCTTCTCGCGCCCATTCTCTCCCGCCAATTATTCCCGCCGTTTCAGCCCTCGTCGTCCTATATATAGCCATGTCTTCTCAACACTAACATCACCAGCAACATTTCTCTCCTCATCAACTCTCTCATCCAAAAAACACCACAGAATCCTCTGAGCTCAGCTGCCGTCGAGATGGCTCCTCGTCGCCGTAGCAACACGGGCTTCATCGGCGTTCGCCAGCGGGCTGCGGGCCATTTCGCGTCCGAAATCTCCGCCGGTGATGTGCGTGTGTGGCTCGGCACCTTCTACACGAAGGAGGCTGCTGCCCGCGCATACGACGTTGCGGCTTGGAGGTTTGGCCGGTCGCGCCACGAATTGAACTTCCCGGAGGTCAGGTCTCTGACGGAAGCCGAGAGTCTCTCTACTGAGCCGCTACTTCGCTCAGAGGGTGAAGCGCAGCGGTTCAGAGATGGCCAGCGGCGGATTGATACCACCAAGGCGGACGAGCAGTTCATGGCACAGTGGCGCAGAGACCATCCCGGAGACGTCGCGGCCACGCGCGCATTCTGGAAGGAGAAGCAGGCGTACAGGAGAGAGAGAGGAGGGCGGGAAAGCGGCAGAGGAGGGCCGAATATGACGCGGAGTACGCCAAAGGAGAGGCGTCGACATGGGGGGAAAATGATGAACGGTGGTTTTCGTACCTCTCAAGTACCGCTTCAGAGGACACCCCTAGCGAGGACGAAGATTTCGAGAACTGATTAGTATGTGTGTGTGTCGAGTCCGTGTGTCTAACGGGTCATGCGTCGACCCAGTGTTAAGTGCTTTGTTCGTGTGTGGGTTTAGTTTTTTAAGTGTTTTGGTTTGTGTGTTAGTAGTGTAGTTTTTAAGTGCTTTGCTTCGTGTGTGGGTGTAGTTCTTTAAGTGCTTTGGTTTGTGTGTGGTCTAGTTCTTTAAGTGTTTTGGTTTGTGTGTGGGTCTAGTTATTTAAGTGCTTTGTAACGTGTGTGGGTCTTAAGTTCTTAAGTGTATCATTATTGTGTGTCGTCAGAAATCGAGCATCGGAGGGTGGGAATGGTCCCAAAACTCAGGCAGATTATAGACTGTAGGGGTAAAATCCAGGATCTGTATGTGGAAACTCCTGGTAAGCCCAACCTATGGTTTCCCATGTACATATGTCCTAAACAAACCAAAGCAAATAAAAAAATCCATTGTTACACCGTCACACGGAGAAAGCTATAGGGGTAGATCTGCGGGGTCCCCGCCCTAGGGTTTCCGAAGATACAGATCAGCGGAGCGTCGGAACCGCTTAAAAACTTGCATATGTCCGTAGCATATGTGCACAAGTGTGATGTAGGGTTTGGCTAACCTTGCATGTACCCGGCGTTGACGATTTTCGCAGACATGGGCCAGCACTTGGTGAAAATCCAGGATCTGTATGTGCAAACTCCTGGTACGGCTAAAATGGAGCCTATTTTATGGTAAAGTAAGCCCAACCTATGGTTTCCCATGTACATATGTCCTAAACAAACCAAAGCAAATAAAAAAATCCATTGTTACACCGTCACACGGAGAAAGCTATAGGGGTAGATCTGCGGGGTCCCCGCCCTAGGGTTTCCGAAGATATAGATCAGCGGAGCGTCGGAACCGCTTAAAAACCTGCATATGTCCCTAGCATATATGCACAAGTGTGATGTAGGGTTTGGCTAACCTTGCATGTACCCGGCGTTGACGATTTTCGCAGACATGGGCCAGCACTTGGTGAAAATCCAGGATCTGTATGTGCAAACTCCTGGTACGGCTAAAATGGAGCCTATTTTATGGTAAAGTAAGCCCAACCTATGGTTTTCCATGTACATATGTCCTAAACAAACCAAAGCAAATAAAAAATCCATTGTTACACCGTCACACGGAGAAAGCTATAGGGGTAGATCTGCGGGGTCCCCGCCCTAGGGTTTCCGAAGATACAGATCAGCGGAGCGTCGGAACCGCTTAAAAACTTGCATATGTCCCTAGCATATGTGCACAAGTGTGATGTAGGGTTTGGCTAACCTTGCATTGGCGGACGGGTGCAACCGCGCGCCCGGTACGGCCATACCGCATGTCCCGGCGGCCCCGTTTTGCGCAGTTGGCAAAGCAAACGGAGACAAAAAATCGAGCGGAGCCGCGTGGCGTCATTTTATGTGTCCTAGCAACCACTGCAAAAGACGGAGCTGGGATACGGCAATTATCTTGGAGAACCCTTCACGAACAGGGCTATCTCGTCCGGAGTTCTATGGCTTTTAGGGGAAATGAGTAGGAAACGGCCCGTTTCACCACATAGTTTGTCGGAACGAGGCCATATTTGGCACGTGCGTGGGCCTTAGGATGGGAAGCAAGGCCCCGGTCGCGGATTTCCAATCCGAACCACGGGCGACGGTTTTTCCATTTTCGGGGTGCCGGAAGGGCTTTTTTTTGTGAAGCAGCTACATGGTGCGCATTTCAGTATCGCGCGGGACCTCCGCGCAGAGGTAGGATACCTCCTACGTACCACCTATCACATGCCATATGCGCGCGGAAGCCATCTGGGAATCCCACCCGCTTCCTGCGGTGCCCCGCCGAATCCGCTGGAAACTGACCGGATTTGAACTGGGGCGACACTTTCCTTCGCTCAATAAATGGAGGGAAAAATGGTTTTAGGTCTATGACACGTCATTTTATGTGCTAAATGTTTTCCGTTTCGCGCGTTGGCGGACGGGTGCAACCGCGCGCCCGGTACGGCCATACCGCATGTCCCGGCGGCCCCGTTTTGCGCAGTTGGCAAAGCAAACGGAGCCAAAAAAATCGAGCGGAGCTGCGTGGCGTCATTTTATGTGTCCTAGCAACCACTGCAAAAGACGGAACTGGGATACGGCAATTATCTTGGAGAACCCTTCACGAACAGGGCTATCTCGTCCGGAGTTCTATGGCTTTTAGGGGAAATGAGTAGGAAACGGCCCGTTTCACCACATAGTTTGTCGGAACGAGGCCATATTTGGCACGTGCGTGGGCCTTAGGATGGGAAGCAAGGCCCCGGTCGCGGATTTCCAATCCGAACCACGGGCGACGGTTTTTCCATTTTCGGGGTGCCGGAAGGGCTTTTTTTTGTGAAGCAGCTACATGGTGCGCATTTCAGTATCGCGCGGGACCTCCGCGCAGCGGTAGGATACCTCCTACGTACCACCTATCACATGCCATATGCGCGCGGAAGCCATCTGGGAATCCCACCCGCTTCCTGCGGTGCCCCGCCGAATCCGCTGGAAACTGACCGGATTTGAACTGGGGCGACACTTTCCTTCGCTCAATAAATGGAGGGAAAAATGGTTTTAGGTCTATGACGCGTCATTTTATGTGCTAAATGTTTTCCGTTTCGCGCGTTGGCGGACGGGTGCAACCGCGCGCCCGGTACGGCCATAACGCATGTCCCGGCGGCCCCGTTTTGCGCAGTTGGCAAAGCAAACGGAGCCGAAAAATCGAGCGGAGCCGCGTGGCGTCATTTTATGTGTCCTAGCAACCACTGCAAAAGACGGAACTGGGATACGGCAATTATCTTGGAGAACCCTTCACTAACAGGGCTATCTCATCCGGAGTTCTATGGCTTTTAGGGGAAATGAGTAGGAAACGGCCCGTTTCACCACATAGTTTGTCGGAACGAGGCCATATTTGGCACGTGCGTGGGCCTTAGGATGGGAAGCAAGGCCCCGGTCGCGGATTTCCAATCCGAACCACGGGAGACGGTTTTTCCATTTTCGGGGTGCCGGAAGGGCTTTTTTTTGTGAAGCAGCTACATGGTGCGCATTTCAGTATCGCGCGGGACCTCCGCGCAGCGGTAGGATACCTCCTACGTACCACCTATCACATGCCATATGCGCGCGGAAGCCATCTGGGAATCCCACCCGCTTCCTGCGGTGCCCCGCCGAATCCGCTGGAAACTGACCGGATTTGAACTGGGGCGACACTTTCCTTCGCTCAATAAATGGAGGGAAAAATGGTTTTAGGTCTATGACGCATCATTTTATGTGCTAAATGTTTTCCGTTTCGCGCGTTGGCGGACGGGTGCAACCGCGCGCCGTGCGGCCATACCGCATGTCCCGGCCCCGTTTTGCAGCTTGGCAAAGCAAACGGAGCCAAAAATCGAGCGGAGCCGCGTGGCGTCATTTTATGTGTCCTAGCAACCACCGCAAAAGACGGAACTGGGATACGGCAATTATCTTGGAGAACCCTTCACGAACAGGGGCTATCTCATCCGGAGTTCTATGGCTTTTAGGGGAAATGAGTAGGAAACGGCCCGTTTCACCACATAGTTTGTCGGAACGAGGCCATATTTGGCACGTGCGTGGGCCTTAGGATGGGAAGCAAGGCCCCGGTCGCGGATTTCCAATCCGAACCACGGCGGACGGTTTTTCCATTTTCGGGTGCCGAAAGGGCTTTTTTTTGTGAAGCAGCTACATGGTGCGCATTTCAGTATCGCGCGGGACCTCCGCGCAGCGGTAGGATACCTCCTACGTACCACCTATCACATGCCATATGCGCGCGGAAGCCATCTGGGAATCCCACCCGCTTCCTGCGGTGCCCCGCCGAATCCGCTGGAAACTGACCGGATTTGAACTGGGGCGACACTTTCCTTCGCTCAATAAATGGAGGGAAAAATGGTTTTAGGTCTATGACGCGTCATTTTATGTGCTAAATGTTTTCCGTTTCGCGCGTTGGCGGACGGGTGCAACCGCGCGCCCGGTACGGCCATACCGCATGTCCCGGCGGCCCCGTTTTGCGCAGTTGGCAAAGCAAACGGAGCCAAAAAATCGAGCGGAGCCGCGTGGCGTCATTTTATGTGTCCTAGCAACCACTGCAAAAGACGGAACTGGGATACGGCAATTATCTTGGAGAACCCTTCACGAACAGGGCTATCTCGTCCGGAGTTCTATGGCTTTTAGGGGAAATGAGTAGGAAACGGCCCGTTTCACCACATAGTTTGTCGGAACGAGGCCATATTTGGCACGTGCGTGGGCCTTAGGATGGGAAGCAAGGCCCCGGTCGCGGATTTCCAATCCGAACCACGGGCGACGGTTTTTCCATTTTCGGGAGTCTTGGGAAGGGCTTTTTTTGTGAAGCAGCTACATGGTGCGCATTTCAGTATCGCGCGGGACCTCCGCGCAGCGGTAGGATACCTCCTACGTACCACCTATCACATGCCATATGCGCGCGGAAGCCATCTGGGAATCCCACCCGCTTCCTGCGGTGCCCCGCCGAATCCGCTGGAAACTGACCGGATTTGAACTGGGGCGACACTTTCCTTCGCTCAATAAATGGAGGGAAAAATGGTTTTAGGTCTATGACGCGTCATTTTATGTGCTAAATGTTTTCCGTTTCGCGCGTTGGCGGACGGGTGCAACCGCGCGCCCGGTACGGCCATACCGCATGTCCCGGCGGCCCCGTTTTGCGCGATTGGCAAAGCAAACGGAGCCAAAAATCGAGCGGAGCCGCGTGGCGTCATTTTATGTGTCCTAGCAACCACTTTGCAAAAGAAAAATAAAGAAATAAAAAGAAAAAAGAAATAGAAATAAAAATAACCGCGTGGCGTCATTTTATGTGTCGCCACCCTCAGCTCCTCCACCCCGCGCGCTCAGCTCCTAGCAACCACTGCAAAAGTAAATAAAGAAATAAAAAGGAAAAAAGAAAAAGAAAAATAAAAATAGAAAGAAAAAAAATAGAAATAGAAATAGAAATAGAAATAAAAAAAATGAAAAAAAGTGTGCCGACGGCCTAGCCGTCGGCACAGGTAGGGTTAGGATGGGTTTGACTTAACCCGTGCGCCGCCTCCAGCTCGTGCCCTTCACAGTGCCATCCTCCTCCCAACCCGCGCCGCCTCCACCTCCTGCCCCAGCCGCCGCCGCGCCTGCCGCCGCCGCGCTGCCGCCGCGCCGCTCCTCCGCCGCCGCCTCCCCGCCTCCCCTGCCGCTTCTCCCGCCGCCGCTCCTCCCCGCCGCCGCTCCTCCCGCCGCCGCTCCTCCCTGCCGCCTCCCGGCCGCCTCCCTGCCCGCCTTCCTCGCTCCTCCCCGGCCGCCTCCCTGCCTCTCCTCCCCGGCCGCCTCCCTGCCCCTCCTCCCACGGCCGCCTCCGCCCCTGCTCCTCCACCGCCTCCGCCCTGCTCCTCCCTCGGCCGCCGACAGCCCCTCCTCCCCCGGCCGCCGACAGCCCCCTCCTCCCACGGCCGCCTCCGCCCCGCGCCTCCCCTGCTCCTCCACTAGGTAATAGTAATTGTTGCAATTTTATTTTTCATTTTAGTAATAGTAATTGTTGCAATTTGAAAATTGCAAATAGAAACAAAAATGGAAAATAGCACATAGAAACAAAGATGGAAAATAGCAAATAGCAAATAGAAATGAAAAATTGAAAATAGGAAAATAATAATTTGAATTTGTTGTTGTCTAAACTAGGCCGATGGCGTGACGACCCCGGGTCCCTACTGCTTGACGCGATTCGAGACGGTCGCCGACATCGCCGAGGGTGAGCTAAAACTCCACCTCCTCCATATTTTTACATCACTAGATTCATTTTTCAAGTAAAGTTGCGTAACCTAGGTGTCACTTCCCGTCCGCGAGCGTTACGCGGATAAATATGCATTAGTGGTCGGCATATTTTCAACCGTAACGCTTGCGGCATTTACGGGACAGTCGGCGGATGCGTAGTTGTCACGTTTTCCATGTTCTACTCCGGTCCGAGTCAGGATTTCGGTGGCGCCTCCCCGTTGTTCTCCGGATGCACATCCTCTCGGTTTTTTGCCGAGACGTGTATCGGGAGAGCAGCGGGGAGGTGCTGCCGAAATTCTGACTTGGACCGGGGTAGAGCATGGAGAACGTAGCCAACTACGGATCCGGCGGCTGCTAGGAGCCCACCTAGTAGAGATGTAGGTTGATACATGCGTTTCGCCCGGTAAAATAAATAAAAATATGATGCATTTAATTTCATGGTACTATTTGTTGTTTGTCTCCCAATCAAGCAGAGGATGGCTGATAATGGGTGGATGTACAGTGGCCGTGCTAGTTCGACTGAAATGACAGAAGAGTGGGTATGGAAGACCAATTTATTAGTGAAGGAGTTAGCACGTGGTTCAAAGTCAGGCGTTCGTCCAAGTTGCCCTTGCGCTCGTTGCAAGAGGCGTCATCGTCACGGAAAGGATGATATGACTAAACATCTTTGGTTGAATGGGTATATGCCTGATTACGTCACGTGTGTCGACTTTGCTCAGTACGAACGTGATAGAGGTGAGGTGATGAGGCAGCGAATCGATGGCAATGAGGACGATGGGATTAGACACTTGCTAGATGATCTCCACGATGCCTACATGCCAGAATCGCCAGAACAGGAGGAACCGCCAGAACCGGAGGGACCGCCAGAACCGGAGGAACCGCCAGAACCGGAGGAACCCGAGCCTACCGCAAAGGCCTTCTATGATATGATGGCTGCGGCTAAGAGGCCTCTATACGAGGGTGCAAAAATTTCTCAGCTCGATGCCATCGCGCAAGTACTAGCCGACAAGGCCCGGTTCGACAAAGACACCGTGCATGCTTTGAAAAAAATTTGGTAACAGTTGGTAACATGTTGCCCGAAGGCCATTGTCTGCCTAAAACCATGTATGCAGCAAAGAAAATGTTGAAAGCGCTCAGCATGGATTATGTGAAGTATGATTGTTGTCCCAAAAACTGTCTTTTGTTTTGGAAAGAGTTTGCGGATGACAAATATTGTAGCAAGTGTGGGTCCTCTAGGTATCATGAGATAACCAGAGCTAATGGTGAGAAGGTGCAGACAAAAGTCGCCGTGAAGATTCTTCGTTATCTCCCGTTCATAAAAAGAATCCAACGGCTTTACATGTCCGAGGAGTCAGCCAAACAGATGACGTGGCATAAGAACGGGTTGAGATTCAAGGACGCGGAGGGACGACTAAACATGGGGCACCCATCTGATGGTAAAGCATGGCAGAACTTCGATGCAAAACACCCTGATAAGGCAAATGATGCTCGGAATGTCAGAATTACGATAGCAACCGATGGATTCAATCCATATGGTATGTCAGCATCCACGTACATCTGTTGGCCCGTGTTTGTTATTCCGCTCAATCTCCCTCCCGGAGTCCGTATGCAAAGGAAGACCATATTCCTGTCGATGATCATTCCAGGGCCTGATTACCCGGGGAAGAATTTGAGTGTATTCATGCAACCGCTTGTGGATGATTTGCACCACTCTTGGCACCATGGGACCTTGACATACGACCGAGCAACGAAGACAAACTTTGTCATGAAAGTTTGGTTCCAATATTCCATGCACGACCTACCTGGGTACGCTCTATTTTGCGGGCATTGTACAGCTGGTAGGTTTCCATGCCCAGTGTGCAGGCACCGATTGGAGTTCATTTGGCTGAATGCGGGTCGCAAATATGTCGCATTTGACAAACATCGAAAGTACCTCAAAAGAGGGCATCGGTTCAGAGGAGACAAAAAGAACTTCACAAAGGGCAAAGTTGTGCGTGAAGAAGAAACGATACCAAAGTTCAATGGTGAAACTGTTGATGGTGAGCTACGTGCTCTCCAGCGTAGTAAAGAACCCGGCAAAACATATGTGGGATATGGTGAGACACACAACTGGACTCACGTGCCAGGCTTAACGCAGCTCGAGTATTACAAGGATCTCGAACTTCCCCATAACATCGATATGATGCACACCGAAAAGAATGTGGGGGAGTCCGTTTTTAACACCGTCCTGAACATTCCTGACAAGACAAAGGATAATGTCAAGGCTAGAGTCGATGTTGAGAATCTGTGTGACAGGCAAAGACTACACATGCATCCTCCTGAGGGCAATAGAAAAAATTGGATCAAGCCGCATGCCAACTACGTGCTTGATAGTCTCCTGGATTGGTTCTACGAAAAAGTAATTTCTAACAAGTCCCTTTTAGCCAATACTTTTGCAATCCGTGACTTGTCCCTCTTATTACACGTAACTAATGCAAAGAAACAATTTGAACTGAATTTGTAGGGAGGTGATCCCAACGTTGAGATGACGGATGAGCTGAGATGTGTTTCCCAGGGTTGCAACCGTAGAATCTCAATGTATGAGAAGTACGATGTGAATGGGTATCGCTTCCATACAGAGTATCACCAGAAGAATCGGCCTAACCCAAAAACTATAAATACTGGGGTCTTCACCAAAGGATCCGATGACATAGAATACTACGGAAGGTTAGAGAATGTATACGAGCTGACATTCAATAGGACAAACATACAACTCAATCTCGTTGTGTTCAAATGCCACTGGTTCGACCCACAAGTTGGACAGAGAAGCACTCCTTCCATTGGGTTAGTGGAAGTTAGGCCTTCAACCTGCTATAGCGGAGCCGATGTCTTTGTTGTGGCTCACCAAGCCAAGCAAGTTTATTATTTGCCCTACCCATGTCAAAAGGAGTACCTCAAAGGCTGGGAAGTCGTGTTCAAGGTATCACCACATGGTAAGCTACCCATGCCCTCCGACGAGGATTACAACAACATTGACCCTGTAACATACGAGGGAATTTTTTATCAAGAGCAAGAGAACTTTGGGGATTTCGAAATAGAAATTGGTCTTGAGGACCTCCAGAACGAGGCACATCTTCATGGTGAAACAGTGGTGGACCTAAAGGACATACAAATGCTCACCAAGTTACATGAGGGCAATGGGTTCAATGATGAGCCTCCACCGGACATTCCCACCCAACCTCATTACTCACATGATACTGATAGTGATAGTGAAAATGAGAACCCAATGCCTCGTTATGAGAACCCAATGCCTCATTATGATAGTGATGATTCGAGGTGAGGGTCCTTTATGCCTTTATGCTTAGTATCTATTATTCCATATGCTTCTTATACTTAGTATTTATTTTTCAATATGCTTCTTATGCTTAGTATCTATTTTTCAATATGCTTCTTATGCTTAGTATCTATTTTTCAATATGCTTCTTATGCTTAGTATCTATTTTTCAATATGCTTCTTATGCTTAGTATCTATTTTTTGCTTAGTGTCTACATTTTATTAAGGCATGAATGCTTACTTGTTTACTCTTTGTCAATGCAGGTGATTGATCAATATGAGCGGAAGCAAGTAATCCATGAACTCCATTTTGAAGAGTATGAGCCAACAGAAGTTCACCGGGACCACTAGAAGTGGAAGACCAACGCGTGCTAGCTCGCGTTACGCGGACGATGACACGGGTGGAGTTGGAGGTGGAGGTGTAGGTGGAGGTGGAGGACGTGGTGGAGGTGGAGGACGAGGTGGAGGTGGAGGACGAGCTGGAGGACGAGCTGGAGGACGAGGCGGAGGCGGAGGTGGAGGACGAGGACGAGGTGGAGGACGAGGACGAGGTGGAGGTGGACCTTTCCTTGGTGACATACCCTCTGCTTCTGGCGACGTGGCTTCCCAGTCCGCTCACACACAGTCTACTGAGGGGGAGATGGAGGTGGAGATGGAGGTGGAGATGGAGGTGGAGGGGCAGGACGAGGAGGCGGAGAGGGAGATGGCGCCGAAGAAGTTGCGCATTCGTGGTGAAGCGCAAGTCCCTGATGAGAGGAGGGAGCCTACTAGCCAGGATGCGAAAGCCCTCATCATCCCGAACGAAAAAGAGTAAGTTTAATTTTGAACATTTAGATTCATTTTGCTATGTACTAATGTTTTCATTATTGTGCATAACTGATTGGCATACTAATGTTTTGATTATTGTGCAGCAATTGGACATATGACAAGGGGGTTCGCCAGCCGTCGAGCATGATTGGAGCTCTTATTAGGCGATGCGGCCGGGCTTTTACACTCCGGTCCCCGGCGGCGAGAAGAAGCTAGCCGAGACTTGGGCGGACTATGAGGCAGCTCCTTGCCCGGGCTTTGGGACAGCTTCTGACGCCGTGTACACCAAGTTTTGGGTAAAGCATGCTTCTCGAGTTTACTTCATAGTTGATGACCACACTATGCTAACTCATGTCTCTCTCACAATTATTCTTATGCATGATTGCAGACCCATTATAAGGTGCCTGATGATATGGTTGAGCAAGGGAGGGCGGTACTGACTAGGGCTTGTCAGAGGTTGACAAGGCAACAGTGGTACAATCAGAAGCATACCTGCATCGGGCACTTCAAGGCTGAGCAGGGCACGAGGGTCAAGAAAGCTGACAATATCAGGGACGATCCTCAGCTGACAAAGGAAGATTACTTGAAGGTAAGTAAATATTCAATGAGACTCTATGTTGCTGCATAGTTGGGATTGCATTATGTGTTCTTCAAATGAGTTTTGGTTTTTCAGGTTATGCCCCTATGGTGCGAGAATAAGGAAGACGCATTTGAGGCCTTGGTAGCGAGGTGGGTTGGCGAAGACGCCGACTTCAACGCCAAGAGCGCGCGCAACAAGGCAAACCGGGGCACTGGAGGAACACACAGTGCGGGAAGCCGCAGCACTGAGCGCTACAGGAAGCACAAGGTACATATATACATGGAACAACTTGCATTTATTTCCCCTCATATTACTACTTGATACAAATAACATTTATCTTGCTGTGCAGGAGGCGGAACTCGGGGAGCCTCTCACCGAGGTGGGAGGGTGGCAGAAGATGAAGCTGAAGCAGCCCGATCTGAGCCAGCCTCAGCCCTCGCTGCCCGAGTACTTCGGCTATGCCGAAGAGGAGTTGGAGAAGTACTGCTCGGTGTTCAAGGGTCTTCATCCGGAGGTGGATGATCCTATTGAGCAGGAGACCGACTTGACGGCGATTATGGTGGCGGGGAGCGGCGCGGAGCATGGCCGCACGAAGCTTCTTAGTGGGGTGATCAAGCCGCAGAGGACCCTCACGCAGATCAGGTCTACCCTCACCACCGGCGACCCACCGGTCGCGCCTCCTCGACACCGTCGTACGGATGTAAGTTTTCTCATTTCCATCTTCTTTCCAACATTCATCCCTGAATGGCTAAATTGACATGACTCCTTTTCTTGGAAATTGTAGGATCACTTTGAGGCCGCCTACGCGGCCGCTTATGAGAAGTATTTGACGGTTGTAGCAGAGTGGGACCTCAAGAGAGCGGCTTGGGAAGAGTACCAGGAGGCGACGAGTCGTGTAAGTTCCAATCTTTTATGGTTCGAAGACATGACAAGTCCCACCTCCCCTTTTTTTATATCTGCGGCGCTTGACATCTAAACTATCTTGCAGGCGGTCAGGACGTTCTTCCAGACTGGAGAGAGGATCGCACTTCCGGCTGAGGAGCCAGCTAGGCCGGGGCCGACTCCAGTGTGCCCATCGAGGGAAGCTTTCGCGGCCACATACTACGCACGGACTCCGGTAAGTCCTGTGCCTAACCAGTTCTCACCGCTTTCCTTTCCCATGTGTAAGATGCTAACTTTTGTCAAACATGTAGGGCACGGGAAGTTCGCGGAACCGACCCTCTCCTGGTTCGTCGCGTGAGGGCACACCGATGCACCCCGGCCGCCATTCTCCCGGTGCTTCAGGGTTTTCACCTGCTGGCGATGGTTCAGGCCATGGTTCTACTTCGGTCTACCTCGACAAAGGCCGGACGCCTGAATTTACGAGTCGGGAACTTGGTTGGACCCCCTGATCTTAGTTTCCCTTAGCTAGGTGTCTAGCGGGTGTGCGTCGATCGTGTGTGCCATGTGTCGACGATGTATGATGATTGTGTGTGCTACATGACACATATTTGTATCACGATGATGTTGTTGCTACATTTGATGATGATTATGTGATGTGCAACATTTGTGATGCATTTGAATGTATATTACTGCTATATATGCTGTGCGTGCTGTGCTGGGCCAGGAAACGCAGTGGGAAACCAAATGGTATGGCACAGCCCCCTGGACGTGCCATGCCGTCGGCACAGGAAGGTTGTGCCCAGCGGCAGCGCGGAGCGGGCGGCAGCGCGTCTGGGCCGAAGGACCTGGGCCGACGGCTTGGCCGTCGGCACAGGAGCAGGGGCGTGGACGCGTGGCAGCCCGTGGTCGTCCGATGGCAGTTGATGGGCCGACGGCTTGGCCGTCGGCACAACAGCAGGGGCGTGGACGCGTGGCGGCCGCTGGTCATCCGATGGCAGTGTCTGGGCCGACGGCAGCCGTCGGCACAAGCACCTTCGACCTAACGGCCGTTAGACGCTCCGCGGGCTCCACGTTGACTGTGCCGACGGCTACTGTGCCGACGGCGTCGTTTGACCGTCGGGCTGGAGTGTGTGCCGACGGCAAAGGCTGGGCCGACGGCGAGCCAGTCTGTGCCGAGGCGATATTGTGCCGACGCCGGTGTGCCGACGGCAGCCGTCGGCACAGACGTGTGCCGACGGCAGGTGATGCTGTGCCGACGGCCGGCGGCTGGTTCCCGTAGTGACCTTTCTTCCACGTACGAGTCGCCCTCGGAGAACTCAAAGTGCCACGCGAAAAAAAAGCATCGGGTTTCCTGGCACCGTTATCCCCGGTGCCTTTTTTGTCGGGCTAGCATGAGCTCGACGATTACGGGCATGCCTCGGCATTTAAAAATGTTAGGGCCCACGTGTCACGTTGTAGTTTTATGATATGACTGATTTTATGGCGTGGCATCTCATGAAGAACGAGTTTTCTTCTGCATATCATGTTGACTGGGATGCGCAATCTGGATGAAAGCTACATGCTGGCCAAAGTTCAGGACTAATGAACGCTTATCCAATGTGAGAGAAAACTAGGAAATTAAAATACCCAGCTAAGATCAAAATCTTTGTGCGGAGGGTAATGCAAGATACTCTACCATGCAAAGTTACGCTTGCAAATCTACATGTTAAAATTAGTGGCCAATGCCAGGGAGTGGTGTTTTGGAACATGGGTGCATATGCTTCCTATATTTTGAAATGCATCTTATGTACATTTTAAATTTTAAAAAAATTGAAACAAAAAATTTGTACGTACATCTTCACGTGCTACGCGCTCACAAAGTCGTTTCATAAAAAATCGACTTATCATGTGACGTGTGTAAAAAAGACAAAATTCAGTGCTAAAAATAATATTTTTCACAAGATAAAGTTTCTCCATTTTACATAGGCCACAAAAAATATTGGTTTTTCGTGAAACTTAGCGAATGCACATACATTATGGAGATGTACATGTATAATTTTTTATCTAAATTTTTTGACATTTCGAAATATGTTTTTCTGGTAGAGGGAGCATACGCACCCGGGAGCCGAATTGAATTTCCGCCAATGCCAATCATGCAATAGTGATGCTGAAGATCTCAAACATCTACTATTTCTACGCCCGGGAGCGAAATGAGTTTGGCAAAATGTCTAATTGGATCATAAAATTATGAAGGTATGCGCTATAGATCTTGCGGGACAAGCGGTTCTAGAGTACCTCTTGTGTACAAAAGAACCAAATTCTCCAATTTTGGGCCATCTACCTCCGCAATTACCTGTTGGTACCTATGGTCGGAGTGATGTCAGTCGGTAAGTGGTGAACCAGTCCAACCTGAGAAAAGATCAGTCGTTGCGATCAACTTGTTAATAGCCAGTTTCAAAGCAGTTCACTCCCCTCGAGCAAAGCCAAAGTGAGTAAGTTGGACTAAACCTCCTTTGGATAGCCGGGATCAATGTTGATGCTTTCTTTGATGAGGAAAACTTGAGGCAGACTACTGGGATGTTTTTCGTGACAGTAAAGGCTAGTTCACGGTGGCATGTATTAATAAGATTGAGCATGTGGTGGATGCATTGTTAGCTGAAGCGTGGGCACTAAAACAATGCTTCATTCTTGCACTATCTGTCTGTTGCAATAGATTAATCAATATGTTGGATTGCTTGGAGATGGTGGAGACTATGAAAAATGGAGCTATTAGCCATGGAGTGGCACCTACGGTTTTCGATGACCGGTATCATATTGTATGTGATTTTGTTAAGATCTCTTTTGAACATGTTCCAAGAGAAGCAAATGTATTAGCCCATGAGGCTAGGAGATTTCCTAAAACCCGGAAAAATGCATCGAGCAGAGACCACCGCCTCATCCCCTTTGAGGCGACACATGGGTGAAATCTTAGGGCCATCGGGGCTCCCTCCCACCCCCTTCACCATTGTCGATGGCTCGACCTCAGTGGCTCCGCTCCCAATGCATGGGGGGATCTCCGGCCGTTTGGTGCAGTGTAGCTTGGAGTTAGGGCATAGTGTGAGGGACTGGAGGCCATGGAGGCTGCTAGGGTGGAGCCATGGTCTGTCCTAGGAGCTTCTGCTCTGTTGCCAGCGTCGCTACTTGTCCTATACAATGCTCTTTGTCCAATAGGGTGGCATCATGCAAGGAAAAAAACCTGTAGGTCCACATCGAACAAATTTTGGGCTTCCACCCTACTAATTTTCGGTGGTTTGGCCCTACTCATCTCCTTGCACCAAGTCCTCGATCTACTAGTTGTTAGCCTCTTCAATCTAGCCACCGACGAGTTTCTGCCTTCCCTTTGGAGACCTCTGCTATTTGGTGCATGGCGTTCCCAGATATCTAGATCAGAATCGATCCGGTCATGCGCTATGTTATCTTCATCCAGTGGGGCTTCATGAGGGCTTGGATCAAAGCTTCACGTTCTTGTCGGTGCCATGGTACATGTATAAGTATAAATTTACATAGTATTTAGATAGGTGAGAAATTCATGGTGGTTGCGATTGGAGGTTTTGAAGTTATGATGGAGAGGTGTTGTGGTTACGATAACGACTATATTGCACAATCTCTTCCTTTATGTCGGGTGTTTGATGACTTGCAGCTGCGGCCTCAGCAAGAGGGGTGGCAGCACATGTGAACTGCATTTTTGGTGGCACTACTCGAGTACCGAGTCACAATTTTCAAGGTGAAACCCCAAGGTGCCTTTATTGGTTGTACCTAGGAATGGTCTTGCTAACGTGATTGTTTTGTGAACTCGGACGTACTTTCTCTAGAGTGAAAACCTAAGATCTTTAGCTAGGCAATGACAGTCTTCTTCTTGCTTCCAGCAATCTATTAATAATCATCAACAATAGTACGAATATCGCCAAAAGCAATACAAATTACAAATAGGTACACGGACCACCTAGCCACGACTACAACCACTAGCGCGAGCCAAAGGCGGGCCGATGTCCTTGATCATCCATCACTGTAGTCGGGCAAACTATATCATACTAGAGCTTGTTATCTCTACTACTTAAAAAATGCGAACCGGTTCCGTCGTCAGACGGTACGTCGGTCCTTCGTCCAACATTCGTCACGCACCGACCGCGGTTGCTGTTTTCGAATTGCCCCCTCAGTATTTCTTGTATCATCAACCCATAGTCCATCGATCTCCTTATCCTCCATCTTCCCCACATCGCCGAAGACGGCGCCGAGTGCCCCTGCTCCAGCGAGGCCCCCTCCGTCCTGCTCCGTCGTGGCCTCCTCGCCACCCACCAACTCCGCATCCTGCGCTACCACGACGGTCCAGGAGGTGTGCACCCGGCTCTTGCACGGACTCACTGTCCCCGAACTCCGGCCCGCGATATGCGGAGCGCTTAAGTCGGCCGGCCGGTCTGCTCTTTGGTCTGGAACTAGAGCACGAGACCCACTCCATCGCAAGCTGCGTTGCCTTGCCGACTATCCTGGATGCCGCCTGCTACTTCTTTGATTACTGGGGAGGTGAACTTAGCGGCGGCGGCCGAGTGGAACGTGGAGGGTGGATCGACGATGGAGGGCGAGGGGTTGAAGATCTTGAGCCATCCCGGGGGTCGTGCGTCGGATGCTGCTTCAGCTACTGAAGTTAGTCATGGCCGCCGCCTCCTGCACGTGCATACACACGCCGCCATCGGTCCACCACTTAACGAGGTATTTTTACAGAAATTAGGATACTCCGCTTAGATACTGTTTCGACTGAGATTGTTTCCCACGAAAATCGTTGATCTAACAACTAAAAATCGAGCAAAAAAAGTTGATCTACAATTAGGATACTCCAGGTTGTTCATTCAGAAATAGATATCACGAACTTAATTGAATGCAGTAGCGTTGAGTGCTTGTGGAGTGCTTCTTTATGTGCACGGAACTACCACCATGTCCATCCACAGAAGGATAACCAGCTTCAGGGAATTCTGCAGTAAAATCACATACCATTTGCACATAGTTGAACTGAATCGTGAATTGTTTCGCTTAGTATATTCTGGTGTTTGAAATTGTGTTACTGATACACATTGTTTGCAGCTGTGATATTTCCCTCATGCAACTGCAGGATCGAATCAGCGACCGACAACCAGAGGTAGAAGGAGGTATGCTCAGAGGTCAGAGGGGTAAAGGAGGAAAGCAAGATGCCGGTCGGAGCCGAGATAGACAAGGAGTATGGGATCTGCATGGAGCTGATGTCATGCTGCCCAACTATAGCCACGCAATGTGCTAATGCTTGCTGGGAGTAAGTAGTAATAACTATAACTACTACTGAGGTCCCAAATGATGGTGCTAATGCTTGAGCAAGTTTGATTCAGTTGATAATGTTTTTTTGCACGAATAATATTTTCTTATACTGAGCATACTCTTAGTTCCTTGTACCGCAACAAACACGAGATTGGTCCTACTCATATATTTCTATAGTGGTACACCTTAATATCTAGAATACAACTTTGTATAAAAACTCACTTTCGATATTGCATCATAACGTTGTCAATATATGTCAACTTGTAACTATGAAAATCTAATGGTTAGGTCACAATCTTCTGCCTAGGCATGTTGCCGCACTTACTTCAGCTTTTATTTGGACTTATTGTCTACTTGTAGCGGAGCAAATACTACAATGCAATTTTACTTTGTCAGTGGAGGGGGTGCATTTTTTCCTTATTATGGCAGTTTCTTTGCAGCTCAGCCAGTAGGCCCTTTTGGTATGGTATAAAAAAAATAGCCCTGGTTATGTTTGAAGGAATATTTATAGCCTCTAACCAGCTAGCGGCTAGATATGAGAAGCAAATGAACTATTGTTTAGTTCATATTGTAATATCTGTAAATTAGTATGGAGTTTCTACTTACCACTCCTCGATTTCCTTAAGCTCATTATTTAGGGAGGGTGCAATGCCTATCTCAAAGTGACACAAGAAATAATGACTTAATTATCAGGACCTTCTGTAGAGCTTTCCATAAAAATACTATTAGGAAAATACAAGAAGTACGACATGATCCAAATGTAGTTATTTCATGGTTACCTTTCATTCATACCCAATGAACCATGTCATGTTTTTATTTCCATCTGTTGTAAAAGATATATCATAATTAAACATTCGAAAAATTGTGCAGTATACCTTTATGTTGTAAAATAGTCTCACTTTCTGTATTCTAAAAATAACGTGAACATGGACTTATTTTTGGGGCTATTGAATCAAATTTACTCAAGAACACCTAACCCTGGACTAGACTCTTCAAGTACAAGCATGTGTGAGCTAGCAAGTGTGAATCATGACCTCCAGCAGGCCGGTGATTCCAATTCATGAGTGATTAAGACCTTTACCAAAAATTCTACAGACCCGTGAAATGCTTTGATTCAACGGGACTAGAAAGCACATGATGGCCACCATCGATCAGTTGATTCATCGTCTTCCAGGCTGCAACCTACTGTAGTGTACGACATTTAAGATCAAATTTGAATGCAGAAACCACGGTCATCTGATGATTGTTTTTAGCACCACCTGTTACATGCTTTGGACATGATTTGAATGCGATATACCACTTCTCCAGCGTACTGTATTCCTCGGATCAGTCAATCTTGGAAATTCAGTGATTAGTGTTATTGCAACCACTTCTGACCTTTGAGGGAGTAGGTTTCGATGCTTGTTCTACACTCTACACACCGCTGCTCACTCGTGGTTACTACTCATCAACTATTCTGCATGCACAAGTTTGTCTCACATGTGCACTGACACTGAAATAATTAACCTTGGAATGTAAAATAGTGCTTTGCTCCTGAAGTTCAACATAAGTTATTCCATAGACTTGGCCTGCCTAGCTTAATCTTATTTGCACATCTCGTGGAAAAAAATCTTCTAGGTATTATAACTTCCCTACTAATTTTTGCAAGTTTGCATTGTAGATCACCTTCAAGTTTATGTATCATCTTTCAAGTTCTATGATGTTTCCTTTTTACATGTTTGCATTTGGCTAAACTATCATGTAACTGCTAGCATTAGTCGCAAATGGCAATGCAATCTGAAAATTAGACGATGACAGGGTTAGATTCTGAATTTTATATCCCTAGAATCTAGAAATATTACTCATGTTATGTGTTATTTTTCAGGCTTACTCTTGGTTGGTTTGTTGGTAGGTCAGGAGGAGTCAGGGCTCCATCGTTCAAAAGGTAATAATGGAGAATTCATGGATTATGTAATTTTTCAGCATGATATATGCCAATAGTAGTTACTCAAACATGAAATGAGAATTTCGGTGTTAGATTTAATGAAGTGATTCTATTCTACTATTTTCCTTTGCATTTTTTTTCATAACAGAAGTGCCAGTCCCAATTGTATTGTCTAGAGTGGAGTAGTTGAATAAAGCCACTTTTTTTTTCCCTTTTTGCAGCCCTAGAATGATGCATCAGGTAGCATATGAAAGAATGGAGCATGCATAGCTTATGCCACATGCATTTGTGTATCTAAGCAATGTTGTGGATTGCCATTGCCCTTCATGTTTGATGAAGTCATTTTTGGATGGCAAGAAACCGTGTTTGACTACTCTGTTGTATGAGTACCACCCACCTGCACCACAGCGTCGACTATCTCTATCGTACTGAAAATTGAAAGATCAACATTGCTTGGATTGGTACAGAAAATGTGATTTCCATTACTATGTATCCACTGGAAGTATTGGATCTTCAAATTCCTAACATTTGTGCACTATTCAGATGTGTTACAGCAATTAGTTGTCTTTCTACACTGAACTTAATTTCAATGGTGATTGCTCCTTGCCTTTGCCTAGAACAATCATTGATGATGCACTGTACTTCTTCAAACATTGGTGATGAATTCTTAAACGTTGGTGGCGGGTTCTCAAATTAGAAAGATGTTGCAGTTAGAGAGTTGGAAGGATCAAAATACATATAAAAAAGGTTGACGTGATTAGTAGTGTTTACTAGAGTTTACAACATCGTTTCGAAAGTTGTATCTTCTTATTCCTCATGGAGGCACAACCGCACACGCATACCTGGGTTCATTTGTTTAGTTTGGCCTGGGTTAGAATGAAGAGTAAATTTAAAAATAGAATGAATATAACATTATCACTATAAAGTGCAGTTTATCATAGGTGAATATGAATGCAGAGTAGATGAATGAGTCGTTTCGACCATTTACTTTCAGATAAATATTCTCTATATATGTTTTAATGTTTACTAGCAAAAATGCCCGCGCGTTGCTGCGGAAAAATAGGTTTTTGATCATGAAAATTCTATTATGGTGCACCATAACATCAGCCTGGACGTTTATTGTTCCAGCTTCGAGCATCGCCGGGAGCCGCTCTTGGGCACATCAAATTTGTCCAATTCGTGAGATCCCGTCGGCTCCTTCCTCAATCCCCCCTTCTCCCTTTCGGCCTGCCTCTTCCCCGCCTCCAAGCCAGAATTCCTCATCCCCGCCGGTGGGTTCACACGCTGAGTTGCTGCCGCCTCGTAGAGGCACAGGCACCACCCCCGCCCAAGCTCCATTCTGATTTCGTTCCTGCCGTGGCTGGCAACTGCCTTAATTCCTTATCCATTCTAATCCAATGTTACTGGGGCGGCTCGTTGATTCCACGAAAGTTTGACCTATATAAACCAGCCGAAATTGTTATAAAGGAGCGAGGTGGGACTATTGAGTGATAAAATATTTTTGGCGTGTATGCAGCTTTTGGATGCGGCACATTGATTAATTGCATTTGCGGCCCTTTGCAGTGCACCGGACGACGAACGCCAGCCTGAGGGCATTCCGTCGGAGGGAACCATTTTAACACGACAGAGATTCTTCGTGAACGAATCGTTATGTTACATAAGCGGTGGCATTGTCCGTAATTTCAGGGGAAATTAAAAACAGACGAAATTTTTGGGGAGAAACCTTCCTTCCTTTATTAGTAGGTATAGATGTGTCTAAGTTTATTTTCTCATAGGTAGGGATGAAAACCAAGCGGAAACGGACGGAACTTAGTGATGCTATATTTTTTTTTTGCAAAACCAGAAATGAGTAGAGGAACCTCGGAAACAAATATGGAAATAGATATTGTCGAAAGTAGATGCGGACCAAATATGGTGCAGACACGAAGCGAAAAGCGGATATATGTCAGAACCAAGAGTCCGCTTGAATCAAACAAACAACAAAACAAACAACAACCAAGCCTTTCAGTCTCAAACAAGTTGGGGTAGGCTAGAGTTGAAATCCATAAGATCTCGAAGCCAAGTCATGGTTCCGGAACGTGGATAGCTAACTTCCACGCACCCCTGTCCATGGCTAAATCTTTGTCGATATTCCAAACCTTCAGGTCTGTCTTAACGGACTCCTCCCATGTTAAGTTTGGTCTACCACGACCCCTCTTAACATTCTCAACACGCTTTATCCGTCCGCTATGCACTGGCGTTTCCGGAGACCTCCGATGGATATATCCAAACCATCTAAGACGATATTGGACCAGCTTCTTTTCAAGAGTCCGCTTGAATCAAGAAGAAAAAAATCAGGCAACACAAGAAACCGACAAACCTGATCTCTAACCCTACCGTGGCCGCTCAATATTTTGGGGTGAGCCGCTTTGACCGTTCGAGTTGACAAGATCACATATTGAGATTGCTTAATTGAGTCATGCATACCAAACTGTAAAACAAAAGGTTCCATGGTCTATATCCCACGAAAACGCTATTCCTTTTTCGCTAGAAAAAATTTGTTTTGCAAAATTCTGTTTCTTTTTCAGATTTTTTGTTCCATCTCCGTATTTCCACGGAAAAATCAGAATTTTTTTTGCTTTATTTTTATTCATACCCGTAGCAACGCACGGGCATTCAACTAGTAGTAGAAAAATGAGAAGTTGTCGTGCTAAGGTCCCAAAAGACCAGTGCACCAGAGCAACAACCATCGCCAATAATGAAAACCATATATAGGAAGAGACTGACATGAAATCACACCAATGAACACGAAAACTGACCGGGTCCGAGGAGTTCAGCAGGCACACGACTCCACACGCCTTTCGCCAGCGCTAGACTCACCGCCAGGACATGGTTAGGACGGAGAGAATGTTGTTCTAACTTGAAGATGTGGATGCCGCCTCAACGTCTCGAAAAAACACTCAAAAACAACATAAAAGGGAACGGAAACCTCAGGGCCGCTAGAGGCGGAGCAGACCAGCGACGTTTTTGGTGAGGAGAGCGAAAACCCTAGATTGCATAAAAAAAATGCTCACCATCATCAATTCATTCGGTGATCCAAAACGTGCAGAAAGTTTAAGGACCGACCGAGCTATGCAGTTAACCCATCGCCAAGTTGGGGAAAGTCGACAGCCACATGACGCGCCGATCATCAGTAGCTTATCATCACCGTATCCAGTTAAGAGCAGACACCCCATGCCGCGCCCGCGCGCGCCGTTCGTCCCAGCGCCGAGACACTGAACATGACCGGATTCCCCTCCCGCCCTGACACGCGCCGCGATCCATGGACGCACCCGCTCGCGACTCGCCGCCCATGAGGTCCACGGAGTTAAGCTCATACGCTGCAATGCTCGTGCCTGGTGGCCTCTTCGCCGCCGGGCCCGACTGCTCAAGTCAAGTCGCCCTAGCTAAGCAGCCGCGGTGAGAGCTGAGAGGCCATGTGGGGGAGTTGGGCGTGCTCGCGCCACCACCACCAGCACCACACACGCGCTCGCCGGGGGGCAGCGGTTGGTGCCCGTTACGTACGCGCGCGCGCGCTCTGGGCCGATGGAGGACACTCGCATGTGCGCCTGATTTGTACGTATTAACTGCCGCGCGCCTCCGTGGCCGTGGTCACCCCGCCCGGCACGTCAGACGCCGCCTGCCCGCCCGCCCTTCAATTTCCCATCTTTCTTTCATTTTCTTCCTCTCTCTCATCAAATCAGTCTATCATCATTGAGAGGAAAAGAAAGAAATGTTTACTACCGCACGGCCCCGAGTATCCAATCCAACCGCCACCGGCGCCGAGCTCTAGTCGGGCTATAAATACCTTGGCCGGGATGACCAAGCTCCTCACTGCCTACCAGTCGCTTCGAGTCTACCTGCGGAAGTTCAGATACCCTCCCTCCCACCCCCACTCAGAGGCAACCTAGCTTGCTGATACAAGGAAGCTCTCGACCAGCAATGGCAGTTGCCGGTGCTCTCTTCTTCCTCCTCTCCTCCCTCTGCCTCCTCGCCCGGCACGCCGCGGCCGGCGGGTACGGCGGGTGGCAGAGCGCCCACGCCACGTTCTACGGAGGCGGCGATGCTTCCGGCACAATGGGTAAGTCAGCCGGCCGCCGGTTAATCTACCTACCTTATCAAAGAAACAAACAAACACTCACGCGGCTCGCTCTGGGTGCATGCAGGCGGGGCGTGCGGGTACGGCAACCTGTACAGCCAGGGCTACGGCACCAACACGGCGGCGCTGAGCACGGCGCTCTTCAACGACGGCGCGGCCTGCGGCTCCTGCTACGAGCTGCGCTGCGACAGCGCCGGCCGCTCCTGCAACCCCGGCTCCATCATGGTTACCGCCACCAACTTCTGCCCGCCCAACTACGGCCTCCCCAGCGACGACGGCGGCTGGTGCAACCCGCCGAGGCCGCACTTCGACATGGCCGAGCCAGCCTTCCTCCACATCGCGCAGTACCGCGCCGGCATCGTGCCCGTCGCATACAGGAGGTGAGGACTGTAGTAACTTCTTGGCACGTTCAGCGTCGGTCGGGACCGCGTCCATGCAGTTGGTTCGGCCCATAAGTTCCGGTGGGCCACGCACGCACGCTGCATATCTGATACGGTGCACGTACGCGGGATAGGCAGGCTACACTCTACTGGGTGTAGCGTACTGCCTACAGTACACGCATGTGCCGTGCGTTTCAATGTCTGTCACAACTTCAACTGACGACGCGCCGCATGTGCTGCTTGCAGGGTCCCGTGCGTGAAGAAGGGCGGCATCCGCTTCACCGTCAACGGCCACTCCTACTTCAACCTGGTGCTGGTCACCAACGTCGCCGGCGCCGGCGACGTGCGCACCGTCTCCATCAAGGGCACGCGCACCGGCTGGCAGGCCATGTCGCGCAACTGGGGCATGAACTGGCAGAGCAACGCCGACCTCGACGGACAGTGCCTCTCCTTCAGGGTCACCTCAAGCGACGGCCGCACCGTCACAAGCAACGCCGCCGCGCCCGCGGGGTGGCAGTTTGGCCAGACATTCGAGGGCGCACAGTTCTAGCTTCCTCCTCCTGTTCCTCCTCCATCTCCGCAAGCATTGGCGATCGAGGAAGAAGAAGCGAAGCAATGATCCATTCAACAATTAATTATTCTGCACTCGCTTCGTTATACAGGTTCCCGGCCGGGCTATGCTGAGGCTGCTAATTAGCACCCGCTTAGTAGACGTTTCTTTCACTTCTCTCGATTCAGGTCTCAAGTTTATTAAAGGCTTGAGAACAAGCTAGTCCATCAAGTACTTACTCAAGTACACCGTAGTAGCAGTGTGGCACTCCTTGATGAAGAAAGAAAAGGAGCTTATAATTGCATTAGGTACCACTATTACTAGTTTGCTAGTACTACCTTTGATGGTTTGTACTCTACTACCAGCATGTACTGGATGGTGGCCTTTGTGATGAAATTGAAAATCACAAGGTCATATTTAAGGAAGGATCCATCGATTGATGTTCTACCATAGAAGAGCCGTGTACTGTTGCTGTCTTGCTGGGCTGTAATGTAAACCTCCCCGGTCGTATATATCTTCCTTCTCGGCACATGGGTGGGAGACGCGGACGTTTGTGGGGCATCCATGTCCTGCATTTTCTGGATCGAGTACATGATAAGCTTGTGATGGGGCTGTTCGATTATCCATTTGTTCGCGAGTTCCTGCAGCTTTGCTTGCCTCCACACGCTCAAGCTGACCGATATGGTAGCCGTAGGGGCTCTCTGCCTCAGAATCGGTCCTGTGATTCCGCAATCCACCACAATTGAGCGGACAAATCGCATCCCAGCTAAAGCTCGTCCTGATCATGGTGTGTTGGCTCTACAGGACAACAGCTAGCTAGCGTGCTATGTTAGAGGACAAGAACGTAGTACTTGCGTCCCATTGTAGTATCACGTACTGACGGACGTCTCTAATTTTTGCCCAATCAGAAATCATTGCTGCTGTACGCAACTGCTCGGCATTCCTTCGCTAGGCTAACGGAAGCTAGAATCATGAACATTTGTTCCTCTCTGTGTCCCCGAGATATGACGGCAACGGTTGAGTGCTTTTGGGCATGATATCGTAGTCTGTTTCTTGTCTATTTCACTCCGTCGGCATCGTGCGACGGCGACGCGACAGGTCCAAGACAAGAGACCAAAGTTAGTGAAATTGGTGACGCCAGACGCCGATCGTCGGAATATGAGCCGGCAGCGCCTCGCGGCCTCGCCAGCTCGCCGCTTCATCGGCTCGGGTAATTTGCGTGTTGCATAGGAATTTCGGTTTAGACTATATCCCCTAGTTTAAAATAGCCGGCTATAGCCTGGCTATAGCCCGCTATAGCCTTTCCCACATGGTGCGGCTAACTGCATTAGCCCGCTAAAAGGTGTAAAAGTCCTTAAATAGCCGGCTATAGCCAGGCTATAGCCGAGCTATAGCTGTTTTGGGAGGTCGTGGCTATATCATGTAGCCGGCTATTTTAAACATTGCTATATCCTTTAAAAATTAAGGAGAAGAGTCTTGGCAATGTTTTTTAAGCAAACATAAGGATTACTCTCCCAATACAACAAAATTTAAATGCTTCGCTCCCATGGTGACCCAAATTGGTGGAAATTGAGGTAATCTTTGATCATTATCCGAAGCCTCTTTCTATGGCGGTATTGGAAAAATAGTGATGTCGTTTCTCGAGTTTAATTAAAAAGGGATCAAATGCCACGGTTTGTATATCCTCGTTTCTCGATGGGATCTGATATCCATATCATATTTTCGATAGATAACCAAACAAATATTTTTATTTGGGTGGTGCACAAGGCTTCTGAACCGTATTGTTCATGTATGTGCTTGTGGCCCTAAAGAACTAGGCCTTGTAGGCCGAAGTTGTTGCGCTCCCTAGTAGTCGTGAGGTTCGAAGATATTGGGTCCTCCTACTCCTTCCTATGTCACACATTGTTTAGCTTCATCAAGAAGGACAAACTCTCGCAGGTGAGGTACTGTTAAGTTGATGTCCATGTAAATCGTAAATGTTCATGCATTTTCGAGGGTAGCTTTCTCGATGTTTCATTTCTTTCTAGTAGACGCCTTAAAGATGACGGGGCGATTTCTTTGGGTTTCCTTCCACGGGGGAGGGCGTCCCTAAAAGACGTGATATTTCCATTGCCAATAGTGATGGTGGTCCATGTACCCTAATCACAAGTGGTGCCCAACCTGACCCAATGCATATTGGGATCTTTCCACTCGTACCAATGCCATCGTAGCTAGAGAGATAAAAAAAATCTTTCAAGATGCAGGATATTGAGAGCACCAAGTTGAGTAGGCCTGCACACCGCCTACCAATCGAACTTATTCTTTCCTCTAGAGACTTCTCTCGTACCATCCCAAAGAAAGACATACTCAATCTTGTTCATGCATGTGAGGCCACACATGGGTTTTGAGAGGCATGAGATGGAAAATAGCTTGCGACGTGAGACTAGATTTGACAAGAGTACCCTAGCCGACCACATTGATATTCTTCACCTCCCAAGTGACAAGGTTCCCACCATATTGTCCTAAAACTGTTGGAAACCCTACTCTCTTGAGTTCTTGAACCTAGAAAGGAATGCCAAGGTCTTTCACAGGGAAAGAAGCTGGGACCGCCGGCTACCCCATGAGCACATCATCAAGGTTAATATATTTACATCTACGAATGGGGTGAGGATGTTGAAGAGGTTTTGTGTGTCTTCTTTGTACGGGACGGGCAAAAAAAATAGATGCGCAAAGCTAGGTTTTTAGGATGTTTCCCATCCCTGTAATTTTGTGAAGGAGATCATGATGGTGGACAAATTGAAGATTTGTTGAAGGGGTTTGATAGCAAGCATGAAAAAAAGAGAGGATAGCGGGTATCCATTCCTTAAATCCGGCACATGTTTTATGGGAAGGTCAAACACCCCATTGAGGAGGACCTGTGAGGAGGAGGAGCTAAGCAAAGAGGCTAGCCAATCATGAAATTTGGGTAGGAAACTAATGAGTAAGGATTGTTTCACGACCGGTCAACAATCACAACTTTGAAGGTCACAAAAGCGTTTATTTGTTCGGTATGGACTCAGTCCAAGATGTTTCGAGCAATGATACGTTGTAGATGATGAAGTTCCATCATACTTGGTCATGGTGTGATCACAAGATCGTACAGGAATATATAGATGCACCAGGCAAGATAGTAAATTAATCTAGGGTTCATTGCTGTGGAGACTATCCGGAATGGTAACTGGACATACCTGTGTCAAAGCGCTCTATTTCATCGTAGGTTAGTGTAGGATCCTCGAGCCACCACTACGGTGATTCATCGTGGTCCTAACCACGCCGATAGGAGTTGATATCTACTTCATGAGATAATAGATGCCACAGGTGCAGTTTCCGGCGGTGTTCGACCATTATTCCTAGGTCGTTTCGAAGGACATAAAAACCATAAGGATTGTTTCTCCTGCTTCAATAATTTTGTTATAAAAAATAGCAAATAAAATATTAAAAAATCTGGATTTTTTTAGAATGAATATGAGAATTTGTTCTAAGTGGAAGTAGAATTGTAGTGAGAAATGACATGTTCCGTGGCTTTTGCAAAAATTAAAATTATGGTAGATATATCTTTTCTTGGATATTTTTGGCATGCTATTAGAACACATGTTCATTGTACAAAAATTTCAGATTTTTTGATTTTACTTGCAATTTTTCCTAATTTGTTATTGAAGCAGGAGCATATGAGCTTGGGAGCAGAAAAAACATGTCCTCAGGAATATGTTTATATTGTACTACACAGATTTGGCATATAAACAAGGTAGGACAGTTTACGTGTTCTATAATTGTCACATGGATTTGAAGTATATTGGTATTTTGGGAAATGTTGCTTTCTTTCAGGAAACTGCAAATGGAATCAAGGTAGTCCTGAAACATTTGCCAAAAGGATTCAAGGTAGTCCTGGACATATCATGCAAGTGATTTTGGATAACACAATGTAATACAACTAACACCCTCATATAGTGACAATTCTTAAACTTAACTAAGTCTTAGCCAGTGATATCACTAATTCTTAGTGACAACCTAGTTGCAACTCATAGTTCAACACATATCTTAAACAAAATTCAACGATATGGATTTTTTTGTCAGTCACAATCCACTTGCAACTACTAATTCTTTGTTACAGCCAATTTGCAACTAGCAAAATCTCAGTGACAACCTACTTGCAACTACGAAAATCCGAGTTGCAACGCACTTGTAACTAGGGAAATCCAAGTTGCAACCCACTTGCGACTGTCATATCGGCACAAATCATGAGACAAATCCAATAGCTAAAAAAATGACTTAGACATAATAAAAATTAGGCGTCTGATTTCCAGCAAATCCGATATTTCAAATCCAGGACTACCTTGATTCCTTATTCCACTGGTTATTTTCATGTTCTGCTTGACCATGCCAAGTATTTTGTTGTCATAATTATTGCTTCATGAAGTATTTGTTTTGCTTTCTGCGGTTGATGGAATGCATTTTTGACAAATCTGTTTACCTTGAGCTTGTTCCGTAAGCCAAAGATAATCCAAACAGCTATATTAGCCGAAAGTTCCACTAAAAGACATTAAACTGAAAACACCAACATCATGTGAGTCCTGATCAACTTACTCGGCGTCACTTATTCAGTTTTTTGCCAGAGGAGTTGACTGACTAGCAGTCGTATAATGAGTCCAGAAGCATTCATCCATGCCATCATAGAAGATCATTACTCCACTTAACATACCAACTGGAGCAGCTCACGATCAAAGTTGTACCGTATGGATTTATGCTTGACCACCTGGATCCCGTCCTCAGCTGTGTCGCTACGCTTCAGCTCCACGCCCGTGAACACAGCAAAATTCTCGTCAGTGAAGTGGTACTCATCGTCGCAGACCTCAAACTGCCTGGCGATGCAGAACCTGCGGGCATCAACACGCACAAGGTCAGACGTCAGCAGCACCCAATTCTCCGGGTATGTAGCCATATCCTCTTGCCAAACGCGGCACAGAGTGGGCGCCGCCCCATCCGTTGCCGCCGCCGAGAGGTCCGAAGCGCAGAGGAACTGGTTTTCTCTTCCACGGGAAAAGCCGAGCCAGCGGCCGAGCTCAGGGACGTACTGAGCGTTGCCGCGGAACGGGAGCTCCCAGCTGCCGACTTTCCTCCACTCGCGGCTGCCCGTGTCGAAGGAGTAGGTACCAATGCCAGCCCTGGCAGAGAACCAGATGCTGTCACGGACAACGGCGGAGGAGTCGATCTTGGAGTCGCAGCTAGGCTCGTACCCGGAGGCCTCTACGTAGGGGGGCGGCGGAAGGGAATGCCAGTACCAGCCTCGAAGACCATGCACGTCGGCTGGAGGTTTACCGTGGATGAGGGCTTTGAAGCAGGATTGGTAGGACTGAAACCGACAAAGCTCGTAAGGGCACCTGTCGATGAGGTACAGGTCGTTGCCCAGTGTGACGGCGACGGAGTTACCATTCCACGACTTGAGCCTGGGCATGCTGGAGAGCCTCTTCTGGCGGATGTTGTGAACCAGGACGATGCCATCCTGGTCCGCGCTGACGATCTTGTCCCTGCCGCTGCCAAAGGGCATGAACATGAACTCCCCGCCGTTTTCCTTGCGGATGGAAAGATTGAGTGTGCATACGGGTTTAGGCAGCTTGGCTTCTACCGGCGATGTCGGTGGCGATGGGTTTCCCTTATGTTTCCTTGGGTGGAAGAGGCTCGACGATCTGATGCGGTGCATCGTGAAGGAGCCGTTCTTCAAGGTGTCCTGCACCAGATTAATAAACCGGCGTTTCATCGTCAATCCTCCGCCCCCTTCGTCTCTCCCGAGTCCCAACTTTTGGTTTTGGCACCCTGATTCCGTGCGGCCGTACGTCTGTCAGAAGATCTAGAGGAAGTAACAGCCGCCGGCCGGATCCAAATTACCTTGGCTTCTCCAGCTTAATACATCATTGAAGATCGCTACCCTTTGAGCAGACCGAGCTGCCGTTGGACTGCATGGTCGGACAACGTCAGGCAAGCGGCACGGCGAGGTTCGCTGGAGCTAGCAACCTGAACTTATGTGAAAAAACGGCTTGGGAAGCAGGAGATCGGCGGCGGCGGCGGCGAAGGCGAAGAGACTAGATTTTTTTTGCCATCAAACCCTAGTTCGTTTAGAAGATGCAGCGGCCGACCCCGATCACCTGAAAGCCCGATCCTCGAACAAGAGCCATTTCGTATTTTCAGTTTTTGACTAAATCCTTGCGTGCATAAATCAGAAATGGGCTTCTTTGTTCGGTACTCCTTGGGCCTCAGGCAGGCTGGGTTTGACAGGTTTTAGAGTGTAATCTCCCAATACTAGAGAAAGTCCTATAGCCGGCTGTTAGGGTTATCGCCCGCGCATAAAAAAAGTTATACTCTAGCAGTAAATACCACCGGCGTACCACTTATATGGTGCGCCGGCGGTAAAAGACTATCGTTGGCATATCGAAAACTTGATTCGCCGGCGGCAAGACCACATAATGACACAAATACCTCTGGTTTGCCATCCGAGACTATCGCTGGTGTAAAAAAGGTAGGCAGGCCGGCACTAACCCACATTTTGTCACATCCCCCCTCCCCTCTCTATCTCTCTGCGTACGTGTTGAGCCACGAGCCCTTCACCGCTTCACATGTAAATGCAGAGGAGTGCTTCCTCTGTCGTTGTTCCCTTTCCCTTTCCTCTCTCCCGAGGCACGAGCTGCGTTGCTTCACTTTTTCCCTTACTTACCTTTCCCATCTGGTGGCATCTGCACCCAAATCGTAGAGTCGGCACAAGCATCCCAAGCAGCTGCCGCACAATGAGAGAGAGAGAGAGAGAGAGTCGAGGTGAGGTGGACTAGAAGGCTCAGGTTGCGGTTCTTGCGAAACTTAAGCCCGCCGCCTGCTCGACGGCCGTCTCGTCGCCTTCCTAGAGTGGGACATCTCAATGCACGCACCCTAATAGGACGAGATCCACGTGCTGCTCCTCGCAAGGGGCGGCACGCGATGCCAGTACCGTTGCGGCTGTTCGTGAACAGAGGTACGTTGGCACCGCTGATGAGGTGATGGCGCTGCACGGGCAGTCGCGGCTCCGGCAGATGCGGGCGAGGCAGCGTGCACAATGTATGGCCTTTGCAACTGGCTCGCGCGCAACTGCGCCATGCTCGGCTCCGCCGTGGACGTGCACTAGGGCGGCGACCTCCAGTGTTCCTCTTCAACGTACTGCGTCTCTAGCACCCCCGCTATAACTTCTCCATGCGACAAAGACCTTGTGTGCCGTGATGCTGGTTGTTGATGTTATTCATGTCGTCGGCGGGGCACGTCTGTTGCAGTTGTCCGTTCCACCCTATGCTCTTTGCGGACAGCTGAGAGAAGAAGGCAGCTAGCGCCGTCGTGGCAAGGGGGGCAACACAGAGTTCTAGCCGGGCGGTGGAGAAGAAGCGGACCCGATTGCTTTTTATTTTCTTTTTAGGGTGTTGTCTGTAAATTTTCCTGGCCGGTTGTAATTTGTGTTTACTGTTCTGTAACTTATAATAAGTAAAGTAAAAGTATGACGTGTATGTCCTCACGCTTCCAGCGATGCGGGGCGTTTGGCTCATCCCTGCCTTTTCATATGCAAAAAGTTAGAGGGTTGGCGCACCTAACATGGTACGCCGGTGGTAGGTCCACATATTGCTGGCGAACCAAGGTGGTGCGCCGGTGGTAGTCAGTTACCACCAGCCTGTTACCACTGGCGTAGTTGCCCTGGCAGTAGAAAAAATTGGTACGCCGGCGATAGCATTTTTTCTAGTAGTGTCCCAGCCTAATTAAATATAAACTGAAACACGCCGTGCACCGTTTGGATGGCCCGAACCCCGAAAATCTCCTAGATACTCATCGGGTCGAAGGGGAACGAAGACGCCCCACCCACATGGCGTTTTATTTGCTTGACGTGTTGCTGCTCGGGTGCTGCAGCCAGCTCGCCGCCGCGGATGATGCCTCACCTCTGCTCTAGCTAGTTTCAGCTGCTTCAGGCTTCCCATCGGCCCAGCTGTGCTCAATTCTTTGCATTCCTGCTGTACTATGGGGTACTATGGAGCACTGCACAATTCAAGTACACTAGTAGAAAACGGATCTTCCGTCCAGGCCTTTTGTCCTGGTTCAGTCCGGAGCCGACATAAATGGGCAAGCCACGTCGCCCCGAAATCACCGAGAAGGCACGGGGTCTTTTGTCGCGGTTGTTTAAGGCCTTTTGTCCCGGTTGGAGTCTCAAACCGCGAAAAAAGGGTCTGAGGCCTTTTGCGGCCTGCTGGCAACCCTTTTGTCCCGGCTGGAGACACGATCCGGGACATAAAGTCCAACGGTTCGTTCCCGCGCGGAACCCGATCGTTGTCGCCATTACTGGCGCACAGAATTCGGGTCGCCGCTCGCTGAAATCTGAGCCGCCGGCGTGGCCAGCCACGGGAATTGATCACCCGGTGGCTGGTCCTGTTCATCTTCATCTTCCACTCCTATATATGCTCACATCCTCTCCATCATTGCCACACACACACACACACACACACATTCCTCTCCATCTCATCACCATTGCAAAAAAGCTCCTATTCGTCGATGTTTCGAACTCGATGGAGCACCTCGCGCGCGACCCGACTCCTCAAACTCGGGTGTACCACCTCATGGCCGAAGGGATGGCTTTCAAGGTCACGATCGCTCTCCGTGCATCAAGAGTGGACAAGTGCATCCGCGACGTCAAGAGGGACTTTCTCGACACCACAACGACCAAGTGCGTCGGCTTGGACTGCGAGTTCACTGACCCTCGCGCGGGTGATCAGCGCGCCGCCGTCCTTCAACTCTCGGTGGCGTCCGAGACTTTGGTTTTCTAGATTTGTTATGACGATGAAGTGCCACAAGTGCTCAAGGAGTTTTGTAGGACGGGAACATCAGATTCTGCGGCACGGCTATCGGCAATGATGTGCAAATGCTGAGTCCCTATGACATTCATATTACTTCTGCGTACGACCTTCAAAAGATACTCCCGGACCCCACCAACAAGCCCACTTCGAATCTATATGATCTGGCAAACTCTACCATTGGGACAAACCATGAGAAGAATAAAAGGAAGAAGTACAAGAAGATAGACATCGGCACGCAAGAAAAAGAAGATGAGCTTATTTTTGAATGGGCCAATTTTCCATTGAGCTACGAGCAAGTGCACTATGCTGCTCTAGACGCTCTCCTAGGCTTCGAGATTGCTAGGAGGCATTGGATGCTAGTTGGCAACAATAGCCATGTTGATCGTCTCAATATTTAGAGATGATGAGTAGATGGCGGTCTTCTATATTTGTATTAACTATGAATCATTTCAATATATCGAATCTTTTATTGTTATTCAAATTTCACATATTTTTTGGCTTGCGGTTTACAGATTCTTCACATATTAATTATGTCGTATCCAAATTCCCCACATTAGTTTCATCATCCCTTCTTGCACATTATTTTCATCGTCGTTGTTCTCCTCTCCCAACTTGAACTGCACAATTAAAACTCAAATCCCGCCAGAAAACTTTACTACATATAGTACTGTTTTTACCCTACCTAAACACCTCATAATGATCTCATATTTTACAGGTGCATAGATTATGAAAAGTTGCAGTAGTGATTAAAATTTCAGCTCAATCGGAGTTACAAAAAAAGAAAAATGAAACAATGAGCAGATTTCAGCAATTCCCCCACCTCTGTTTTTTTGCATTGGATTCAAGAAAACTAAAATATTTTTGTTCTTTTTTATTTTTGCATGCATAATGTAAATGACCAGAAGTAAATGAGCAAAAAAACAACTAAAATCCTTTTGTATTTTCATAATTTTCAGAACAATAAACTAAAACATAATAGGATAAAAATGATATAAAACAACGAGTGGAAAAGGGAGAGAAGTACTCCCCTAAGCATGCGATCAAGCTAGTATCCCGGGTGGTAGTTGTATCCACCACTTGCGCCACCGTGATAGTAAGGGGAAGGGTCTTGCCCTTGGTACCCTCCATGCTGAGGCGCTTGAAAGCCCCATGGATACCCTTGTGCATCTTGTTGTTGGGGCTCCTCTTGTGGTGGTGCTTCCTCCACAATCCAGTCCACTCATATGAATAATGCATATATAAATAATTCAGTATATTATTTGATATTAATTATTTGGCCATATTATATGAATAATGCATATATTATTTGATAATAATAATAATAAATGAATAATTTTTTTATTTCATATGCAAATTCCTCACATTTTTCTAATAGTTATGCATATATTATTTGTTGAGTTGCGGTTTAAAGATTTCAAGATATTAATTATTTGGCCATATTATATAAATAATGTATATATTATTTGATAATAATAATAATAAATGAATAAAAATAATAATTTCATATTCATATTCCTCACATTTTTAATAATTATACATATATTATTTGTCCAATTGCGCTTTAAAGATTTAAATATATTAATTATTTGGCCATATTATATGAATAATGCATATATTATTTGATAATAAAAATAATAAATGAAGAAAAACAAAATTATTTCATATTCAAATTTCTCGCATTTTTATAATAGTTATGCATATATTATTTGTCCAGTCGCGGTTTAAAGATTTAATGATATTAATTATTTGACCATATTATATGAATAATGTATATATTATTTGATAATAATAATAACAAATGAATAAAAAAAGTTATTTCATATTCAAATTCCTCACATTTTTCTAATAGTTATGCATATATTATTGGTCCAGTTGCGGTTTAAAGATTTAAGGGTATTAATTATTTTGCCATATTATATGAATAATACATATATTATTTGATAATAATAATAAATGAATTTTTTTTATTTTATATTCAAATTCCTCACATTTTTCTAATAGTTATGCATATATTGTTTGTCCAGTTGCGGTTTAAAGATTTAAAGATATTAATTATTTAACCATATTATATGAATATTCAAATTTCTCACATTGGTATTCGATATTATTATCTTATGGTAGTATTTACAACAAGGTGCAACCACATTCGCAGGAGCACATCAGGAAAGAACCGAGGAGTTAAGCGTGCTGAGAGTGGAGTAGTGACCAAGTCTAGAATTTAACTATAGATTAAGTGTAATTAGTGTTAGGAATGGTCCTAGTGAGAGAGTAACGAGTCAAACAAAAACAAAAAGATAAAAGATAAAAGATAAATCAAAATGAAAATGAAAATGAAGAAAAATAAATGAAAAATGAAATCTTTTGTCTCGGTTGGGCTTACGAGCCGGGATAAAAGGTCCTCCAGCCCAAAACCCTGCATCGCATGCAACCACGTGGGGGACTATATGTCCCGGCTGGTAAGCTGGTCGGGACAAAAGGTTGGACCTTTTATCCCGCCTCCGTTATTTCGGTTAAGCAACTAGGACAAATGCCACATATGGGCCGGGACAATTGGCCCGTTCTTCAATAGTGGTAGCTTGGCACTTGTAGGACAAGTTTAGCCTTAGATCGAGCTCCTCTGATACTTCTGGTGTAGCAAGGCACGGTCGGCCGAAGCTGGAGGAGATGGGCGCTGCACCAGCAGCCACCACCGTTACATCACGTGTGAAATGGGGACTGAGATGTGGCACCTAGGTTGAGCTGTTGATCGAGCTAGGTTAGAATTGAGGATTTGTGACCTCCTCGGCTAAAGCAAGTGGGCTGCCCCTATTTCTATATAATTTTTAGGCCGTTACAACGTTACAACAAATAGCGAGCTTAGAGCATCTCTAGCAGACCTCCATCGGACCCTATCCGTATAGTAACCGCTGTTTTTCGGTTCGGAGGGGAAAAAGTGACGGTTCAGACACCGCATCGGACCCCCATACCAAAAAAAAAACTGAGCTATCCCGTTTCGCGCCGCGGAAACCCCAAGTTCCCGGCTTAGGGAGGCTGTGCGAGCGTGAACTCCATCTTCTCCCCCGTGTTGGCGCGAAGGAAGTTTTAGCTCGTCCCTTTCCCGATTCCGCCCCACCTACCGCTCCCGATTCCGCCGCCTCCACTCCTCTCCAGCCACCGAAGCCGTGCGCCCGCACCGAGATAGACGCCATCAACCCACCACTGCTCCCGGGCCATACTGCGCCGCGCGGACCGGCTCCACCGACCGCATCTGGATCTAGCGCCGCCCAGCCGCCAAGGGTCTCGTGGTCGACGCACCTCCCGCGGCTGCTGCTCTTGGAAAGCAGAAGCGGCTGGGGCAACACGCCGTGCGCGCCTCCCACTGCAGCTGCCCCTCCCACTCCGGCCAAGCGGGCGAAGCGGCCGGGCAACAAGGCGCCGGCGCCCGCATAGAAGAAGGCGGCGCTGAAGAAGGTTGCGAAGAAGCCAGCCGATGCCAAGATGGCGTCACTGACTGCTTTGACGGTAGCGATGGCGAAGGCGCCGTCAGCGTCGGCTGCTGCGCGCAAGGTGGTCGACGGAAGTACCGCCGTTGATGTCACGCTGGAGTCGTACGTTGACATGCTCAACGAGGCTTCTGTCGACATCGACTCGCCACCGCTTGCGGATTACGGTGACTACAACGACGGTTTGGAGGAGGACTTGATGGCGAGGAGTTTGGGGAAGAAGAAGACGCCGACGGCGAGGACGGAGATGAGTTGGAAGAGATAGAAGAGGGGTGTTCGATGGGGCGGTGGCCAAGGCGAAGGGGAGAGTGATCCGTTCCGGCAACTACACCAAATTTGAAGATGTGATCTTGATCCGGGCTTGGGAGGTGGCTTCGATGATTGCCGTGACCGGCACCGATCAAACCGGCAAGAGGTATTGGCAACGCGTCGAGGACAAGTTCTTTCAATTGATGCTCCCTCTCTCTTCTACTATGACCCGCTCCTACCGCTCACTCCAAGGCCGATGGGATACCATCAAGACGGCGTGTAGCCAGTGGGCCGGTTGCATTGAGGGCGTGAGGAACGCGCCACCGAGGGGCACCAATGCCGCTGCTTGGGATGGTATCGCGCAAATAAGGTATCGGAAAATGCCGGGGTTGAAAGGCCCATGCCGTTTAAGTTCCCTCATTGCTATACCCTTCTTGAGCACCATCCGAAATGGGAATTGAGGGAGCAAGAGGCGCCGCCGCCGAGGCATAAGCTTAACGAGTTGGAGGATGTGGAGGAGGATGATGTGCTTGAGATCAAGAAGAATAAGAACTGGCCGGATGGAGCAAAGACAACCAAGGACAAGATCAAGAAACAAGGAGAGCCCGCATCATTGTCTCTCAAGATCGATGTTATGGTCAAATCCAAAGAGTTGTTGGTGATGAAAACTTTAGAGGCAAAGAATTAGATGATGGAGACGAAGAACAAGGAGAAGGAGGCAAAATGTATCACGTACACTCCGGGAGGATGCAAAGCGCAAGAACGACATCAATGAGAGGAGAGCACACCGAGGAGTACTGGGCCATGGTGGAGCTCATCGCGGCGGAGAATTCCACTATGATGATGAACCCGACTGGCATGGATTGGGCAAGTCTTGAGTGGTGGAAGCTTACGAAGATGTAGATCTTGGCGCGAAGGAGGAAAGCTGCACGCGCTGCCATGGCTGCCACGGTGAATGCCGGAGGTGAATATGCTACGGCGAGTGGTGGCGGCCATGTCGATGCGCCGGCAACTGCTGGTGACGCGTGATCACTTCCCTCCTTGATGATGTGATGTTCGATCTTCTTTTGGTGTGTTTCATACTTTCATGTATGATTGAGTACTTCGAATAATCTATTTTGTGTGATTATGTTGCTGCATTGAAAATTAGAGGATGATTTGCCTAAACCCATTGTTTCCGGTTTGTCTGGGCTGCGTTAGGCGCGTCTGGGCTGTGCGGCCGTTTTTCAGCCCAAAACGTGTTTGGGGTGGCCTGGATACGCCTGTTTTGGGTATGCGGTTTGGGGGTGTGCTAGAGATGCTCTTAGTATTGCTAATAGCGAAATTAGTGTTGTAGCTAGCAAAATGTGCCTAAGCACTACGGGAAAGCCAGCCTTTGCCGTGCTCCACTTTGCACGGCAAAGAGGCCTATACGCACGGCAACGGCTTTGCCGTGCGTGCCCTCACGGCAAAGGTTGCCCGGCAACATCTTCGACGACAAAGCCATCTTTGCCGTGCGCGTGCAAGGAATGCACGGCAAAGGCCTTTGCCGTGCGTTGCCATCGATGCCGTGCGTTGCCATCGCAGCCGTGCGCCACTCCTTTGCCGTGCGGCAGGGAGGCTGCCGTGCGCCACTTCTTTGCCGTGCGCCACAAATCTTTGCCGTGCGCCCGACATTGCCGTGTGCCACATTCGTTGCCGTGCGCTCCTTTGCCGTGCGGCCTAGCTCTACCACGCACGGCAAAGCTCCCTACAGGCACGCCCCCAGGAGCTCCCAGGTCTACAGGCTGCCGCCACGTGGCTCCTTTGCCGTGCGTGTGCACACGGCAAAGTGACCAAAAGTCCTTTTCCGTGTGCACACGCACGGCAAAGGGCCCTGTTTTATTTCATTTTTTTGTTGTTTTTTGCTTATTCCCTGCATTTCAAATATAGCAATTGACAATAATGTATATACACATATAATCTTCAACATAACATCACCAAACACTACGGGAACACCACAAATACATCAAACACACATATTCATGCATACAATGCATTACATAGAGTCCATAGTCCATCCACACAAGTTACATAGAGTCCATAGTGCAATGTCCAATATTACAATCCATTAGAAGCATACAATCCGACAAAGTGCAAAGAAGACCATGCCATCAACCTTGTCCTCCGCTTCCGCCGGCCTCATCGCCATTTCCTTGTGACATATAATCTATAAGGTTGATGGAATGAACATTTGAATTTGCATTTGCATATTGAACACTTGAACAAGTACAAGTAGCGGGTTGGGCACAAGAAGACTCACCGCGGTTCATGCTCCGGATGATGTTCATGTTGTTCACGGCGAGAGGTGTCCCCGGGCTCTGAGTGGGCGGTGGCGGCATCCACGGCATGGAGTAAGGTGGAGGAGCAGGAATACTCCCCGGTGGAGAAGACAGAGCCGTCTGGCTCATCAGCCATCTCACCTGTGCATGATGCTGCTGCATCATCTGCTGCTGCTGTTGCATCTGCAGCATCATCTGTGCCTGCTGCTGCTGATACTCCATAACCTGCCGCTCCAAGTTCCGTGCGTGCTCCTGGGCCGCCTGCTCCTTTTCTGCCATCTCCGCCTATGATGTGTCCGCGATGTCATTAACATTTCAATGGAAAGCATGTGCATGTAAAGGAAAGGTAGAGGCCGGAGGAAGAACATACCCGTAACTGCTCGACAGCTAGATCCGAAGCCCGTGGCCGGGGCTCTACCTCAGGCTGGCCGCTCTTACGACCACGGCGGATCTGGCGGAGAGAGGGAACCGTCGCTGGGTCGACAACACCGTCACCAAACCATAGGCGGCCATGCTTCAAGCCTTCTCCCGCAAGCACCGCAACCTCAGGGTCAAAGTCCTCGGCCTCTGGGTTGGCCTCCTCGCCGTACTTCTGCTTGAACTTGGAGACATAGGACGTGCACTGGGTCTCGGATTGCGGGTTAACCCACACGGACCGCGTCTCAGGATGCGGCGTCTTCCTTTGCTTCATCTTCTTCAGCACGACAAAGACGTTAGGCTTCGCTCCTGTCCTCACTTCCTGCAAAAGAGAACATGTAATAAAGTGAAGTGGCACACCCTTGCAGAGTTAGCAAATATATAACATGAATTCAAATAATGAAGGAACCATTAATTTGCTCACCTCCTTCTGCAGGTGAAGAGAGATGGGGAGGCTGCCTTGGATATGCGATCCACCTCGCATCTCTGCCCGCTTCTTCTTGCCCTCCTCGTGCTTCTTGAGGTACTGGGGGCATGTCCACCACATGACCATCGCAAGGAAGCACCTGTCGTCTTCGCCGACGTACTGAGGAGGGTTCTACATGCACAAGATAAACCCATTATGGTAAAATAAACTACATGACGATAAAGAAATCAATAACACACAAATGCAAATACCTGCATGTACTGCCACGGCTGCATGAGCGTGTCGCGAGCATCCTCCTTACTCATGTGGACAAAGCGGTCAGCATGCCAGTCGCGGATGCACTGAATACGTGCCTCGTAGTGCATGCCAGTCACCCTCTTCCTTGCAAGCTGGTGAAGGACATCATCGCACGCATTTTCCTTGCCCTCGGCCTTCTTGAAGTATTTCTGCAACCATGCACATAGGTAAAACAAGGGGCATTAGTGCAATTATTGTCAACCAAGGAGAGTGTATGAATGGTAAGAAGTCCAAAGTCACGTACCCAAAATTTGCCAACAACGCAGTCCGCCAAGGTGCCGCGGCCAAGAGCATCTTCCGCGAGGCTGTAGTGCCACCACCTCCAAGCTACGTCGCAGCCACCACTAGGGAGATTGACTATCCCAGGGAAATACCTTCTAAGTAGGCCCCCAAGGATGTTCGAGTACCCACGTGGCGGCTTCTGCGACGGGTCTTCATACGTGAACGAGCTGCACCATGAAACGACAACATCAATATGTATGTGATAATAATTTTGATAATGACAAAATTGCGATAACGAAATGCCAAAAATTAACATGTACCTCCTTCCATAGGGCACTAGAACAACATGGCTGTAGCGCCAGTGCTTCAGCGCGGGGAGCGTTGTTATCCCACGCCGATATGGCCTCCTATCACGTGGCCTCAGCCTCTCCAAAGCTGGAACGTACTCGTAATCCGGTGGCGCATCCCAAACTAGGTTTGGATCAGGATCAAACGGTAAGTTCCCCAACCCCTCATCCTCCGAGAGGTCCTCCTCGTCCCCCTCCTCCTCCTGGTCCTCCCCACCCCCCTCCTCCTCCCGGTCCTCCCCAACCCCCTCCTCCTCCTCCTGGTCCTCCCCACCCCCGTGGTGCTCCTGGTCCTCCACCTCATCATCATCATCATAGGCTGCGGGAGGGGGGCTAGGACTAGGAGTGAGTACCTGCGTCGCATTCTTCCTACGCGGTCGCACGTGCACTGGGGGAGCGACGGGAGGGGGGCTAGGAGGGGGGTAGTAGCTTGGCCCCGCCTCGAAGACCCTACACCTACCAAGTCCTTGAGCTTCTTTGTAAGACCGCCACCCCTTCTTTTTTTTGGCGGCATGCTTCAATCACCTGCAAACACAAATGAAGAGAGTGGTTTATTAGTACGCAATATTGTAAAGAGATAAATATTAGTGAAAGCAACAGAAATATAAGTAGATGAACATTAATGAAAGCAACAATAATGCAAATAGATGAACATTAATTAGTGGAAGCAACAAATAGCTAGCATAGAGTTCTCTCAAACATAGCACGGAGTTCTTACAAATAACCTAGCTAGACAATCACGGTTACACAGAGTTATTACAAATAGGCTAGCCTCACAATTACTACTACATAGATCAGTAGCCTGTGTCGCCATCCGTGATTGGACCGCGTGTCTCCTCATCGTCATCAGGCTCGGCGAACCAGTAATCATCAATGAAACCTGGAGGTGGTCCATCTGCATCGAGGTCAATCCCTGCTTTGAATGCCTCGAGCAAACTCAGGTCTTCCGGGGCACATAAATCCTCAGCTTCATCTTCTGCATTGTCTCCATCCATGCCCGCGTCTTCTTGTTCATCGTCTACGACCATGTCATCGATAGTCGGCATTGTGAAATGGCCGAGGAGCCCTTCTTCCTGATAAAACTCGACACTCCTTGCTGAGGGGTCTACGCGGCTGTAATCGTCCTTGTTTTGCGGGGGGCGGCCTATTGCGTGAAGGCACCGTCATCAAAACATCCCATCCATGTAGATGTTTTGTCGGGTGTTTGCATGCGTACGGGAGATAGAATACTTGAAAGGCCTGGGTAGCCAAGATGTACACATCCTCTCCCTTATAAACGGAGTTCCTTTGAACTTCAACCAACCCAATTTCAGGATCCCATCTCACCCGACGTGGGTCAAACCAATGGCATTTGAAGACGACGGGATTTAGCCCTTTGTGAAACCCGTAATTCAGCTCGTATATACCCTCGACTCTTCCATAGTAATGGAGCCCATCATCACCTTGACATACCACCCCGCTATTTATTGTCTTCGCGTTGGGCCGGCTTGTTGTGTATTGATGGGTCTGGAAGCGATACCCGTTCACGTCATAGGAGTTGAACGCTTCTACGGAATGGTCAAAGCCCCTAGCAATTTTTCTTAGCTCTGACTTCATCTCTTTGTCAGTTCTTGCCTACAAGTTTAGCACAAGAAGTTTAGAACGAGAAATGACCGATAAATGTCGGAAGTGCTAGCTAATTTGGATAGAATAGTACCAAATTACAAAACCAGCTACTGAAACTGAAACCGCCGCCCTTATCGAAAATTTGCTTGGATTCTTCCGGGGTAGGCTCCCTGTGGGTATTCTTCCAATGTATAGCCTTGAATTTCCTATACCGATGAAAAGAGGAAGAGTTAGCCACGAACATACGAGTGAATGTTTGCGAATAATTAAATGGTTCGCACTTACTCGATGTACGGCTTCACTTCGACCATGGTGTTTAAGACATACGAGTGGATCAAGGTCCGCTCATGTAGGTCCGTTCTGTACGGCTTCGAGCCACTTGACTTGCCACCAAGCCCCACTAAGATGCTAAGCTTGGGTACTTCTTCATTGTTGGCGGCATTGTAACGGAGGACCGAGTTGTGCTTTGTGGGAATGTTGGGATCATAGTGCTTAGTGGTGAAGTTTGCCACCTCCACGTTCAGGACTGCCTCGGCTATGGATGCTTCGATCTTGCATTTATTGCCAGTCATTTGATGAAGCTTTTGTGTTTCTCTCTCGGGACCAAACTGCCAACGGCCCCAATTCGGGCCCCCCTTTAAGCACTCCTCCGCGAGGTGCAGGATCATGTGTTGCATCGGATTAAAAAACCCTGGAGGAAAGATCTTCTCTAGATCGCAAAGCAACACGGGTGCCTCTTCATCCAGCTTCTCAATCACTTTAGTGTCTAACTCCCTAGCACAAATCTGGCGGAAGAAAAAACTCAACCTCGCTATCACTCGCCAAGTCTTCTCAGGGACATAGCCTCGAATCATCACCGGCATTATCCGCTCAAGCCATATGTGGTAGTCATGACTCTTCAGTCCTTGTACTCGCAGCGTTTCAATGTTCAGGCCCCTCATCCAATTGGCTGCGAACCCATCGGGGAAAAACAAGGAGTCCTTCATCCATTGGAAGACCTCCCTTTTTTGGGGCTTTGTGAGGCAGAACGGAGCGTGTGGCTTAGTCCAAGTTTTTTTGGCACCATTAGGTGGCTGCATGTTCAACTCCGGCCTATCACACCACATTTCTTGATCAATTCGAGCCTTTATGTTATCCTTCGTCTTCTCAGTGTCCACAATCGTGCTCCAAATGGCTTCACTGATATTCTTCTCGGTGTGCATTACATCAATGTTATGCGGGAGCTCGAGAAACTCAAAGTAAGGGAGCTTCCATAAGCACGGCTTGTGAGTCCATTGGTGTGTCTCCCCATATCCCAAGAAACCATTCCACTCAGGGCTAGGCTGAAGAGCATCTAACTCGGCCTTGATTTCCGTTCCGGTCTTCAGAATTGGCTTCGGGCCACGGACAACACGGCCTTTCTTGAAACTCTTTACATCACTCCTGTATGCATGCCTCCGCTCAAGGAACTGTCGAGCTTCATCAAAGCATGAATACTTGCCTCCCTTGTTTAGCCAGAAGAAAGTAACGGCCTGTCTGCACTGTGGGCAAGGCCACTTCCCATGTGTACACCACCCGCAGAACAAAGCACGTGCTGGCAGGTCATGCAGGGACGTGTGGTACCACACATACATATCGAAGTACTCCTTCTTTGATGCGTCATATGTTCGGATCCCGCGACCTTCCCAGCCACGAACCAAGTCATCCACCAGCGGTTCCAGGTACACATTCATGTTCTTACCCGGGTATTTGGGACCTGGGATTATCATCGACACAAACATGTTCTCTGATCTCATGCAGACGCCAGGGGGAGGTTCATGGGAATAACAAACACTGGCCAACAACTGTATACTGCAGCCGACATACCATATGGATTGAACCCATCGGTTGATATCGCAACTGCTACGCTCCTCGGGTCACCTGCTTTCAGTGGAAATTTCTTGACAAAGTTCTTCCATGCAGTACCATCCGACGGATGTATCATCATGTCGGTGTATCTGTTTCCTTCCACGGCCCACCTCATCTGCTGGGCAGTATCCTCGGTCATGAAGAGCCGCTGGATCCTCGGTAGAACTGGAAGATAGCGGAGGATATTCTTGGCAATCGTGGTCTGCCTCTTCTGACCATCACCATTGCGGTCTACCTCAAAGTACCTAGAGGAATTGCATTTGATGCAATAATTTGTGTCAGCGTGCTCCTCTCTGAATAGCATGCATCCCTTTGGACATGCGTGTATCTGCTGAGATGACATCTTAAGGTCGCTGAGCAATTTGGTCGAATAGTAGAAGTTTTGCGGCAAGAGGTGCCCTTTCGGCAGAAGGCTGCATACGATGACCAGAAGTTCATCGAACCCATCTCTGCACAAGTTCCTATGGCACTTCAAGGCCATAAGGCGAGCGATGGCATCTAGTTGGGTAACCTCTGTATTTTCATGTAGGGGTTTCTGCGAAGCAAACAACATAATACTCCTTTGTGTTTTCCTCCGGGTCCTCACTTGTCTCCGCATCCTGAGGTGTCTCCACCTCTACATGAGAGCTTTCAGGTACATTACCATTAGCCAAGTTTTCTAAGCACCTATCAAAACCAGTGTCATATTCCCCCCTTGGTTGAATCTGCCGCACCTCCTTCCTAGCACGTTTCTTTGCCTTTTCTCCATGGTAAGTCCAAATCTTGTAGGACGGTGTGAACCCAAGCTTGATCAGGTGCATACTCATAGTGTCCTTGTCCTGTGCCTTTTGGTTAGCGCACTTACTACAAGGGCACCAAACTCTTATAGGTCTGCTCGGGATGGCAAACGCCCTATCCACAAACTGCTCGGTCTTTTCTCCCCATTCATCAGTATAGTTCCACTGACTGATTCTGCCATCGTACATCCAGCCACAATTATCCATCCTCTAATCAGCAACAAAACAGACGAACATAGCATTTATATATCAAATAGGAAATAAATGCATCATATCTTTTTTTTACGCGTGCATCAACCTGAAACTCTACTAGGTGGGCTCCTAGCAGCCGCCGGATCCGTAGATTGAGTACGTTCTCCCAGCTCTACCCCGATCCGAGACAGAATTTCGGCAGCACCTCCCCGCTGCTCTCCCGATACACGTCTCGGCAAAAAGCCGAGAGGGGTGTGCATCCGGAGAACAACGGGGAGGCGCTACCGAAATCCTGTCTCGGATCGGGGTAGAGCAGGGAGAACGTACCCAACTACGCATCCGCCGGTTGTCCCGATAAATGCCGTAAGAGTTACGGTTCATAATATGCGAGACCACTAATGCATATTTATCCGCGTAACCCTTACGGTCGGGAAGAGACGCCTAGGTATCGCGACAGACTTGGTGATCTAGACACAAAGAAAACCCTAGGTACAAGAGAGGCGAACGGATTCTCACCCTCGAAGCTTGATCGACTGTCGGTGAAGAAGACCGATGACCCTCCGCCAAAATCCCCTCCGGTAAAATGGTCCCCTTGAGCAACGCTCCTCAAGCACCCCGACAACGTCGGCCCCTGTGTCCACCTCAAAACGTCGTCTGCATAGCGAGAAAAGTAATTAGCGACAAAAGATCATTTGTTTGCTCTAAATCCCACTATTGTAAATACAATATTTCTAATAAACTGTGCCTATTTTTCTATACTAAAATATTTTCTCTAAATCCCTATTTGTTTGCTCTAAATCCCACTTTCTAAAATATTTTCTATACTAAACTACCCTATTTTTCATGCATATTTATTGTAACTACTAATTAGCATGCATAATATTTTTTAACTACCCTAAATACAATAAGTAATATGAAAATTTCAAAAAAAAAGAGGCACATACCTTGACCCTCCTCAGGTGGTGGCCGGCGCGGGAGGCTGCGGGTGAGGTGGTGGTGGCGGCTCGGGTGGTGGCGAGTGAGGTGGTGGCGGCTCGGGTGGTGGCGAGCAGGAGGGTGACCGTGGGGTACCGGAGCAACAGCGGCGGCCTGCCGGCGAGCAGCAATGGCGGGTGAGGCCGGGCGACCGTGGGGAGTAGCGGCGGCGGCAGCGGGGAAGGGGGCGGGGCAGTAGCAGTAGCGGTGGCGGCGGGGGAGGGGCGGGGAGTAGCGGCAGCGGCGGCGGGGGAGGCGGAGGCGTGCGGCCTGCGTGCGTGCGTTTGGCGGCGGCGCGGGGGGTGAGCGAGGAGAGAGCAGAGGAGCGCGTCGACCAGAGGCGTTTGTGGCTCAGCGCGTCCCGACCAATTCGTCTTATCCGCACGCTTTGCCGTGCGAAGCCCTTTGCCGTGCGGCAAAGGAGCTTTGCCGTGCGGGGTCTCTTTGCCGTGCGCGGAGAAGCCTTTGCCGTGCGGTAGGTTTCTTTGCCGTGCGCCTGCGCACGTCAAAGATTTTTTTATTTTTTTATTTTAATTATCAACAACATTCATTTCTATATCTACATTACATTAAACCTGTTTTTTCAATATGTGTATCATTTAATAAAGTATGTATCATGCTTTCAGTTTCAAAAAAATTCAGCATGCATTTCAAATATTTAAGTTGCTTTATGTGTGCATTTATCAATAAAGCTTTGCGCATAAGTATATCCTAAACAAACCTAAACCCTAGACCCTAGCCCTAAACCCTAGCCCTAGCCCTAAACCCTAGCCCTAACCCTAACAACTAGATCAGGCACCCTCGCGCGCCGCTGTTTTGGGGGGAGGAGGGGGAGAACGACCGCCGGAACACCGGAACCCCACCAAATCTTGCATGTGGGCCTATGCTATGTGTCAAAGTGTGGTGCAAGGTGTAATGGTGCAAAAGTAGCTCCCCTAAACCCTAGACCCTAGCCCTAACCTGATACGTCTCTGACGTATCGATAATTTCTTATGTTCCATGCCACATTATTAATGATATCTACATGTTTTATGCATACTTTATGTCATATTTATGCGTTTTCCGGAACTAACCTATTGACGAGATGCCGAAGGGCCAGTTCCTGTTTTCTGCTGTTTTTGGTTTCAGAAATCCTAGTAAGGAAATATTCTCGGAATCGGACGAAATCAACGCCCAGCATCTTAGAATCCCCGGGAGCTTCCAGAACACCCGAGAGTCGCCAGAGTGGACCCACAGGGGGCCCACACATGGGGCTGGCGCAGCCCAGGCCCTGGCCGCGCCGCCCTATTGTCTGGTGGCCCCAGACCCCCCTCTGATGCCGCCTCTTCGCCTATAAGAAGCCCCTCGACCTAAAACCTCGAAAAAAAAGCCACGGGACGAGAAACCATCCAGAGCCGCCGCCATCGCGAAGCCAAGATCTGGGGGACAGGAGTCTCTGTTCCGGCACGCCGCCGGGACGGGGAAGTGCCCCCGGAAGGCTTCTCCATCGACACCGCTGCCATCTCCATCGACACCGCTGCCATCTCCACCGCCATCTTCATCACCGCTGCTGTCTCCCATGAGGAGGGAGTAGTTCTCCATCGAGGCTAAGGGCTGTACCGGTAGCTATGTGGTTAATCTCTCTCCTATGTACTTCAATACAATGATCTCATGAGCTGCCTTACATGATTGAGATTCATATGAGTTTTGTATCACAATTCATCTATGTGCTACTCTAGTGATGTTATTAAAGTAGTCTATTCCTCCTCCATGATGTAATGTTGGCAGTGTGTGCATCATGAAGTACTTGGTATATGCTATGATTGTGATCTCTTGTAGATTATGAAGTTAACTATTACTATGATGGTATTGATGTGATCTATTCCTCCTTTCATAGTGTGATGGTCACAGTGTGCATGCTATGTTAGTACTTGGTTTGGTTGTGTTGATCTATCTTGCACTCTAAGGTTATTTAAATATGAACATTGAATATTGTGGAGCTTGTTAACTCCGGCATTGAGGGTTCTTGTAGCCCTGCGCAATTAGTGGTGTTCATCATCCAACAAGAGAGTGTAGAGTCTAGCATCTATTTATTTATTCTGTTATGTGATCAATGTTGAGAGTGTCCACTAGTGAAAGTATGATCCCTAGGCCTTGTTCCTAAATACTGCTATCGCTGCTTGTTTACTGTTCTACTGCATCTGTACTATCCGCAATATTACCACCATCATCCACCCGCCAGTCCTGGATAGCAAAGCACTTTTCTAGCGCCGTTACTACTGCTCATACTTATTCATACCACCTGTATTTCACTATCTCTTCGCCGAACTAGTGCACCTATTAGGTGTGTTGGGGACACAAGAGACTTCTTGCTTTGTGGTTGCAGGGTTGCTTGAGAAGGATATCTTTGACCTCTTCCTCCCTGAGATCGATAAACCTTGGGTGATCCACTTAAGGGAAACTTGCTGCTGTTCTACAAACCTCTGCTCTTGGAGGCCCAACACTGTCTACAAGAATAGAAGCTCCCGTAGACATCAAGCACTTTTCTGGCGCCGTTGCCGGGGAGGAAAGGTAAAAGGCACTCATACTCTGGTTCCAGGTAACAGTACTTTTCTGGCGCCATTGTGTGAGTGTTCGAAGCTATTTCCTTTAGATCCTGCAATTGCATCTTTTTGTTTCTTGTTTACACTAGTAAGGCATAATGGACAACAATGAGCTTCTTATTCTATTTACTGATTTAAGACATGGATGGTTTGATCCAAAAATTAAAAAACCCATGGAACATATTAGTATGAACACTTTGAACACCATTGTTGCTAATGATATGGAAAATTCTAAGCTTGGGGAAGCTGGCTTTGATGAGCATGATATTTTTAGTCCACCAAGCATTGAGGAGAAAATTTTATTTGATGATAATGTGCCTCCTATTTATGATGATTATAATGATAGTAGTCTTTTGGTGCCGCCTGTTATGGAGGATAAATTTGATTATGATTACAATATGCCTCCTATATTTTATGATAGCTACTTTGTTGAATTTTCTCCCACTACAACTAATAAAATTGACTATGCTTATGTGGGTAGTAATAATTTTATGCATGAGACTCATGATAAGAATGTTTCATTTGATAGTTATATTGTTGAGTTTGCTCATGATGCTACTGAAAGTTATTATGAGAGAGGAAAATATGGTTGTAGAAATTTTCATGTTACTAAAACACCTCTCTATATGCTTAAAATTTTGAAGTTGAGCTTGTCTAGTTTTCCTATGCTTATTGCATTATGCCTACATAACTTGTTTATTTACAAGATTCCTTTTCATAGGAAGCATGTTAGGCTTAAATGTGTTTTAAATTTGCCTCTTGATGTTCTCTTTTGCTTCAAATACTATTTCTTGCGAGTGCATCATTAAAACTGCTGAGCCCATCTTAATGGCTATAAAGAAAGAACTTCTCGGGAGATAACCCATGTGTTTATTTTACTACAGTACTTTTGTTTTATATTTGAGTCTTGGAAGTTGTTACTACTGTAGCAACCTCTCCTTATCTTAATTTTTGTTGCATTGTTGTGCCAAGTAAAGTCTTTGATAGTAAGGTTCATACTAGATTTGGATTACTGCGCAGAAACAGATTTCTTGCTGTCACGAATCTGGGCCAAATTCTCTATAGGTAACTCAGAAAATTATGCCAATTTACGTGAGTGAACCTCAGATATGTACGTAACTTTCATTCAATTTGAGCATTTTCATTTGAGCAAGTCTGGTGCCTCTTTAAAATTCGTCTTTACGGACTGTTCTGTTTTGACAGATTCTGCCTTTTATTTCGCATTGCCACTTTTGCTATGTGGGATGGATTTCTTTGTTCCATTAACTTCCAGTAGCTTTAGGCAATGTCCAGAAGTGTTAAGAATGATCATGTCACCTCTGAACATGTAAATTTTGATTATGCACTAACCCTCTAATGAGTTGTTTTGAGTTTGGTGTGGAGGAAGTTTTCAAGGGTCAAGAGAGGAGGATGATACAATATGATCCAGAAGAGTGAAAGCTCTAAGCTTGGGGATGCCCCGGTGGTTCATCCCTGCACATTTCAAAAGACTCAAGCGTCTAAGCTTGGGGATGCCCAAGGCATCCCCTTCTTCATCGACAAATTATCAGGTTCCTTCTCTTGAAACTATATTTTTATTCGGTCACATCATATGTACTTTACTTGGAGTGTCTGTTTGTTTTTGTTTTTGCTTTTGTTTGAATAAATGCTTGTGTGGGAGAGAGACACGCTCCGCTGGTTCATATGAACACATGTGTTCTTAGCTTTTAATTTTCATGGCGAAGGTTGAAACTGCTTCGTTAATTGTTATATGGTTGGAAACAGAAAATGCTACATGTAGTAATTGCTAAAATGTCTTGGATAATGTGATACTTGGCAATTGTTGTGCTCATGATTAAGCTCTTGCATCATATACTTTGCACCTATTAATGAAGAAATATATAGAGCTTGCTAAAATTTGGTTTGCATAATTGGTCTCTCTAAGGTCTAGATAATTTCTAGTAAAGTGTTTGAACAACAAGGAAGACGGTGTAGAGTCTTATAATGTTTACAATATGTCTTTTATGTGAGTTTTGCTGCACCGGTTCATCCTTGTGTTTGTTTCAAATAACCTTGCTAGCCTAAACCTTGTATCGAGAGGGAATACTTCTCATGCATCCAAATCCTTGAGTCAACCGCTATGCCATTTGTGTCCACCATACCTACCTACTACATGGTATTTCTCCGCCATTCCAAAGTACATTGCTTGAGTGCTACCTTTAAATTTCTATCCTCTACCTTTGCAATATATAGCTAATGGGACAAATAGCCTAAAAACTATTGTGGTATTGAATATGTACTTATGCACTTTATCTCTTATTAAGTTGCTTGTTGTGCGATAACCATGTTCCTGGGGACGCCATCAACTACTCTTTGTTGAATGTCATGTGAGTTGCTATGCATGTCCGTCTTGTCTGAAGTAAGGGAGATTTACCGCTAGAATGGTTAGAGCATGCATAATGTTAGAGAAGAACATTGGGCCGCTAACTAAAGCCATGATCCATGGTGGAAGTTTCAGTTTTGGACAAACATCCTCAATCTCATATGAGAAAATTAACTGTTGTTGAATGCTTATGCATTAAAGAGGAGTCCATTATCCGTTGTCTATGTTGTCCCGGTATGGATGTCTAAGTTGAGAATAATCAATAGCAAGAAATCCGATGCGAGCTTTCTCCTTAGACCTTTGTACAGGCGGCATAGAGGTACCCCTTTGTGACACTTGGTTAAAACATATGCATTGCAATGATAATCCAGGTAATCCGAGCTAATTAGGACAAGGTGCGGGCACTATTAGTATACTATGCATGAGGCTTGCAACTTGTAGGATATAATTTACATAACACATATGCTTTATTACTACCGTTGACAAAATTGTTTCTTGTTTTCAAAATCAAAGCTCTAGCACAAATATAGCAATCGATGCTTTCCTCTTCGAAGGAGCATTCTTTTACTTTTATGTTGAGTCAGTTCACCTATTTCTCTCCACCTCAAGAAGCAAACACTTGTGTGAACTGTGCATTGATTCCTACATACTTGCATATTGCACTTGTTATATTACTCTATGTTGACAATTATCCATGAGATATACATGTTACAAGTTGAAAGCAACCGCTGAAACTTCATCTTCCTTTGTGTTGCTTCAATACCTCTACTATGAATTATTGCTTTATGAGTTAAATCTTATGCAAGACTTATTGATGCTTGTCTTGAAAGTACTATTCATTAAAAGTCTTTGCTATATGATTCAGTTGTTTACTCATGTCATTTACCATTGTTTTGATCGCTGCATTCATTACATATGCTTACAATAGTATGATCAAGGTTATGATGGCATGTCACTCCAGAAATTATCTTTGTTATCGTTTACCTGCTCGGGACGAGCAGAAACTAAGCTTGGGGATGCTGATACGTCTCCGACGTATCGATAATTTCTTATGTTCCATGTCACATTATTGATGATATCTACATGTTTTATGCATACTTTATGTCATATTTATGCGTTTTCCGGAACTAACCTATAGACGAGATGCCGAAGGGCCAGTTCCTGTTTTCTGCTGTTTTTGGTTTCAGAAATCCTAGTAAGGAAATATTCTCGGAATCGGACGAAATCAACGCCCAGCATCTTAGAATTCTCGGGAGCTTCCAGAACACCCGAGAGTCGCCAGAGTGGACCCACAGAGGGCCCACACATGGGGCTGGCGCGGCCTAGGCCCTGGCCGCGCCGCCCTATTGTCTGGTGGCCCCAGACCCCCTCTGACGCTGCCTCTTCACCTATAAGAAGCCCCTCGACCTAAAACCTCGAAAAAAAGATACGGGACGAGAAACCATCCAGAGCCGCCACCATCGCGAAGCCAAGATCTGGGGGACAGGAGTCTCTGTTCCGGCACGCCGCCGGGACGGGGAAGTGCCCCCGGAAGGCTTCTCCATCGACACCGCTGCCATCTCCATCGACACCGCTGCCATCTCCACCGCCATCTTCATCACCGCTGCTGTCTCCCATGAGGAGGGAGTAGTTCTCCATCGAGGCTAAGGGCTGTACCGGTAGCTATGTGGTTAATCTCTCTCCTATGTACTTCAATACAATGATCTCATGAGCTGCCTTACATGATTGAGATTCATATGAGTTTTGTATCACAATTCATCTATGTGCTACTCTAGTGATGTTATTAAAGTAGTCTATTCCTCCTCCATGATGTAATGTTGGCAGTGTGTGCATCATGAAGTACTTGTTATATGCTATGATTGTGATTTCTTGTAGATTATGAAGTTAACTATTACTATGATGGTATTGATGTGATCTATTCCTCCTTTCGTAGTGTGATGGTCACAGTGTGCATGCTATGTTAGTACTTGGTTTGGTTGTGTTGATCTATCTTGCACTCTAAGGTTATTTAAATTTGAACATTGAATATTGTGGAGCTTGTTAACTCCGGCATTGAGGGTTCTTGTAGCCCTACGCAATTAGTGGTGTTCATCATCCAACAAGAGAGTATAGAGTCTAGCATCTATTTATTTATTCTGTTATGTGATCAATGTTGAGAGTGTCCACTAGTGAAAGTATGATCCCTAGGCCTTGTTCCTAAATACTGCTATCGCTGCTTGTTTACTGTTCTACTGCATCTGTACTGTCCGCAATATTACCACCATCATCCACCCTCCAGTCCTGGATAGCAAAGCACTTTTCTGGCGCCGTTACTACTGCTCATACTTATTCATACCACCTGTATTTCACTATCTCTTCGCCGAACTAGTGCACCTATTAGGTGTGTTGGGGACACAAGAGACTTCTTGCTTTGTGGTTGCAGGGTTGCTTGAGAGGGATATCTTTGACCTCTTCCTCCCTGAGATCGATAAACCTTGGGTGATCCACTTAAGGGAAACTTGCTGCTGTTCTACAAACCTCTGCTCTTGGAGGCCCAACACTGTCTACAAGAATAGAAGCTCCCGTAGATATCATAACCCTACGCCGAACCCTAACCAGTAGATCAGGCACACCGTCGATCGTGTGATAATGGCTCGAGCTGCGGGTGTATGTGCCAAAGGGTCCCAATCTTGGTTCTCCATGTGTATATGTCCTAAACAGACCTAAAAGAATGAAAATGTACATTGTTGCACCCTCACGCGGAGAAATCTAGGGGGGTAGACCCGCCGGGGCACCCGTTTCGCTATTTTGGGGGAGGAGGGGGAGAACGACCGCCAGAGCACCGGAACCCCACCAAATCTTGCATGTGGGCCTATGCTATGTGTCAAAGTGTGATGCAAGGTGTAATGGTGCAAAAGTAGCTCCCCTAAACCCTAGACCCTAGCCCTAACCCTACGTCGAACCCTAACCAGTAGATCAGGCACACCTTCGATCGTGTGATAATGGCTCGAGCTGCGGGTGTATGTGCCAAAGGGTCCCAATCTTGGTTCTCCATGTGTATATGTCCTAAACAAACCTAAAAGAATGAAAATGTACATTGTTGCACCCTCGCGCGGAGAAATATAGGGGGGTAGACCCGCCGGGGCACCTGTTTACTGTTTTGGGGGAGGAGGGGAGAACGACCGCCGGAGCACCGGAACCCCACCAAATCTTGCATGTGGGCCTATGCTATGTGTCAAAGTGTGATGCAAGGTGTAATGGTGCAAAAGTAGCTCCCCTAAACCCTAGACCCTAGCCCTAACCCTACGCCGAACCCTAACCAGTAGATCAGGCACACCGTCGATCGTGTGATAATGGCTCGAGCTGCGTGTGTATGTGCCAAAGGGTCCCAATCTTGGTTCTCCATGTGTATATGTCCTAAACAAACCTAAAAGAATGAAAATGTACATTGTTGCACCCTCGCGCGGAGAAATCTAGGGGGGTAGACCCGCCGGGGCACCCGTTTCGCTGTTTTGGGGGGAGGAGGGGGAGAACGACCGCCGGAGCACCGGAACCCCACCAAATCTTGCATGTGGGCCTATGCTATGTGTCAAAGTTTGATGCAAGGTGTAATGGTGCAAAAGTAGCTCCCCTAAACCCTAGACCCTAGCCCTAACCCTACGCCGAGCCCTAACGAGTAGATCAGGCACACCTTCGATCGTGTGATAATGGCTCGAGCTGCGGGTGTATGTGCCAAAGGGTCCCAATCTTGGTTCTCCATGTGTATATGTCCTAAACAAACCTAAAAGAATGAAAATGTACATTGTTGCACCCTCGCGTGGAGAAATCTAGGGGGGTAGACCCGCCGGGGCACCCGTTTCGCTGTTTTCGGGGGGAGGAGGGGGAGAACGACCGTCGGAGCACCGGAACCCCACCAAATCTTGCATGTGGGCCTATGCTATGTGTAAAAGTGTGATGCAAGGTGTAATGGTGCAAAAGTAGCTCCCCTAAACCCTAGACCCTAGCCCTAACCCTACGCCGAACCCTAACCAATAGATCAGGCACACCTTCGATCGTGTGATAATGGCTCGAGCTGCGGGTGTATGTGCCAAAGGATCCCAATCTTTGTTCTCCATGTGTATATGTCCTAAACAAACCTAAAAGAATGAAAATGTACATTGTTGCACCCTCGCGCGGAGAAATCTAGGGGGGTAGACCCGCCGGGGCACCCGTTTCGCTGTTTTGGGGGGAGGTGGGGGAGAACGACCGCCGGAGCACCGGAACCCCACCAAATCTTGCATGTGGACCTATGATATGTGTCAAAGTGTGATGCAAGGTGTAATGGTGCAAAAGTAGCTCCCCTAAACCCTAGACCCTAGCCCTAACCCTACGCCGAACCCTAACCAGTAGATCAGGCACACCTTCGATCGTGTGATAATGGCTCGAGCTGCGGGTGTATGTGCCAAAGGGTCCCATATTGGTTCTCCATGTGTATATGTCCTAAACAAACCTAAAAGAATGAAAATGTACATTGTTGCACCCTCGCGCGGAGAAATCTAGGGGGGTAGACCCGCCGGGGCACCCGTTTCGCTGTTTTGGGGGGAGGAGGGGGAGAACGACCGCCGGAGCACCGGAACCCCACCAAATCTTGCATGTGGACCTATGATATGTGTCAAAGTGTGATGCAAGGTGTAATGGTGCAAAAGTAGCTCCCCTAAACCCTAGACCCTAGCCCTAACCCTACGCCGAACCCTAACCAGTAGATCAGGCACACCTTCGATCGTGTGATAATGGCTCGAGCTGCGGGTGTATGTGCCAAAGGGTCCCAATCTTGGTTCTCCATGTGTATATGTCCTAAACAAACCTAAAAGAATGAAAATGTACATTGTTTCACCCTCGCGCGGAGAAATCTAGGGGAATAGACCCGCCGGGGCACCCGTTTCGCTGTTTTGGGGGGGAGGAGGGGGAGAACGACCGCCGGAACAACGGAACCCCACCAAATCTTGCATGTGGGCCTATGCTATGTGTCAAAGTGTGATGCAAGGTGTAATGGTGCAAAAGTAGCTCCCCTAAACCCTAGACCCTAGCCCTAACCCTACGCCGAACCCTAACCAAGAGATCGTGCACACCTTCGATCGTGTGATAATGGCTCGAGCTGCGGGTGTATGTGCCAAAGGGTCCCAATCTTGGTTCTCCATGTGTATATGTCCTAAACAAACCTAAAAGAATGAAAATGTACATTGTTGCACCCTCGCGCGGAGAAATCTAGGGGGGTAGACCCGCCGGGACACCCGTTTCGCTGTTTTGGGGGGGAGGGGGAGAACGACCGCCGGAGCACCGAAACCCCACCAAATCTTGCATGTGGACCTATGATTTGTGTCAAAGTGTGATGCAAGGTGTAATGGTGCAAAAGTAGCTCCCCTAAACCCTAGACCCTAGCCCTAACCCTACGCCGAACCCTAACCAGTAGATCAGGCACACCTTCGATCGTGTGATAATGGCTCGAGCTGCGGGTGTATGTGCCAAAGGGTCCCAATCTTGGTTCTACATGTGTATATGTCCTAAACAAACCTAAAAGAATGAAAATGTACATTGTTGCACCCTCGCGCGGAGAAATCTAGGGGGGTAGACCCGCCGGGGCACCCGTTTCGCTGTTTTGGGGGGGGGGGGGGAGGGGGAGAACGACCGCCGGAGCACCGAAACCCCACCAAATCTTGCATGTGGACCTATGATATGTGTCAAAGTGTGATGCAATGTAAAATGGTGCAAAAGTAGCTCCCCGGTGTGACCTTCCTCACCGTTGGGCGATAACACTTAGGAGATTTTCCGAACCGCGGGTTGCTCCGAAACCGTGATATATGTGGGAGGATGAACATATATGGAGAGTAATTTTGTATTGCACATTGTCTAATAAACAGTCATCAAAAAGAAAAACTAATTAACAAATAAATATAAGTATTAGATGAAATAAAATAGAAAGAAAAACAAAAAAAAAATTATTGGCGCACGGCAAAGAAGGGAACGCACGGCAAAGGTGCCTTTGCCGTGCAACTCACCTGTCCGCACGGCAAAGGGGCGAGCCACGACAATGCCCAGGGCCTTTGCCGTGCATGGTTTCTTTGCCGTGCGGCACGTAGGGACTTTGCCATCTTCCTTTCTTTGCCGTGAGGTTTCCTTGTACTTTGCCGTCATTTGATTCTTTGCCGTGCGCCGCTTCTGTCTTTGCCGTGCTTGCCTTCATTGCCGTGCGCTGCTCTCAGATGTTGCCGTGCGGATTGTCGTTGCCGTGCGCGCTGCTTGCTGCGCACGGCAATGATTTCTTTGCCGTGCGGCGGCTCACGGCATTGAAACGCTGCACGGCAGCGCCTGTTTTTCCCGTAGTGGCGTAGCATTCAGCTAAAATGCAGGAATAGCAGGTTACCTTTTTGTTGCTGCAAGACATGAAACTGAGAACACCAACATCAAAGAATTGCTGATCAACTTACTCGGATCACTTATTCAGTTTTTTGGTCCGGGGAGCTGACAGAGTACAAGTCATATAGTGATTCCAGAGCAAGCATCCATCCACACCAACGTCCCAGGTCTCCCTAGCGCGGACCTAATGGTCCACCTAGCATACCAATTGGAGCTGCTGGCGATCAAAGTTGTAGCGTACGGATTTATGCTTGACCACCTGGATGCCGTCCTCAGCTGTGTCGCTACGCTTCAGCTCCACGCCCGTGAACACAGCAAATTTCTCCTGAGTGAAGTGGTACTCATCGTCGCCGACCTCAAACTGCCTGGCGATGCAGAACCTGCGGGCATCAACACGCACAAGGTCGGACGTCAGCAGCGTCCAGTTCTCCGGGTATGTAGCCATGTCCTCTTGCCAAACGCGGCACAGAGTGGGCGCCGCGCCATCCGTTGCCGCCGCCGAGAGGTCCGAAGCGCAGAGGAACTGGTTTTCTCTTCCACGGGAGAAGCCGAGCCAACGGCCGAGCTCAGGGACGTACTGAGCGTCGCCATGGAACGGGAGCTCCCAGCTGCCGACTTTGCTCCACTGACGGCTGCCGGTGTCAAAGGAGTAGGTGCCAATTCCGCCCCTGGCGGACACCCAGATGCTGTCCCCAACCACGGCGGAGGAGTCTATGCTGGTGTCGCCGCTACGCTCGTACCCAGAGGCCTCCACGTAGGGTGGCAGCGGAAGCGAGTGCCAGTACCGGCCTGGAAGACCATAGACGACATCGGCCGGAGGTTCACCGTGGATGAGGGCTTGGAAGCAGGATTGGCGGGCCTGAAACTGATCAGGCTTGTAAGGGCACCTGTTGATGAGGTACAGGTCGTCGCCGAGGGTGATGGCGACGGAGTTAACCCACAACCAGCGGCTGGGCATGGTGGAGAGCCTCTTCTGGCGGATGTCATGTACCAGGACGATGCCATCATGGTCCGCGGTGACGATCTTGTCCCTGGCGCTGCCAAAGGGAATGAACATAAAGCTCCCACCGTCCTCCTTCGCTTTGGAAAGACTGAGTGTCCATACAGGTTTAGGCAGCTTGGCTTCTACCGGCGGGCTTCCCTTGTGTTTCCTTGGGTGGAAGAGGCTCGACGATCTGATGCAGTGCATCGTGAAGGAGCCGCTGTTCCAGGTACCCTGCACCAGATTAATGAACTGCCGTTTCATCGTCAATCCCGCGCCCTTGGTCTCTCCTCACGGCTGGTTTCGGCACCCTGATTCCCTGCGGCTGTCAGAAGATCAAGATGGAATGGAAGTAACAGCCGCCGGGATCCAAATTACTGACGCTTCTCCGGCTTAATACTCCCGGCGGACATTGATGATCGCTACCCTCTGAGCAGACCAAAGTGCGGTTGATCTGTATGGTCGAACCGCCCGGCGATGATTGCTGGAGCTCGCAGCATGAACTTCTGTGAAAATTCACTTGAGGAAGCACGAGAGGTGCTGTGGCGGCGGCGGCGCAGCGACTAGATCGATCTCGTTTCCTATCAAACCCTAGATCGTTTAGAGGATGCAGGGCCACGAACTGAAAGCCTGATCGTTACGCGCAAGACGGCAAGAGCCATTTCGTATTTTGACGATTTTTTATTTGTTGAGACGACGTATTTTCACGAAATCTATCGGGAGTTGGACCCTCTTGCGTCAATCATAAATGGACTGGGCTTGCTTTGCTACAAAATTAAGACCAGTTGAGCTTGCCAATCAGATTGAGCTTCCATAATCTGCTCCTTGCTACTATGGATTAACAGCCCACAATTTAGAAGAGTAGTTGAGCCTTCTCTGCCGAAGAGCAAAAGGCCTAAACTGATGAGCGCAGAGAGGCCTACGGCAACGGCTGGATTATATACTCTCGTGCTGGCAACGTCATGAGAAGAGTATTTGGGCCTTTTCTTTGGAAGAGCAAAAGTACCCACCTCTCCAGGTTGTATGAAGCTTAATGTTGATGGTGATGTCGCTAAAACAATGAGGAGAGGTGTAATATGCAGAGATGACCCAAGGTGGATTGATGCTGCTACTCCTACCGACCCAGAAATACTTGAAGCATTTGCTTCTAGAGAAGCTCTAGAACTAGCGAAGGATTTACATATTGAAGCATTGAAAATAGCTTCAGATTGTCCAAGCTATGGAGGGAGGCATTGCATGATACTCTACGCGATATTGCGCAGCGCCGAAACCACATTCGAGAGAACATCTACGGTCACGAGCGGCGAGAAGCCAATGGGGAGGGTATTGTCTCTCGTATCGGCTCCGCTGAACCGTTCGCTCGCCCCCCCCCCCCCCCCCGCGGGCGACGGGCGAACCCTAGCCGCCGCCTCCCCTAGTCCTCCTCCTCCCTCTTCCCCGGCCGTCGCCGCCGGAGTGGGCCACCGGGCGTTGCCCGCGCGGTGCCGGCGGCGGCGGGGCTGACCTTCCCCGCGGCGCGGCGGGGGCGCGGGGTCCCTTGGCGGCGCGGTGCACCTCGGCCGACGGCGGTCCGACGCGGCGGCGTGAGACCCGCGCGTCGGGTGGGAGGAGGAACGGCGGCGCAGCCGGTTGGAGGCGGAGCAGCGACGGCGGGCGGTGCGGACGGGACCTGCTCGGCCCAGATCTGGCCCAATTCGGGGCCCAGATCGGCTGGGCGGGTTTCCTGCGTTTCGGCGCACCAGCGGAGCTCCCTGGCGGCGGAGATGGTGCGGCGGCGGTGGATGGGTGGCGGCGGCGCTTCGGCCGGCTTGCTGCAGCTTGGCAGTGGGGCTTTACGGGCCTGTTTGGGCACGGCCGGGCCAGCTTGGGCCTAGTTTGCCTCCTTTGCCATGTCCGGTCGGCGACCGCGAAGGCGGTGGAGGTAGTTCCCTCCCACCCGGTTGGGGTGCCGCTACCTCCGTCCCTGCCCATGTCGTCTCTTCCTCTAGGCCCTGTTCCGGTAACCACAGTGCGACGACGAGGGCGACTACAAGACCGTGGTGGCGTGTGCTGGTGGGTGGCATGTTTGGTGGAGCACGTCGGAGCGTTCAGGGTGGTGGGTTTGGTGGTCGGGAGAAATCCGTGTCGGTATGTCCAACTCCGACGCGGCGACGCCTGCGGGTGCCGCCTTCCTTCCTGAAGGGCGTCGGATGTATCCCTCCCTAATCCCTTCCGCGTACTGGGGAAACCCTAGGCCGAGTCCGGGCAGCAGCGGCGTCGTCGTCGTTCCCTTGTTGAAGGTGCTGCTTGGTATGCGGCGTCTCGGCGTGCTAGGACCCTGGTGGTACTTCTTCGAAGGGCGCAGCGGTTGCGGAGTCATCATCGTTTTCGTCAATCTGCCGGTGTCGGGATTAGTTTCTTTTTCGTTTCTTTTTCTTGTCGTTTGGGCTTGGTTGTGCTGCGACCCCAGCTGTTTCGTTGTATCGGATGGTTGCTATATTAATATAGCGGGGCGAAAGCCTATTTCGAGGAGAAGCCAATGGAGAATCACATTCAATATCTACGATGGCTACAACCGTACTCTTTGTAGGACGCCGTGTTTGGCTCATTGGTACCCCTATGAACATTAGCATTCATTCAATATAAAGCTCCTGATGTTCTTAAGAAAAAAGGGAACGTCAGGCATAGTACGAACTGTCGAGTTCCTGCTGGAGTACACTGGACTGGAAAAAACCTCTCCGCTAACTGGAATCAGAAACTGTTAACAGTCTACAGATGATGATTCTGCCGTGACAGAGCGAGACACGTCACGCAGAAATCGGATGGTTCCACTCTACGATCCTGGATTAGGCAATAGGGAGGCACGACTAGGCACATGCTCCCAGTCCTCTTCACGTACGCGCTAACAGCAGGCACACAGTTATCAGCAGTCGCCGACTGTGTAGGCGATATGGGTTGGCGCCGTTCTGCACTGTCCCGCCCAAGACAAAACCGCAGATCGTCGCGGTCAAATATGTCAATCCGTATCGCTGTCGAGCCCGGCTGGGATTCAGTGAACACAAACATATCTCTAGCTAGCGGCCGGTGAATTTTGGAATTGTATCTGTTTTGGTTTATTTGGGTTGGACCGTAGATAAAAATGTGGCTACGCCCCTTGTTCGTTTAGGGCTTCTTTGATTCATAGGATTTATACTAGGACAAAACCCGTGCTTCGCTACGGTACAAATTAAATTATAAACAAACCGGTAAATGGTATGAAGCATTAGATTCACCTTTTTGTTTATTGTTTATTTAGTAAAAACCACAAAACATTTGTCTCAAATGAGTAATAATGTGCTCCAGAGGTTTTGTTTTAGCTTTTCATAAGCTTGCCAAGGTCTGAAGTAGTTCTATTTGCCCGAGAGTTTCCCTGTAGTCGTAAAGCCGTTCTTTTTTCTTCTTATTAATACATCCTTTTTCGGATCAAACTGAGAATAAAATAGCACATGGTACCAAATTTAGAGTTTTGATGTAAAGGTACAATATATCAAACTTAAGAACCTAAAGACAGAAAATAACCTACTCTGTCTTATATAGATCGGAGGTAGTGTATCGTCTAATCTAGTAAATTGCTACTGCATGACCGCATTGAACAATCAAATATAGATACTTGGTTATTTAAAGGCTTAAAGCCGCTTCAACTAAACTCCACAGCCAATACAGCAGGACAATTACGCGGATCAACGTTTCAACTTTCAAGTGTTGGAGTGTCTAACATGCTTGCTTTTTGCCTACATGGAACTCTAGCTGTACGTGAACGCCATGTCTACGTCGAACCCCCATGGTCCCCGACATCGCAGCATGCTGCCGCCGACAGCCAGAGGCAGCTCATGTCCGGCTCCGGTTCGACATGGTGTCTCGCCACGAGGACGACGAAGGGGAGAAAGGTCAGCACGACTGCCACGAGCCATGGCTGACGCCGATCTCAGCACCAGCAGTCCAGCACTGCTTGCCACCGCCACAACTGCTGCTATATCGAGTTGTGGACTCGTGGTGAAGTCCAGCTCCGCCGCCGGCAAGCCAACCAGCGCCTTCTACCTCACAATCCCACGGTAGCGGATTTCCACTCCCATGAGTCCGTTACCTGTCTGTTCTGGTTATTCACGCTTTCTCGAGAGACGGGCGGACGAAGGCTGAGTGAAAATAAAAACTGGCGCCAACGGCTGTCTTGCGGCTCCTACGGATTTGCGGCCGGCCAGGAACACCGTGTTGAGTGTCGTCAACAACGGTTCGCGAGCAGAGACTGGCTTCGGCGGTTTCCCACAAAGGCCGAGGCTACGGAGCAGCATCTAGCCGGGGAGTAGATCTTCCGCAGGCGGACCTCATCGCTGTGTTGGCCAGCTTCGCGACATGTACTGCGAAGCCCATCACGTGGGCCGTCCCCGAGATACGGAATACCTCCTTGCAGTTTATGCTATCGTTGCTAGAACAGCGCGGCGAGGTGCGACTTGATTCGCTACGAGACCTGTGTTTCGATCCTGCTTCCGCTCGTATTTTTTTCAGCTTCCGCTGGCATATCTAGCCGCGTCTTCGAAGCTGGTGGAGCCCTAGGTCGTACGCGAGACCACAACCGTAGACGCGAGGATTTTAGGCATCTCCATCGGAATCGATCGCAAAAGGAGCGATGGTTTAGAGATCGGAATCGATCGCGTAGGGCTGGGACAGGTTTGCCAGCTTCTCATATATAACAACGATGGACAAGTAAGAAACCGAAACCAATCCAGACTCCCAGAGACCTGTGTCTATACAGGAAGCGGAAGACGTACGTACGGAGCAACGAAACCAATCTCTTGCTGTCGTGAGGAAGAAAATCAGCGACCCGGCTTAGGAAACCAAACTGGACGTACCAAACCAAAGGTGCTGGACGAAAACGGACCAAACCACGGAAACGTTAGCTCCTTTATTATTAGGTATAGATAAGAATTGTGTAGAATTTAAATCCTATGAAAAATTTCCTATTTAAATTCTTTGATTCATAGGAACTAATCATATAGAAATCTTGTAATGTAAATTCTATACGAAAAAATAATTAACTCATACTTCATGCAAAAATTTCTTTGCAGAATCAAACAAACTTTATCTTCCTATAGGATTGAAATCAACTTGACATTCTAATCCTATGATTTTTCTATTCCTACACTTTTCCTTTCCTATGAATCAAAGGTTAGGAGTCAAACCTAGGCCCGACACGTTTCCCCTTTTAAAACCGTCATCGATGCCACACGGCCTTAATGCTCGTCCCTCCCATCGATTAACCGCCATGCAGGTTCCCGCGCGGTTGTTGGGTTCCCACGCACCCTTTCGTTTCCCGCCCTGGCCCCTGGCTATATAAGAGGAACGACGTCGATGTGGTCGACAATCAAACTAAAACAAGCACCAGTGGCAGACTACAACTCCGCCTGGACGGCAACATGGCAGAGCTATCCACGAGGGAGGCGTTCGTCGTGGTGTATGCCGAGAAGGAGGAACAGAAGGAGTAGTATGGGCCCTATATCGAGGGAATGGGGGAGGCCGCCTCACGTGAGGTCATCGCCGAGGTACATGCGAAGGCGCATACATCACTTGCGGTTCCTCGGATGGCGCTAGTAGGCGCATGCGTCACCTGCGGTGGTTGCCCAGCTACAACAATCCATGGTCGGCGAGATAGTAGATGCGGACCTCAACGACGTCAATAACATCAACGTCCCAGATGTCACCGACAAGCGGCAGGTTCTGCTTGCCTCGCTCGAGACCATCCAACACGATGATGTCGTTCGCCAGATTATGGCTGCCGTGCGGAAGGCCTTGGCAGACAAGCACGTGGCCGCCAAGGTCTTGACTACAACCCAACATCGCCATGGCAGAGGCCTAGGCGCGTCGAAAGGCTGAGGAGCAGAGGGAGCGGAACTGATGTGAGCGTGATAGGGCGGAGATCATGTAGGGATTCGTTGCATAGAAAACAAAAAATTTCCTACCGCAAGAACGCAATCCAAGCCAAGATGCAATCTAGAAGACGGGAGCAACGAGGGGATGAACTAGACTCACCCTTGAAGATTTCCAAAGCCTACAAGATGAGGCTCTTGTTGCTGCGGTAGACGATCACTTGCCGCTTTCAAAAGCGCGTAGAAGATCTTGACGGTGCCACAATCGGGCAGCACCTCCGTACTCGGTCACACGTTCGATGTTGATGAAGACGACGTCCTTCTCCCTGTTCCAGCGGGCAGCGGAAGTAGTAGCTCCTCCTTGAATCCAACAGCACGACAGCGTGGTGGCGGTGGCGATGGAGATCTCCGGCGGAGCTTCGCTAAGCGTTGCGGGAGAGGTGGAGGAGTGGGACGGCTAGGGTTTGGGGGAGGGGGTGGGAGTGGCCAGCCTCCTTGGGGTGCGGCCAAGGTGGTGGTGTTGTGGTGGCCGGGCCCCTCCCCTTGGCCCCTCATTATATAGGTGGAACCCCCAAGTTTTGGACTACAAGTCTTCGAATAAGACCCCAACCCAAAACCTTCCATGTGTAGGGAAACCTACCCAAGGTGGGACTCCCACCTCAAGTGGGATTCTCACCCTTCCATGAGGGGGGGTGGCCGGCCCCCTTGATGGAGTCCACTTGGGACTCCACCCCTCTAGGGTTGGCCGTCAATGGGTGGTGGAGTCCCTTCGGGACTCCGCCTTCCAAAGTGATTTCTTCCGGACTTTTCTAGAACCTTCTAGAACCTTCCATAAATGCACCGGATCATTTTCAAACTTATAAAATGACTTCCTATATATGAATCTTATTCTCCGGACCATTCTGGAACTCCTCGTGATGTCCGGGATCCCATCCGAGACTTCGAACAATACTTTGAACTCCATTCCATATTCAAGTTCTACTAATACGACATCAAACCTTAAGTGTGTTACCTACGGTTCGCGAACTATGTGGACATGGTTGAGAACTCTCTCCGACCAATAACCAATAGCGGGATCTGGAGATCCATAATGGCTCCCACATATTCAACGATGACTTAGTGATCGAATGAACTATACACATACGATACCGATTTCCTTTGTCACGCGATATTTTACTTGTCCGAGGTTTGATCATCGGTATCTCTCTATACCTTGTTCAACCTCGTCTCCTGACAAGTACTCTTTACTCGTACTGTGGTATGTGGTCTCTTATGAACCATTCATATGCTTGCAAGCTTATTAGACGACATTCCACCGAGAGGACCCAGAGTATATCTATCCGTCATCGGGATGGACAAATCCCACTGTTGATCCATATGCCTCAACTCATACTTTCCGGATACTTAATCCCACCTTTATAACCACCCATTTACGCAGTGGCGTTTGATGTAATCAAAGTACCTTTCCGGTATAAGTGATTTACATGATCTCATGGTCGAAAGGACTAGGTAACTATGTATCGAAAGCTTATAGCAAATAACTTAATGACGTGATCTTACGCTACGCTTAATTGGGTGTGTCCATTACATCATTCATATAATGATATAACCTTGTTATTAATAACATCCAATGTTCATGATTATGAAACTAATCATCTATTAATTAACAAGCTAGTTAAGAGGCTTACTAGGGACTCATTGTTGTTTACATAACACACATGTATCAATGTTTCGGTTAATACAATTATAGCATGGTATATAAACATTTATCATAAACATAAAGATATATAATAACCACTTTTATTATTGCCTCTTGGGCATATCTCCAACAGTCTCCCACTTGCACTAGAGTCAATAATCTAGATTACATTGTAAGGTACCTAACACCCATGACGTTCTGGTGTTGGTCATGCTTTGCCCTAGGGAGAGCTTTAGTCAACGGATCTGCTACATTCAGATCAGTGTGTACTTTGCAAATCTTTACTTCTCCATCTTCGATGTACTTGCGAATCGAGTGATAACGCAGCTTGATATGCTTCAGCCTCTTGTGTGACCTTGGTTCTTGTGCATTGGCGATGGCACCCATGTTGTCACAGTAGATGACTAGTGGGTCCAATGCACTAGGAACCACACCGAGCTCTACAATGAACCTCTTCATCCATACCGCTTCTGATGAAGCCTCAGAAGCCGCTATGTACTCCGATTCTGTTGAAGACTTCGCCACCGTGCACTGCTTCGAGCTTGCCCAGCTTACTGCAGCATCATTCAATATAAACACGTACCCAGACTGAGACTTAGAGTCATCAGGATTAGTGTTCCAACTTGCATCGGTGTAACTTGTTACAACGAGCTCTTGGTCACCTCCATAACAAAGAAACATATCCTTAGTTGTTTTCAAGTTCTTCAGGATATTCCTAACCGCTGTCCAGTGTTCCATTCCTGGATCACTTTGATATCTGCTAGTTAAACTAACAGCATGTGCTATATCCGGTCTAGTACATAGCATGGCATACATAATAGAGCCTACTGCCGAGGCATAGGGGATCTGACTCATCCTTTCTCTTTCTTCTGCCGTAGCCGGACCTTGAGTCTTACTCAAGACCTTGCCTGGTAACATAGGTAAGAATCCTTTCTTACTTTCGTCCATTCTAAACTTCTTTAGAATCTTGTCCAGGTATGTACTCTGTGATAGCCCTATTAGGCGTCTTGATCTATCTCTATAAATCTTGATGCCTAATATATACGATGCTTCACCAAGGTCTTTCATTGAAAAACTATTATTCAAATAACCTTTTACACTGCTTAATAGTTCTATATTATTCCCAATCAATAATATGTCATCTACATATAATATCAGGAACGCTACAGAGCTTCCACTCACTTTCTTGTAAATACAGGCCTCTCCATGACACTGTATAAACCCGAAGTCTTTGATCACCTTATCAAAGCGTCGGTTCCAACTTCTTGATGCTTGCTTCAGTCCATAAATTGAACGCTGAACTTTGCATACCTTGTCAGCATTTTTAGGATCGACAAAACCTTTGGGTTGTACCATATACAACTCTTCCTTAATTTTCTTCATTAAGGAACGCCGTTTTGACATCCATCTGCCAAATCTCATAATCGAAAAATGCAGCTATTGCTAACAAAATCCTCACAGATTTTAGCTTCGCTACAGGTGAGAAAGTCTCATCGTAGTCAACACCTTGAATTTGTCGGAAACCCTTTGCGACAAGTCGAGCTTTATAGACAGTAATATTACCATCAGCATCTGTTTTTCTCTTGAAGATCCATTTATTCTCGACAGCCTTGCGGCTATCAGGTAAGTCTACCAAAGTCCATACTTTATTATCATACATGGATCCCATTTCGGATTTCATGGCTTCTTGCCATTTGTTGGAATCTGGGCTCATCATCGCTTCTTCATACGTCGCAGGGTCTTCATCATTGTTGTCCACAATCATGACATTTAGACAAGGATCATACCAATCAGGAGTGGCACGTTCCCTTGTCGATCTGCGAGGTTCAGTAGCTATCTCGTTCGAAGTTTCATGATCATTATCATTAGCTTCCTCTGTTGCCGGTGCAGACGGCACAGGAACAACTTCCGGTACTGCGCTACTCTGATCAACGAGTGAAGATTCAGTAATCTCATCGAGTTCTACTTTTCTTCCAGTCACTTCTTTAGTGAGAAATTCTTTCTCAAGAAAGGTTCCGTTCTTAGCAACAAAGATTTTGCCTTCGGATCTGTGATAGAAACTGTACCCTATAGTTTCCTTAGGGTATCCTATGAAGACGCATTTCTCCGCTTTGGGTTCTAGCTTGTCCGGTTGTAACTTTTTTACATAGGCTTCGCAACCCCAAACTTTAAGGAACGACAGCTTAGGTTTCTTATTAAACCATAATTCATACGGTGTCGTTTCAACGGATTTTGATGGTGCTCTATTTAAAGTGAATGCGGCTGTCTCTAATGCATAACTCCAAAATGATAACGGCAAATCAGTAAGAGACATCATAGAACGAACCATATGTAAGAGAGTTCGATTACGACGTTCGGACACACCGTTTCGTTGTGGTGTTCCCGACGGTGTCAATTGTGAAAGTATTCCGCATTTCTTTAAATGCATGCTAAACTCATAACTCAGATATTCACCTCCGCGATCAGATCGTAGAAATTTAATCTGCTTGTTACGTTGATTTTCTACTTCACTTTGGAATTCCTTAAACTTCTCGAAAGTTTCGGATTTATGTTTCATGAAATAGATATACCCATATCTACTCAGATCATCTGTGAAGGTTAGAACATAACGATAACCACCGCGCGACGCTACACTCATTGGTCCGCACACATCGGTATGTATGATTTCCAATAAGTCTGTAGCTCGCTCCATCATACCAGAGAATGGAGTCTTAGTCATTTTTCCCATTAGACATGCTTCGCATTTATCAAGTGACTCAAAGTCAAGTGATTCAAGCAATCCATCGATATGGAGTTTCTTCATGTGTTTCACTCCAATATGACCAAGACGACAGTGCCACATATATGTAGAATTATCATTCAATCTAATTCGCTTAGCATCAATGTTATGAATATGTGTATCACTACTATCGACATCTAACACAAATAAACCATTCTTTTCAGGTGCTCGACCATAAAAGATATTATTCATAAAAATAGAACAACCATTATTCTCAGACTTGAATGAATAACCGTCTTGCATTAAACAAGATCCAGATATAATGTTCATGCTCAACGCGGGTACAAAATAACAATTATTGAGGTTTAAAACTAATCCCGAAGGTAGATGTAGAGGAAGTGTGCCGACAGCGATCACATCGACTTAGGATCCATTTCCAACGCGCATCGTCACTTCATCCTTTAATAGTCTTCGTTTATTCTTTAGTTCCTGTTTCGAGTTACAAATATGAGCAACTGAACCAGTATCAAATACCCAGGTACTAGTACGAGAACCAGTAAGATAAACATCTATAACATGTATATCAAATATACCTTCTTTCTTCTTCTTGACAAGGCCGCTCTTCAGATCAGCCAAATACTTGGAGCAATTACGCTTCCAGTGTCTCTTCTCCTTGCAGTAATAGCACTCAGCATCAGGCTTAGGGCCATTCTTAGGTTTCACAAGAGGCGTAGCAGCTTTCTTGCCACCCTTCTTGAATTTACCTTTAGACTTTCCCTGTTTCTTGAAACTGGTGGTCTTGTTGATCATCAACACTTGGTGCTCTTTCTTGATCTCAATCTCAGCAGATTTTAGCATGGCGAAGAGTTCATGTAACTCTTTGTTCATGTTCTGCATATTGTAGTTCATCACAAAGTTCTTGTAACTAGGTGGCAGTGATTGAAGGACACGATTAATCCCCAGTCTGTTAGGAATCACTATTCCCAAGTCACTGAGTTTCTTCGCATGCCCGGTCATGGCGAGCATGTGCTCACTAACGGAGCTGCCTTCTTCCATCATGCCGCTGAAGAAGTGTTTCGATGCTTCATAGCATTCCACGGCCGCATGAGTTTCAAAGATAGCTTTCAGCTCATTGACCAACTCATGAAGATCGTGGTGCTCAAAACGTTTTTGAAGATCGGCTTCCAGACTGCATAGGATGGCACACTGAACTTGAGAGTACCGAGTTTTCCGAGTCGCGTAAACATTCTTTACTTCATCGGTTTCAGTTTCTGCAGGAGGGTCACCTAGCGGTGCATCAAGCACATATTGCAGGTTTCCACCAGCGAGGAAAATCCTCACATGATGGAACCAGTCGGTGAAGTTACTACCGTTGCTCTTAAGCTTTTCTTTCTCTAGGAACTGATTGAAATTGATTGGGGACGCCATATCTACAACATATATTTGCAATAGTTTAGACTAAGTTTATGACAAATTGAGTTCAAATTTTAATTTAACATAATTAAAAACTAGGTGAACTCCCACTCAAAACAATATCCCTCGAATTATCTTAGTGATCACACGAACCAAATCCATCACACTGATACGTCTCAAACGTATCTATAATTTCTTATGTTCGATGCTACTTTATTGATGATACTCACATGTTTTATACACACTTTATGTCATATTTATGCATTTTCCGGCACTAACCTATTGACAAGATGCCGAAGAGCCAGTTGATGTTTTCTGCTCTTTTTGGTTTCAGAAATCCTGGTAAGGAAATATTCTCGGAATTGGACGAAATCAACGCCCAGGGTCTTATTTTTCCACGAAGCTTCCAGAAGACCGAGGGGGATACGAAGTGGGGCGACGAGGCGCCGCTACACTAGGGCCGCGCGGCCTAGGGGGGGCCGCGCCGCCCTAGCGTGTGGGGCCCCCGTCAGCCCCGACTCTGCCCTTCTGCCTATAAAAAGTCTTCGTCGAGAAAACCCCAGTACCGAGAGCCACGATACGGAAAACCTTCCAGAGACGCCGCCGCCGCCAATCCCATCTCGGGGGATTCAGGAGATCGCCTCCGGCACCCTGCCGGAGAGGGAAATCATCTCCCGGAGGACTCTTCATCGCCATGATCGCCTCCGGATTGATGTGTGAGTAGTTCACCCCTGGACTATGGGTCCATAGCAGTAGCTAGATGGTCGTCTTCTCCTCATTGTTCTATCATTCTCGGATCTTGTGAGCTGCCTAACATGATCAAGATCATCTATTTGTAATGCTACATGTTGCGTTTGTTGGGATCCGATGAATATGGAATACTATGTTATGTTGATTATCAATCTATCATATATGTGTTGTTTATGATCTTGCATGCTCTCCATTGCTAGTAGAGGCTCTGGCCAAGTTGATACTTGTAACTCCAAGAGGGAGTATTTATGCTCGATAGTGGGTTCATGTCTCCATTAAATCTGGGGGAGTGACAGCAACCCCTAAGGTTGTGGATGTGCTGTTGCCACTAGGGATAAAACATCAATGCTTTGTCTAAAGATATTTGTGTTGATTACATTACGCACCATACTTAATGCAATTGTTTGTTGTTTGCAACTTAATACTGGAAGGGGTGCGGACGCTAACCTGAAGGTAGACTTTTTAGGCATAGATGCATGCTGGATAGCGGTCTATGTACTTTGTCGTAATGCCCAATTGAATTTCACACTACTCATCAAGATATGTATGTGCATTGTCATGCCCTCCTTATTTGTCAATTGCCCAACTGTAATTTGTTCACCCAACATGCTATTTCTTATCGGAGAGACACCACTAGTGAACTGTGGACCCCGGTCCATTCTTTACATCGAATACAATCTACTGCAATACTTATTCTTACTGTTCTTTGCAAACATCATCATCCACACTATACATCTAATATTTTGTTACAGCAAGCCGGTGAGATAGACAACCTCACTATTACGTTGGGACAAAGTATTTTGGTTGTGTTGTGCAGGTTCCACGTTGGCGCCGGAATCCCTGGTGTTGCGCCGCACTACACTCCGCCACCAACAACCTTCAACGTGCTTCTTGTAACATCCCAAATTTCAATAAAAGAAAGTTAGAAGAATTCCAGAGAGCAAAATTTCAAACCTACTAAAACTTTTCAAATTTGCATATAGTGCCATGCATAGAACTTGTGCATTTGTTTGATATGCCATGATGAGTGTTATTATGTGTATAAGCTAAACCCGAAAACCCTAATGTGATCATGAGAAGATCACCAATCAAATAAATCAAAAAGAGAAAGAAATCAAATAAATGTAAAACCCTAAAACCCTCACATATGCCCTATGGCATTTTTATAAATTTTGACCCTAGACCAATTTGGTCTTCACCATTAGTTGAATAATGTTACTAAACACTCATTACAACTTTTGGAATCAAAAGATTACAAATCAAAGGGATTTCAAATAGAAAATTGGCTCACATATGATAATGGCCAAATCTGCCAATTATAGTCTGATCACTACTTTGAGCCCTTGCAATTCACAATTTTCAAACTAAACCTTGCTAACTCTTTGCACAACATCCAAGTCAACATCACGGTGAACACTTTTTGTAAAGATCACCATGCCAAATTCTTTCTTGATCATTAGCTATGCTCAACCAAAGTTGCAACATTTTAATAGATGCAACAATCTCACACTTAGCCAAATTTGCAAAACTTTGAATTTAACAATTCCACCACCACACTCCATCACCTCTGGTCATTTCTAACTAAATGAAATACTTACAAATCAAAACTTGCAATCATTTGAATTGAATCAAATTTGGACAAAAATCAAAAATGGCATCTATGTAACTATTTGACACTATTTGCTATAGTGATCTACCTCATCAACTCTACCTAAACCCTAGTCCAATTGGTCCCCTGGTTCCCTCTCTCTCTCACCCCTGCATAGGAACCCTAGGAGGAACCCTAGGGAGGCAAAGACATGGCCATGCCGGCCCATGCCGGCCATGTTCTTCTCCCTCTTCTCTCCTTCCTCTCCCTTACTGGCCCTGGTGCCCAAGCTCACCACCGTGCCTCCCTACACCACCTAGCAACCGCCATTGTTGAGGTAGACGCCGTAGCTCGCCGGAGATCGCGCGCCCAAAATCGCCCAGCATGCCGCTCGCGTCGCGCGTGGCGCGCCACAGACGCCCACTGGCCACGCGCCGCGCCACCACCTCGAGCACGCCCTGGACCCCCTGCGAGCGAGTTGAGCACCTGCGTGACACCGCGACGCCGCCAGACACGCGCGCAGCACAGACCCGTGACCGCCGGCGCCGGAGACGACGACATGATCCCGTGAACGCCGTGGCAGTAGTGGAAGCAAGGCGACCAAACCAGCCACCGCCCGACCGTGCCAGCACCACCGCTAGCTTCGCCTTGATGAGGAGAACACGACCGCACCCTCGCCTAGCTCGATAGCTCGCCGGAGAAGCCGCGAGCATGTCGACCTCGCTTCGGACCCGCAGCACCCTCGCGTCTCTATAAATAGAGCACTCCCCTGAGCAATCCAAGCACACCACCTTGCTCTCCACCCTTCACTGCTTCTCAACCACCACACCACTCACTCGATTGTCGCCGGAGCTGCTCCAATTTGGAGATCGGAGCCGCCAGTACCTGGTGGACGCCGCCGTCGATTGGAGCCGAACCAGGAGCTGTCGCCGGTACCAGGAGCTCCGCCGTCGTCCACAACTTCACCACGCACATTGCCTACCCTAGCTGGAGCCACGGTGAGCTCTCCGAGCCCCTACCCTCGCCGCCAGCACATCGTGTTCTCGTCGGAGAAGACGATGAACCTCGACCGTCGATCTGCGTTCTAATCCAACGCCGGCCTTTAAAACGTACCGATTCGGCGTTTAAACGTCGCTGACGAGTGGACCCCACCCTGTCAGCGCGCCGCGTGTCTGTGGACCGTGGCTGGGCTGGACTGGGCCGTTTTAATTCGAATCTGGCCCAGTTTCATTTCCCGCCGGCCCTTTTAATTCAAACTCCATTTAAACAATTCCAAATAATTTCAATACTGCCCAAACTTTGAAAATCAATAGATTCAAATTGGCTTAACCAAATTCAATGAATTTTATATTGTTGGAAAGCTAATGAAAAGATCTACAAAATGTCACTGGTCCCATGTCAAGATGTGCTGTAGAATTAATCTGATAAAAAGAAGAAGGCAGGGACTTTTACATATTCAAATAATTATTAAAAATCAACCAAAATAGATATTAAGTTAATTCCAACTCTAATAGCTCACATTTGACTTACACTAATTGTTTATGCAATAAAATGGTGTGGTCACTTTGCATGATCATGCCCTAGTTTAATTAATGGACAATATGGCTAGTTTATGTAGTTGATATTGTCCAAAACTATTAAGTAAATCATATGAAGTATTATACTTCATTTAAACCTTGTCTCAAATGAATTCATGTGATGTTTGGACCCCTGGCAAAACTCACTTATATGAATTACTTAGAGATTTAAATCATTTGTAGCATTACTAAATGGTATGAGGTGGTCTACCTCATTTAAATCATTTTCTCAAATGATAATGATGAATATTTGACTTAGGTCAATATAAGTTCATATATGATTGTTTGAGAAATTAAATCTTAAGAAGATTACAATGAGAGGAAATTATTTCTCAAGAACCCTATGGAAACTATCATTTACATATTAAATAAAAGGAAGTGAATTCTCCTCAAGCAACACAACCCATGCACCATAATTAGATTATTTGTGTGCATAGAATAGTTTGTGTGTTTGTATGTGATACATGGAATAGCCATTGAATTAGTGAGTAATTATACTCGTATTCAAATTTAGACGCTAGCACCGGAGAGTACATGGAAGAAGAAGGTTGCTACCAGGAGGAGGAGGAGGAGAACTTTGAGAACTACCAAGGCAAGCTAATATTCTTGCAAAGTGTAAAGCCCCTTGGGGCAAGGCACCATGAGTCTTACCTTTTCTTACATAAGCCTATCCCAAGTTTATACATTACAAGTTTTTACTTGTTTTCTCAAGAAGTTACTTTTATAGTTAACTATGGTCAAAGTACAAGAGGTTACTAGGGTAGTGAAGTTATTCTCAATCAAGCAAAGCCAGATAGCACCCCTCATGAATTAGAGCTAGTGCTAATGAAATAAAACTTGAATACTCTAGATGGGAACAATGTGACTTGAATTGAAATTTGAAACCTTGGAATGGTGAAGCATTCCATTGAATGATTTTTGAAGGTGAATATGACCAAGAGAAGATAGTGATTTTTGATAAACATGATATTGGTTTGAATGTGATACCTTTCCAATGGTAAGTACCCCCACAATACCTGATTATGGGTAGGGCTTAACTGGAAGTTTATGCATCTTAGTATGGGTTCCCTTTGAACACACATCATAGGGGTTATGCTTGAGGCTGCCTCCGTTGTTGAGAAAAGATGTGAATTGAGGTGAATTGTACGGCCAAGCCCTGTGCAGTTCCCAGGTTGACAGTTGGTCTTCACTGGGAGGCCAAGCTCATGGGGAGAGGTGCTCATACTAGGATTTGTAAGTGAAAGGTTATGGTTGATGATCCGCGTACTATGTTACGATGATTCGGGGTAATCCCGACGGATGAAATCAAATGTTGTGGCACAAGTGTGCAAACTCTGCAGAGTGTAAACCTATTCGAATAGCCGCGTCCACGGTTACGGACGGTTGGAATGGCCATACAGTTTCCGATGTCATATCTTTGAAAATGATGTTGAAAGAAGATGGTGAAATGACTTGTGGTGAATTGAATTGAAATCACCACTGGAATGGTGGGAATGACACTAATGTTCCCACTTGAGTTAGTTAGCACTTGAATAAGCTTTTCTCAAATACTTGTGAACTAAAACTGGCTTTATGAAAATAAACTAGATCTTAGCAAACATTACTAGAATTGTCTAGCACTTACATTAGTATTAGTTTGCGAGTACTTGAAGTACTCACGGCTTTGTCCCTGGCTATTCAAATGGCCAGAGTATGAAGATGAACAAGGAGATGACCAGCAGGACGCCTACGACAACTAGGAGTCTTCCGACGTCAAGCGTTGGCCTGTGGACTAGAGAGTCCTTGTATCTTACGCTTCCGCTATGAACTTGTGTTTGTTCGTTGATCAATAGATCAACTATTCGTGTAATATGGATGATGTGATTCCAAGTTGTAAGACATTATGGTTTGTAATGAATGATGGCTGTGATACTTAACTATTATGCCTCACAACAACAATATTCCTGGGATTGCGATGTATGACATAATAGGAATTCGGACTTAAAAATCCGGGTGTTGACAAGTTGGTATCAGAGCCATTGTTTGACCTTAGAATACCTTAGTTAGAATGGGCGTTCTGAAAAACTTAAATTTGAAAATCAAATGAATAAAGTATTTGTGAAAATTTACTTACACTCTTGTCTTTGAGACTTCGCCAAAATTTGATGAATCATGTTCTATCTTATTTGAATCTACTTAAAATTTTTCCACACTTTTGCACTCTCTAACTTACTCATCCAATTCTCTTTCAGATGGAGCCGAATGAACCCATCAACACCAAGTTGTACCAGCTTGGGAACGGAGGGAGCTTGATCTTCGAGCACGACCTCAACGCCGTCTCTGACTTCCTTGGGCGCCCACACCCCGAGTTCCACGGGGTTCAGCTGGACGACACGCCCGGAGGAGAGTTGCAGTGGGTGATCACTGCCGACTTGAGGGGCAAGATGGAGCCTCCCACCTCGGAGAGGATCCTCTTCTCCTTCCGCGAGAGCAACTGGCTCGACGGACTCGCACGTAGCCTTCAGGAGGCACTTGCGCGCCTCTGTGGACAGAACGTGGTGCGCATCCTCGCCTCTCGCTTCGCGCATCTCGTGAGGCGTGATGCCATGGGAGTGCCCATGGAGCTGCAGCCGCACCCGGAGTTGAGGCACCATGCTGAGCACCTGGACTTCATGCTCTACCAGACTCAGAAGGACCTCGACGCCACTCGCGCTTACGCGAACCAGACCCATGCTCACATCATCGAGCAGGGTGAGGCGATCAAGCTACTCAACAACGACCGCAAGAGCCTTCGCCAGCAGCGTGCCAAGAAGGACGCTACGATTGCGCGCCTTCGCGCCAAGATCGCGTCACTTGAGGCCACTGTCAAGGCCCAGGAAGACCAGCTCAGAGAGATGGAGGATGACGACCGAGGTATTGACCTTCAGGGAGGAGGAGCCTTCCTGAGCGACGACGACGACTTTGAGGAGGACGAGTTCACCGAGGAGGAGGACTACGAGTTCCTGGAGGCAGGACCTGACGACTACGTCCCGATCGACGTAGAGGATGAGGAGTAGTTGCACTAGTTCACTTATGTAGGTGTGAGTTGTATCCCATCCCTTGTATCGTAGCATGAGAATGGTTCTTAAAACCATTGGAGTATGAGTGTGTTAGTTTGTACTATGTGATGAATGAATGAATGTTATGTTTGTCATGAAAAGATTACAAATTTTCAAATGTTTTCAAACTTAACCAAAATAAACCCTAGAATGTTCCCTCTTATCTCATGATCTTCTATATCTTCAGATGGCCCCTCCCAATCGCACCAACGACGCAATGATGCAACTGCTGCAAACCCTGCTTGCCGACAGGGAGACAGAAAGAGCTAAACGCCAAGCCAACCTCACCGCTTTGCAGAACATTGCCAACCAAGGCCATGGAAATCATGACCACCCTGGATCCAAGCTCAAGAACTTCCAGAACACCAACCCTCCGGTGTTTAGCAAGACCGAGGAACCCCTCGATGCCGACGACTGGCTCCAGACTATGGTAGCCGGAGTGGAAGCCAAAGAGAAGGTCTTGTTTGCAACCCACTATCTCGCTGGACCAGCCCGCGCTTGGTGGACAAGCACCCGTGCCATGAACGGAGGTCAGTTCATGACTTGGGAGGATTTCAAGCTAAAGTTCAGCAAGTACCATGTACCCCCGGGTCTTATCAAAAAGATGAGGGATGAGTTCCGTGAACTGAAACAAAGACGCATGACGGTGGTAGAATACCGCGACAAGTTTCTCACACTGTCGAGGTACGCCCCTGATGAGACCGACACCGTTGAGAAGAGGAAGGAGAGATTCCTGAACGGACTGCATGATGAGATGCAGACCGTCCTCTGATACGTCCAAAACGTATCTACTTTCCCGAACACTTTTGCTATTGTTTTGCCTCTAATTTGTGTATTTTGGATGCAACTAACACGGACTAACGCTGTTTTCAGCAGAACTGCTCTGGTGTCTCGTTTTTGTGCAGAAATCCAACTTTCAGGGAAATCCTCGGAATTTATGCAGAAGGCCCTATTTTCACAGAATATTGGCGGAGCCAGAAGGACAAGCCAGGTGGAGGCCCGAGGGCCCCACACCATAGGCCGGCGCGGCCCAGCAGGGGCCCGCGCGGCCCTATGGTGTGGCGGCCCCGGTTGGCCTCCGACGCCCTCCTTCGGACTACTTATTGCCTTCGACCTAAAAACGCACAGAGAGAAGTCGAAGTCGCCAGAAACCCTCCAGAACGCCGCCACATCGCGAAACTCCGTCTCGGGAGCCAGAAGTCTCCGTTCTGGCACTCCGCCGGGACGGGGAATTGGAGGAGATCATCGCCATCATCACCACCGACGCCTCTCCATCAACCAGCCATGTTTCCCCCATCCATGTGTGAGTAATTCCCCCGCTGTAGGCCGAAGGGGATGGTAGGGATTGGATGAGATTGGTCATGTAATAGCATAAGATTGTTAGGGCATAGTGCCTAGTGTCCGTAATTGGTACTTTGATGATATTGTTGCAACTTGTTATGCTTAATGCTTGTCACTAGGGCCCGAGTGCCATGATCTCAGATCTGAACATGTTATTATTTCATCATGATATTCATTGTTTATGGTCTTACCTGCAAGTTGTATACACATGTCGCTGTCCGGAACCGATGGCCCCGAAGTGACAGAAATCGGGACAACCGGAGGGGATGGTAGTGATGTGAGGATCACATGTGTTCACGGAGTGTTAATGCTTTGCTCCGGTACTCTATTAAAAGGAGTACCTTAATATCCAGTAGATTCCCTTGAGGCCCGGCTGCCACCGGCTGGTAGGACAAAAGATGTTGTGCAAGTTTCTCATTGCGAGCACGTACGACTATAATTGGAACACATGCCTATTGATTGCTTTGTACTTGGACACCGTTTTATTATTATTTGCAAATGCCCTGCTATGATTGTTACATGAGTTTCTCTCATCCATGCAACGCCCATCATCCGTCCCCGTGCCTACAGTATTTTAATCCTGCTGTTTACTATAATCACTACTGCTGTCTCTGTTACTCTGCTGCTGTTATTTCACTACTGCTACTGCTATAAAACTGTTACTACTGATAAACTCTTGCGAGAAAGTCTGTTTCCAGGTGCAGCTGAATTGACAACTCCGCTGTTAAGGCTTCCAAGTGTTCTTTGTCTCCCCTTGTGTCGAATCAATAAATTGGGTTACACTACCCGCGAAGACTGCTGCGATCCCCTATACTTGTGGGTCATCATCCTCGTCAACATCCCCTTCGCCGACGTTGAAGCCCTTGTTGACTCCGCCATCCAGATGGAGGGCAAGCTGAACCAAGCCAACGAGAACCGCAAGCGCCGCATGGTGAATCAAAGTGGGTCGAGCCATACCCAGAAGTTTCGCCCTAGCTCAAGTGGAGGTTTCACTCCAAGGAATAACAAACCACCGATGCAGAACTCGCGCCCCGGTTATCAGAACCGGAGTGGAGGAAACTCCAAGCCAGGAGGCTACAACAACAACTACTACAACAACAACTACTACTACAACCGCGCTCCGCCCAGAGCCCCCAACAACAACAACAACACCAACACCGCTCCCAGAACCGGAAGCAACGCCGTCCCCGTTGCGACCAAGGACAAGGCCACCATCACTTGTTATGAGTGTGGTGTAGTGGGGCACTACTCCAACGAGTGTCCCAAGCGACTCGCCAAGCTCGCCGGCAACACCGCAGCACCTGCTCAGCAGCAACGCCGTGTCTCCACCGGCAAGAAGTTCGCCCCCAACAACCCCAATAACCGCAACGGCCGCCTCTACCACATGAATGCCGAAGAAGCCCAGGAAGCACCAGATGTTGTACTGGGTATGTTTTGTGTCAACCACATCCCTGCCAGAGTGTTGTTTGATTCCGGAGCATCTCATTCTTTTGTCACTGAAGACTTTGCATCAACAAGTAAAATTCAACCCCTCAGTTTGAAGCATGTTATGATAGTTCAAATTCCCGGATCAACCACCAAAGCCAGAAAATTTTGCAAAAATGTACCCATCAAAATCCATGATGTAGATTTCTATGCTAATCTAATCATTCTGGGAACCAAAGGTTTGGAAGTCGTACTAGGAATGGACTGGATGTCCAAGCACAATGGATTGATAGACTGTGCCAAGAAAGCCATAACCATGACTAGCAGCACCGGTATCGTAGTAGAGCACGTCTCTGAAAAACTACCCAGAAAATTCACCTGCAACCAAAGTGTATCCAAGCCAACTCTGGATCAAATCAGGGTCGTTTGTCGCTACCCTGATGTGTTTCCGGATGACCTACCCGGTATGCCCCCGGATCAGGATATCGAGTTCATCATCGAATTAATCCCTGGAACTGGACCCATAGCCCAGAGAGCCTACAGCATGAACGCAACAGAGCTTGTGGAGCTGAAGAAACAAATAGATGATATGTTGGCCAAGGGTCTGATTAGACCTAGTGCATCCCCCTGGAGATCACCAGTTTTGTTTGTGGACAAGAAGGATGGTGCAAATCATTTATGTACGGACTATCGTAAGCTTAACGATGTCACCATCAAAAACAAATACCCCTTACCTAAGATAGAGGACTTGTTTGATCAACTCACCGGAGCCAGAGTTTTCTCCAAGATAGATCTTAGAACTGGATACCATCAGCTGAAAATCCGAGCCACGGACATTCCAAAAACTGCCTTCACCACCAGATATGGGTTGTATGAGTACAACGTCATGTCATTTGGACTGACCAATGCCCCCGCTTATTTCATGAATCTCATGAATAAGATCTTCATGAACTTTTTGGAAAAGTTTGTCGTTGTCTTCATCGATGACATCCTTGTGTACTCCAAGTCCGAAGAGGAACATGAACAGAATTTGGAGACTGTCCTAGAAATCCTTAGGCACCACCAGTTGTATGCCAAGTTCAGCAAGTGTGAGTTTTGGTTGGAGGAAGTTGGATTCCTGGGACACATATTGTCCGCAGGAGGAATTGCCGTAGATCCCGCCAAAATCAAAACTGTTATGGAATGGCAAGCCCCAACCACCCAAACCGAGGTCCGCGCTTTTCTTGGATTAGCCGGATATTACCGCAGATTTGTAGAAGGCTTTTCGAGCATCGCTCGACCAATGACCCAATTGTTGAAGAAGGACAGAAAGTTCGAGTGGACCGATAAGTGTGAAGAGAGCTTTCAACAGCTCAAGAGTAGACTGACCACAGCCCCAATCCTGATCATGCCAGACATCGCCAAGGCCTTTGACGTATATTGCGACGCCTCCAAGACTGGTCTTGGATGTGTGCTTATGCAAGAAGGCAAGGTTGTATCCTACCTCTCAAGACAGCTCAAGCAACATGAACAGAACTACCCAACCCATGACCTCGAGCTTGCAGCCGTGGTCCTAGCTTTGAAAGTTTGGCGTCATTACCTCATGGGTAATCGATGCGAGATCTACTCCGACCACAAGAGCCTGAAATATATCTTCACCCAGAAGGAGCTGAACATGAGACAACGCCGATGGATCGAATTGATCAAAGATTACGACATGGAGATTCACTACCACCCCGGCAAGGCCAATGTGGTAGCGGATGCCTTGAGTAGACTGCCGTGTCAGTTGAACTCCATGCTCGCAACAGAACAGCCCAGCTTGCATCAAGAGTTTGAACAGTTCAGACTTGAACTTGTTAGTGAAGGATTCCTAGCCAACATAGAACTGCAACCTACCTTGGTTAGTCAGATCAAGGAAGCCCAGAAGGACAACGCTAGCATTGACGGAATCAAGAAACAGATAGCCGCAGGAAAAGCCCCTGGATTCACCATAGATGAAGCCGGAGTTCTTTCGTACAAAGAACGTCTCTGCGTACCATCGGACTCAGACTTGAAGCAAGTCATCCTGCAAGAAGCCCATGACACCCTTTATTCAATCCACCCCGGAGGTACCAAGATGTATCAAGACTTGAAGGGGCAATTCTGGTGGCATGGAATGAAGAGAGAAATCGGCAGCTACATCGCCAAGTGTGACATCTGTCAGAGAGTCAAGGCAGAACATCAACGACCCGCCGGACTGCTACAACCCCTCCAGATTCCAGAATGGAAATGGGACTCCGTAGGAATGGACTTTATCACCGGACTGCCCAAATCCAGCAAAGGCAATGATTCCATATGGGTAGTTGTCGATAGATTGACCAAAGTCGCCCATTTCATCGCTGTCAAGACCACCTACCAAGGCCCAAAGTTAGCTGAACTGTACATTTCCAGAATAGTCGCCCTGCACGGAACCCCGAAGTCGATAGTGTCAGATAGAGGATCACAGTTCACCTCAAGATTCTGGCAGAAAGTGCACGAATGACTAGGAACCCATCTGAATTTCAGCACCGCCTATCACCCTCAAACCGACGGACAGACTGAGAGAGTCAACCAGATACTGGAGGACATGCTGAGAGCATGTGTACTGGAATATGGATCTAAGTGGGAAGACTGCCTACCTTACGCAGAATTCTCTTACAACAACAGCTACCAAGCTAGCCTGCAGATGGCCCCCTTTGAAGCCTTGTACGGAAGGAAATGCCGTACCCCCCTGAACTGGTCGGAAGTCAGAGAAAGCCAAGTCTTTGGCCCGGATGTTCTTCGTGAAGCCGAAGAGAAAGTCCACAAGATTCGCGAGTACCTCAAGACGGCGCAATCGAGACAGAAGAGCTACGCCGACAAGAGACGTCGGGAGATGACCTTCGAGATCGGAGACTTCGTCTATCTCAAGGTATCCCCCTTGAAAGGAATGCAGAGATTCCAGCTGAAAGGAAAGCTTGCACCCCGATATGTCGGACCCTTCAAAGTTCTGAGCCGCCGAAGCGAAGTATCTTGTCAACTGGAGTTGCCTGCAGAAATGTCGGCTGTACACGACGTGTTCCATATCTCACTCCTCCGGAAGTGCCTTGAAGTCCCTGAGAAGACCGAAGTGTTCAAGAACATCGATCACCGATCGGTGGATATCAACAAGGACCTGACTTACCGCGAAGTGCCGATTCGCATCCTAGAGGAAGCTTACCGAACCACCCGCACCCGAAGCATCAAGTTTCTGAAGATACAGTGGAGCAATCACACTGAAGATGAAGCCACATGGGAACGCGAAGACTTCATGAAGAAGGAGTACCCAGATCTCTTTAGTACCTAACTTTCTTTTCGATCTCGGGACGAGATCTTTTGTAAGGGGGAAGGGTTTGTAACATCCCATATTTCAATAAAAGAAAGTTAGAAGAATTCCAGAGAGCAAAATTTCAAACCAACTAAAACTTTTCAAATTTGCATATAGTGCCATGCATAGGACTTGTGCATTTGTTTGATATGCCATGATGAGTGTTATTATGTGTATAAGCTAAACCCTAAAACCCTAATGTGATCATGAGAAGATCACCAATCAAATAAATCAAAAAGAGAAAGAAATCAAATAAATGAAAAACCCTAAAACCCTCACATATGCCCTATGGCATTTTTATAAATTTTGACCCTAGACCAATTTGGTCTTCACCATTAGTTGAATAATTTTACTAAACACTCATTACAACTTTTGGAATCAAAAGATTACAAATCAAAGGGATTTAAAATAGAAAATTGGCTCACATATGATAATGGCCAAAATCTGCCAATTATAGTCTGATCACTACTTTGAGCCCATGCAATTCAAAATTTTCAAACTAAACCTTGCTAACTCTTTGCACAACATCCAAGTCAACATCAAGGTGAACACTTTTTGTAAAGATCACCATGCCAAATTCTTTCTTGATCATTAGCTATGCTCAACCAAAGTTGCAACATTTTAATAGATGCAACAATCTCACACTTAGCCAAATTTGCAAAACTTTGAATTTAAAAATTCCACCACCACACTCCATCACCTCTGGTCATTTCTAACTAAATGAAATACTTACAAATCAAAACCTGCAATCATTTGAATTGAATCAAATTTGGACAAAAATCAAAAATGGCATCTATGTAACTATTTGACACTATTTGCTATAGTGATCTACCTCATCAACTCTACCTAAACCCTAGTCCAATTGGTCCCCTGGTTCCCTCTCTCTCTCACCCCTGCATAGGAACCCTAGGAGGAACCCTAGGGAGGCAAAGACATGGCCATGCCGGGCCATGCCGGCCATGTTCTTCTCCCTCTTCTCTCCTTCCTCTCCCTTACTGGCCCTGGTGCCCAAGCTCACCACCGTGCCTCCCTACACCACCTAGCAACCGCCATTGTCGAGGTAGACGCCGTAGCTCGCCGGAGATCGCGCGCCCAAAATCGCCCAGCATGCCGCTCGCGTCGCGCGTGGCGCGCCACATACGCCTGATGACGCGTAAAGCACACGCTCGTTGGGAACCCCAAGTGGAAGGTGTGATGCGTACAGCAGCAAGTTTCCCTCAGTAAGAAACCAAGGTTTATCAAACCAGTAGGAGTCAAGAAGCACGTCGAAGGTTGATGGCGGCGGGATGTAGTGCGGCGCAACACCAGGGATTCCGGCGCCAACGTGGAACCTGCACAACACAACCAAAGTACTTTGCCCCAACGAAACAGTGAGGTTGTCAATCTCACCGGCTTGCTGTAACAAAGGATTAACCGTATTGTGTGGAAGATGATTGTTTGCAGAAAACAGTAGAACAAGTATTGCGATGGGATTGTATTTCAGTAAAGAGAATTGGACCGGGGTCCACAGTTCACTAGAGGTGTCTCTCCCATAAGACAAACAGCATGTTGGGTGAACAAATTACAGTTGGGCAATTGACAAATAAAGAGAGCATGACCATGCACATACATATCATGATGAGTATAGTGAGATTTAATTGGGCATTACGACAAAGTACATAGACCGCCATCCAACTGCATCTATGCCTAAAAAGTCCACCTTCAGGTTATCATCCGAACCCCTTCCAGTATTAAGTTGCAAAGCAACAGACAATTGCATTAAGTATGGTGCGTAATGTAATCAACAACTACATCCTTAGACATAGCATCAATGTTTTATCCCTAGTGGCAACAGCACAACACAACCTTAGAACTTTCTGTCACTGTCCCAGGTGTCAATGCAGGCATGAACCCACTATCGAGCATAAATACTCCCTCTTGGAGTTACAAGCATCTACTTGGCCAGAGCATCTACTAGTAACGGAAAGCATGCAAGATCATAAACAACACATAGATATAACTTTGATAATCAACATAACAAGTATTCTCTATTCATCGGATCCCAACAAACGCAACATATAGAATTACAGATAGATGATCTTGATCATGTTAGGCAGCTCACAAGATCCGACAATGATAGCACAATGGGGAGAAGACAACCATCTAGCTACTGCTATGGACCCATAGTCCAGGGGTAGACTACTCACACATCACTCCGGAGGTGACCATGGCGGCGTAGAGTCCTCCGGGAGATGATTCCCCTCTCCGGCAGGGTGCCGGAGGCGATCTCCTGGATCCCCCGAGATGGGATCGGCGTTGGCGGCGTCTCTGGAAGGTTTTCCGTATCGTGGCTCTCGGTACTGGGGGTTTCGTCACGGACGCTTTATGTAGGCGGAAGGGTAGGTCAAGAGGCGGCGCGAGGGGCCCAGAACATAGGGCCGCGCGGCCAGGGCAAGGGCCGCGCCGCCCTATGCTCTGGCTGCCTCGTGGCCCCTCTTCGTTTCGTCTTCGGACTTCTGGAAGCTTCGTGGAAAAATAGGCCCCTGGGCGTTGATTTCGTCCAATTCCGAGAATATTTCGTTACTAGGATTTCTGAAACCAAAAACAGCAGAAAACAGCAACTGGCACTTCGGCATCTTGTTAATAGGTTAGTTCCAGAAAATGCACGAATATGACATAAAGTGTGCATAAAACATGTAGATAACATCAATAATGTGGCATGGAACATAAGAAATTATCGATACGTCGGAGACGTATCAGCATCCCCAAGCTTAGTTCTGCTCGTCCCGAGCAGGTAAAACGATAACACAGATAATTTCTGGAGTGACATGCCATCATAATCTTGATCATACTATTTGTAAAGCATATGTAGTGAATGCAGCGATCAAAACAATGTATATGACATGAGTAAACAAGTGAATCATAAAGCAAAGACTTTTCATGAATAGCACTTCAAGACAAGCATCAATAAGTCTTGCATAAGAGTTAACTCATAAAGCAATAATTTAAAGTAAAGGCATTGAAGCAACACAAAAGAAGATTAAGTTTCAGCGGTTGCTTTCAACTTGTAACATGTATATCTCATGGATATTGTCAACATAGAGTAATATAATAAGTGCAATAAGCAAATATGTAGGAATCAATGCACAGTTCACACAAGTGTTTGCTTCTTGAGGTGGAGAGAAATAGGTGAACTGACTCAACATTGAAAGTAAAAGAATGGTCCTCCATAGAGGAAAAGCATCGATTGCTATATTTGTGCTAGAGCTTTGATTTTGAAAACATGAAACAATTTTGTCAACGGTAGTAATAAAGCATATGCATCATGTAAATTATATCTTATAAGTTGCAAGCCTCATGCATAGTGTACTAATAGTGCCCGCACCTTGTCCTAATTAGCTTGGACTACCTGGATTATCACCGCAATACATATGCTTTAACTAAGTATCACAAAGGGGTACCTCTATGCCGCCTGTACAAAGGTCTAAGGAGAAAGCTCGCATTTGGATTTCTCGCTTTTGATTATTCTCAACTTAGACATCCATACCGGGACAACATAGACAACAGATAATGGACTCCTCTTTTAATGCTTAAGCATTCAACAACCATTAATTCTTTTCTCATTAGAGATTTGAGGATGTTTGTCCAAAACTGAAACTTCCACCATGGATCATGGCTTTAGTTAGCGGCCCAATGTTCTTCTCTCACAATATGCATGCTCAAACCATTCAACTCAGTGTAGATCGCCCTTACTTCAGACAAGACGAACATGCATAGCAACTCACATGAAATTCAACAATGAAAAGTTGATGGCGTCCCCAGTAAACATGGTTATCGCACAACAAGCAACTTAATAAGAGATAAAGTGCATAATTACATATTCAATACCACAATAGTTTTTAAGCTATTTGTCCCATGAGCTATATATTGCAAAGGTGAATGATGGAATTTTAAAGGTAGCACTCAAGCAATTTACTTTGGAATGGTGGAAAATACCATGTAGTAGGTAGGTATGGTGGACACAAATGGCATAGTGGTTGGCTCAAGTATTTTGGATGCATGAGAAGTATTCCCTCTCGATACAAGGTTTAGGCTAGCAAGGCTTATTTGAAACAAACACAAGGATGAACCGGTGCAGCAAAACTCACATAAAAGACATATTGAAAACATTATAAGACTCTACACCGTCTTCCTTGTTGTTCAAACTCAATACTAGAAATTATCTAGACCTTAGAGAAACCAAATATGCAAACCAAATTTTAGCATGCTCTATGTATTTCTTCATTAATGGGTGCAAAGCATATGATGCAAGAGCTTAATCATGAGCACAACAATTGCCAAGTATCACATTACCCAAGACATTTATAGCAATTACTACATGTATCATTTTCCAATTCCAACCATATAACAATTTAACGAAGGAGAAACTTCGCCATGAATACTATGAGTAGAAACCAAGGACATACTTGTCCATATGCTACAGCGGAGCGTGTCTCTCTCCCATAAAGTGAATGCTAGGATCCATTTTATTCAAACAAAACAAAAAAAACAAAAACAAACCGACGCTCCAAGAAAAAGCACATAAGATGTGATGGAATAAAAATATAGTTTCAGGGGAGGAACCTGATAATGTTGTCGATGAAGAAGGGGATGCCTTGGGCATCCCCAAGCTTAGACGCTTGAGTCTTCTTAATATATGCAGGGGTGAACCACCGGGGCATCCCCAAGCTTAGAGCTTTCACTCTCCTTGATCATGTTGCATCATACTCCTCTCTTGATCCTTGAAAACTTCCTCCACACCAAACTCGAAACAACTCATTAGAGGGTTAGTGCACAATAAAAATTAACATATTCAGAGGTGACACAATCATTCTTAACACTTCTGGACATTGCATAATGCTACTGGACATTAGTGGATCAAAGAAATTCATCCAACATAGCAAAAGAGGCAATGCGAAATAAAAGGCAGAATCTGTCAAAACAGAACAGTTCGTATTGACGAATTTTAAAGTGGCACCAAACTTGCTCAAATGAAAATGCTCAAATTGAATGAAAGTTGCGTACATATCTGAGAAACATGCACGTAAATTGGCTTAATTTTCTGAGCTACCTACAGGGAGGTGGACCCAGATTCGTGACAGCAAAGAAATCTGGAACTGAGCAGTAATCCAAATCTAGTACTTACTTTTCTATCAACGGCTTTACTTGGCACAACAAAACACAAAACTAAGATAAGGAGAGGTTGCTACAGTAGTAAACAACTTCCAAGACACAAAATAAAAACAAAGTACTGTAGGTAAAAACATGGGTTGTCTCCCATAAGCGCTTTTCTTTAACGCCTTTCAGCTAGGCGCAGAAAGTGTGTATCAAGTATTATCAAGAGACGAAGTGTCAACATCATAATTTGTTCTCATAATAGAATCAAACGGTACTTTCATTCTCTTTCTAGGGAAGTGTTCCATACCTTTCTTGAGAGGAAATTGATATTTTATATTACCTTCCTTCATATCAATAATAGCACCAACAGTTCGAAGAAAAGGTCTTCCCAATATAATGGGACAAGATGCATTGCATTCAATATCCAAGACAACAAAATCAACGGGAACAAGGTTATTGTTAACGGTAATGCGAACATTATCAACTTTACCCAAAGGTTTCTTTGTAGAATGATCAGCAAGATTAACATCCAAATAACAATTTTTCAGCGGTGGCAAGTCAAGCATATTATAAATTTTCTTAGGCATAACGGAAATACTTGCACCAAGATCACATAAAGCATTACAATCAAAATCTTTAACCTTCATCTTAATGATGGGCTCCCAACCATCCTCTAGCTTTTTAGGAATAGAGGCTTCACGCTCTAGTTTCTCTTCTCTAGCTTTTATGAGAGCATTTGTAATATGATGTGTAAATGCCAAATTTATAGCACTAGCATTAGGACTTTTAGCAAGTTTTTGCAAGAACTTTATAACTTCAGAGATGTGGCAATCATCAAAATTCAAACCATTATAATCTAAAGCAATGGGATCATCATCCCCAATGTTGGAAAAAATTTCAGCAGCTTTATCACAGGCAGTTTCAGCAGTTTTAGCAGTTTCAGGCAGTTTCTCGCGCTTTGCATTAGAAGTGGAAACATTGCTAACACCAATTCTTTTATTATCAATAGTAGGAGGTGCAGCAACATGTGTAGCATTAGCATTACTAGTGGTGGTAATAGTCCAAACTTTAGCTACATTCTTCTCTTTAGCTAGTTTTTCATTTTCTTCTCACCGGCTTGCTGTAACAAATGATTAACCGTATTGTGTGGAAGATGATTGTTTGCAGAAAACAGTAGAACAAGTATTGCAGTAGATTGTATTTCAGTAAAGAGAATTGGACCGGGGTCCATAGTTCACTAGAGGTGTCTCTCCCATAAGACAAACAGCATGTTGGGTGAACAAATTACAGTTGGGCAATTGACAAATAAAGAGATCATGACCATGCACATACATATCATGATGAGTATAGTGAGATTTAATTGGGCATTACGACAAAGTACATAGACCGCCATCCAACTGCATCTATGCCTAAAAAGTCCACCTTCAGGTTATCATCCGAACCCCTTCCAGTATTAAGTTGCAAAGCAACAGACAATTGCATTAAGTATGGTGCGTAATGTAATCAACAACTACATCCTTAGACATAGCATCAATGTTTTATCCCTAGTGGCAACAACACAACACAACCTTAGAACTTTCTGTCACTGTCCCAGGTGTCAATGCAGGCATGAACCCACTATCGAGCATAAATACTCCCTCTTGGAGTTACAAGCATCTACTTGGCCAGAGCATCTACTACTAACGGAAAGCATGCAAGATCATAAACAACACATAGATATAACTTTGATAATCAACATAACAAGTATTCTCTATTCATCGGATCCCAACAAACGCAACATATAGAATTACAGATAGATGATCTTGATCATGTTAGGCAGCTCACAAGATCCGACAATGATAGCACAATGGGGAGAAGACAACCATCTAGCTACTGCTATGGACCCATAGTCCAGGGGTATACTACTCACACATCACTCCGGAGGCGACCATGGCGGCGTAGAGTCCTCCGGGAGATGATTCCCCTCTCCGGCAGGGTGTCGGAGGCGATCTCCTGGATCCCCCGAGATGGGATCGGCGTTGGCGGCGTCTTTGGAAGGTTTTCCGTATCGTGGCTCTCGGTACTGGGGGTTTCGTCACGGAGGCTTTAAGTAGGCGGAAGGGTAGGTCAAGAGGCGGCGCGAGGGGCCCAGAACATAGGGCCGCGCGGCCAGGGCAGGGGCCGCGCCGCCCTATGCTCTGGCTGCCTCGTGGCCCCTCTTCGTTTCGTCTTCGGACTTCTGGAAGCTTCGTGGAAAAATAGGCCCCTGGGCGTTGATTTCGTCCAATTCCGAGAATATTTCGTTACTAGGATTTCTGAAACCAAAAACAGCAGAAAACAGCAACTGGCACTTCGGCATCTTGTTAATAGGTTAGTTCCAGAAAATGCACGAATATGACATAAAGTGTGCATAAAACATGTAGATAACATCAATAATGTGGCATGGAACATAAGAAATTATCGATACGTCGGAGACGTATCAGCGCCCACTGGCCACGCGCCGCGCCACTACCTCGAGCACGCCCTGGACCCCCTGCGAGCGAGTTGAGCACCTGCGTGACACTGCGACGCCGCCAGACACGCGCGCAGCACAGACCCGTGACCGCCGGCGCCGGAGACGACGACATGATCCCGTGAACGCCGTGGCAGTAGTGGAAGCAAGGCGACCAAACCAGCCACCGCCCGACCGTGCTAGCACCACCGCTAGCTTCGCCTTGATGAGGAGAACACGACCGCACCCTCGCCTAGCTCGATAGCTCGCCGGAGAAGCCGTGAGCATGTCGACCTCGCTTCGGACCCGCAGCACCCTCGCGTCTATAAATAGAGCACTCCCCTGAGCAATCCAAGCACACCACCTTGCTCTCCACCCTTCACTGCTTCTCAACCACCACACCACTCACTCGATTGTCGCCGGAGCTGCTCCAATTTGTAGATCGGAGCCGCCAGTACCTGGTGGACGCCGCCGTCGATTGGAGCCGAACCAGGAGCTCCGCCGTCGTCCACAACTTCACCACGCACATTGCCTACCTAGCTGGAGCCACGGTGAGCTCTCCGACCCCCTACCCTCACCGCCAGCACGTCGGGTTCTCGTCGGAGAAGACGATGAACCTCGACCGTCGATCTGCGTTCTAATCCAACGTCTGCCTTTAAAACGTACCGATTCGGCGTTCAAACGTCGCTGACGAGTGGACCCCACCCTGTCAGCGTGCCGCGCGTCTGTGGACCGTAGCTGGGCTGGACTGGGCCGTTTTAATTCGAATCTGGCCCAGTTTCATTTCCCGCCGGCCCTTTTAATTCAAACTCCATTTAAACAATTCCAAATAATTTCAATACGGCCCAAACTTTGAAAATCAATAGATTCAAATTGTCTTAACCAAATTCAATGAATTTTATATTGTTGGAAAGCTAATGAAAAGATCTACAAAATGCCACTGGTCCCATGTCAAGATGTGCTGTAGAATTAATCTGATAAAAAGAAGAAGGCAGGGGCTTTTCCATATTCAAATAATTATTAAAAATCAACCAAAATAGATATTAAGTTAATTCCAACTCTAATAGCTCACATTTGACTTACACTAATTGTTTATGCAATAAAATGGTGTGGTCACTTTGCATGATCATGCCCTAGTTTAATTAATGGACAATATGGCTAGTTTATGTAGTTGATATTATCCAAAACTATTAAGTAAATCATATGAAGTATTATACTTCATTTAAACCTTGTCTCAAATGAATTCATGTGATGTTTGGACCCCTGGCAAAACTCACTTATATGAATTACTTAGAGATTTAAATCATTTGTAGCATTACTAAATGGTATGAGGTGGTCTACCTCATTTAAATCATTTTCTCAAATGATAATGATGAATATTTGACTTAGGTCAATATAAGTTCATATATGATTGTTTGAGAAATTAAATCTTAAGAAGATTACAATGAGAGGAAATTATTTCTCAAGAACCCTATGGAAACTATCATTTACATATTAAATAAAAGGAAGTGAATTCTCCTCAAGCAACACAACCCATGCACCATAATTAGATTATTTGTGTGCATAGAATAGTTTGTGTGTTTGTATGTGATACATGGAATAGCCATTGAATTAGTGAGTAATTATACTCGTATTCAAATTTAGACGCTAGCACCGGAGAGTACACGGAAGAAGAAGGTTGCTACCAGGAGGAGGAGGAGGAGAACTTTGAGAACTACCAAGGCAAGCTAATATTCTTGCAAAGTGTAAAGCCCCTTGGGGCAAGGCACCATGAGTCTTACCTTTTCTTACATAAGCCTATCCAAGTTTATACATTACAAGTTTTTACTTGTTTTCTCAAGAAGTTACTTTTATAGTTAACTTTGGTCAAAGTACAAGAGGTTACTAGGGTAGTGAAGTTATTCTCAATCAAGCAAAGCCAGATAGCACCCCTCATGAATTAGAGCTAGTGCTAATGAAATAAAACTTGACTACTCTAGATGGGAACAATGTGACTTGAATTGAAATTTGAAACCTTGGAATGGTGAAGCATTCCATTGAATGATTTTTGAAGGTGAATATGACCAAGAGAAGATAGTGATTTTTGATAAACATGATATTGGTTTGAATGCGATACCTTTCCAATAGTAAGTACCCCCACAATACCTGATTATGGGTAGGGCTTAACTGGAAGTTTATGCATTTTAGTATGGGTTCCCTCTGAACACACATCATAGGGGTTATGCTTGAGGCTGCCTCCGTTGTTGAGAAAAGATGTGAATTGAGGTGAATTGTACGGCCAAGCCCTGTGCAGTTCCCAGGTTGACAGTTGGTCTTCACTGGGAGGCCAAGCTCATGGGGAGAGGTGCTCATACTAGGATTTGTAAGTGAAAGGTTATGGTCGATGATCCGCGTACTATGTTACGATGATTCGGGGTAATCCCGACGGATGAAATCAAATGTTGTGGCACAAGTGTGCAACCTCTGCAGAGTGTAAACCTATTCGAATAGCCGCGTCCACGGTTACGGACGGTTGGAAAGGCCATACAGTTTCCGATGTCATATCTTTGAAAATGATGTTGAAAGAAGATGGTGAAATGACTTGTGATGAATTGAATTGAAATCACCACTGGAATGGTGGGAATGACACTAATGTTCCCACTTGAGTTAGTTAGCACTTGAATAAGCTTTTCTCAAATACTTGTGAACTAAAACTGGCTTTATGCAAATAAACTAGAGCTTAGCAAACATTACTAGAATTGTCTAGCACTTACATTAGTATTAGTTTGCGAGTACTTGAAGTACTCACGGCTTTGTCCCTGGCTATTCAAATGGCCAGAGTATGAAGATGAACAAGGAGATGACCAGCAGGACGCCTACGACAACTAGGAGTCTTCCGACGTCAAGCGTTGGCCTGTGGACTAGAGAGTCCTTGTATCTTACGCTTCCGCTATGAACTTGTGTTTGTTCGTTGATCAATAGATCAACTATTCGTGTAATATGGATGATGTGATTCCAAGTTGTAAGACATTATGGTTTGTAATGAATGATGGCTGTGATACTTAACTATTATGCCTCGCAACAACAATATTCCTGGGATTGCGATGTATGACATAATAGGCATTCGGACTTAAAAATCTGGGTGTTGACACTTCTTGACTCCTACTGGTTCGATAAACCTTGGTTTCTTACTGAGGGAAACTTACTGCTGTACGCATCACACCTTCCACTTGGGGTTCCCAACGGTCGCGTGTTGTACGCGTGTCAAGCTAAATTTCTGGCGCCGTTGCTGGGGAGATCAAGACACACTGCAAGGGGAGTCTCTCACTTCCTATCTCTTTACTTTGTTTTTGTCTTGCTTTACTTTATTTTATTTACTGCTTTGTTTGCTCATTATATCAAAATACAAAAAAATTAGTTACTTGCTTTACTTTATTTACTATCTTGTTTGCGTTCTCTATATTAAAAACACAAAAAAATTTAGTTATTTACATTTACTTTACTTATTTCATCATGTTTCCTCCTAAGTTTACTCTGAAAGATGTACCGGTAGGACTATCATTGGAAAAGATAATATAGAAGATTTTTTCACTCATATTAGTACCGTTGAAGATTTTGAAGATAGACACTTGGTAGAACTTGCTGCTGCTTCTTTAGTACACATGTTGGAAGCTAGATTTGTTAATCTCAATCCCGTAATACAACATATGTTTTTTACACTAGGTGATATGGAAGAAGGAGAAAAGAAAGATTTTGTCTTAGAAACCCTTCTTAAAGAATTTGGTGATGTAGCAAGAGAAGCTAGAAAAGTCTTTACTAAATATAATATACTTGGCTCTTATACCAACTTTGCTAGCACCCTTGAAAATATGGAAAAAGATAGACAAAAGTACACTAATAAAGTTAATTATGAGGGGGACATTAAAACATCAATACCTTGCAAGCTCTTAGGAATGTGCGAAGCACTAGAAAAGAATTTTGATTGGATTGTTCCTGAATTTTTTTTTGATGAGAGTAGCAAGCCTAAGCGTAATGAAAAGGGCGCCTCTGAAACTTACATAGATAAGATACAATGCATAGTTGAGAAAACTCCAAACCCCGATGTTGACGCATCATCTCTTGATAATACTTGATACACACTTTCTGCGCCTAGCTGAAAGGCGTTAAAGAAAAGCGCTTATGGGAGACAACCCATGATTTTACTTCTGCACTTTTGTTTTATATTTGAGTCTTGGAAGTTGTTACTACTGTAGCAACCTCTCCTTATCTTAATTTTGTTGCATCGTTGTGCCAAGTAAAGTCTTTGATAGTAAGATTCATACTAGATTTGGATTACTGCGCAGAAACAGTTTTCTTGCTGTCACAAATTTGAGTAGTATTCTCTGTAGGTAACTCAGAAAAATCTGCCAATTTACGTGACTGTTCCTCAGATATGTATGCAACTTTCATTCAATTTGAGCATTTTCATCTGAGCAAGTTTATTGCCCCAGAAAAATTCGTCTTTACAGACTGTTCTGTTTTTGACAGATTCTGCCTTTTATTTCGCATTGTCTGTTTTGCTATGTTTGATGGATTTCTTTATTCCATTAACTTTCAGTAGCTTTGTGCAATGTCCAGAAGTGTTAAGAATGATTATGTCACCTCTGAACATGTGAATTTTTGATTATGCACTAACCCTCTAATGAGTTTGTTTTGAGTTTGGTGTGGAGGAAGTTTTCAAGGATCAAGAGAGGAGAATGATACAATATGATCAAGGAGAGTGAAAGCTCTAAGCTTGGGGATGCCCCCGTGGTTCATCCCTGCATATTTCAAGAAGACTCAGGCATCTAAGCTTGGGGATGCCCAAGGCATCCACTTCTTCATCGACAAATTATGAGGTCACCTCTAGTGAAACTATATTTTTATTCCGTCATATCTTATGTGGTTTAATTGGAGCGTCTATATGTTCTTGTTTTTGTTTTGTTTGAATAAAATTGGATCCTAGCATTCATTGTGTGGGAGAGAGACACGCTCCGCTGTTGCATATGAACACATATGTCCTTAGCTTTATTCTTAATGTTCATGGCGAAGGTTGAAACTGCTTCGTTAATTGTTACATGGTTGGAAACAGAAAATGTACATGTGGTAATTGGTATAATGTCTTGAATAATTTGATACTTGGAAATTTTTGTGCTCATGTTTAAGCTCTTGCATCATATACTTTGCACCTATTAGTGAAGAAATACTGTAGAGCTTGTTGACATTTGGTTTGCATGATTGATCTCTCTAAAGTCTAGATATTTTCTGGTGAGGGTTTGAACAACAAGGAAGACAGTGTAGAGTCTTATAATGCTTGCAATATGTTCTTATGTAAATTTTGCTGTACCGGTTCATACTTGTGTTTGCTTCAAATAACCTTGCTAGCTTAAGCCTTGTACTGAGAGGGAATACTTCTCCTGCATCCAAATCCTTGAGCCAAAAACTATGCCATTTGTGTCCACCATACCTACCTACTACATGGTATTTTCTGCCATTCCAAGTAAATACTTCGTGTGCTACCTTTAAACAATTCAAAATTTATCATCTCTTATTTGTGTCAATGTTTTATAGCTCATGAGGAAGTATGTGGTGTTTATCTTTCAATCTTGTTGGGCAACTTTCACCAATGGACTAGTGGCTTCATCCGCTTATCCAATAATTTTGCAAAAAGAGCTGGCAATGGGGTTCCCAACCCCAATTAATTAACCTTCATAATTTTACAAAAAAAGACACTCCTCCATGGTATGTGATTGTTGGAAGGCACCCGAGGATTCGGTTAGCCATGGCTTAAGAAAGCAAAGGTGGGGAGGAGTGTCATCTAAATAAAACTAAAATAAAAAGACACTCCTTCATGGTATGAGATTGATGGAAGGCACCCGAAGATTCAGTTAGCCATGGTTTGTGAAAGCAAAGGTTGGAAGGAGTGTCACCCAAAAATAAAAAATTTCATGGGAGCAGGTCTGTCTGGCAAGGGGGTTAGAGTGCCCACTACCATTCGTTGACAACAACAAACACCTCTAAAAACTTTACTTTTATGCTCTCTTTATGATTTCAAACTTGAAAAAACTCTAGCACATGATTTATCCCTGCTTCCCTCTGCGAAGGGCCATTCTTCTACTTTTATGTGAGTCAGTTTACCCATTTCCTTCCATCTTAGAAGCAAACACTTGTGTTAACTGTGCATTGATTCTTACATACTTGCATATTTGCATTCATCATATTACTTTGCATTGACAATTATCCATGAGATATACATGTTACAAGTTGAAAGCAACCGCTGAAACTTAAATCTTCCTTTGTATTGCTTCAATGCCTTTACTATGAATCTATTGCTTTATGAGTTAACTCTTATGCAAGACTTATTGATGCTTGTCTTGAAAGTACTATTCATGAAAAGTCTTTTCTATATGGTTCAGTTGTTTATTCATTGTCTTTACCATTGCTTCGAATCGCTGCATTCATCTCATGTGCTTACAATAGTATTGATCAAGATTATGATAGCATGTCACTTCAGAAATTATCTTTGTTAAACGTTTACCTACTCGAGGACGAGCAAGAACTAAGCTTGGGGATGCTTGATACGTCTCAAACGTATCTATAATTTCTTATGTTCCATGCTACTTTATTGATGATACACACATATTTTATACACACTTTATGTCAAATTTATGCATTTGCCGGCACTAACCTATTGACAAGATGCCGAAGAGCCAGTTGCTGTTTTCTGTTGTTTTTGGTTTCAAAAATCCTAGTAAGGAAATATTCTCGGAATTGGACGAAATCAACGCCCAGGGTCTTATTTTTCCACGAAGCTTCCAGAAGACCGAGGGGGATACGAAGTGGGGCAACGAGGCGCCGCCACACTAGGGCCGCGCGGCCTAGGGGGGCCCGCGCTGCCCTAGCGTGTGGGGCCCCCGTCAGCCCCCGACTCTGCCCTTCCGCCTAGAAAAAGTCTTCGTTGAGAAAACCCCAGTACCGAGAGCCACGATACGGAAAACCTTCCAGAGACGCCGCCGCCAATCCCATATCGGGGGATTCAGGAGATCACCTCCGGCACCCTGCCGGAGAGGGGAATCATCTCCCGGAGGACTCTTCATCGCCATGATTGCCTCCGGATTGATGTGTGAGTAGTTCACCCCTGGACTATGGGTCCATAGCAGTAGCTAGATGGTCGTCTTCTCCTCATTTTGCTATCATTGTCGGATCTTGTGAGCTGCCTAACATGATCAAGATCATCTATTTTTAATGCTACATGTTGCGTTTGTTGGGATCCGATGAATATGGAATACTATGTTATGTTGATTATCAATCTATCATATATGTGTTGTTTATGATCTTGCATGCTCTCCGTTGCTAGTAGAGGCTCTGGCCAAGTTGATACTTGTAACTCCAAGAGGGAGTATTTATGCTCGATAGTGAGTTCATGTCTCCATTAAATCTGGGGGAGTGACAGCAATCCCTAAGGTTGTGGATGTGCTGTTGCCACTAGGGATAAAACATCAATGCTTTGTCTAAGGATATTTGTGTTGATTACATTACGCACCATACTTAATGCGATTGTCTGTTGTTTGCAACTTAATACTGGAAGGGGTGAGGACGCTAACCTGAAGGTGGACTTTTTAGGCATAGATGCATGCTGGATAGCGGTCTATGTACTTTGTCGTAATGCCCAATTGAATTTCACACTACTCATCATGATATGTATGTGCATTGTCATGCCCTCCTTATTTGTCAATTGCCCAACTGTAATTTGTTCACCCAACATGCTATTTCTTATCGAAGAGACACCACTAGTGAACTGTGGACCCCGGTCCATTCTTTACATCGAATACAATCTACTGCAATACTTTTTCTTACTGTTCTTTGCAAACGTCATCATCCATACTATACATCTAATCCTTTGTTACAGCAAGCCGGTGAGATTGACAACCTCACTGTTACGTTGGGACAAAGTATTTTGGTTGTGTTGTGCAGGTTCCACGTTGGCGCCGGAATCCTTGGTGTTGCGCCGCACTACACTCCGCCACCAACAACCTTCAACGTGCTTCTTGACTCCTACTGGTTCGATAAACCTTGGTTTCTTACTGAGGGAAACTTAATGTTGTACGCATCACACCTTCCACTTGGGGTTCCCAACGGTCGCGTGCTGTACGCGTGTCACACACCAAGTCCGATCATCACGAGACAAGATGTAACTTCAATGGCGAACACTCAAAGTGTTCATCATATCAATCATATGATTCATGCTCTACCTTTCGGTATCACGTGTTCTGAGACCATGTATGTACATGCTAGGCTCGTCAAGGCCACCTTAGTATCCGCATGTGCAAAACTGGCTTGCACCCGTTGTATGCACTTGTTGATTCTATCACACCCGATCATCACGTGATGCTTCGAAACGACAAGTCTTGGCAACGGTGCTACTAAGGATGAACACTTTATTATCTTGATATTTTAGTGAGAGGGATCATCTTATAATGCTACCGGCGCGATCTAAGCAAAATAAGATGCATAAAAGGATTAACATCACATGCATTTCATATGTGATATGATATGGCCCTTTTGTCTTTGCGCCTTTGATCTTCATCTCCAAAGCACGGACATGATCTCCATCATCAACGGGCATGATCTCCATCATCGTCGGCGTAGCGTCAAGGTCAATGGCGCCGTCTTCATGATTGTTCTCCCATGTAGCAACTATTACAACTTCTTTGAAATACTACTCAACATGAAAATTAAAGACAACCATAAGGCTCCTGCCGGTTGCCACAATACAATAATGATCATCTCATACATATTCATCATCACATTATGGCCATATCACATCACCAAACCCTGCAAAAATAAGTTAGACGTCTCTAATTTGGTTTGCATATTTTACGTGGTTTAGGGTTTTCAAGTGAGATCTAATCTACCTAGAAACATGAACCACAACGGTGATACTAGTGTTGTCAATAGAAGAGTAAATTGAATCTTCACTATAGTAGGAGGGACAGAGACCCGCAAAGCCACTTATGCAATACAAGTTGCATGTCGAACGTGGAGCAAGTCTCATGAACGCGCTCATGTAAAGTTAGCCCGAGCCGCTTCATCCCACTATGCCACAAAGATGCAAAGTACTCAAACTAAAGACAACATAAGCATCAACGCCCATAAAACCATTGTGTTCTACTCGTGCAACCATCTATGCACAAACACCGCTCTGATACCACTGTAGGGATTCGTTGCATAGAAAACAAAAAATTTCCTACCGCAAGAACGCAATCCAAGCCAAGATGCAATCTAGAAGACGGGAGCAACGAGGGGATGAACTAGACTCACCCTTGAAGATTTCCAAAGCCTACAAGATGAGGCTCTTGTAGCTGCGGTAGACGATCACTTGCCACTTTCAAAAGCGCGTAGAAGATCTTGACGGTGCCACAATCGGGCAGCACCTCCGTACTCGGTCACACGTTCGGTGTTGATGAAGACGACGTCTTTATCCCCGTTCCAGCGGGCAGCGGAAGTAGTAGCTCCTCCTTGAATCCGGCAGCACGACGGCGTGGTGGCGGTGGCGATGGAGATCTCCGGCGGAGCTTCGCTAAGCGTTGTGGGAGAGGTGGATGAGTGGGGCGGCTAGGGTTTGGGGAGAGGGGGTGGCCGGCCTCCTTGGGGTGCGGCCAAGGTGGTGGTGTTGTGGTGGCCAGCCCCCTCCCCTTGGCCCCTCATTATATAGGTGGAACCCCCAAGTGTTGGACTACAAGTCTTCGAATAAGACCCCAACCCAAAACCTTCCATGTGTAGGGAAACCTACCCAAGGTGGGACTCCCACCACAAGTGGGATTCCCACCCTTCCATGAGGGGGGGTGGCCGGCCCCCTTGGTGGAGTTCACTTGGGACTCCACCCCTCTAGGGTTGGCCGGCCATGGGTGGTGGAGTCCCTTCAGGACTCCGCCTTCCAAAGTGATTTCTTCCGGACTTTTCTAGAACCTTCCGTAAATGCACCGGATCATTTTCAAACTTATAAAATGACTTCCTATATATGAATCTTATTCTCCGGACCATTCCGGAACTCCTCGTGATGTCCGGGATCCCATCCGAGACTTCGAACAATACTTCGAACTTCATTCCATATTCAAGTTCTACTAATACGACATCAAACCTTAAGTGTGTCACCCTACGGTTCGCGAACTATGTGGACATGGTTGAGAACTCTCTCCGACCAACAACCAATAGCGGGATCTGGAGATCCATAATGGCTCCCACATATTCAACGATGACTTAGTGATCGAATGAACCATACACATACGATACCGATTTCCTTTGTCACGCGATATTTTACTTGTCCGAGGTTTGATCATCGGTATCTCTCTATACCTTGTTCAACCTCGTCTCCTGACAAGTACTCTTTACTCGTACTGTGGTATGTGGTCTCTTATGAACCATTCATATGCTTGCAAGCTTATTAGACGACATTCCACCGAGAAGGTCCAGAGTATATCTATCCGTCATCGGGATGGACAAATCCCACTGTTGATCCATATGCCTCAACTCATACTTTCCGGATACTTAATCCCACCTTTATAACCACCCATTTACGCAGTGGCGTTTGATGTAATCAAAGTACCTTTCCGCTATAAGTGATTTACATGATCTCATGGTCGAAAGGACTAGGTAACTATGTATCGAAAGCTTATAGCAAATAACTTAATGACGTGATCTTATGCTACGCTTAATTGGGTGTGTCCATTACATCATTCATATTATGATATAACCTTGTTATTAATAACATCCAATGTTCATGATTATGAAACTAATCATCTATTAATTAACAAGCTAGTTAAGAGGCTTACTAGGGACTCATTGTTGTTTACATAACACACATGTATCAATGTTTCGGTTAATACAATTATAGCATGATATATAAACATTTATCATAAACATAAAGATATATAATAACCACTTTTATTATTGCCTCTTGGGCATATCTCCAACAGATCAGTTCATGCCTAGGACCGAGCGTCGTCGTTATGCCTTAAAACGCCTCTTAGCGCAGTAGGAGCGTGAAATTTGGGGTGTGTGCTAGGCTCCCGATGCTGTCGGTCCCTCTGGCCATGGCGGTGGCCAGTAGGGCGCGTGACAGCGAGTAGACATGACCATCGCCCGATTTAGCTTAAAATATGTTACATTTGGCAAAAGAATAATGAGAACTCTTGCACGACTTTTCCGAGTCAATGACTGCTGAGCCTTGAGCCAACCAGCCGGGAGGGTGTGATTTGGGTTTCCTTTGTGGGTTTACTCGGGCTACCAACATTGTTATGGAAGAAATCCAAATTGAACCCTCTCTCATGCATCCTCGATGAACATATTGTTAAGAATCATACAACATTTTATGATGTTTTTGAGCTATTTTTTTGTCGTAAAACCAAGTTGGACCACCAACAATTGCAAACCGAGCTTGCAAAACATCAAAAGCTCTTTCAACTTCCTTCTGACATGCTTCTTGTGCCTTGAAAATTGAGGGTTTTGTTTGTGGGGATTGGATGGTCTTCAAAAATGTTGCCCAAGACGAATAGATGCAGTCGGCAAGATAATAGCCCATTATGTAGTCTTACTCGATCTCGGCAAAGTAGTCTTGCATGATGGTGGCGCGGCCGAGCGATCGGTTTCGTGGGATGCAAACATGACCAACAATCGATCCGCACCACTTGTTCATCTTGGCCCTATCCCTGAGCTCATTCACAGCGAGGATGAGAATCATCCTTGAGTAAATAGTCGATGTCTAAATTGTCCGACGACGAATAAACTCCGCGGCCAACATTGAAGTCATCTAGAATAGTTCAATATCAAATCGAATCAACTGTACTATAGATCGAACTTGAAGAACAATCATATATAACAAGAATCTTACCACGGCGGAGTCGATGCGGTTGATTCGGGCGGCTCCCGAATCGACAACGGACGAGGAGAAAGAATAGGCTCCAATGAGGCTGATCTGGTCGCCTAGGTCGAGGGCGCGTCTAAATCGGACCTCCATAGCACATCTATGGCGGGCGGCGGCAGGTGTGGCCAGCGGAAGAATACCTGGTTAGCCCACTAGAATTTACCTACTACCTACTAGCGGCACGACGGGGTTCGGCTGACTCGGCGGCGGCGAGAAGCGTGGGCGGCGGAAGAATACCGGGTCGGCGGGGAGTTAAACCGTAGTAGGCTTCCGTGTGCTTCACCTGAGCAAATCGGCCGGAACCATGGACCAGTCGACTGGCGGTGGACCAGGTACACAGCCAAGTAGGTAGCCAGCATCGACAAAGCTAGGATCGGATGCCAACATCACAAGGCAGATACGGCATGTATCCCCACACCTCGTGTGATGTGCTAGCTTCTGTTAGGACATCTCCAGCGGCGCGACGCATTTCGGACGCCAAAAGTGGTCGCGAGTGTCCGTTTGCGTCGCCCCGCGGACATATTTTGTCCGCTCGTCCGTTTGCGTCTGGGTGTGCTTCCACCAGGACGACCCATCTTTTGAATTGCAATATAGTAAAAACATTGAAAGTAGTCACTAGTAGAAAAAGGGGCAATAGGCCCGGTCCATTTGGGCCTTCAGTCCCGGTTGCCGAACCGGGACCAATTAGGCGGGACTAAAGGGGGTACCCTTTAGTCCCGGTTCAAAGATTAACCGGGCCTAAAGGCCTCGACACGTGGTGCGGCCAGGGAGCTCGCGGTGGAAGACCTTTGGTCTCGGTTCGTGGTACGAACCGGGCCTAGGTTTCTCTGCCGCGGCAGAGAATTGCTATTTCTCTGCCGCGGCACAGATTTAGGCTGTACCAGCGTTTCTCTGCCGCGGCAGAGAAACAGGGCGTTTCTCTGCCGCGGCAGAGTTTCAGCAATGCATATATATCATTCAAGAAACCACAAAAAATCGTCATGAATATATATAGACATCGTCAACAGTACACGACATAGTCAACACATTACACGTAATGCATGCATATTTACAATACAACATCTCCTCGACGAATATCCTCCGCCGTCACGATCTTCCGATAGAGCTCTCCACCTGGGGTAAGGACCTCGGTAATAAAGAATCCCGCGATTTCCTCTTGAATTGCTTTTATTTGATCCGCTGTTATGAGAGTGTCCCGCAGGCGTGTCATCTATATTTAGAAAAGGAGATCAATATATGAATGAAACTCAATACAATAGATAGTACTAATTAAGATTAATTGTGAAATTTTGTTATCGTACACGAGTGTGGTGTATACGGGCATCCCCACCCTTGGTACAGGCCATGTCACGCATGAAGGTGCAGACGTAGTATCCACATAAGTTATTCCCTTGTTCCTGCCTCATACACTTTACGAAAAAATAGTTCGATCAAACTAATAATCAAGCATCGTATTGAAAGTAAATATCATATATAAAGTTTCACGGACATAGCTATATATATAGTACTACTTACAGGGTAATCTTCAAATGTAAGCTCCGGTTTCCATTTACCCGGAACAGTATTGATGAACCGTTTCCAAGCCCTGCCCGGCAAAAAATAATGAGTAAATGAGTAATTGATTAGTTGATGATATCTTCGAATTAGAGCAGATGAAGATGCCAATACGAAATTGATTGAAACTACCTCTGGAGGATGGCAGCCATGTCCGCCCATTCCGCATATTCTTTACGTTTCGAGTCCATGACTTTTACGACTCCAAGGTGAAGATCAATGATTAGGAGAATAAAGTGGAAACTGCACAAGCATAGCTCAATGATTACGAGAATAAAGTGGAAGGTGCACAAGCATAATGTATGTTATATATAACACTCACTTGAAGTTGTAGGGAAAGAATATATCCTCTTTGTCTGCTTGCTTCTCTAAAAACATTACGATGTTGTCCTCTGTGTCCTTGGCAAAGTCTCGAACCGTAACTTCATGAACTGTGTTTGGGTCTATGAACCCCAGCGGTAGGAGCTTGCCTCTTTTGTATTCCAGCTTCTTCATTCTGCATAATTAAATGTATAGCGTACACAAAGAATATAATGAGGATAATTGTTAGTGCAAATGAATGAGCTACAAACTTAATTACACAAATAAATCACTTACAGGTGCAGAGTAACCGATGACAGCTTTGTCGAGGGCGTCTTGATTGAATAACTGAAACAGTTCTTCTAACTCAAGGTTTATCTCGTCTTTCCCCCGGAAGTAATGCTCATCTCTAAGATACACCGTGAGGTAGGCATCACCTCTTCGACAGGCTTTCAGGTACCAGTCATGCAACCTTCGCATCTGAGTCCCTAGACGCGCGAGCTCGCCAGGTTTGACGAGATCAGATCTGTATCTATACTTGTTTACCACTTGAGCCGTTGGATAGTAATCTTCGTACTCAACTGATGCTCCCTGAGCTCTAGCCGCCCGTTCGATCATCGATGCCGTCTCTGGATCATGATAGGGCTCCACGATGAAGTGGGGTACGGCCTGAATGTCCTGCTGTCCAAGCTGGGCGACTTTTTTTGCTTCTTTGATCGCTCTAGAGGACTGTCCAAGAGAGCGGTCATAATCAGCTCTCAGCTCAGGTCTCTTCATTCTCGTCTCGGCAAAGTGCTTCACTGTCTGCGGTGGAATAAACATCTTCTTCGGCGCAAGAAATGCCTTTTGCTCTTCAGTCTGCTCATGTGGTAACAACTCTAGAGTCTGTGCCCTCATTGGAGTTGATGATCTCTTCGGAGCTGTAGGAGGTGCCGCGGACCGCTTCCTCTTTTGCTTAGGTGGAGGCGGCGGAGTCTCCTGACGAGGAGGAGGAGGCGGCGGAGTATTTTCACGCGGAGGAGACTGGTCATGGATAGGGGAATCATCATCGCGCAGAGGAGAATCATCACGCGGAGGAGACTGCATAGGTGGCGGAGGAGGCGGAGGTGGCCTGCTTGTTGGCTTCTCACCTGGAAACACAATGTTCTCCTTCCGCCATTGCACGGTGGTTCTACGGGCTTCTCCCAGTTCTTTGATTTCCCCATCTTCACCTGCAGGGTGCTCAAGCACCAACCCCTCATAATCTCTCAACACTTCATCCACCATCACAACAGCAAAGTCGTCTTGGACCGGACGGCAATGGTAAGAGCTTGTAGGTAAGAGGATGCCGACCGCCGCCTTGAAGGATAGGTTGAAAACTTTAACATGCAGCTCACAAGGACGGCTCTCAGTGAGATCATCCACGGGGGGGTAGCGAGGAGGCTCGACCACCTGGTCATCATCATCATCATTATCCACCTGCTGAGAGGAAGCCACGCTGCTTTTCCGGTGTGGTTGAGATTGCAGCGGGGCGAGGGCATTGAGCAATGCAGGATCTACAGCCTGCCCCTGAGCCATCTGAGATGTAAGTACTTGGGTTACCATGGTTAATTGGGCTTTCATGGTGCTCATACCCTCCTCTAAGTTAGCCAGGTGGTCTGTTTCCCTTGCCTTCCTCCTCTCATGGCTTTTTTCAAGAAATCTCTTCCTTTCCGCAGGAAAGCCATACTTCCACGGAACGGAGCCTTCTGTGCCTCGTGTTCGTCCGGAGTGTTCTTTGTTCCCAAGGGCGCGTGTCAGCTCATCGTTCTCTCTTTCGGGCTGGAACAACCCCGCCTCCACGTCCCTATGTGCTTTTTCCAGGGCATCAATGGGAACCTTTGGATGAGCTTTCTTATAGATGCACTTCCCTGTTTCTGGATCCAACGTTCCCCCAATCCCGTAGAACCACTCCTTGCACCGTTCGATCCAACCGTGTGTCCCTAATCTGATCCCTTTACTGGTCAGTTCCGCCTCAGCTGCCTGCCACTTAGGACGGTTAGCCCTGTATCCACCTGGACCCAGAATTTGGTGATATAGCTTCAACGCAGCATTTGCCTTATTTATTTCCGACCTTCTCTTAAATTCTTCTGACTCCGTGCTGTACTTCACTAATTCGTCCCAGTGATTTTTTACCTTCTCACTGTCCGGAGTCTTCTTTACCTTGATAAGGCGGCGCAATCTTTTCTTGTGGTGCTTGAATAGTTCGGCCATCTTCTTCTTGCCAAACTCGCGGAGGGCCTGCTCCATCTTGGCCTTTTCAGCGTCACCCCCCTCTTCGGGTACTATGTTGAAATGTGACATGAGCTTGTTCATAATGCTGTTTTTGGCTACATCATCGATATAAAGACCTTGAGCTTATTCCTCTGCAGACAGCACTAGTCCCTTCGGCTTGTGCCATTCTCGAACGGTGATCGGGACGTGGTCCCTAACAAGCACTCCACATTGAGCTATAAATGCCTTTGCACCTTTCTCTGGAGCAATCGGTTTACCATCCTTTTCGATGTGGGTGATGTCGTGCCTAACACCGTCATCCAACTTTTTGGCCGGGCCTCGCTTCCTCGACTTTACGGTAAGAAGTGCTCGATCCGGAGGGCTAAAAAAGAAATAATTCATAGTCAGTACAATTTAATTAGTTAATGCATCTAGTCGATCAACAGCGGCTTAATTAATTTATATACCTCGGTGATAACTACAGTTCGGGAGCCATTATGATGATCTTGTTCCTCACCGGCGCCACTAGGATCTTCTTCCTCAATATTCTCCGCTCCCTCACCGGAGTCATTCAAATAAGTTGCGGTGACATCATCACCGCCATCATCTGGAATAACGTCGTCGTCGCGATCATCCAGAGTACCGTTTGCTATGAGTTCCTCCATGAAATTTTCTTGAATTTCATCTCTGTCCATGCTTTCTACAACGACCTGCAAGCTATACATAGGAACCATCATATGATCAAATTAAGGATAATGCAGAAAACTGAAAATGGAGTTACATATGTAGTTCTTAACTAAGGATCGATAATATAGTGCTGAAAGCAGATACTGCAGTTACATGCATACATAGATCGGGTTCATGTTTATTTAACCCTAATACATATCAATCACTACTACAACCACTCAACCGCGCAGACCGGGTCCTAGAGGGCGCCGACCGGGTCCTGAGCCGCGCTGGGTGTACCCCCAAAGCCACAGACCAACAACGGGAGCATAGCTAACATGAGATCCCCGCATAACGCTCCATCCGGTCCTATACATGTTGTCTAACGCGTACATGTAACGGCGAACGTGCTGGTCCTCCGCTTCAATGCGCTGAGCTACCTCCTCCGGCGGGGCCGGCTCCCTCTGAAACGACCGTGGCCCATAAGACCTCCACCAAAGAATATCCGGGTCGACAACGGGACCCGGATTCCGCACCAAGGTGCGCGACCCGGAAGCTAAGACCTCCCAGTGCCACCCCGGCGGAGCCCAGTCACAGACCTCCCCCATCTGCTCCATCTCCTCTAGAAGAGTCAGACCACGGCGCGGCGGCTGTCGCGGCATCGTAGCTACGAAAACAAATCATATATATATGTACCAACGTTAACATAAATTAAAAAATAACTTCACTATATGTTAGTCGGCACCGGCACTACCATTTGGGGGGCGCCGGAACTACATATATACCCTATATATTTTGGGGGCGCCGGCAGGGGCGTCGGCACTATGTCGCGGCGGCAGCGCCACGGACTCGGCACAGCCACGGGCGCCGGTAGGGGCACCGCCACGGACTCGGCACCGGCACGGGCGCCGGTAGGGGCATCGCCACGGGCTCGGCACAGCCACGGGCGCCGGTAGGGGCACCGCCACCGACTCGGCACCGGCAAGGCCGCCCGCACGACCGGATTAACTATACTAACAATTTGCTAACTATAATTTTCACTACTTTTCTAACATATCGGATTAACTATACTAATAATTTTCACTAATATAATTTTGTAACTATAATTTTCTATCTTATTTCTAACAAATATTATTTTCATAACTTTTTTCTAACTATAATTTTCACTACTTTCCTAACATATAACTTTTTATCTAACAAGTACTTATAACTAATTTTTCTAACTATAGTAATAGTAACAACTATACTATTTCTAGCTAACTATACTAATTAACATACTAACATTTTTTCTAATTAAGTACTATACTAACAATTAATATACTAACAACACAATAATTTTACAAATATAAATAACAATAAAAAAAGAGGGGGCCGGCCGGCTCACCTCTTGCCGGCGGAGGAGGAGGCGCGGTCGACGAGGAGGCGGCGACGGCGGCGGTTGCCGGCGGAGAGGAGGCGGCGAAGACGGCGGCGGTTGCGCGCGGTGGAGACGGCGGTGGTTGCCGGCGGAGAGAGGAGGCGGCGGAGACGGCGCGCGGCGGTTGCGTGCGCGCGGCTGAGGAGGAGGCGGCGTCGTGCGGCGGCGGGCGGCGGGCAAGTGGCGGCGGCGGCGGTTGCGTGCGGCAGGGGCGGCGGCAGCGACGGCGCGCGAGTTTTGGGCAGCCTGGCGGCGTGCGCTCGTTCGTCTCCGCGGGATTGATCTCCGCGGAGACGAAGGAGTTGCAGTTATAGTGCCCCCCCCCTTTGGTCCCGGTTTGTAATAGAAACCGGGACTAAAGGCCATTTTTGCTGCGTTTTCGCTGCGCGCGCAAAAAAGGCCTTTAGTCCCGGTTTGTAATACAAACCGGGTCCAAAGGCCACTTTTTTAAAAAAGTTTCATTCCCGCCTTATTTCAAATGAAAAAAAAAGCCACCGCACTGCCACACGTGTCCACCGCCGCCACCGCCATGCATGTACAGGCCACCGTCGCCACCGCCACCGCCTGGCCACCACCGTCACCACCATGTACGGGCCACCGCCGTGTACTGCCCACCACCGCCACCGCCTGGCCACCACCGTCACCGCCATGTACGGGCCACCGCCGTGTACTGCCCACCACCGCCACCGCCATGTACAGGCCACCATCGCCACCGCCGTGTACTGGCCACCGTCGCCACCACCGTGTACTGGCCACCGTCGCCACCGCCGTGTACTGGCCACCGTCGCCACCGCCACCGCCTGACCACCACCGTCACCGCCATGTACGGGCCACCGCCGTGTACTGCCCACCACCGCCACTGCCATGTACAGGCCACCGTCGCCACCGCCACCGCCTGGCCACCACCGTCACCGCCATGTACGGGCCACCGCCGTGTACTGCCCACCACCGCCACCGCCATGTACAGGCCACCGTCGCCACCGCCACCGCCATGTCCGAACGGTAGGTTCTACGCCGAGATGCGCCGGTGGCTTCCGGCTCACCCTCGGCACGTACAACACGGCCGCATGGCGATTTCGGCGGCCACGGTGCGACATGAACTTCCCAGACGTCGAATCGCTAGAGGAGGCGGAGTTCCTCGCGCCGACGCCGTGCCTCGTCGACGACGAGGACCGTCGCCGCCACCGCCAGGTGCAGCGCCGGATCGCAATCGCCGAGCACGACGAGGAGTTGATGCGCCAGTGGAGGGCGCAGTTCCCCAACGACGTCGACAACACCGCCGCGTTCTTCGCTGACCTCCGGGCACAACGCAGGTCCAACAGGCACCACCGTCGGGCCGTCGCCGTGTTCGAGCTCGATAACCCGAATACAACTTGGGCCGACAACGACCCTCGGTGGGACGACATTTGGACCGAGACAACCTCCGACGACGAGTAGATCGACTAGACTAGTTGTTTATCTATTTTAATTGTATTTTCAATAAAGTCGTTGTGGCAGACGCTGATGATGAGAAAAGTTTCCCGCCAGATTACATGAGGATTAAAGTACAGAACTCAACTGAAAATTAATTAAGATACATGGCCAGATAGTACTCGTGCCTAGCCCTATAGTACTCGTGCCTAGCTAAACTGAAAATTAATTAAGATACATGGCCAGATTCGACTGTTCGAGTCATTCAGTCATACTCGTGCCTAGCCCTATAGTACTCGCCACTGTAGTCGTCGTAGTCGCCGTCATCATCGTCGCTGGCATCGGGGTCGCTGTAGTCAAACCTCGGCGGGAGAGCACGCGTGGGCTGGGACTGAGGGTAGCGCAGGCGGGGGCCACGGTGGGCCATGACGCCCTGGAGAGTCCGGTCGCGCCACCACAGCCGATGGCCGGCCTCGTTGAAGTTCGAAGGAGGCGGGCCGCCCTCCTCGTGCGTGGCGAGCGCCCTCTCACGCCGATTGATGAAGAAGCTTTCCCAAGTCGGGCTGTAGTCGGGATGCCACTGGGGATTCCTCCGCTGCTCTGGCGTGAGCTCGAAGTAGTAGTGGTTCGTGATGGCCATCTCGCGCGCCACACCTAGAGGGACAGGAGGGACCGGTACCCCTCCGACGCTCAGCAACCAGCCGGTAGGGACGCGGTAGCCCGGCGGGCAGGGGTAGTTCGACGCGCAAAGCGCCTCCGCCTCCCGGAGGGTTAGAGATACGATGGAAGCCATGTGACCTGGTGATGAGGTTTGCAGATATGAGTCTAGATGTGATATGTAAATGGAGGCCAAGCCAACATATATATATAGTGAAAAAATGGCAGGAGGACGGAGGCGGGAAGCAGTGGAAAGCGCGGGAAGAAAAATAAGCGGGAACGCAGTGGCGCCAAAAACTGTCGGTGGGATAAGGACGTGTGGGTAACCTTTAGTCCCGGCTGGTGGGTACAACCGGGACTAAAGATCCTTTTTTGTGTCATCTAACAAAACTGTCGGTGGGATAAGGACGTGTGGGTAACCTTTAGTCCCGGCTGGTGGTACAACCGGGACTAAAGATGTCGGCAGGATAAGAACGCATGGGTGGACGCACTGCTCGATGAGATAAAGCATGTAGCGCACGACGCCCTGTCGAAGGAACAAGACAAAGTAGAAGAGGTGCCGTGCCTATAAAAGGAGCATCGATACGCCTTGCCAAGCAGATCAACAAGCCAAGCAGAGTTTCATTCCCATGGATGAAGGGAAGGGTTGGGAAATCTCCCGTGGCGCAGCTTCTCGAAGATGTCGTTGGTGCACACGCCCTACGACATCTTCGGAAGCTGCTCCTCGGAATTTTTCCCTGCAAGCCCCTAAACGACTACATCTCATCTAACAGTGTTGGGGAAAGGGTTGGGAAATCTCCGTGGCGCTTTCTCGAAGATGTCGTTGGTGCACACGCCCTACGGCATCTTCGGAAACTGCACCTTGGAATTTTTTCCTGCAAGCCCCTGAACGACTACATCTCATCTAACAGTGTTGGGGAAAGGGTTGGGAAATCTCCCGTGGCACATCTCCACTTTTAATATCTTACATACAGTTACATGATTACACAAAAATAAATGGGAAATTGATTGCCATGTTGAGATACTCATTTGTGCCATGAACATTCTTCAATTAACTTGATGATGGAGCATCTTCATCATTTAATTAATCTTCTTTGGCCGTAACCATGGAGCATCTTCATCATTTAACTTGATGCTTGGATCAATGTTCACTCTGAAGGGTGGAATTTCATCAAACTGATTATAATCTTCTCGACATGTCTGTCTTGTCCTCCACTCCCACGATGTTTCTTTTTCCGTAAAGAACTATGTGGCGCTTTGGCTCATCGTTTGATGTATTTGTTTCCTTATGTTTCTTTTTTCTTGGTTTGGTAGACATATCCTTCACATAGAAAACCTGGGCCACATCCTTGGCTAGGACGAATGGTTCGTCTCTATACCCAAGATTGTTGAGATCCACTGTTGTCATTCCATACAACTTGTTTACCTGAACCCCGCCTCCTGTTTTGTTGACCCATTTGCACCTAAACAAAGGGACCTTAAAAGAAGGTCCATAGTCAAGTTCCCATATATCCTCTATGTAACCATAATATGTGTCATTTGGGCCTTCATTCATTATTGCATCAAACCGGACACCACTGTTTTGGTTGGTGCTCTTTTTATCTTGGGCGATCGTGTAAAATGTATTCCCATTTATCTCGTACACTTGGAAAGTCACTACGATCGAAGATGGTGTCCGGGCCGCAAGTACAACTGATCTTCAATATCTTTGTTATTCAGGAGATGTTTTTGCAACCAACCGCCGAAAGTCGACATGTGTTCACGTCTAATCCAATCGTTCGACCGCCCCGGGTTCTCGGGAGCGTAGAAAGTTCTTGTGGTCACCGATATACGGAGCCACCAAGGTGGAACTTTGTAGAATCGTGTAGTGTGCTTGAGTCAAAGAAATCCCGTCCCTACATATCATTGATTTCCTTCCTAGCGTGCCTTTTCCACTTAGTCTCCCTTCATGCCGCGATTCAGGAACACCAATCGGCTTAAGGTCGGGAATAAAGTCAACACAGTAATTCAATGACCTCCTCTGCTTCCATAGCCCTTGGAGATGCTTCCTTCTGGCCTAGCACGGTTATGAACATATTTCTTTAAGACTCCCATGAACCTCTCGAAGGGGAACATATTGTGTAGAAACACAGGACCGAGAATGCAAATCTCATCGACCAGGTGAACGAGGAGATGTGTCATAATATTGAAGAAGGATGGTGGGAACACCAGCTCAAAACTAACGAGACATTGGACCACATCATTCTGCAACCTCGGTAGAATTTCTGGATTTATTACCTTCTGAGAAATTGCATTGAGGAATGCACATAGCTTCACAATGGGCAGTCGAACATTTTCCGGTAGAAGCCCTCTCAATGCAATCGGAAGCAACTGTGTCATTATCACGTGACAGTCATGAGACTTCAGGTTCTGGAATGTTTTCTTCTCCATATTTATTATTCCCTTTATATTGGAGGAGAAGCCAGACGGGACCTTGATACTGCTCAGACATTCAAAAAATATTTCCTTCTCTGCTTTTGTAAGAGCGTAGCTGGAGTAATGACGTCCTTTAACTCTCTCATGCAGTTTTTTGAGGTCTTTCCTACGTTGCTGGTCCTTCTGTGCTTCTGGTGTATCTTTTGTCTTCCCGTACACGCCCAGAAAGCCTAGCAGGTTCACGCAAAGATTCTTCGTCACGTGCATCACATTGATTGAAGAGCGGACCTCTAAGACTTCCCAATAGGGTAGATCCCAAAATATAGATTGTAGGCTAGGGTTTAGTTGGAAGTAGAGGGCAAGTAGATCTCGAAGGTTTCAGCCGAAAAGTACTCGACGATTATGAAAACTAGGGTTTGTAACAATGATTCGATGATCTCTTCATCCCTCGACTCCCCCTTTATATAGGAGGCGGAGCCGAGGGTTTCGTTTTGTACAAGTTACAGAGTCCGGGACGGTTTCTAACTCATCCCGCCAGATTACAAATAACACTTCCTATTACAACTCTAACTTTCCTTAATATATCTTGGGCTCCCGAATCTTCTTATTCTTTGGGTAGTGGGCCTTCAGTAATCCCCGGGTACTATCTTCGGCAGGCCCATTTGGGATGCCTATGTCAGTAGCCCCCGAGATTTTGCTTGAATCGTAGAGTCAGGGAAAATCTCCACTGTTTATTTTTATTCGAGAGCTTTAACTTTTTTATATTTCTTCACATAAAATTCTATATTGTACAGGGATAATGGTAGTTGGGGCTAGTTCATCTGACGGATCAGGTACTAGTTAACTGCTCTAGTGGCAATCCGCAAAAACCTACTTCAAGATCACGTCCCTGGACATGATCTCGGGATACTGGTGTAAACTTCGACAGGTGCCGCTTAAGGTCTTACCATTCTGTCGAGTCCCAGTCAAATTTATCGAGTACCTAACGCGTCCGTTAGGATTTTTCTTCGTATCTGTTGATACGGATAAAAGTAGCAGAGCGCAGTCTTCGGCGATGCCACGCCCAGCAGAACGGATCTGGGGTCTTACCTTCGCAAATTTGCGGCATTCAGAAATTGATCGCAACTTTGGCGTTCTGAGAATATATTGTCGAGTGCTTTTCCGGCTGTTGGAATGGCACATTTTATCGAGTCAAATATGACTTATATTGCTCTCCCGATGGGAGTATATGTAGAGTTAATTATAACTCGAAATATACTCTTTTGCTTTTCTATCTTTCTTTTTTAATTTCATCGGGCACGCGAACAGCGTTCCCGATGGGATTAGCCCCCGAGGCTACAGCCAAGAACTTGTGCTTGGTTGTAGGCTCAACATTTTAGTCCACCTTGTCGCTATATTGTCATTATTTCCCGATATGATCTTCTTTTCATCTCTCGGGTGCGCGAACAGCGCTCCCGATGGGAGTAGCCCCCGAGGCTACAACCAAGGACTTGTGCTTGGTTGTAGGCTCCCGCAATTTCTATACTGCCATACTCGAAATTTTACTTTTGTCGAAGTAGCCCCCGAGCATTTGGGCAAAAACTTGTATTTTATCAAAGGCTCCCGAAGTATTCAATGACTTCTCCTGTCGCCAATCTTCTTTTATTTTTCTTGTAGGCATGCTTCCCTTAGTCAAATTTCCTTCATCTCTGTTAATAGTCGTGATTTTTCTGCCTTGTGGGTCCATTGTTTCCACCACGTTGACACGTCGTGCAAGTGGGGGACACACGTCCTCCGCTTTTCCTGGCGCACGTACTGTCACGCCTGTTCTATTCCATCTCAATAAAAATACCTTTTTACCCTTTATCTACAAGATCTTTTTTCACCACACGATTTCTTCATCCAACGGTTCATTGCCTCGCCCAATTCTTATATAAACCTTTCTTCAACCTCCGTTCGCTCCTTCGCTTGCGCCGCACATCTGTTCCCCTTTGCAAAAACTTCCACTGCGCCCAATTCTCTTTGATCTCACCCACGCACAAACTTTGCTTTTCCAGTGCCATTGATGCCACCGCGCACGCGACTCACTCGCCACAGTACTCCAGAGTCCAAGATGGCCGCTGAAGATCTTGAGTGGGAGAGATCTAAAATCTCCAACCAAGACGTCAACATGCTGAAGAGGCTTGGCCTGATGAAGAAAGAGGACGCCATCCGCTTTCCCAGCGAAGAAAGCTACCCAAACCCTCCAATGGAGTACCGGGTTAGTTTCGTTGATCACCTCATCCGCGGCCTTTCTGCCCCAATTCACGATTTCCTCCGCGGCCTTCTTTTTGTTTATGGGATTCAACTGCACCAGTTGACCCCCAATTCCATCCTCCATGTCTCGATTTTTATCACGCTGTGCGAATGCTTCCTTGGAATCCCTCCTAACTGGGCTCTTTGGAAACGCATTTTCTGCCTCCGCCGCAATGGCTCCCACAACGCCACCTATAACATAGGCGGCGTTGTTATCTGTGTCCGAACTGACGTCGATTACTTCGACGTCAAATTTCCTGATTCTGTCCAAGGGTGGCGCAAAAGGTGGCTCTATATACACGAAGAAAGTGCCAATTCTATTGAGCACAACATAGTCCCTTTCGACGGAAGTGCCAAAATTCAGCGCCGCCGCTCCTGGGATGCTGAAGCTTCCGAAGAAGAGAAAAAGGCGACAGAAGCACTTATGTCTCGTATTCATCAGCTGCAAAATACTCGAGGCAAAGAGCTGTCTGGTGTTCAAATCACTGCCTACTTTCTTAGGATTAGAGTGCAGCCTCTTCAGGCTCGCAAAAATCCCCTGTGGACGTATGCTGGTGAAAATGACGCCAATAGGCTCTCCAATGATCTTTCTGCAAAGGACTTGGAGAAGCTGATTCGAAGAATTTCCCGTTTGAACAAGAAGAATCCTATTCCCTCCTCTTGCCGCGTGGAACCATACAGCTCCGCCAATCCTCTCCCTGAGGTATTTTGTCTTCTCGAATTTTTGTCTTGTTCCGAACTTTCCCTGCATCTCATTGTATTGATATCTCTCTAATTTTTCTTTTGTCGCTATTTTTCTGCAGAACCATCCTACGATGGCTTCCCTTCCTCCTCTTCCTGAGGATGGAGAAGTTGAAGAACAGGCTATCGTTGCCGAAGACAACCAAGGTTCTTCTCTTCCTGAAAGTGAAGTCGCAGGTTCTCACAAATCTGCGGCTTCCCATGAAAAAGAAGTTGAATCTGACGCCAGCGAGTCGACACAATCCCTTCCTCCTGCTGTTTCCCCAAGGAACAAAAGGAAAAGGAATGACGCCGAGGATTCTGGCACTTCTAAAGCCGAAAAAGTTGTTCCTTCTCATCCGAAGGCAGCTTATGATCCTTATATTGAATCCCTCGTCAGCTCGTAAGTCATTTTTACTTCTCCTTATTTCTGTACTCGAAATGTTTATCTTGTCTTGCTTTTTATGCTGTCGATTTTTAATCAACAGTGATGACGAGGAAGAAGTACCAACTGTTGACGTGGCTCCTCGAACAAGCACGTCACATACTGTACTTGCCTCAGACACACTAGTTGAAGGAGAAGAATCCTCGCCTCCTCAACGAAACGTCGTCACCACAACTCCGCCAGCAAGCCCCCTTGCTCCTTCACCAAAAAGGACAAGGATTGAAACAATTCTTGAACCTGCCCCTCAATTGGGTAGCTCTTCGACCCTGCTCTTGGATGATGTAAGTTTGTCGATATCTATATTTCCTCTATTTTGCTTTTTCACGCCTTCACTCTTTTTTCATGCCGATGTTTCTCTTGCTGTGTTCTTCTTTGACAGCCCATGATCAAAGATCTTATCCGCATCGGATCCCAATTCATTGGGTACCGTGAATATGCCAGCAGAACCGAAGGTAACAACTTTTATACTTGCCGTTCTTTCTGACTTTTTGTTCCTGTTGTTTGTTGCGATTTTTGATCTTTCTCCCCCTTTTTTTTTATATCTCGACAGAAAAACTTGCAGAGGCCAACAAACGTGCCGACGCACTTGCTCAAAAACTGGAGCAAAGTGAGGCGGCTTTCAAGAAAGCCGAACTTGTTGCTAGCGAAGCCAAAGCCGAAGCTGATGAAGCCAAAGCAAAAGCTGCTAGTGTCGAGGAACTACAGAAAAGACTTGAGGATGCTGAATCTGCTTTAAACGAGCATAAAGCTGCACAAGCTGCTCGTGAACAAGGGATCCTCAAGCGCCTGAAATCACAAAGTCGACGCACTCATAGTAATACCATTGATCCCTTCTATTTTTATGAGAACCGTTGTTTCTTGTTGTTGACCAACGTTTTGTTTCTTGTGGCAGACCAAACAAACCAAGATTTTGATCTGGAGAATCCCGTGAATGACCCTCTCCTTGATGCACTTTCTTATCTGGAGCTTCATGGGTCCGAAATTCGTGAAGACGTGGCAAATGCTAATGCAGGATTGTCGACGCTGTTCCCCTGCTTCTTCCCGAAGAAAGAGGAGCCTCCGACTTTCCTTACCCTTGCCAAGAGCTTCAATTCATCAGAAGACCTTGGACTGAAGATGCGTCAGGAAAACATGAAGATTGCTGTCGAAAGCACTGTTGCCCTGGTTGCTGACAGCCAACAGACTGTTGATTGGACGAAAGTTGGTGACACCGATCAGGTAGAGCAATCAAGATGGAGGTCGCTGATTAAGGCAGCCAAGCCCAACACGAAGAAAATCTTGGCTTATCTCGGGATCAAACCAGCTTCGACTCCTAGCTCATCAAGGCCGGAGGTCTAGTTGCATGCCTCTTTGTTTTTCTTTCTCTGTTTCTTTTGCTCTTGTCGCCAAAGTAGTTATCTGGCGACACGTACTTCATTAGCTCCACTGTAAGGCCTTTGTAATTATTCCGAAAGATTAATGAAAACTCTGTCTTTTGCTTGTTGATTGATGTTGTCTTCTTTTTTTTTTGTTAAATTTCAGTTGGTATTTGATAACTATACTCCATCTTCCGCTCCTTCCAATGTTTCGCCTTCTTCTTCTCGCTCAAGGAGAACTCTTGCTGATGCTACACCTGTCGAAGATTCCTTGCCGCGAGAATTGGATGAACTTCGGCAGCAACTTCAGTATGCAAAGAAGCAAACACTTGTGATGATGGAAAAATCTCGTAAGTCATCTGAAGTCGAAAAAATTGCACTTCAGCAAGCTCGCGAGGCCGTGGCTACTAAGGAAATCGCTTCTTCCGAGGCTGAAAAGGCGACTACTCGAGAAAATTTCATGCTCGAGTTGATGAATGAAGCCAGTGCGGATATGTCGGGTATGCTTGTTTCATCCTCAATATCTTCCGTCTTCATGCTACGTCTCTTAAAGTTTTCTGCTCCGTTGTTTTAATAGGTTCCTTTACTGATGCTGTTGCCGAAGAAGAGAGGGTAAATACTAGGACGAACCTCCTTGTTAACCTTTCCCTTGATCATGGTTCTCTGTTTTGGGCTACCCCAGAGAGGACCCGCCAGATTGTCAGATTTCAGGATCGCACCTCTCAAACTCGCGATTTCCTTGACTTCTGTACCAGGACCCTGTCTATGGTTTATAACTCCATGTTTCCTCGGAACGTTCAACCAAAAACTCTTCCCGAGTTAATGGAGAAATTCAAGGATGCCCACAGGATCCATGATTTTGTCAGAGCTCAACTGGTAGCTGGCGCCAGATTTGCTCTTATCATGCTTCAGATCTGCCACTCAAATCTTGACCTGACCCAAGTTGTTGCGAAAGTTCATGAGAAGGTAAAGCGCCGAAGAGTTGGTGTCGACCGAATTAACACGAAGGTTTCGCCTATAGCCGAAGAAATGATTGAAGACCTTCTTCGGATGGATGCCGACTTTTTTGCAGATGGTCATTATGCTGATTTTCTTGGCGCTGCTCCTGAAGAAAACAGAATTACCCTTGATGACATATTGAACCATGACTAATTATTTTCCTTTGGTAGATAACTCTTCTTTGTAACCCATGATTGTGATTATATTGTGAAACAATCATCATATTTCTATATTTGTCTAGCCCCCGAGTGTTTCGGTGGCTATTTACTGTATTTGTATATTGCGAGGTTTTGAACCAAGGCATTTATTTAATATGTATTTATGGCGAATATCAGCCCCCGAGCTTCTTTATTGAGTACTATGTTGTATTTTTATTGACTCACGAGGTATTTTAATACCAAGGCAAGGCTTTTCTTTTTCGAAGAACTATATTGAAATTCGTCGGGTCGGAGACTTTGAGCATGTCGATAAAGAAAAGTTATATTGACACTATCTTTATTATATTGCAGCACCGCGAGCCCGCCTCATTAAAAACCTTTCCCGGCCCCACTCGGTGCCCCGAAAAAGGAAAAGAGTGCGTCTGAAAACTCGCGGGCATTTCAGTACATTGAAGTTTTACAAGGACTATATTTCGACTCTAGGCATAGAACCGCCTGAGTTGCGCCATGTTCCAGGGGTTTTGCTCCTCCACCCCTGTCTTCTTGTCCTTTATCCTGTATGCTCCTCCCCCGATTACTTCCGTGACAATGTAGGGGCCTAGCCATGGTGACTCGAGTTTTTCATGACTTTTTTGCGTGAGCCGAAGAACTAGGTCTCCCACCTGAAAGGATCTTGGCCGCAAACGTCGACTGTGGTAATTCTTCAAGTCCTGTTGGTATTTGGTTACCCGAGACAGTACTTCATCTCTAGCTTCATCAAGTGCATCGACGTCATCTTCTAGCGCTTTTCTCGACACCTCTTCATCATATTCTACGACTCGTGGAGAGTCATGCTCTATCTCGATTGGTAATACTGCTTCTGCTCCATGAACCAAGAAAAACGGAGTTTCCTGTGTTGCTGTGTTTGGTGTTGTTCGTATGCTCCATAATACACTGGGCAGCTCCTCTGGCCAGGTGTGTCGAGCTTTCTCCAGTGGCGCTAATAAGCGTTTCTTAATGCCGTTGCAGATGATTCCATTAGCTTTCTCGACTTGGCCGTTGGTCTGCGGATGCGCAACTGACGCAAATTGTAACTTGATACCCACTTCTTTGCAATAATCTTTGAATTCGTGGGATGTGAAGTTGCTGCCATTGTCCGTGACGATGCTATGGGGCACTCCAAATCTAAAGACGAGGCCTTTTATGAATTTTACTGCGGATGCTCCGTCTGGTGAGTTTATCGGCTTCGCTTCTATCCACTTTGTAAATTTGTCAACAGCTACTAGCATGTACTCCTTTCCTCCTGGCCAGGATTTGTGTAACTTGCCCACCATATCAGGTCCCCATTGGGCAAAGGGCCATGACAATGGTATTGGTGTTAGTTCTGCTGCTGGAGAGTGAGGTTTTGCGGCAAACCTTTGACACGCGTCGCAAGTTCTTACTATTTCCTTGGCGTCCTCGATTGCTGTCAACCAATAGAATCCTGCCCGAAAAACCTTGGCTGCAATAGCTCGACTACTCACGTGGTGGCCACATATTCCTTCGTGTACATCCTTCAGAATTATTCTTCCTTCTTCGGGTGTAACACACCTTTGCAGGACGCCTGAAATACTTCGCTTGTACAACTCTCCTTTGATCACCGTGAAAGCTTTAGAGCGTCGAATTACTCGCCTTGCCTCGACTGGATCATCGGGTATTTCTTTCCTGAGGATGTATGATATATATGCTTGCATCCAAGGAACTTGTACCATCATTACAAGCTCTTGGTCCTCTTCATCCTCCGTGGTTTCTGTGAGGGGTGTCGAAGTTTTCTCTTCTTTTGATTTTTTCTGCACCTTTTTTGGCTTCGTGGATCTCTCCGCTATTTCTTCCCAAAATACTCCTGGCGGGATTGGAAGGCACTGCGACCCGATGTTTGCGAGGACGTCAGCTTCATCGTTGCTCAATCTACTGATGTGATTTACCTCGCATCCATCAAATAACTTCTCGAGCTCATTATACACCTCCTTGTATGCTACCATGCTATCATTGACTGCGTCACATTGGTTCATAACTTGCTGAGCCACCAATTGTGAGTCGCCAAATATTTTTAATCGAGTTGCACCGCAAGCTTTCGCCATCTTCATCCCGTGTATGAGAGCTTCATATTCTGCTTCGTTGTTAGATGCGTTAGGGAACGTCATCCGAAGGATGTACTTCAACTTGTCGCCTTCAGGTGATATGAGTACTACTCCTGCGCCAGCTCCTTCTAGTCTTTTGGACCCATCAAAGTTCATGGTCCAGGTTCTCGACAGGTCTGGGGGTCCTGTGTTTTGCAACTCCATCCATTCTGCGATGAAGTCCGGCAGAACTTGCGACTTGATTGCTTTTCTTTTTTCATACGTGATGTCCCGAGGGGAAAGTTCTATTCCCCAAAGGGAGACACGACCCATAGCTTCTGGATTGTTTAGTATATTTGACAAGGGAGCTTCATTGACCACTATGATCGGGTGTGCCGAAAAATAGTGGCGCAATTTTCGTGCTGTTGTGAACACTCCATATGCTAGCTTTTGGTACTGAGGGTACCTTTGTTTTGAGGGCGATAAAACTTCGCTGACGAAGTATACTGGCCGCTGTACGCCGTGGAGTTTTCCTTCTTCCTCCCTTTCGACAACTAGTACCGTGCTCACCACTTGGGGTGTGGCTGCGATATACAGCAGGAGATGTTCCTTTTCCTTCGGCGCCACCAAAATTGGTGGTGTCGAGATTGTGCGCTTCAAATCCTCGAAAGCTCTGTCGGCCTCTTCGTTCCACTGGAATTTATCTCCTTGCTTTATCAGAGCGTAGAATGGTAACGCTTTTTCTCCCAGCCTGGCGACGAATCTGCTCAAAGCTGCGACTCGCCCAGTTAGCTGTTGTATTTTTTTCAACTTTGTTAGCTTTCTCATTGTTACGATAGCTTGTATTTTATCGGGATTTGCTTCAATCCCTCTTGCTGAGACTAGAAATCCCAGAAGTTCTCCTGCTGGGACGCCAAAAGAACACTTCGTCGGGTTCAACTTCAGGCAGAATTTGTCGAGGTTGTCAAAAGTTTCCTTGAGATCCTCGATCAGTGTTGTCCCCTTTTTTGACGTTATGACGACATCGTCGATGTATACTTGCACGTTTTTCCCAATCTGTGTCGCCAAACACTTCTGCATCATCCTCTGATATGTTGCTCCCGCATTTTTTAGACCAAAGGGCATTGTTCTGTAGCAAAACACGCCGTAAGGTGTAATAAACGCGGTCTTTACTTCATCTTCTTCTTTCAATCTGATCTGGTTATAACCAGAATATGCGTCCAGGAAGGAAAGACGTTCACATCCAGCCGTGGAGTCGATAATTTGATCGATCCTCGGGAGGGGAAAGTGATCCTTTGGACAATGTTTATTGAGACACGTAAAGTCGACGCACATGCGAAGGACCTTAGTGTTTTTCTTCGGCACCAACACAGGATTTGCTACCCATGTGGCTTCTGTGAATATCTCTTCGATAAAACCAGCTTCTCGTAGTCGATTGATTTCTGACAGCATAGCTTTGCGGTTTGGTTCCGAAAAATGCCGCAAAGGTTGTTTGATTGGTCTCGCTAATGGATCCAAGTTTAGGTGGTGCTCGGCAAGTTCCCTGGGTACTCCTGGCATGTCAGCTGGACACCATGCGAAGATTTTCCAGTTCTCACGGAGGAACTCGACGAGCGCGCTTTCCTATGCGATATCCATGTCGTTTGCGATAGATGTCGTCTTTTTTGGGTCGGTCGGGTGAATCTGCACCTCCTTAGAATTTTTCTCGGTGTTGAAAGTTGATTCTTTATTTGGCCTTCCAACGTCTGGCAGTACGTCGTAATCAGTCATGCTTTTTGACGCCAAATACTCAGCTTGCATCCCGAAAGTTTCTGATAGCCGATGAAAATCCTTGTCGCACTTATCGGCTAAGTCAAAGCTTCCTTTAACTGTGATTGGTCCCTTTGGTCCAGGCAACCTCCACAACAGGTATGTATAGTGTGGCACCGCCATAAATCTAGCATATGCTGGTCGTCCCAACAGAGCGTGGTATTGCGACGGAAAATCCACGACTTCAAATTCCAGCCTCTCGATTCTATAATTTTCTCGGGTCCCAAACTGAACGTCGAGATTGATCTTTCCCAATGGATAACTTGGTTTCTCCGGTGTGATGCCATGGAACCTTGTGTCTGTTGGCTTCAAGTTTGCTAAGGATATGTTCATCTTCCTCAATGTATCTGCATACATGAGGTTTAGGCTGCTGCCGCCGTCTATGAACACTCGAGAGACATCAAATCCCGCGATAACTGCTGGCAGAATAAGTGCTGACTGCCCTGGTCGAGGAACTTGCTGCGGATGATCTGCTATGGTGAAGCCAATATCTTGTCCTGACCAATTAAGATACTCAACTGTTGGTGGAGGCATTTTTTCTGCCATAAACACCTGTCGTGAGATTACTTTCTGAGCTCTATTGGACGGCCTTCCCTTCTGAATCATCGACACCGCTCCGTTGGAGTTAGGATCAACATAAGGTGGTGGTGGAGGTGCTGCCGCTATTCTGAGCTGATGCCGATTGTCGTCTGTAATCGCGGGAGGAGGTGGCAAGTGAATCTCGCTTCTGGGTTCTCGAGGATTTCTCTGTGTTGCTCGCTCATTAGCGTGCTCTGCATACCTTAACATTGCCTGAAAATTTCGACAGTCTTTCTGCAGGTGTCCTGACTGTCTTTTACCGTTGCTGTCGAGGAAAAAGTGCATTTGACACGGCCCATTCATCATCTCTTCAGGGGACACGAAAGGCCTTGGGAACCTAGGCCCGCTATTTTGCCTGTTGTTGCGGGAATCATCCCTGTTATCACCTCGCTGTTCACTGCTTCTCTGATAATCATCTCTATTGTTTCCTCCTGTGTTTGCCCGAAAACCTGCCGAAATTTGCCCTGGGGCGTCATAGTTCGGGTACTGCCGAGGAAATCGTCGCCTCGATTGATAGTTTCGACCACGGTCCTCCTCTGGCGACCTGTGCCGTTTGTTGTGGACAGCGTCTTCTCCATCTGCCCATCTGTTTGCTATCTCCATTAACGCGGATACTGTCTTTGGATTGGTCCTTCCCAAGTCCTTGATAAAATCTCCACGCCTGATTCCTGCGACAAACGCATCTATTGCTCTCTCGTCAGATATATTTTCTGCCGAGTTTTTGATGATATTCCACCTTTGGATGTACTTTCTCATTGGCTCATCTGGCTTTTGTCGACATGCTCTCAACTCCTCTAACGACGCAGGTTTTTTGCACGTGGATCTGAAGTTCTTGACGAACACATCCTCGAAACTTTCCCAGCTGTCGATAGATCCTGGAGTGAGTTTCTTTATCCAAGATCGTGCGGCTCCACTCAAATGCACCTGGATGCTTTGCATAGTTGTTGCCCTGGTTCCTCCTGTGAGCTTCACTGTCTCGAGATAATCAACTAGCCAATCCTCTGGATCTTGAAGGCCGTCGAACTTCTTGAAGTTGTCGGGTAACTTGAATCCTGAGGGGACTCGAGTTTTTCGGACTCTCCTCGTGAAGCATGGTAAGCCGCACATATCTTCGTCGTTAAGCTCCGGGGATTGCCGATGATCCCTTCTGCTTTGCCGCGCTCTGTCGACCCTTGCTTGTGCTGCTGTGTCTCTTGCTCCACTTGGTCCTTCAGGTGCTGCCGCTGTTGCTGCTGCAGGTCGTGGACTATTTTGCCTTGCCGCTCCTTCGGGAGGCATTGATACAAACGCTGTCCCCATAGCTCCAACTCCTGCTACCGCCATATTGTATAGTGTTTCCCTTGGATCACCTGGAGGTGGTTTAGATGCGAGGATAAAAGCATGTGTCGCCATATACCCAGCCTCTGGTGTCTTAGGGATGATTTTTCCTCTTGTATCTATCGACATGAAGGACATGTCGAGGTTTTGGACCAAGTGCTCTCTTTCTGCTTCGGGTATATGTTGCAACCTTGATCTTGCTCTGTTCCGCGCCTCCCTGTGGCTATCACCCGAAGTTCTAGACTGTCGACTTAGATCTGCCCTTCTCCTGCTAGATGCAGAAGCTGCCTCCTTTCTTCTGTTTAACTCAGCTGTCTGTTTTTCCAATTCTCTTGCAGCTCGTGCGAGCCTATATTGATATGCTTGCAATTCCTCTGGTGTGGCTGTGGTGGCCATTGGTTCTGAACCGTTCATAGCTCTCGCGGCTCTGTCCCACGCTGCTTGCGAAAGCTGAACTCTGTCTCGCGGCTGCGGCCCGACGTATTTATTGCCTAGGCCTTGTCGCAGATTGGAGGGATCGACGTATGGATTTCCCAGATCGTCAAAAGCCTCAGATGTTTCCTCTTGATCTTCAATGGCATAAATCTGATGATACTTTGTACTCAGATCTATGTTGGGTTTGGTGACATCATCGTTGAGATTGATGAAGACCTTGCCCACTGTGATAGATTTGTCGATGAAGTCGTAACTGTCGACATCGCTTGAGCCATCGCTTATATATGAGTCACAGGCCAGGTGCTATGGCTGCAGCTCTGCTCTCCAAAAGGATTCATGCCATCTGTACTTAGACCAAACCGTAAGTTCCTTGCATCCTGTGCAAAGTTTGGGAACTCTCTATCGATTTTTCTCCATTGGGAGCCATCAGCAGGGTGCCTCAACATCACGTCTTTCTTACGGTCTTCTTTGTGCCATCGCAACAACCTAGCATGCTCTTTATTTCTGAACAAGCGTTTCAGCCGTGGTATTATAGGAGCATACCACATAACCTTGGCAGGAACCCTCTTCCTGGGGCGCTCGCCCTCAACATCACCAGGGTCATCTCGTCTGATCTTATACCGCAATTCAGTGCACACCGGACATGCATCCAAATTCTCGTACTCATCACGGTAGAGGATGCAGTCATTAATGCATGCATGTATCTTTTGCACATCTAATCCTAGAGGGCAGACAATCTTCTTCGCTTCGTACGTACTGGCGGGCAATTCGTTACCCCTTGGAAGCTTCCTCTTAATTATTGTCAGCAACTTTCCAAATCCTGAGTCAGTGACACCGTTCTCTGCCTTCCATTGCAACAATTCCAGTGTGCTGCCTAGCTTTTTATGGCCATCTTCGCAAGTTGGGTATAACAATTTGTTGTGATCTTCTATCATCTTGTCGAAGGCCAACCTTTCCTTTTCAGTTTCACATTCTCTCCTTGCATCAGCAATGGCCCGGCCAAGATCATCATCAGCAGGCTCATCTGGTGCCTCTTGATCTTCTACTTCATTGTCTTCATTGCCTTCTGCAGTATCATCGTATTCAGGGAAATTGGGATAACCGTCATCATCCTCTTCCTCTTCGTCATTGTCTTCCATCATAACCCCTCTTTCTCCGTGCTTGGTCCAACAATAGTAACTGGGCATGAAACCGGATCGCAGAAGGTGGCTGTGAATGAGACTCGAGTGAGCGTAATTTACGGTATTCTTGCAGTCCACACATGGACAATACATGAAGCCACCATGTTTGTTTGCCTCCGCCACGGCCATAAAATTATCCAGGCCCGCGATGAACTCGTCAAACCGTCGGTCAATGTACATCCATTGCCGATTCATCTGCATGATATAATTAAGCTGATCAAAACCATTACAGAACATCACGATGTATATATACACATGCATTTTATCAATTGCAGATGAAAAGGATAAAGTTGTTAACCTCGATGAAGAAGAAAAAAGCAAGTTAAGTGTGGCTTGATTTGTGTAAACTCAAGTGGCAAATCCTCTTAAGCATTTCATCAAACACCTCTTGTGCATGTGAAGAAGAGAGGAAAGCAATACACCCCTCTTGTGAAGATAGTGAAAAAATGGCCAAGTGTGGCTCACACTTGGGCAGGGGCAAGGTTATATAGCCAGAGGCGGGGCCTTTGGACCCGGTTTGTATTACAAACCGGGACTAAAGGGTTCCCCACGACTGACACGGCCTGCGGCGCCCTGCGGTGGACCCTTTAGTCCCGGTTTGTAATACAAACCGGGTCCAAAGGCCACTACAGGACAGGCGCCAGCGGGTGGGGTCGTCCTGGGCAGAAACGAACCAGGACCAATGCCCCCATTGGACCCGGTTTGGTTCAGCACTGGGATATTTGCTTGGGACCAAAGGCCTCTTCTCCACTACCACTAGTGAGTACTATCCTCCGTCCCAAATTAGTTGTCTCAAGTTTGTTAAAATATGGATGCATCAAGACACTAAAACATGTCTAGGTACATCCATATTTAAAAAAATTAGGGACAACTAATTTGGGACGGAGGGAGTACATAAAAATGCATAAAAACTATACAAAATAGATCTATAGGCCTAGACTACTTGCTTCCTGACGGGCCGGCTCCGTCGTTGCGTCGCTCCGTCGCCTGCTTCTCCGCCGCCTCCCGCGCGGCCGCTATGGCTCGGTGCGCCGCCGCGTCCTCTTGCAGGCACTCCTCCAGCCTCGCGTTGGCGGCCTCATCCTTGAGCGTCTCGAAAGATTCGACGAGGGCCCGCTGCTCCGCCGCCTTCTCCTCCGGCGTCGGCGCATTAGGGTCATCGGAGGACCAAGATATCTCCGAGTCGGAGTCCTCGGTTGCAGCGGCGGCCGCCAGCCTACGCTGTTCCAGCTCGGCGTCCAACGTCGCGTGGCCCGCCAGCTCCACCTCTGCTTCCTGCGCCGCGAGTGCCAGGGCCGCGGCGTCCCTGACCGGGTGGAGGAGGTCGGTGCTGTCTTCGGAGTCAAACTCGTCGTCGGAGCTCGAGGTCGGGGGAGGTGGAGTGGGAGGTGAAGGTGGAGGTGGAGGCGCGGCAGCCTGGCCGCGTCCGGCGCTGCTCATGGCAGATCTGCTAGGGCTGAGCGGAAGCGCCGCTACGGCACCCGCGGCTAGGGTTTAGTGGGGAGGAGGTGAGATGCTCGCGCCCCTGTTTATATAGGTCGGAAACAGGGCGACGGCCGCGCCACGCGGGGCTTCGCCATTTACTACGCGCGGCACGTGAGGCTTCGCCATTAACGCGGCCGCAGACTGCCGACGCGACGCGTCGGTGCCAGTACTGGCGGAGAAGACGCATCGACGCTGCGCATGCTCGCGGAAGCCGAGGCACGCCATTAACGCGGCCCTGCAAAGGCTGCAGCGCGCCGCCCGGAAGTAATGCCGCGGAAGACGAAGCAGTTGTGCCGCTGCCAGGCGGGCCCGTGCGAGGACCGAGCGGACATTTTCCACGACTACCGAGCGTCCGCGAAGACGAAACATGGCGCATATTTGGGCTAGGTTTGCGTCTCCGTGGACGGCCCGGTCACTTTGCGTCGCCCCACTGGAGGTGGTGCCAAATGCATTTCCGGTCACGGTGGACACAAACGGTCGCTCAGCGTCCGTTTGCGTCGCGCCGCTGGAGATGCCCTTAATCAGGTGCACCATCCCTGATCGTGTTTGATCTTACGTTTTCCCCCAGGCCAAGAGCTAGCTTCTTTTCCGTGAGGGCATCTCGAGCGGCGAGACGTGTCCATCCAAAGCTTTCACATCCGGCGCTAAATAGCATCGGATTTAGGCGTGGGGAGCACCAACGGCTGGGATGCTCTAAGGTCTCCGACGACCGGAGTCCGGAGATTCGGAGAAGAAGTGCAGTGGACTACAAAAGACATCCGGAAAGCAATGTCAGCTTCGTCAGGCAAATGGCCGCACAATTTGCAGGGCCCTTTTTTTACCGTGGTTCGTGCGCGGCGCATGCACGGCCAGCGGAGCCGACTCGGAGTGTCGGAGCGACTGAGGGCATCTCCAGCGGAGCCGACTCGGAGTGTCGGAGCGACTGAGGGCATCTCCAGCGGCGCGACGCATTTTAGTATCCGCGTGCATCTGTTTGCGTCGACCCTTTTGGTCGAAATCGACCGCACGTCCGTTTACGTCGGGGTGGCTCCAGCGACACGACGCATTTTTTTAGAACAAATCCTTTTTTTAACATGAAACATAATTTACATACTTAAAAAATAAACCTAAAACGCCTACTGCTCCTCGTCGCTGTTGAGCACGATGAAGTCCGGTACGACCCAAGGCCAGTTGGCATCCGGGGGAGCGTACGCCGGGCGCGCTGCCGGTGCTCGAGGTTGAGGAGGCTGCGGCTGTGGCGGCGGTGGAGGGGCCCAGTACTGCGGCTGTGGCGGCGGTGGAGGCGCCCAGTACTGCGGCTGTGGCGGCGGCGCCCAGGCCTGCGGCTGTGGTGGCGGTGGCGGCCGCCGACTCCAGGAGCGCCTGTCGAAGTGCTTCATCCGCCGACAGGCCCAGCGGCATGACGGCGGTGGCGTAGCGGGGCAGCGACGGCTGCACAGGCGCGTCGTGCTCGGAGACGAGGACGGCGACCTTCGCCATCTCGTCGTCCGTCATGTTCTCCGGGAACTCGAAGTTCCGGCCCTCCGCAAAGGCATGCTGCCATTCGTGGAAGACGACAGCGACGAAGTCGTCGCTGTCGTCCTTCGCCTCCTCGCTATGGTACGCGAGCGCCTCGACGTAGTCGTCATCGTCGTACACAGCGTAGGCTTCGTCGTCGTCGTCGGCGTCGTTGTGCTGCGTGTGCTGACGTCGCGTCGGCGCCTGCTGACGACGAGCCGGCGGTGCAGGGCCGAAGGTGTAATTCCTGTCGTCCATGAAGCCTGCCCTTCGTCTCCTGTCCGTCTCCGTGGACAGGTACGTACGCCAAAGCTCGGAGTCGATGGCGTACGCCGGATCGTCGCGGAGGTCCGCCGGCAGATACCGCCTCCTGCGCCGGATCTCCGCGGTCCGATCAGGCTCGCGCGCAGGTACTGGAGGGATAGGCACCCGGCGGCAGCTGAGCCGCCAGCCACCAGGTAGTTGCACGCCGGACCAGGCGTCGTCGCACGGCATCCATTTGCCGTGCATGAGCCTCCCCACCGAGACGGGGAGCGGGATCTTCTTGCTGCCGCTGCCGGAGGCCTCGAAGTCATTCTTCTTCCCCATGGCGTTGCGGCGGCGGTGGTGGTTGTGGAGGTGTGGGCGAAGGAGCGACGCGGTCGGTGGACTTTTATGGGCGAGCGCGCGCGGGATACGATGCCATTGAAGGCGCCGCAGAAGCCCAGCCGCCGCCCGCCAGTGCGCGCGCAGAACAGGTAGCCGCGCCATTGATGGCGAAGGCTGCGGCGCAGACGCGAAAGCGCTGACCGCCTGAATCGATGCCCTCGATGCAGACTCACTGCCAGGCGGGCCCGGTGGGGAAGCGAGCGGACACTTTGCGCGTCCGCCGAGCGTCCGCCGAGCGTCCGCCGAGACGCAAACCTGGCGCATATTTGGGCCAGGTTTGCGCCTCCGTAGACGGCCCGGTCACTTTGCGTCGCCCCGCTGGAACAGACCCTAGACGCATTTCCGGTCACGGCGGACGAAAACGGTCGCTCAGCGTCCGTTTACGTCGCGCCGCTGGAGATGTCCTGATGGACGTAATACTATTCACCGGTCAGAAGGAGTGGCAGTGGCGAGGGAAACATCTTATCCATGCAGCCAAGTGGAGGGAGGCGGACGAGGTGACAGAATTTGACGGGCCGCGGGATCAGAACGGCCGGATGATACCAACCAGACACAATACTAGACCTCTCCGCCGTAGTATGTGGTGCTCCTGTCCGAAGCTGCAATCCGGCCGGCTCCGTGGCCACCAAGCTTCGATCAAACAGTAAACCGCGCACTGTTTCTGTACCTTGCCGGAAGCAGGAGAGAAGCTTAATTAGCGTCGGTCAGCTCCTGTGTTTCGCCGCTCTGTGCTTGTGCACGCATGCGTGTGTTGACCTTGGGCGCGCAACCGACCGGAGACAAATTAAGATGGAGCGATGCGTGTATGCGGCGGTCCTGCCAACCATGCGATCGAATGACGCACGAGGATTTGGCAGTGATATACGCGAGCACGTAGGCCGAGCGGCGTCCCTATCTTGCTCGACCGTCATCACCGAATTCAGTTGGATCGACTCTGAATCTCCATTTTCAACGGCGGCAGACCGCATCGTTATCCCCGGCCGGCGCTAACCTGCAGCCAGATACGGGGCAATCCTGCGTGACTGCCCTGGGTCCCTGCTACTGTTACGTTCCTATGCATCGCCTGGCAGCATTTGCCAGCGGGTCGGCAACCGCAGGGCCTTCCCAAACTGGCCTCGGATCACCTCGCTTCGGCGTTCTGACAAAGCTAGAGCTCCTCGTACCAGTTTCTGGCGTATCATCCCATGTTTCCCGCGAAGCAAAACAAGAAGCTTTCCCCTGTGATCCTCCGTCCGCGCGCGCCATGGGTCCCCGTGTCTCCAGGTATCAAAGATTCGTCCAAGGGTAACTTAATTATCACGACTCACGAGCACTGACGATCGAGCCTCTGATGTTTGTTTGGCGAATGCTTGCCGGCAGGGGTGGGAACTCATTCTAACTATGTCAACAAAAAAGTACAAATATTATTTCTTACTATGCCAAATATTATAATTTTTAGTTGTGCCTTCAAGTTTGTGCTCACCCCATTTTCTTCATGCAAAGCATAGATAAAAGCATAAAAGATTTAGAATTTAAATAAAGTGGCCCATGAAAAATATATACTTGAAATGGCATTGAAAGCCGTGTGTGTGTATGTTGATATGGTGAACTTGCTGGAATAATTTGGCTCAACGTAGTTAGATGTACAAACACTATATCATGTTTAGTACGTGAAAAACTAGCAATAGGGATAATTAAGTTTGACCACTAGTAAGAAGCATGCAAAAAATGCCCATGGTACTATTCATTTCCTGCCCTGAAAGCTAAATTTAAACTTAAACATAAAACAGATAAATGAGTGCTAGTACTACATGTGACACTTGCAAGATATCATAAGAATAAAACATCACAAAGTGTAAGACTAGTCATGAGTTCCTCATATGTAACTAGTCATCACTTCACCTTTCTTTAATTGCATCCAAACTTAAACTTGATTTTATTCAAGTAAAAATATTATAAACACATAGAAAATCTATTGCTGGTGGTATTTTACTCAAGAAGCAAGATTGCTAAACAAAAACTAAAACTAAAACTAGATAAATACGGTCGAAGTTTTTGCGAAAATCATATGTTGCTAAAAAAAAGTTCAAAGCTGTGCAAAACAAGAGTGTGATAGGTCCAGTGGGGTGCCTTGGAAATCCCCAAGCTTATGATTTTCACTATTGGTGGATAGCTCCTTGTTTGATCTTACTACATTTCCTGTCAAAAAACTTCAGCACTAACTTTCTCCCATTTCTTTTTCTGTGGAGTAACATTAGTGGCATAAAGACAATATCTAAGCTTCAATCAAAATCCAAATAAATTGGGGTATTAAATTTCTAGAGAGTTTCTTAAGTTCCAAACAACAAAAAATTTCCAAAATACAAAAAAAGAATCAAGAGGAAACTCAAAGAAAACACTTTTGCATCAAAGGGAAAAATTTGTCCACAAAAACAACTGCTGGAAAAATGTAATTATTTTGACCACATAGGAGTCTCAGGATTTTTGCCAATTTTTGTGCATACAGAGAATAAAAAGTTTATCTATACTAGAAATCTTTGCCCCGGCGAAGTTACCAATAAAATAAGAAAATATTTTTGTCAGAAATCTGCAACTCTGGATATGCATTATCAACTTCAATATCCAAAATTTGTAAAACTTGTTGCTTTATTTAATCTAGTAAACTAAACAACAAGAATACTTTATTGCTAAAGTAAGGACTCAAAAAGAAAAACCAAGACAAAAAAACCCGGGTTGCCTCCCATAAATCGATTTCTTTATAGCCATATAGCTTGACTAATTCAGGCCTTTTATTTAAGTGGGGCCTTGGATATTATGGCCAATGATTGATTTGAATTCCTCCCTACTTCTTCATAGAAAAGGGTTCCATACTAAAATACCAGGGTCACATTATTTTCTATCATAAATAAAAGTAATAATCGAGCTAAAGGATGAAAGAGATCAAAACAAGGCATAACACAAGCAACAACGAAGTTTAACTTTCTTTCTATGCATTGGAATTTTGTATGTATGAATAAATTCCATCAAACAGAGGCATGCAATTGCATATTATCAGTATGTGAATGCATAATATAAGTTTTAATAGCATAAAGAGGGCACTCAACACCTCCTCTTTGATAACAGTTGCACCCACCAGAAATAAATTCAATATTAATTATAGACATATATTTAAAGAATGCAACTTGGCATTAATAGGAACGTGAAGAGGATGATTAAATCCATCATGACAATCATAAGAACCATCCCCTCTATAAGAAATTCAAGAACTAATATCATCATTAACATCATGGTTGCAAGTAGTATTTCCATAAGATAATTTCAACATGCATATACATTTTACATAAAGCATATTTATCCTCTATGATGTAAATAGGAGAACTCAAGAATGATATAGGACCATAAAAACCGACAAAGTTATCAATTTCATCCTCCCATAAGATAGTAGCAATTACTAAGCATGGAGGATATCAGGCAAAATAGGGACATCATCTTATGCATTATCATATTGCATATTCAAAGCATACTCATTATCGAAGTCATTATTTGGGACCATAAAATAAATAATAGGAATATCATCATAAGATGCATAGAAATTATAAGTTCCATAAAATACTAATGAGTTTTGAGTTTGAGAAATAATATTTTCTTTTTGAAGCTGAACTGTGGGTTTCCCCACTACATATTTCATAAATTTTAATTAAAAAAATGTATATACAAGCAAGTTGCTAGAGAGTAGAACCTTTAAGAAGGTTGAAGGCCTCTGCAGCTAAAACTATACGAAGTGTGCCACCCAGTTCTTGATACTAGAGTAAGATTTTCGCTTGGCCTTTTGCACAAGGAGAACCATCTCAGCCTTGAATTCCTTGCGGCATGTTTATAGACTAGGGGCAGTCCCTTTAAATATATAGTTATTCCTAGTATTCCAGATAGCCAAAATATCAACATGATAATCTACATATAGAAAGGCACACCTAGATTAGGTAGGAGATATGCAAGCACTTGATGGATATCAAAAGTAGATGGAGGAACCCGTTGAGGACACAAATATGACCAACAATGCACCGCAAAAGGATATTGAAAGAACAAGTGAATCCTTGTTTCCAGAGCGCCTTGAACACTCATGATGCATGTGTAGTCACCCATGAAGAAGTGCTTTCTCTGTAGCATAGCCTTGGTAATTAATCTATGATGAATGAGAAGCCGGAAGAAAACTTTATGTTTATCTAGACAACAAACTTTCTAGATCCATTTAAGGGTATCACAGACATTGTCATGGCCCACAAGTGATTTGTAAGCAGTAGAAACCTTAAAGTTTGCAGATGAATCAAAGACTACCCATTTATCATGCTCATCAAAAATATGAACTTCAGTGAAAAAAGCTTGTAGTTGTCAAAATTTAGCCAATGCTTCCACACAGAGAGGCAAAGAGAACAAATCTGCTAGATCATCCATCATAAAAGCAGCATATAATGTCATTATCATTCCTCGCAAAGAAAAATAGGTGGGGCCAAGCAAGATGGAATGGAACACCATGCGAAGAATCCTACCAAAGAAGAATTGATTTCCCATCCATTTTCTGGCATGTAGCAAGTTGTTTGTAAATAGGAAGGGCCTTTAGGCACTCTCTCCACCAAAAAGAAATATCTCTATCTCGCAAAGGGGGTAGACATGTCTGATAATAGAGCTCCCAAGAAAGTTTGACCTAGGGACATTAGCATGGTTTTAGAATTTGTGCAAATGCTTCATAAGTAAACAATAATTTTGCATATAAGGATTTACCGCAAGACCACCCTGATACTTAGACCTACAAACTAGATCCCATGCTGCAAGATGTGGATTTTTCTTATTAACACCCCTATCTCCATAGAAACAATGCCTTATATATGTGTCGCACTCATCCAAAACCCATAGGTAAATTTTGAGAGTACTCAGACAGAAAATGGGGAAAGATGAGATCGCAGAATTAACCAACCACAACTTGCTACCATAATTTAAATATATAGAGCAAGAAGGAAGCCTTCGCTGAACTATCATGATCATGTGCATGAAGAATTCCTGACGAGGCTCTACTATGCTAAGAGGCAAACCAAGGTACGTGAAAGGAAAACTCCCTAACTGGCACTAGAGAGCAGTAGTAAAATATGATTCTGGGATATTAATTGGGATAAGATTGGACTTTGCAAAGTTAACTTGCAAACTAGTAGCTGCACCAAAATCCCGGAGGAGTCCTTTTAAATGATGGAGTTGTTGTACATCAGCTTGCATGATAACCAAAGTTTCATCAGCATATTGCACAATGGGAACATCATGAGTGCTTTGGAGAGGAATTGGCCGCTGAAAAAGTCCCTGATTCATGGCATCATTTACTAGAACTTGTAGAACATCCACGGCTAGAACAAGCAACTGTGGAGAAAGTGGGTCACCCTAACAAACTTCTCTCTTGCACTTGAAGATATTATCAAGCACACCATTTAGAAGGACCGAGGGAGTAGCAGAGCTTAGAATTTGGTTGATCCACTGACACCATTTTGGCGCAAACCCCTTATGTTGCAGTAGTTTGAGAAATATTATCATATTTGGGTGGTCGCGATGCTTCATTTTCCTTACTCCTTTCTCTTCATTCTCTATATCCCCTTTTGGGATGCATGGACATCCCCAAACTTATGTTTTCATTTTTTTATTGTCTTTCATCATACCACTCTCCTCTTCTTGGTGGAGCATGGGCATCCCTAAGCTTATTTCTTTGTCATTTTCTTTCGACAAAACATTAGTACCCTCCATGTAACTCTCAACATACAACATTAGTACAAGGATCAAGATTCAAACTTTTAACATACATAAGTAAGGACTCTCTAATCATACTGGAACAAAGATACTACATTTTATGGTAATTTTGTTTTCATTTATTATGGGTCTTAAGGGAAAGGCAAACGTAAAACTGAAAATAAACTAAACTACATCGCAAAAATGAATGTAAACTAGATAAAAGCTCACAAGTAAGTAAGTCAAAGAAGTAAACCCCCAAGCTCAGGTGATTGCAAGATATGCAAAAAATACAATGCAAGATGCAAAAAATAAAAGTAAAACTAATGTCTAGTGGAAACAATAATAAAAGATTAAGCGCTACACTCCCAGCAACGACGCCAAAAAATTACTTGATAACCCCCAAGAGTAGGGGATCACTCACCTCTCGATGTCGAAGTATGGGTGTCGAACCGCAGGAGAAAGAAGGAAAAGCTATGTACTCTCTCCAACTAGAGTGCCACAATTCTTTTTGTCTATACACTAAACAAAACAAAGTAACAAATAGGTTTTAGTTGATGTTTGAAAGTAAAAACAAACCAAAAAATGTAAAAGCATCTGAATCCTCTAAATGCAAGAGGACAAGACGTATGCTTGCTCTTATAGGAACAATGGACCCCGGGTTCATGGTTTCACTTGATGTTTTTTTTTACAAAATGGTGTTTACCATGTTACAAGATGATAAAACTACAGACAATTGTCATGCTTTAATGGTTAACATTTATAGCGGCTACCTGTCCTAAAACACATAGTTGAAAAAATTACAAACATTGTGTGATGTGTCACACAACGTGAGATTATTGTCACTTTACCACTTCATACTTCTCCATTTTTACACTTATATAAAGAATATTGATGGTACCGTTTCGATTACTTGCTATTCCATTGTTGTCACTTGGCTACACCCTTTATCTACATACATCATACTCCTTTATATCAAAACACATTACAACACTATGGCAAAGATTTTGTTTGTTATGCACATACCACATCTCTCTCATCTACCTACACTTAGTGTTGTTAGGCACCTTGTGATATGGGAAGACAAGGCATTACCATTACCATTACCCCGATGCTTCTGTGACGTATAGTAAAACAAACCAATGTATATATATCATAAACATGCTTCCAATGCATGAAAAATGATAAAGTCTCAACACAATGATAAACGCATAATGTACAATCTCATACCATAATATCCACCATAGGAATTACATAGATATCACCGTAATCATGTAGGAAAGCTCATACGGGCTAGAAAAATGATCATACATAGAGAGATTGGATCAAGTTGCTAACACAAAACTCAAGCCTAGGGGGTGTACTGACCAGGGGTAACCTTATCAATGCCCACAATGATGGACTTAGGTTTTCAGGAAGGAGAACGCTGGTGAACTTATCTCCCATCGGTAACCTTATCTCCCATTGGTGGCTCCTCCTAGCCCTTAGATAGTGGGCTAGGTCTCAAAGTCCACCTTGAGGTCGATTACATTACACATGTCGGTTTACTCGATATGGACCTAGCTTCCGTACTTTACATAGTAACTTCGTACCAAGGATGGTAATACTAAGTACCTGATATGGTATACCCATGTCATGTACTACTCCCTTCTCATGTGGAGATCGGCGCAGTTGGTGAAGGAGGAGAGGAGGCTGAAGGCAATTACGACAGCAGTTCCCCCTCCAGCGCATACTGCAGACTCTCTATTTCGTGATTTTCTATCTCTGCCTCTGCCCGTCATATGATCGCGAACGAGAACCTTTTTATAGATGGTTTAAGGTCAAGACGAATAGATTAACGCAAAGATGGACACCACTGAAGCCACGAGGGTGAAATAGGCAGAGGTGGCGCAACATGGGTATCAGGCTGCGCCACCTAGCCCATCTCGACCCGCTGGCAGGCCCAGGTGAGGTCCAAGTGCTACAACTATTCATTTTTCATAAAAAAATGCTTAGAAAAAATCCTAGGTCCTTTTAAGTTCGCGAAGATCCTTGAAAGTGAAAAATATGAAAAACCGGGGTTTTCTGCCCTGCAGGGTTATAATAAAAAAAAAGAGAATTTATAAGAAAATCCCTAAAATAATTATAAATCGTGACTATAACACTTTATATGAATCAATAATTATGAAATATGGCACAACAAACTAGAAAGAACATGTATGCATTTTAATGCATTAGCGAGCCAAGAAAATTCGCTATATCGGAAGTGTTTACAAAACGGCGTGAGTTTTTCAATGAAACAATCAAACCTAGCTTGTGGCTTACAAGGGGAGGGGGCTTCGCCTCCCCATGCCAAGCAAGGTGCTACCCTCTGAGATTGTCGTTTGTCTAGCAACTATCATTGATCTCAATCCAACCTTGAGCAGCAGTGAGGCACTCATTCATAATTTCAAGCGACTCTATTTCAACAGTCAGAAGGAACTCAATGTGGAGAAAAAAAAGAAGATGAGTACTTTGCGATCATGATCTGGACAAGAGGTTAGTGTTTTGCTGAATAACGCCGGTAACTCTATGTTGGAGAGGTTTTTCCAAATTAAAATGTTGTGTGTTATTTTTTCGTTCTTTTGATTTTCATGTTTACAACAATAATTTCCGAATCAGGACGAACATGAAAGTGGACGAGGCAAATATCTGGATCCCTTTTACAATTATACAAAACAAACGTGGTACTAGATTTTGAACCAAATAGAGATATGGAAATAGATATATCCTTATCCGAATAAAATTATGTTAGCATATATTAATTTTGTCCACATATGTGAATTATTCAAACAAAAATGGGAGTAAAAGAAGACATAAAATGTACTTTTGCAATGATTAAATTTGAAACTATTATGTATTATATCATTATACAGTTGATTCACTATAAGATACGGGTCTATTTCGTATCCATATTGAATTGTGAAAACATCCCATCCACATTCATATTCGAGCAACATTGGCTCCACATTCGTATTCGACAATATCTATATTTGTATCTGTATTCGCTTTAAAAATATTAAAACGGACATGGAAAGGGTGACAGACTGACCGTTACTACTGTATTTCTGTCTTACTGCCATGAATACAGTATGCGAGATGATACAAGAGTAACGCTTAAGAAATTAAGCAGTATCACATCACCATCACGCGACCAAGCATCCTCCAGGCAAAGAAGAACCACACTCACAAGAAAAGAACCAAACCTTTTAGGCAAACATGTCTTTTCCTCAATTCGATTTATTAATTTCTTTGGAGATCTCTCTTCTTTCTTTCGAACCATGCATGAATGGCTGAAATAGTTTCCTATCTATGGAGATCTCTTATTGCTACCATTAATTAACAATAAAAAACGACATAAGAGCTAACAATTGATCTAATTAACTAATGCGGCGCCAATGGCTGGATGCCTGGATCCCCCATGCAGCACGGAAGCACGCATGGCCGGCGGCGGCCTCTTTCAAGGCTTGGAATTGGCGAGGCTCATCCAAATCTGCTCGAACACCTCGATGATGAGGTCATGGTGCTCGGCGTCGTTGAGGGAGAGGTAGCAGGCGAGCAGGTCCTCCAGGTCGCCGGCGTCGCGGATGCCCTTAGCGCTGATCATCTCCTCCATGGACTCGCGAAAGTCCGTCCGCGGGTCCCTGGTCACCATCACCACCGGGTAGCTCTCCGCGATCACGGGCGCCATCCGATTCCGCGCCGGCGGCTTCCCTCTCCTGGCGGTGGCCGCCAGACGAGGGCCTTTGACGCGCGTCTTGAGGCACCAGTGCCCGGACGACGACGACGCGGAAGACCGACTCGGCTTGCTGACGCTGCTCTTCTCCGCGGTAGAACTCGCTCTCGCGGTCACGTCGGCATGGTCGGCGTGGCCGCCATCCGGCAGGTCCTTGTCCCGCTCCCGGACGGTCACGTCGGCGAGGTCGACGTGGCTGCCATCAGGCTCGCGCGGCTGAGGCTGTCTTCTCGCCGGCCTGGTCAGGATTGGCCGGAGCCTTCTCCCCGGCGTGTCCACATTCGGCAGGTCGATGATGATTTCACTCTCTGAGGTGATCACCTTGACGTCGAGGCCACCATCCGGCGGGGCAGTAACCGTCGGCCTCCAGGGCTCGCCGCCGTCATTCTTGATTGACATGTCACGACGGCGACAGGAGCTACCAGGAGTGTCGAGCGCGGGCTCCTTCCCATGAACGGGTACCGGCGCTGACACCTGTCTTGCGCCTTCAGGCGAGTGCCCCGCCCTGTTCCGCCTCCTGGAGCTCCTCGTCGGCGACTGCGCGTCCTTGGGCCTCGGCGTACGCGGGACCTCCCTGTCTCTAGTGCTGTAGTAGTACGACGCCCGCCGGGGGAGCGGGCAAAGGGGGGACCCCTTCGTCGGCGTGACCGGCTCCTCCTGCTGGTTGTCGACCTCCCTGCTCGACAGTGACGGCCGCGGCTGCTGGACGTCGACCTCCCTGTTCCAGCGCTCGGACGACCCCCGATTCCACGACGGCTGCTGGGGGACCTCCCTGTAGCACCGAGCCGACGCCGACCGACGAAGGCCGCCGCGTCCCTGCGAGCCCATGTCGCGGAGCTTGTAGAACCAGACGTTGGGTAGCATGTCGCACAGCCGGAACTTGCGCTGCTGGGCCATGTGGCCTCGTCGCCGGCGAGAACGATCGCTCTGTTTCTCGACGGTACGAGGAGGAGCAGGGGAAACTACTGTGGACCGGCAAAGAAAAAGGAAATACCTGAGCACGACCACGGTGACTTGGGAGTTGGGACCGGAGAAGAAGGTTAAATAGCGGCAGCATGACGGAGGCGGCCGAGTGGTGGAGCGTGTGACATGATGTGCTGATCTTGTCTCTTCTTCTTCTCTATGGAGTGTGCGCATCACCATCCCTGGTTCACTGTACACCTGGCTTCACCATGGATTTATGCACAATAAGTTAGTGTGATTAATACGTATACAGGGGGCTTTTAGGAACCTACGGTGGAGAGCATTTGCCGGCGCTACACGCCCTTGCCCCCTTTCCGGTTTGGGCACTTGTTTCTTCCTCGCTTTTCGCCTCTCTCCTATGCTGATCTCTCATCGACCTTCTGTAGATTTTCGTAGACTCGATTAACTCCAATGTAGAATTTTTGTCAAGGGAAAACATTGTGAGTTCCTATTGCCAATTTTCACTTTTTTTTAAAAAAAAATTAAAAAAGGGCTATTCCCCAACCTGTGCATGCAGCCTTGGCAACTTTCAACCTAAAATCAGTGAAAATTTGGGTAAATTAAGAATCAAGTTCCTGCATACCAACTTCTTTCAACTCAACACAATGGGTGTTCTCCAAAAAAAAAAAAAAAGGAAAAGGGGTAAGCAAAGATGAAGAGTGCCGATATCGAAACGAGAGGGGGACAAAAGAACCGGAGACCGGGGGCGCACATGGTAGATGCCATAGATGGTGGGGATGGGTGAAATTTATGGATCTCGTCGCGAGGGAGAGTCCTTGTAGCACCGGGGAAGAAGTGGCAAGCAACAGTGAAGAGTGCCGACTTCGGCCTGTCATCAAAAGAAACAGGAGCTTTGGGTCACACATGGTAGAGGACATAGAGTTGATGGTGGGGGGCGGGTGAAACACATGGAGCTCGTTGTGAGGGAGGGGCCTCGTAGAACCGGGGAAGAAAAGATGGGGATGTAGTCGACTTATATAGGGCGACGACAGTGGTTCGGGGGGAGGGGGTTGAAACATATGGAGCTCATTGTGATGGAGGGCCTGGTAGCACCCAGGAAGAGCAGTGAGAGGTAGAGTGAAATGGAAAGATGCAACGATGAGATGTGGGATGTAGTCGACTTATATAGGGCGCGACAAGAGGTTGGCAGGGGGAGGGGGTGTTAAGTTCGCTTCTTAATTTGGCTATACTACTAAATATAAATATTGACATGGTGATGCATCATTGTAGTCGCACCTCCGCCCCCCCCCCCCCCCCCCCTCGCCCCCTCGCACACACATGCCCACCCACTAGCACGCACACACTCTTGCTTGATGTCTCCTCTGACGCATCACTTTAAGAAAACAAAGCGGCGTATACGTCAGAGTGGTAGCAAGTTTCACGAAGTTGAGAGAGAAGAGAAACAGAGACACAATTTACAAGTGGTCTAAAAGGAATACTGTTTAACTCTCACGTATACCTCCCAATTCTAAAAAGGTGACATTCTAAATTTTGGCATAGTTTATGAAATACGAATTTGATATCCATTTTTTATTATGATATATATAGAATTTATATTTAACACTCAAGAGGCAGAAAAAGTAATTCCACGCCTAATGTATTCTTATGTTGTTATATTCAGAATATATATATATATATATATATACATATATATATATATATATATATATATATATATATATATATATATATATATATATATATATATATATATATATATGGTATACAAAAAGTTAAGTTCGTAATAACTCACAATGAAAAATAGACATAAGAAACAGAATATATGATTCATAACAGCATAAAAGCCACAAAAATACCCGTATATGCCATGTAACCCAAAAAATTATATCTCAATTTTTTTTGCGTTCTCTTGACTTATGAATCGTGTATAGTCGAAATAAATGGTGTAAGTGTAAACAAACTATTTTTCGCCCTAGGGGATAAAATGGCGTGTGCCTATCAAAATATTGTGGAAAATATAGTAAACAGAGATATTGAAATTGATGAGGTTTGTTTTCCCGACCTTTCACGATGCACCTTGATGATCCATAGGACCGATAGGTCTTGAACTCCCTTAACAGATTCAAGGATACCCAATCACACATGGTTACTCTTGATAAGTCAAGAAACTCACACATCTTTATTGGATAACTAGACGAACGTCCGAGACACCGTCATAGAGCCAACCCCGCAGGGCTGGTGTTGATCTTCAGGATTACAAGATCTAATTCAACCAAACCTTTTTTTAACCCTAGCCGCACCTCCACATTATATGGGGGAGATGGTGGCCGGCCAGCCCCTATTGGGCTGGGCGCCCTATGGGCCTAACCCTAGTTTGACTCAGACAGGCCCAAGTCAAACATACACTTTAAAAACCCTAGATGGCCCACCACATGACCTGGCTACGTTATTCCCTAATAATACTATGATACAATAATGGTACAACCTTAGACTTAATCCTCGTATTAATGGCTGTCCTACTGTACCAGGCTGCCTGGATATCCATATAAGAAATCCTTGCTAGCCGCCTGAGTGGTTCTGTAGGTATTCTCAAACCCTAGTGAAACACCCCCACCCCTCCCCCAACACACACACACAATATGCGATCCCGCATCGGCCTTGTCACACATGGTGGTGGAGCTTGGATGTGTGTGTGTGCGTGGGTGGGGGTGGGGTACATTGAGGAAAGACAAACATGGGTGATGGAGGTGCTAGTGGCGCTATGCGGTGTTGTGAACTGGTGCATAGGCCTGGGTCCGACTTGGGTCACGCGTGGGCCCGATCTGATCTTGTAATGGACTAGAAGCCATTGCTATTGAATGCTCGGCCCTCGATATAGGTGATGATGGCCGCACTCAGGTGCAGGGGATCATGTAGCTCGCAGTAGGTTCGGGTGGAAGCATGTGGGTCCACTCTTCGCCCGATTTGGGTCGATGTGCTGTTGTTATTGTCTGCGGCTACCGCTTAGAGATTGTTAGCGAATGCAACTCTTGGGCAGGACTTCATGAGTGTTGACGCTACATGCTCTGTCCAACATGGAGGAAGAAGGTGGGCCGGTTGTGTGCGGTTGTGCTTTGGGGATATCTTGGTTGGTCAGTTGGCTGGCTAATTTTTTGGGATTGTGCAGGTGAGACCACCAGTGAAATTCATACTTCACATATGTAGGGGTTCGTAGGAGAAAATAAAAATTTCTAACTAGAGTACTCCGATTGCCCGGATCTATATGCCATTAGACTGAAAGCGTTTAACGTTCCGCTAGAACGTGGTTGATGTAGTCATACATGTAGCCATCTTCAGGATCGTGTTCAATCTCTTTGTACAACGCCAAGTGCCGCAAGTGCCACACCTCGTAGGTTTCGCACACACACAAAGCCCAACGACTCTCCCGGCTCCGATCCAGCTGAGTTGCAGAAGTAGATCTTCTGGGTCCGGATCCCAGCAGCGCTCCCACGTACCGGGTGGGTTTGTCTTCCTCCCGACACATCTCATCAAGGAACCACACGAAAGAAAAACAAAAGAGAGAGAAATCTCTATTTTATTTTTTGTGTCTTTTCTCTGTCCACCTGTCTACTATATATAGGGGGAGGGGAGGGGCACTTGGCTTGCCAAGGTGGGACAAAATGAGGGGGGGTGCGACCAGCCGACCCTCCTTGGGCCCAGTGCCCCCATGGCCCGGCCGACCCCCTTTGGCCCATGGGGTGGCCGGCCATGCCCCTTTAATGGGCTGCCCTTTTGGGAGGGGCCCATTTAGGGTAGAAAGCGTTTATTAATTAAATAAATAATATTATATATATTAATTAATTAATTTAATATATATATTCTATATTATTTTAATTTCCAATGATCTTGGACACCTCTTGAATCACTTCGAACATCCTTCGAATACTCCAGGAATCATTTCCGGTTCTCTCTTCTCGATTTTCTGATGAATCCAAAACAATCTTAAGTTTTATTGAACCCTTACGGGTGTTACCCTATGGTTTGACAACAACACAATCATGATCGAGACGTCTCTATGATCAATGATCACCTGGGGGGTTTGGAGATATGATCGTTGTTTGAACCATTATGTTGAGTCATATTCCCTTTGTTATTTCGATACGAGTACTTGTCCGAGATATGATCGTCGTTATCATCATACCTAGTTCGATCTCGTTACCAATAAGGCTATTCAAATCGTTTCCGTTTGTTTTCATCTCCTTGACCTAGTCATACGCTGCGCAGCTTTATGGATGTAATCTCACCGAGTTGGCCATAGTATATGTCTTTCACGCAGATGAACAAATACCGCTCTTGATACATACGCCTCAACCCATCTATTTGGAATACCCAACTACACCTTTATGATCACCCTGTTACGGTGTGACGGTTGATGCAATCAAAGCAACCTTCGGTGACAATGATTAGATATGATCTCACAGTCTAAGGATTAGGTCACTACGCTGTCATAAACATTGTAACGTTGAACTTTATGACTTGATCGCATTACAATGCTTATATATATTGGGAAAGTACATCATAGTATTCATCCAATAATATGATCCCATTGTTAAATGACATATATGACCTTGACCGGGAAACCTCGATCATTGAATGACCACAATGAGCTAGTTTGCACACGTATGGTTACTAGGGCCCCTGGTTTGTTTACAATAACACACGTGTATCATTGTTTCCGATTAATATAGTGATAGCATGGCACGAAACTATTATGAACTATTGAGATACAGTAATAAATAATTCTTTAATATTTGCCTCTAGGGCACTATCTCCAACAACATAATGGTTTGAGTCGTGCAATTTGGTGTTGTGGGTGTCATTCTCCTATTGGAGGCATTGATGCAGAAGCTCCCACCTTCTTTCCCAACATACTCCAGGGAAGCCTTAAATATGGTCTCCCAAATTGGACGATGGAGGTGCTCGTAGATATGTGTTCCCTCTTGCGGGCGTCGTTTTGGAGATGAATCCGTGGAGAGAGATCCATTGCTCATTCGGCACCGTGGGTAAGAAGGTGCACTCTCCACAAGCATGGAGTGTCAGATGAACCACATTGGCCATTCTCTCGGGTTTAGAGAGGTATATGTCCCCCTCCTTTTTGCATGTGGTTTCTCTCCAGTGTTGTCAAGGTTGGCAAATAGGCTCATAGCAGATCAATTCGATGCAACGGTTTTTGGTGTGCACTTTGGGAACTGTGAAGGTGATGCTCGAGTGTCTGACAGTATTTTACATGTTCAGTCTTACTAGTGTCTTGTATGTATTATGGTTCTTTAGGCCAAGTCTTGCTAGGTGTGGCTCACCGTTATACAAGTTTTCACCCAATTTTTCTCAATAAACAGAGGAGTCTGGGTCTTTGTACCATGTTCTTTATAATCATTGACTTTAGCAACTATTTTGCCAACATTTCAAAAATCTTGACTAACCCATGTGCAACAGATCAACATATTTTTTTTGAATTGGAGGCAGTATGCTCTTGCAAAGGAAAAGTTTGACCCCAACTACTACGAAAAGTCTTATAGGCCCCGTGCTACCGCTAGCGCATCAAAAACGTAGTCCGTTGGGGCTATATTACCATCGACACACCAAATTTATGGGCGGCGGTGATGCCCAAATACCACCGGCGAACAGAAATTTTGGTGCGCTGGGGGTAAGGGTCGCCCAAGTCCAACCAAGGCAGAGCCATGCCCCCACTTACCGCCGGTGCACCACTATAGTGGGCCGCTGGTGGTATATTAATTACCACCGGCGCCCCGCTACAGTGGTGCGTGGCTCAAAACTTTGCTCCCCCACCCAGTGGATCGCCTTTTTGGATTTAAAAAATAAAAAAATGGTTGAAATTTGAAAAATAAAATCCGTCGAGATGACCATGTGTTATGCGTTTTAGTTGTTAGTAAAATTAACAAACATGAACTTAGGGCATCTCTAGCGGGCCGACGCATTTCGGACGTCTGAAATGTCCGTTTGCGTCGGCCCGCGGACGTCATGGTGGCCTAGGGCGATCGTTTGCGTCTGGGGTACCTCCAGCGGTGCGGACGCACTTTTTTAGCAGGGATAGCGTCAAGCTCGCTAATGGCGTTTTACGTCCCGTCGAGGCCTGCCGCCGGCGATTAACTGTTCCCGCGCGACGACGATCGTTCCCGCGCGTGCCCAATACATTGGCAGGTTTCACCGGCGTTTCGCGCACGCGGGAAACGACATGCGTGCCAACGTCTTTTCCCGCCCCGCCGTGGCTATATATGGTGGATACCGGCGGGGGCGACGGGCACACCTCAAGCTAATCCATCCATGGCCGGGCAGAACCTTAGTTGAGAGCACGTTGTTCAGATGTGTCGCCACCTCCACCCGGAGGAGGAGGAGGAGGTACTCGCCACCGGTGTTGAGGCCCAGCAGCTGGACCTGGAGGCGGCGGCGGCGGAGGCGGAGGTTGCGGAGGCGGTGGCAGAGGCGGCAGAGCGCGCGGAAGGGCGCCTCGTGGCGACCAGGGCGGAGATCGCCAACGCCATGGCCGAGCTCACCGACGCCAGGGCCGAGCTCGCGGAGGCGCGAGCGGCCATGGTGACCCCTCTGGCGGGCGCCGTCATCCACGACATCGCGGACAACGACCCCCGTGCCCAGCCGCTTCGAGTGCGGTGGCAACCAGCGGATTCTGCTCGCGTCCTTCGAGTCCCTGGCTGGGGACGCCCAGCGCCGTCACGCTTGGTTAGCTGATACGCGTACAGCACACGTCCGTTGGGAACCCCAAGAGGAAGGTGTGATGCGTACAGCGGCAAGTTTTCCCTCAGTAAGAAACCAAGGTTTATCGAACCAGTAGGAGCCAAGAAGCACGTTGAAGGTTGATGGTGGCGGAGTGTAGTGCGGCGCAACACCAGGGATTCCCGCGCCAACGTGGAACCTGCACAACACAACCAAATTACTTTGCCCCAACGTGACAGTGAGGTTGTCAATCTCACCGGCTTGCTGTAACAAAGGATTAGATGTATAGTGTGGATTATCATCCCAACCCCTTCCAGTATTAAGTTGCAAACAACAGATAATTGCATTAAGTATGGTGCGTAATATAATCAACAACTACATCCTTAGATATAGCATCGATGTTTTATCCCTAGTGGCAACAACACATCCACAACCTTAGAACTTTCACATCGTCCTGCATTTAATGGAGGCATGAACCCACTATCGAGCATAAATACTCCCTCTTGGAGTTACAAGCAAAAACTTGGCCAGAGCCTCTACTAGTAACGGAGAGCATGCAAGATCATAAACAACACATAGATAATAGATTGATAATCAACATAGCATAGTATTCTCTATTCATCGGATCCCAACAAACACAACATGTAGCATTACAAATAGATGATCTTGATCATGTTAGGCAGCTCACAAGATCCAACAATGAAGCACAATTAGGAGAAGACGACCATCTAGCTACTGCTATGGACCCATAGTCCAGGGGTGAACTACTCACTCATCACTCCGGAGGCGACCATGGCGGTGAAGACTCCTCCGGGAGATGATTCCCCTCTCCGGCAGGGTGCCGGAGGCGATCTCCTGAATCCCCCGAGATGGGATTGGCGGCGGCGGCGTCTCTGGAAGGTTTTCCGTATCGTGGCTCTCAGATCGGAGTTATTATCGACGAAGGCTTCTTATAGTCGGAGAGGTAGGTTTAGGGGCGACGCGAGGGGCCCACACACTAGGCCGGCGCGGCCAGGGCTTGGGCCGCGCCGCCCTGTTGTGTGGCCGCCTCGTCGCCCCACTTCGTATCTCCCCCGGTGTTCTGGAAGCTTCGTGGAAAAATAAGATCCTAGGCGTTGATTTCGTCCAATTCCGAGAATATTTCCTTACTAGGATTTCTGAAACCAAAAATAGCAGAAAACAGCAACTGGCTCTTCGGCATCTCGTTAATAGGTTAGTGCCGGAAAATGCATAAATATGACATAAAGTATGCATAAAACATGTAGGTATCATCAATAAAGTGGCATGGAACATAAGAAATTATCGATACGTTGGAGACGTATCAGCATCCCCAAGCTTAGTTCCTGCTCGTCCCGAGTAGGTAAACGATAACAAAGATAATTTCTGAAGTGACATGCCATTATAATCTTGATCAATACTATTGTAAGCACATGAGCTGAGATCAAATCATTCAAAGCAAATATCTATATTGACATAAGAGATGATAATGCAAGAGTTAAACAAGATAGAGGTTTTCATGAACTATTGCTTTAAAGACATGAAACCGTACAAAGTTCATTAAGGATGTATTAAGTATTCAGCGTAGAAGTTATATCCTTCATTCCAAGCATCAAGTAAATTTTCACAACATAAGAAGGATTCAGTCAAGTAAACATAAACATGAACGTCATGAATCAACTGTTTCGAAGTCTACTCAACCGGTGAGCGCAAGCATTTGGTATTAGCACCAGGATGTTACGGCATGAAGAACGTTAATGGGGGTTTGGAAGGAAAAATGGAAGAAAGGCTTGCAAAGCTATAAGTGACCATTAGACAAGAGGAAGTCTTATGATCGAAGCTATGCAAGGAGTAGTGATTGCCATGCAACGGATGCACATAGAGCTATATGTGTATGAAAGCTCTCCAATGGAACTAGTGGGGGTGCATCCAACTTGGTTGCTCACGAAGACCTAGAGCACTTTTGAGGAGGCTCATCATTGGAATATACAACCCAAGTTCTATAGTGTAAATTCCCCACATAGTTATACTAGTAAAACATGAAAACTCTCTCATATGGAGTGTAGGTGCTAAACATGAGCACAAATGATGCCTATGAATATGCAGGTGCTAAAACATGAGCACAAGTGTGGATAAAAGATAGTAATGCTGCCCCCTTTTTCTTTATTCTCTTTTTTTCTTTTTCTTTTTCTTTTCTATTTTTTTTCTTTCTTTTCTTTTTTACTTTTTGATGGCCTCCATGGATCTTTTCACTTTTAGGGGCAACATCCTAATATGACAACACACTTTTTGGTACAAATAACTCATAATGAATGAAACATGATGTATGAAACTGTATGCCTCTGCCAGTGTAGCAGGATGTGCAATGATCTAGCGTAACATGGGTACTCACATCAGCTGTATAGAATCATGCAAAGCAATATATACATAATGAATGACAACATGGCATGTAATGTAAAATGGATGTTGCATGGCAATATATCTCGGAACATCTATGAAAATGCTGTGGTAGGTAGGTATGGTGGCTGTTTTGAGGAGATGTATGGGCTTATGTGTAGGAGAACAAGAGGAAGTCCTCCCACGTGTTTGGATGTACTGGCGAAGTATGCACAATTCTCAATGTGAGCAAAAGGCAATGCACAGTACCGAAGATGCTAGCAAATTTGGATGGTGGAAGTGCCAAAAACCGTAGCTTAACATTAGTCAAAAAGAACTCACAAGCTTATTGCAAACAACTAGCAGGTTCATCATTAAGAACATGATTAAAATTTTACTCCAAGGAGGGCCGTTCACGGTGGCACAAGTACCCCGCTAGCTCCCTCGACCTTCGGCACAACTTAGTGATACGCGTACAGCACGCATCCGTTGGGAACCCCAAGAGGAAGGTGTGATGCGTACAGCGGCAAGTTTTCCCTCAGTAAGAAACCAAGGTTTATCGAAGCAGTAGGAGCCAAGAAGCACGTTGAAGGTTGATGGCGGCGAGATGTAGTGCGGCGCAACACCAGGGATTCCGGCGCCAACGTGGAACCTGCACAACACAACCAAAGTACTTTGCCCCAACGAAACAGTGAGGTTGTCAATCTCACCGGCTTGCTGTAACAAAGGATTAGATGTATAGTGTGGATGATGATTGTTTGCAGAGAACAGTAGAACAATTGCAGTAGATTGTATTTCAGATGTAAAGAATGGACCGGGGTCCACAGTTCACTAGTGGTGTCTCTCCCATAAGATAAATAGCATGTTGGGTGAACAAATTACAGTTGGGCAATTGACAAATAGAGAGGGCATGACCATGCACATACATGATATGATGAGTATTGTGAGATTTAATTGGGCATTACGACAAAGTACATAGACCGCTATCCAGCATGCATCTATGCCTAAAAAGTCCACCTTCAGGTTATCATCCGAACCCCTTCCAGTATTAAGTTGAAAACAACAGACAATTGCATTAAGTATGGTGCGTAATGTAATCAATAACTACATCCTCGGACATAGCATCAATGTTTTATCCCTAGTGGCAACAGTACATCCATAACCTTAGAGGTTTCTGTCACTCCCCCAGATTCACGGAGACATGAACCCACTATCGAGCATAAATACCCCCTCTTGGACTTACTAGCAAAAACTTGGCCAGAGCCTCTACTAATAACGGAGAGCATGCAAGATCATAAACAACACATAGATATAAATTGATAATCAACATAACATAGTATTCTCTATCCATCGGATCCCAACAAACACAACATATAGCATTACAGATAGATGATCTTGATCATGTTCGGCAGCTCACAAGATCCGACAATGAAGCACATAAGGAGAAGACAACCATCTAGCTACTGCTATGGACCCATAGTCCAGGGGTAGACTACTCACTCATCACTCCGGAGGCGACCATGGCGGTGTAGAGTCCTCCGGGAGATGATTCCCCTCTCCGGCAGGGTGACGGAGGCGATCTCCTGAATCCCCCGAGATGGGATTGGCGGCGGCAGCGTCTCTGGAAGGTTTTCCGTATCGTGGCTCTCGGTACTGGGGGTTTCGCGATGAAGGCTATTTGTAGGCGGAAGGGCAGGTCAGGAGGCCGCACGAGGGGCCCACACCACAGGCCGGCGCGGCCAGGGCTTGGGCCGCGCCGCCCTGCTGTGCTGCCGCCTCGTGGCCCCACTTCGTTAGTCCTCCGGTCTTCTGGAAGCTTCGTGTGAAAATAGGCCCCTGGGCGTTGATTTCATCCAATTCCGAGAATATTTCCTTACTAGGATTTCTGAAACCAAAAACAACAGAAAACAGCAACTGGCTCTTCGGCATCTTGTTAATAGGTTAGTTCCAGAAAATGCATAAATATGACATAAAGTATGCATAAAACATGTAGATATCATCAATAATGTGGCATGGAACATAAGAAATTATCGATACGTCAGAGACGTATCAGCATCCCCAAGCTTAGTTTCTGCTCGTCCCGAGCAGGTAAACGATAAGAAAGATAATTTCTGGAGTGGCATGCCATCATAACCTTGATCATACTATTGTAAGCATATGTAATGAATGCAGCGATCAAAACAATGTAAATGACATGAGTAAACAACTGAATCATATAGCAAAGACTTTTCATGAATAGTACTTCAAGACAAGCATCAATAAGTCTTGCATAAGAGTTAACTCATAAAGCAATAATTCATAGTAGAGGTATTGAAGCAACACAAAGGAAGATGAAGTTTCAGCGGTTGCTTTCAACTTATAACATGTATATCTCATGGATATTGTCAATGCAAAGTAATATAACAAGTACAATATGCAAGTATGTAGGAATCAATGCACAGTTCACACAAGTGTTTGCTTCTTGAGGTGGAGAGAGATAGGTGAACTGACTCAACAATAAAAGTAAAAGAAAGGTCCTTCAAAGAGGAAAGCATCGATTGCTATATTTGTGCTAGAGCTTTGATTTTGAAAACATATAGAGAGCATTAAAAGTAAAATTTTGAGAGGTGTTTGTTGTTGTCAACGAATGGTAGTGGGCACTCTAACCCCCTTGCCAGACAAACCTTCAAAGAGCGGCTCCCATTTTATTTTATTTTTGTGTGGCACACCTTCCAACCTTTCTTTCACAAACCATGGCTAACCGAATCCTCGGGTGCCTGCCAACAATCTCATACCATGAAGGAGTGCCTTTTTATTTTAGTTTTATTATGATGACACTCCTCCCCACCTTTGCTTTCTCAAGCCATGGCTAACCGAATCCTTCGGGTGCCGTCCAACAATCACATACCATGGAAGAGTGTCTTTTTTTTTGTTAATTAATTTGGGACTGGGAATCCCATTGCCAGCTCTTTTTGCAAAATTATTGGATAAGCGGATGAAGCCACTAGTCCATTGGTGAAAGTTGCCCAACAAGAATGAAAGATAAACACCACATACTTCCTTATGAGCTATAAAACATTGACACAAATCAGAGGTAATAAATTTTGAATTGTTTAAAGGTAGCACTCAAGCAATTTACTTTGGAATGGCGGAGAAATACCATGTAGTAGGTAGGTATGGTGGACACAAATGGCATAGTGGTTGGCTCAAGTATTTTGGATGCATGAGAAGTATTCCCTCTCGATACAAGGTTTAGGCTAGCAAGGCTATTTGAAACAAACACAAGGATGAAGCGGTGCAGCAAAACTCACATAAAAGACATATTGTAAACATTATAAGACTCTACACCGTCTTCCTTGTTGTTCAAACTTAATACTAGAAATTATCTAGACCTTAGAGAGACCAATTATGCAAACCAAATTTTAGCATGCTCTATGTATTTCTTCATTAATAGGTGCAAAGTATATGATGCAAGAGCTTAAACATGAGCACAACAATTGCCAAGTATCACATTATCCAAGACATTTTAGCAATTACTACATGTATCATTTTCCAATTCCAACCATATAACAATTTAACGAAGAAGAAACTTCGCCATGAATATTATGAGTAAAGCCTAAGGACATATTTGTCCATATGCAACAGCGGAGCATGTCTCTCTCCCACACAATGAATGCTAGGATCCATTTTATTCAAACAAAACAAAAACAAAACAAACCGACGCTCCAAGCAAAGCACATAAGATGTGACGGAATAAAAATATAGTTTCAGGGGAGGAACCTGATAATGTTGTCGATGAAGAAAGGGATGCCTTGGGCATCCCCAAGCTTAGACGCTTGAGTCTTCTTGATATATTCAAGCTTAGAGCTTTCACTCTCCTTGATCATGTTGTATCATCTCCCTCTCTTGATCCTTGAAAACTTCCTCCACACCAAACTCAAAACAACTCATTAGAGAGTTAGTGCACAATCAAAATATACATGTTCAGAGGTGACATAATCATTCTTAACACTTCTGGACATTGCACAAAGCTACTGAAAGTCAATGGAATCGAAATATCCATCGAACAAAGCAAAACAGGCAATGCGAAATAAAAGGCAGAATCTGTCAAAACAGAACAGTTCGTAAAGACGAATTTTATTGAGGCATCAGACTTGCTCAAATGAAAATGCTCAAATTGAATGAAAGTTGCGTACATATCTGAGGATCACTCACGTAAATTGGCATAATTTTCTGAGTTACCTATAGAGAATTTTGCACAGATTCGTGACAGCAAAGAAATCTATTTCTGCGCAGTAATCTAAATCTAGTACGAACCTTACTATCAACGACTTTACTTGGCACAACAATGCACAAAACTAAGATAAGGAGAGGTTGCTACAGTAGTAAACAACTTCCAAGACACAAAATAAAAACAAAGGTACTGTAGTAAAAACATGGGTTGCCTCCCATAAGCGCTTTTCTTTAACGCCTTTCAGCTAGCCGCATAAAGTGTGTATCAAGTATTATCAAGAGACGAAGTGTCAACATCATAATTTGTTCTAATAATAGAATCAAAAGTTAACTTCATTCTCTTTCTAGGGAAGTGTTCCATACCTTTCTTGAGAGGAAATTGATATTTAATATTACCTTCCTTCATATCAATGATAGCACCAACGGTTCGAAGAAAAGGTCTTCCCAATATGATGGGACAAGATGCATTGCATTCAATATCCAAGACAACAAAATCAACGGGGATAAGGTTATTGTTAACGGTAATGTGAACATTATCAACTTTCCCCAAAGGTTTCTTTGTAGAATGATCAGCAAGATTAACATCCAAATAACAATTTTTCAATGGTGGCAAGTCAAGCATATTATAAATCTTCTTAGGCATAACATAAATACTTGCACCAAGATCACATAAAGCATTACAATCAAAGTCATTGAACTTCATCTTAATGATGGGCTCCCAACCATCCTCTAGCTTCCTAGGAATAGAAGCTTCGCGTTCTAGTTTCTCTTCTCTACCTTTTATGTGAGCATTTGTAATATGTTTCGTGAAAGCCAAATTTATAGCACTAGCATTAGGACTCTTAGCAAGTTTTTGTAAGAACTTTATAACTTCAGAGATGTGGCAATCATCAAAATCCAAACCATTATAATCTAAAGCAATGGGATCATCATCCCCAACGTTGGAAAAAATTTCAGCAGCTTTATCACAAGCAGTTTTAGCAGTTTTAGCAGTTTCAGGCAGTTTTTCGCGCTTTGCATTTGAAGTGGAAACATTGCTAACACCAATTCTATTACAATTAATAGTAGGAGGTGCAGCAACATGTGTAGCATTAGCATTACTAGTGGTGGTAATAGTCCAAACTTTAGCTATATTATCTTCTTTTTCATTTTCTTCTCTTTCCCACCTAGCACGCAATTCGGCCATCAATCTTATATTCTCATTAATTCTAACTTGGATGGCATTTGCTGTAGTAACAATTTTATTATTATGATTTTCATGAGGCATAACTTTCGATTTCAAAAGATCAGCATCAGCAGCAAGACTATCGACTTTAGAAGCAAGTATATCAATTTTCCCAAGCTTTTCTTCAACAGATTTGTTAAAAGCAGTTTGTGTACTAATAAATTCTTTAAGCATGGCTTCAAGTCTAGGGGGTGTGTTCCTATTATTGTTGTAAGAATTCCCATAAGAATTACCATAGCCGTTTCCATTATTATAAGGATATGGCCTATAGTTGTTACTAGAATTGTTCCGGTAAGCATTGTTGTTGAAATTATTATTTTTAATGAAGTTTACATCAACATGTTCTTCTTGGGCAACCAATGAAGCTAACGGAACATTATTAGGATCAATATTTGTCCTATCATTCACAAGCATAGATATAATAGCATCAATCTTATCACTCAAGGAAGAGGTTTCTTCGACAGAATTTACCTTCTTACCTTGTGGAGCTCTTTCCGTGTGCCATTCAGAGTAATTAATCATCATATTATCAAGAAGCTTTGTTGCTTCACCAAGAGTGATGGACATAAAGGTACCTCCAGCAGCTGAATCCAATAAGTTCCGCGAAGAAAAATTTAGTCCTGCATAAAAGGTTTGGATGATCATCCAAGTGGTCAGTCCATGGGTTGGACAATTTTTAACCAAAGATTTCATTCTTTCCCATGCTTGTGCAACATGCTCATTATCCAATTGTTTAAAATTTATTATGCTACTCCTCAAAGATATAATTTTAGCAGGGGGATAATATCTACCAATAAAGGCATCCTTGCATTTAGTCCATGAATCAATACTATTCTTAGGCAGAGATAGCAACCAATCTTTAGCTCTTCCTCTTAATGAGAAAGGGAACAATTTTAATTTTATAATGTCACCATCTACATCTTTATACTTTTGCATTTCATATAGTTCAACAAAATTATTGAGATGGGCAGCAGCATCATCAGAACTAACACCAGAAAATTGCTCTCGCATAACAAGATTTAGTAAAGCAGGTTTAATTTCAAAGAATTCTGCTGTAGTAGCAGGTGGAGCAATAGGTGTGCATAAGAAATCATTATTATTTGTGGTTGTGAAGTCACACAACTTAGTATTTTCAGGAGTACCCATTTTAGCAATAGTAAATAAAGCAAACTAGATAAAGTAAATGCAAGTAACTAATTTTTTTGTGTTTTTAATATAGCAAACAAGATAGCAAATAAAGTAAAACTAGCAACTAATTTTTTTGTGTTTTGATTTAATGCAGCAAACAAAGTAGTAAATAAAATAAAGCAAGACAAAAACAAAGTAAAGAGATTGCGATGTGGAGACTCCCCTTGCAGCGTGTCTTGGTCTCCCCGGCAACGGCGCCAGAAAATCTGCTTGATACGCGTACAGCACGCGTCCGTTGGGAACCCCAAGAGGAAGGTGTGATGCGTATAGCGGTAAGTTTTCCCTCAGTAAGAAACCAAGGTTTATCGAACCAGTAGGAGCCAAGAAGCACGTTGAAGGTTGATGGCGGCGAGATGTAGTGCGGCGCAACACCAGGGATTCCGGCGCCAACGTGGAACCTGCACAACACAACCAAAGTACTTTGCCCCAACGAAACAGTGAGGTTGTCAATCTCACCGGCTTGCTGTAACAAAGGATTAGATGTATAGTGTGGATGATGATTGTTTGCAGAGAACAGTAGAACAATTGCAGTAGATTGTATTTCAGATGTAAAGAATGGACCGGGGTCCACAGTTCACTAGTGGTGTCTCTCCCATAAGATAAATAGCATGTTGGGTGAACAAATTACAGTTGGGCAATTGACAAATAGAGAGGGCATGACCATGCACATACATGATATGATGAGTATTGTGAGATTTAATTGGGCATTACGACAAAGTACATAGACCGCTATCCAGCATGCATCTATGCCTAAAAAGTCCACCTTCAGGTTATCATCCGAACCCCTTCCAGTATTAAGTTGAAAACAACAGACAATTGCATTAAGTATGGTACGTAATGTAATCAATAACTACATCCTCGGACATAGCATCAATGTTTTATCCCTAGTGGCAACAGTACATCCATAACCTTAGAGGTTTCTGTCACTCCCCCAGATTCACGGAGACATGAACCCACTATCGAGCATAAATACCCCCTCTTGGAGTTACTAGCAAAAACTTGGCCAGAGCCTCTACTAATAACGGAGAGCATGCAAGATCATAAACAACACATAGATATAAATTGATAATCAACATAACATAGTATTCTCTATCCATCGGATCCCAACAAACACAACATATAGCATTACAGATAGATGATCTTGATCATGTTCGGCAGCTCACAAGATCCGACAATGAAGCACATAAGGAGAAGACCACCATCTAGCTACTGCTATGGACCCATAGTCCAGGGGTAGACTACTCACTCATCACTCCGGAGGCGACCATGGCGGTGTAGAGTCCTCCGGGAGATGATTCCCCTCTCCGGCAGGGTGCCGGAGGCGATCTCCTGAATCCCCCGAGATGGGATTGGCGGCGGCGTCTCTGGAAGGTTTTCCGTATCATGGCTCTCGGTACTGGGGGTTTCATGACGAAGGCTATTTGTAGGCGGAAGGGCAGCTCAGGGGGCCGCACGAGGGGCCCACACCATAGGCCGGCGTGGCCAGGGCTTGGGCCGCGCCGCCCTGCTGTGGCGCCGCCTCGTGGCCCCACTTCGTTAGACCTCCGGTCTTCTGGAAGCTTCGTGTGAAAATAGGCCCATGGGCGTTGATTTCATCCAATTTCGAGAATATTTCCTTACTAGGATTTCTGAAACCAAAAACAGCAGAAAACAGCAACTGGCTCTTCGGCATCTTGTTAATAGGTTAGTTCCAGAAAATGCATAAATATGACATAAAGTATGCATAAAACATGTAGATATCATCAATAATGTGGCATGGAACATAAGAAATTATCGATACGTCGGAGACGTATCACTTAGTTATTACGATGAACTCTCAGACATGGAAAGCTATCAAGTCCAACTACACCTTCAACTATTTAAATAGAGTTTGTAGTACGCCACAAGCTCAAAGACAACAATCCACTACTAATTTTAAGTTATTTATCCAGCAAGCCTTACCATCTAAATACCTCAAAACATTTGCAAAGAATCAAGTTATCAAAGCTCAATGTTCTACAAGTATTTTATTATACACTACCACATGCAACATTTCCCGTTTCCAACCATACAACAATTAACGAAGCGGTTTCAACCTTCGCCATGAATATTATGAGTAAAGTCTAAGGACATATTTGTCCATATGCAACAGAGGAGCGTGTCTCTCTCCCACACAATGAATGCTAGGATCCATTTTATTCAAACAAAACAAAAACAAAAACAAACCGACGCTCCAAGCAAAGTACATATGATGTGATGGAATAAAAATATAGTTTCACTAGAGGAACCTGATAATGTTGTCGATGAAGAAGGGGATGCCTTGGGCATCCCCAAGCTTAGACGCTTGAGTCTTCTTGAAATATGCAGGGGTGAACCACCGGGGCATCCCCAAGCTTAGAGTTTCACTCTCCTTGATCATATTGTATCATCTCCCTCTCTTGATCCTTGAAAACTTCCTCCACACCAAACTCAAAACAACTCATTAGAGGGTTAGTGCACAATCAAAATTCACATGTTCAGAGGTTACATAATCATTCTTAACACTTCTGGACATTGCACAAAGCTACTGAAAGTTAATGGAATAGAAAAATCCATCAAGCATAGAAAAACAGGCAATGCGAAATAAAAGGCAGAATCTGTCAAAGCAGAACAGTTCGTAAAGACGAATTTTATTGAGGCACCAGACTTGCTCAAATGAAAATGCTCAAATTGAATGAAAGTTGCGTACATATCTGAGGATCACTCACGTAAATTGGCATAATTTTCTGAGTTACCTACAGAGAATTAGGCCCAGATTCGTGACAGCAAAGAAATCTGTTTCTGCGCAGTAATCCAAATCTAGTATGAACCTTACTATCAAAGACTTTACTTGGCACAAAAATGCAACAAAACTAAGATAAGGAGAGGTTGCTACAGTAGTAACAACTTCCAAGACTCAAATATAAAACAAAAGTGCAGTAGTAAAATCATGGGTTGTCTCCCATAAGCGCTTTTCTTCAACGCCTTTCAGCTAGGCGCAGAAAGTGTATATCAAGTATTATCAAGAGACGAAGCATCAACATCATAATTTGTTCTAATGATAGAATCAAAATGTAACTTCATTCTCTTTCTAGGGAAGTGTTCCATACCTTTCTTGAGAGGAAATTGATATTTAATATTACCTTCATTCATATCAATAATAGCACCAACAGTTCGAAGAAAAGGTCTTCCCAGTATAATGGGACAAGATGCATTGCATTCAATATCCAACACAACAAAATCAACGGGGACAAGATTATTGTTAACCGTAATGCGAACATTATCAATCCTCCCCAAAGGTTTCTTTGTAGAATTATCAGCAAGATTAACATCCAAATAACAATTTTTCAATGGTGGCAAGTCAAGCATATTATAGATTTTCTTAGGCATAACGGAAATACTTGCACCAAGATCACATAAAGCATTAAAATCAAAATCATTGACCTTCATCTTAATGATGGGCTCCCAACCATCCTCTAACTTCCTAGGAATAGAAGCTTCGCGTTCTAATTTCTCTTCTGTAGCTTTTATGAGAGCATTTGTAATATGTTTCGTAAAGGCCAAATTTATAACACTAGCATTAGGACTCTTAGCAAGTTTTTGTAAGAACTTTATAACTTCAGAGATGTGGCAATCATCAAAATCTAAACCATTATAATCTAAAGCAATGGGATCATTGTCCCCAATGTTGGAATTTTTTTTAGCAGTTTTATAAAAGGAATTTTATGCAGTTTTAGCAGTTTCAGGCAGTTTTTCACGCTTTGCATTAGAAGTGGAAACATTGCCAACACCAATTATTTTACCATTAATAGTAGGAGGTGCAGAAACATGTGGAGCATTAGCATTGCTAGTGGTGGTAATAGTCCAAACTTTAGCTACATTATCTTCTTTAGCATTTTCTTCTCTTTCCCACCTAGCACGCAATTCGGCCATCAATCTTATATTCTCATTAATTCTAACTTGGATGGCATTTGCTGTAGTAACAATTTTATTATTATTATTTTCATTAGGCATAAGTTTCGATTTCAAAAGATCAACATCAGCAGCAAGACTATCGACTTTAGAAGCAAGTATATCAATTTTTCCAAGCTTTTCTTCAACAAATTTGTTAAAAGCAGTTTGTGTACTAATAAATTCTTTAAGCATGGCTTCAAGTCCAGGGGGTGTATTTCTATTATTGTTGTAAGAATTCCCATAAGAATTACCATAGCCGTTGCCATTATTATAAGGATATGGCCTATAGTTGTTACTAGAATTGTTCCGGTAAGCATTGTTGTTGAAATTATTATTTTTAATGAAGTTTACATCAACATGTTCTTCTTGAGCAACCAATGAAGCTAACGGAACATTATTAGTATCAACATTTGTCCTACCATTCACAAGCATAGACATAATAGCATCAATCTTATCACTCAAGGAGGAGGTTTCTTCGACAGAATTTACCTTCTTACCTTGTGGAGCTCTTTCCGTGTGCCATTCAGAGTAATTAATCATCATATTATCAAGAAACTTTGTTGCGTCGCCTAGAGTGATGGACATAAAGTTACCTCCAGCAGCTGAATCCAATAGGTTCCGTGAAGAAAAATTCAGTCCTGCATAAAAGGTTTGGATGATCATCCAAGTAGTCAGTCCATGGGTTGGGCAATTTTTAACCAAAGATTTCATTCTTTCCCATGCTTGTGCAACATGCTCATTATCCAATTGTTTAAAATTCATTATGCTATTTCTCAAAGATATAATTTTAGCAGGAGGATAATATCTACCAATAAAAGCATCCTTGCATTTAGTCCATGAATCAATACTATTCTTAGGCAGAGATAGCAACCAATCTTTAGCTCTTCCTCTTAATGAGAAAGGAAACAATTTTAATTTTATAATGTCACCATCTACATCCTTATACTTTTGCATTTCACATAATTCAACAAAATTATTAAAATGGGCAGCAGCATCATTAGAACTAACACCAGAAAACTGCTCTCGCATAACAAGATTCAGTAAAGCAGTTTTAATTTCAAAGAATTCCGTTGTAGTAGCAGGTGGAGCAATAGGTGTGCATAAGAAATCATTATTATTTGTGGTTGGGAAGTCACACAACTTAGTATTTTCAGAAGTACCCATTTTAGTAACAGTAAATAAAGCAAACTAGATAAAGTAAATGCAAGTAACTAATTTTTTTTGTTTTTGATATAGCAAACAAGATAGTAAGTAAAGTAAAGCTAGCAACTAATTTTTTTGTATTTTGGTATAATGCAGCAAACAAATTACTAAATAAAAAGTAAAGCAAGACAAAAACAAAGTAAAGAGATTGGAGGTGGAGACTCCCCTTGCAGCGTGTCTTGATCTCCCCGGCAACGGCGCCAGAAAAAGAGCTTGATACGCGTACATCACGCGTCCGTTGGGAACCCCAAGAGGAAGGTGTGATGCGTACAGTGGTAAGTTTTCCCTCAGTAAGAAACCAAGGTTTATCGAACCAGTAGGAGCCAAGAAGCACGTTGAAGGTTGATGGTGGCGGAGTGTAGTGCGGCGCAACACCAGGGATTCCGGCGCCTACGTGGAACCTGCACAACACAACCAAATTACTTTGCCCCAACGTGACAGTGAGGTTGTCAATCTCATCGGGTTGCTGTAACAAAGGATTAGATGTATAGTGTGGATGATGATTGTTTGCAGAAAACAGTAAAACAAGTATTGCAGTAGATTGTATTCGATTAAAAGAATGGACCGGGGTCCACAGTTCACTAGAGGCGTCTCTCCGATAAGAATAAGCATGTTGGGTGAACAAATTACAGTTGGGCAATTGACAAATAAAGAGGGCATGACCATGCACATACATGATATGATGAGTATTGTGATATTTAATTGGGCATTACGACAAAGTACATAGACCGCTATCCACCATGCATCTATGCCTAAAAAGTCCACCTTCAGGTTATCATCCGAACACCTTCCAGTATTAAGTTGCAAACAACAGACAATTGCATTAAGTATGGTGCGTAATGTAATCAACAACTACATCCTTAGACATAGCATCGATGTTTTATCCCTAGTGGCAACAGCACATCCACAACCTTAGAACTTTCTGTCACCTTGTCCTGCATTTAATGGAGGCATGAACCCACTATCGAGCATAAATACTCCCTCTTGGAGTTACAAGCAAAAACTTGGCCAGAGCTTCTACTAGTAACGGAGAGCATGCAAGATCATAAACAACACATAGATAATAGATTGATAATCAACATAGCATAGTATTCTCTATTCATCGGATCCCAACAAACACAACATGTAGCATTACAAATAGATGATCTTGATCATGTTAGGCAGCGCACAAGATCCAACAATGAAGCACAATTAGGAGAAGACGACCATCTAGCTACTGCTATGGACCCATAGTCCAGGGGTGAACTACTCACTCATCACTATGGAGGCGACCATGACGGTGAAGAGTCCTCCGGGAGATGATTCCCCTCTCCGGCAGGGTGCCGGAGGCGATCTCCTGAATCCCCCGAGATGGGATTGGCGGCGGCGGCGTCTCTGGAAGGTTTTCCGTATCGTGGCTCTCGGTACTGGAGTTATTATCGACGAAGGCTTCTTATAGTCAGAGAGGTAGGTTTAGGGGAGACGCGAGGGGCCCACACACTAGGCCGGCGCGGCCAGGGCTTGGGCCGCGCCGCCCTGTTGTGTGGCCGCCTCGTCACCCCACTTCGTATCTCCCCCGGTGTTCTGGAAGCTTCGTGGAAAAATAAGATCCTGGGCGTTGATTTCGTCCAATTCCGAGAATATTTTCTTACTAGGATTTCTGAAACCAAAAACAGCAGAAAACAGCAACTGGCTCTTCGGCATCTCGTTAATAGGTTAGTGCCGGAAAATGCATAAATATGACATAAAGTATGCATAAAACATGTAGGTATCGTCAATAAAGTGGCATGAAACATAAGAAATTATCGATACGTTGGAGACGTATCATTGGCGGAGGAGAAAGCCCACAGCTATGCGATCGTCATGGCTCGGGGGTTAATGTGCTCCGACCTGGACTCGCTCCAGCGTAGGGGCCCTTCTCCCGCGCGGGTCGAGCAGGAGAACCGGGAGCTGGCGGTCGCCATCACCTCCAGGGACGAAGCGGTGACGGAGGCGGCTAGGGATAGGGCCCGCTTCGTCGCCCAGCTGGCGGGGTTGCAGGCGGTGGCCCGGGTGAATGACGAGGAGGCGGCGGCGGCGGAGGCGGCGGCCCAGGCGGCGGCGGAGGAGGCGGCGGCCCTGTGGGACAGCTCCCTGGCCGAGGCCCTCGAACGCCGCAGGCGGCAGGACGAGGTGTCCCATGTGCGGCGTGCGCGGCGCGCGGAGTGCGCGAATCGCTCCCGCTTCGACGACAGCGCCGGCCCTTCCGGCGGCCAGTAGTAGGCCGCGCGACTGCGAGTAACCGAGGCCGGTGTAGGCCGCGCGACGGCGAGTAGGTACGGCCGTTGTAATTTTAGGTTAACTCGACTAACCATCTCGGTAAAGATGGTCCTTTTGGCCAATCAATAGTAATGAAAAAATCTTTTACTTACCTACTCACTGCCGACCGGGCCCGGATGCACCCAACGCGGACAGTTTACGCGACCGCGGAGCCTCCGTGGAGACGCAAATCTGGCGCATATTTGGGCCAGGTTTGCGTCTCCGCGGACGGCCCGGTCACTTTGCATCGCCCCGCTGGAGGCGGTGCCAGACGCATTTTCGGTCACGGCGGACGAAAACGGTCGCTCAGCATCCATTTGTGTCGCGCCGCTGGAGATTCCCTTAGATATATTATGAAAAATGACGTCATGTTTCAATAAAATGTGTCTCGAGGTTGCATGTGACCTCCAATAAAAAAAATATATGAAAATATATCTACGGTCGTTTACTGATTTTTTAGATTCCTCAAAATCAAAAGGGAAATAATAGTCATTTCAGGTTTTAGATTTTGATGCAATTTTTTTAAATAAAAAAACTTAACGTTGGGGCACAGGCATAGTGTTGCGCCGGCGTAACCTAGGCTATATATTGAAAACAGCCCGATTACCTATTCTTCCTTCTCACTTTCTCCCCTCCTCCTCCTCTTTCCCTCCTCCACCTCCTCACCTTCTCATTACCGATAGCCTCCTCCTCTTACTCCTCTCTTGCACCGATGACCTTCTCCTGCTGCTGCATCGATGACCTACTACTCCTCCTGCACCGAGGGCCTCCTCCTCCTACACAGACAACCTCCTCCTCCTGCACCGATGGCTTCCTACTCCGCCTGCACCACACCTCCGGCCTCTTCTTCCACCTGCACCTCTCACGACCTCCTCCTGCACCTCCTACACCAGCGCAACGACGACAACACGGCTGAGGGGGGTGACCCACGCCACGGTTCCCGAGCCTGAGCTAGATCTAGATCGGCTTTTTTTTGAATTTTGAAAAAATACGGCCAGCGCACCAGGCTGGTGCGTTGACGATAAATAGTGTTACTGCCGGTGGACCAGGATGGTGCGCCGGCGATAAGCCATTACCACCGGCCTGTTCCCAACAACAGGCGCGTCCGATTCGCGCCCTACACGAAGGGGCCGGCACGAGGATGCCATCGATTCGATTGGGCTCAAAAACTAGCCGGCGCCGTTTGAAACGTACCGGTACGAGCTCAAAAACAACGCCGGTCCTCAAATTGCTACCAGAACCACTATCGAAACTACCGGTGAAGATGCTCTTATGGAGACGGACGGGCCAAACAAGCAACGATTGCACGTAAGAAACACAATGTGTGCCGTTTGATTTATCTTCAATCCGTTTGTTCTTTTGTGTCATCGGTGCTCCGCTTTGTAGAAAGCACATTGTCTGGGAGCTGGCTGCGTCGTTTAACTCTTTTCTTTTTTGCTGCACGCCGGACAAACACCAACAGAAAACGTAAACTTATTCGCAAGAGAGGTACGTGAATTCCGAAGCGCCTTTTGTGGAGCCGTCATCTCAAGTAACTTTTTCTGCAAGAGAGTAGTTTGTCTTTCAGTTTAATTTGCTTGTATGGTAGCAGTATCACATTAATTAAGAGCGTCCATGTGTCCACAAAGAATTTTCATGGAACGAATTGCTTAAATGTTTTCCAAAAAAAATGCTGAAATATTTATGGAGAAAGCAACACGTGAAGTAACATGATGACTCACTGATGGATGGAATCACTTAACTGCTTACGGAAGTTTCTGAAGTAATACGACAACTGTTCTCCCTGTCATGTGTCCGGCTGCTTTTAAGAGATGCCACCAGGAATACATTCTTAGTAATTTGTTACGATTCTTTTCTATATAAGCCCAATAAAATAGAGGCAATTCAATCATAAAGTAAACACAAACAAGAGACTCAGGATGGCAATGTGTGGTGTATGTGTAGGGTAAAACAATACATACCCATCCCTATAACTTGAGCGTACAAAATTCTACTCATATATTTACCCACTGGTATAAAACTTTATCTGACCCTTACCCGATGCGTATCTATTCGGCAGATCTATCGTTCTCCTACCCTCTACTGGCTTGCCGCGTGTCTATCATCCTACTACCTACCCCGGCCTGCCATGGCTGAACTAACGACGATATGAGTGAATATATAGGGGGGAAGATTGAGGTTGGTGGGGCAATCGCCAAGCGGCGGTGGCATGATGAGGAGGCTGATGGTTCAAGAACTCGAGGGAGCATTTGTTAGATCAAGATGGATAGAGTATGGGTATAAACTGTGTAGGCACATATATAGCTGTGTATGCGCTATCGATGACTTAACTTGTATGGTATAGATACTACACATGTGTATAAAAATGCCAAATTGTGGCAAAAACAACATTGACTCAAGAAATCTGCATTGGATAAACACCAAGAATATTGTACTCATCCCAAAGAAAGAGGGGGCGGAAGACATCACCGACTATAGACCTATTAGTCTCATCCACGGATTCGCCAAGATTGTGGCAAATGTCCTTTCTCGGCATTTGGCTCCTCGCATGAACTACATTTTCTCCAATGTGAAAGCGCCGTTTATCAAGTCTAGAAGCATCCATGACAACTTCATGTTTGTTCGTAACTACGCAAGATGGCTTCACCGTAGAAAGAAGGAAACCCTACTATTCAAGCTCGACATTAAGAAGGCCTTTGACCATGTTCGGTGGGAATATGTTATTGATATACTCCAACGCCTTGAATTTCCTCCATGCTTCCGTGATTGGATTATGGACCATTTTTGCACCTCTTCTTCGAGAGTCCTCCTTAATGGTATCCCGAGGGACCCTATCAAGCATGTACATGGACTAAGACAAGGAGACCCACTCCCCCCTTGCTTTTCGACATTGCCATCGACCCTATCCAACACATCCTTAAAGTGGCCACCGATCATGGTTGCCTTAGCTGCCTTCCTGGTAGAGGTGCTAGGTTTCGCACCTCCCACTATGCTGACGATGCGGCCATTTTCTTGGTGCCCACTCATGAGGACATCTCCAACCTTGCACAAACTCTACATAACTTTTGCAACATCACCGGGTTATTGACAAAATTTGAGAAGAGCCTTGTGGGCCCAATTTGGTGCAATGATGTGGACCTCACCCATGTACTACAATATCTTCCCACTAGTAGCAAAAAGACTATATATAGGGGCACGACTAATGGCAGTGGGCAACGAACAAGGCAAGCGGCAGCTATTTTTATCAGCATGCGGTAAGCCAGTAATGGCAGCGTGTGGGCGAATCCGGCACGCGACTAGTAAATGGGGACCACCTACGAGCACATGACAAGAAAATTCTAGACATGTATGTAGTTAGTGGCAGCGTGCCCAAACCGAGCACGCGACTAATATCCGATGCACTTACCTAACAAACGCGTCATCGTCTTATTTTTATGAGTGCGCACGATGCGTCAATGGTTGCACTGTATAAGACGATAATCATAGTGTAATGCAAATGCACCAACTTTGATGCTATATATATGTATGTACCCGTCACACTCTCTCAAAACATAATTCATGCGAAGATTTTCGTCTATTGATCGTGGGAAGCACCTATAGCAGAGCTTCTCGAAGATGTCTTATGCTTATAGCTCTTTAGCTAGCACTTATAAGAAATCTTGGAGAAGCTCGTCTTAGGATCAGATCAGAAGGGAGATTAACACTAGTGGAAAACGGGGCAATAGGCCCGGTCTATTTGGGCCTTTAGACCCGGTTCCCGAACCGGGACCAACTAGGCGGGACTAAAGGGGGTACCCTTTAGTCCCGGTTCAAAGATAAACCGGGCCTAAAGGCCTCAACACGTGGTGCGACCAGGGAGCTCGCGCTGGAAGGGCTTTGGTCCCGGTTCGTGGTACGAACCGGGCCTATGTTTCTCTGCCGCGGCAGAGAATTGCTATTTCTCTGCCGCGGCACAGATTTAGGCTGTACCAGTGTTTCTCTGCCGCGGCAGAGAAACAGCAATGCATATATATCATTCAAGAAACCACAAAAAATCGTCATGAATATATATAGACATCGTCAACAGTACATGACATAGTCAACACAGTACACGTAATGCATGCATATTTACAATACAACTTTTCCTGAACGAATATCATCCGCCGTCACGATCTTCCGATAGTGCTCTCCACCTGGGGTAAGGACCTCGGTAATAAAGAATCCCGCGATTTCCTCTTGAATTGCTTTTATTTGATCCGCTGTTATGAGAGTGTCCCGCAGGCGTGTCATCTATATTTAAAAAAGGAGATCAATATATGAATGGAACTCAATACAATAGATGGTACTAATTAAGATTAATTGTGAAAATTTGTTATCGTACACGAGTGTGGTGTATTTGGGCATCCCCACCCTTGGGACAGGACATGTCACGCATGAAGGTGCAGACGTAGTATCCACATAAGTTATTCCCTTTTTCCTGCCTCATACACTTTACGAAAAAATAGTTCGATCAAACTAATAATCAAGCATCGTATTGAAAGTAAATATCATATATAAAGTTTCACGGACATAGCTATATATATAGTACTACTTACAGGGTAATCTCTAAATGTAAGCTCCGGTTTCCATTCACCCGGAACAGTATTGATGAACCGTTTCCAAGCCCTGCCCGGCAAAAAATAATGAGTAAATGAGTAATTGATTAGTTGATGATATCTTCGAATTAGAGCAGATGAAGATGCCAATACGAAATTGATTGAAACTACCTCTGGAGGATGGCAGCCATGTCCGTCCATTCCGCATATTCTTTACGTTTCGAGTCCATGACGTTTACGACTCCAAGGTGAAGATCAATGATTAGGAGAATAAAATGGAAACTGCACAAGCATAGCTCAATGATTACGAGAATAAAGTGGAAGGTGCACAAGCATAATGTATGTTATATATAACACTCACTTGAAGTTGTAGGGAAAGAATATATCCTCTTTGTCTGCTTGCTTCTCTAAAAACATTACGATGTTGTCCTCTGTGTCCTTGGCGAAGTCTCGAACCGTAACTTCATGAACTGTGTTTGGGTCTATGAACCCCAGCGGTAGGAGCTTGCCTCTTTTGTATTCCAGCTTCTTCATTCTGCATAATTAAATGTATAGCGTACACAAAGAATATAATGAGGATAATTGTTAGTGCAAATGAATGAGCTACAAACTTAATTACACAAATAAATCACTTACAGTGCAGTAGTAACCGATGACAGCTTTGTCGAGGGCGTCTTGATTGAATAATCAAACAGCTTCTTCTAACTCAATGTTTATCTCGTCTTCCCCGGAAGTAAGGCTCAGCGCTTAGATACCCCGTGATGGAGCTTTCACATCTTCGACAGGCTTTTAGGTACCAGTCATGCAACCTTCGCATCTGAGTCCCTAGACGCGCGAGCTCGCCAGGTTTGACGAGATCAGATCCGTATCTATACTTGTTTACCACTTGAGCCGTTGGATAGTAATCTTCGTACTCAACTGATGCTCCCTGAGCTCTAGCCGCCCGTTCGATCATCGATGCCGTCTCTGGATCATGATATGGCTCCACGATGAAGTGGGGTGCGGCCTCGAATGTCCCGCTGTCCAAGCCGGGCGACTTTTTTGCTTCTTTGCTCGCTCTAGAGGACTGTCCAAGAGAGCGGTCATAATCAGCTCTCAGCTCAGGTCTCTTCATTCTCGTCTCGGCAAAGTGCTTCACTGTCTGCGGTGGAATAAACATCTTCTTCGGCGCAGTTGCAAGAAACGCCTTTTGCTCTTCAGTCTGCTCATGTGGCAACAACTCTGGAGTCTGTGCCCTCATTGGAGTTGATGATCTGTTCGGAGCTGTAGGAGGTGCCGCGGACCGCTTCCTCTTTTGCTTAGGTGGAAGCGGCGGAGTCTCTGACGAGGAGGAGGAGGCGGCGGAGTATTTTCACGCGGAGGAGACTGGTCATGGATAGGGGAATCATCATCGCGCAGAGGAGAATCATCACGCGGAGGAGACTGCACAGGTGGCGGAGGAGGCGGAGGTGGCCCGCTTGTTGGCTTCTCACCTGGAAACACAATGTTCTCCTTCCGCCATTGCACGGTGGTTCTACGGGCTTCTCCCAGCTTCTTTGATTTCCCCATCTTCACCTGCAGGGTGCTCAAGCACCAACCCCTCATACTCTCTCAACACTTCATCCACCATCACAACAAAGAAAGTCATCTTGGACCGCACGGCACTGGTAAGACCTTGCCGGAAAGCGGATGCCGACCGCCGCCTTGCAGGAGAGGGAGAAAACTTGCACATGCAGCTCACCAGGACGGCTCTCAGTGAGATCATCTACGGGGGGTAGCGAGGTGGCTCGACCACCTGGTCATCATCATCATCATTATCCACTGCTGAGAGGAAGCCACGCTGCTTTTCCGGTGTGGTTGAGATTGCAGCGGGCGATGGCATTGAGCAAAGTGCAGGATCTACAGCCTGCCCCCGAGCCATCTCGAGATGTAAGTACTTGGGTTACCATGGTTAATTGGGCTTGCATGGTGCTCATACCCTCCTCTAAGTTAGCCGGGCGGTCTATTTCCCTTGCCTTCCTCCTCTCATGGCTTTTATCGGGAAATCTCTTCCTTTCCGCAGGAAAGCCATACTTCCACGGAACGGAGCTGCCGTGCCTCGTGTTCGTCCGCCGTGTTCTTTGTTCCCAAGGGCGTGTGTCAGCTCATCGTTCTCTCTTCGGGCTGGAACAACCCCGCCTCCACGTCCCTATGTGCTTTTTCCAGGGCATCAATGGGAACCTTCGGATGAGCTTTCTTATAGATGCACTTCCCAGTATCTCGAACCAACGTTCCCCCAATCCCGTAGAACAACTCCTTGCAACGTACTATCCAACCGTGTGTCACTAATCTGATCCCTTTACTGGTCGGTTCCGCCTCAGCTGCACCGCCACTTAGGACGGTTAGCCCCGTATCCACCTGGACCCAGAATTTGGTGATATAGCTTCAACGCAGCATTTGCCTTATTTATTTCCGACCTTCTCTTAAATTCTTCGACTCCGTGCTGTACTTCACGAATTCGTCCCGGTGATTTTTACCTTCTCACCGTCCGGAGTCTTCTTTAACTTGATAAGGCGGCGCAATCTTTTCTTGTGGCTCTTGAATAGTTCGGCCATCTTCTTCTTGCCAAACTCGCGGAGGGCCTGCTCCATCTTGGCCTTCTCAGCGTCACCCCCCTCTTCGGGTACTATGTTGAAATGTGACATGAGCTTGTTCATAATGCTGTTTTTGGCTACATCATCGATATAAAGACCTTGAGCTTCTTCCTCTGCAGACAGCACTAGTCCCTTCGGCTTGTGCCATTCTCGAACGGTGATCGGGACGTGGTCCCTAACAAGCACTCCGCATTGAGCTATAAATGACTTTGCACCTTTCTCTCGGAGCAATCGGTTTACCATCCTTCTCGATGTGGGTGATGTCGTGCCTAACACCGTCATCCAACTTTTTGGCCGGGCCTCGCTTCCTCGACTTTACAGAAGAAGTGCTCGATCCGGAGGGCTAAAAAAGAAATAGTTCATAGTTAGTACAATTTCATTAGTTAATGCATCTAGTCGATCAACAGCGGCTTAATTAATTTATATACCTCGGTGATAACTACAGTTCGGGAGCCATTATGATGATCTTGTTCCTCACCGGCGCCACTAGGATCTTCTTCCTCAATATCCTCCGCTCCCTCACCGGAGTCATTCAAATAAGTTGCGGTGACATCGTCACCGCCATCATCTGGAATAACGTCGTCGTCGCGATCATCCAGAGTACCGTTTGCTATGAGTTCCTCCATGAAATTTTCTTGAATTTCATCTCTCTCCATGCTTTCTACAACGACCTGCAAGCTATACATAGGAACCATCATATGATCAAATTAAGGATAATGCGAAAACTGAAAATGGAGTTACATATGTGTAGTTCTTAACTAAGGATCGATAATATAGTGCTGAAAGCAGAATACTGCAGATTACATGCATACATAGATCGGGTTCATGTTTATTTAACCCTAATACATATCAATCACTACTACAACCACTCAACCGCGCAGACCGGGTCCTAGAGGGCGCCGACCGGGTCCCGAGCCGCGCCGGGTGTGCCCCCAAAGCCACGGAACAACAACGGGAGCATAGCTAACATGAGATCCCCGCATAACGCTCCATCCGGTCCTATACATGTTGTCTAACGCGTACATGTAACGGCGAACGTGCTGGTCCTCCGCTTCAATGCGCTGAGCTACCTCCTCGGCGGGGCCGGCTCCTCTGAAACGACCGTGGCCCATAAGACCTCCACCAAAGAATATCCGGGTCGACAACGGGACCCGGATTCCGCACCAAGGTGCGCGACCCGGAAGCTAAGACCTCCCAGTGCCACCCCGGCGGAGCCCAGTCCCGGACCTCCCCCATCTGCTCCATCTCCTCTAGAAGAGTCAGACCACGGCGCGGCGGCTGTCGCGGCATCGTAGCTACGAAAACAAATCATATATGTACTAATATAAATAAAAAACATGATATTGTGCTAAATAAAAAATTTCACTACTTTTGTACTAACGCCGCGTTCCACGACCCTGTTTTGGGGGCGTCGGCAGGCGCCGGCAAGACGGCACCGCCACGGACTCGGCGCTCCTCCTCGCTCGCTCTTTCTCTATTTCGCGACCCTAAGTCTATGTCGCGGCGGCACCGCTACGGACTCGGCACCGCCACGGTCTAAGTCGTCGGCGCGCGCGGGGGGCGGCGCCGACACAAATGAATCTATTTTGTAACTTTTCTAACTTTTTTCTAACTAATTTTACTAACTTTTTTCTAACTAATTTTACTAACACTAACTAACTAATTTTCTAACTTTTCTCTAACTAATTTTACTAACACTAATTAATTTTACTAACACTAATTAATTTTACTAACACACTAATTTTCTAACTTTTCTCTAACTAATTTTACTAACACTAACTAACTAATTTTCTAACTTTTCTCTAACTAATTTTACTAACACTAACTAATTTTACTAACACACTAATTTTAACTAAATTTTCACTAAAACTAACTACACTATAATCTAACAAATGAAAAAAAAAATCGCCGGAGGAGGCTTACCGGCGGAGGGAGAGGCGCGGTGGCGGCGGGGTCGGCGGCGGCGATGGCGGCGGACGGCGAGGAGAGGCGGAGGCGGGCGCGGTGGAGGCGGACGGCGATCGAGGAGTGGCGGAGGCGGCGGCCGACGTGCGCGCGGGGGAGAGAGAGAGGAGGGCGGGGATGGTGCGGACGGCGCGCGTGGCGGCGGCGGCAATGGCGCACGGGAGGGCGGCGGCGATGGCGCGCGGCGGCGGCAGCGGCGATGGCGCGCGGAAGTTGGGCAGCCTGACGGCGTCCAATGCTTCGTCTCCGCGGGATTGATCTCCGCGAAGACGAAGTGTTGGCTTTTATACCCCCCCCCCACCTTTGGATCCGGTGCGTGTTACAAACCGGGTCCAAAGGCCCCCCTTTGGACCCGGTTTGTAATACAAACCGGGACAAAAGGCCATTTTTGCTGCGTTTTCGCTGCGCGCGCAAAAAAGGCCTTTAGTCCCGGTTTGTAATACAAACCGGGTCCAAAGGCCACTTTTTTTAAAAAATTTCATTCCCGCCTTATTTCAAATGAAAAAAGCCACCGCACTGCCACACGTGTCCACCGCCGCCACCGCCGTGTAGTGGCCACTGTCGCCACCGCCACCGCCTGGCCACCACCGTCACCGCCATGTACGGGCCACACGTGTCCCTTCCCCGTGCCACGTGTCGCCGCCGCTTCCACGTGCCTCGCCCCACCGCCACCGCCACACGTGTCCCTTCCCCGTGCCACGTGTCGCCGCCGCTTCCACGTGCCTCGCCCCGCCGTCACCGCCATGTACGGGCCACCGCCGTGTACTGCCCACCACCGCCACCGCCGTGTACTGGCCACCGTCGGCACCGCCACCGCCTGGCCACCACCATCACCGCCATGTACTGGCCACCACCGCCGTGTACTGGCCACCGTCGGCACCGCCACCGCCTGGCCACCACCGTCACCGCCATGCACCGCCACCGCCTGCCCACCACCGCCACCGCCGTGTACTGGCCACCACCGTCACCGCCACCGCCTGCCCACCACCGTCACCGCCATGTACGGGCCACCGCCGTGTACTGCCCACCACCGCCACCGCCGTGTACTGGCCACCTTCGGCACGGCCGTCTTCCGCCCACAACCGCCACCGCCACCGCCTGGCCACCACCGTCACCGCCATGTACGGGCCACCGCCGTGTACTGCCCACCACCGCCACCGCCACACGTGTCCCTTCCCCGTGCCACGTGTCGCCGCCGCTTCCACGTGCCTCGCCCCGCCGCCACCGCCGTGCGACGTGTAGATCCCGCTTCCACGTGCCACGCCCCGCCGCTTCCCCGCGCCACCTGTCACCGCCGCTTCCCCAACGACGTCGACAACACCGCCGCGTTCTTCGCTGACCTCCGGGCACAACGCAGGTCCAATAGGCGCCATCGTCGGGCCGTCGCCGTGTTCGAGCTCGATAACCCGAATACAACTTGGGCCGACAACGACCCTCGGTGGGACGACATTTGGACCGAGACAACCTCCGACGACGAGTAGATCGACTAGACTAGTTGTTTATCTATTTTATTGTATTTTCAATAAAGTCGTTGTGGCAGACGCTGATGATGAGAAAAGTTTCCCGCCAGATTACATGTGGAATTAAAGTACAGAACTCAACTGAAAATTAATTAAGATACATGGCCAGATAGTACTCGTGCCTAGCCCTATAGTACTCGTGCCTAGCTCAACTGAAAATTAATTAAGATACATGGCCAGATTCGACTGTTCGAGTCATTCAGTCATACTCGTGCCTGGCCCTATAGTATTCGCCACTGTAGTCGTCGTAGTCGCCGTCATCATCGTCGCTGGCATCGGGGTCGCGGTAGTCAAACCTCGGCGGGAGAGCACGCGTGGGCTGGGACTGAGGGTAGCGCAGGCGGGGGCCACGGTGGGCCATGACGCCCTGGAGAGTTCGGTCGCGCCACCACAGCCGACGGCCGGCCTCGTTGAAGTTCGAAGGAGGCGGGCCGCCGTCCTCGTGCCTGGCGAGCGCCCTCTCACGCCGATTGATGAAGAAGCTCTCCCAAGTCGGGCTGTAGTCGGGATGCCACTGGGGATTCCTCCGCTGCTCTGGCGTGAGCTCGAAGTAGTAGTGGTTCGTGATGGCCATCTCGCGCGCCACACCTAGAGGGACAGGAGGGACCGGTACCCCTCCGACGCTCAGCAACCAGCCGGTAGGGACGCGGTAGCCCGGCGGGTAGGGATAAGGACGTGTGGGTAACCTTTAGTCCCGGCTGGTGGGTACAACCGGGACTAAAGATCCTTTTTTGTGTCATCTAACAAAACTGTCGGTGGGATAAGGACGTGTGGGTAACCTTTAGTCCCGGCTGGTGGGTACAACCGGGACTAAAGATGTCGGCAGGATAAGAACGCATGGGTGGACGCACTGCTCGATGAGATAAAGCATGTAGCGCACGACGCCCTGTCGAAGGAACAAGACAAAGTAGAAGAGGTGCCGTGCCTATAAAAGGAGCATCGATACGCCTTGCCAAGCCCCTGAACGACTACATCTCATCTAACAGTGTTGGGGAAAGGGTTGGGAAATCTCCCGTGGCGCATCTCCACTTTTAATATCTTACATACAGTTACATGATTACATAAAAATAAATGGGAAATTGATTGCCATGTTGAGATACTCATTTGTGCCATGAACATTCTTCAATTAACTTGATGATGGAGCATCTTCATCATTTAATTAATCTTCTTCGGCCGTAACCATGGAGCATCTTCATCATTTAACTTGATGCTTGGATCAATGTTCACTCTGAAGGGTGGAATTTCATCAAACTGATTATAATCTTCTGACATGTCTGTCTTGTCCTCCACTCCCACGATGTTTCTTTTTCCAGAAAGAACTATGTGGCGCTTTGGCTCATCGTTTGATGTATTTGTTTCCTTATGTTTCCTTTTTCTTGGTTTGGTAGACATATCCTTCACATAGAAAACCTGGGCCACATCCTTGGCTAGGACGAATGGTTCGTCTCTATACCCAAGATTGTTGAGATCCACTGTTGTCATTCCATACAACTTGTCTACCTGAACCCCGCCTCCTGTTTTGTTGACCCATTTGCACCTAAACAAAGGGACCTTAAAAGAAGGTCCATACTCAAGTTCCCATATATCCTCTATGTAACCATAATATGTGTCATTTGGGCCTTCATTCATTATTGCATCAAAGCGGACACCACTGTTTTGGTTGGTGCTCTTTTATCTTGGGCGATCGTGTAAAATGTATTCCCATTTATCTCGTACCCTTGGAAAGTCACTACGATCGAAGATGGTGTCCGGGCCAGCAAGTACACCGCCTCGTCAAGATGTTCGGTATTCCGGAGATGTTTTTGCCACCAACCGCCGCCAGGCGACATGTGTTCACGTCTAATCCAATCGTTCGACCGCCCCGGGTTCGGGAGCGTAGAAAGTTCTTGTGGTCACCGATATACGGAGCCACCAAGGTGGAACTTTGTAGGACTGTGTAGTGTGCTTGAGTCAAAGAAATCCCGTCCCTACATATCATTGATTTCCTTCCTAGCGTGCCTTTTCCACTTAGTCTCCCTTCATGCCGCGATTCAGGAACACCAATCGGCTTAAGGTCAGGAATAAAGTCAACACAGAATTCAATGACCTCCTCTGTTCCATAGCCCTTGGAGATGCTTCCTTCTGGCCTAGCACGGTTATGAACATATTTCTTCAAGACTCCCATGAACCTCTCGAAGGGGAACATATTGTGTAGAAACACAGGACCGAGAATGGAAATCTCATCGACCAGGTGAACGAGGAGATGTGTCATAATATTGAAGAAGGATGGTGGGAACACCAGCTCAAAACTAACGAGACATTGGACCACATCATTTTGCAACCTCGGTAGAATTTCTGGATTTATTACCTTCTGAGAAATTGCATTGAAGAATGCACATAGCTTCACAATGGGCAGTCGAACATTTTCCGGTAGAAGCCCCCTCAATGCAATCGGAAGCAACTGTGTCATTATCACGTGACAGTCATGAGACTTCAAGTTACGGAATGTTTTCTTCTCCATATTTATTATTCCCTTTATATTGGAGGAGAAGCCGGACGGGACCTTGATACTACTAAGACATTCAAAAATATTTCCTTCTCTCGCTTTTGTAAGAGCGTAGCTGGATAAATGACGTCCTTTAACTCTCTCATGCAGCTTTTTGGGGTCTTTCCAATGTTGCTGGTCCTCCCGTGCTTCTGGTGTATCTTTTGTCTTCCCGTACACACCCAGAAAGCCTAGCAGGTTCACGCAAAGATTCTTCGTCACGTGCATCACATCGATTGAAGAGTGGACCTCTAAGACTTCCCAATAGGGTAGATCCCAAAATATAGATTTCTTCTTCCACATGGGCGCGTGTCCGGCATCGTCATTCGGAATGCACCGTCCGCCAGACCCTTTCCAAATATTACATCTAGATCCTTGACCATACCAAATATATCAACACCATCACGATGGGGAGGCTTCCTCCGGTGATCAGCCTCACCGTTGTAATGCTTGCCTTTCTTTCTTAGGGGATGGGTAAGCCTAAGAAATCGACGATGCCCCAGGTACACGACCTTCTGACCTTTTTCCAAATAATCACCTTCGGGCTCATGTAAACAGTGTGTGCATGCATTGTATCCCTTGTTTGACTGTCCTGAAATGTTACCAAGAGCAGGCCAGTCATTGATGGTTACGAAAAGCATCGCTCTTAGGTCAAATTCCTCCTGCTTGTGCTCGTCCCACACACGTACACCTGCTAGGGACCACAGCTGTAGAAGTTCTTCGACTAATGGCTTCGGTACACATCAATGTCGTTCCCGGGTTGCTTCGGGCCTTGTATGAGCACCGGCATCATAATGAACTTCCGCTTCATGCACAACCAAGGAGGAAGGTTATATATACAAAGAGTCACAGGCCAGGTGCTATGGCTGCAGCTCTGCTCTCCAAAAGGATTCATGCCATCTGTACTGAGACCAAACCGTAAGTTCCTTGCATCCTGTGCAAAGTTTGGGAACTCTCTATCGATTTTTCTCCATTGGGAGCCATCAACAGGGTGCCTCAACATCACGTCTTTCTTACGGTCTTCTTTGTGCCATCGCAACAACCTAGCGTGCTCTTTATTTCTGAACAAGCGTTTCAGCCGTGGTATTATAGGAGCATACCACATAACCTTGGCAGGAACCCGCTTCGGGGGGCGCTCGCCCACAACATCACCAGGGTCATCTCGTCGATCTTATACCGCAATGCGTGCACACCGGACATGCATCCAAATTCTCGTACTCATCGCGGTAGAGGATGCAGTCATTAATGCATGCATGTATCTTTTGCACATCTAATCCTAGAGGGCAGACAATCTTCTTCGCTTCGTACGCATCGGCGGGCAATTCGTTACCCCTTGGAAGCTTCCTCTTAATTATTGTCAAGAACTTTCCAAATCCTGAGTCGGTGACACCGCTTCTTCGCCTTCCATTGCAACAATTCCAGTGTGCTGCCTAGCTTTTTATGGCCATCTTCGCAAGTTGGGTATAACAATTTGTTGTGATCTTCTATCATCTTGTCGAAGGCCAACCTTTCCTTTTCAGTTTCACATTCTCTCCTTGCATCAGCAATGGCCCGGCCAAGATCATCATCAGCAGGCTCATCTGGTGCCTCTTGATCTTCTACTTCATTGTCTTCATTGCCTTCTGCAGTATCATCGTATTCAGGGAAATTGGGATAACCGTCATCATCCTCTTCCTCTTCGTCATTGTCTTCCATCATAACCCCTCTTTCTCCGTGCTTGGTCCAACAATAGTAACTGGGCATGAAACCGGATCGCAGAAGGTGGCTGTGAATGAGACTCGAGCGAGCGTAATTTACGGTATTCTTGCAGTCCACACATGGACAATACATGAAGCCACCATGTTTGTTTGCCTCCGCCATGGCCATAAAATTATCCAGGCCCGCAGTGAACTCGTCAAACCGTCGGTCAATGTACATCCATTGCCGATTCATCTGCATGATATAATTAAGCTGATCAAAACCATTACAGAACATCACGATGTATATATACACATGCATTTTATCAATTGCAGATGAAAAGGATAAAGTTGTTAACCTCGATGAAGAAGAAAAAAGCAAGTTAAGTGTGGCTTGATTTGTGTAAACTCAAGTGGCAAATCCTCTTAAGCATTTCATCAAACACCTCTTGTGCATGTGAAGAAGAGAGGAGAGCAATACACCCTCTTGTGAAGATAGTGAAAAAATGGCTAAGTGTGGCTCACACTTGGGCAGGGGCAAGGTTATATAGCCAGAGGGGGGCCTTTGGACCCGGTTTGTCATACAAACCGGGACTAAAGGGTTCCCTAGGCTGACACGGCCTGGCGCGCCCTGCGGGTGGACCCTTTGGACCCGGTTTGTATGACAAACCGGGTCCAAAGGCCGCTACAGGACAGGCGCCAGCGGGTGGGGTCGTCCTGGGCAGAAACGAACCGGGTCCAATGGGGGCATTGGACCCGGTTTGGTTCAGCAGTGGGTCATTTGCTTGGGACCAAAGGCCTCTTCTCCACTAGTGTAATTACAGGGGAAGGTTTATTGGTAGCATGCTCTAGGCGCAGCATGCAACTAATAATACCCGCATCGCACCCTGTTAGGCCATGCGGCTACTAACTAACCTGCAGCGTGCCCCTTTTAAGGCACGCGGCTACTAACTTACCCGCAGCGTGCCTCCTCTTTGGGAACACGACTACTAACTCCGTACCGTGTATTAATAACCTCCTCTTCTCTTTTTCCCTCATTTTGTCCAAAATCATCCGAGCCAACCCTATCTGACGCCCGCCCGCGCCGCCGCCTTCCCCGGATGTGCCGTGCGTCATCTTCCCAGCCCGCGCCCGCGCCGCCGCCTTCCCCGACCGGCTGGTATGTTGTTTGATACTTTATTATATAGATTTATATTTGAGCTATGTAGATTTGTTTGCAACCTATATAGAATTGTTTGCTACTTATATACATTTTTAGATTTGTTTGCAACCTATGTAGGTTTGTTTACAACCTATATAGATTTATTAGAGTTATTTTTATGCTAGCTATATGTAGATTTTGTATGCTATATTTGTAATGACCGATGATTAAAAAGTTTCGGCAGTAATCGCGGGGTGGTGTGAATGAACCTTGTCACATGCACAAATACAATACAAATCTTGTGCATATCGTACTTGGTTCACTCACCCCATTTCCGCGGTTTTTGATAAATATGAGGCCTTATTTGAAGTTCATTTTAAATTCCTAATATTTTTCATATGGCCGATGATTAGTTTTTTTTTTTTGCAGTGCTCCTGGGGTGCTGTCAGTACATGTGGTCATATGCACAAATATAAATATGATGCCTTATTTGTTGTTCATTTTTGTGTCCAATAGATTTGTATCCTATAGTATGCTATAATTGTTAACATAACCCAACGGTTATATATGCCGAAAATGGCTTATTGGCAGCGGTGCACAGACTGTAGACAATATAGGTGCAAGGATAAAAAGTTTATATACTTTTCAAAGAGGATTATAAAACTATGTCGGTATGTTTTAGTCTAATTAATTTGTTTGTTCATATATAGTTGTATTGACTTGTATCTTTGATCTAATTGTTGTTTCTTTCGTAATTGTGTTTAGGGGATCCCATGTAGCGCAAGACGTGACTTCATGGAGCATATACATAGAAACATTAACCATTTGGGAACGTTTGAAGTCGTCATCCATCAGCACACACTGCCCACAGCGGACATGATCTTTGTTGTTGAAGTCACCAATGAGGCGAATTAAACCTATTTACACGGGCGTAGTTGGAAGGAGATGATAGAACGCTACGGGAGGGAGCCAAGGACTAAGTTATATTTCTAGTTGGATAGCATATACCGGGATACCTTCTTCCACTACAAACAGCGGGCCGATGACTCCTCATCTGATGGTGAGTTCTGCGACCCAAGAGATTCCGATGGGGTCATTGTTCATTACACACCCGTGGAGCCGGAGCCGGAGGAGTGATTTGGTCACTTGGCTATTGTGCTCAATGTATATAATGACTTGGTCACTAACTTGCTAGGCTTTAGTGTAACGATTTGATCTATATGCCGTGGTCAATGTAATGACTTGATCACTTTGCGGCAACTTTGTAGTGTTATTAATGATTTGGTCACTTTGCTATTATATACTTATGTATCTACTGCTAACTGGTAATTGATGTTATATATGTCTGCAATATTATATACCTGTGTAAACGTGGGGGACAGGGCGGAAGAAATATGCAGCCACACAGATGCGGCATACTAGTCGTGTGCCGTGCTGCCAGTAAACTTAGTGCAGTATGCACACGCAACCGGTACTGGTAGTACTAGCCGCGTTTCGAGTGCGCACGCGACTAGTATCTGATACCACTATCGAGGTACCAGTTGCGGGCCACCTCCCGCGACTGGTAGGCCAAATTGGCACACGAGCAGTAGGCTTCTTTCTACTAGTGTCCAGTTACAACCACAATTTTCCCATCAGATACATTGGTCTTCCTCCTGCGGTGAAGAGACTAAAAAGATCACATTTCCAATATATTGAAGATAAAGCGGTGGCACATCTTGCGCCGCTTCATGGAAGATACGTCCACATCACCAAAAGAAAGGCCCTTGCTAAGTCGGTTCTCACCTCGCAAGCCATTTACCCCCCTCACAGCCCTTGATGTTCCCGCGGAGCCCCTTCAAGCTATCATGAAGATAATTCAAAGCTTATTTTGGATGGATAATTGATACGTCTCCAACGTATCCATAATTTCTGATGTTCCATGCTTGTTTTATGACAATACTTACATGTTTTGCTCGCACTTTATGATGATTTCATGCATTTTCCGGAACTAACCTATTAACAAGATGCCACAGTGTCAGTTCCTGTTTTCTGCTGTTTTTGGTTCCAGAAAGGCTGTTCGGGCAATATTCTCGGAATTGGACGAAATCAACGCCAAAGATCTTATTTTTCCCGGAAGGCTCCAGAACACCGAAGGGGAGTCGGAGGAGAGCCAGGGGGCCACCACACAGGTGGGCCGTGCGGGCTGGCCTCTGGCCGCGCCGGCCTATGGGGAGGCCACCCTGTCGCCCCTCCTGCACCGCCTCTTCGCCTATATAAGCCCTTTCGACCTAAAAACGCGATACCTTTTGACGAAACTCCAGAAAGACTCCAGGGGCGCCGCCGCCATCGCGAAACTCCAATTCGGGGGACAGAAGTCTCTGTTCCGGCACCCTGCCGGGACGGGGAAGTGCCCCCGGAAGCCATCTCCATCAACGCCACCGCCTCCATCATGCTCCGTGAGTAGTTCCCCCATGGACTACGGGTTCTAGCAGTAGCTAGTTGGTACTCTCTATCCCATGTACTTCAATACAATGATCTCATGAGCTGCCTTACATGATTGAGATTCATCTGATGTAATTGGTGTTGTGTTTGTTGGGATCCGATGGATGATACATTATGATTAGTCTATCTATAAAGTTTGTGAAGTTATTGTTGCTGCAATCTTGTTATGCTTAATGCTTGTCACTAGGGCCCGAGTGGCATGATCTTAGATTTAAGCTCTATAATTATTGCTTAGATTGTATCTACAAGTTGTATGCACATGTCACTGTCCGGAACCAAAGGCCCCGAAGTGACAGAAATCGGGACAACCGGAGGGGATGGCGGTGATGTGAGGATCACATGTTTTCACCAAGTGTTAATGCTTTGCTCCGGTGCTCTATTAAAAGGAGTACCTTAATATCCACTTGTTATTGGAGAGTTACCACTAGTGTAGATCGCTGGGAACCCCGGTCCATCTCTCATCATCATATACTCGTTCTATATGTCATTGGAAGTAGTATCAACTATTTCCGGTGCCATTGCTCCTCTGTTACTGCTGCTGTGTTACTGTTACTACTGCTCTCATATTACTGCTGCTTTCACATCACCCCTGTTACTAGTGCTTTTTCAGGTGCAGCTGAATTGACAACTCAGTTGTTAAGGCTTATAAGTATTCTTTACCTCCCCTTGTGTCGAATCAATAAATTTGGGTTTTACTTCCCTCGAAGACTGCCGCGATCCCCTATACTTGCGGGTTATCAAGACTGTTTTCTGGCGCCGTTGCCGGGGAGGCATAGCTCTACTCATAAGTTCACCTGGGGAGTACACTCTACCTCTCTCTCTGTTTTTGTTTTATTTTATTTTGTTTTGCTTAGTTTACTTTTGTTTAGTTTATTTGTGCTTAGTTTATTTCGGTCTAGTATTATTTTGCTTAGTTTACTTTTGTCTAGTTTGTTTTTGTCTTGTTTTATTTTTCTCATATACCCAAAAATCCATAAAAATTTGAAAAACCTAAAAATTAAAAACTGCTGTTATGGGAGAACCCATAACCTACTTGGAGCTCATAGAATATTATAATAATTATAGAGAATCAAGAACTGGTAAAGTAATGAGTGCTGTGATAGAAAAATTGAATACAATTGCTAAAATCTTGCTTAAACACCATGATATAAACTGTTGCTCTCAACAGGACACTAAACATCTTAAATTTCAATGTGGCTTTAGTGAGGAATTTTTAATTAAGAACTATAATCGGAATAGCTATATTCATTTTGGGTTCGAAGAAGTTGAACAATTTGTCATATTTATGGGAGCCTCTGAGATAGAATCCTTCATGGTTAAAAATTATGAAACTTGTGTTGTTTGTAAGGACCTTAAAGATTATGTCTCTTCTATCCTTAATTTTTGCAATGAAAGTTACACTGATAATCCTTATATCACTGATTATAAAGAGAGACTCATTAATGCACAAGAATGCACTCACAATTTGCAGGAACCTGTGGAAGAAGAAATTGATGAACCTGAAAGCTCATTCGATGAAAAAGAGGAGGAAATTGATGAACCTGAAAGCTCATTGGATGAAAAAGAAGAGGAGAGTGATGAACAAAAGGAGGAAGAATGGATTAGCTACCCATGCCAACCTTCTAATGAGAGTAACTCTTTATCTCTTACACTATTTGATTGTCCTCCATGCTTACCGAAAGAGGTTGAATGTTATGTTCCTGTGGATTCTCTTGAAATAGTACCTATGAGTAAAATTTGTGAGAATAATTATGCTACTGTTATTTATGATAATCCATGCTACTTTGATAAATCTTATGATAATGCTTTGTTTGTGCCTGATGTCGAAATGCATGGTACTAAAGAGTTTTGCGTAGCAAATGTTTATGATAAAGCTCTAGATGATGGTCCTATGTTACTTGATAATATTAATTGTACTACTAATGAAAATGGGATTGGAGAATTCTTGACTTTATCTATGAGTCCCATATCTCTTGAGATTGATCAATCATCTTGTTATATTATTGATAAAAGTGAGTTTGAAAGTTTTAATCGCACTATTTTTGAGCTTGATAAAAATTATATGTTTATGGATCATGAAAAGTATGCTGCATGTGATAGTTATATTGTTGAGTTTGTTCATGAAGCTACTGAAAATTATTATGAGAGAGGAAAATATGGTAGTAGAAATTTTCATGGTACTAATACACCTCTCTATATGCTGAAATTGTTGAAGTTACTCTTGTTTTATCTTCTTATGCTTGTCACTTTGTTATTCATGAATTTATTTGTGTACAAGATTCCTATGCATAGGAAGTGGGTGAGACTTAAATGTGTTTTGAATTTGCTTTTTGATTCTCTCTTTTGCTTCAACTCTTATTTCTTGCGAGTGCATCATTAAAATTGCTGAGCCCATCTTAATGGCTATAAAGAAAGCACTTCTTGGGAGATAACCCATGTGTTTATTTTGCTACTGTTTTGTTGTGTTTTGGAAGTTGTTACTACTGTAGCAACCTCTTCTTATCTTTATTTTATTGCAATTTTGTGACCAAGTGAAGCCTCTAATCGAAGGTTGATACTAGATTTGGATTTCTACGCAGAAACAGATTTCTATCTGTCACGAATCTGGGCTGTTTTCTCTAAAGGTAACTCATAAAAATATGTCAATTTACGTGCGTGTTCCTCAGATATGTACGCAACTTTCATTAGTTTTGAGTTTTCTGATTTGAGCAACGGAAGTACCTCTTTAAAATTCGTCTTTACTGGCTGTTCTGTTTTGGCAGATTCTGTCTCTGTTTTTTGCATTGTCTCTTGTGGACTTTAAGCAAGGCTTTCTAGACGTGGAGAGCTGTAGCTAATGTTTTATTGAGTTCTTGCAATGTGTCACTACAGGACTAAAAGTGGATTCAAGTTTTTTTGAGTACTAACCCCTCTAATGAAGTTTATGAGAAGTTTGGTGTGAAGGAAGTTTTCAAGGGTCAAGAGAGGAGGATGATATATGATCAAGAAGAGTGAAAAGTCAAAGCTTGGGGATGCCCCCGTGGTTCATCCCTGCATATTTCAAGAAGACTCAAGCGTCTAAGCTTGGGGATGCCCTCCTTCTATTGAAACTATATTTTTATTCGGTCACATCATATGTGCTTTACTTGGAGCGTCTGTGTGCTTTTATTTTTGTTTTTGTTTGAATAAGATCGGATCCTAGCAATCCTTGTTTGGGAGAGAGACACGCTCCGCTTTTTCATATGAACACTTGTTGACATAGGCATCCCAAATGGGCCTGCCAAAGATAATACCCGGGGTTTACTGAAGGCCCACTACCCGAAGAATAAGAAGATTCGGAAGCCCAAGATATTATTAAGGAGAGCTAGAGTTGTAATAGGAAGTGTTATTTGTAATCTTGCGGGATGAGTTAGAAACCTTCCCGTACTCTGTAACTTGTACAAACACGAATCCCTCGGCTCCGCCTCCTATATAAGGGGGAGTCGAGGGACGAAGAATCATCGAATCATTGTTTCTCAAACCCTAGTTTCATAATCGTCGAGTACTTTTCGGCTGAAACCTTCGAGATCTACTTGCCCTCTACTTCCAACTAAACCCTAGTCTACAACCCGTAGGCATTGACAAGTTAATACCTTGTCAATTGGCGCCGTCTGTGGGAATTAGAGGCGTCAAGGATACGATTTTGATGGCACGTTCAAGATCGTCGACTTCATCAACCGCAAGCAACGCAATGGATCGAGGTAAACAGATCGCAACTGGTCTTGTCGATTTTGTTCCTCACCTGCCCTCCCGTTTGGATGCATATGCGTATCTGGAGGAACCTATGGAGATGACGTTCGGAAGATTTCACTTTCGCGTCGAGAAAGAGGGATCGTATCGTGTCGAAATTCCGATTTCGTCGGGATCGTCGGCGGTCGATTCCGATTTTTCAAGCTATACATCGGTCAACCGAATCAGGAAAGGAAGAAACTTCGTCGTCACGCTTCATCAGCACCAGGGCGAGAGAAAAACTTGCCAAGATCTTCAGTGACATGTCGTTTGAGTCATCTGCGGACTCCTATATAAGCGATGGCTCAAGCAGTGTCGATAGCTACGACTTCATCGACAAATCTACTACAGTGGGCAAGGTCTTCGCCAATCTTCATGATGGTGTCACCAAACCCAACATAGATCTGAATACAAAGTATCATCAGATTTATGTCATCGGAGAGCCAAGTCATGATCAGGAGAAAACATCTGAGGCTTTCGACGATTTGGGAAATCCATACATCGATCCCTCTGATTTGCGACGAGGCCTAGGCAATAAATATATCGGGCCACAGCCGCGAGACAGAGTTCGACTCCCGCAAGCAGCATGGGATAGAGCCGCAAGAGCTATGGATGGCTCAGAACCAATGGCTACCACAGCCACGCCGGAAGAATTACAAGCATATCAATATAGGCTTGCACGAGCTGCAAGGGAATTAGAAAAACAGACAGCTGAGCTAAACAGAAGAAAGGAGGCAGCCTCTGCATCAAGTAGGCGAAGGGCAGAGCTGAGTCGACAATCTAGAACTTCGGGAGATAGCCACAGAGAAGCTCGAAACAGAGCAAGATCAAGGTTACAAAACGTACCTGAAGGAGAAAGAGAGCACTTGGTGCAAAACCTCGACATGTCTTTTATGTCGATAGACACGAGAGGGAACATCATACCCAAGACACCAGAAGCTGGGTATATGGCGACACAAGCTTTCATCCTTGCATCCAAACCACCCCCAGGAGATCCAAGGGAGGCATTGTACAACATGGCAATGGCAGGAGTTGGAGCCATGGGAACGGCGTTTGTGTCAACACCTCCCGAAGGAACAGCAAGGCAAAATAGTCCACGACCTGCGGCAGCAACAGCAGCAGTTCCCGATGGACCAAGTGGAGCAAGGGACACGGCAGCACAAGCAAGGGTCGACAGAGCGCGACAAAGCAGAAGGGAACATCGACAATCCCCAGAGTTAAACGACGAGGATATGTGTGGCTTGCCGTGCTTTACGAGAAGAGTTCGAAAAACTCGAGTCCCTTCAGGATTCAAATTACCTGATAACTTCAAGAAATTCGACGGCCTTCAAGATCCAGAGGATTGGCTAGTGGATTATCTCGAGACAGTGAAGCTCACAGGAGGAACCAGAGCAACAGCTATGCAAAGCATCGAGGTACATTTGAGTGGAGCCGCACGATCGTGGATAAAGAAACTTCCTCCAGGATCTATCGACAGCTGGGAAAGCTTCGAGGACGTGTTCGTCAAGAACTTCCGGTCCACGTGCAAGAAACCTGCGTCATTAGAGGAGTTGCGAGCGTGCCGACAAAAGCCAGACGAGCCAATGAGAAAATATATCCAAAGGTGGAACATCATCAAAAACTCGGCAGAAAATATATCTGACGAGAGAGCGATAAATGCGTTTGTCGCAGGAATCAGGCGTGGAGATTTTGTCGAGGATTTGGGGAGGACCAAGCCAAAGACAGTATCTGCTTTAATGGAAATAGCAAACAGATGGGCAGATGGAGAAGATGCTGTTCACAACAAACGGCATAGATCGCCCGAGGAAGACCGCGGTCGAAACTATCAACCAAGGCGACGATTTCCTCGGCAGTACCCGAGCTATGACGCTACAGGTCAAATTTCGGCAGGCTTCCGAGCAAACACCGGAGGAAACAATAGAGATGATTACCAGAGAAGCAATGAGCAACGAGGCGACAATAGAGATGACTCTCGAAACAATAGGCAAAATAGTGGGCCAAGGTTCCAGAGGCCTTTCGTGTCTCCCGAAGAGATGATGAACGGGCCGTGTCAGATGCATTTTTTCCTCGACAGCAACGGAAAAAGACAGCCAGGACATTGATGACGCGTAAAGCACACGCTCGTTGGGAACCCCAAGTGGAAGGTGTGATGCGTACAGCAGCAAGTTTCCCTCAGTAAGAAACCAAGGTTTATCGAACCAGTAGGAGCCAAGAAGCACGTTGAAGGTTGATGGCGGCGGGATGTAGTGCGGCGCAACACCAGGGATTCCGGCGCCAACGTGGAACCTGCACAACACAACCAAAGTACTTTGCCCCAACGAAACAGTGAGGTTGTCAATCTCACCGGCTTGCTGTAACAAAGGATTAACCGTATTGTGTGGAAGATGATTGTTTGCAGAAAACAGTAAAACAAGTATTGCAGTAGATTGTATTACAGTAAAGAGAATTGGACCAGGGTCCACAGTTCACTAGAGGTGTCTCTCCCATAAGACGAACAACATGTTGGGTGAACAAATTACAGTTGGGCAATTGACAAATAAAGAGAGCATGACCATGCACATACATATCATGATGAGTATAGTGAGATTTAATTGGGCATTACGACAAGGTACATAGACCGCCATCCAACTGCATCTATGCCTAAAAAGTCCACCTTCAGGTTATCATCCGAACCCCCTCCAGTATTAAGTTGCTAACAACAGACAATTGCATTAAGTATTGCGCGTAATGTAACTAGTGACTACATCCTTGAACATAGCACTAATGTTTTATCCCTAGTGGCAACAGCACATCCATAACCTTAGAGGTTCTTGTCACCCCTCCAGATTCACGGAGACATGAACCCACTATCGAGCATAAATACTCCCTCTTGGAGTTACTAGCATCAACTTGGCCAAAGCATCTACTAATAACGGAGAGCATGCAAGATCATAAACAACACATAGATATAACTTTGATAATCAACATAACAAGTATTCTCTATTCATCGGATCCCAACAAACGCAACATATAGAATTACAGATAGATGATCTTGATCATGTTAGGCAGCTCACAAGATCCGACAATGATAGCACAATGGGGAGAAGACAACCATCTAGCTACTGCTATGGACCCATAGTCCAGGGGTAGACTACTCACACATCACACCGGAGGCGACCATGGCAGTGTAGAGTCCTCCGGGAGATGATTCCCCTCTCCGGCAGGGTGCCGGAGGCGATCTCCTGGATCCCCCGAGATGGGATCGGCGTTGGCGGCGTCTCTGGAAGGTTTTCCGTATCGTGGCTCTCTGCATCGGGGGTTTCGTCACGGAGGCTTTAAGTAGGAGGACGGGCAGGGCAGGCGGGGGCACAGGGGCCCCAGATGACAGGGCGGCGCGGCCAAGGGGGGGGCCGCGCCGCCCTAGGGTTTGGGCACCCTGTGGCCCCACTTCGTTTCGTCTTCGGACTTCTGGAAGCTTCGTGGAAAAATAGGCCCCTGGGCGTTGATTTCGTCCAATTCCGAGAATATTTCCTTACTAGGATTTCTGAAACCAAAAACAGCACAGAAAACAAAGAATCGGCACTTCGGCATCTTGTTAATAGGTTAGTTCCAGAAAATGCACGAATATGACATAAAGTGTGCATAAAACATGTAGATAACATCAATAATGTGGCATGGAACATAAGAAATTATCGATACGTTGGAGACGTATCAGCATCCCCAAGCTTAGTTCTGCTCGTCCCGAGCAGGTAAAACGATAACACAGATAATTTCTGGAGTGACATGCCATCATAATCTTGATCATACTATTTGTAAAGCATATGTAGTGAATGCAGCGATCAAAACAATGTATATGACATGAGTAAACAAGTGAATCATAAAGCAAAGACTTTTCATGAATAGCACTTCAAGACAAGCATCAATAAGTCTTGCATAAGAGTTAACTCATAAAGCAATAATTCAAAGTAAAGGCATTGAAGCAACACAAAAGAAGATTAAGTTTCAGCGGTTGCTTTCAACTTGTAACATATATATCTCATGGATATTGTCAACATAGAGTAATATAATAAGTGCAATAAGCAAGTATGTAGGAATCAATGCACAGTTCACACAAGTGTTTGCTTCTTGAGGTGGAGTGAAATAGGTGAACTGACTCAACATTGAAAGTAAAAGAATGGTCCTCCATAGAGGAAAAGCATCGATTGCTATATTTGTGCTAGAGCTTTGATTTTGAAAACATGAAACAATTTTGTCAACGGTAGTAATAAAGCATATGCATCATGTAAATTATATCTTATAAGTTGCAAGCCTCATGCATAGTGTACTAATAGTGCCCGCACCTTGTCCTAATTAGCTTGGACTACCGGATCATCACAATGCACATGTTTTTACCAAGTGTCACAAAGGGGTACCTCTATGCCGCCTGTACAAAGGTCTAAGGAGAAAGCTCGCATTGGATTTCTCGCTATTGATTATTCTTCAACTTAGACATCCATACCGGGACAACATAGACAACAGATAATGGACTCCTCTTTTATGCATAAGCATGTAACAACAATTAATAATTTTCTCATTTGAGATTGAGGATATATGTCCAAAACTGAAACTTCCACCATGGATCATGGCTTTAGTTAGCGGCCCAATGTTCTTCTCTAACAATATGCATGCTTAATCATAAGGTGGTAGATCTCTCTTACTTCAGACAAGACGAACATGCATAGCAACTCACATGAAATTCAACAATGAATAGTTGATGGCGTCCCCAGTGAACATGGTTATCGCACAACAAGCAACTTAATAAGAGATAAAGTGCATAATTACATATTCAATACCACAATAGTTTTTAAGCTATTTGTCCCATGAGCTATATATTGCAAAGGTGAATGATGGAATTTTAAAGGTAGCACTCAAGCAATTTACTTTGGAATGGCGGAAAATACCATGTAGTAGGTAGGTATGGTGGACACAAATGGCATAGTGGTTGGCTCAAGTATTTTGGATGCATGAGAAGTATTCCCTCTCGACATAAGGTTTAGGCTAGCAAGGCTTATTTGAAACAAACACAAGGATGAACCGGTGCAGCAAAACTCACATAAAAGACATATTGAAAACATTATAAGACTCTACACCGTCTTCCTTGTTGTTCAAACTCAATACTAGAAATTATCTAGACCTTAGAGATACCAAATATGCAAACCAAATTTAAGCATGCTCTATGTATTTCTTCATTAATGGGTGCAAAGCATATGATGCAAGAGCTTAATCATGAGCACAACAATTGCCAAGTATCACATTACCCAAGACATTAATAGCAATTACTACATGTATCATTTTCAAATTCCAACCATATAACAATTTAACGAAGGAGAAACTTCGCCATGAATACTATGAGTAGAAACCAAGGACATACTTGTCCATATGCTACAGCGGAGCGTGTCTCTCTCCCATAAAGTGAATGCTAGGATCCATTTTATTCAAACAAAACAAAAACAAAAACAAACCGACGCTCCAAGAAAAAGCACATAAGATGTGATGGAATAAAAATATAGTTTCAGGGGAGGAACCTGATAATGTTGTCGATGAAGAAGGGGATGCCTTGGGCATCCCCAAACTTAGACGCTTGAGTCTTCTTAATATATGCAGGGGTGAACCACCGGGGCATCCCCAAGCTTAGAGCTTTCACTCTCCTTGATCATGTTGCATCATACTCCTCTCTTGATCCTTGAAAACTTCCTCCACACCAAACTTAGAACAACTCATTAGAGGGTTAGTGCACAATAAAAATTAACATATTCAGAGGTGACACAATCATTCTTAACACTTCTGGACATTGCATAATGCTACTGGACATTAGTGGATCAAAGAAATTCATCCAACATAGCAAAAGAGGCAATGCGAAATAAAAGGCAGAATCTGTCAAAACAGAACAGTTCGTATTGACGAATTTTAAAATGGCACCAGACTTGCTCAAATGAAAATGCTCAAATTGAATGAAAGTTGCGTACATATCTGTGGATCATGCACGTAAATTGGCTTAATTTTCTGAGCTACCTACAGGGAGGTAGACCCAGATTCGTGACAGCAAAGAAATCTGGAACTACGCAGTAATCCAAATCTAGTACTTACTTTTCTATCAACGGCTTAACTTGGCACAACAAAACACAAAACTAAGATAAGGAGAGGTTGCTACAGTAGTAAACAACTTCCAAGACACAAAATAAAAACAAAGTACTGTAGGTAAAAACATGGGTTGTCTCCCATAAGCGCTTTTCTTTAACGCCTTTTAGCTAGGCGCAGAAAGTGTGCATCAAGTATTATCAAAGGATAGTGCATCGGCATTCTTACCAGGGGTGTTACTCTTACCTTTCTTACTCTTATTCCTACTCTTTGGTCTAGGGAATACATGACCGCATCCGGGTGTAGAGGTAAAATTTAGAGTGCCTTTCCCAACATCTATGATTGCTCCCATGAGTTTCATCAGGGATCTTCCAAGTGTGATTTATCCTGTCCCTACACATTCAATAACGAGATAATCAATGGATACCGTCATTCCAAGAAAGGTTGTGAAAACACCTTCAGCTATGCCCATAGGAATTACAACAGAGTTATCCGCAAGAGTTATTTCTTCTCCCCCTTCAGTAAGCCCCCAAAGTGTCAAAGATTTATAAATTTTTTCAGGCATGAGGCAAAACTCGGACATAATATCACAACGAGCAGGAAAAGTTTCACCACCAATAGTAACTTTAACAGTAGGCACCCACATTGAAGGTTCAAAGCTTAATGGAACATAATCATAATATTCGCGAATTCGATTATACACTTCTTTTAAACAGGATATATTTGTTTCAATAGTGTCTAATCTATTATTCATACTAGCATGAGATGGATCGAAATTATTATCGGAGCTAAATGATGTAATCAATTTCCTTATAGCATTAAAAGCTTGATCCCCATCACAATGAAGGAAATCTCCTCCCACTACAGCATCTAAGGCATATCTATAGCGAAGAATAAGCCCGAAATAGAAATTACTAAGAAGCAAACTTAAGGTCATTTTAGGTTCAGTTTTACTATAAGCATCAAAAATTCTAGACCATGCTTCTTTAAAATTCTCTTCACCTCCTTGTTTAAAGGTGAAGATTGATTCCTCAGGTGATAGAGTAACAACTACGGGAATAGACATTATAATAAGGTAAATGCAAGTAAACTAATTTTTTTGTGTTTTCGATATAGCAAACAAGATAGCAAATAAAGTAAAACTAGCAACTAATTTTTTTGTATTTTGATTTAGTGCAGCAAACAAAGTAGTAAATAAAACTAAGCAAGACAAAAACAAAGTAAAGAGATTGAGAAGTGGAGACTCCCCTTGCAGCGTGTCTTGATCTCCCCGGCAACGGCGCCAGAAATTTAGCTTGATGACGCGTAAAGCACACGCTCGTTGGGAACCCCAAGTGGAAGGTGTGATGCGTACAGCAGCAAGTTTCCCTCAGTAAGAAACCAAGGTTTATCGAACCAGTAGGAGCCAAGAAGCACGTTGAAGGTTGATGGCGGCGGGATGTAGTGCGGCGCAACACCAGGGATTCCGGCGCCAACGTGGAACCTGCACAACACAACCAAAGTACTTTGCCCCCAACGAAACAGTGAGGTTGTCAATCTCACCGGCTTGCTGTAACAAAGGATTAACCGTATTGTGTGGAAGATGATTGTTTGCAGAAAACAGTAAAACAAGTATTGCAGTAGATTGTATTACAGTAAAGAGAATTGGACCGGGGTCCACAGTTCACTAGAGGTGTCTCTCCCATAAGACGAACAGCATGTTGGGTGAACAAATTACAGTTGGGCAATTGACAAATAAAGAGAGCATGACCATGCACATACATATCATGATGAGTATAGTGAGATTTAATTGGGCATTACGACAAGGTACATAGACCGCCATCCAACTGCATCTATGCCTAAAAAGTCCACCTTCAGGTTATCATCCGAACCCCCTCCAGTATTAAGTTGCTAACAACAGACAATTGCATTAAGTATTGCGCGTAATGTAACTAGTGAGTACATCCTTGAACATAGCACTAATGTTTTATCCCTAGTGGCAACAGCACATCCATAACCTTAGAGGTTCTTGTCACCCCTCCAGATTCACGGAGACATAAACCCACTATCGAGCATAAATACTCCCTCTTGGAGTTACTAGCATCAACTTGGCCAAAGCATCTACTAATAACGGAGAGCATGCAAGATCATAAACAACACATAGATATAACTTTGATAATCAACATAACAAGTATTCTCTATTCATCGGATCCCAACAAACGCAACATATAGAATTACAGATAGATAATCTTGATCATGTTAGGCAGCTCACAAGATCCGACAATGATAGCACAATGGGGAGAAGACAACCATCTAGCTACTGCTATGGACCCATAGTCCAGGGGTAGACTACTCACACATCACACCGGAGGCGACCATGGCGGCGTAGAGTCCTCCGGGAGATGATTCCCCTCTCCGGCAGGGTGCCGGAGGCGATCTCCTGGATCCCCCGAGATGGGATCGGCGTTGGCGGCGTCTCTGGAAGGTTTTCCGTATCGTGGCTCTCGGTACTGGGGGTTTCGTCACGGAGGCTTTAAGTAGGCGGAAGGGCAAGTCAGGAGGGGGCACAGGGGCCCCAGATGACAGGGCGGCGCGGCCAAGGGGGGGGCCGCGCCGCCCTAGGGTTTGGGCACCCTGTGGCCCCACTTCGTTTCATCTTCGGACTTCTGGAAGCTTCGTGGAAAAATAGGCCCCTGGGCGTTGATTTCGTCCAATTCCGAGAATATTTCCTTACTAGGATTTCTGAAACCAAAAACAGCAGAAAACAAAGAATCGGCACTTCGGCATCTTGTTAATAGGTTAGTTCCAGAAAATGCACGAATATGACATAAAGTGTGCATAAAACATGTAGATAACATTAATAATGTGGCATTGAACATAAGAAATTATCGATACGTTGGAGACGTATCAGACATCTGCAGAAAGATTGTCGCAATTTCCAGGCAATGTTAAGGTGGGCAGGGCATGCTAATGCTCAGGCAGCACATAGAAATCCTCGGGAACCCAGGAGTGAGATTCACTTGCCACCTCCTCCCGCGATTACGGATGACAATCGACATCAGCTCAGAATAGCAGCAGCACCTCCACCACCGCCCTACGTTGATCCTAACTCTAACGGAGCAGTCTCGATGATTCAGAAGGGAAGGCCATCCAATAGAACTCAGAAAGTAATCTCGCGGCAAGTGTTCATGGCAGAAAAAATGCCTCCACCAACAGTTGAGTACCTCAATTGGTCAGGGCAAGACATTGGCTTCACCATAGCAGATCATCCACAGCAAGTTCCTCGAGCAGGGCAGTCAGCACTTATCCTACCAGCGGTTATCACAGGATTCGACGTCTCTCGCGTGTTCATAGATGGCGGCAGCAGCTTAAACCTTATGTATGCAGATACACTAAGGAAGATGAATATATCCTTAGCAAACCTGAAACCAACGGACACGAGGTTCCATGGTATCACACCGGAGAAGCCAAGTTACCCACTGGGGAAGATCAATCTCGACGTTCAGTTCGGGACCCGAGAAAATTATAGAATCGAGAAGTTGGAGTTTGAAGTCGTCGATTTTCCGTCACAGTACCACGCTCTGTTGGGTCGACCAGCATATGCTAGATTTATGGCGGTACCACATTACACGTACCTGTTGTGGAGGATGCCCGGACCTAAGGGACCAATCACAGTCGAAGGAAGCTTCGCCCTAGCCAATAAATGTGATAAGGATTTTCATCGAATATCAGAAACTTTCGGCATGCAAGCTGAATATTTGGCGTCAAGGCTCATGACTGATTATGACGTGCTGCCAGACGTTGGAAGGCCAAATAAAGAATCAACTTTCAACACTGAGAAAAATTCTAAGGAGGTGCAGATTCACCCGACAGACCCGAAAAAGACGACATCCATCGCAAAAGACATGGACCTCGCATAGGAAAGCGCGCTCATCGAGTTCCTCCGTGAGAACTGGAAAATCTTCGCATGGTGTCCAGCTGACATGCCAGGAGTACCCAGGGAACTTGCCGAGCACCACCTAAACTTGGATCCACTAGCGAGACCAATCAAACAACCCTTGCGACGTTTTTCGGAACCAAATCGCAAGGCTATGCTGTCAGAAATTGATCGACTAAGAGAAGCTGGTTTTATCAAGAAGCTGTATACAGAGGCCACATGGGTAGCTAATCCAGTGTTGGTGCCAAAGAAAAACACTAAGGTTCTTCGCATGTGCGTCGACTTTACGTGTCTCAATAAACATTGTCCAAAGGATCACTTTCCCCTCCCGAGGATCGACCAAATTATCGACTCCACGGCAGGATGTGAACATCTTTCCTTCCTGGACGCATATTCTGGTTATAACCAGATCAGATTAAAAGAAGAAGATGAAGTAAAAACAGCATTCATCACACCTTACGGCGTGTTTTGCTATAGAACAATGCCCTTTGGTCTGAAAAACGCGGGAGCAACATATCAGAGGATGATGCAGAAGTGTTTGGCGACACAGATTGGAAAAAATGTGCAAGTATACATCGACGATGTCGTCATAACATCAAAAAAGGGGACGACGCTGATCGAGGATCTCAAGGAAACCTTTGACAACCTCGACAAATTCTGTCTCAAGCTGAACCCGACGAAGTGCTCCTTCGGCGTTCCAGCAGGAGAACTTCTTGGGTTTCTAGTTTCAGCAAGAGGGATTGAAGCAAATCCCGACAAAATACAAGCTATCGTAACAATGAGGAAGCCAACAAAGTTGAAAGAAATATAGCAACTAATCAAGTAGTCGCAGCTTTGAGCAGATTCGTCGCCAGGCTGGGAGAAAAAGCGTTACCGTTCTACGCTTTGATAAAGCAAGGGGAGAAATTCCAGTGGAACGAAGAAGCCGATAGAGCTTTCGAGGATCTGAAATGAACAATCTCGACACCACCAATCTTGGTGGCGCCGAAGGAAAAGGAACCTCTCCTGCTATACATTGCAGCCACACCCCAGGTGGTTAGCACGGTGCTAGTTGTCGAAAGAGAAGAAGAAGGGAAGCTTCATGGAGTGCAAAGGCCGGTATATTTCAACAGTGAAGTTTTATCACCCTCCAAACAACGGTACCCGCAGTACCAGAAACTAGCATATGGAGTGATCACAACAGCAAGAAAGTTGCGCCACTATTTTTCGGCACACCCGATAATAGTAGTCAATGAAGCACCTCTTTCAAATATATTGAACAACCCAGAAGCTACAGGGCGTGTCTCCCTTTGGGGAATAGAACTTTCCCCTCGGGACATCACGTATGAAAAAAGAAAGGCAATCAAGTCACAAGTTTTGCCAGATTTCATTGCAGAGTGGATGGAGCTGCAAAACACGGGACCCCCAGATTTATCGAGAACTTGGACCATGAACTTCGATGGATCCAAGAGAGTAGAGGGAGCTGGCGCAGGAGTAGTACTTATATCACCTGAAGGCGACAAGTTAAAATACGTCCTACGGATGACGTTCCCAAACGCATCCAACAACGAAGCAGAATATGAAGCCCTCATACACGGGATGAAGATGGCGAAAGCTTGCGGTGCAACTCGACTAAAAATCTTTGGTGACTCACAATTGGTGGCTCAGCAAGTTATGAACCAATGTGATGCAGTCAATGATAGCATGATAGCATACAAGGAGGTGTACAATGAGCTCGAGAAGCTGTTTGATGGATGCGAGGTAAATCACATCAGTAGGTTGAGCAATGATGAAGCCGACGTTCTCGCAAACATCGGATCGCAGTGCCTTCCAATCCCGCCAGGTGTATTTTGGGAAGAAATAGCGGAGAGATCCACGAAGCTGAAAAAGGTCCAGAAAAAAGCAAAGGAAGAAAAAACTTCGGTGCCCCTCAAGGAAGCCATGGAGGACGAAGAGGACCAAGAGCTTGTGATGATGGTAGAAGTTCCTTGGATGCAAGCGTACATATCGTATATCCTCAGGAAAGAAATACCCGACGATCCAGTTGAGGCAAGGCGGGTTATTCGACGATCCAAAGCTTTCACAGTGGTCAAAGGGGAGTTATACAAGCGAAGTATTTCAGGCGTCTTGCAAAGGTGCGTCACACCCGAGGAAGGAAGAATAATCCTAAAGGATGTACACGAAGGAATATGTGGCCACTACGCGAGTAGTCGAGCTATTGCAGCCAAGGTTTTTCAGACAGGATTTTATTGGTTGACAGCAATTGAGGATGCCAAGGAAATAGTATGAACCTGCGACGCGTGCCAAAGATTTGCCGCAAAACCTCACTCTCCGGCGGCAGAACTAATGCCAATACCATTGTCATGGCCCTTTGCCCAATGGGGACTTGACATGGTGGCAAGTTGCACAAAGCTTCGCCAGGAGGATATGAGTACTTGCTGGTCGCTGTCGACAAATTCACCAAGTGGGTAGAAGCGAAGCCAATAAACTCACCAGATGCAGCGTCGGCAATAAAGTTTGTGAAAGGCCTCGTTTTTCGGTTTGGAGTGCCTCATAGCATTGTCACAGACAACGGTACAAACTTTACGTCCAAGGAATTCAAGGAGTACTACGCAGAAGTAGGCATTAAATTGCACTTTGCGTCAGTTGGGCACCCGCAAACCAATGGCCAAGTCGAGAAAGCCAATGGTATCATCTGCAACGGCATCAAAAAGCGCCTGCTAGGACAGCTTGAAAAAGCTCGACATACCTGGCCAGAGGAATTGCCAAGTGTTTTGTGGAGCATCCGAACAACACCAAATACGGCGACACAAGAAACTCCGTTTTTTTCTCATCCACGGAGCCGAAGCAGTATTACCAATTGAAATAGAGCATGATTCTCCAAGAGTAACAGAGTATGACGAAGAAACATCACGAAAAGCTCGGGAGGATGATATGGACGCACTCGATGAAGCTCGAGACGAAGTACTTTCACGAGTCACCAAATACCAGCAGGACCTCAAAAACTACCACAGTCGACGGTTAAGGCCAAGATCTTTCCAGGTCGGAGATTTGGTCTTACGGTTAAATCAAAAAAGTACTGAAAAGCTCGAATCACCATGGCAAGGCCCTTACGTCGTCACGGAAGTCATCGACGGAGGAGCATACAGGATCAAGGACAAGAAGACGGGGGCTCCCGAGAAAAACCCCTGGAACGTGGCGCAGCTCAGGCGGTTCTACGCCTAGAGTCGAAATATAGTCCTCCTTTGTAAAAATACAATGTACTGAAACACCTGCGAGTTTTCAGACGCACTCTTTTCCTTTTCGGGGCACCGAGTGGGGCCGGAAAGGTTTTTAATGAGGTGGGCTCGCGGTGCTGCAATATAATAAAGATAGTGGAGATATACTTCTTATTCTTCGACACGCTCGGGGGCTCAACGCCTTCAAGTTACAAAATACATACAATATAGATAAACTAGACTTACCGAAATATTTTGCCTTGGTACAATAATACCTCGCCAAATATAACATCGGAAGCTAACAATTATAAATATAGTATACTCGTCAAAATCTTATTGCTTTGGTCTGAAAACCTCGCAACAAAAATATAGAACTTCGACACCAAGACACTCGGGGGCTTGTAACCCATCGATGGAAAAATAAATATATCTTCTTACGACAAGAGGAAAAATCTTCGAGATAGCAAAACAGTATAAACTCCAGCCAGAGGCTCGGGGGCTCCAACAATATAGGCCACTTTACAATATAAACAAATTTCTTCGGAACAAAAAAAAATCAAAAAAATACAGACATAATTTCTCGCAATATAGTACAGCTCAATAAAGGCCTAAGATACTATCTATGGATAAACCTCTGGTTGTTTTGTGTTCAGCATAGGTCCCCTTGACGAAGAATTCTGAATCCATCCGAAGAAGTTCGTCCATCATCGACTCGGCCACAGGAGTCACCATGTCATTGATTGTGTCAATATCATTTTTTTGCCGCGATTTCTTGGCCAAGCAATCAGCAACAATCTTCGTCAGGTCCAACTTGGGATGGAAAATGTTTATCATAATCATGGCGAACCTTGCTCCAGCAGTCAATTGAGCTCGCACAAAATTATGAATGCGAGGGGCATCTCTAAATTTCTCCAGTAGTCCAGGAAGAGTTTTTGGAGCTTCATCTCGAGGAAATAAAGTCTTGTAAACCAGGGTCAAGGTTCTCGTGCAAAAATTGAGAAATTCGCACACCTGGCAAGCGCGATCTTGGAACCTAACAATTTGCTGGGTCCGTTCAGGGGTGGCCCAAAACAGACAGCCATGGTTAAGAGAAAGATTGACGAGGAGATTTGTTCTGACATTCACTCTTTCATCTTCAGCGGCAGCGTCAAGAACAGAGCCTATTAAGCGACAAGGCAAGAAATTTAAGGGGAGGCACAGTAAAACAAGAAAGAAGCAGTATGAGGTTGGAAAAACATACCTAGCATATCCGTGCTAGCTTCAGACATTAGCTCGAGCATGCTATTTTCTCGAGCAGTGGCCTTTTCAGCTTCCGACACAGCATCATCCTTGGCAGCTATGGCCTCTTTGGCTTGTTGGAGAGCAATTTTCTCTCTTTCAGATGCTTTTTGAGATTGTTCCATCATTGCCAGAGTTTGCTTTTTCATGGATTGAAGTTGTTGTCGAAGTTCTTGCAAGTCTTGCGACAAATGTTTGCTTGCAGAACCTTCGATGAGGTTATTATCGACTAGCGTTTTCTTCGAGAAGGAAGAAGCAGGCGAAGTATCGGCAGAACAAGGGTTGGCGGAGTAGTTATCAAATATTAACTGGAAAAGAAAGTCTCGGGATCAATGATAGTGCAAGATAGAATTTCATTGATCCTCAGGAAATTTACATGGATATTACAGAAGAAAGTTCTCCAAAAGGACTATCAAGATAATTGTCGCCAAAGCTAATATGGCGACAATAACAAAAGAAACAGAGAAAGCAAAAGAAGAGGCATTCAACTAGACCTCCGGCCTTGATGAGCTAGGAGTTGCAGATGGCTTGATCCCGAGATAGGCCAGGATTTTCTTCGTGTTGGGCTTCGCTGCCTTGATCAACGACCGCCATTTTGTTTGCTCTATCTGCTCGGTGTCGCCAACTTTCATCCAGTCAACAGTTTGTTGGCTGTCAGCGACCAAGGCAACAGTGCTCTCGACAGCAATCTTCATATTCTCCTGGCGCATCTTCAGTCCAAGATCCTCCGGTGGATTGAAGTCCTTGGCAAGGGCAAGGAAAGTCTTGGGCTCCTCTTTCTTCGGGGAGAAGTAGGGGAACAGCCTTGATAATCCTGCGTCAGCATGCTCCATGCCTTCGCGAACCTCGGTCCCATGAAACTCCAGGAAAGAGAGTGCGTCAAGGAGAGGATCATTGTCGGGATCCTCAAGCTCAAATTCTTGGTTTGTTTTACCTGCCGCAGAAAATATATGATTGGTCGACAGCAAGCAAGGAAAAGCAAGCCTAAGAAAGATAGAAGGGATCGACAAAGTTACCAAGGAAGCGATGATTCTGCGTGTTCAAGCGCTTGATGATCGCCTGTTCACGAGTAGCCTGGGCGGCCTTGTGCTCGTTCAAAGCAGTTTCGGCGTCATCAAGTCTTTTTTGCAGATCTTCGACACCAGCAGCTTTTGCCTTGGCCTTCTCAGCCTCTGCTTTAGCTTGGCCAGCGTCAAATTCAGCTTTCTTGCGAGCCGTTTCACTTTGCTCCAGTTTCTGAGCAAGAGTGTCGACAAGCTTGTTGGCTTCTGCAAGTTTCTCTGCCAAAATAGTAAAGAATCGTCAAAATTGCGACAAAATAGGAGCAAGAAGTTATAAACAAGGGTCATTAAAAAGTTACTACCTTCAGTCTTGCTGGCATATTCACGGTACCCAATGAATTGGGAACCGATACGAACAAGCTCTTTGATCATAGGCTGTCAAAGAAGGAAAAAGAAAGAAAACGTCGGTATGGGAAAAATATGAAGGCATGAAAAAGCAAACAGAGGAAATATAGATAATGAGAAGAAAATCAAGAACTTACATCATCCAAGAGAGAATTAGAGGAGCTACCCAATTGGAGGGTAGGCTCCGGGATTGTTTCCACCCTTGTCCTTTTTGGTGAAGGGACAAGAGGGCTCAACGGAGGAGTGCGAGCGCCGACATTTTGTTGAGGAGGCGAGGATTCCTCTCCTTCAACTGGCGTCTCCGAAACAATTAAAGTATGTGACGTGCTCGTTCGAGCAGCCACATCAAGAGTTGGTACTTCTTCCTCATCATCACTACGATTAAAAGTCGACAGCATAAAAAACAAGATAGACAAAAAAATTCGAGTACAAAAATAAGGGGAAATAAAGGTGACTTACGAGCTGATGAGGGATTCAAGATATGGATCATAAGTTGCCTTCTGACGTGAAGGACCAACTTCTTCGGCTTTGGAGGTGCCGGAATCTTCGGCATCATTCCTCTTCCTCTTGTTCCTTGGAGAAACAGCAAGAGGAGGAGATTGTGACGATGCAGTGCCTTCGGAGGCAGCCTCCTTCTCAGAAGAACCCACAGATTTTAGAGAATCCACGGGTTCATTCACAAAAGAGGGGGCATCCTGGTTGTCATCGGTGACAACGGCCCTTTCTTCGACTTCTCCACCTTCAGGAAGGGGAGGAAGCGAGATAAGATTTGGGTGGTTCTGTACAAAAAACAGGGGAAGATGTCAGTAAAGGAATTACAAAAAACAAGGGGATAGCAAAGCAATAACAAATCAAGCGACAAAGTTTACCTTGGGAAGTGGATTGGTGGCGCTGAATGGCTTTACACGGCAAGAAGAAGGGACAGGATCTTTTTTGCTGAGAGACGAGATTTTTCGGACAAGCTTTTCTAAGTCTTTGACCTCTAAATCCGCTGACAACCGATCTGCGTCCTTGTCGCCAGCATACTTCCAAAGAGGATATTTACGAGCCTGAAGAGGCTGTACTCTGGTCCTAAGGAAATACGCCGTGATTTGGATACCTGACAACTCTTTGCCGCGAGTATTTTGCAACTCATGGATGCGAGTCATCAGGGCTTCTGTCGCTATTTTTTCTTCTTCGGTAGCCTCTGCGTCCCAGGAGCGGCGGCGAAGAATTTTTTCGGCGCCATCGAAAGGAGGGATGTTGTCTTCAGCGCATCCATGGTTCTCCTCCTGAATGTACAACCACTTCTTGCGCCACCCTTGAACTGAGTCAGGGAGTTTGACGTCGAAGTAATCGACGGTGGGGCGAACGGAAATTACAACGCCGCCTATATTATAGGCGACATTGGGAGAGCCATTGCGGCGACAAAAGAAAATGCGCTTCCATAGCGCCCAGTTAGGCTGGACGCCAAGGAAGGCTTCGCAGAGGGTGATGAAAATAGAAATATGGAGGATGGAATTGGGCGTCAGGTGGGAAAGTTGCAGACCGTAAATAAAGAGCAGTCCGCGGAGAAAAGGATGAATGGGGGCGGAAAGACCGCGGATGAGGTGGTCGACAAAACTTACCCGATACCCCATTGGAGGGGTTGGGTAGCTTTCCTCACTAGGGAAGCTCAGCGCTTTGGGCTTCTTGCTGATCCCCAGTTTCTTCAACAGATTGATGTCCTGGGTGGAAATCTTGGACCTTTCCCACTCCGCGGTTCCCAGATCCACGGCGGCCATTGATGATTCCGGCGTGCTGTGCCTGGTCAAACGACGCGGTGGCATCAACAATGGCGCAGGAATGCAGTTTGGAGAAGATGAGCTTAGGGAATTGTGGAGCGCAGGAGGTTTTGCAGAGGAGAGCACAAGAACGGCGCGAGCGGAAGTGCTCGAGGAAGAAGAAAGGAGATCTTATATAGAGGTGCGGCGAAGCGGTGGACCGTTGGATGGGAAAAGTGCGCGGCAGATGATAGCCACGTGGAAACAAGGGTAAACAAGTATTTTAACATTGGAGAAGTTACGGTATGTGCGCCAGAAAAAGCGGAGGATGTGTGTCCCCCACTTGCACGACGTGTCAAGATAGTGGATCAATTGGGCCCGCAAGGCAGCGGGAGAAGACTTCTCGCAATTTTTAACTCGCAATCGTGGCTATCGTCAGCAATAACGTCACCTTGGCAGAAGAAAAAATTCGCCTTAACAGCTTCATAAAAGGCGACATGGAAAAGTAATGCTGAGCCTTTGATCAAATACAAGTTTTTGATCAAATGCTCGGGGGCTACTTTGAAAAAAAAAAGAAGAAAAGATCCAGAAAGACAAAATAGAAATGGCGTGAGCCTATGATCAAATACAAATATTTGCTCATAGCCTCGGGGGCTACTCCCATCGGAAGCGCTGTTCGCGCACCCGAGAAATTATAAAACTTCGGGAGATAAAAGAAAATATAGTGGCATAAGACGTGGAGCCTACAACCAAGTACAAGTCCTTGGCTGTAGCCTCGGGGGCTACTCCCATTGGGAATGCTGCTCGCGTGCCCGATGAAATCATAAAAAAAAAAAGAGAAGGAAAGAAAGAGAAAAGAAAGATAGTAGAGCAAAAGAGTATATTTCGAGTTATAAATAACTCTGCATATACTCCCATCGGGAGAGCAATATAAGTCATCTTTGACTCAATAAAATGTGCCATTCCAACAGCCGAATAAGCACTCGACAATATATTCTCAGAACGCCAAAGTTGCGATCAATTTCTGAATGCCGCAAATTTGCGAAGGTAAGACCCCAGATCCGTTCTGTGTGGCATGGTGCCGTCTCTGACATCGGTTTGCTACTTTTATCCGTATCAACAGATACGAAGAAAAATCCTAACGGACGCGTTAGGTACCCGATAAATTTTACTGGGACTCGACAGAATGGTAAGACCTTAAGCGGCACCTGTCGAAGTTTACACCAGTGTCCCGAGATCATGTCCAGGGACGTGATCTTGAAGTAGGTTTTTGCGGATTGCCACTAGAGCAGTTAACTAGTACCTGATCCATCAGATGAACTAGCCCCAACTACCATTATCCCTGTACAATATAGAAGTTTGCGTGAAGAAATATAGAAAAATTAAAGTTGTCGAATAAAAATAAACAGTGGAGATTTTCCCTGACTCTACGATTCAAGCAAAATCTCGGGGGCTACTGACATAGGCATCCCAAATGGGCCTGCCAAAGATAGTACCCGGGGTTTACTGAAGGCCCACTACCCGAAGAATAAGAAGATTCGGAAGCCCAAGATATTATTAAGGAGAGCTAGAGTTGTAATAGGAAGTGTTATTTGTAATCTTGCGGGATGAGTTAGAAACCTTCCCGGACTCTGTAACATGTACAAACATGAATCCCTCGGCTCCGCCTCCTATATAAGGGGGAGTCGAGGGACGAAGAATCATCGAATCATTGTTTCTCAAACCCTAGTTTCATAATCGTCGAGTACATTTCGGCTGAAACCTTCGAGATCTACTTGCCCTCTACTTCCAACTAAACCCTAGTCTACAACTCGTAGGCATTGACAAGTTAATACCTTGTCAATTGTTCTTCGTTTTACTTTTAATGTTCAATGATAAAAGTTGGAAGCTACAGCACTTATGGTTATTTGGTTGGAAAAAGAAAATGCCTCATATTGTCTTGAATAATTTTACACTTGGCAATTGTTTTGAGCTCTCAAGTAGATTATGATTAAGTTTTTTCATGTAGTTTAAACCTATTAGTGGAGAACTACCGTAGAGCTTGTTAAAATTGGTTTGCATGATTGGTGTCTCTTAAGGTCTAGATATTTTCTGGTAAAAGTGTTTGAGCAACAAGGAAGACAGTGTAGAGTATTATAATGCTTGCAATATGTTCTTATGTAAGTTTTGCTGTACCGGTTCATACTTGTGTTTGCTTCAAATAGCCTTGCTAGCCTAAGCCTTGTATCGAGAGGGAATACTTCTCATGCATCCAAAATCCTTGAGCCAACCACTATGCCATTTGTATCCACCATACCTACCTACTACATGGTATTTCTCCGCCATTCCAAAGTAAATTGCTTGAGTGCTACCTTTAAACAATTCAAAATTTATTACCTCTGATTTGTGTCAATGTTTTATAGCTCATGAGGAAGTATGTGGTGTTTATCTTTCAATCTTGTTGGGCAACTTTCACCAATGGACTAGTGGCTTCATCCGCTTATCCAATAATTTTGCAAAAAGAGCTGGCAATGGGATTCTCCCAGTCCCAAATTAATTAAACTAAATAGACACTCCTCCATGGTATGTGATTGTTGGACGGCACCCGAAGGATTCGGTTAGCCATGGCTTGAGAAAGCAAAGGTGGGGAGGAGTGTCATCATAATAAAACTAAAATAAAAGGGCACTCCTTCATGGTATGAGATTGTTGGCAGGCACCCGAGGATTCGGTTAGCCATGGTTTGTGAAAGAAAGGTTGGAAGGAGTGCCACCCAAAAATAGAATAAAATGGGAGCCGCTCTTTGAAGGTTTGTCTGGCAAGGGGGTTAGAGTGCCCACTACCATTTGTTGACAACAAAAAACACCTCTAAAAAAATTACTTTTATGCTCTCTTTATGTTTTCAAAATCAAAGCTCTAGCACAAATATAGCAATCAATGCTTCCCTCTGCGAAGGGCCTTTCTTTTACTTTATGTTGAGTCAGTTTACCTACTTCCTTCCATCTTAGAAGCAAACACTTGTGTCAACTGTGCATTGATTCTTACATACTTTCTTATTTGCATTCATCATATTACTTTATGTTGACAATTATCCATGAGATATGCATGTTGAAAGTTGAAAGCAACCGCTGAAACTTATATCTTCCTTTGTGTTGCTTCGATGTCTTTACTTTGAATCTATTGCTTTATGAGTTAACTCTTATGCAAGGCTTTTGATGCTTGTCTTGAAAGTACTCTTCATGAAAAGTTTTGCTATATGTTATCTATTTGTTAGCAACTATAAATCATTGCCCTGAGTCACTTCATTCATTTTATATGCTTTGTAATAGTATGATCAAGGTTATGTAAGTAGCATGTCACTACAGAAATTATTCTTTTTATCGTTTACCTACTCGAGGACGAGTAGGAACTAAGCTTGGGGATGCTGATACGTCTCCAACGTATCCATAATTTCTGATGTTCCATGCTTGTTTTATGACAATACTTACATGTTTTGCTCGCACTTTATGATGATTTCATGCATTTTCCGGAACTAACCTATTAACAAGATGCCACAGTGCCAATTCCTGTTTTCTGCTGTTTTTGGTTCCAGAAAGGCTGTTCGGGCAATATTCTCGGAATTGGACGAAATCAACGCCAAAGATCTTATTTTTCCTGGAAGGCTCCAGAACACTCAAGGGGAGTCGGAGGAGAGCCAGGGGGCCACCACACAGGTGGGCCGTGCGGGCTGGCCTCTGGCCGCGCCGGCCTATGGGGAGGCCACCCTGTCGCCCCTCCTGCGCCGCCTCTTCGCCTATATAAGCCCTTTCGACCTAAAAACGCGATACCTTTTGACGAAACTCCAGAAAGACTCTAGGGGCGCCGCCGCCATCGCGAAACTCCAATTCGGGGGACAGAAGTATCTGTTCCGGCACCCTGCCGGGACGGGGAAGTGCCCCCGGAAGCCATCTCCATCAACGCCACCGCCTCCATCATGCTCCGTGAGTAGTTCCCCCATGGACTACGGGTTCTAGCAGTAGCTAGTTGGTACTCTCTATCCCATGTACTTCAATACAATGATCTCATGAGCTGCCTTACATGATTGAGATTCATCTGATGTAATTGGTGTTGTGTTTGTTGGGATCCGATGGATGATACATTATGATTAGTCTATCTATAAAGTTTGTGAAGTTATTGTTGCTGCAATCTTGTTATGCTTAATGCTTGTCACTAGGGCCCGAGTGGCATGATCTTATATTTAAGCTCTATAATTATTGCTTAGATTGTATCTACAAGTTGTATGCACATGTCACTGTCCGGAACCAAAGGCCCTGAAGTGACATAAATCGGGACAACCGGAGGGGATGGCGGTGATGTGAGGATCACATGTTTTCACCAAGTGTTAATGCTTTGCTCCGGTGCTCTATTAAAAGGAGTACCTTAATATCCAGTAGATTCCCTTGAGGCCCGGCTGCAACCGGCTGGTAGGACAAAAGATGTTGTGAAAGTTTCTCATTGCGAGCACGTACGACTATATATGGAAAACATACCTACATGATTAATGAATTGATGTTCTTTCTTAATGCTTTATCAATCCTATCAATTGCCCAACTGTAATTTGTTCACCCAACACTTGTCACTTGTTATTGGAGAGTTACCACTAGTGTAGATCGCTGGGAACCCCGGTCCATCTCTCATCATCATATACTCGTTATATATGTCATTGGAAGTAGTATCAACTATTTTCCGGTGCCATTGCTCCTCTGTTACTGCTGCTGTGTTACTGTTACTACTGCTCTCATATTACTGCTGCTTTCACATCACCCGTGTTACTAGTGCTTTTCCAGGTGCGGCTGAATTGACAACTCAGTTGTTAAGGCTTATAAGTATTCTTTACCTCCCCTTGTGTCGAATCAATAAATTTGGGTTTTACTTCCCTCGAAGACTGCCGCGATCCCCTATACTTGTGGGTTATCAATAATAAAAAAGCAACCGGCGGAAAGTGCAAAGTTAATTGGGCCACGGTTTGCCGTCCCACCGACCATGGTGGACTGGGCGTCCTTAACATGGAGATATTTGCGAGGTCCTTGCACCTTTGTTGGCCTTGGCTTGCATGGATGACCTCGCACATGCCTTGGGTTGGGATGAAAAACACACGCATGCAGAAGATATGGAGATTTTTCATTCCTTGACTAAAGTTCACATGGGCGATGGAAATATGGAATGTTTTTGGGAGGATCCTTTGGCGGATAGGCTTAGACTCAAATGCATTGCACCCTCCATTTACGCTCTCTCTCTAAGTGGAAGAATTGAATCCTTTGGAAGTCTATCACAAACGAAGCTTGGGTCCTTCACCTCGACATTTTTGTGTTCCTCTCGATTGAAAACCTTCATGAATTGACCATGCTTTGGCAACACACCTCACAAATCACCATTCAAGATGAAGTGTCGCACTTTGTTGTTTGGAAGCTTACCACCAACTAGGCCTACTGACGAGAGTGCTCCTCAGCAATGCCCACCTTTTGGGGCTTAGGGTTGACGGAATCCTGCAGGCTGACATGAGACATCGGATACCAAACATATAGGGAGAGAGATTTACCCAGGTTCGGGGCCCTTGATGAGGTCAAACCCTTACTTCATGCTTGTCTGATCTTGATTATCGAAATTATCGGGTTACAATGGGCTAGCCGAATGCTAAGACTAAGATCTTGTCGAGAGGATAAGCTTTCTAATGACCTAGCTCTAGACTTGCGGTGAATCCGGCTACGGTGATTGTGTGTCCCTCGGCAGACCCTCCCCCTGCCCTTATATTGCAGGCCAGGTCTCGAGAGTTCTGTATGGGTTTGGCTAGGTTACAAAGAGTTCTATGTCTAAACTTTTCTTGTTCTTCGTCTTCTTGCCTTATTCATCGAGAATATTTCTTCGGAACCGACATATTGTCCAACCTTGGTTGGTGGATGATCTTCATGGCCCCTAGTTGGGCTGTAGGAGATAACTATGATTACCCGAAGGGTAATGCCCACATCAGTAGCCCCCGAGTGACTGGCCGAAGTAAAGCTTCGGGCAGGGACTAAAATTGTCTTCTATCGAACGTCCATAATTACTGGAAGATCTCGATCTCTTGAAACCAAAAGCTCATTTTTATCGGGAGTGTGTTCAGCGCTCCTGATGGGATTAGCCCCCCGAGTCTAGGCACGGATGCTTGCAACCGTGTGTAGACTCAAGTTGTACTACTCGAATGTTTTTGGTTGTCGATGTTTTTCGCAAGCTGTCGTAATCATCCGATATCTTTTTTATATCGGGTCTTCCATAACTTCGAGTAAAGTCATGCCAATTGATAGTACTTAAGATATTTGAGTAATGTGCCCAGTTTTACTCGATAAATCGATGTTGGTTAATTGCCGATGGAAAAGCAATGTTACTCTACTCAGAATCAAGTCCCCGGGCATGATCCCGGATCTTCTGAAATCTTCAAATGCATATTTTTATCGGGTGCACGTTCAGTGCTCCCGATGGGAGTAGCCCCCGAGTCTAGGGACGGATGCTTGCAACCGTGCGTAGACTCAAGTCGAGCAACCCAATCTTATAGTTTTCCTTCGGATGCTTCATGAGGAGTCGATACTTTTGATGACATCATCAGTGACACAGCCACTGCGGCGGTCCGATTGACAGGACGTGACCTGACGGGCCCACCCCACTTCTACGCGGTCAGTTAGGAAATGACTAGTTCTTGCACATTGACCAAGGCGCCTCCTCGATTTCCGCACGTGGTGGGAGAAAATGTGCCTTGTTATGATGGATGCAATGACACGTGGTGACCTAATCATAGATCTCTTGGTAACTCCCCTTTTATAAAGGATAAAAAAATTACTCCCCTTGTTCTTCTCTTTCATTGCTTCTGTTCCTTCTTCGTTCTTCCTCCTCATAGCTACCGCGCCACCGCAATTCTTTAATCCACTTTCGTATTCTCGAACGCATCCTGAGATGGTGAAGAAGAAGGGTTCCACCGTCGCCGCCGGTGCTACTTCGTGCAGTGCCGCCGCCAAGGTTACATCTGATGCATCGACGAGGGGCGCGCAGCAGGTTTCCGCCGCGGTGCTTGCTCCCAGTGACTGGCCTGCCTCAACGATAACGAAGCGCGACGAGAAGTAGGCTCGTAGCATTGGTTTGATTTCTTCTGACGAGGGGAACGTCATACTTCCAGGTTTGGCCTCGCGCCCCAATCCTCCTGCCGGTTTTACTGTGATGTTCATATCGTTCCTATATCGTGGTTTATCTCTCCTGCCCACGAGTTTCTCCGGTGTATTCTTCATGTGTATGGGATCCAATTATGAATTCTATCCTACATCTTGCTATTTTCATCACCCTTTGTGAGGCCTTTCTGGGCATTGATCCTCACTGGGGTTTGTGGAGAAAGATCTTCTTTGTCAAACGCTACAACAGCAGTAGCGGTTCCTTTGTCACTGGTGGAGTTGGATTTGTTGTCCGCAAGGAGGCAAATTACTTCAATTTCCCAATGAGAGAGTCAGTTCAGCGATGGAGGCTGAAGTGGTTTTATCTCAAAGACTCATCGGCAGCTAAAATGCGTCTGCCAAAGTTTGTCGATGTTCTTGAAGCTGTGCCGAAGAAATCTTGGTGGAATACACTGACACCCAAAGAAAAGCCTGCAGTCAATAAATTGTTTGACAGAATTATTCAGATTAAGGAATCTGGCGGTCAAACTATGATGGATACGGAAATTGCGGTTGTTTTCCGCATCCAACCAATAATGTCCAGAGCCCACCAGATGTGGTTATATTTGGGTCCTATGGATGAAACTAGAGTCAATGTTGCAGAGTTGTCTGAGAAGGAACTACTGGACGAAGTTAGACGTTTGACTCATTTTTTCAAGAGGACTCGATTCCACTTCTAGCCCTTCAGGAGCCTTACGACTCTGACCATCAACCAAATGAGGTGATTCCCTTCTCTTGTTCATACTAATATTTGTATCCGATATGTTTCCTCCTTCCTTTGTTAAATCCTCATTTGAACTGATAAGTTCTGTCAACTGCCGAATGCTTTCTGAATGCTTCGGATGAAAACCTTGAAGAGGGTGATTCTACTGCCCCAATAGAATCATGTGCTGAAGAAAATGAAGTTCTTGAAGATGAAGACAACGATCCTGCCAATCCTGAAGCTTTTTCTGCATATCATAGATCCTTCGCTGATGACTTAAGTGATACAGCGGAGTTGAATCATGACAATGATGCTGATCATGCTCCCTTTGTTGATGCAGCTCCGGAAAAAAGCCAGCGCTCAACTGCTGAAGAGACCTTCTGGCGGCTTCGCGGACGAGGACGATCTGCTCAACTCTTAAGTTTCTTCTATAGTTCCCAAAATTGCATTGTATTCTACTAATTATTCTGAATTATTTATATTCCTACAGCGATGAAGGCTTTATAGATCCTCCTTCGATGAAGGCGAAGGCGAGCCCCAGCAGGCCAACTCCCGCAGCTTCTGAATCTTCTGCTCTACCGGCAGCTATGGCTGCTCAACCTTCAACAGCTTCTTCCCTTTTAAAAGGGAAGGAGATTCCTTTGGCAGCTGTTGCCGCAGTTTCTCCTTCCTCCACCGAGAAACCTGTAAGTATTTCAACTTTCATTTTCCTTGATGATGATTCTGCTTCCATCAGCCCCCGAGTCTACATTCGACTGCTTGCAGTCGGGTGTGGACTTCAAAAAGATATATTGCTATTAACAGGTGCTAACTTTGACTTTGTCTTATTTTCCTTTTTATAGGGCATTCAAACAGTCATCACTATTTTGAAGGGTTTTGCCTCCCAGTTCTCTTCGCTCGAAGCCGATAACGCTCGACTTCAAGAGGAGGTAGAATGAAATTCTTCAAAGCTTGATAACGTAGTAAAATGGCTGCCGCTACCCGCCAGAACGCAGATTCCTTGAAAAGGGAACTTGACCATCTGAAGAAGAAGCTGAAGGAGGAGGAAAAGGAGAGGGTTGAAGCCTAAGCCCAAAGGAAGGAAAAAGAGGGTCTTCTTCACCAATCCATTTTGCCTTTGCTTGGTAATTTTCAATGCCTTATCCTTGAACCTTCTTTTCTTAGCTTCATTGTATTTCAACTTCTCACTACAAGAAAAACCTTCCATAGAGACATTTTACTAGAGACACTTCCTACTTTGCCTCTTTAAAAATCACATTAAGACACTTTGCATGTTGTAGTGGCACTTTTTGAGACACTTCAGAAATAGTCTCGTATGTATAGACGTTAGTTGTGACATTTCTGTAAGGGGTTGCAATTTTCATTCTATAGACAACTTATGAGACACTCCAAAGTGTCACAAATAAGTTATCAAGAGGCAACCCGTGAGACACTTCGTTGTATGTCTTTAATTTTTATCTAGAGGCAATATTTGAGGCATTTTGCTTGTTCTCTAGAGACATTTGTTCTATGTTTGGGTCATTGTGGATAATACTAATTAGAAATTTGTTCCAAGTATTAACATATACTTGTGAAAGGGTGAGATGGTTAATGGAATAAGTCTTAATCACTAAGGTCATGAGTTCGAGTATCGCTTTTCACATGGTTTCTTTTCATTTATTTACTCGAGAGACACAATATAATGCCTCTTTTATGTCTTCTAAAATGTAAAGACATTATTACTATTGTCCTTACCACGTAGAGACACCTCCCGTAGTGAAAATTTTGAGACAATATGGAAAGTGCCTCTATAACTATGTAGGAGCAATTTAAGTGTCTCTACGGGACCAAAATAGTGTCTCTACATGCCAATTCTCTTGTAGTGTCTATTGCTTATCTTCCGTAGAGGCTGCCGATATTCCTGCTGGTCCCAGGGGCAAGCTCCCAGATAATTCTTCTGCCGATGCTCTGTCTATGGCAATCGAGTCTGGCGACCTCATCCGAGCTCTTATCCAGAAGAACAAGGGATTTACATTGAGGCTCCATGCCATGATCTTTCCAAAGGCCAATCAAGAGAAGTTGGTGGAGCAGTTGACGGATGCTTTCACTGTTGACACTGAAGGCACCATCGAGGTATTCAAACGTACCTCGCGTACCTACGTCGCTCTCCTTGCTTTCCAGCTTATGATGGGGCACGGCTTTAAAGCCAATATGGAGCTGATGAAGAAAGAGCTGCCGAAAGATCAAGATGGGCAAGCTATCGACCTCAGCCTTTTCAAAGCATCAACGCGCAAATGTGCACTGCACCTTCTTGAATTGGTTTCAGCTAACAAATCAACTGCTGGAAAAGCTGGCTCAAGTTTATCGACCCAGACCCAGGCTCCTTGATTTTCTTTTTGTCAATGTGTAATATTCACCGTTTGATTTAAACAATGCCTTTTCAAAGGCCTTTTGATTGTAATGAATTTCATGCTGGCAGCGTTGCCAGTATTTCCTTGTTTCAATTGTGATGTTTCTGCCTTTTGAATGTATGCTCCCGATGGGAGTGAGATCAATTGATACTATATATATTCCTTGACACACTTGACAATGTATTTTGCAGGTGACTCCTGTTCCTTCTTTTGCCGAAGGTTCTTCGGCTACTGTTTTGGAAAATGATTGGCTTCAATGCATGAAGACCCGCATTCTCCAGATGGAAAAAGATATGCGTGGTATCCATGCCATGGCTGCTATTATAAAGAAGAAAGGCGAGCTAGCCATTGATGCAGAATGATATGCACTGAGTGAATTGCAAAAGGCAACATAAAGCTTAAATCATAAGTGCTTGTCTCTTCCTTGGTTTCTTCGATACCATCAATAATTTCTCTCTGATTTCACCTTTGTCATTGCTTTTGACAGTCATAGCTCTGAATTTATCGGATGTAGATGCTTTGACCAGTCTGGCATATTTTGATGAAGTCTTCTGGAAGAATCAATCGAAGGCTGCTACCGTTGCAAAGTTTCAAGATCGGGTGCAACAAGTGCACTGATTCTTTGACAAGTGTTATACTAGCTTGAGGATGATATGGAAAACGATGTTTCCACAGAATGAAATTCCTCCAACATTGCTAACTTTGATGTCGAAGTTTAGTAACACCAAGAAGGTCCGTAAGTTAGTTCGTTCCCAACTTCTCGCTGGAGCTGAATCTGCTTTTGCCTTTGTACTATCAAGGCATCCTTCCCTGAATTTGATGGCAATTGCAAACGCTGATGGCGATGTAAGTCGATTTTATCCTGATGTAAAAGTCCCCGCTTCCATTATAATTGAGAGGTGGGAAGATAGCTCGAAAGTAGATGTCCAAGTAGAAATTTCGTAAGAATAACTTTGATGATGTTTGTACTCCTATTGTAATGATAAATTTATGTATTCGATATTTGTTGCAGCCGAATATTCGGGTGCATTAGGTGCAAGTTTATTCATGTGTATGATGTAACTTTACTTAATCTATTGGAGATCTCATATTTGCTACTTTTGGATAAATATCACTTCCTCCTAATTTCTCTTCATATGTCGGTGGAAAATATTTGTTGTCTAAGAAGCAAATCTTGATGCTCTTAGAATTTTTTAGGCATCGGTATTGTGATGCTATTGTACGAAAGTTATCGGTGGCGAATTCTTTGAGTGACAAGCTCATGTTGCGGGTTCGATGAACCCGTAGTAATCGCAGCTTTGCCTCAACCGATGTTGTATGTTTTGGCGGCAGACTCCGAGCGAATCGAGGGAACTATGTCTGTCGTTGACTCCGTTGCTCTTAGTACTTGTTTGTTCGATGTACCGACATGGGCCTTTTTATAAGTAATTTTATCCTTGCAATAAAAAAAACTCGCATGTTCCCCGAGTCTTCATCAAAGGATAAATGTATATTATTGTAAGTCCTGTCAATTACCATCTATTGCAGCGCTCGTATTTTTCCCGGGGCTTTAGATGATAATTTCGGGTATAATCATTGCAGGCGACTCTTGATCTTTTTTATCGAGTTCACTTGTTAAATTCAATGTTCGCGGTATTATGCGAAATAGTCTTGAAAAAAAATCCGGGTGTCCCAAATCAACTCGATCCTCGAATAAACGAAACTTGGGTCTTTATTAATAGGGCTTTCTATTTTTGTGCCCTTGGTTTCTTAGTTGTACTCAGTTTTTCCCAGCTCCTTAGTTTTTCCTCAGTTTTCCCCAGGCCCTTGTCTGAAACCCGCAGAAAGAGGTCGGACGGTAGGATTCCCGTTTAGTTCACCGTTCCGTGATGACGTGTGGGGCCGCGGTGGGGTCGCGTCGTGTGGGGCTGGTAGAAAGGGACCGTGTGGGACAGGACGAGACCGCGTTTGGTTGTACGTGAGCAGGAGCTAGGTTCTGTCTCTCTCGGCCCAAATTGGCATATCCCTTTTTAAGAGCACATTTTCCCCCTCTTTCTCTCTATCTTTTTTCACCAAACTATTATCAAATCTAGAGAAGCTTCCATTTCTGTCTTTCTTCAATAATTTGTTCCTTTTGGCCCTCATTTTTTGCTCAATATGGCAGCAAATCTAGCACTCCATCTGGTCCATATTAATGACCTCACCAAACTTGGTTCATATGTACTCCCTCTGTGCATGTATATAAGATGTTTTGGTTTTTTCTTTAATTAATCTACTTTAGTTTGTATCTAGTCTAGGTTTTAGTGTGTAGGTTCACTCTTTTTAGTTTAAATGTAGTCCACTCTAAAAACATCTAAGCAATCAAGGGCGCCCAAAAATCAAGTATAGTACAATAGGGATAGATAATAGGTAGATAATAAGCTGCATACATCAGCCAAAATAAGGTTCTTAGGTTCTTGACAACACAAACATATTAACAACAACAAAATAAAAAGCTGCTTTGTAGCAGCACACATCCTGGACTCCGCCTACTCCATCTGGATCCTCCTCCAGTTCTTACTCCCCTATCCCTTCATCTTGGGCACCTTGGGCTTGAGCGGAGGCATGCGCCCGGTGGCGATCTCCACCCGCTGGAACTTGCTGAGGTGAATGCCGATCGCCTTGTGCTTGGAGCGGAAGGAGTAGACGTTCACCGTCGCGCCGACCTTGGGGAAGGTCCTTTCGATGTCCTCGGCATGCGTGAGGAGGCAGTTGAAGTCGGTGTTGTCGAGTCTCCTAGTGCAGAAGGGGCGCTTGTAGACACCTTTGGGGAAGTAGGAGGCGAACTGGCCAACCTGCAGCCTCGTTTGGTAGGCTGCATGTCCCTTGGCTCGCATCGGGCCAGCAATTTTCGCCTTGTTTGGTTGCCTGGGTCAAGCCGTGTTTTTGCAGGAACTGGTTCTCAAGCTGTGTCGGGTCAGGCCCTGGAGGAACGCCCGGAATGGCAGTTTCCAGCGGTGCAGGCAAATCTCCACGCCCACTGATGCAAAAGAGCATCTTCGGCGCACGCGCGGAGACGAGAATGGAGATGGCGGGAGCTGCGGCTTGCATCAACGAAAAGCAAAAAAGGGGGGCGGGAAGGATTCCGTCACCTCCCGTCGTGCCCCATAGCCTATTTCTACCCCCTCCTCCATTGTTCCCCAAAATTTCGAGCTCCTCCTCCCATCGGTAAGCAGGTAAGAGGCGCACGCATCTCCTATCGGCGACGGTTGCAGTGGCGGCGGCGGCGAGTACATCTGGGATGCTTCATTTACTTCCTAGTCCAGCGCTTCTTCAACTCCGGTGATGACTGTAAGCTATCCCTTATCCCGGTACCGCGGTAACGTTTAGATCTAGGTTATGAGTAGTCAGATCTTGTCTAGGGTTTGGTCTTGTAGCAGGGGT